>NC_083277.1:73963937-75167337 GCF_963506605.1 Zootoca vivipara | reverse complement strand
TTCTTTGTCTTATCCTTTTGCTGTAATAATATTAAATTTAAGATAAGCTAATTGGTACTCACAGAAAACTTGTCACACATTCACAGATAAATCTTTTATACATCTGAGAAGCTAGGATGGATAAATATAATAAACAACAATATTTCTGTTCTTGTGCCTGATAATTACATTAGAGTGAAGCTTAATTTATGCATCCTTGTGTAGTGATTCTCTGAATGGAGTGAGCCTTTTGCTGTTTCCTTTGGCCTTTTGCTAGAAGGATAATAAGAAAGAGGAATTGCCGTTCTGAGTGGCTTAATAGATTCCGCTCGGCTGCCAACAGCAAGCTGCTGTTGTGTCTCAAGGACATCTCTGTTGTGTTTCATGGCCCAGCTGGAATACTCGATGGATATTTATTAGCTACAATTCAAAAAGTTAATTAATAAAAGTCCTTGACTGTCTCCTCTGGAGGGACTGGTATGAACAGTTCTCCCAGTGCTGCACCACGAGATAAACAAACACTTTCTTTGGGACCTTGAATTGGAGCCAGGTCTTGCAATAAAACGAATATGCCTTATCATAAAGTAGCAAATATGTGGTGAGGTGAAGCACACATTATCATGTTGAAAGCCAAATATAGCAATTTTTCTGATAATGGTTTGTTCATATTAAAAACTCCTCCACCTAACAGATTATTCTTCCTGCTTCATTTATGCATTTAGGATCGTAGCCTGATTTCATTCAACTTTTTGGCTAGTTTCCAATTACATTAGATCCAGAGGATTACTTGTACAGGCTCAGTGTTCACATAACACTAAGTCAAAACCATTGCTTACCAGGAATGCACATGTTCCTGAACAGATTCTCATAGCTGGCGCTGCAGTTCTGCATTGTGTGTGCTGCTTCTGTCCTACTTGGAACTAAACCATGGTTTGTCTTCTCTATACAAACCATGGGCTGTAAATCAAGAACATACCTCTTCTCTCCAAGAACTTACATGCTTGTGCATTAGTGCCAAACCATGGTTTGGCTTGGTATAACTTGTGAACCTAGTCAGAGACTGTTGTTCAAAAAAAGAAAAGTAAAAGAAGATTCCAGTTAGTGCTTTAGGCAAACATTTATAGTTGTGTAAGCCTTTGTGGGCTAGAGCAGGGATGGGGAACCCATAGGACTCCTGATGATGACGATAGACTCCAGCTCTCATCATCATCCTTTGCCATTAGCCATGTTGGTTAAGATTGGTCTCATCTGATTGGGTCCAAGGTTGCATGGACAAAGAAGTAAGGCTGCTTGGATGGATCTGTGAAAGTCCCAGGACACGCAGGAACTGAAAGCCTCTTTGTATTCTTTCCATTTCTCATGTTGAAATAGGCTTCCCTCTTTCCCCACTAGTGGCAAAAAGGAGCCCAACAGTGAAGCTGTGAAAGTCTGATGTGTGCGACAAAAAAGCCATTGCTGAGTCAAGGGATTCAGCTGCTAACAGTCCTCATGCTGAGAGCCTTGAGCCTTCCACGCACAGACTCCTAAGTGGCTATTAAGAACAATCTGCTGTGCTCTACCAGAGAGAAGCAACAGACAGGACAGATTAGTCTCTTTTTTGGCTTCTTGTTCTTCCCAGTAACTTGTCTTGGAGACCTGCTTACATCCTTGTCATCTGTGTTCCAGTATTGTTAACAAGGGCTGACCCATTCCTCTTAAAAGGAACACTATAAATATAATACACTGTGAGTTACACCATGGCAGGGAGAAGGAGATGTGAGGTCTTTGTCTGCAGCTACAGATCTGTGGTGGAATGTGCTTGACAGACATTTCTAGTGGCTTATCTAATTTTTGGTGCCTTATCTATAGATCTGCAGGATTGCTGAATAGGAGGCCTCTGGGGGTTGTACATAAAGCCTGCACTTTGATTACACACCATCAGAGCCTTGCCTCTGGAATGGATGTTCAGAATTTCAAACATCCACAGCATTTAAACTCAAAAGATACACAGTGAACTAATTTGTCTAGTCCCTTTGATAAAGCTATTCAAGCTGGTGGTCATCACTAAGTCTTGCAGGAAGGGTGAATTCCATAGTTAACTAGTCTTTCTACATAGGGGAGTTGATCCATCTCCTTGAGCATTTTTGGTTGCCCTTTTCTCAACCTCTCCAGCTGTACAATATCCTTTTGGAGGCGAGGCGACCAGAACGGGACACAGTGTTCCAACATGGAATTCGCCTTTTTCACAGCTGCTTCACAAAGTCAACATCTTTCTTGAACTCTCTTCAAAGGATTGAGTTATTCTCCTTCATACCTGGTTTAAACCATAGCTTGTTCTTTAACCACCTTCCTTGACCTAATCTTTATTTAGTTTCTGCCCTAGAAGAACTGGTTGTTGTAGTAGCACGCTTTAATTAAGGTAGCAATCTAAAACTCTCAGATTCCTTTGTCTTAATCCTTTTGGCTATTGCTTGCAAGTAAGCAATACATTTTAAAAATCCTCTTTCTGCCATCTTTCTTCAAGGCTGCCTCTATGTTTATGTTTGAGTCACTCCAGGGTGGCTTTTGTGCTTCCCTTCCCTGATTCTATGGAACACCAATGTTCACACCGTACACCAGTGCTTGTTTATTTTTATAGTTACAAGACATTTTGAGCCCTGGATGGTGAAAAGTGGGAGTATTGATTTTTAAAATAAATAATAAACACACAAACACATACAGAGTCAGCTGACCTTATTTGCCTGCTGAACCAGGCTCAGTCCTTATTGGTGGCTGTTTTGCAGGTCCCCCCACCCCTTCAGATTTTTTGTTAACCCCCTCCCTCCCCAACGAAAAGTCTGCTGAGTCTAATGCCTTCCTCTTGTGCATAAATGGTGTCATTTTGGCTATAAAAAGAGCCACATTTCATAGAATGAATTTGCTATTGTATAGCATACTTAGCCAAAATGACACCATTTATGCACAAGAGGAAGGCATTAGAGTTTGGATTTGATATCCCGCTTTATCGCTACCCTAAGGAGTCTCAAAGCAGCTAACATTCTCCTTTCCCTTCCTCCCCCACAACAAACACTCTGTGAGGTGAGCAAGGCTGAGAGACTTCAGATAAGTGTGACTAGCCCCAGGTCACCCAGCAGCTGCATGTGGAGGAGCAGGGAATCGAACCTGGTTTACCAGATTACGAGTCCACTACTTTTAACCAGTACACCACACTGGCTCTCAGGGAGGAAGCTGCAGGTTGCTGCAAGCTTACTGCTATTTCCTGACTTGTCTTGAGTGACTGCTCTCAGAGGTGTATCTGATCAGCCCGAGAAGGTCCTGGCAAGAAAATAAAAGTGCAGGCTCCCTTCCCCCTCCTCATCCAGACAGGAGGGATAGCAGAATAGAGATGGAAAGTGATGTGTTACACTTAATACATTTAGCAGACAAGAATAAAAAGCAACAATTTTCAAGGCACTGCAGTTGTACGCTAGACAGGAAGAACTCAGTTGGGTCCCCATTGGAATCTCTGTCTCCCCTGGTGCCCAACAAGCAAAGAAAATGCTTAAGGCTGATACTGTCTTGATTATTATTGCCACTCTGCTGATTGTCTGTTTCATGAGATTCTGATGGGGTTTAGATGTAAGGCCAAACTAATTTGGTGTTATATGTACAAACAAGCCTGAGCCTCTAATGTCTACAACCCATACCATGAGTCCAACCCCCCCCCTTTCTTTTGGTTCTTAGCAAACGTACATGGCCAGATTCTGGCAAAATGACAAACTGTGTAAACCTTAGTTTGCTCACATGCTTAGGAACCAGGCTCATGCCTGCTTGTGTATGTAATACTGTGGATTCCATATGATTGGCTATCCTTTAGGCTTCTGCCTTTCATATCATGTTTGCTGATCAAGCTGTGGTTGAGCATTATTACATCTTGTCTGAGCTGCTGTCTGTATTGGAGAATCCTCAGACCCAGAACATTTACTTGAATCCATATGTTTTATTGAGTTGCTCTTTGGCCCCTATGTCTGGTTTCTAAGGCTATGAGAGCGGCAGCTGTTTCTCGCCAGCGTCTGTTGCTGGCATCCCTGGAAAGAGGAATGCAGTCTGCAGCACATCCTGTGAACGGTCACAGTTTTCAGTGGTCTTAACATAATTTTGCATAAGAAAAATGCTTTCTGTGATTTGGTGCAGATGCATTGCCCGTGTTCAAATTTAATGCTAAACCTGGTTTAGGATTACACAAATGTGATTCCTGCATTGCATGTGGTTGGACTAGATGATGTGTTGCGTCCCTTCCACCTCTACAAGTCTATGACAGGCAGCCCTCCAGATGTTTTGGCCTAATTCTCATGATCCCTAGCTAACAGGACCAGTGGTCAAGGATGATGAAATGAGTCTAATGAAAGGAAACTTTTCATTAGACACACTTCTGTTGATACCAGTGTGAGGGACAGGGGATATCGCGAAGTCCCTCCCCTCCTGAGTTCAAGCCCATCCCCGAGCACAGGGGAAAGCAGAGAGAGTTCCGATGCCAGTGGGGAAGCAGGAAGTCGGGGCCGAGGCTCAGGCAAGGTAGAGGAGCCAGGGTCCCAGGTGGGACAGGAAGGGGCGAATAAGGGGGGGAGACCCATCCCCCCAACTCCGGAATTACGCAGAAAGAGGAGGGGAAAGAGGATGGGTCTGCCAAAGCTTTTGTGTTGGAGAAAGACGCGCCAAAAGCCATTAGGAGGTTCTGAAACCGACTGACCACATCACTCCGTGTAAATAGCAATGACTTCAGCACTGTAAATACGCAGCACCAATAAAAGAATAAAATGCAGAGCTGCGTAGCGTCGTTACTCTGAAGTAGTCCCCTCCGGCCACTGTGACAGCAACCTCCTAATCCTTTTTTGGGCTACTTTGGAGTTGCCGGGATGAGCGTGTCAGAGGCGGAGAGATGGCGGCAGATCTCGGAGCAAGCCCAGCAAGAACTGCAGCAGCTGTCGCTGCAGGCGCAGGGGGAATTGAAGGCAGCTAAAGAAGAGACTAAGAAGGTCCAGGACGACCGGCTACAACTTGCGGAACAGGTGAGAGCGCTACAGGAAAGAGAGCAGGAATTAAGGGCGGTGGCGGTAGACCTCCAAAACAAGCTGGATGCAGAGAAAAACAAGGCGGGAGGGGCACCCCAAGTCCAAGTGCTGCCAGGAAGGAGAGCCGGGACCCTAGTAAGCAAGTTCAATGGAGACCCGAGGGAATATCAGGGCTTTGAGACTGAGATTGTGTATGCTCTTGAGCTGCACCACGATGAGTTCCCTGATGATGAGCACCGGGTAGCGTTTATTGTGGAGCACCTTACCGGGGCAGCCAGGGAGTGGCTAAGACCGTTAATCGCAACAAAGAATCCTTGCATGAAGAATGTCAAACTTTTTCTAGAAGGTTTGAAAACGATGTATTCGTCCGATAGTCATATGGACCAGACTAAGGAGGAACTTCATAATTTACGCCAAGGAAATATGACAGTTCGCGCGTATTGGGCGAAATTCACCATGCTGGTGCACAGATTGGGGTGGGAACTAGAGTCACCCCCAATGCAAGCGGCGTTCTACTTGGGGTTGCATGAGGAGGTGAAGGATGAGCTCTCGAGAGGTCCAAAGCCCAGTAATATGGATCAGCTGAGCAAAGCGGCTCTGGCGGTGGGGGTGAGACAGGAATCCCGGTGGAGCGACAAGCAAGCAACGCGCGCAAAGCGGGCTTGGTTCCCACGGTCGCAGGAGAAGCCACTCCCCCAACAACCCTTTCAAGCCACGCCTGGGGCCAGCCAGGACCAGGAACCCATGCAGATTGATAGCGCGCGCGCGCGCGGGCTTTTCAAACCCCAGCGGCGCCAAGACGCAAGGAGGGAAGGGGTGGGAATTGCTTTCTCTGCAACTCCCCCCAGCATCTCGTCAGAGACTGCCCACATCGCAGGGAGTGGCAAGGAAAGGCGGGAACGGTTGTGCCCTCCCCCACTGACGCAGCACCACAGCAGGGAAACGGGAAAGCCTGGCTGCAGGAGACAAGGGGCAGCAGCCAGGCACAGTCAGCAGACAACAGCCCCAGCCCACCCACCCGCACAGAGAGGAGCAGAGCCAGCCCACCCCTCCCAGAGCAGGAGTGGTTCTAGAAGTGACGCTCACGCTCCCAAATGGCTATCCCCTGACGGTCCTCGCCCTAATTGACAGTGGTGCCTCAGCCAACTTCTTCTCGAGAAACTTTGCAGAAGAGCACCAGATCCAGCTTCTGCAGCTGGATTTTCCTCTGCACGTGGCAACCATTGACGGCAGAGAGCTGCTGGGAGGGGCCATCACTCATCAACCCCCCCCCATGAGAATGACGGTGGGAAGGCACTCAGAGACACTGGCATTCAACGTCACCACCATCTCAGACCCCCCCATCGTCTTGGGCATGAGCTGGCTGGCGCGCCACGACCCCTCCATCAGTTGGCACCAGAGATGCATCACGTTTGGGTCGGACTTTTGTCTGGAACATTGCATGCAGCACCAACCAGGGGAGGGGCCTCCAGTAGCCACGGTGGCCACCATGCACGTCAAAGGGGGTGAGGCGATACCCAAGCCGTACTGGGACCTGCAGGAGGTCTTCAGCGAAGCGGAGTCCGACCACCTACCCCCGCACAGGCCTTTTGACTGCCAGATCAACCTGGTGCCAGGGGCAACTATACCCCCAGCCAAGCTGTACGCCATGTCGGACCAGGAACTGGAGGATCTGCGCGCTTTCATCGACAAGAACCTCAAGCGGGGGTTCATCAGAGAAAGCAAGGCAGCAGGGGGCAGCCCGGTCTTCTGGGTGGACAAGAAAGACACGCAACAGCGCCGTCTTGTGGTGGATTTTAGACGGCTGAATTCAGTGACAGAGCCAGTGGCTTTCCCCATGCCCAGAGTGGATGATCTCCTGACAGCGGCACGCAGGGGCAAGATTTTCACCAAGCTAGACCTGAGGGGGGCGTACAACTTGATCAGGATCCGGGAAGGCGATGAATGGAAAACCACGATGTTCACGCCTCTGGGCTCTTTTGAATATCTGGTGATGCCCTTCGGGTTGCAAGGGGGCTCAGCGTGCTTCCAGGCCTTCATGCACCACGTCCTGGGGTCCCTCCTCTTCAGGAAATGCTTGGTCTTCCTGGATGACATCCTTATCTATTCCGATGACCCAGTGCAGCATGTGAAAGATGTCAGGGAGGTGTTGCAGCGCCTGAAGGAGAACCACCTGTATGTGAAGCTGGAGAAGTGCAAGTTTCACACCAAGGAGGTGGACTTCCTGGGCTACAAGCTGTCAGACAAGGGGCTGGCGATGGACAAGGACAAGGTGCAGGCCATCCTGGACTGGCACAGCCCCAGGACGCGCAAAGATGCCCAACGCCTACTAGGCTTCGCCAACTTCTACAGGAAGTTCATCAAGAACTTCTCTCGCGTTACGGCTCCCATCACTGACTGCCTGAGAGGCAAGCAGAAGTTCAGGTGGACACCAGAGGCGCAAGCAGCGTTCGAAAGCCTCAAGAGGGTGTTCGCCTCAGACCAGAACCTGTTCCACGTGGTTCAGGACGCGCCCCTACGCGTGGAGACAGATGCTTCTGATAAAGCTGTGGGCGCCATTTTGTTGCAACTGGACGCCAACAGAGAGTGGAGACCCTGTGCCTTCTTCTCCAGGAAGTTGACCCAGCCAGAGCGAAACTACACGGTGTTTGATCGGGAACTTCTTGCGATCCACGCTGCGTTCCAGCACTGGAGACACTTCCTGGTGGGCGCCAAGCACCCCATCCAGGTGTGCACGGACCACAAAAACCTGGAGTTCTGGAGAACTGCCAGGGTGCTCAACCAGCGGCAGATACGGTGGGCAGAGTTCTTCGCGAACTTCAACTTCTCCATACACTACATCCCGGGAGAGCAGAATGTCAGGGCGGATGCCCTCTCCCGCAAGCCAGAGTACATGGAGGAGGAGGCGCCACCGGCACCCAGGCACATTTCCCCCCCGTCAGCATGGTCCTGCGGAGCAGCAGTGGTGAGCGAGGCAGAACTCACAGCACTGACGGCAGCGGATGAATTTGCCAACCGCATCTTCAGAGAACTGAGAGGGGGGGGGAGCAGGCAAAGGACTTTGCAGAACGCAGGGGGCTGCTTTTCTACAAGGGTGCACTGTACCTGCCCACCACCCAGCTTAGACGTACGGTCCTCAAGCAGATGCACGACAACCCAACGGCGGGTCATTTTGGGAGGGACAAAACCGCTCACCTAGTCATGAGACACTTCTGGTGGCCAGGGGTGCGGGAAGATGTTCGAGACTATGTACGGGGCTGTGACACCTGCCAGCGGGCAAAGGTGGTCAGAGCAGCGCCAGCAGGATTGCTGGAGCCCTTAGCCACACCACACAGGCCGTGGGAAGTGGTGTCCATGGACTTCATCACAGATCTGCCTTCTTCCAGGGGCAAGACCGCAGTGTTGGTGGTGGTGGACCTCATGTCCAAAATGTGCCACTTTATACCGTGTGCCAGGGCGGTCTCTGCAGAAGAGACAGCCAAACTGTTTGTTGACCACGTATTCCGACTGCATGGATTACCTTTAAGGGTTATTTCGGATCGTGGCCGCCAATTTGTTTCCAGGTTCTGGCGGCGGCTCATGAACCTCCTGCAGGTGGAGGTCAGCTTGTCTACGGCTCGGCACCCGCAGACCAATGGACAGGCGGAGAGGGTCAACGCCATTCTGCAGCAGTACCTGAGATGCTACGTCAGCCAGCGGCAAACGGACTGGGTGGATCGCCTGCCACTGGCAGAATTTGCCTACAACAATGCGGTGCACGTCTCCACAGGGGTGTCGCCCTTTAAGGCCAATTACGGGCGCGACCTCAGATCTTTCCCAGAGAGGGAGGGGGAGGAGGAGGAGGAGGGCCCACAGGCTGAGGATTGGGCAGAGGAACTGGAGACGGTGCACCAGCAGCTCAGAGAACACTTGGAGAGAGCCAAGGAAGCGTACAAGAAGGGGGCAGATCGCCACAGGCGACCGGGGGAGGTCATTAGGGTGGGGGACAAAGTTTGGTTATCCTCGGAGGGCCTTCCCATCAGAGGGAGGTGCAAAAAGCTGGCGCCCAGAAGGTTGGGCCCCTTCACGGTCACGCAACAGGTCAACCCGGTGGCATACAGGCTGGCACTGCCAGAGGACATGAGGGTGCACCCAGTGTTTCATAGATCGCTGCTGTCGCCGTACAGGGAAAGCAGCAGGCTCCGAGGCAGCGAACAAACCCCTGAGGGAGGGGGGGAGAGGGAAGGCAGGGAGCAACTCAATGAGGCCACGGCCATCCTGGACTCAAGGTGGGGGGTGGGGGGCCTGGAGTACCTCATGGCATGGGAGGATGCTCCACCGTCGCAGAATGAATGGGTCCCAGCCACTCAGATACAGGAGGAATTCCTGGTAGAAGAATTTCACGCCCTCTTTCCCCATAGACCCAAGCCCTGGCACATGGAAAGGGAGGGGGAGGGGGAGGAAGCACGGGAGAGCAGTTCACCATGGCGCTGGGAAGCGGAGTTTGAGGAACCAGAGGATGAGGTATGGGTGTCACCGAGATCCACCCAGTCAGAGGAAGGAGCAGATTGGCAGAACATTTTTACCCCTACCAGCTCTGACGCCACGGACTTTTTGGGATTCCCGTCCTCCCAGGCGGAAGGGGGGGGCTCGCAGGACTGGGGGGAGGTGTTCACACCAACGGGCTCGGAAGGTACTGAGTTCTTAGGCTTCCAGTCGTCACCGACACCTGGGGGGGACCTGGGGAGGGGTGAAGGAGAGCTTGGGAGGGGGGTGGATGTGAGGGACAGGGGATATCGCGAAGTCCCTCCCCTCCTGAGTTCAAGCCCATCCCCGAGCACAGGGGAAAGCAGAGAGAGTTCCGATGCCAGTGGGGAAGCAGGAAGTCGGGGCCGAGGCTCAGGCAAGGTAGAGGAGCCAGGGTCCCAGGTGGGACAGGAAGGGGCGAATAAGGGGGGGGAGACCCATCCCCCCAACTCCGGAATTACGCAGAAAGAGGAGGGGAAAGAGGATGGGTCTGCCAAAGCTTTTGTGTTGGAGAAAGACGCGCCAGAAGCCATTAGGAGGTTCTGAAACCGACTGACCACATCACTCCGTGTAAATAGCAATGACTTCAGCACTGTAAATACGCAGCACCAATAAAAGAATAAAATGCAGAGCTGCGTAGCGTCGTTACTCTGAAGTAGTCCCCTCCGGCCACTGTGACAACCAGGTATATAATAAACCATCTTACATGGCTTGTTTTCAGGTGGTTTTTACTGGGAGGTAAATCTCCCTATAGTAACAAAATAAAAGATTGATCTTAGTGCACTACATGTTCTTAGAGCTGTTTTTGTGGTCCCAATATCTTGTGTGGAAATTGCAACCACTACAGAGCAGCTTGTGTGAAATACGGTAGCTGTCATGGCTAGATCAGCCACATCAATATGAGGCCTCTCTATCAAGTGAATGCAGTTAGGCTTTTACTGAGAAGTTTGTTAAAAGGGGTGGGGGGTGGGGATCTTAGTTGTGACAGCTATCATTTTAGCTGGTGTTGTGAGTGTGCCTTCAAACCCTGGGTCAAAGTAGAATATCGAGAGCTCCTATGTCAGTTTGTGTGTGTACACATGCATCAGGTCAATGCTGCACGTTTTTCAAATTAAAAGCACATGTTGGCTGGGTGAAAGGCTGGTATCTTTGTCACAGCTTTCATTTCTTGGAACAATGGGGTGATTCAGGGACAGACACTGTATTTGCAGGAACTGTTTTGAGGTTTTTATTTACAATCAAGTGGTGTGTAAATTTTAGGAAACAAATTATAAAAAATAAACAAACCATTAGCAGCAACTTGAATGTGGAATTTATATCATATTATAGTTATTTTTGTTGAGATGTGTAAACTGCTTAGGGATTTCTCAAAATATAAAGTGGTATAAAACAAAGATAAATATAGTTGCAGATTCTGGACCAAGAAGTATCCAACGTTTGGACTCTTCTTCATGCTAATAATTTATATAGAGCCATATAGACGGGGCTTGTTACGTTGTCTTGTTAATCAAGTTTCTTTTCTCTTTCTCAGGGAACCGATTGGAAAGAAGAGATCTGGTAAGGCAATTATATGTTTTATTCCCGTTCTTGATCTTTTATAAAGCTAATGGAATTTGACCACAGCCAGTGACCAATTGACAGCTGGACTGAACCACGTACTTCCACGTGCCACTTGTATTATACTACAGTACTTCTCTTTGATGAGGTGGAAGAGATTGGTCGAATCTGTCACAGAAGTGCTGTTTCTCTTTGACTTTTGCCCTTCTGTCATCCTCTCTTTTGTTTCTACTTCTGTGAGGGTGATCCCATTACAGATCTGGTCCAGGAATCCTAAAAGGTTCCCCACCCTGTGCTATAGGGTAGCAGTGTATGAGAGCAAATTGGCACCATAGCCCTCTGTTCTGTTTGTGGCTAGGATTGTTGTTTAGCCAAAATGTCATTGTCCATTTTTGAAGTTGGCTTTGGTCAATGAAGGCAGGTTAAACATGGCACATGAAGTGTAGTGGTTATGTACAATTATATACTAATAGCTACCAGTAGGAGTGATCAGTAGTCTTGTTTACTAAGTTGGCATTTGGAGCAGCTATATTCTATGCTGCTGCATCACTCCCATCTTGTTCCCCAGCACAGCTGATTATTACTCCTGTCCGTGCATGTCTGCCATCTTTCACTGCAACACCTAGTCTAGTTGCAGTTTACACTACGTATAGTTTGCCTGTACAGTATGCTGAATGATAGTTGAGGTAGGCAGTAAATAATAGGAGAGGCTGCAGAGTTTACACAGTAGAAATGAAAGAAAGGGGAAAATAGTAACCTGTTTAGAAGCAAGATGTGTGAAACGTGTTCTTAGAGGGCTCTTCCTTTGAGTTCAGAAAATGCTTTGAGCAGAAACTTGGGCATGCATCGTTGTAAACATCAGTGGAAGGCTTTGTTCTGAGCTGTTCTGTTTTCTCTTGTATTCTTTATTGCATTTGTCAAAGAAGACCAATTTCCTTTCCTGCTTACTGTTTGGTGCCTGGAGCTGATTGCTGCAAACAGAGGACCTTCAACATCCCCAACAATAATTTACAATGGATTCATCCTTCCGTTTTAGTCAAAGGAGCATAACAGTCACATACATACATACCTGCTTGCCTGTAGCAGCTTGTGCTTGAACATGCAAATGCTTCTGCATTGGCTCTGCAACTCAGTGCTAGCTGATTGCACTCCCAAACACCAGCAAACAAGGAACCCCACCCTGCAGGGCAACTAAACACCTGCCTGCTTCCTTCAGCTTCCTTAGTGGAGTACTATGTTAACTTCTGAATTTTGCCAGCATGAAAACACAGCATGAAATTCTGAAAACACAGCATGAAATTTTTGCCAGCATGAAATTCCCAGTGCAGAAATACCAGTCAGCTTTGTTTCTGCAAACCTGAGTAACTTAATCCCACGGAACATATGTAGTTTATAAATACACCCACATACAACATTAAAGGAAGGTAGAGATATTGGAGCCTATTCAGGTAGTCACATGTTGCTCAAGAAGATTAGGCACATATTCTATGTTGCTGTGATCTGCCGAGGGACTACTGCTTGCTCAAGTTTGTTCTTGGTTTTTACTTCTGCAAACCTCGAGTTCTCCCCAAACTGCTCTGTGTGTGTGTGTGTGTGTGTGTGTGTGTGTGTGTGTGTGTGTGTATCTGTGTGGTGCCTTTTGACTACATGAAGATCTACACTTGCAGTAGGAGTTCATTATTAGTATTATGATTATCTTGCCTCATCTTGACGAATGGAGACAACACATGGTTGTTAATCTTTCATTACCTTTACATCTGTGTGTTTATATTCTTTTTTGTGTCCTCATTGCCTTTCTCCACCATTTTTGTTCCTCCATCAGGACTTATCCAGAGAACGGCTTCTTTCCTTCTGAGAGGTAGTAACAGCAACTTGTTGCTTGGGCCTTGCTTTCACGTTTCCTCCCTGCTGGGCAACACATGCTGTTCCTCTTGGGCAGTCTAGGTTCCTCTCTCTTGCCACTGCTTTCTCAGGTTGCTGCTTCCCATTGGGTAGGGAAGTGCTGGGGTGGGTAGGGGATGTTCATTTAAAAATATCCATTGAATAGCACTGAGGATAAGCAAATGAAACCCAACTAGGATGGTTTGCAGCCTGCTACATGGCAACTCTACTGCTTTGCTGGTGGTGGTTTCAAGGTTTGGGTGATAGATGGGACTAAATTACACTGTGGTCTTAATGGGGAAAAACTGGAGTTGCTGAGTGATTTGGAGCATTGCCACATCTGACATAAATGAACAGCTTTTGCACATTTGCATGTTCATTTAAATATATGCAAATTGCCATTGATCGACATTTAGATGCAAATACTGATACTTAAAAGATGTGTCAATCCTACCCTTTGTCCTCTTTTTAATGGGATCTGGAATCTTCCAAAACTCTACAGTATCTAGATTTGCCGCTTTGAAGGGAAAGTTTAGGTGCTTAGTTGTGAAAGGTTGTGTTGGCATCTAAATTTTAAGTGACAATTCCACACTCACCCATCCAGCTCATTGTGCATATATACTTGTCCTTAATTTCGCTAGTATGCATGTTCTGGGGTGGCTATTAATTTATTATTATTTTTTTAAGCTCTTTGTGAATAATTGGAAGGCTGTTTTTTAAATCTTGTTCTGCTGGGTAATTGTTCTTGGCAGCGCACTTGGCCTAAATGGACATGCCAGGTGATTATGTATTGATCAACAAGAGTTAAAGTACATCTCCACAGTCTGACCAAGCTTATCAATAAATGTGAGCTGCAGTGGAAGTCTCATAGGATTCTATGATCATTCATAACTTGTCTTGTTCTTTGGGTATGAAAGGATGTGTGAGTGTTTGTGTGAGGGGAGATCAAAGCCGGTTTCAGAATTCAAAAGAGGGCATAAATTTTTGCCCAGCCTACAGCTCAGCCTTCTGCAGAGCATGAGATCAAATAACTGAGCATATTAAGGAATCTTAAGTGACCTATAACTTTGTTGTTGTCTTTGGAGTAGATGAGAAATTGGTCTGGATCCATGACTTAGTAGGCAATCTTACAAACAAGGCTAATGTGAGGAAAATCAGAACCTAGATTTGTGATTTTAAGTAGGTCCATTCTCTAGCTGTAACCATGCCTTAGTCGTGAGGCTCTTGCAGAGCAAAATATGCTGTATTTATGTCTCTTCTGGTAAAAGGTCTCCAATTCACAGATCCATATAGCAGTCTCAAGTCCAGTACAGTATTCGTTCACAGAATCCATTTGTTTCTTGGTCACGTTGAGTCTACTTCACACAGGCATGTTCATTGCTTGGTATCTACGGTAATCCTTTGGTGATTTCCAACCATAAGTGTGATCTGTCATTACAGAGGTTGTTGGGTGATATGAAAGTCCCATCTGTTGTGAATTGTGATCAAACGGCAATCCTGGCTCCTGTTACCTTCTCTCAGGAGGTTAAAAAAAGCAGTGCTACTTTTAAGAGCTCATGTTTGTCCCAAGGAGGGCCACTTTTTCCTGTTAACGCAGCCTCACAGCTTAGTGGTTGAGAATAATTGTCCTGAGAGGGAACTGCTGAAAATAATCCTCACCTTTTCCGCTCAGTGCTGTTTACTGCATTGTGTTGCTGTTTTAATAGGTAGTTTGGAGGTGCCAGAGCTGCCTGTTGAAGCTGCAAATAGCCCAGGAACACTATGAGTAATTATATAGGGGGGTTGGGGTTCGGAAAAGGGTTCCTTTCTCTTCATCCTGTGGTTGTTTTTCTACTATGGCCAAGTTGCTCCATGCTCTGGTCTAGTCAGAGTGGTAGTTGGCCTCAGACAGGAGATGGGACCTACAGTCCTACAGTGCAGGCATTATTTTCTCAGACTTATATTTGTTTCATCCTAGGCAACATATTCCAATACACATCACTGTATTGGGAGCTCTAATTAGTAGTAAGTAGGGCTTTGCATTGCTCACCTGGAATGCTGAGGGAAGTTGGTTTGGATATAACATAGTAGAAAATGCCCTTTTATTCCTTACAGTGGGCCTGTTATTTTTTTCTTCTTTTTTAAAAGTCTCATACAAAACTGACTTTCCTAGAAATTGAATTGTTTGGCAAGCTTAGAATCCAATAAACTAAAAGCTGCTACAACCTTGCCAAAATCCTTTGATCCTTTGGCTGTGCCACACAGTGCTGTTCTTTCTGCAAGGCTGCCATGTCTTTCTCTGCTGCAGTTTTCACTGTGGAGTTTCCCGTCTGTTTTCTCCAGTCAAACCAGTCCATTTTGCTAAAACTTGCTTTGTTGCCCTCATTTGAGGAACCTTGACTATTTTCACTGCCCTACAGGATCCCTGTTGCTCAGTTTTCTTTAACCCTAGAAATGGTTGAGGCCCCCTTTAGGTCATTTCAGAAACTTCTGAGGGCTTTGGGCTCTCTGGTTTTCCTGGTTGTCCGGCTTTTATTACATGAGAGTGCTTTGCGATCTTCAGGAGCGCAGAGAACCAAGAAAAAGTGTTCCATGCGAAAGCTCTGCTTCAATCAACATGGGTTTTTAAATACTCACCTCAAATTTCCTCTGTGATGAAGGTGCAAGTCGGAACTAATTATGGAAGTCTTGGTTTTCTAAATGATAGCTTTTAAGTGTTGCCTTTAAATCTTTGGTCTACAAGCCAAAGAAGTACAGTATCAGGGTTCTGGGTCATAAGTCCAGAGCTTGATTGGGATTTGCATGCAGGTCTCTGAGTGACTTACTGTAGAACTGCAAAGTTTCAGACTCCCAGTTGCTTTACAGTAGCAACAACTAAGAATCTTTCACCTAGATTAGGTTGCTAAAGGAAAGGGGGGGAATCGAGAATGGATTTTTGTGTGAAAGGACATGTGAGCTTGGTTCTGGTACTGATCATACCTTTCTTTTGCCTAAAGCAGTAATGGCCAAACATGGCCCTCCAGCTGTTTTGGGACTACAATTCCCATCATCCCTGACCACTGGTCCTGTTAGCTAGGGATGGTGGGAGTTGTAGTCCCAAAACAGCTGGAGGGCCAAGTTTGGCCATCACTGGCCTAAAGTATAGAGGGGGGAAGAAACTTTTGCAGCTCACCTTTAACAGCAAAACATCTGTTAAGAGGTGGACAAGTTATATAGGAAATGCACCCAAACTATGAAAAGAGATCAAAGGTTTAGAAGAAAAGGTGATTTCTAATTCTCCCACCCTCAAGCACCATCTAATTAAATGTTTTCCTCCCTTCCCTTTTCTGTTAAGATGGGGGTCAAACTTAAAAAAGAATTTGAGTGCATGTAGGTTAACCAGATAGTAAATGTGGTGTAAAATAAAACACATAAGAACAAGAATCAGTGTTTGATCAGTTTACTTTGTGTCTTCCAAACAGAAGTATTTCATAGGTGAAAGGAATGGTGCTGGAACATGTTAAAAGCAAAAGTGACTTGTGGTCTTTGCAGCCAAGAATAGCACTGCCCCTGAGACTGCAGTCTTGGGTACTTTTATGAGACAGCAAGTCCCCTTGAACTCAGTGGGATTTACTTCTAAAGAAACATGCATAAAATTGGGCTGTTACGTAGAGTGTATGGGATTAAAGTTCTGCCTTGGTGCATGTGACGTTGCACAGAAACAGAAGGGGTTTGATGGCCATAAGAAATGGTCCTCTAAGGGAGCATGTTTCGTTGCACTCTCTCCCTCTCTCCCTCCCTCTCTCTCTCTGCTCCCTCTTAACATTCAGTTTCGGGTGCATATATCTTTGTGAGTAAACTACTGCCCCTTAGTGGCTCTGAATTTATTTTATTTTTTATTTTTAAGCAAACCACAGATTTCTTAAAGAGTTTATTTTCCTGTAGCTTCTTTCTTTGCATGGATAAGCTGAAAACATTTTCTGGGCCTTACAGGTTTTCCTTTTTTCATTTCTTTTCCTTTCCTTTATCTCCTCTGCATCTGCCCTACAAACACCAGCCAGGATGATGATCTGGAATACAAAGGAAGAGCCATGTGTTAAACTGCAAAGAGCAGCTGAATTCTTGAGGTCTGTGGTCCTTGTAGCCCAAAACCACATCCTCCGGAAGTACAAAGCTTGAGTTCTTGCTGGGCCAGATGGAGTGACCACAGGAAATGACTCCAGATAGTCATCTTTGGCAAAGAGCCATGCAATACCCTAATGTAAGGGGAGATTACTCTCCCTTGCAATAAATGTAGATTTCCCCACCACCACCACCTGTTGAAATTAAGCTCTCTAGATAGGCTAGCTGTGCTTAATTCATAGCTGCCAAGTTTTTGCTTTTCTCGCGAGGAAGCCTATTCAGCATAAGGGAAAATCCCTGTAAAAAAGGGATAACTTGGCAGCTATGGCTTAATTGGAAATATCTTAATTGTAACATAGATTTGAAAAAGGCTTTTGAATTATCACCCTCCTCCTTAAACATTTCATCTTTTTTTAACAACCAAGTTAAGAGTGAGGTTTTGCAAGTTTATGAGCTTAATCAGATTTTTGCCCCAACAACCATATACTGTAGCCTAATCCTGCAAAGTTTTGATTTTGTGGACTTTTTGCTGAAGACTTTGCTCAGGACTCTGCTCTCAAAGTAATTCTTCCTACATCTTATTTTGACTACAGTCAAAATAAATACAGTCACTTTCCCTGCATGCCCTGGTGTGACTGCACTGGTTACCAATTAGTTTCCAATTCAAAGTGCTGGTTTTGGTCTATAAAGTATTGTGAGGTTTGTACCCAAATAGCACAAGGACCACTTCTCCTCATATGAATCAACATGAGCATCTGATACCCATCTCTATGCTCTCCTCTGAGGGAGGATGTGGAGGGTGGTGGCATGAGAATGAGTCTTCTCAGTGGCGGCTCCCTATTTATGGAACACTTTCCCCAGAGGGTATGCCTGGTGCCGTCACATTTTAAGTTTACTAGACATTCATACGGTGGGGAGGGGGGGTATATTTGGTAAAGTAATTGCTTTATAGCTCAGAGCATGCAGCAATGGTATCAAGTAAGTATCAAGAAGGACCTATCTGCACCAATCTCAATTGTCACCTGTTTCCATCTCTCCATCACGTAGCCTCTTAAAGCTCACATTGGGCTCTTAAAATGTTGCCATGATCACGAGAAAAGCACATTATAGTTTGTGGCACATGTGGAGACCAAGTGTTTGTCTTGTTCCCTATGACACAGGTGGAGATTTGGCATCTGCGGATCCCATGTTCCTGGAGCAGTATGTGGTGGTGGCAGATTACCAGAAGCAAGAGAGCTCTGAGATTAGCTTGTGTGCTGGCCAAGTGGTGGACATAATTGAGAAGAACGAATCTGGTAAGGAGAACTCACTGGAAGCTTTAAATTAGATACATGCCTTGAGATTTCAATGCGGAGAAACTGGTAAAATGTGTACTGGACAAGATAATTGTTAGGTGGAATTGTAGCTGGTTCACTGACTCCTCGGGAGGTGGAGGACTCTTCTTCATTGGAGGTTTTTAAGCAGAGGTTGGGTGGCCATCTGTCATGTAAAGGTAAAAAGGTAAAGGACCCCTAAACGGTTAAGTCCAGTTGAATTTGACTGTGGGGTGTGGCACTCATCTCCGCTTTCAGGCTGAGGGAGCTGGCATTTGTCCACAGTCAGCTTTCCGGGTCATATGGCCAGCATAATTAAACCACTTCTGGCACAACAGGACACCGTGACGGAAGCCAGAGTGCATGGAAACACAGTTTACCTTCCCGCTGCAGCAGTACCTATTTATCTACTTGCACTGGTGTGCTTTCGAACTGCTAGGTTGGCAGAAGCTGGGACAGAGCAACGGGAGCTCACCCCGTCACGTGGATTTGAACTGCCGACCTTCCGATCAGCAAGACCAAGAGGTTCAGTGGTTTAGACCACAGCGCCATCCGCATCCTTCCTTTTACCCTTACCCATCATATACAATCTAGTTGAGATCCCTGCTTTGCAAGGGGTTGGACTAGGTGACTTTCGGGGTCCCAAATCTACAATTCTATGATTCTGTGAAAAGAGCTTGTAAACAGGATCTCCTGTTCCTTGTAGGTTTCAAATGAGATCTGAAGCCTAGTGCCTGTTTTGTGGAGGTGGAGGGGACATTTAAGCAGGCAGGCATCTATCTATATAGGAGGGTCATGCAAGTATCAGCTTGTGATGACTAACATCTGCATGCAATAAATGCCAAGGTTTAAGGGCTTCTATTTTAGCCTCTAATATACAAATCACTCAGCTATATGCTTTAGGTGGTATTGTCCTTGGCAACAAGTTACACAGGCACAAATCTCCCATTTCAGAGTCACCATATTACATTAATAAAAGGACCCTGCCATTCTTAGTTGTCAGTCCAGCTTTTTTGATGGGAATGTAATGTGCCCACCTTCTTACAATTATCCTAATTTATTTAGTAACTTGACCCATTGTAGAAGGAACTATGCTTAGAATTAAATTAATCTTTCTTTCCCCACCCAAGGAAATAATATATACAATATATTTGCCTTCTTATTTAAGTAATATAAGAAGTAGCCTTGAAAAATAGCTTTGGGCATGCATTTTGACAACAGAGGAACTTCCACTACAGGATTATACTAGTAGGCGATTAATTTTTTTCAGCACAATGCTCCTCAATTTCTATCTACCAGCCATCCATTGTGAAGCAGTGACACCAATGTTGTTGCTGTTTCAAAGCACACTGTGCTGAATTTTTATGGATAATTTTAAACTTCACATTATTCTCTTATTGAATAGCTTTCTATAAATTACCATCTTGATTTGCTTCGATGTCATATATAGGTCAAATCATTTCATAGTTATTCCCTGAGTACCTTGTGTTACCATTCAGTACAGGTTTTTTTAATGAATTCTGAATTCGCATAAAAAGACAAGTGCACAATAAATTGAATTACTGTATTAATTAAGCTGGGTTTATTGTCTGAGCTCAACAACATAAAGAGAATGATAAAGAAATAAAATTATCTATGTGTAAAAGTCAGCTCCCAACGTTGTCATTCTGCCCAAACATTGTGTTATGCCTAGTGTGACTAAGAAAGTCTTAAGGCAGAGCTATGCAAACACAGTCTTGCTCGTTTCTCTGCAGCTTCCCTTGGGTTCTGTGGAACGTTATGGGCTGCTGTCTAGGACCTAGTTGAGAGGGTTGTTGACTGTTTTACACTCCAGAATCAGCAGCAGGTTTAGCTGGCGTCTCTTCACCCCTGAAAACAAATGGCTTCCATTTTCATATGACAAAAACTACTACCTGAAGACAATGTTGTGGAGGAGGCAAAATAATGCCAATCTCCTCTGCTCCTGACAGGCTAAAGAATATCCCTTCTCCCCTTTCTGAAGGCACTTCCAGTGCTGATCTACTGCAACTTTCTAGCAGGTGACATGAAACTTTATAAGCTTATTGGAGACTTTGCAGAAGAACTGAGCTCTTTTTATAGAATTCTGAAAAATATATAGACCAAGTGATTTAGCATTTAAGGACAACCTGACAATTTGGTGTAACATTTGAAATTGGGAAGCAGTATAGGGTATAGCTATGATTATGTCAATTGCCTTTTTAAAAAAGAGATAATTTTAATTTTTTAAAAAATCAAACACTGTGTGAGCTTCTAAAAAATTATGTGTCTGTAGTGTGGGAGCAGCTGAGATGTGATAACTCTGAGGACGTTTTCTCCCATAGCCTAAAATAAAAGAAGAGTCAATTCCTTGGAGGTTGGTTTTATTTATTTGTGGGTTAGAACATGTATTTTAGTATAAATACAGCATTCCAGGGCCTTACAACAAATGAAGGTTCAATTTTAGGAAAACATTTCCAAAATAGCAAGTTCTTAAAAAATAAAAAAATCATTGCTTTGTGAAATAAAACACAGAATAAAAAGATATTCAGTAACTAGTGGAAAGCAGTGAAGGAGGGAGACAATTGCACTTCACAGTATAAGGTAATACATTATCTTGGTCCAGCCACTGAGAAGGTGTTCACCTTCTCTTTTCCCACCCAGCTGTTTCTCCACAGCTGGAACGGATGGAATGGCTTCAGCTCCAAAGCGAGAACTCAATGTGGCTTTTCAGCTAATGCTATTTTTCTTTCCCTTTAGGCTGGTGGTTTGTGAGCACATCAGATGAACAAGGATGGGTCCCAGCTACATGCTTAGAAGTTCAGGATGGAGCCCAGGATGAATTTTCAATGCAACCTGAAGAAGGTGAGAAAATGGCTTGAGAGAAGCTTCCCAATAATTCCTGGGTTTATTATTTGGACTGCTCTAGTCCAACTAAAGTTTTCAGGCTGCTGTCCAGGGAGCAAAAACTCCAGCTGGGTTTGCATTTTAAAGAGTCCTAGTTTCTCCCATCTTTATCAAGCTCCCATGAAGGCTGAGCTGGATATCACTGACAGAGAAGGTGGTGCTAATGAGCTCGCTTGAGCCTTTCCCAGCCTTCAGTATCCAGTTTTTCCTCCATCTTTGAGCCACAAGCCACACCAGCCTTTGATATGAAGAGCACACATTCTGAATTAAGACCCCTAAATGGGTGCTTTGTTGGGAAATATTTTTTTAATGACAGCTGCTGTTATCCTATTGCATTGCACCTGAGTAATATTTGATACGGCTGTCCACACTGGAAAGTCCCAAGTGGTTTACATGGACCCCACGGTGGTTTCTCTTCCCATTACTGCTCAAGTTCACATCCACTTATTTTCAGCAATGCTATCACAGCAGGTGCTCCTGTGACACTTGCTTGGTCCTCCCCGTCGTGGCTTCTTGTGATGGAATGAGAAATACAGAGACAGACATCAACAAAACGGGTCTTAAGTGTCAAAAGTGCACCACACTTTTTTGAGGAACTTCTTGAGTTTGTTGTAATTTCTTCGTTCCTTTCTTTTTTAGAAGGTGCAGATACTTCTCATTTTTAATATGACGCCTTTGTTAAGCAAAGCATCAAAGTCTTTCATATGAGCTGTGGAGGGATCAAGGTGCATTGTCTGGTTGTGGAATTGTCTGCTCTATTAAACAAGGCTGATACTTCCAAGGAGTGAAGAGCTGCCTCCTTACACCCTGTTTTGTCCCTCTCCTGCTTCCCCAACATGCTCCTCCCAGTCCCATGGAGATACTGGTCTCTTCCCAGGCACGTGGGCCGCCGTCGGACTCTTGGGGACTTGTACACCAGTGGATGGGGTCAAGGTGGATGCTGTGGAGATTGCTTTTATTGACCTCCATTTGTGCTTTGGACATTTGTCTCCTCCCCGTTTCTGCATGTGCTACCCATTGTGGTGTTTGCATGCCTTGTTGCATGTAATATATTACTTATTCACTGGGAATCCACCCTTCATATTTCCTTGTGTGCTTTGCTGGTCATATATGTTAACCCCCCACCCGCCCCTCTTTCTCCTGCTTCTGATACTTAATGTGTCAATGCCTCATGATTTAGAAGTTCTACTCTTCTGTGCATTGCTCGCAGCCAGACTAGAGAGGATGTTAAATGCTCCTTTACATTCAACTTGCAAGTGCTAAAAAATGCAAATTGCATTGGGTGGGATGATAATTACTGGGCTCACAGCTGGCATGGTGAGAGAATTTTTCTCTTTGTTCCCCCTGTTATGGTCTTGAGGAAAACCTCAGAAGTCAGTATTTGTTCTCGGAGACATTTCTCTCCCAAAGCAAATACCACCTTTCAAAAGAGGATTTTCCTCAAGACTGCAAGGGTATGTGTATGCAAGGTCTAAATTCTTCCTCCATGCTGTGAGCCTATAAATTCTCTCTCTCTCTCTCTCTCTCTCTCTCTCTCTCTCTCTCTCTCTCTCTCACACACACACACACACACACACACACACACACACACACACACGTCCGGCTGATGCAATTAATAAACACACACTAGCATGTTAAATATGAAGATACATTTTATGTCTTGTCTGGTTGCCCTTAGTTGATTCAGACATTTGCTTCTTGCACTGTGTTTCTAGCTTATCTTAAATCTAGAACAGGGGTCAGCAACCTTTTTCAGCCATGGGCCGGGCTACCATCCCTCAGACCACGTGGTGGGCCAAACTATTATTTTTTGGGGGGATGAACGGATTCCTATGCCCCACAGATAACCCAGAGATGCATTTTAAATAAAAGGACACATTCTACTCATGTAAAAACATGCAGATTCCCGGACCGTCCACGGGCCGGATTGAGAAGGCGATTGGGCCACATTCGGCCCACGGCCCTTAGGTTGCCTCCCCCTGATCTAGGAGGAAAACAAAGACTGGCACAGACCTGCTGGATGTAATCGGCCACATCTCAGAGAGTTTTTGTGCTTTGGCTGTGTTCCTTATAATTCCTGTTGCATCCTGATGCCATGACATCTGTTTGATGCTCTGCTGATGTGCTTCTGATTTGTCAGGAAGTACAGTGTGGAGCAGGGACACGGGTGATCTGTGGTTTAGACCACAGCGCTTGCCGATCAGAAGGTCGGCAGTTCGAATCCCCGCGACGGGGTGAGCTCCCGTTGTTCGGTTCCAGCTCCTGCCAACCTAGCAGTTCGAAAGCACGTCAAAGTGCAAGTAGATAAATAGGTACCGCTCCGGCGGGAAAGTAAATGGTGTTTCCTTGCGTTGCTCTGGTTTCACCAGAAGTGGCTTAGTCATGCTGGCCACATGACCCGGAAACTTCTACGGACAAACGCTCGTTCCCTCAGCCTATAGAACGAGACGAGTGCTGCAACCCCAGAGTTGTTCGCGACTGGACCTAATGGTCAGGGGTACCTTTACCTTTACAGTGTGGAGCATGTTGGTTGTGTGCTCAGGCATTTCAAGTGGACACATACATCCACTGATGTACCTCATCGTGAAGTTGGCAGTTCAAGGTTATGTTAGTCTAACCAAGTGCTTGTCTGCACTTTGCTTGTCCCATGCCCAGAAAGCATGGGTCTGAGTGGTTTACCGCTTGCCCCACCACTTCCCCTGGGAAAGCTGCACTTCGCAACTGATTCGGAGGAAACATCAGTCCATGAAAAACCTGCTCTGAATCAGCAGTAAAGAGTGGCTTTTCCTGGAGAAAGTGGCAGCGCAAACTGAAGTGTGGATGAGCTCATATACTGCAGTTCTGTAAGTCGAAAGGACTGTGCATGTTGTATCAGCTCTTCTTGCCAGAGATATCATTAAACTAGCTGTGAAACTGATTCCTGGCTCTGCACGAGGCATTTCTAGAAATGGAGACACAGTATAGGCTGCAGATGAGTATTGAATGCCAATGGCAGTCTTGCTGAGGCAGACTAGCGGACATCACTTGGGCATAGGGAAAGCAAGCAACAAAAGCATTGTTGTTATCTGTCGGTAATGCAGGCTGTGTGTGTGTGTTTGGATTTCTTGCTTTCTGTAGAGTTGTCACAGTTATGATTTTAGTTATATCAGGTTCTTCTGCCTAGTCTTAGCTAGCTGCTGCTTCCTTTCCCTGGAAATTGATTTCACTGGAAATTGATTAACAGTCTTATGGCTCTGGTGTTGGCATAATGCACACACCCCTGTAACTTTACCCACAGTCTGGTATTAGGGAGGATGTAAGGCAGTGGCAGCTAACCTGTAGCCTTGGGCTTAGCCAGCATGACCAATGGTTAGAGAATATGAGAGTTGCTGCAGTCTGACAACCTTTGGAAGCTACCACCTTGGTTATCTCTGATATAAGAGATAGGGAATGGTTGTCATGGTAACAGGGGCAGAAATCAAGTAAGCCCATTGTTTTTACAAGAGAACTTGACAGTGGCAGCATGGCCCCAGGCGAGGAGAAACAGAGGATGCGAATGGGATGCAATCTTGGAACCAGTGGAGTTTTTGCAGGAGCTGTGAAATAGCTGCTTATTGGAGTGGCGTGGTTCCTTGAGTGCTATAACATGGGAGGAGCATGGTCTCTTTAATTGCACAGGAGAAGCTACCTGTGAGTCTCTGATGTTACAGTGCTCATGTGAGTGGAGCACTCAAATGAACACTTGTGCACCCAGACAAAGCTGCTGAAACAACATCGGAACTGATGCTTAAGGTGTTTGGTATTGGACACTTAGGGCTAATGGAAAAGCAGATTCTTTTTAGAACAGGACTGTGCAACACCCCACACCCCACCCCTGACAAGCCTGGCATACGCAGCCCACCTCATTTCCACTGACTACCTATGACGGCTGCCTGTCTTCGATTGGAAAAACAGAGAGGTTGTCAAGCACCAGGCAAGGGCAGATAGGGTTCATTAGACTTGCGGGGAGGGTATTACAAGTGATGTGACTAGATTTTTGGAAGCTTGTGTCAGGTGGATAGGCTCTCGACCCCGGTGTGTGATAAACCCGATCACCGACCTTCCTATGCCATGCAATCCAGTTCAGAGTGCTAGACTTAAATAAAGTTTGAAGAGTTTTCAAAACAGGGACTCCTAACAAGTTTTGTTTTCTTCTCTTCTCTTTTGCTCCCAACAGAGGAGAAGTATATGGTCATTTACCCCTACACTGCTCGGGACCAAGATGAAATGAACCTGGACAAAGGGGCTATTGTGGAGGTGATCCAGAAAAATCTGGAAGGATGGTGGAAGATCAGGTACCTTTCATTCAGGGTTAATGAAGAAGAATCAATGGAAGGCAGGCGTGCCCAAATATAAGGGGCAAGCTACTTTTTTTAAATTACTGCAGTCTTGTGTACTAAAACCCAATGATGTTTATCTCTGTCTCTTGCAAAGTACCCTTAGGAGAGGGTAGCTTCCATCCAGGAAGGGACAGAAGGAAAGATCAGGTTAAGACACACAAAGCGCCAACAATGACTGATGTAGAGGAACGCATTTTGTGGCATTTTGCTCTGTTTCTGGGAGATAAAAATTCGGTAACACAAGCTCTTTGAGGAAGAGGAGTGGACACACAGGGGCAATACTTTAACTTATGAACAGATGGCATGTTGCCTCGGCAAATGGGACAATGAGATGCCCTGAGAATCTCATTGACACATTCTGGTACATAAGGTGGTCCCGCTAACATATTTGAGGGTTTCGGAAACATGTGAAGGAAACCATCCAAAAAGTAACAAGGCATGATGTGCCACTGAAGCTACATTTTCATATCACAAAATGGTGGGTGCAAAGAGGTGGGTTCTTTGGCTATTTAAAAAAAACCTCACCTTAAAAGATGCTGTAATGCATAGGGGGAAAAGGTACTCGAACGGTTGAGTTGGGGGAAGGGGTTGTAGAGAATGCCCTGAATCATGCTCCTTTTTTGTCTTAAACTGCATGCTGCTGCAGTTGTCTTTGCAGTTAAGGGCACTTACTTCCTTTTAGTGGTAAAATGTGTTTATCACACAGTCTCTGCTTTAAACCAAACCAACACACACAGCACTGACACAATGACTGCAGTTGAAAGTGCTGGATGGTGCACAGGTTGGTTCATTAGATGCAAAAAAATGTGCATTATTTTAGTGCCTACTTTTCGTAAGAGACTCATTTCTACACTTCTGACTCCAACATAATGAAACTGCAGTGATGAGTGAAATCCTCCAGCTACCCCTAAATTAAGGGGGAAGGTCTCCCATCTTTCTCTCCCTTTTGCCTGGTATATTTCTTGCTCCTAAATCAAAGCATCTCTCTCAATTGTCCACTCTGCTGTTGAACAAGTCAACCATCCATCAGATTTTTGCATCTGTGTTGCCTAAAGAGGCTGCTGTTTGGTTTTGGTTTGTTTTTCTCTAATAATAAACATTTCTGGCTATAGATTTTTGAAGTATTTAGTACAGCTTTGTTCACCACTTGAGAATCAACTGTATCCACCAGCCTTGTAACGGGACAGCTAAAATATGGTTCACATTTGCAATTGAAAATGTATGTGTTCTTCAGATGGGGCAAAAATACAACATCCTGTTTACAAGGCAGCTACAGCCATATTGATCAGGGCCATAACACAACTCAAGCAGAAATAATGGGCAAACTAAGCACAAAAAAAGGATGCCTTGATGACTATGATCTAACCCTTGGTTGGTCAGCTAGAGATCTCTTCTGACTACATTAGTTGTAAGTCTTGAGGCTGGGCTGACACTGACAAAGTGTGTGTCGAGGTAAAGCAGAAAACAGGCTTTGATTTTCGTAACCTTCCAATGAACCTGCAGCATTGGCAACCACTACACCAGGAAAAAAGAATGTGTGTTGACATTTTAAACTGAGGAAATTTGCTTCAAAGAATCTCGAGTCTATTAAAGGCGCAGCAGCTGGCGTCATCTGATCCTAGCATCTTTGCCTCTGGCCACTAAGGTGGCATTTCCCTGTGGCTGGCACCAGTCCCTCCTCTCTGGCAGATGTCCTTGGTGGATGTGGTTTCTGAGTCACGGTTAAAGTTTAGGACTATTGTTTTGTTTTGGGTTTTTCTTTTTCTTTTAATGGTTTTGATGTAAGAAAAAAAAGACAAACGGCACACTGGAAAAGTGGTGACCTTTGTATAAGAACTGAAAACACCAAGAGTTGAATTGCTTTGCATGTGACAGAAAAGTAGATGCACCTGTTATTACCCCATGCCCCGGTGTTGTTTCCTGTTATACCTTCTTTTTTACATTGTGCTTATGTGCCACAGAGAGATGTGATTGGCCCTAGATCTCTATGTATATACAGTGTATGCATTAGGGATGAGGAACCTCAGGTCCAGGGGCCAAATGAGGCCCTCGCCTCTAGGCCTATCTGGCCCTCAGGGTTTTCCCAAGGTCACACAGCCCTCAGCAGTCCTGCTTTGCACCCTCCTTGAGTGTTTTTTGCCTGGCTAGAATGTGCCTGGATGGAAAGGGATGTGTGAGTGTGTAAAAACTAATCTAATGTACAAACAGCAAATTTTGCATTTGCTGCTCTGGCTGCTTTTGCCTGTGGTTTCCCAGAAGGGGGGTGTAGGCTGAAAAAATTCCACCCACCCCCGGGTGGTGAGAGTACACAGTTTGCCTCTACACAATATAGCAGAAGTGGGGCAGCCTTGGTCCCTCCAGATGCTCTTAACATCCATCTCCCACCAGCCTCATGGCCAGTGGTCAAGGATTATGGGAATTGTAGGCTAGCAACATCTGGAGGGCCACAGGTTCCCTCATCCTTGCATTTGAGGGACACAGC
Source organism: Zootoca vivipara (assembly GCF_963506605.1). NCBI lineage: Eukaryota > Metazoa > Chordata > Lepidosauria > Squamata > Lacertidae > Zootoca > Zootoca vivipara. The sequence goes on along the minus strand of NC_083277.1, from coordinate 75,139,247 downwards.
TGATACGTTATGGTCTACAAATATGTACCTGTCGATTTTGCAATATGTGATGTGGCCCTTAGGCAGGCCCACTAGACTCTGTGACATTTGTCATGCTGCTTCAAAGTAAGCAGAAAGGATTCTGGACTCGCTACATTGGAATACTCCAATGCATTTCTAGAAGGCAGGTAATTCACAGGTAACAAATGATCAGAGGGTCTTCCTCTGTGCCCGTGATGTACCCCATAATGGGTTGGAGACTCCTGTGTTCCAGATTAGTCTTGCTGTCCCTGTATGCCATAATCTATTCCACATCTGGAGACTGGTTATTACAACACAGCATACTGCCAGTATATAACCCTCCCCCCCCCATGAGGTACAGCCACCTTGGGCATCTGTATGGAAAGATGGGAGATAAACCAGCTTAATCAACAATAAGCAAACATTCATAATTGTGAAGGTATGGGGTCTTGAAAGATACTCAAGAGTGTATCTCTCAGATAATGGAAGAATGAAATGGGGGGGGGGAGGATCTGTATTGATCAGTCTGCTTTCTCAGAATGTTGATTTAGAACCCTTTCTGTGCCTCTCAAGAACTGCTATGAATCAGGCTGGCTGTGCCTGAGAATTTGTAGCTGTGATAAGAACAAGACAGAAGTCTAAATAATTTGACTGTTCATATTGCTGCAGGTATCAGGGTCAGGAGGGCTGGGCCCCAGCATCATACCTGAAAAAGGGGAGCGGTGACATGCTTGCTCCAAAACTGGGATCTGCCACTTCTGCCCACTCCTATGCACTAGACCTGGACGGAATCTCCCGGCAGCAGAACTCGACAGGCCGAGACAAGGATGGGCCGAACAACCAAAGAGATGGAAGGTTTGAGGGTCGCCCATTGCCAAATGTGGACTTTAGGCGAAGTAAGTTGTGTGCAATGAACAAAAGTTTGGGGTTCTTTGTAGGCAGTTCTAGCCTGGTGCGGTGCAGGAAGGTCTTCATGGCTCTTGAGTTTTGTGGCTTCTTGAAAATTATAATGGGAAGAATTGGGGTTATTTGGGTCGGGTCAGGAAAGCTGACAGTAAATTTTGTGTCAGGGGACCTTCCTACAGGGACCCTCCCCCCATCCTGTTGACCAGATCTTCGCCCAGTGAGAGCAGCAGCAGTGGGTCAGGTGGGGGAAATGAGGAAGTTAGCGGTATGGAGGTGGCAAGGCTCAGTGATGTTGGAGAGCCCCTGCTCTGACCAACAGGTGGAGGGGAACAGGCAGCCCCTTCTGGCGCCCGAATTAAGGCACACCACTAAACGTAAGGTCGGGAGGAGGCGTTTCGGGGTGCCCAAACTCTTATGCTGGTCACGCAACAGGAAACGTCCACTCCCGGATTCTGCAAGTGACTGGGAGGTCATGTTTTCTGCTATCTCTGCACTGTAAATACTATGCACAATAAAACTCTTAAAGACAAGCACAGACTTGGGCGTCCTTACTCAAGAGTAGCTGCAACAACACCATTACATTTTGGAATCCTTTCTAGTGTATGTTTGTATTGCATCCTACTTCCGCTGCTACCCAAATGAAGCATTTCTCAGACTTGGTGGCAGTTGTTTGGGCATTATGCATCCAGTGGGGCGTGCTGTTCAGGATTTTAGTGTAGGTTTGTGTGTGAAGACCCTTCCACCCCTCCCTCTCTATAATATATCTACTCACACAGTCTCTCTTTCCCTCTTGCTCTTTTCCCCCTCAGACTGGACTGGTGGGGTCTTGTTAGTTCTTCTTAAGTATCACATTTTGAAACATGTTTTTATATCCTTTAATCACAATGAAATATTTTCTTGGCAGAGTCACCAAAGATGAGACAGAGACCCCCTCCTCGTCGAGATCTCACAATAGTAAGTATTGGCCCCAGTTGCTTTAAGCTGGGGATTTCTGGTGCATTATTAAATACATAGAACAAAGATAGACCAGCGGCGGTAGAAAGGGACACGGCTTGACTTGCCGCATTTTGCATTTTGGCATTGATGTGACATGTGCAAACACGTATGTATATGTAACTGGCTTCTTAAAAAAAAGAAAAGAAAAGAATGAATGAATATGGAAGTGATAGAATAATGCTCTGGCAAGGATCAGGCCATTGCCCCATTATTTAAAGGGGGAATAGTCCTTTCTACATTCATGCCCTGTACAACGGAACCCGTGCACAGAATTCATTCCATGAGAAGTCTCCCTAATATTCCTCCTTGTGATCCACATTTGCAGTGGCTCTACCTTAGATAGCTGATGCAGGAGTGAGGCTTAAAACCCCCAGGATATGCTTTCTTTTGTCAAGGGACTCTAGCCTTATGAATTAGTATATACTACAGTGGTAGGGACCCAGGTGGCACTGTGGGTTAAACCACTGAGCCTAGGGCTTGCTGATCAGAAGGTCGGCGGTTCGAATCCCTGTGACGGGGTGAGCTCCCGTTGCTTGGTCCCAGCTCCTGCCAACCTTCGAAAGCACGTCAAAATGCAAGTAGATAAATAGGAACCGCTACAGCGGGAAGGTAAACGGCATTTCCATGTGCTGCTCTGGTTTGCCAGAAGCGGCTTTGTCATGCTGGCCACATGACCTGGGAGCTATACGCCGGCTCCCTCGGCCAATAATGTGAGATGAGCGCGCAACCCCAGAGTCGGTCACGACTGGACCTAATGGTCAGGGGTCCCTTTACCTTTACCTTACAGTGGTACCTCGACTTACGAAGACGATCCGTTCTGCGGCCGTCTTCATAAGTCGAAGTCTTCGGTTGTCGAAGCGCGATTTTGTGCTTCTGCACATGCGACGACCGCGCGCGGGGTGAAAAGACTTCCGGGGTTGTCGACTTCAGAAGTTGAAACCTTCAGAAGTCGAGTCGTTCAGATGTCGAGGTACCGCTGTATTCTGTTTTGAAGTAGCTGCACAGGCCTCTTCCATTGTGTTTTTGACCAGCAAATAGCTGCAGCCACCCACAAAATATACTTCAGGTGTGGCAGTCTCCATAGCACAGGTGCTCTGGAAATCAGCCTACTTACCTCCCATATGTGACAATGTACACTGCGTGCATATAGAGTAGGAGCATGGACTAAGGGAAGCTTTGCTTATAAGCCTCATGCATATGTTTCTCTGTGCATACAACTTTCCCCTCAAGTTCAGAGATTGACCAAGGAAACATTGCCTTCCCCATGAGGCCCTGGAGCACAGACAGCTAGTAGGGTCAGCAGTTGAAATATGTTCTGTATAGATGTTCCTGAAATAGATTTCGTTTTTTAAAGCAAACTTGGCCCATTTTCCAAGTCATTCCTTTTATATCCTAGTATTAGAAAGTGACTATATTCACTGATTAAAGAGTCTACAGAGAGTTTAAAATAAAACCTCTTAGGGTAAGAAGATCCCTTGGGGAAAAGTGAGGGTTTTTCTTTTTTTGCTTCTTCAGCAATAGTTTTCCCAGGAGCAGCCATACAAAGCAGGGCTGAAGCTGGGAATACTTCTCTACAGATCTGAATTTTAATTTGAGCTGCTGCACAAGAATTCATGAGCTTCTAAGTCTCTCCTCCCCTTTGAAGCAAGCAGTATGACGTCTGGAAGTTCATTTCTAGGCCCAGACCTGCTAAACATCTCCAGCATCTTTAATCCTGTGTGGCCTCTCTTGAAAGATGAGCTTTTCAGCAGTAGCTATAAAATCAGTGAAGCCACATGAACCTGCCTGCCAAACACTACCTTCCTTGTGGGCTATCTTGGAGGGCAGTGGGGTATATTGTCCCTTGTCGTCTTTGGACAGAAGTAGGCTGATGTGTGTTGTTTCTGCAACAGCCCCGTGGCCTTAACCTGCCTAAGCCTCCTGTGCCCCCGCAAGTGGAAGAGGAGTATTACACTATTGCTGACTTCCAGACTACCATCCCGGACGGCATCAGTTTCCAAGCAGGAATGAAAGTAGAGGTGAGGCTGGATCCCGCCCTGCGCTTCTCCATGCCCTTTGGGGCTTTCCACGGGTCCGCATGCTAAATCCTTTGTGTTTGCAGTAGTTGTCCGATACAATTGCTTTATGCTGATGATTGACAGGGATGAGCAGTGCTTTTTTTTCTTTAAAAAATGTTTAGGCATACTCTCATTCTGACTCAAGAAAATCACCATTTTACAGTTCAAATCGGGGGAAATAAAAAGGCCTACAGTAAATAGACAAAAGTACAAAGATTCACAACACGTTTAAGGGTATGCGTACTCCTGCATTTGCCCCCAGAAAAAAGCACTGGGGATGAGAGTCAAATTTCTGTCCTTATATCGGTGAGTAAGGAAATAATGCTCCATTTTAAAAGGTGTGTAGAAGAGCTCACCTTTCCCTCCTCCCTCCACACATGCATAGCAGCCCATTTCACTGGGAGAAGGTAGAAGTATAAAAAGGAGGTATTCTCTGTTTCTCCACCATGAATGGAATGTGTGCTGAAACTGCAACCATCTTTCAACTTCTGGTAATGCAGGCAGTGATCTCCTCCTGCTGCCTGCTCACCCCAAACATTCACGCTTTTCTTTGTCAGATTTTTGCCTTATCTGCTTAAAATATTTGCATGCCACTTACTATTTATTTATTGCATTTCTCTCCCACCTTTTCTTTCCTCATCCCCAATTAAAATCACATTTTAAAAATATTTTTTATTTATTTTATATATGCAACCTATAATCAAGAATCTTGAAGTGATTCACACCATAAAAACAAATACACAACTCTACTTCTAGTTACAGGTAGGTAGCCGTGTAGGTCTGAGTCGAAGCAAAATAAAAAAATTCCTTCAGTAGCACCTTAAAGACCAACTAAGTTTTTATTTTGGTATGAGCTTTCGTGTGCATGCACACTTCGTCAGATACACTTGAAACAGACTCTCAAGAGTCTCCTCCAGCACCATAATTCAAAAGCATCAATTCTTCGGCGATCAGCCTTCTTTATGGTCCAGCTCTCACTTCCATACATCACTACTGGGAAAACCATAGCTTTAACTATACGGACCTTTGTTGGCAAGGTGATGTCTCTGCTTTTTAAGATGCTGTCTAGGTTTGTCATTGCTTTTCTCCCAAGAAGCAGGCGTCTTTTAATTTCATGACTGCTGTCACCATCTGCAGTGATCAAGGAGTCCAAGAAAGTAAAATCTCTCACTGCCTCCATTTCTTCCCATTCTATTTGCCAGGAGGTGATGGAACCAGTAGCCATGATCTTGGTTTTTTTGATGTTGAGCTTCAGACCATATTTTGCACTCTCCTCTTTCACCCTCATTAAAAGGTTCTTTAATTCCTCCTCACTTTCTGCCATCAAGGTTGTGTCATCTGCATATCTGAGGTTGTTGATATTTCTTCCGGCAATCTTAATTCCGATTTGGGATTCATCTAGTCCAGCCTTTCGCATGATGAATTCTGCATATAAGTTAAATAATCAGGGAGACAATATACAACCTTGTCGTACTCCTTTCCCAATTTTGAACCAGTCAGTTGTTCCATATCCAGTTCTAACTAATCAGCTGTATCAGCTTTTAAAAATTTGGAGTTTAGTTTTCTGCTGGTGGTACCTCATCTATGGCTCATTGCTGACACCTAGTGGCCAAGTAGTTTTCTTGGCCAATTGGATTATTGTGCTGTGTGCACGTTTGCTTGGAGAAGAGAGCTGACTCGGAAGATGGTCTTCTACTTTTGATTCTCTGTATACATATGCATGTGTGGATGTTCCAGTGCAAGAGAGTTATTCCTGTTTAATAGTACATGATTATATTTTGTATTGCACAAGGGCCTCAGCCATTTCATACATTATACTGAGACAAGCCCAGTTGTGTTACTGAGTGTTAACTCAACAAGGAGTTGCAGCCATTCTGTGGCTCCTGTTGCAACAGATAATAATGATGATAATAATAATAATAATAATAATAATAATAATAATAATAATAAATAACAACAACAACAACAATATTTTATTTATACCCCGCCCTCCCCAGCGAGAGCTGGGCTCAGGGCGGCTGACATCAAGATCACAACAAAACGTAAAAGAAAGAAAAACAATTGATTAAAATGCGGATTAAAATACAATCCAGATTTTTTTTAAAAAAAAATTAATGCAGCCCCAAATCAAAACCATAAGGGAGGAAAAACATAGTGGTCAGGCTGAGTCTAGCCCAAAGGCCAGGCGAAACAGCTCCGTCTTGCAGGCCCTGCGGAAAGATGTCAAATCCCGCAGGGCCCTGGTATCCTGTGAGAGAGCGTTCCACCAAGTTGGGGCCAATACTGAAAAGACCCTGAGCCTAGCTGAGGCCAATCTAGCCACCTTATGGCTCGGGATCCCCAAACTATTGTTATTATTTGTGGACCTTAAAAATGATTCTCGCCTTCAGACAGTTAGATAAATTCAATAGCAGAAGATTCTGTTAAGCAGAGTGAAGGGCCACGGTTAGGACAATATAAGAAGTTTAAAGAGCAATACAGTGGAACCTCGGGTTACAGACGCTTCAGGTTACAGATGCTTCAGGTTACAGACTCCGCTAACCCAGAAATAGTACCTCGGGTTAAGAACTTTGCTTCAGGATGAGAACAGAAATCACATGGCGGTGGCAGCAAGAGGCCCCATTAGCTAAAGTGGTACCTCACCTCAGGTTAAAAACAGTTTCAGGTTAAGAACGGACCTCCGGAATGAATTAAGTTCGTAACCTGAGGTACCACTGTATAAGGAAGCTACAGCTTTCTGCAGCTTCAAGAGGAAATGCCAAAAGATTCAAGGCTGAAAAAAGACTCCATGGCAATTTTAAAAAATGGTTTTGAAAGTGGAGGCTCTTCCTTAATCTCCACCACCACCTTTGCTCCTAGAATTGGGAGGGAGGCAGAAAAGAAATTGCTGGGGCATGGCTTCATCCTTGGGCTGGGGGTTAGCCACCTCTGTTCTTAAGTCACCCCCTCAGCTTTGATGTGAGCAGTTGAAGCAACTGGTGCGGTAAGAGATCTAAGGCATGGTGTTTCTCTTTCCTTCCGCAGGTCATTGAGAAGAACCTGAGTGGTTGGTGGTACATCCAGATAGAGGAGAAGGAAGGCTGGGCTCCAGCTACTTTCATTGACAAGTACAAGAAAACTAGCAACGCATCTAGACCTAACTTCTTGGCACCACTGCCGAATGAAATGGCGCAGCTCCGGCTTGGCGACCTTATGGCAGAGAGCAGCTCTAATGGAGAAGCCTTTGGGCCGTCCAGGCCTCTGCCTGAAGCACCACCCAATGACATAGACAGTGCAGGGAAATGGAAAGTGAAGGAGGTTTCCAAGGGCTCCCAGCCAGAGATCAGTGATGCATCTCTCTCTGTGGGGTACGAGGAGATTTGTGACCGGGATGCCGAAGAGAAGCCAAGCCTCCCTCCAAGGAAGGAATCCATAATTAAATCCGAAGAGGAGTTGATAGAGAGGCAGCGGTTGGAACAGAGGCCACCTCCAAAGCCTCCTGGCATGATTTTGCCTGCGATTCCCCCCAAGCAGGCTGTCCCCCCTCCAAGGGACAACAGGAAGCCGGAGCTCAAAACAGAGAAGGGGAAACTGTTCCAGCTGAAAAACGAAATGGGGCTAGAGTGTGGGCACAAGGTGTCTCCCAAAGAGGTGAAGAAGCTGAACCTTCGGCCCACTGTTAAGCCTGCCAAGCCAAAAGTTGAGCCCCCGGAGGACAAGCCTGACCTCGGGACCCCCAACCCTTTCCTGAAATCAAAGCCTCAGGTCAGACCCAAGCCAGCAGCAGCCCCTAGGACAGATCCCCCTCAGGGAGATGACAAACTAGACATTTGCAACCTGAGGAGCAAACTCAGACCTGCCAAAGCGCAAGAGAAGCCTTCTGATCAGGACCCCATGGCTAGCGAGAGTGCCTTCAGTAACAATGCACTTCCTGTGGAATCTTCCGTCCGGTCTCAGGAAAGGCCAACTGTGGAGATGAGGCCTCCATCCAGACCAGACAGCCAGGTCTTCAAGGAGGCTGCTTCATCCAAAGTACCTCTTGGCTCCGATTCCAAGGGTAGCTTTCCAGCTTCCAGGGAACCACCTCAGCGGCCCATAGTACCACCCAGGAGGCCGCCTCCTCCCAAGAAAGCCTCCGCACCATCGCCTGCATCTTCATTTGCCCCCTCTCCAGAAAATAAAGGTCCACAGAGGGAAGTGCCTGAACTGAGAGCTGCCTCTGTGCCTGGCAGGCCGATGATGGTTCCACCAAAAGCCAAAGGTTTCCTGCCAGCTCCGTGCCAAGATGATGCCAAAGTGAAAAGCGGCCTAGGCCCAAAGGGAATTCCCAAGCCTGCGGAGAGGGAGAGAGGATCCGTCCCCATCACCAGTTCAGACGTCTCCAGAGAAGCCCTCTATGTGGCTGTGGCAGATTTTGATGGCGATGAAGAAACCAGCAGCTTTAAAGAAGGGACCTTGTTTGAAGTCCGAGAGAAGAACAGCAGCGGCTGGTGGTTCTGCAAGGTCCTTGCTGGCGCACCATGTTGGGAAGGCTGGATTCCTTCCAATTATCTCAGAAAAAAGCCATAAACCCCTCCATTTGTCTTCAGATTAAGCAGCAGCTCAACATTCCCCATATTAGTATCAAAATATTTAATTAGTTTATTTATAGTTTTTCATAAGGCTGGCTCTATTATTATTATTTTTTTAAGTATCTGGGATACCATACATTCCAACTTGTGTCATTTCCAAGAAAGAATAGCAAGAGAAACAGGCCTTCATATTAGTGTAGTTTTGCTACTGTTGCTACTCTTGGCAGCTCATTCCCTAAATACTTTTTAATAGGTTAATTCACAGAGAGACACACACAATTGATCCCTTCCCCAGCCTCCATGTGGTTTAGGTCCACATGCCCCTCACAGGGCTGGCTGATAAAAAAAGTGTTCTTTAAAATTGTCTCTCAAGTTCTGGACCACACAGTAGCAAACCAAACGCCTGCGCACACACGCACACATGGTAGAATGTAAAAACCTGGGAGATTATTTTTTTTTCCAGCTTGGTAAGGAAATGGAAGTGAGTCCCACTAACCAATGAATGGAATTGAGAAATTGAAAAGCCGCTGTTTGTGCTGAGTTCCCTTGTTAAATTCCATGTGCCACATTTTGCTGTTATTCAGATGCTAATAGGCCTCTGAATAAGTAAATTGATGTTCCGGGATATGCCTAGGTGGAAAGGCCTGTCCAAGTAGCTGCTAAGAGATCCTTTCTAGCCTTGTATATCTTTTGCCCCATATTTGAGCAATCCTTCTGCCACTGTAGGTCCCACATTAATGCCTCTTTTGAAGTCTCTTGCGCTGACCTCTTTGTATAGGCTCCCCTCCCAGTATTATAGTCTCCTTTTAGTAAATAAAGCAGATATTATATTAGGTTATCCATACTGTTCCGCTGTAAGGTTTCAAATAACTCCTAAGACCTCCTGGCAGGAGGATTGCTAGCAGAACAAAGTGCTGCCTCTTCAGGGACAGATTGCATAGCTGCATTCACGCCTATACGCCAGTAGATCTCTAGTGCTGTCCTATCATGATTCCTCAGGTCTGGTAGATGACAGCTGCCAGGATGGTAGCCCTCCAGTGGGTGCTAATAATTTATACTGCAAGGCTTTCCAACCTGGAAGTAACATCTAGATTTCACGAGGGACGGAGGTTTTGCTGTACCCCTCCCCATTTTATCTATTCCTTACCCATTTGCCTGTGTGAGCCTTTTCAAAAAGCATGTTTCTCGCCCATGTGTTGATTTGTAGGGTGGAGAGCGGGGAATGTGGATGTTATGCAGAGAGGCTAAAACAATAGTTATTGGGGCAGTGTGAGCTGTTCTGACTTCTCTGAGAGGGAAGGCATGTGTCTGATCCTGGCCTCTTTAACTACGGACCATGGCAGTTTTCTGTGATGCCATGGAAATGGCTCTCATGAGAGGAGGGCTGGGTTCAGAGCACATTGTGCTTAATACGACACATGTATATTTTGAAGCAGTGGTCATGAGGCATCAGAGAAGGAAATACCAAATGTGCATTTGGAAATATATATGTCTTCAGGTACTTTGCCCCCCTTTCATTTAATACATGTGTATGTATATTCATCTCCAGGGTGTGAAAAAGCCTCCTGCTCTCAGTCTTAGATGTTTCAAACTTACCGTACCATCACTGCAATGGATCAGTGATTTTATTTTCAGAAATATAAACCTGGATAGATTCACTGCTGATCTAACAGTAAAAAAATAAATAATCATGTTTGCATTGGCAAAGAGAGGGTCAGTGACTTCCCATGTGTGTATTATTGGTGTAAGTCTCCCTAGTTTGACCTCCCATGGGCTGAACCCCACTTACCTGCTTTAATCAGGTAGTATGCAGATTTAACTTAAGCCAACCTTCCCCAATTGAGTGCCTTCCAGATGTTGAACCACAATTCCCGTCATATGAGCCCCAGCCAGTAGGGCTAATGGTTAGGGATGGTGAGAACATGCAGCTCGACACCTGGAGGGTACCAGTTCGGGGAAGGCTGGCTTGTTAAATCTGCATACTGCCATAAATCTTCCTATATAATGGTTATTTTTTAAAATGGAGGATTTAGGAGTCCATCTCCTAACTTTGCTTTCTGAAAATCAGCACTTGAAGTTCACATCATGTCATTTTCCCTAAAGGCATGTTGCTTTGGTCCCAGCTTAGATACAGGTACTGTCCTTTTAGTGCTGTAGTGTTTCTTCTGTCTATCCCTTAGATCAGCGGTAGCCAACATGGTACCCTAAATGTTGTTGGGCTACAACTCCCATCACCAGCTTCAAGCAACTTCAAGCATCTTTTGAGGATGCAAATTATCTAGATCCGTTCTAGTCTGGATTCTGGCTTGGTTTGGAGACAGATCAGCCTTGGTTGCCCTGATAAAATACCATTGTCTAGAGAAGGATGGGGGAGTGTGACCATGTTACTCCTTTCTTGATCTCTGTGATGTTTGATACCATCCGCTATGGTGTTCTTGGACTGGCTCTGACAGATGGAACTTGGGGGCATGTTCTTCAGTGGTCCGTTCCTACCTTGAGAGCCTGTTTCAGAGAGTAGCACTGGAAGATTGCCTGTTAGCTTCCTGGCAGTTATGTTAAGAGGTCCCAAAGGGTACCAGCTTGTCCCCAGTTCTGTTTAATGTCTATATGAAGCCTTTGGGTGAGGCCATTAGAATATTTGGAGCTAACTGCCATTGATAAACTGATGACACCCAACTCTTTCTCTTTGGCATTTGAGTCAGGTATGGTGTGCAAGCCCAGAGCCAGTGCCTGGACTCAGTGGTGGGTTGATAAACTGAAGCTGAATCCTTGTAAGACTCAGGGCCCTGTGCGTGTGTGCACCTACTGTCCAGGATAAAGGTCAGTTACCTGCTGTAGGTGAGGTTGCACTTCCTCTGAAGGGACAGGTATGTAGTCGGAGTGCTGCTTGATCCATTGTTGCCACTGGAGGCTCCAGTACCTTGGAATGCTTGGTAGTTTTGGCTGGTGTGCCAGCTATGGCTGTTTCCGGACAGGGATAGCTTAGCTTCAGTGGCCCATCCAGTGGTCCCCTTGCAATGGAATTGCTGCAATGTGCTCTGTGTAGAGCTTGTGTTTGGTTGGGAAGCTGCAACGGATGCAGAATGTGGAGTCACAGCTTATGGCCAGGGTTGCCTTCTGGAGGGAACTGCACTGGATGGCAAAATGCTTTACGGGACCAAATTTAAGATTTTACTGTTAAGCGTATAAAGCCCTAAACAACCTGGTTCCAGGGTATCTGAGACATCACCGTATCCTCTATGTACCTGTATGTTCACTGCAGTATTTTATTTTTTAAAAACTGTGTTTTTACTTTTATTTTATTTTTTGTTTTGTTGTTGTATACTGTTATAGTATTTTGTAACATTCAGCAGTTATCAGTATTCCAGAATTAATTAATAAATCGGTTAAACCAATGATCAGGGTTGATGGGAGTTGTAGTCTGGCAACGTCTTTAAGATACCATGTTTGTTATCTCTATGTTAGATAGGTCTCACTCATCTTTGCATGGCCAGTAAGCAAGGTATCCTTTGTGCTATATGGGAGATGAAATTTGATTATTCACTTTTTGTGCTTGCATCTCCCAGCTCTGAACCTATGATAACTGCTCTAGTGATGTCATCAGATAGGTAAAGAATTTGCAATCCTGTAATATCAGCTCAACTTGTACTGCCCAGGTGCTTTTTCCCTCTTCTCTGTTCGGTTATATGTGTGTGTGGCAGTAAACACTGCAACATGATGCCAAAATAGATCGCTTTATATTTTTTAAAAAATTACTATGAAGAGAAGCAACTTTACTTATTCCCCCACCCACCCCGGTCTCAGTTCCAAGGGCCCTTCTTGTTTCCATTTTGCTAGATCTTGAGGTGCTTCCTCACAAGTCCCAGTGCTCTCCTTCCACACACCTTTCTATCCTTGGCAAAACCTTCACAGAAGGGGCCCTGGACTGATAGTGCTGTGTCTGAAAGCAGCCCATGACACACACACCTCTGTGCCTCATTTTTTAGTATTGCACGGGATGCAGACAATAATACTGACCTAACTTGCTGGGCATGAGAAGCGCTGGTGAGCTTAACCCTTCCCTCAGTACTTTGTCCTAGGCCAGCCTCCCACAACCAGTGCTCTCCCGAACTGGTTGGACTCCAATTCCCAAACAAGGTCAGTGGTCAGGGATGTTTAGAGTTGTAACCCAACAACATCTTGAATGGCACAGGCTGTGGAAAGCTGTCCCTTGCTGAATTGGGGGGGGGTCATTCTAATTATTACCTGTGACACATAGGTGAAACTTGCCCACAGTCTCATACTGTGTTTTCCTTCCACCAAGCTCACTAAATCACATCCCAGGGTAACTAACTTTTCTAAGGGGATAAAGGATATTCAGCCTTTTGCTTACCAAAGCCAGCTTTGCAGCCCTGCAACTGGGATGTTGGAGGCAGAGGGAGGCTGCCTAAATGGCCTTGCCTTCCTGTGCAAACATTAGAAGCCTGTTTTAATGTCTCATATTATGTAAACTTGTATCAATCTGTACTTTACCGTGGGTGGGATTGGGGGGGGGGGGTTCTGAGGATGATAGATGTAGCCTGTGTAAAAAATCATGTATACTTCCAACATTAAAGGGCGGTGGCTGTTGGGTTTTTTTTTAGGAAAATAAATAAAAAATGAGCTTGACTGGTTTCAAGCAGAATTGTTACAACACTTTTGCTTTTTTCATTCTGTCTATCTGACGTGTCAAATGATGTTTTAACAGATAAAATGCCTCACAGTCCTAGAAAATGGCCTCTATCTGTCTCTCAAAAGAAGCAAGGGTATTGCTTGCCCTTGGTATAATCTTGCCAGAGCTACGTTTTTACCAAGGTTGTACTGTTTCCTTCTCTGCCATACCTGCTAGAGAAATGGGAATAATGCAATATTTGAAGCTTGAATTTATTACACACACACACACTGCTTGCTTCTGCCAAGGCTAGACCTGTTGCAGTAATCTTTTGGAGTACTTTGAATGCTCAAGCAGCAATGAGGATACAAGTGGTTTGTTAAATGTTCTATAAAGCTTGTTCGAAAATAAAAAGTCCCTCACCAAAGGTTTTCACAATGAAGGGTAGTAAGCAGTGGTGTCCCATAAGGTCCTCTTTGTCCATAAATTGCCTGCAGTGAGGAATTATCAGTGAAACAGTCAATGCGTGGATGGTGTCAAAGGATCTCAACTGGACTGCAAAGAGCTCCAACAGTGTCTGTCCAAACTGGGTGAGTATGCAACAACATTCCTAACTTTGTAGTACACATGGATAGAATATCCAAAGGTGGTGAGACACTGCTGGGAAGTTCAGTGAGAATGTGGGGTCAATGTACAGCATCAGACGTACCACCTCTGCCTTGCCATGGGTATAGTGGCTGGGCAGCTGGTTGCCTGCCTGCAGCTGCTGCTCAGCTGCAATGGTCCCCTGCTCCTGCTGCTGTCCCCAGCTTATCCTGGGCTGCTCCCCCCCACCCCCATGGAGTGCAGCTGCTGCAGAGAAGCAGCAGGTGGCGCTCCAGCAGTTGATTGGAGCATCAGTGGCCAAAGCTGTGTTGGCAGAGGCCATTTCTGTGGCTATCTCAGCTACAAGGTCTCACTCCTGAGGGAGGGCCCCTTCCTCAGAGCACAGCAGTGAGGGGCAAGGATGGTTCTACAGCTAGGTGGGGATTCGGGGTGGCAAGTCAATCTGTTATGCCAGTGCTGTGATTGTATGGTTTGCCAAAATACCCTACCCCTTTCGGGGGTGGTGGTATTGCTATAGGGTGGAATTCAATGCTGTGCTATGGCAAACGTCCCTTCTGAGCCAGTGTGTGCAAGTTGAAGCCCTCATGCAAGACTTGTGCTGACAGTACTTATTAGGTAAATCCCATCCATTGTGTATGGGGGAGGAGAATTCATAATCGCCCAATGAAGATGGGGCATCTAACTGGGCATGGAGTGTTGATGGACTGCTATGGGGGAGGGGCAGGGAGAAAAAAAGAATGGAGCATCTTAACTCTACACTGCAACATTTTGCTGCATTTCTCACTTGCACCTGTGTATGTATGTAGATAGATTTTCCAGTTTTATTTGCCCAGTAAATTATGCCCTATAGAACAGAAAAAGAGTGTTGTGCCACTTAATATCATTTTGCAGGAAGGCAAGCAGTAGGGAGGGTTGTCATAAGGCCTATAGCTGGAGTCTAGATGTTCCTGCAACAGTGGCATCCAGTATCTTTGCTCCAGGCCAACCTCAAGAACAGGGAGCTGAATTCAGGGGTAAGTACTAAGCCTATTCACCCAGCTCCTCAGAGTCATCCTCCCAGGCTATATTGCTTGTTAAATGTGTGCCATCCTATGGAGTAGCCCACCTGTTGTTGCGGAGCTATTAAATTACATGCTTGTTTGAAGGGGGGAAATAAGTCTCTCATATACTACTTTAGAAATTTGTGCACAAATCAAAAGCTTGTGCGGCTGCCAAGAGAAGTTAAGTCATTCAGTGGGGATCACTTTGTTTTGCCCCTCACCCCAGGACCTAACATTCTGGACTTACCAACAGTAAGAAAGGAGCAACTGTTTTGAGTTCCAGAAGGAAAAGATAAGGAGCCCCTTTTGTGCTTAGGATATGACCTGCTTCTAGCCTTCTTTAGTGCAATTCTGAGCTTGAAATGACCACTATGTGGTGCTATTAATGCAATTACCCAAATCTTGTTTTCCCCGTTGCATTAAGCCTTGTAACTGTAGAGTAGCACCTGTTAGCTAGAGGCAGTGGTGGAAGTGAATTTCTGGTCTTCAGCTGCTGCCTTTGATCTCTTCAGTTAGTCCCTGATGAATTACACAAAAGCAACGTAGCAGAAATGGAAATGCAGAAAGCTGAGTAGTTTTGCATGTGCCTTAAGGCTTGGTTATAATTACATATGGGGTGCCTGACTCTCAACAATCCTGCCCTTGTGCTGTTAGGAGCCAAAGGAATGGCAGTGCCACTTGGCATTTGGTAGCCCAGACCCATTGTTATATTGTAGGAGATAAAGGCTTCTTATTGTCGTATATGAGGTGAAAGTCATGGTGAGGACCACAGGGCTAGTATTGTCAACTGACTGCAGTATGGCTTCCCACACCAACCCCCACCTTCAGTTGTCCTAGCACTTCAGTTGCAAATTTTACCTGGTTGAAAGTCTCCCACTTTTGCCTTGTTCCTAAATTGGGCTTGGGCTTGACACACAGCAAAGCACAGGGCATGGAAGTATCTTGGACTTGAACTGGCTAATGGGGAGCCATTGTGTTCTGTTCACTGTAGTCCAAGCTGCACTGTGGGTGGCAGCCAACCTTACGGTTTTAATAACCCAAAAACCCATCAAGTCTCAACACTGGCTTCCTTCCCAATGGAGAGGCACATGGAGCAGATTGCACCACACCCAGAATTCCCTGGAGCCCTGATAAAGAGAAGGTTCTTGGCAGCAACTTGGGACTTTGACCTGTTAAAATGATTAAACTGAAATTCAAATGCATCCACCATTTTCAGACAGCATTAACTGCAATGCTTGTGTCCAAATAACCAAGCAAGTTGCATTAGAAGTGGTTTTAGATTATTTACTTCCATTTTTGTTTGTTTCTCTCTGAGAAAATAAGAGCTGTAAGGGCCACCTGAATGAGCAACAGCACAGTGGGATGGAAATGATGGAAGTATTGTGCTTTTCAAGCCGTGTTCTCAATTACATTAGTTGTGGCAGAGAGGCACACTTTTTCTGGTTGCTTGCCCATCATTGATCTTTTATTTGCTCCCAAGAGTTGTTGAAATGTGTACACTGGTTTTGTTAGCTAGGGATCATGGGAGTTGTAGGTCAAAACACCTGGAGGGCCGCAGTTTCGGGGTGCTTGATTTACACAGTGATCTGATATGAATGAGCCCATTGAATCTGTATGGAGTCCCTTTGTGCAAGCTGTGCTTAAACTAGGAAGTCTCCTAAGCATCAAGGATCTCAAATCAACTTCAACCCAGATGCTGGGTTGGTCGCTAAAGCAGGTAACCATATTGTTCCAGTTTGGACAAAAATGGTAAACTGTTTCATTTGTGGCTTCCTGGTTTAACCACAGCTCACATGACTAGGCAAAAGTCATGAGGCATGGTCACCTGAATGCTGGCCTGGATCCATTGATCTTTTGATTTGTTCTCATTTTCACCCCAACGTTTAACAAGTCACCTTAACAGGACCAGTAGTAGTCCTGCATATAGATTGGATTTTTACCACAGGCAACAAAGGTACTACAGGTGCAGGCAAACTTAAGCAGCAAATCCCTGTTTATTGAAGGTGAAAGGTCTGGGCAAGAGCCATCAAAGAAGTTTCAGGTTGCAAGGAGCTGCTTCTAAAGCCTATAACAGACATGCTCTCTGCTTTTATCATTTTTTCTACTTCAGGCCGGTAGGAATATTTACAAGCCAACATTTTATTTGTTTCATAAAACAGGTAAAATTTTATATTAATGTAAAACAGAACAAAATAAAAAACGTACACACACACACTACAGATCACAATGCTAGGGAGTATTAACATGTAGAGAAGTGCAAACTTCCCTCCCCAAAGAATCTGCATTGAAAGTTCTATTACAGAGAGATTAAAATCTGGCTTATTTGAGAATGTGATATACAGATCACTGTCATGAACCAGAAAAATATCAAGAAGTTTCAGAAATCTCAAAACTTTTTAAAAAGCTTTATACAAAGAGGAGATGGGGGGGAGGACGGCAGCAAAGTTTCGATTAAAACATAAAATTTTCACTCCAATATAAAAAAAGAGCAAAGTTCTTGGTGAACACATAAAATTCTATAAAAACTACCAGCCATCTATTAGGGTCTTTTTCTCTCTCCATTTTTGAAAGTAGCATTAAAAAGGATAAAAAGTGCACAGACACCTTATAAGGCACAAACAGATCTTCTGAACAGATACTTTTCTCAAAACAAAACAAAAAAGCAATAGCCAGAACAAGTTGCTAAATAGCCTCTACTTCCTAAAAGTTGTCTGTCAGAGTTTGAGAATTCCTTGTGAGACTGGACTAAGAAAAGCTGCATGTCCATTAACGCTGCTTCACAGCAACACTTAGGCTGTGGACTTAACTCTGGCTAACAAAGCCCATGTCAGATGCTGCTCCTTTGGGGCAGTCTGTTCCCAACAGAAAGAATTAAACACCATATGTCCTTTCCTCCACTTATTTTGAACTATCATAGGTCTACAAATTTCTTTTCAAAATATCATTGCAGTTGGAAGCTAGCGAAGTAAAAAGGCACACCTTTCCAAGATTGCTTGTAGCACAACTTGTCAATGCAGAAGTAAGCTCCATTGAAACTAATGGGACTCACTGCCAGGTGTATGTGGTGTATAGGCTTGCTGTTTGGAAACTAGTTCTAGCCCAAAGGTATCCAAGGGCAATGCTCAGGGGTGCTTTGCTATGACACAGCAGCTGACAGTTTTACCAGAATTACAGCACTTTAAAAGGGGATGGGAACAATCCAACCCCAAGTTACACAGGGAGTTAGAGTAGAATGGAAGGTAGTGATCAGTACTGATCAGCACCCCGAAAGCAAACCCACTGACTACTAAAATTGTCACCCTTCCTTAGAATTACGTCTCTGCAAAAATGTAAATTTGTTGACTTCTTTCTGGTAAGCTTCTCCAGAGCTTAGCTCTACCTGCAGTGATGGCAGCTACGACAAATAAATCTCATTCAAATTAACTCTGATTTATAGTTGTGTTGCTCAGTGGCATCTTAGGTAAGCAGGATGGAATTGAGATGCTAGGAAGATATTCATGCCTTGTCCCTGGCAAACATCTGGCACTGTGGTCATGCGCAACTAGCAGCACCTGAAATAGAGTGAGCGGAAAGACCCCCTTGGAACACATGTCAGTAAGTGGGCAGCCCCTTCCATGTTGCTGGCTTGACTCTGCTTCATAATAAGAAGGTAGGAAGTTTTGCTTTACACAAGTATCTCTATGAAATATTAACAGCAAATAGCAAGACAGCTGGATGGTGAAAAGTAACTTTTGGAGGATCTGCCTTTTGTGCACAGAGCTTGACAGCAGTGCCAACAATGGCAATTAATTAAGCAGGTGATTAAATAATGGAAATCAGTTGAGTGGCTTTGCCCTTTCTCTCGGCTTTTTAACATATTGTGCAACTAGAGTAGCCCAAGTTAAATCTGCTTCCTTTCTCAATTCAAGCATCACATCTCCTCTGCCCCCTAAACTTTTCAGCTGCCCATCATTAACATGCACAACAGGGTCAGAAGCTGACACCAGCAAAAGCTGATTGTGGAGGTCAAGAAATGCAAAGATCATCATCTTGTGATGGGCTGTGTTACTTGCTTTAACAATGCTGCTTGCATAATGCCTCCCATGTTGTGCAGTTATAGCATGATCTGCATTATTAATTGTCTCCTCCATGGTTACAGACTACAGCTGACAGTGCATAAATTAAATGTAAATGCTCATGGAGATTCTTAATCACTGACTAGGACTCCTGTTTGGTTTTAGGAGGCCTCAGTTATTTATCTCATCACAAAGCAGTTGCATTCCATGTAGGCAAAAGTTGTTTATAGAGTACTGATGGCATTTTTAAACTAACCTCACTGCCCTTCACATTTCCGTATGGTAATTAGGATACTCAAAACTATTGTAAAGTTACTGGAAGTCATCATGCAACACAGTGTTGTCCCAAACCACTCTAAAATGGAAAAGAAACAAGGCTTTCCTGTTGACAAAGATATTATCTGCACCTTAAAGTACAGGGAAACTCATTTGTCTCGTTTGATGCCTTTCCTTACGCAATATGTAACTGTAGCCAGTGGCAATTTAAGACTGCTAGGATTGTGCCATTAGCATTCATTGGCTTCCAGTGCAGCCTGCAAACGATGCTAGTACAGCAACTTTGCCAGGAGCAAAAGGTTAGAAAAGCATTTAAACTAAAGACAGAGGAGAAGAGTGGTTCAGCTACCCAATGAGGTACAACTACCATGTTGCTCAAAGGACTATGAAAAGCTTAGTGCACACTTTTTTGTCTACAAAACACTCCGTATTCCTTAAACAGAATTCGTCCCTCTAAAGCCATTGCTGTCTTCCACCTTAAACTATGTATTATTTTGCCTCCTAAGGGATCCACATGCCTTATCATTTATGTCTAAAATTTGCACTGGCTTACATTTCCCTTATTGACAGCATAGCATATCAAAGTATGCTGCCCAAAAGGAAAACTGCCTTCTTCCTGCTAGAAGGGGCCCATAGGCTCAGAATAGCTGTTTTATGGAAAAGGATGCAGCCATATGTTGGGGCTGAGAATGGCTCCTAGCAGGCTCCCAAGGGTCACAAGTAAGCATTTCTGCCCTGGGAAGTCCTACAAGCTGCTCCACTAGGATCTCTTCATAAATCAGATAAAACACCAGGATTACAGCTTTAGAGTATCTGTTGCACAATGGAATGGAATGCCTCTATTGAGGTGGAAGCAGCAAAAAGCCTGCTCTGAATAAATTCTACTGTTTTAGATGGCAATGGGACAGGTTGCCTATGGGCAACTACAGTTGTGTGCACTGTAGCAGGATGCTGCCACACAAAGACTAAGCAAGGAAAGAGAATCGGCTTTATTGCTTGAATGGCACCTCTCCCCTAAAGCCCCAAGACATTTCACATCCCATTCAGGCTAGTGTAGAGTTCAGAGGTTCCTATAACCACAATCAAAATGCATTTAGCTTAAAAGCCCAAGCATCTAATAATAGCTTGCAAATTCTTTTTCCAACAAACAATGCCAATGAAAGGGCTTTTAAATTTCAGTAAGATGCTTCTATTGTGGAGCAGATGACAAGTTCCTGGAGAGGAAGAAATGAGAGATTCCACATGGCTGCATACTTTACTGACAAAATCTCTGGGGAGTAATAGAGGAAAACATCCATCAGCTGTTTGCACAAATTTCAAGAGTGGGAACTCTGGACATTTGAAACCTACCATTCCCCATCAGCTTCCTTTCTTTGCAGCTTGGTTCTAAGCGTGGTTACTTGATGTGACGATTCATAACCGCCATGCAAGAAGCTGCTTCTCTTGTGCATGCAGAGGGTTACTCCTACCAACACTCTCCAGCTACAGAAGTGCTTTGCAGTTGCTCAGTGCAACAGGAAGCTTCAATCTGTGACTTACAAAGAAGGAAAGTGGGATTGTTTACTTGCTGTGTTCCAAGGACATCGATAGCTTTTTCTTCACTATTCCTCATACCTGCTTCCCCTGTTGAACCATAAATGAGAAAAAGTGCCTTGAAGGGAGAAAATGTCATCCATTGCCTATTCCCCACTCTTTTTACAAGATGACAGGAGTCATTTCACTCCACAGTGCCTCTGTTAAATCTTCCCCTCTCATTCCTCCCTGTTTGAAATTGCCTGAGTGCTGTTTCAGTAATTAAACTGCGCAATTCAGTAAATATCCCATGATTATGGTGGGGAGAAGTGCCCAGACTTATTATTCATTCAAACAATTGTTTTCTCCAGTACTTTCCCCCAAGTGGGGTTCACTGTCTATTTTCTTTTGCTGGGTGGGGAGCTCAGCCCCCACCCCCACCCTACCTTAACCCAGCAGAGCAGCATCTTGATGAAGCTCTTCCCACTCAGCAGCTGTACCTTCAGCATCTGCAAGGACCAGAGTGTTTCCCAGATCACTTAATTATCCCTGATTGGTTCCTACTGGTCAAAACACAGAAATATAAACAAAAGAGCCACTCTGTAACCAGCACAATAACCCATAAGCGGTGACGGTAAGTTGTGGCAATGAGTAACAACATTCTGCCCCCTCGCCCCCTCCACACACACCCTCAGGGCGGCTGGAAATGGGGTTCAAGGGCGGTAGATTTTAATAATGTCTTTGATGACCCGTCGGCAGATTGGGCAGCAGGCATTGAGTTGTTTCTTCAGCTTAAGACCACAGGTGTTGCAGAGGCACATGTGTCCACAGGTGTAGATCACCACGTCCACCTCGTTGTCAAAGCAAACGGTACACTCGCCATTCTTGCTGCTTGAGGGCTCCGGAGGTGGGAACACGGGAGACACTGGAGGGCTCAGAGGTGAACTTGGAGCAGTCACTGCAAGGAATGGGGAACACAGAAACCTCGAGTCAGAAAAAGGCTGCAAAGAAAAATGGGGAACGCAAAGGATTGCTTGCTTTAGACAAAAGTGCTATGAACAAACAGGTTTGGGGGATGTTTTAAAACCAGCAACATTTTGACACAGAGAGGTAACAGCAGAAGTAGAGAACTGTGTGCATATATACCCTTTGTGGGAAGCAAAACCTTTATCAATCCTGTTTCCACATTCATAAAAACTACAGTATCAAGCAGTTGTCATTCAGGAGGTTTTTTAAAGACCAAGGGCATGCAGTATGACTTGGATGGGGTGCTGCTAGGTAGACTTTGTCTATCATGATTTGTCCCTGCTGTGGCAGTTGCAGTCACCACTCATCCATTCCATTTCGCTGCCTAGCAGTCACACGGGCTGCGGCAACTTTCCGAATGTGGTATTGCTGGGGTAGGGTACTTTCTTTAAAAGTCCATTTCTAAAGTGCATATCAGAATATTCAGGTGAATTTTATATAGCAGCACGTCCATCTTTTCACAGAAACAAGTTGGTTTCTTTAAAAATTATTTACAGTAACTGGCATAGCAGCTCTGCATTTAATGAATGGGATTTGGGGCTGTTCGTAGCTACCTGGTGTTAATATTTGTATGTTCAGAGACTCAGTACTGTACTTTTATTTATTGAATTCATTATTAAGAAAATGTTTTCAATCATATACTTTGTGTTGTAAAGTTCCATTAATAGAATACTGTAGCATGAGTTTTGAACCAGTGAAGGATTTTTACCAGCTCTTAATATTTCTGGAGCAGAGTAGCTCATGATGATCAATTAAGCAGTATTGGCTTTCATCCAGCTGTGGTTCAGTGGTTGTGAAGTCCATATTTCACTCATCTAAGGAACTTTAATCCTTGCCATTTGGAGTGACATTTGTGTGAATTTTGGGTTGTTGTTGTTTAATAGGAATGATTTTGTATTGCATTTCACGTTTATCTACCCTGGGTCTGCAAAAACCACACATTACAGCCATAGCATAAGACAGCTCTTCATACACAAAGTCATTTCCTGTTACGAATATCACATGGGGATCATATGACCCCAACCAAGGGAGCCCCTTCTGGAGCAGTTTATGAAACCACTGAAGGAATAGACCAGGGCTGAGGAAACTGCGGCCCTCCTGATGTTTGACTCATGACCATTTCCATCATTCCTGCCCATTGGCCATGCCTGCTGGGGCTGCTGAGAGTTGGCATCCACCAAAGATTCCCCACCCTTGAGGCAGACAGACAATGGCTCTTCGGGAGCATCAGGGCAGCACCTTGCTCCCCTTCCCCCCAAACAGGCTGCCATGCAATGGTTTTCCTGTTCAGGTAAATTGGGGCATCTACTCTTACTTACCATGCCATGAAGTTCTGGGTGTTACAGGTTTGTCAAGTAGCTTTAGTTTCTCTAGGCTTCACAGAATTGTATAGTTCGAAGGGACCGTGAGCATCATCTAGTCCAACCCCCTGCAGTGCTGGAATATTTTGCCCAATGTGGGGCTCGAACCCACAACCCTGAGTTTAATAGTCTCATGTTCTACCGACTGAGCCATCCTTCAGGGAGGAAGATGTAACAGATATTTCCTACAGACGGCAGCAGGTGTCACCTCATTCGTTACTCTCTGGGTTTCCATCTGCTTGCATTAAAATCTAACACAACCCCAATAGCAGCTTTAGGAAATCTGGACACTCCTCTCTCACAGGAAAATAGAGGAAGTTCAGCACACGCTGTGCAAATTGCGACATGCCTCGTCCAGGCAAAGCAAGACTCAACTTGTAAGGTCTGGCTTGTATCTTTTGGGCAGGGTGAAATGTGTGTGTTCAAACAACAAGAGTGCAGGAGGCACAAAGCAAAAGGGTCCCTTACCTAGGGATGACTCAGAAGCAGAAGAGGATCTGTTCACGCTGAAAGCCATATCTGAGTCACTGTCATATTGGGAGCCTCCAGGGGATCCTGAGGGGGAGACTGTCACAGGGCTGGACTGCACAGTGCCTGAAAATACAAAAAACAAACAGGTTCCGTCAGCTTCAGGGGTGGGGCAGGAATCTCTCAGGCAAATGCAGTGCTGAACTGGGTCTACCCTGGGACAGCGCCGTCCATTTCATCTCCACAACAGTCTTACTGTGTAATTGGGAACTTGGTATTTTGTAATACTTTTTTTTTTAAAGAAAATGAGCTTCCTCTGGTTCTAAGCTTGCCTTAACTGCCTCGTTAAAGCTCACTCTATTCCCACGCAATTCAGATAGGGGCAAAAATCTGACTGGCGAGATCCAACCAGGAGGTTGAAGACCAGTGGTGGAGAATGTCTAGAACATGGGCCCATGAGGCTGTTTTGACCAAGCCACACCCACCTGCCCCTACACCTGACATCATACATGTGGGGTATGTGGTTTGGCCCAAAGCAAGATTTGCAGGCATCACCAATCAGAAGAAAAGGAAAAGAGTCTCCTATGAATTCCACTTACAAATGACCTTGCAATCAGGAAATTAGAACCCCAAGAAAGATGATGTCAAGTTATTAAAATACAGCCTTATCCCCACCTAGCCAAAAGGGTGCAGCCAACTGAGAGTGATGCCTACCTACCAAGTCAGGATAGCTAAATAGTACTTCCCTGCTCAGAAGTGGTACATGTATCCAGACCAGAAGCTGGGAACAAAGTGAGAGTGGAACGTAGCCATAATCCTCATGCCCTGCTTGAGCAGCTGGTTGGCTGCTTTTTGGCAAGAGAATGCTGGAGCAGAGGAATCTTGGGCTGATTGTGCAAGGCAGTTCTGATGTTCTGAATTAGGGGGCTACAATCAGCCCTATTCCAAAGCAATGCTCGTTTTCAGCCAGGAATATAAAACTCAAGTAGTGATCAGCAGGCCCGGCTCTAGGTGCAGTCCCGGCAGGGTGGGGCGCTGCACGGCAAAGCCGCGCGGAAGCCGCGCTGCGAGGGCGCCGCAGCGATCTCTGCGCCTCAGCGCCCGACCTGCTCGAGACGGCCCTGGTGATCAGACCTCTATATTGGCAAAACGGCTCATAAACTGGTATGTGACCGAAAAGGGGCCTGGTGGTGGTACAAGAGGGCAGTCTGCATCTTTGCAACTGTGCTGGGGTCACTGAAGCTGCTTACAGCACTGGCGTAACATTAATCCATACACCAGGGCCTACCTGAGTGTTCTAGTCAGATGTGATCGAGATCCCTCTCTGCTCCGTTGCATGGATCTCATAGGCTTGTAGAAACAGTATAGAGCAGTATGCACATTCACCAGCTTCACTTTATGAAAAAGTACATGCAAGTTGCCAAACAAGTGGCAGTAATTTGGTTTTGCCCATCTCCCCAAATAGAAGATCATGCTTCAGCAATGCCAATGCACGGCACAGCTGGTGGCAACAAGGGTTTAGTTGGCCTATAAAATGCCACAGAGAGAGGCAACAGCCCACTGAAGCCAGGGAGAATGCAATGCCTCTCCAAAGCTGTAAAGAAATCTCAGCATTACACTACACCCGTATTTTTGAGCTGCACTTACCTAATATTTTGAGTTGATTGATTACACCATGGATCGTGAAAAATACCCAGAGTGACTGCGAGGTATCAACGCACATCAGCATCCCACGGTTGATCCCGTTTATGCCATGGTGCACTTCTCCATTTGGCAAGACCACAAAGCTGAGGGTGTCCCCATTGTTGAGGACTGGGAAACCTCGGCAAACCACCCAGTATTCCTTGCGATCCAGAAGGAAGTCTGGATCAGCTGGGAGCTCATTTGTTCGTAAAGTACCCGGATCACAAGAAGTGATGCCAAATGTGAGGGCTCCATAGTACGGCAGCCCCAGATGTCCAACTTCCACAAAGAGGCTTTCGCCAATGTGCAAAGGCCGGTCGGAAAACACCAAAGTCCTATTGCTCTCTTGCCAGTTGGTGCAGGCAGACATCCGGTCCTGAGAAAAGTTAATGTCGGGCCCACGAGTAGGGTGGAAATGCAGATCTGTATCGAGAAAGGCAGGCACCACTTGGGCAAGCTGCCGCCTGCTTGGACAGCAAGGGATGGTGTGATTATCTGTCGGCAGCGCAGGCATACGACTCAAGTTCAGATTAGCAATTTTGGCCACCACCTGGTTGTTCTCCAGTTCGTTGTTGTTGAAGTTGGCTGAGTCGTGGCTGCTCTGTGGAAGGCAAGTGCTGAGTCGTGCGTTGCTGAGACGGGTGGAGGTCATCGTCTCGGCAAACATGCTGTCTGTGAGGCAATGACAAGGAAAAGCTGTATTAGAGGCAAGCTGAAAATGGCAGCCTACCCTAGCTTGATCGTTGCTTTTTGGCCACTCCATCATACTTAAAACATCAAATATGATACTTTCCTAGTCCAACTGTGTTTCCAATTAAAGTGGGCAGAAGGAACATAAAGAAAGAAAAATCTATCTGGAAACACAGAATTTTCAAGGCAGTTAGGAATTCTTACACCAAACAAAGCTCCACCAATATTTGCTATTCTACGGGAGCGCTGTCCAAAGGAACACCATACTGCAAGCTGGTTGCCCAATGCAGGGGCCTCTACTCCTTGCAGACTTGTATTTGGTGCTCACAAAAAGAGACCTGTTTCTGTTCACTGACTCAATTGCAGAAAAGCAGATTCTACCTACTTGAGAGAATAAATATTCCTTCCTCGTCTCATCTCTCTCATACCTCCGCCCCACCCCCCTTGCCAATTTAATTCATGTAAGAGAGACTGGAAAGAGAATGCATTTAATCACTTTAGACCATTAATAATAAATTGTGCATAATGTACTTGCATGCTAAAATAGCAGTACTGTAGTGACCTTTAAAAAAAATGTTTCAAAGCACACTAGATTATTTGTTACTGACAGGCTATGGGAACAAGCGACAAACTCTCCCCCAGCACAACATCCCGTCTCATAGCACCCAATGTAAACAAAAAACAAAAAACCCACAAACATTTCTAGCCCCAAAACATAAAAACTAGAAGCGCACCACTCCATATGAACCATTCCCCTGTATAGTTATTGAGAGCTGATAATGAGAAAAAGAATGGGTATGAGGAAAGCAAAGGGCAAGATACTTTGGCAAACCTTGATTTAGGACATTCAGATTTCTAAAAGGAAGAATCACCATAAGATTATTTCTCCAAAGTCTTAGATATATAATCTGGGGGGCACAACCTGGACAGCAATTCATGCTGAAATCATGGTACGACTTGTGGATGGCAGCTTAAGGCTGCAGTACTGTGCGTGCTTACTTAGGAATAAGCCACACTGAATTAAGTGGTATTTACTTCTGGGAAAACATACACAGGTTTACACTGTTAAACTTGATTTTAAGTTACACATAACTCTTTGCTGCATTTGCATGCTTTCTGGCCTCCTTAAAAGTGGAAATGTATTGAAAATTTATCTGAAGTGCTTAAAGTTGACTATCAATGCAATATATGGAAGAAATCAAACATATAACCAGCTTTCAATTTTGATTAGCCACATCTCTTTTCTTGACAGAAGGAATCGGGGAGGGGGCATTAAAGTAAAGCCTGTCTTCCTCCTCAGGATCCCAAGTAGCCAGTTCAATATTTCAAAGAAGGAGTGGCTTTCTCTAATTGCTTAAGTCATAAAAGCTTCACATCTACAATGTTAAGAGTTGATATAAGGAATTTGTACATAGTGCATCCTTCTCCTTTGTGAAGTATCTACAGTTCTATATTTGGGACACTCTCTGTCCCCGTCTTCCAGCCACTCCCCAATTACTGACACTACAAAAGTGATCCAACTTGGCCCTCACTTATTCTTAATTTCTACCTGTAAAATGGTAATAGTGACCTGTAAAATGGTAATACAGTAATAGTGATCTATTTCATATGGATGCTCTGAAGGGAAAGAGGCGGCCAAGCACTTTTGAAGGCTCTGACCAAAATTCAGCAAGAGTTAAGTGCTGTTGTGTTCATTAATAGGCTTTTGGCACACAGTCCAAATTAACTGACTGTGGCCAGCAAGTGCTATAGCACATTGTAAACTATAGTTCTACAGACTACAGGGGGAGAGAGAAATGGCCTGGTTTCTACCTGCTGCCTCCACTGACAAGCTAGCCATTGTATAATTCACTTCATAGGAGCTGTGCCCCCTTCAACTCTACCCAGGGTCATAATGCAAGATCCATGGTAGCACACCACAGACCATAGCTTTCTGACAAGGCTTAGTAGGGCACAGGCAAACTCAAGTGAAAATGTAAAGACAATTTTGAGAATCATGCTAGTTCTTGGTACGGCATAAATAGCCACTTATGCAAAGAACGGAATAAATTTTAATAGCCTTTTGGCAAGGCACTTAAAACTAGGTACAAGGGCAATGGCTAATAACATAGTGTTCCTAGGTGTTTGTTTAATTTTAAGCCGAAAAAGTGTCCCTTTTTTGGGGTGCGGAAGGACATGGAAAGGGGGCTCAAGAATTTGGGGAGGTGGGGAGAAGTTGTGGTGGTGGTTTTCAAAATTTTAAGCGCCCCAATTTAAACCGTGCCTACTTAAGAATGATTTGAACTATTTTCAATTAATGTATTCATTATGTCATTATTGCTGAAGCTACATTATCTTTAACAATCATGTCCACAATTAAGATGACAGGAATGCCAAATCTGTCCTTTGAAGTCAACTGCAGAGCTGCAGATATGTGCAGTAAACCAATACCAGAAAGGGGGGAGGGGGTTGCGACAGCTTTATTCAGATAACTAATACCAGAAGCATGTATTAGTGCTCATGTTCTGAGAACACTGGAGGCAGTTTTCACATCACAGGCAGCACCCAAGATCCCTAGTGCTTTGTAAACACATACTATCAGGCTTGTCTATAAGGACAAAAATAAGTCCACAATCATAGCTCATTGAGCTGTACTTCTAGGTACGCTGACTGAAGCCAAGCTATCACCTGAACTCTACAGGACAAGGTGATAAATCAAGAGCGAGGAATCTCTTGCCTGGACAGAATGGATTCAAGAAGAAGAAAAACCCAATGCTTTGGAAAAGTTTCCAAACTCTTGGAAAGAGAATTACGACATTGCTGCCCTCACTGGAGTCCTCTGATAAGCAGAGAAGCTGGCGTTTCTCTTGTGTCAAGGTGCTGTGCTTTCTAAAAAACCCTGATAGGGCAGGAATGCCGCATGAGAGGCTCTAAGTGGCTGACACAGGAGATAATGGGTATAAAGCCTGAGCTGGAGAGTGAGGATGAGTCATGGCACTGCATGGTACACACAGCTGGCAATCTGTGGAGCCAATGAGTGGAAGAGGCCTCATGTCATTGGCTTGGTCCAAAAGTTAAAAGCTATCTCACACCAAGGGCACCAGTGCAACAAACACACCTGCAGTTTTATCAAGTGAGCTTATGTAATAGGAACAGGCTACCAATATATATACTATGAGCAGTTTCTGGCATTGGTTTTAAATTTCTGAAGTGTGAGCATATAAATTTAGGCAACTGTAATTGGGGGAAAAAAATCTGTTGTCAGCTTATGGTGCAATCCAGTTTAACCACGAGGGAGCAGAATGTCTGCCTGAAGATTTCACATTTGCAAGCAGGGGCTTGCTTATTTCATTTATTTATTTCATTTACATTCCACCTTTCCTCCAAGAGCTCATGGTGGCACACCTGGTTCTTTCCTTCTCCATTATTATCCTCACAGCAAGCCTGTGAGGTAGGCTTGGCAGAGAGACTGTGAGCTTCATACCTAAGTAGAGATTTGACAGTGACTGGATGAAAATGAAAATGCAAGTTTAGTACCTGGGCTTTACACTTTACAACATAAGCACTACCTCACACAGCTTGTTCTGAGAGAAGGGAGATATGACAAAAGGGTCTATACAGAAGGAGATATATACACCTACCTAGTATTTGCACTTCATGAGTGATTCCATAGACATCTATCAATGCCCAGAGAGGCCCAGAGACTTTGACGCCACAGTGAAACAGAATTGGCTCTTCGTCATTAATGCTATAGAAAACTCTCCCATGGCGGTCGACCCAGAACGCCAAGATGTTGTCTCTTAGTGCAAACCTCTCTGGCAGAGCTTTGGCCCAGAAGCCTGGCCGTGTCACCAGGTCTGGGCAGGCGTATTTTGGTATGTCATCTGCGCTCATCTGCGATGGATCGTGAGTGGTGAAGCCAAAGCGTAGGGCCCCGCTCCACCCGTGGTGCACAGATACCAGCTTGAGACGCACTTTCTCGTAGAGGTGGATGGGCCGGTTGGTGAAAGTGACGCCATTGCAGAAACTATTCCTCCGAGTGGCTTTGCGGGAATGGGCATCCAGGCGTATGTTTTTTCCTTTGGCCTGGAAATGGAATCGCGGAGGTTCAGTAATGGTGAGGACAGACCGCCTCTCATGGCTACTGTTAGGCAGTGTGTAATAAGGCCTGTGGGATACAGAGCGAGCCTGTTGACTGGTGTCTGCAAATAATAATAAAAACAGGAAGAAGAGGCATTGTTAGGAATTTGCTAATTTAGGTTGCAATGCTAAGAAAACTGCTCCGCCCGACCCCCAGCTACTGAGATGTGCAGATTCTAGGCTAGATTTTAACAGACTAATCAGATACAAACACACTCCTTATTTGGACAAAGTTCCTCTGCTCCTTGTTCTTGTAATCCTAATAAGAATGTTGAGAAAAATTCTGTCTCTCAGCCAGTGTTCAGCTGGAATCAGTTTTTAAATGAATACATTGCTAGACACAACTGACACCTCAACAGGAACACACACACACACACACACACACACACACACACACACACACACAAATATCTTAGTGCACTAGGTTGAGGTGGGGAGACCCAAACTGCAGTAGTCACACTGCTACTGTTTGAGGCCAAAAGAGGAACTGACTAGACAATTTCATTCCTGACATAAACAGATTTGCTCAACAACTGCTTCTATAATCTAAAACTTTGGGCAGTTGTTAAGTAGGCATCCCAGAAGACAGAGAAAGCAGCCAGTCTGGAGCCCTGTACCCCAGGCAGCCTATGTGTGCTATGTGAGAGCAGAGAGGAAGACTGACATAAAGAAAAGCTGCCGATAGGTGGTAATATTACTTGCTGTCACCCTTCAGCCTCTCCTTGGTCCCCAATACAAGTCCTGTTGGAAGTGACTTGAAGCAACAGTGCCCTCCCTCCTCTACCCATGAACTCAGAAGCAGACAGGTAGATTGTATGTTTGGAACTATGACAGCATATCAACAAAAGGAGGTGGCAGATTTATCTTAGTGACACTGAACTCCTCCAAGATGACCTGCCCATCATTGAAAAAGAGAAAGCTAGTCACCAAGTTAGTAACTATTCTGCAATCAGCTGTTGAACCACCCCATGCAACCAAACATTTAACCATCCCTAAAAAGCCCCTGGTTCTGAGCACAACATGCTTTGCAGCTCTAAGAACTGGCTTTCAGATGTTAGCTACTGATGGCTTAAATTCTGAAAATCCATTTGGGGCATCATGATTTCTAGCCTTGTGTTTTAGCATAAACAGCATGCATTTTCCCTTATCCAATCTTTATATGTACACATTGAACTACAAGATAAAATAGGGCCATCAGAAACCCTCAAAGCTAAATGAAGCAGCCCTAGGTTGGGGGTGGGGGAAATTGGCTCCTATGAAACTGTTTTTGTAAGTCTGTCCTATGACTTCCCCTTATGGCAGGAACAGTGTCATGGCAAATATTCAGTAATCATTTCCCTTATTTTTAATGAACGACACACACACACAAAATAGCTCAGTGAGACAAGATTAAAGCTTCCACCCCAATAAACCCCAAACACAAATGTCAAAACAGTTGTAATTACAAGTGGCCACATGCCGAAATATTAATGTAGCTGGAAAACAAAACTGCACTAAGGTCCTGCTTGGCACTTTATACTTGGGAGGAATAGGGATTTGTTTAAATATATTTTAAAATACCTTCACAGTGGGAGCTTCAATACTTTTGAATTGATATTGTGCAAGTGACAATTGTTTCAAATAATGGCAACACCTCTCCTTAAAAACAAACAACACATTCCTAACATTTGTGACTTACTTCTTTTACTTAACAGTAATTAAAATGCATACCAAAAAGTATTAGCTGACCTCAGCAGCCACACACTAAACAGCCCAGAAGAACACTACAGTGGTACCTCAGTTTACAAACACAATTGGTTCCGGAAGTCTGTACTTAACCCGAAGCGTACTTAACCTGAAGTGAACTTTCCCA
This sequence comes from Zootoca vivipara, assembly GCF_963506605.1. Lineage (NCBI taxonomy): Eukaryota > Metazoa > Chordata > Lepidosauria > Squamata > Lacertidae > Zootoca > Zootoca vivipara. The sequence continues at coordinate 75,107,420 of NC_083277.1, read as the reverse complement.
TTGAAAGTAATGGAAAGTGGATTAATCCGTTCCACACAGGTCCGCAGAGTACTTAAACTGAAAATACTCAAACCGAGGTGTACTTAAACCGAGGTATGACTGTACTTCAAAATTGATTCCTCCCGAATCTCTCCACTTATTTCCCTCCCAACACCCAGACAGGCTCTTTTGATTGTATAAAAGTGCATTCAGAAAAAGCCCAGTCAGGTGTTGCACTCCTAAGCCGCGTTCACACCATACATTTAAAGCACTATGATACCACTTTAAACAGTCATGGCGTCCTCCAAATAATCCTGGGAATTCAGAGCTGCCATTTTCCAGAGTGGTTAAACAATCAATCCTTCTTCACATGGAACTCTAGGAATTGTAGCTCTCTGCGGGTAAGAGGGGTCTCCTAAAAAACCACAGCTCCCAGATTTTATCTGCAGAAATCAGCAGATGGAGGTTTTTATGGTATGGAGCTAAGCATTCTCACCTCCCAATGTCTGCAGTAGAAGCTTGCAAAAGGTTTAGAAAACGTGCCAGTATAATAATAATGATAAAGGAACAAAGCTGGCAACAATACCTATTGAATGATATCTTTAGCAGGCCAAATCCTTAGCAGCAGCAGTGCCTCTCAGGAGGTTATACAAGCCTGTTTGTAATGTAAACATCCTGCCAAAGGATGACAGATATGTTTTAAGAAAAATTTTCCAAAAGGAGAGAACCAAGATGCCTAGCAAATCTAAATAAATAACTGGGAGGGAAGCACTTGCACTTCCCAAGTGAACCGCATGGGCCATGAACCACTCTCTGGTGCAAGAGATTCAGCTGGAAGAACGGAGAGACTAGCAACTTGCTGAAGGTGAAAATATAGTGTTTCTGGCCAGAGCGTCCTGGGAGCATCACTTCTTTTACAGTAACACCTAAGTAAGGTAAAGGTAAAGGGACCCCTGACCATTAGGTCCAGTCGTGACCGACTCTGGGGTTGCGCGCTCATCTCGCATTATTGGCCGAGGGAGCCGGCGTATAGCTTCCAGGTCATGTGGCCAGCATGACAAAGCCGCTTCTGGCAAACCAGAGCAGCACATGGAAACGCCGTTTACCTTCCCGCTGTAGCGGTTCCTATTTATCTACTTGCATTTTGACGTGCTTTCGAACTGCTAGGTTGGCAGGAGCTGGGACCAAGCAACGGGAGCTCACCCCGTCACAGGGATTCGAACCGCCGACCTTCTGATCAGCAAGCCCTAGGCTCTGTGGTTTAACCACAGCGCCACCTGGGTCCCAACACCTAAGTACTTTGAAACAAACAAACAAAATCCTTCCAGTAGCACCTTAGAGACCAACCAAGTTTGTCATTGGTATGAACTTTTTGTATCTGAAGAAGTGTGCATGCACAAGAAAGCTCATACCAATGACAAACTTAGTTGGTCTCTAAGGTGCTACTGGAAGGCATTTTTAAATTTTGTTTCAACTACGGCAGACCAACACGGCTACCTATCTGTAACTAAACCTAAGTACGTGGCAGCCATGAAGAGGTGGGAAACATATGCCATTTCAGGAGTTGCATGGAACTAACACATGCAAACAAGTTTATCTTTATATGAAAACTAGAAACAGAAACTGAACTCTTAAGGCATTTCTTTTCATTACACTTATCTTAAGAATGGAGAGATACGGGAAAGAATGGAGAGGCACATATTAGCGATACACATAATGAATAGCGAGTTATAGATAGGGCCAACGGGGTAAACGTTCTCAGGCATTCAGGGCAGCGTTGTTTACACCATAGCGGAAGCTTTATCACCAATTTCAATAAGAGCGTGATAAGGCCAGAGAACAGAATCAAAGACCGCCAGGCACAAATGCATTAAGGCCTGTGACACATACACTTTTGTGATTAAGCTGCAAACTGCTCCCACTTATCACTATTGGCCTACTATACAATACAGTGTACAACTTGCCTTGTGAACGGGAAAACTCTCCATCTACTTATATTCAATACAATAGTGCAGTTTCTGCACAATCTGATCTAGATATATTGGCACTGACTGCCAAGAAAACCATTCTTAGTATCTGCTTATTGAGTTTTTAATGGGTGTCCCTTCCTCTAAAATAGTCGTTGTTTCATTCTTCTTAGTTGACTAAGTATATAGATGGCAACGGCCACAGTCTGACCATAGCTCAACTGCCTTGTCCAGGAATGGCTGCCATAGGGAACAGTGGAGAGGAATATTTCAATAAATACAGCAAGCCCGCAACGTATGCACAATTAACTTTTGCACATTCAGCTTTATGTGTGGGCAAAATAAATAAAAATTAAAAGGGTGGAGAAAGGGTGTGAGGTTCTTGGGGAAATGACTTTGGCAATCCCACATACCATTGAGCTCAATGGATTTTGACTATGCATAATTTGGCTTTAGGCACAATCCGCCGGAACATAACCCCTGCATAAGCTGCCTGTTTACTGTACATCCTGTTGTACAGCAACAAACTGTTTCACTATTTTCGAACACATTCTTTAGCACACCTTCACATAGTTTATGATCTTAAGGTATAAAAACCGTGTCTGTGTGCGTGTGCGTGCACATCTACATTTTGTATGATCCCTATCCCATTCCTTGAATGTACAAGCAGAGAAGAATTATCAAGCCAAGCAATTAGATAATTAGATAGATAGATAGATAGATAGATAGATAGATAGATAGATAGATGATAGATAGACAGATGATAGGAATTTTTTTATGCATTGGATAAATCCAGAGAATTTTAATAGGTTGATGAGTAATGTCAAAAAAATGGAAAAGCAGTTGTATAGCCAAAATGCTACCATCATTCCAAGCTGATGAACAGGAGTTATTTCAAAAACAAAACAAACAGGAAAGCATGTTGCGATTATACAATAGGGAATTATCCTGAAGGAAATGAATGGGTCATGTTATCCTTTACTAGCACGGACACCTGTCAGTTATCCTTTTAAAACATACAGCACTTTTTCTTTAGCAGGATTGGGAGAATGAAAGAGCACTGTAAATATAGTTGCCCCATAGCAAGCATCATTTTTGACAAGATATTTTGTAAGCGTAAAACCAGCATCTTCCACAAGAGATGCAGAGGAAAGAGTGGCAAAAAGCATTTTCCATGCACCAGACATCAACCTAGTCTGACAATACATTCTCATCCCAGTGGGTGCCTCATAAGTAATCATATCCTATTTCCAGATACTTCTGATCAAGAAAGTGTTTTGGACAGTGTATGGGGAAATATCTATAACATTTCAATAACCAGCCTTGTCAATCTGTGAGTGGTGGACCAATGGTGTACATGTACACCCCACAATGACAGTAGTAAAATATTGTCATAAATTGCCATATAATAAGTGAGCATGTTATTGGCTGTAACTACCTCAACTATTTTACGTTGCTTGGTCAATCTGTGGTGCGGCTGATAGAAATAGAGAATGTGAGATTGAATAAACAGCTTATAGGAAATGAAAGGAGAATATGGACTATTCAAAAAGGAACTGAGAGATGTCTTAGTTCACATAATCTCACCAACCTGAGGTTGGAGAAAGTGGTGGCAGTGGTAGCTGTATTGGTAACCAGCAACACATCTCTTGCAGTGATTATATTTTTAGCTTTTTTCAGAAGACTAGTTTGCAAACCATCCAAATCATTCCCCCCCTCCATACTTTAGCCCCTCACCCAGTTTAAATCACACTTATTTATATATAATTTAATTTAGTGATTTAATCCAGATACGTGACGATTTGGAGAAACCTGACTGTATAGAATTGGGGCCCACAGTGTATCCCACACTGCTGGTTTTAGATAAGCTCTTAGCTGCCAATCTCATGGGGATTTCAGTTGATTTTTTTTAAAAAAAACACAACTATAATACATCCTTAAATTATGAATTTGGTATTCTTTTCAACATGCATTTTAAAAATAATAATTTAAAAAAACCAACAGCAGTTATTTCCGGTATTGTTTGGCTTTGTAAATGGAAGGACACACAAACCCTTTTCTTTAATGTACATTGTACTAACCTCACTGAAGCTTTTAAAATTCCATTTTAGAACAAAACGCTTATTGTGAACAATACTTAAACCAACAAAGATTCCCCAAGACACACACAAACACACTACAATTTGCATCATCTTGTACAAAGCATTATATATTCTGTGTCTTTCTTCTCAGCCACACATATCAGCATTACAATCACACAATGTTCATCTCTTGAACACTCAGGCGGCTTAAATTATTTGCTGTCTCTAGTCTAGAGGGTAATGGCAATGATCCAAACTGGAGGAAATGCTGAAATTAAAAGACATCTTTATACAGGACACACTTCTCCTAAAACGTGCACTGGAAGAACGAAAGACTATTTGACTTCAATGACTCATATGGCCAAAAAGGCCAGAAGATAATCAAGCCCAGTGACCTACATCAAGGCAGTACTGCTACCTAACAACTCATCTTGAATTGACCTACATAATGCAGACTATAACATCTCACAAGTAGAGGGCAGCAGAGGGGAGAACCGCTCAAAATAACCACAGAACAGATAGTACCGGACAATAAAAGAACCACACACACTACAGGAAAATGTGGTGGTGGTGGTTTTTAGTACCACTGCCTAAGACAAGCAGACTTTTAATCTAGGAGAAACATTCCCAAATTCAAATACTGTATGACATTATGTGAGGCCTAAGAAGCAAACCACCCACAGACTCTCCCCAAAAGACATTTTAAACAGGGCCACTACATCCAACCTCTTTCAAGATGTGGGAGGACTTGGTTGTTGTTGTTTAGTCGTGTCCGACTCTTCGTGACCCCATGGACCAGAGCACGCCAGGGACTCCTATCTTGCACTGCCTCCCGCAGTTTGGTCAAACTCATGTTCGTAGCTTCGAGAACACTGTCCAACCATCTCGTCCTCTGTCGTCCCCTTCTCCTTGTGCCCTCCATCTTTCCCAAAGTTAGGAAAGATGGGAGGACTTGGTACCTCCAAAGAAATGGGGGGCGGAAACCTAACTATATTGAATGTAGAAAATATTTTTTTCCCTCACCACAATGAGTCCACAATAATAGAGGCACCAGATTAAACCATCTTAAAACACAATTAAAAAACAAACCGTGGTGTTTTTTAAACTATAGCTTTGTCCAAGGCCACAGTAATACTTTCCCTAAGCCAACAGAGCCATAACCTAAATCCTAATCAGCTAATGGCCACTTAAAGCCCTGAGGCAGGCCACCTGGTTTCATTTGCACAGATGGAAAGCAGGAGCAATTGTACTAAAATCTCTAAAGGACATGAGACAAGTACACCAGAGAGCCATAGCAACAAGTCTCAGAGCTTGCTGTCACAAATCAATTATTGCTTAATGCTTTTTCATCCAACTTTGTCCTCTCCTGGGCATTTAAAAACTGTGTTTCAAGAGGAAACCCATAGTCCCTTTGTGAATATACTGTGAAGGTTTTAATAAAATCAGAATATATGAGACTGAGAAGTTTTAATGAGTAAGGTTATCATTACAGAGCCATTCTGAAAAACAGTGTTTTCAACAGTATCTCCTGCAATGGTCCCCTCTTCCCTGTGACACAAACATCACCACGTTAGTATTTTGTCCCCATGCACGATGCACCTGCATGAACCTTTGAAGTGCAGGTATGAGTTGTTGGCCAATCTAAACAAGAAGAATTGAGAAGTGAAGGCTCCCACTTTGGTAGCAAGCAATTGCTCTAGTTTAAACTCTAGAAATGCAAACCTGTGAATATAAGCCTTTAATGATTTAGTATCAGAAACACAGAAATGTAAAACAAAAGCAAACAAAAACCCTCTTAACATTGGAGACAGTGTTAGGGCAAACAGTCTATGTGTAGATAAGCACTACTTAAGATGTGTTGCAAAGCTGCTCCTAATTGTTCATTCTTGTCCCACAACAAAGATGCAACTGTGGAAAAAGGCAATGTAGCAGAATTCCAGACACAGGAAATGCTATGCTATGATTCAGGGCAAAATAAGTTAGTAGCTCACAGCTTGGAGCAGAACATCCCTTGCCTCTGAAAGCACAGCCCTTTTATAGAATGAAACCCAAGATACCTGACGATGAATCAGAATTTGTCTCAACCTCTAGCTCTGGGTTACTGGAATCTAGCAGACATCAGAACAATGGAGGACTAAAGATAAAGGGGAACGAATTGGATTGTTGAAAAGATGGTGTTCAAGGCATTTAAGATGGGCCTAAAGGGAATGATACATTATTGCAAGGAAAATGTTTATTCCTCCTCCTAATGTGTTCGGGGAGATGTTTTAGATGCTGCACTTCAGCCCTGTCTAGTCACAAGACATCAGTAGGTGCACATGTCCCAGTTGTGAAGACGCAAAGAAAAGGAAGAGATCTTGATATTGGATGCATTACAAAAGCTTCAGCTTTCACACAAGGCCAGTTTTTAGCCCATAGCTATGAAGACAGACTTCCAAGTGCGAAGCTTGTATGCTCTAAATATTTAGAGAGAATGAACACACAAACTTAGCTGAAACTTATTGTTAGGTGGAATAATATTTCCTTAAAAAATCACCCAAATTTAAATATGTCATTAAAAATGCAGAACGTTTTACTTACTTAATTCTTAAACAAGGGATAGAACCTGTCATTATTTTATGTACATTCAACTGTGTGGATATTACCGAAACCGGGGTGGGGTGGGGAGAGACCTTTCAATGAATGCATCCTATAAGTAACATTTTATTTTGAGATCCTATTGTTCAAATGATATGAAACCATTGTGAGAGCTGGGTGGCGGCTGAATTTTTGACCGGCCTCCTCCCTATTCAGAAAGCTCCAAAACATTTCAAAAGGACTTTTGAATGGCAAATAGACTAGGCAGTGTTAGAACAGCCACAGATTCAAATGCAAGCATTTCCTCTGCGTGTGTGCTGCAGCTTGTAAAAGAGAGACTTCAACTGTCCATTATAGCAAACAGGGAGCAGTTTTGTTTTTGCATTTTGAACCCTGATCTATACAGTATTGCAATATGTGAAATGTATGGTTTAGTTGTTTTGAGGGGGCAAGGGATATCCTTAATCAGACAAGCCATTTTTCTCATGGCCAGCTGTCTGGAAGGATCCCTAGAAGAAAAAGTAGTTTCATTACCAAATAAGTATGAACTACATTCCCAGAGAAAGTGAATTCCATCGAATCTAGGCCAAGGAACGAAGTGGGCAATGTGTGGGGGGTAGGAAATGAAACTTTACAAACAGCATAAAGTTCACAGAAACTGCACCAAAATTCCTATTACACACAATCTTTCTTCTATTCCCATCCTACAACTCGTTATTTTCACTTGAAAAACATAATTAGAACTAATATTGTTACTAAATCATTCTCAATCTAGCATGGAAAGACAAAGGAGCCCATTTCCTTCTTGTAGATTCATCTCACAGCTATTTTAGAATAGCTAAAACAGTAAACTGTGTTGTTTCCAGAGCAAATTTCATGACTTTAGCTTGTGACTTGATCCCCACCCCCACCCTGAAAAGCAACTTAATCATCTATCCCATGACATATCCTTAGTGCAATGGACCTTTGAGCAGGACAGTTTCTCTAAAAATAAAATGACTACATTCTCTGAAATGCTAGCGCTTGTACAAAGCCAGAGTTCAGCCACATCATTAAAGGCTGCACACAATAGAACTGTTACCTTGAAAGGGAAAATAACCGCAAGGCCATGTCATCCTGGTTAACTGAGCATCCTTTAGCCACGATAGTGTCACAAGGCAAACCACAAAAAAAGAATGAAAAGCCGATTCATTGAGCTAGTCTCAAAGGCCCTGCATGTTTGCTAACAAAAATTCATAATGAGGCAAGCCTTCTTTCAACAATGAGTGATAAAAATCCTCACTAAATTAGAGGCAATGCTAGAGATAAAATAGTCCATGATAATCATTTCTGCTCCCCACCCACCTCGAGTAATGCAGATTATTTATAATAAAATGAGTATTTTCAGATGTCTAAGATACAGTCTTGGCAGTGTCCATTCTCAAGGGCTTACATAGGGCTGTTTCAGGCATAATGCTATACCATAGTTTACTGCTACATGAAAAAGAAAAAGCAAGACTTAACCTTCCTTCTGCTCCTCTGGTGCAGCTGCAATGAGATTTCATAATTTCTGTTTTAAATTTAAATAGAATAAGTTCTGTTTTTAACCATGAATTGTACAGTGGTGCCTCGCTAGACGAATGCCCTGCACGACGAATTTTTCGCTTAACGAAAAGATTTTTCGAGCGGAGGTTGCCTCGCTAGACAAATTTGTTTTACGAAAAATATGTCTAGCGAATCACGGTTTCCCATAGGAATGCATTGAAATTCAATTAATGCGTTCCTATGGGCCAAAAAAATATTTCCCCCCCCATGCATTCCTATGGGATTCGCTAGACGAATTTTTCGTTATACGAACTGACCCGTGGAACGAATAAATTCATCTAGCGAGGCACCACTGTAATTCATTTAAACCAGCCTCTCCCAACCTGGTGCCCTCGAGATGTTTTAGACTACAAGTTCCATCAGTCCGTGACATAATTCTTGTTAAGTGACGATAACAATTCCTCCCCGCCCATGCCCACATCAGAGACGAAGAATGTGGGGGTGAGATGCAGCTCTAAGACTAGGGTCACCAACACAGCATTCATGAGCACCAGGGGGTTCCTTTCTGCACCAGATTTAGCAAAATAATGAATTCAAGGGCTCAGTTGCCAGCTCTGCCTTGTACTCAGTTTCCTGGGCAAGTTACTTGTCCTTCATTAGCCCTGGTCCCACATCAACCATTTTGTGGTGGTGCCTACAAGAGGTTTTGTGCTGCTTTCCCCCACAAATTATCAGATGTGCACATGAATTCAAAAAAGTTGTCCCCCCTGCTCTACAGAGCTTTTGGAGTCTATCAAACAAAATAGACACTGCAGTAGAGAATAGCTCTAACTTCTGATGAACAGAATATTGGAAGCACAAAGCACGGAAGCTGGTTCATCTGCCACTCAACTTAAGCAAGTAATACTTTTCTATAAATAATTTGAATAAAAAAACTGCTTGTCCTTCAGCATTTGTTGGTTCCTACTGTTTCCTCACTTCTCTTCCCAGCTCTCTCACTTCCACTGCACAAGCTACCCCAAACTAACAGGTACAGTATAGCTAGCAATAGTGATTATGACATTCCACATTTATGCGACTATCGATTGATGTTTGGCTTTAGATTACTTAGACTGGCCGTCAAAGCTAGTCAGTCACAAAATAACATTGTAACAGTACCTTATAACAGGAGTAAGCAACCTAAGGCCCATGGGCCGGATGCGGCCCAATCGCCTTCTAAATCCGGCCCACGGACGGTCTGGGAATCAGTGTGTTTTTATATGAGTAGAATGTGTCCTTTTATTTAAAATGGGTTATTTGTGGGGCCTGCCTGGTGTTTTTACATGAGTAGAATGTGTGCTTTTATTTAAAATGCATCTCTGGGTTATTTGTGGGGCATAGGAATTCATTCATTATTATTATTTTTCAAAATATAGTCCGGCCCACCACATGGTCTGAGGGATGGTGGACCGGCCCACGGCTGAAAAAGGTTGGTGACACCCGCCTTATAACTCCAGCGATGCAGTTAACAGGAGAGCTTATAGTATACAGCTTTCTAGCCTGTGCTTCATTTTTCCTCAGCAATATGTACTACGATTCAAGTTCTCTTGGGAGGTAGCTCTTTAATTTAACTGAAGGTTTTGCTTCTCTCATCTGCAAGTTAAACAGCATTTATACCAGAACCGCTGACAAGTATTTCCTGTACAGCTATAAGGAGGTCTTTTGCAATGATTCAGGCCAATTTCCATCTCAGCCTCCTATGGCTTGCAGTAGCTCACCAGAATCTTAAGATGGCTTTGGGAACAACATAGGATGGATGGAAGAAGGGCCTGTGCACCCTCAACTGCCATTTTGTGTAACATCCAAACAATTTGTGAGCATCACATAACATTGGTTATGTTTAGGTTCTGGATATTGTTTTAAGGTGTCAGGTGTTTTGCTTTGTTTTTGTTTTTGAAAAAAAGAGAGCATCTAGTGGCCTTCAGTTTGGGTCAAGAGGCCTACACCTTTAATGCCATGTTTTTAGAATTTGGTAGGCGAGAGTTAAAAGGTAGACGGAGAAGGCATAGTGTCTAAGTCATGTTTAGCCTGCTACATTTCCCTCCCCCCCAAAAAAAACAGGATAAAAGCTACTGCCTGATGGATAGATAGATGGAAGCCTTGGAAGCTGTTCAGATTGCTGCAATTGATCATAGTCATTTGACACCCAAGTTCCTTTCCCCTTATATTTACTTCAACAGTAAAGCTTTTTGAAATACCGTGCAAGGAATCAGAAGTATGAAAATAAAGGAGGTAGCACTGGGTCACACCTTCAGCCATAGCCAAAGAAAAATGTGCTGTCACCAAGCCAGGCAATTAATCTCACTACATTTAAATCTGCCTGTCAGTTTCTAGACTATACTCATTCATATGCTCTGCAAACATGTTGCAGCACTGTGGACCACTGGAATCAACTAATGGAGGCTGGTGTGACCCACAATGAATAAATTTGAAACACACAATTTTCCTGACCACCCCCAATTTTAATCTGATTTTATTCCAAGGTGGGGTTTTGGCTTGGACACTATACTATCCATTTGACATTTAGCCTGCAAGCCTATGAAGGCTTATTTGGGAGTGAGCCCCTGTGAACGCGGTGGGACTTCTGAGTAAGCACGCGCAGGAGTGGGTTGCTAGTTTTCCATATGAGAAGTGTTCCAAAACAACAGACGCCCAGTTCATTAGCCACTGTTATGTTGTGCCTTTCCCAAGAGCCTGCCATAGTCTGAACTCAAAAGATCAAGGGAAAAATAGTATTCCGAAAACTGTCAATCTTCTAAAAACTGGCTCTGGTATCAGTTTTCAATATTCCATAACAGAAGTATGTCCAAAGATATTATATTAAGTGCTGTATTAGCATCTAAAAATTATGTGTCAACGTATTGCACAACACATAATAAAAGACAGACCTCAGCTCAAATTACTGATGCTACAATCCTGTTGCCTTACATAAACCTATCTTATCAACTTTTCCTTTCTTTTGGAATGACTAAAACTATAGGATTCTTCCCCAGTTCTCTCTTAGCAGCTAGAAGCAGCTAGCATCATACCCAAGTTCTGCATTGCATTTCTATTATAAAAGCCAACTAAAATTATACAGAAATACTTCCATCTAGCCTCCATTTCTCAGAATATTAAATATCTTTTCAGAAGGCCATAGTAACACTACAACATTCTAAGGTAGATGAGCAGATAGGCTTCCGCTTTTGCATGTGCAAATACCAAAACAACAGTATAGTGTAATAATTAGCAGTAACATTTTATGTCACTAAGCTTGAAGAAGCATCTACGGAATATCTGGTTTTAAATTAGATGCAATATCTTTTCTCCCCTGACCCCCCACTGAACTCACAAACAATATTGGGTAACAACATGTTTCACTCTGTCCCATCACCCAGATGGATTGGGGTTATGGAAAGGGTGTGCTAACTTGCACACTATTCACATGCTGGTTGCTTTCTACATAAGCAGGAACAAGGTGAGGGGTGGAATCGTTGTCTGTGGGAGGCAGGAAATCCATCCCATCCCCTATAGGCACAAAGGGTCACCGTGTTACACCATAAGACTAATTGCTAAATAATTACCCAAAAAGAAAATGAAAGGCTTTGAAACAAAGCAACTGCTACTCAGCATGGGTGGCAGTTCTGCCTGACATTCAAAATGGCCGTTGAACACTGTGTAGAATTAACTGAAAGAGGTGGGTTTAAATTCTACTGCGGTTATGGATTCTCCAAGTAAATCTGGGGAAGTCACTGCCTCTCACCCTTAGTCCCCAACCAGTTAAATGGGTTAATATTTACCATTTATACAAAGTGCTTCGCATACCGTGATTAACGATGACAATGTTGTGTAAATGCAACAAATTCCTGCAGGGAATTTATTAGTTTCCTGCTTGCTGTCTTCCTAATACTAACAGACCACTCCAAGCACCCTAACAAGGGTACATTTCTCATAGTATACTGGGAAGAAGCTGCTACGCCCATAAGGCTTTCAGGGGTTTTTTGTAATGTGCCTCCTTTTTGAAGAGCTGGCTCCCATAACACGTGCTGAATTTTGGCTGAGGAAACCAGCGTTGACTGTAGGAGCTCCTGAAGTTTGCTCACAGCCACTTTTGCTTCTCCCAAGTCTGTTTTTCTTTCTGTTGCACTGTGCTGAACTAAGTCATGATTTTGCTTAGCATGTCATCTGAACTGGAACTGAACATGATTAGCAAGAAGAGAGCTTAATCACAACCTCAGGGCTCATAGACAACACAGTAAGCAAAACCTTGGTTTAACACAGCACAGGTTTGTTTTTTTAAGGGGAGTAAAATAAGCTACATACTCCTTTCCAGGAGCCCACAGTGTCATGAAAGCCAGGTCAATAGGCCAGTTCCTCCTTGGTGGGTAATAGCTACTGTACTTCATGAAAATTCTGCAAGGACAAAGTTAAAGACCACAAAGTAAATTAGATGTTAAGGCTGCAATCCTATGGACTTATACCTCTGAACACAGTAAGAATTACTTCAGAGTAAGAATGCATGGAGTTCAGCCCTAAGACACTTTGCTGCTTGAGGTCAAGGACAAGATGAAACTCCCTCCCCCTTCTACATATGGAAGCCAACTGGACTGACAGCTGAATCACCCTAGTAATGGGATAGCAACCACCACAACACCTGGGTTGGGAGCTAATTTGCGGCAGGATGGACTGTGCAGCATTTTCTCTAAAAGGAGAATGTCCCCCAACATCTCCAAGGCCTCGCTTTGCCTAATGGCAGGGCCAGCCCTGATAGGATTGTACTACGAAATAGTGTTTACTAACCACCATTCTGCTGCAGAAAAATTGGGGTGGGGAATGAGAAATCACAGGGATGTTTCAATTCACGTAAGCAAGATGGCAACCCAGTTAGCAGCAGACTTAACAAGGGCCATGCATTCGGGGCTTCTGGTCTTTTCCGAGACAGCCACAAATCTCAGAGCGAGCAAGAAACTGTGGCTTCTAGGAAGCAGCTGCTTTCAACCTCCCTGCCCCCAGTATGGTGCTGGATTGCAATCTGGTGCTTCACTTTTTATTTACACCCAGTTTAAACAAGGCTCTGGCATAAAGGAGAAAAATGCTTTGGAAAGAATGCATGAGTGATAAAGGTAAATAATGTGTGGCCTGCTCTTCAATTATTTTCTTTTTAACAGCTATCAGGATTGTATATAATTCAACTGCACTTCTCAAAGATGAAATGCATGAAATCCAGAGTAGAAGAGAAGGGGGGGAGTAGAACAGTGACTGTTTATAGTTAATTTGGTGAGGTGGGGGGAAGATACATAGCTTTCCTACTTGTTATGTTAGTTTATTTCTGTGCCACCTTTTGTCCCAAAAGGTTCTCACAAGAACTCACAAAGGCAACCAGAAAATTCAAGCAATAAAATACAGCAAAAGTTAATATCTCAACATATCATATTTCTCATATCTATAGTTCAGAAGAGGATTCTTTCCCTAGAAAACGTCCATGGTGTTGTGTATTGAGTCAAAGGATTTTATATCTGTATTATTATTGTCTGTATCTGCATTAGGATAAAGTAACTGCCTTTTGGTTCCAGAGGGTACAGCTACTATTGGTTCATTTAAGCTGCTGTATTTGGATCCTCTGTCTTATTGGTTTCCTCCAAAAGGCAGCACTGTGATTGCTTGATATTGTTCCCTCCAAAATGTATCCCTTCCTAGCTAGTCCCCTGCCCCTATAAATGTAGCTTTCCTCTCCTCAGTCTTCAGTCTTGTTCACTTTAATAAAGAGCTGTTACTAGAGAACTGTCTCCAGCATGTTATGTCAAGAGAGCTGAAATCACAAACCCCACGTCACAACAACTGGCGACGAGGATGGGATCCGGAATGCTGAGGAGCGGTTAAACACAACCCTGCCTCAGAGTCCGGATTGCAGCTGAGAACAAGACTCACTGGCCAGCTGAGAAGACGACCCTGCCCGCTAGGACAATGGAGAGTCCAAGGGTATTGGAGCCCTTCCAGCCATCAGAGCCCCACACCTGGGAAGACTACGTCGAACGCTTCGAGTTCTTTGCAGTGGCTCAAGGGATCACCGATGCCAGCAAAAGAAGGGCCACATTCCTGAGCTACTGTGGGCCCGAGACCTTCAAGCTGGCCAAGGCATTACTTGCTCCAGCGAAGCTGAGTGAGACATCTCTCAAAGATATTCTTGCCTGCCTAACAAGCCACTTGGCGCCTACTGAGACCAAGATGGCCCGGCGGATGGAGTTCCATAAGCGGCAGCAGCATGCTGGGGAGTCTGTATCCACATTTCTGGCTGAACTCCGGAAGCTCGCTCAGCACTGCGGCTTCCAAAATCTGGAAGAGACTCTCCTGGATCGGTTTATTGGTGGTCTGAGCAGCAAGAAAGCCAGAAGACGCATCGTGGCTAAAGAAGAGGTTACCCTTGCTTCAGCCTTGAAGGAGGCCACCGCCACGGAGAATTATGAAAGAGAGGAGCTTGATGCCAGTCGCAAGGCCACTAAGCCACAGATAGAAGTTGCGCATGCCATGGACGAGCTAGAGGCTACTCCGAGCCAGAGCCCAGTCCGTGGGGTCGAGTCGGTGCGTCAGGCCTGCACAGTGCACAGAGATCGCCGAGGCAGTTGCCCAGGTTGTGGCGGAAACCATGAAAGGAAGAGTTGTCGTTTCAGGGATGCTATCTGCCGGACGTGCGGAAAGACGGGTCACATCGCCAGGGTCTGTAGATCGGCGGCGTCGGGAGCGACAGGAGCACCTAGACTGGAGCATCGCAGACCGCCCACAGCAACTCGTTTTCTAAAGGACTGCCACTACGTAACGGAGATCAACGGGAGGGCCGTGCAGTTTCCAGCGCAAGGCAAGGCACACGTCAAGGTGAAGATTGAGGGTCAGCAGTGCGACATGGAGGTGGACTCCGGATCCGCATTCACCATCGTGTCGGACCAGACCGCGAAGACATTCTTCCCCAGGGGTAAGTTGCCCCCTCTGGAGCCCTTTCCGGCAACCTTGCAGTCGTACTCAGCAGGCCGCATCCATGTTATGGGAATGTGTGCCGTGAGAGTACAGTTCCGGGACAAACAGGCTGTACTCAAGCTGGTGATTGCGAAGGGCAGTCGCCCCAGTCTCCTGGGCACTGACTGGTTCCCTGCCCTGGGACTGAGTATCTCAGGGCTTAATTCAATCCAAACCTGCCCTGAGATGAGCGAGGTATTATGCAAGGAATTTGCTGGTCTCTTTAATGGAAAACTGGGTTGTTATAAAGGGCCCCCAGTTGACTTCGAGTTGGACCCCGGGGTGGCTCCAATCCGACTCAAACCAAGGCGAGTGCCATTTGCACTGCAACCCAAGATCGAGGCAGAGCTGGATAAATTGGTCAAGCAGGGAGTTCTCTCACCCGTGGACTCTGCTAAGTGGGAGACTCCAATCGTCACACCCCTTAAAGCAAATGGGGAAGTCAGGATATGTGCAGATTACAAATGTACTATCAATAAGGCACTCAGGGGAAACTCATACCCCATTCCAGTCGTATCACATCTGTTGGCTAAACTGGCTGGGGGCAAGGTGTTCGCCAAAATTGACCTGGCACAAGCTTACCAACAGCTGCCAGTAACCCCACAATCAGCGGAAGCACAGACTATTGTCACACATAAAGGGGCGTTCAGAGTTAACAGATTACAGTTCGGAGTTTGTGTGGCCCCAGGGATTTTTCAAGGGCTCATGGAACGCCTGTTAAGAGGTCTGCCGGGGGTCTTGCCATTTTTTGATGATGTTTTGATTGCTGGAAAAGACCCACAGGAACTGGTTGCGCGTGTCCGTGCAGTGTTGCTCAAGTTCAAGGAGGTGGGGTTGCAACTGAAAAAAGAAAAATGCAGTTTTGGGGTGCCAACTGTGGATTTCTTGGGGTTTAAAATTGATGCATCAGGCATCCACCCCACAGATGCTAAGATTAAGGCCATCATCGAGGCACCACGACCACAGAACAAGACGGAGTTGCAGTCATTCCTGGGACTTATTAACTTTTATCATTCGTTCTTACCCCAGAAAGCTTCGGTAGCTGAACCATTACATAGACTATTGCAGAAAAAGAATGTGTGGCGATGGGGGCGGGAGCAGCAGAAGGCTTTTGACTCCTTGCGAGGAATGCTGAGTAGCAGGAGCGTCCTTGCTCATTATGATGAGTCAAAGCCGCTGGTCCTGGCATGTGATGCCTCTCAATACGGTCTGGGGGCTGTGCTGAGTCATAGGGAACCGGATGGGTCGGAAAAGCCCATCTCTTTCTATTCCCGTACGTTGTCGCCCACAGAGCGCAACTATGCTCAAATTGATAAAGAGGCACTGGCTATTGTGTCCGGAATCAAAAGGTTCTATGATTATTTGTACGGTCGCCATTTCTCCATTGAAACGGACCACAAACCACTGTTAGGGTTGTTCAACCCAAACAAACAAACGCCACAAATTCTCTCCCCCAGAATGTTGCGTTGGTCAATATTCCTGAATGGGTTCCAGTACACCTTGACCCATGTGCCGGGGAAACAGTTGTGCCATGCTGATGCGCTGAGTCGATTGCCCCTTCCTGGCGGGAGCAATGAGGATCCTGCTCCGGCGGAGCACATTATGATGCTAGAAACACTTCCGGGGGCTCCTGTAACAGCTACGGATATAGCTGAGAGAACTAGGAAAGATGCTGTTCTCTCCCGTGTGCTCACTTGGGTGGGGAGGGGGTGGCCAGGTGGTCCGCATGAAGAAAAATTCAGGCCTTATGCGACAAGGCAGCACGAATTGTCCATGCATAAGGGTTGTCTCCTATGGGGAGATAGGGTGATCATCCCAGCACCACTGAGAAACAGGGTTCTTGAGACGCTTCACATGGGACACCCGGGAATGGTCAGGATGAAGTCGCTAGCCCGATGTTATGTGTGGTGGCCTGGAATGGACCAGAACATAGAACAATGGGTACGAACATGCAAGGCATGCCAAGAGGTGCGGCCAGAAGTGGCCAGAGCACCAGTCCACTGGTGGGAGCAGTCCAGGACTCCCTGGAGCCGGCTGCACATAGATTTTGCTGGGCCATTCCAAGGGAAGGTTTTTTTGGTTATCGTTGATGCATATTCCAAATGGTTAGAAGTGGCGATGGTCCCTAACATGGCATCAGCTGCCGTAATCAAGGTGTTGAGGCAGCTGTTTGCTACCCACGGGTTACCTGAGACCATTGTATCAGATAATGGGGCAGCTTTTGTATCCCAAGAATTCAGGGCATTCTTGGCTGATAACTTTATAAGAGGGGTCACATCCGCGCCCTTTCACCCATCCTCCAATGGGCAGGCTGAGCGCATGGTAAGAACAGCCAAAGAATCCATTGCGCGCTTAATGGAGGGTAACTGGTCGGCTCGCATTGCGCGAATGTTATTTTTGCAGCATGCGACGCCGTGTACTGCGACGGGCAAGTCGCCAGCCGAGCTGCTCTTAGGTAGAAGACTGGTAACGGTGCTGGATTATGTCCACCCAGATAAAATGCCAAACCGTAATTCAAGAGCAACCCCCCAGGCTGAGACTGACACAACAAGGTATCTCGCCCCTGAAGATCTGGTCTGGGTGAGGAACTATTCACGAGGTCCGCGGTGGGTGGCCGGTGTGATCACCCGGGCTAGTGGACCTGTGTCCTATTATGTGACCTTGGAAAATGGGCAAGTTTGGAAGAGACATATAGATCAGCTGAGGCGCCGGGCGCTCAGCAGGGAGGAGTCAGATAATTCATCCCTGGCTAATGACGCACAGCTGCAAGACCAGAGTGAAAATGGTCCAGAGGTACAGTCACCAGGGGCTTCAGCAAATGAACCAGGGTCTGCTAGTCCTCATGATGACGAGGTACAGGTCGGGGACCCTGAGATGTCTGGGACTCCATCTGTTCCTGATGAAACCCCTATAGCAGCCCCTCCACCACAGGTAACACCCAATCCAGAACCTGCAACACCTGTTGTCAGGAGATCAGGTAGAAGTTGTAGGACCCCACAGTACCTGAGGGATTACGTCTGCTGTGCTCACTAGGGGGGGAGGGGTGTTGTGTATTGAGTCAAAGGATTTTATATCTGTATTATTATTGTCTGTATTTGCATTAGGATAAAGTAACTGCCTTTTGGTTCCAGAGGGTACAGCTACTATTGGTTCATTTAAGCTGCTGTATTTGGATCCTCTGTCTTATTGGTTTCCTCCAAAAGGCAGCACTGTGATTGCTTGATATTGTTCCCTCCAAAATGTATCCCTTCCTAGCTAGTCCCCTGCCCCTATAAATGTAGCTTTCCTCTCCTCAGTCTTCAGTCTTGTTCACTTTAATAAAGAGCTGTTACTAGAGAACTGTCTCCAGCATGTTATGTCAAGAGAGCTGAAATCACAAACCCCACGTCACAAAACATGGGTCATCAGGCAGAGCTCAAATGGAGTTTGGCAAATGCAATTCAGTATACAATTCAGCCGGGCCTCTCTGAAAAGCTAAGAAGAAGAAATAAGTATTGTTATTTAGGCCAAATCACTATATCCGTTTATGGCACCTACGTGAAGAATTAAGAAATAGTACCATATGGTTACACATGCTGCAAGAAAACAGCAAAAAAGGATGCATTGAGAACAAGAACATAAAGTCTGGTTGCCCCTTGAAGGCTAACAAATGGTATTATGGCATAAGCTTTCATGGACTGGAGCCCACTTCACCAGATGCATCAGATGAAAGCTTATGCCATAATAAGCTTTGTCATTATTTAAGACACCACAATAATTTTGCTGCAGCAGACTTGTAACACAGCTATCCTTGCCCTGTCAAATGGACCAAAAGTGCTCCTTCTCCAGGCTGTCTTGCATCTCACCATATGGCAAATTATAATGTGCATACATTATTCAAGAATGGAATAGTGGTGTCTTTGTAGCCATACAAACCAGAACTACTGAAATGCAATTTGGAAAGCTGGATCTAGGACAAGGATTAAATGTGTGCAGCCTCAGCTCTGCCAAGTATATGGAGCAACACACACACACAACTACAGCTCCTCCTCCCCAACAACAAAGTCTTGTGACATTTCAAAGGCAAATAAATACAAGTGGGCTCTAGTTCACAAAAGCTTATAACTCAAATTCACCCATAACTTCTCTAACTATACTAAGACTCTTGCTCTTGAATTTGCTAATAGCATACATGGGAATAGTTCAAAATGTGGAATAATCTCAAGCAATTCTTCTTAAGGAGGTAATAATGGGCTGGATTTAACTATACAGTCACATCAGCAAAAGCCCTGCACAAAAGGGATTTCCCTTCTCTCCTCCCCTGCATCCCCCAAAATTGACTGGGGGTGGGTCAGGAGAACCCCCTGCAGAACAACACACAGGAGGGGGGGTCATTCCATCCAGCAAGCTGAAATATTTGTGTTGTTGGAATGTTTGGCATAATGCAAAGTGGAATTCCTCCCACTATAAATAGACTTGTTGGGTGCAATAGTTCTTTTGCAGCAAAATCCTAGATATATTTGTTTGGACGTAAGTCCCAGTGTGTTGAATGGAGCTTTCTTTCATGTAAGGGGGCAAAAGGATTGCAGTTTTAGAATCCTTTATCTTGCATCTAAATAAGCTCAGTTTTTCAGTCTTCAGGGCATGATGCAAAGGTAACTCATTTTCAGACCTCTATTTGTACAAAATGGAAAAGGATTTCTGGAGGATAAAGCTATCAAGTAGCTACTGATCATGTTCACTATACCACAGTATGCGTGCTAAGAGGAAGGCACGTTCGGCAAACCCTCAACATGATCAAATCCTGCCCAGAAACCTATGTCTCCACTGTGGAAGGACATGTGGATCCAGAATTGGCCTCCACAGTCACTTACGGACTTACTGTTAAGACCGTGTTCATGGAAGACAATCTTACTCGGCTACGAGTGATCACCAGCTGGGGGGCAAACAGCTGGACAGGGCTACTGTGCTCAAGTCCCATTTTGGGCTTCCCACAGGCATCTGACCGTCCACGATGGGAACAGAATGCCAAATTAGTTAGGCCTCCTGTCAAATCCAGCAGGGGTTTTTTTTTGTGTGTGTTCTTATAGGATACGGTGTGGGGGGGGGGGGAATACTTCACTTTAATCGAACTCAAAATTAACTAACGTTATTCCAGAGTGCAGGGACAGACAGCCGTCCTTTTGACGTAAAAACAATAATTCTTTGTCACCAGAAAAAGCAAGCAAACAAAAAAATACAAAAGCTGCTGAAGTTTCAAGCACAAGCTGCGCCTTTGCTAAAGAAAGCAATTCGCTGAAATGGCTCTCTTACAAAACTCCTATTAGGAATGCCTACTTTGCCAAAGGGAAAAAAGGTGGTTCGTCTTACACTAGAACCGTGGCCTCGTTAAAGCTAAATTGAAAGGAGCAGCAGGGGGAAGAGGGCAGACAAGAGTTCTGTGGGTGGATGCAAGTGGTGCCTACCGCCCCTCCTTGAAGGATGTTTAGAGGTTGTGGAAATACACCCCCATTGTGTCACAAATGTCACCTGGACAAGCCCCATTGAAAGGCCAAGAATCAGACTTAATTTATCTCATTCAGCTTCAGCTTTCGGTGGTCAGTGTGCAAGTAATGTGAACACAGCTCTACGCCACATCTATGGCTCTGCTGGTTACCACTGATCCACTTATGTGTCACAATGTCTTGCTTCTTAAAAACGAAAAACCCTTGTCTATCATTTCAGTATCCCCAATGGAAGGGTAAACTCTTTGACGTATTTCTGCTACATATGAAATATTATAGAGGCTGAAGATTCATATGCTCTAAACCTGAAGCCCGTGGTTAAAATCTCAGTTCAGCTATGAAGTTCTTGTGTGAAATTAGCATGCTGCCATATTTCCTCTTTACTGATTAATAATCTTTCTGGGAAACATTATATGACTTCCACTCAAATGTTATTTTTAATGACAAATGAAGTTTAAAAAATTGAGCAATTTAAATGATGCTCAATGAGTTCTAATTTTCATTTCTTGGCTGGGTGCAAACATTTTCCTGTCATGTTCCTATTAAATATTGCCAATACCTACTGATTTATATCCTGGATTGGATCCTGAGAAGCATGGCCAGAAGGAGGTTGGCATAAGATGGGGATTTTCCATCAATTCCTCCCACTGAAAACCTCTTTTGAGGATTTAAGGCTCCTCCTGAATGGAGTGGTCTGTGGCGTGTGAGGTGGTAATGGAAAGGGGGAGACAACTAAAAATCAGGTGGAGGAACCTTCTCTGAGCAGTTTTGCAGTGGGCTGCAGAAGATAGGAGGGATGGTGAAGTCATCTTCTGCCAACCCTCTTCCATCAGAGCTATTCAGGATCTAAACCTCTATTTCTTAGTTCCACTGAGTTAACAGGACTTATTTCCAAGTGAACATGGCCAAACTACTGGTGCCACAATGGGAGAAAAAGCCAGCGGATGTAAAGACCTTGGGGTCAATTTGGCCCAACCTCATATAGTGTCGTTTAGGTATGGCAACCCCGTTACTTTTGCTTGTGGCACGCTGGAAGTCTGATTAACTTTAGATGGGATTGTTCATGTTTCTACAACTGGTCTACATACCTAAGTAGAACCATGCCATGTTTTGTTCTAGCTCCACATTCATTAACAGGCAAGTGCAAGGCTAACAGTCAAAAGACAGAGCACCACACATGGGCTGGTTGTTTTAGATTTTAGTCAGTTTTAGTACACTTAATACAATAAGACTGTTTTTGAAACATATTCATGCATTAATGGGTCTAAAGATAAGTGCCCAAAGGAAAGGCGTTTCTTGAGAAAACTGCCAATTTTGAGATGAAGGTTATTAGGCAATAACACACAGCTGTTGCACCTCTGGGACGTGAGAGTTCAGCTGTTCCCTCTTAGAATTAATAAAACAAACCATGAACTACTGACAAACATTTATACTGTTCAGACAAAATGCACCAGGGCCTCTAAAGGAAAATGAAGTGCCTCTGATGATCTCAGTAAGGGAAGAGTCACAGCCCAACAGAAGCAAGGGGTAACCATTTAGAGGGGCTTGGGGATGTGATTGTTTGTGTCTAACTTTTAGGTACAGAAACCCCAATTTCTGCCTCTACTGCTGCAAACCTCTGAGACCTGTACATATTATGCAGATTGCTATATATTTTCTTCTCTTAGAAAATATACTCTGCTAGCCAAGCTGTACCCCTTGAACACTAAAAAGTTTGTTTAATTCCTTCCCTGGGAGTGGAATTTTCCAAGGTATTACCTACCGAGTATGGTATTGCTATGATGCTACCAGGGACACAGTGGTGGATATATTTTTTAATTGTCCCACTCATTTTAAAATGCCAATATAGACTATGGGGAAAGGTCATGGCTCAGTGGTAGAGCAGAAGGTCTCAGGTTCAATCTTCCTGACTCAAGAGAGAGAGAGACAGTCTGTGCAGAAAAGGGGTGTAATGTAAGAGTCCTAGCAGTTTACCTTAAAGGGCTGGATAAAATGTCATGAATGATCAATAGGAGATGTTGTTCCTTCTTGAGGTCAGTAACCCTGGTTCTGGTTTCTCAGTGTGACGCTGACAAACCAAGGCACAGATTTTGTTCTGTATAGCCCTTGAAAATCACCCTATCTTCAACCAGCAGTGGATGCCATTGCCATCATCTTCAACAAGGCTTTTACTTACACACCTAATGTATTTATGCCTTTGACATCAGTGGGATCAAGCTGTTTAAATGCACCCACACAGGCTTTTCAGTATTGCTTATGTCACATCCTGTGCATTCAGAGCACTTTCCCTGGCAATCCCACTGATGTTACTAAGCCTCTTTCCGAGAACTGGCCTTAAGGAATGTGCCTGTATTTTAACTGCACAGCAAGTTTTAGAGGCATGCTTCATCAGATTCATTCATTTATAAAATTTCTTACCACCATAGGTTCCCAGGGCAGGTAGCTGCATGGGAGGGAGAGCTGGGGCAAATAGAGGGCTGGGTAAGAATGTCAGAAACTCAAATCTTTGCTTGCTCTTCTATGAAGCTCACTGGGTGTGTGGCTTTGGCAAAATTACTCTCACACCCAAGGTTGTTTTCGAACTAGAGTGCTTCTTTGACTTTGCTGGAAGAAAGGCAGGACACAAATACAACAAATACAAGTTAATCCTGTCTCAGGCAGGCAGCAGAAGTCTCCCTGTCATTGAAAGGACAAAGGACCAAACTAGAGACACGTTAATACTTACCCATAAAGAGAGCACGGGCAGATTGAATCAGGTGTTCAAGATTGCCGGTTCCCAATGTGCATCTGTAATGTTTGGAACCACTAATCCCATGAGTCTCCCCAAATGTGTGGAGAGCTCTCACGCCAACACTGTCTATTCCTAGGGGTTGCTGGTGTGGTAAAACACGCCACACAATTGAGGAGAATCACATAATGAGTTGCTACAGTGACAAAGAGGCTATTTCTGGTATCCTCAAACATGCAGTAGGTACAGTATAATGTCTAATGAGTCCTCCAGAAACTGGAGGAGATGGAACTATTGTATGAAATTTTTCTTCTTCCCCAGCCTGTTTTTCCTCTCAGCACTACACCAGTTCTTCTAAACGATGTACAAATTTATTATTCCTCTGCAGCCAACAGAGTGCATCTGTTCATAAACAGCATACTATGTAGTCTAAATTAGCACAGCCAATATATAAACTGCTTTTCTTTGCTTAATTTCAGTTCTTTTTAATCATCTATTCATCTTGCGACTCAAAACACCACATCAAACTATTAAAACATAAGCAGAGTGATTTGCCATTTAAAACAAATAAATGTTAGCTACATGGGGAACTTTATGGAGAAACAAGACTTCCACATTACTAATAGTTTAAGAGATTAAATTAGTTACTGTAAGCTGGTCTATGTACAGAAAATTATTCAAATTTAGAGCAAAATGCTTCACATTTAGGAAACAAACCAAAGCTAATTTTTTTTGCCACACTCAACCCACGTGCAAACTTGCTTCTCAGAAGCCTATTAGGCAGATGAGCAGAGTCTAATGAGTCCTGACAGTCATGCAGAAAATGGCATCTCTTTACCTTTGAAAAACACACATACACAAACTGTATGACAAGACTTTATGGTAAGCACCACCCACACACAACAAACAAAACACCTCAAATGCTCAGTAACTGCAGAAATAAAGTTTAAAGAGCAGACCACAAAAATTAATCGCACATGACAGTACAACAAGATCAGGAAAGAAGGGGGTTTCCGTCTTTAATATATCAAGAATTAAGCTCAGGGAACAATCGGAGAAAAACAGTCTGAGGTGCAGATCACTAGCAACTGAGAGTTTGAAAGAACATTAAGTTATGTAGCTGATTTGTAATAAGAAAAACATATATCCAGAAACTTGAAAGGCTTCCATAAACCATTTCTAACCACACACAGAAGCAGGAAGTAAAAGCCTGAAAAGGTTTTTGGTTTGGTTTGTGTTTCAACCCACCTCTCTTAAGTATGTAAAAAAAGGAAGGATGTAAACGTGGCTTATACAGTATGTGTGTGTCCAAATGTTTACCACACTAAGGAACTCTTTCTGCTGTAAGAGGAACTACACAGTATCCCTGTGTCACACCAAGAGCCATTTCCACTCTTTCTTTAAAAGTTTCACTTCTGGTTTACTGTGTCTGGCTTTAGTTTCTATAGAGGATTCTGTTTGCAAGTTCCCAGTGACAAAGAACAGTTTTCATACCAGGGATTATTAGGAAAGGAACTGAAAAGAAAACCACTCTTCATACAAATCTATGGCGTAATCCCACTTGGTTTATTGTGGTTTTAGTTTACTCTGGTTGCTGCACCTCAAAGAAGACATTGCGGAACTGGAAAAGGACAACCAAAATGATCAGGGGGCCAGAAAAACTTTCCTATGAGGAAATGTTGTAATAGTTGAGGGGGATTAGTTTAGAACAGCAATGGGGAACCTCCAGCCCACAGCCTTAATTCATCCTTGCAGGGGTCCTAATTCCCTACACCTATCTTCCCTATATGCAACATCAGATAGGATGTGTACAGGCAAGAGAAAACATGTAACCTGACATCACAATGACATCAGGTGGGTGGCAGGTGGGTGGCTACTTCAGTTTTAGGAAGAAGAAAAATAGAGGTTACAATCCTAAAGCTGTTTACCTGAGGGTGAGCCTCAATGAAAACCAAAAAGACATGTAGGCACTGGCCCCACACCTTTTTAGAGGCCCTGCAACAAATGATCAAAGTAATATTGATTTGATCTTGAAAGAAAATTACAACCAAACTTTCTTAGTTCAATGTTATCCAACTAGAGCACACGCACAAGAAACCTCCAGATACGAGGTTTTCTGTGTGTGTCACGAGTTCCCCCAAACTCCAGATCCTAGTAGAATATTTGCAAGTAGCCAAGTAGAAGCTTTGAGATAATTTGCGAGGCCACCCCCCCACCCCCGAGATTTCGACTGCCTAGGGTCGGTCCTCCATGGGTTTAATCCAGCACTGATGAAAACAATAGGACTTACTGTACTTCCAAACAAACATCTGCAAGATTGCATTGTTAAGAACTGCTGCTCTGTCCTCAAGCCAAGCAGCCACCTTTAATCCTCTCATCTAATACCTATCTTTATGACTGGCTACACCACACCATCATGTGCAGAAGGTGGAGGATTTCAGAGTTCACAAAACCATCACCCGCCCATCAGGAAATAACATCTCTGTCATCACTTTAAAGGGAGTGAAAACTTTCATTTGTAAAATTATGGCCTGAGTTATCTGTACACAAAAACCTAATCAAAGTGTCCTCGAAGGATCAAAAGCTCCGATAAGCATTTACAAGGACAGATGATACATCGAGCAGAAGATAAGTGGGAGATCCTGGCAGGCTCTGCAAGAGGCACAGGAAAACATAAGGAACAGAATATACTTCAGAGGCTAAGAAATGTTCTAGTAACATACTTCACTTACGTCATCCCCCAAATGCTGCTAATATCCTCAGCGAAAAATTCTCTTATTAAGGAATGCACAGATTACAGTCCAATGTATACAGGGCTTAAAATACCAGAGCTAAGGAACAATTGGTCCCACTGGCTCCACACCACTGGGAGGACTTAGGGAGGGAGTGTAAGGATAGAACGTTCTCCCCAATGTATTGACCACTACTACTGAATGCAGGTCCCAAAGGCTCCTTTGCCTTCCATAAAACTGATCTGTCCTCTCTTTCACCTTCTCTGCAGCATGAGTGTGTGTGTGTGAACATTTGTGTGCTCTTCTCAGTGGAAGAACGGGTATTTTTCATACAACACAACTGCTGCACTCTGCAGGAGAGGCCTCCTACAGATACCATCTTATCAGTAGTTGCATTCTGTTGGATAGGAGGAGAACTGGGCATGTGGTGGGTGGCACCTGCCCCTTAGAACTCCTTCCCATTACACATCAGAGAGGTGTTGTTGCTATTGTGCTTCTGGAGTTTTCAACAAGCCTTTTACATGAAGATCTTTATCCCAGGTTAAATCTGTAGCAGGTTTGAAAATGCTTTTACATATTAAATTGTTTTATGCATGTAATGGTTTTTAATCATTTTTACATATGAGTTTTTTTGTATATGATATGAAATTGTTTTAAATTGTTTCATTCCTGATGTTCTTGCTGGGAAATCGCTTTCAGGTATTTTACAGACATCTAATAAATAGACAAAAGTGAGCTAAATGGATCAATGGCCTCTGACTCAAAATAGGGCAGGGGTAGGCAACCTAAGGCCCGGGGGCCAGATCCAGCCCAATCGCCTTCTAAATCCGGCCCACGGACAGTCTGGAAATTAGTGTATATTTACATGAGTTGAATGTGTCCATTTAAAATGCATGTCTGGGTTATTTGTGGGGCCAGCCTGGTGTTTTACATGAGTAGAATGTATCCTTTTATTTAAAATGTAGCTCTGGATTATTTGTGGGGACTGCCTGGTGTTTTTACATGGGTAGAATGTGTGCTTTTATTTAAAATGCATCTCTGGGTTATTTGTGGGGCATAGGAATTTGTTCATCTCCCCCCCCCCAAAAAAAAGTCTGGCCCACCACATGGTCTGAGGGACGGTGGACCGGCCTATGGCTGAAAAAGGTTGCTGACCCCTGGTGCTTTATATGCTAAATTCGCATTTCTTAGAAAATATATACTTCCCCTACACTCAGCTGCTTGAAATATAAGACAGTATACAGTACAAGCAATAGCTTTGGTGCCTGTTGCTTTGCACTGTATAGACATGCACCTAAGCAAGCATGTGAAACAGGAATCTCAAACAAGAGGCATACAAAAATCCTGTGACTACCTCCTAGCTCCAGTTCCAGAAGGCATAGGCTGATCCCATAATGCATGAGGCAGTGATTGGGGGGTGGGGAGAGAGAAATTGTGCTAGGAACCCAACGGAGAGCATAGTAATTTGGTACATGCTTTATTCAAAGGACAAAATCTTTAAAAGTGAGCTCTTGATTACCTTTTTTTCTTTCTTCAGATGCTTATACTATTCCTTATTGGGCCAGAACACCCAGAATCTACATCTATGCACAGGTATGCTGAGGAAATAACATTTTTCTCAGAGGTTTTGTACATTAGTTGAAACCTCCCCTCATTACCACCACTACAAGTCTTGTCACATTGTGCAATAACACAAAATACCAGAAGTGTAATGCAGTGTGAGGACAATTATCCTCAATTATGATAGTTCTACACAGAGAGAGATCTTCTCAGAAGTTCATGAAAATTAATATGCACTTGTTTACTTAAAAATTACCTACTTTGCAGCTGTCATTCTTTGTTTGCATGGCCAACTGAACAAAGACTTTGCATATAAAATACATAAATCACTCTCAGAACCCTTAAAAAGTTACTTCCAAAGTTGGATCAGAAGGATGAATCAGTGTAAGGGAAGGGAAGATAATATGAAAAAGTGCCCGGGGTATAGATGTCCACATGTGTTGAATCAAGACATTTCCAAGTCAAGAGGTGGAAGACCCAATGAGTCACAACTCAATAGGGGGGGGGTACCTTAGTTAGGGCCTACTGAACTAATGAGGCCTTCTCTTGAACAGAAGTAAACACCACGGCAAGAGGCCAAACACTGACCAAGCAACTGCACAGCTCCCCCAAGTTCAGATGACAAGGGAAAACAGAGCTGGGTGTCATCTGCATACTGGTGAAACTTCACTCCAAACCCCTTAACAGTTCCTTAGAGAAGAAAGTCAGACTAGAAATCTAATAACTAAAGAATAAGAGATTAATCAGCATTGGGGGGGGGGGGGGACAGGCAGCACAACTGCCATGGGGCTAAGCTAAAGTTCCCCCATTACTACTTTCTGGTACCAGTCCTGCAGGTAGAAATGGAACAACTATAACAGTGTGCTCCCTACTCCCAACCCACTGAGATGGTTCAGGAGGATGTTATAACTGATGGTATCAAAAGCTGCCAAGAACTCAAGGAGAATTAAGCAAGCTCAAATGCTCTTTGTACTCCCTGATACAGGCCACCAAAGTCATTTCAATGCCAAAATCTGGCCTGGAGCCAGACTGAAATGGATCTAGATAATCGGCTTCCTCCAAAGACTCCTGACGCTGCACAGACACCACTCTCTTGATAATAACCATTCCCCAAAAGGAAATGTTTGCAACTGGCAGTACCGTAGTTGTCACTTGCTTCTGGATCCAGGGAAGGTGTCTTGAAAAGGGGACACAACACCACTTCCTTTAAAGGCAAATTACAGTTGCCTCTCACAAAAATGGCATTTACTGCTCCTGGGCCCAACCCAGGCAACCCCCAACCACAACCCTTATATGACAGGAAGGTCAGGATTGCATGTGGTAGGCCAAAAAAATTCAAACACCTTGTCCACAGTTATCTGGCTTTAGCTACTGAAATTGATCCCAAACAACCAGATTTGACATCTCCAGCTGATCCACAATATCTGTGGCATTAAGCTCTAGCAGAACGTGAGAGACTTTTCAAGGTGCCTTGCAAATTAGTCACAGCAGGGTTTTGTGCAGGGCCAGTTCTAGGGGTAGTCTGGGTGTCGCCGGCCTGGTAGGGGGGTGCCGCACGGAAACCATGCTATGCACTGCATCCGCCCATCAGCTGCATCAAGAAACGGAGCGGGGGCGCCGGAGCGATCTCCGCACCACGGCGCCCGACGTGCTTGAGACAGCCCTGCTTTTGTGCATTCTAGGCTAATCCCCTTTTAGGGGAAGATCCCACATTCCCACAATGCTGTGCTAGAAAGCTATTCAAGTAATAATTAAGAAAACTTTCTTCACAGCCCCACAAGGTGGCATGATTATATGTTCAGCTGTTTTCACTGCAATACTTGTGCCACCTGTACTCCAGCAGTCACTTGGCTTACTCCATCACTCAGAGCTTTCC
Source organism: Zootoca vivipara (assembly GCF_963506605.1). Taxonomy (NCBI): domain Eukaryota; kingdom Metazoa; phylum Chordata; class Lepidosauria; order Squamata; family Lacertidae; genus Zootoca; species Zootoca vivipara. Next base: position 75,077,887 of record NC_083277.1, on the reverse strand, counting down.
TGAGGACCACAGAGCCATCCAGGATCCACAATGCTGGAGAGAGCACTCGTGAACAACTGTGCCACTGGCCCCTTTCATCTCACTACTCCACAGTGACACCAGGGCTTTGATAGGGGTGCCAGCCATGCCAACTGCACAATTCCCCAAAGCGTTCAGGAATCTTCCTAATTAAAACAAAACAAAAACCTTCCAGGAGAGGATGATCCTAACTGGTCCTCCACCCCTGCAGGGAGCAATGAACACCAAGCTCCACAAATGTAAACCTCACCAGGAAATGATCAGTCCATGATAACAAGGTAATTAAACATTACCAAACTATCAACCACCCACCTACTGGAAAAGACCAGTTTAAGCGTATGTCCTTCCTCATGGATTATTTGGCCAGTGATATGCCAAGACAGAGAAGACTCCCTGGAAAAGACCCTGATGTTGGGAAAGATGGAGGGCACAAGGAGAAGGGGACGACAGAGGATAAGATTGTTGGACAGTGTTCTCGAAGCTACCAACATGAGTCTGACCAAACTGCAGGAGGCAGTGGAAGACAGGAGTGGCTGATCGTGCTCTGGTCCATGGGGTCACGAAGAGTCGGACACGACTAAATGACTAAACAACAACAACAATGCCAAGATAACCCCATGACTGCAATAGCAGCCAAAAAGTCCCAAGCCAGCTCAGTCAACGGGAATGGGATTCTCTCAGAGTAGATGCTGAAAATTGTTCAATACAACTGCCCTAGTTTCCCCCCAAAACCACCTCAGCTAGTCAGACTGCTGGACAGTAGGTTAAAAGTTATTCCAGCTCCCAGCAAACACACACACGAACATTCTAGTCTTATACCCGCTCACAATTTAGCTTCTGCTTTCCTCTCAAACCAAAGCCAAACAATAAAGGAGTCCTCATGAGCAACTCCCCAGCTGCTAGTTCATCAGTGGGGCTATAGGGTAGAAGGGTTTACAGATAAGGTTGAGGAGTGGGGGCAGTCTCAGGGACTGGTCCTCAAGAAGCATAGTAAGGCTTTATACAGAAATTTATTGGCTGAGATGTGATGTGTGGTGTTGGCAAAGACAACAAGTGAGAATACGGTTGAGATTATGACTGGCAAAGCTGCTCTGCAGCCTTTCACTTTATAGCAAAATGAGAATGGGATACTGTACGACATGTGTTCCGCAAGTGTTAAAGCCCCCCCCCCCCTTATTTGTTTCTGTGTGCCAGCCAGGGTGAAATAGTAACTCCTTAAAAGTTTGCACAGGAAAACTTAAAATAGGTTCCCCTTGTCCATGCAAACTACTGAATTGTGCATTTATTCATCTTACTGTCCCCCATTTTCCACTACACCACTTCACCAAGTTCAAGGCTCTCTGTCCTTACTAATATGGAGCGAACTTTTTGAAGTGTGGTAGTGCCCCTTTTATTGAAAGATCAAGGGTAACTTTCTGTTCGTCCCCTGTAAGTTGAATAATTGATTAAGATTAGAGCCAGGGCCTTGCGTACAAAACAGACATAAATCACATAAACTTTAAAAAATGGCCTTGTAACCGCACTGTTTAAATATCAGACAAGGAAGATAAACATGGGTAGAATTACTTCATTGTGTCCTTCTTCCCAGATTAAAACCTTGGGTATTTTTTCATTAATCTTTGGCTTGTCAAACTCACATTCAACAGGTACTCAGAGGCAGAAGTAAAGCAATTTATATTTTCCAAATAGCTGAGACACAATGGAAATTATTCTGCCTGGAGATTATAGTAGGATTATGTCCACTGCTACAGCATCTGCATTTCTTGAGAGTAATTCACTTCTTTGGGCCTATGCTATCGTCTTATATTTTGTGATGAAACCCAATTGTGATCTCATTAGCGATACACGTTGCTTTGAAATTAGGCCCTCATTTTCAGGTTAAGAATAAAATGAGAAATGGGAGAATATAAGGTTTTTGTGTGGTTCCTTTTGTGACAAATACCAACATAAGAGTCCGTAAGGAGCACCTTAAAGGCTGGCAAATAGATTGTGGCATGAGGCTTAACTTGCATGAGCCAGCTTCATGAGATGCAACAAGTGGACAAAGAACAGCTTGTGAGTGGAAGCCTGCCTTCTTGCCGAACATTCCCCGACAGAGATTGCAACACTGCAGCAAGAGGACAACTGCTCAGCAGACTGGCGCTTGCAGAAATAAAATAAAAACCACAACTACGTAATCCTGGCAGAAAGAAGCAGAACAAAAGCAGTAAATAGATAAATCCAATTATGAAACTAAAGAAGCTGATGCTTTAGACAACACTAAAATGGAAGATTTCTGAATGACCTTTCTACAGTAAGGTGTAGTATATGAACCTGATCTCACATAATCCTGCAAAAAAAGCTTCCTGCAACTGTAATCTGCTAAATTATCATGGTATTGGGGTAGGGATTTCTCCTGGGTGGCTGGAACCCATATTCTAGCAGTCTAGGAAAAAGGTCTTGACACAATCAGATTGCATTTAGGAGTCCCAAAAAGAGGAGGAGGAAGTAATCCACTCATTCAGAGAACAGATAGGAAGCAAAAGACTGTTGGGGGTGGGGGGCGAGCTGTAAGGAGAGATTTAAATTTAATGTGAGGAACAGATTCATATACATACTTAAGATAATAGATTCTCCACCCCTCTCCTCAAAGGTGAAAAGAAGGATAACAGCAAGTCAATTTCAATAAGCGACTTTAATCCTTATCTACTAAACCCAATCCCACACTCTTCTTTTCAGAGACTTTTGACGTTGAGTTACATGCCTCTTTCAGGGAAACCGCATGCAAAAGGAGACTGGCTCCTTCCATCTTTCATGATTGTAAGACAGATTTCAGCAGGTGTGACTTGCTGAGAAAACAGTTCCTGATAAAATTGCCTCTACTACACAGCCATGAAAGGTCGGTCACTGCCCTCCTCTGCATCTGGTTCGCCCCAAAGATGTGTGTCCTCTCAAGGTCAAAATTCTCTGAAAATTAAGGAAGGCATTTGGGGGTGAGGGAAACTGGCAGTGGCAACATACAGTGTGGGTAATCATCTAAAAATATAAAGGCTGCAAACTCACAAGTGTTCCATTAATAGTGCCCCCTCTCCTTTTTGCCCTGTCCTATTGGATAATAAGATAGGGACCCAGGTGGCGCTGTGGTTAAACCACAGAGCCTAGGGCTTGCTGAGCAGAAGATCGGCGGTTCGAATCCCTGTGATGGGGTGAGCTCCTGTTGCTTGGTCCCAGCTCCTGCCAACCTAGCAGTTCGAAAGCACGTCAAAATGCAAGTAGATAAATAGGGACCGCTACAGCGGGAAGGTAAACGGCATTTCCATGTGCTGCTCTGGTTTGCCAGAAGCGGCTTTGTCATGCTGGCCACATGACCCGGAAGCTATACGCCGGCTCCCTCGGCCAATAATGCGAGATGAGCGCGCAACCCGAGTCGGTCACGACTGGACCTAATGGTCAGGGGTCCCTTTAACTTTACCTATTGGATAATAAATAATAATGACTATTGGGGCAGCATCTCTTTTTATCATCATGACTCACACCCATCACATACCTTGCCACCCTGTGCTCCCAATCATACCAGCCTCTTATTCTAATTATGAATTATGAGACACAATGGGAAGTATGGAGCGGAGAGCCCCTCACCTTTATGGCAATGATGCAACAGGCCCCGCTGACACAGAACTAGTTTAATTCATGAGTGCTGCCAAATAGCAAAATGTTCATTTCCATCTTTGATTGGAAACTTTGATTGGAACTGATTTGCAGGCAGATTTTTAGAATATGAACAGGGATGTTATATAATCTTCCAAATGAATCATCATCAGTCACATATTAGGGTTCACATTTTCAAACAAATTTTTTTGCAGACCTAACATTATCTAAGTATTTGAGGACTCTTGATATCAACATTACAATGGTAATTTCAGAAAACATTTTTAAAATGTATGAATAATCAATGGGCTAGAAGAATTTGCATGCTGCTAGAACTTGGGTGTAAAAAGACAACATCCAACCAGTTAGCAAGGCTGTGTACACACTCCTGTTTATAGTACTCTGCATCCATTGCATTGCCATGGGTGGTTATTTATTGTGTTGTTTCTTAAGAAGCATTGCATTTTGCTCCAAACCAGCTTCAATCCAAATTGAGAAGCTATGTTTTTAGCTGGTAATAGGTACACAAGCTGGACGCGGGTGGTACTGTGGTCTATACCACTGAGCCTAGGGCTTGCTGATCAGAAGGTCAGCGGTTCGAATCCCCGCAACGGGGTGAGCTCCCATTGTTCGGTCCCAGCTCCTGCCCACCTAGCAGTTCAAAAGCACGTCAAAGTGCAAGTAGATAAATAGGTAACGCTTCAGCGGGAAGGTAAACGGCATTTCCGTGCACTGTTCTGCGGCTTTGTCATGCTGCCCACATGACCCAGAAGCTGTCTGCGGACAAACGCTGGCTCCCTCGGCCTATAGAGCGAGATGAGCACCGCAACCCCAGAGTTGTCCGTGACTGGACCTAATGGTCAGGGGTACCTTTACCTACACAAGCTAGAGAACAGACTAAAGACTAAACAACTACATTAGAAACAAAACCACGTATTCAAAATACTAGTCAACTCATGGCACCTTCTAACAGATTTTGTAATCAGGTACCCTTACCAGAATTTTAAAAAAACCAAACCCACATATGCTACATTCCACAATCAACTGAGGTGGATTCACAAGTGTGTAATTTATTGGTGTTCTTTTCAAAATGCAGTGACACGTTCAATTCCAAACATTTCCCCATAAAGTTGTACGGTGGATTCAGTCTGACATCTTGAGTCCCCACCACTGCCCCCTCCATATTCCTGATTGAAGTTAACCACTTTATCCAAACAAATTAAAGGAATTGTGTATAATCCTGTCTCCAATAGTTTGCAGCACTCTTCCCTGATTTATACCAGTGAACGTATCTTATATCATAAAACAAATCTTGAAGTCCAAACATTAGCTGAGAGGTCAACTAGTACATTTTGCAGTTTGTGCTTAGGACAGCTGCTCAGATTATACCTGCATGCCTTCCCTTTATTCTCTAGAGCTGTCCAGTACCACCTATCCCACTGACTTTCAAGCTATCTAAGTCATGGCACCTCAAGTGCATGCGCTCTGCCTATATATTACGGGCCTCCTTTTTAAATGAGGTTCAGTATAGGGGATTATTCAACAAATGTTTCTCTAACCCATCCCATGCAGACTGGCAAGTATTTCAGCTCCTTCTGGAAATCCAGAACACTCTCTCTCAGGCTGCCTAATAAGGAGATGAGAGGAACAATTAGTCTGAACAAACAAGTAAGAAAATGAGTGCTATCTACTGTCAACCATAGATGATGCCACAAAGGACGATGGATAAGGGATGAGGGGGACAGCGGATTGGTAGATGGTGTACGAACTTGCGCCACAAAGAACAGATGGTGATTAAAAGTATGAGCAATATTGAGCAATAACTAAAGATAATATTGGCCATGAAATCAGAAGAGACATATTCTGTGGGTTATCCTCAGGGTGATTCGGTATGGTCTTGTTTAGTTTTAGGTGGATTGCAGGAAATAGTTGGGAATTCTTTGCAACATTCAATAAATAAAAGAGAAGAAATCTTAAGTACTGAAGTTGTGTTTTGATGCCCAATGTTATGTTACGCACATGACCTAATATAGCTGCTTTGAAGTCTAATCATGGAAAGAAGTGTCTGGATTCTTTTGTTGCAATAGCAATCCCCAAGTAACATTTAACACACGCACACACGCGCACACACACACACACACACATATCTTTAGGATGATATCCGGTTGTCTGTGGCAAAGCAGAGAAGGTGATAATTAAATATTCACTAAGATAGCTCATTGAGGGGGACCAAAAAGTTTTAAGGAAGAAAAGGTGAAATGTCAAAGGGGAATCTCACAGCATAGTGAGACAAGATCCACCTGTCAATGAAGAGCAAACAATCAGCTAATTTAGATAAGGGGAAATTAGCTCCAAACCATAAAGGGGTATCTTTATCTACAAAGCCACTGAAGTATCACAAAATGATAGGCTGGCATATTGCTTATAATCCTGCAACATCAACTTTGCCTCTCAGCCAGCTTTTCAAGTCAAAACAAGTCTTACCCATTCATTGCAATGTTGCACACCAAGTTTATCAGCTGCAGGAAGTGCAATGCTGTAAACGATATGTAAGTCACTACAGTGAAATGGCTGGGCCCAAACTTATAGCAGACTTCCTTACATTGCAAGCTTAAATCCATTTTTATTATAATTTAACTGTGGCAGCATATTTTATCCATTCCCAGGTAAAAAAAGCTATTAAGATGCATTAATATGGTGATCCCACTATGGTTTTCACCACTCTCCCTACTCCACTAGGGAAAACATCCTAGCCCCACAGGTTTTCCAAAAGGATGGAATGGCAATCATACAGCAGGGGTGGCTAATCTGTAACAGTGAGCTGGATCAGCTGTCATATTAAACTATAGTTTATTGTGATAGGAACAAATGGATAAAGCTCAGCCATGAGAAGGCAATTAGAAGTTTTTGTTTTAATCTTTTATTACCTGCACTTTGTTGTTTCATTCAGACCCAACAAACTGTCCCTAATATTAACAATGGTTTGCTTAAAATCAGTCAACTTCAAGCATTGGGCTTTGAAGCTGAACAAACCATAATTAAGACCAACAATGAACTCTCATGTTCAGAAGCAATGCTAAACTGTGGTTAACCAAAACCAGATTTTTTTATCTTCTTCTCGCAGCCATGCCAGAGGAGGAGGGGGAGCATGTGAGCCTAATGCTCCCTGTGGCTCCCATCCATCACAATAAATCATGGCCTACTGGGACATCTAAGCTGGTTCAATGTAGGCACCAACCAAGCCAACCTCTCTGCAGGGGAATGCTAAAGGTATGGCATCACAACCATCTCTTGGATGGCCACCCACTTTGCTTCACATGGCAAGAGAGCTTCTGCAGATGATCTCAGTGGAATGACAGGTCAATATAAAACAGGAACAAAAATAGATCATTAAGGAACGGCAGTAGCTTCTTTGGAGATCAAAAGAAAGTATAATCTAATATAGAGTTCAATCTTTGGGTGAGTTATCCTAGCCAAGTCCCAATTTGTTAGTGTGTTATGTAAGGACTGTGGCTTAAGAGAAGCATAATACAAGAAGTTTCTTTGGCAAGTGGAAAAGCTTTATAACTGCAAGCTCTTAGATAAAAGCAATTTTTACCACTACAGAGGGCTAAAAAAAGTAGCACATTGACTCTTGCATTCAAATCTTTCATAGTGATATCTCAATACATGTATAAAAATGGTATTTCATTAGCCCTGCTGTATTACTCATTCCGGTACTGTGGCAATGTCCTTAACATGTTCATTGTCTGTATCTTTTCTGTGTTAACTATCAAAATACCAGCCATGATAACAAAATAAGATGCTTCCTAAAAGCTTCTCTGAATGTTAAGAGCCGAACGGGAATAATATCTTTATAATTTAAGGCTTACCAGTGCAATCCTGTCTACCCATAAGCAAACCTCCGAGTTCATTGGTGGCTTACTCCCAAGTAAATTGATAAAGGACTGTGGTTTAAGACCCAAGACTGAAATCCTATACCCATCTACCTGGGAGTAAGCCATCACTGAACTCAACTGAGCTTTGTATTTAGTCGGAATGTGTAAGACTGCACTGCAGAATGCCTTAAAAGGCAGAAATTGAACTTCCATTCCCCCCCAATATTTCTCATTAAAAGCTACAGTATCTAAGGAATACAGAGGAATGTTGATTATTTGGGCTTTTTCCATGATGTAAGTGAGAATGGTCTGTCTGGACTTTCTCTGCATGGGATCAGAATAAAACTCTCTTCTGCAACATCAAAAAAGTTCTAATGTAGAATTCAAGAAAACAAACAGAAAGTAAAGTCAGCAAGGAGCTTTGATGCATCAAATAAACATTTCACTTAAGTGCTGGGTGAATATTAGTCTGGTTTATCCCAGCCTTGGTACGAACTGTTGCTTACTGTGATGACTGGGCAAAAGAATTTTCTTTTGCTTAAACAAGAAAGCATCTGCTGACACACTATAAAGAAGGGCTCTTCAAGCTTCTGTAGATGGGGAGATGAAAGATTCCTAAAGATACTGGGACAGTCATATGATCACCCTAAACACCCCTGGCATTTTCAAATGGGAATTAGCCCAAGAATTTAAATATGCACAGAAGAATCTTTAGTTCTCCAGCAACTGTTGTGGAAGAATATTAAGACATTCCATGTTCCAGAATGGAAGAACATCACTTGTACAACAAAATATAATACAGGCATAATCCTACATATCCACAGAATGTGCAACATAAATGCCACATTTCAAGCCTTAAAGATTCTACCATTTTAATGTAAATCAACCTCTTTTTCCACAATTTTAAATACTGTATGTAGTAATGTGTTCTCTATTTCTCCATATCTTACTCCTAAGAGTATATATAGCTTGAAAAATATGTTTTTAACAGCAATCCTGGCACACTGCAATTTCAAGTGGAATCCAGCTTTAATGATGCAAATGTTTTAAAAAGACCCATAACAAAATAACGTATTTTATAAATTCTACAACTTCCCCACAGCAAAGCGAGGAAAATATATTTTTTACTACTAGGAACTGCTGATACCTAAATAAAAGTTTTATGTAACTCCCTGCTCATTATTAATATACCATGTTAGTTCTAGTAAAAAAAAAAATCACATACACAAAATGCATACAAGTAAGTGGCTACTGGCAAGGAAGAAAACTGATGTGTATGTTACACCAAAACACTCAGACTCAGAGTAGAATCCAATTAAATACCAATGTGTACAAGTAATGGGTTTTTGCAATTGCAAAAGTGGTTCTGTGCAATTCCAACTGCACTCTGTAAAGTGTGGGAGCATGAGAAGACTCTGTGCTAGATAAGAGCACAGGTCCTTCATGAGTCAAGGATGTTAAACTCCCTGCTATTAACATTAATGTTTGTGTAGTTTGCTCTAGTCGAAAGCTTGCTTGATAAAGTTAAGCGGCTTAGCTTAGCAAAATGACAGAAGTAGCCTTAATAACCTCTTAACCTTTCTGCATGGCACAAAGCTGCTTCTCCTTCCTTTCCACATCAGAAGATGCAAAGCCCACCACCCTCCTGAGGCGCGCTCTTATTGAACGGGTATAATCATCCTCCCTCCCACATGATAAAAACACGTCTGCATCAACCTTACAATGAGTTTGCAGATCTTATGTTTTCAATGGCTGCAGGGATGCCTATGAGGTTGTCTGTGGCTCTTTCAGTTGGTGCACTTGAAGTTTCCACCAAGTCTGTTCCTAGAATGGATTCTGATCTTGCTTTTTGGCTAACTCTATTTTGTAAACTCTACAAATTGAGGCAATAAGGTAGAGCAAGGTGAAAATGAAATTGACCCTTTGGATAGTAGAAATACAAGTGTGTCTTTTAAGCATATATACATTTATATCTTGCCTTCTCTCCAAATGAGTTTTGGGTGACATGCATGGGCCTCCTCCTACCTTTAACCCCTCAGTGGCCCTGTGAGGGAGGCTGGGCTGAGAGACAGTGACTAGCCCAAGGTGCACATATTTCTGTGATGCACATAAGCATGGCCGCAGCTACAATTTTCAGACAAAAGCTTCTCTCTCTTGTCCCCAGTATTTCATGCAGGGTTCTGAGGTCTGGTACATATTCCAGTGGGGCAGCTACTATACAGATGAATCTATACAGGTGAAATTTCATCGCCGTAAAATCAAGTGCTTGACTGATAAAATAATTTATTTGGATGTCTAGTCAAGTCCCTAAGATGAAGGAAGAATAGAAATAAACTGTAAAGTAGAAATAAAGTATCACTTTTTAACTCTAGCGAGCAAAATTAAGCCCACTTTCAAAGGTTTTGTAGGGCTGCAAAGAGAATTTCAGACTAGGGTTTCTATGCACATTATAGAAAGGGAACTTCATAATTGCATTGTAGGACAGCCCCAGTTCAGCAGCGTGCCTGCCAGGCTTTATAAGGCAGCCAAGTATACTAAATATGACATACGGTATAAGGAAGAGCAAGAGAGAGAAAAGGGAGACAGCTGAAGACACAAGCTCACAGGAGCTCTAAGCAGTAATTCAATACCGTTAATTCTTCATCAACCAACTGTTCTCATTGCCCACTGACAGGGTTGAAGGGAGGAGTCTCAATTACAAACTTGCAAGCAAAAAGAGGGGGGTGGATTTTATTCTCATTATATCAGAACAATGCTGGCTGGGGAGGGCACCTTTATTTTAAATCAAGTCACTGAATGCACCAAAATACGTTTCAGATGTGGTTTCAATTCCCCCCCCCCTTTTTGAGTCACAAAGAAGAAACTACATACAAAGTCTTCAAAAAGCAAAAATAAAGGCCAATACACTCGGAAATTTCACAATGAGAGGCAGCAGCGTCTTTTCAATGCAGTTGCATAAATGGCTTTTTCAGCCAGAAACAAGAGTTTTGCCTTCTTTTGTTGTACTTGCAGGGAACCAAAAGACATCCCAGCTGCTGCTCAAGTTCATTGTTTTTATTTCAATTTCTGGGGGAGGGGAGCACCGCAGATCCTGAAGGGGCCTGAGTTTTGAAAAGCATATTCTTTCCTTTCCACAGAAACAGGGGTTAAAAGGAGCAGAACAATTCTTCCTAAGAAAACAGTCTACTTCGAAACGGACTGGTTCTACCGCCAGCATGCCACTTGGCTATGGAACAAAAGCCATCCGTTCCTGCATCTGTCTCCTCTCACTCATGCCTGGTCTGCCAACCGTGCCCACTAAAATGGCAACAGCTCCTCTTCTTCTTTGCATCCCCAGCCATCAGCTTGTCAAAGTTCTTCCTCATTCAATTCCAAACATTTTACATTTGGAAGTCCCACTGGCTGCCCATTTGAGACTTATTCAGGATCACAGTTCTTGAAACGCACCCTGTGTTTCCTACGCATTTGCATACCATAGTGCATAAAGTGGAATAAATTCACGGGATACAGATTTTTAATTCCCATCAAATCAGACGCAGATGTTTCATGTCAACATGTAAAATGCACAGCTCTTTCCACCGGCAAAGCAGCTTCACCCTACACACCAGTTCAGACCACGGGTGCCTTTTTTGCCCGGCACTGTCTATTGTGAGCAGCAGCAGCTCTTTAAAATTTAAAGCGAAGGGTCTTTCCCTGCCCTGCAAACCCTTAAGTTTTATCTGGAAATGGTGGGGACAGAACATTGGGGGGGGGAGAAGCCACATGCATGCAAAGAGCTTTTCTACTATTGTGCTATGGCCACTCCCCCTTTCTGACGCTGTTGTGCTATGCCCACTTTAAGCACCAGGTAAGTGTGCAATAATACATCAGGCTGCACATGCATCCCCCCCAAAAAAAATGGGGGGGGGCGTTTTCCTGTCGAACCAAAAAGGGATTGCCTCTGAGCACCTCATAGCCCCACCTTCGTTCATTACAGGGTCCTCCCCCCTAGAACCATAAGCTGCAGAGAATCAAAATGCCGCTAGGAATCATTAGTCTCACATCCTTACCCTGAAATAAGATTCGAATTTTGAGCTGGGGGGGGGGTTCATTACCAAACCAGATCTTTTTAAGAGAAATCAGGAGGGAAATGGGAAATCTGCAGAAACAAGTTCTCCTCTCCTAAGCCCCCATATCTCCAGTTAAAACCACCCCTACTTAATTCAGCAATACAATCCGGATTTGACAGCTTGCCACAATCAGAGCGGAGGATGGACCGGTATGTCAGAGGTATCTTGTCCTCCGGCAGCAGCAGCAGAAAACAGGGAGTGACAGAAAGCAGCACGTGCAGGAAGGGAGGGGAGGGGGCGAGGTAGAGAAAGAAAACGAAGAGACATAGAAACTGCCATTGCTGTTTGCACTAACAAAAGAGCTGCAAAAGCAGCCGGGGCAATGGGGGACCAGGGCACACACAGATAAGCTGCTTCCCAGGCGGTGGGGCAGTTCCACCGCTCTCTCACACACACACCCCAAAGGCAAAAGAAGGTGCCGGGGGACAGCGAGCTCGCCCCCGCCTTTCCCCAGAAGACACGCGGGAGCAGGTCCCCACTGACACCGAGCGGAGGAGGAGGAAGAGGTCATCCTTGTCTAACGGCTCCGTGAGAAAGCTCCCCTCCGAAGACGCGCGAGGAAACCCGGAGCCCGCCCGCGCGTCTCTGGCTCCGCGACCTCGGCAGGGATCGTCGGAGGCAGCGGCAACCGCCCTTCTACACCCCACCCCACCCCCCACCCCACACACACCGCAGCCGCGCTTACCTGCCAGGGTCTTGTGCGCCGTGTTGCCCATCACTGCTTCATGCACTCACGCCACGCAGAGGGGCTGCTCGGCGGGGCAAGGCGCTCTCGGAGCCCGGAGCTGCGCGGCGGCGCTCCGAGGGGCCATTGACCGGGGCGGAGAGGGAGGGGGGGTCGCCGTCAGCTCCGGTGGCTCGGCTGGGGCTAGCGAGTCTCCCCTGCGCCTAACCCCGAACCAGGCACTGAAGCAGCCCCGGCGAGTCAGCAGCGCCCCCAGCTCCCCGCGGCCGGGGCCGCCTCCGGAGGGTTGGCCGAGGGCTCGGAGCCCAGCCCTCGTCTCCGCCCAGCCGGGGAGGAGCCCGCCATGCACGCATTGTTTGAAAGTTGGCAGCAGCCAGCCAGCCGGCCGGCCTGCCCAGCCTACGTAAGGCGGGATTGATGGCGGGGGCGGCGACGCTGAAGTGAGTGAGGCAGCGGGGGCGCCTGTGCCGTCACAATGCGCGCGGCGGCAACAGGAGCGGGTCCGGGTAGAGGGGCATGCCCACGACTGGCCCTCTAAAGTGGCTCTCCCCGACGGCTGGGGCCCTGCTTGCCGGTAGGGGCAGCCCGCTTCGAAGCAAGTAAAAAGGAGAATTGCACCCCCCCAACCACACCCACAACATGTATATAGGAGGCAGGTGGAAGGCGTCGAGGGGGAGAGGCAATGCACTGTGAATGGCTTTGAAGCGAAAGGCAAGCTGCGGCGAATCGTAGAATGGCTGAGAGCTGAAACGTGCTCAGAGGTCACCCAGCCCACCCACATCCCTGAGGCTGGATCAGGGTCAACAGCCCACTTTGTACATTTCGAATTCGACTGCACCTTCTTACCAACCGAAGCTCGTGGCTAGGACGCCAGCTTTAGGGCGCTTCTACAACGTGCTGCAATCCTCCTCCATCCTGCCAGCGTAGGTGTGCTCTTTAAGCACACCTGAGCCTTCGCCCCGCTAAATGCTACCCACGTGGTCCTTGCTAACCATGTGATTCCCCGCCCCCGCCCCCACTGCATGCAATATACAAACAACGTGTCGACGTCTACAGTAGAGAGAATCCGCTTTGCAATTCTGCAACGCAATTCTGGCTGTGGTTGCCAGAAACTCAGAATGGCTGGTAACAGGTGGATCCCACTCTGTCGCTGTATAATGGCTTATTTGGTGGTCAGTTCACACAGCAAGTGTGTTGCCTATGTAGCCACTGCTAGATAGTTTATCCAGCCTCTTCATCGTTGACCACAACTGTACATCAAGTATATCAAAGTGTGGATGCACCACAGATTTTGTATTAGGGCATTACAATATTGGCAGTTTGATTTCAGATCCCTTTCTTAATTATTCCCAACTTGGAATTTTCCTGCTGCACAGACAGCAGGTCCATCGACCTACAGCTCACCACAGCACCAAGGTCTCTTTCCTGGTCAATGCCACCAGCTCAGACCTTCCCCCAAAGGGTATCACGCATCCCTTTACAATACTTGCATATCAAAACCCATTTGCTGTTTTAATGCTCATTCTCTCAGTTTGGAACTGGATCTCCTTAAGATCATAAGTAGTCTTGCTGGATCAGCCCTATGCCATCTAAGTCTGGCATCGTACTCTCACAGTGGCCAACCAGATGCCTATGGGAAGCACAGGATCATAGAATTGTAGAGTTGCAAGGGACCCCCCCAGGGTCATCTAGTCCAACCCCCTGCAATGCAGCTACCTTTGTAAAACCATTAGTATACAAGCATAGCAAGAATAGTTTTCTTCAGTGGAACTAAGTATGAAGAATACAAAAGGTAGAATTTAAGAAAGGCTGGAAGCTGGTAGAATTCCCTGTTAGGCAGCTGGGTGCTGATTTCAAAGGCTGAACATTATGTATGCTACACAATCATTAGGTAAAATAATGGCTTCTAATTCCAGAAAACCAAATGTATCTACTGTGACTATTAAAATATACTCTGAGAAGGCATTTTATTCAGCTGCCTCAGATTATACAACAGATCTTACTACTTTAGTCATTTTTGCTTTTTGCTTGTAGCCGTCACCTTTGCATGAAAATGTGACAAAATAGACATATGTAGAGTCTCCCAAATCTTACAGGTGGTGGTGGTTGTTTTACTGCAATAGTTAACACCACAGTGGCGTATGTGTTTCTATGAGCCTGCTGTTTCCTTTATTCAGTCAAGGGTAATTTTGCCCCTCTATTATTCTCCTGAGTCATTCCTAGTAAGGTCAATTTCAAGGATGTTTACTCCTGAAATGTGAGTTTCTTAGGAGTTCATTGTGAAATGTTTCTCCTGTTTTGTATAAGCACGCACTTAGTTGCCATTTTCAAGCATTCTTACTTCATGGAGCTGCTTGATGCCTAGTTTCAGGCCGTCCTAATGTGCTCCAAGCTCTGCTACCCATCCATAAGGTTGACTGCATCACAATTATAATACAAGTACAATCTTTTTTGTGAATTTATACTGCACTCAAGATAGGGCTATTCTGTGCATATTATTCTCATAGACAAAAACCTTGATGTATAGGATCACATGTTGAAAATTGCCTTTTGTTCTGTCTTTATACTACCACCTTAAACACCATAGGTTTAGCTTAGGTGGTACCACAGTAGTATGCATACACATCAGTGATAGTCATGTGGATGGGCACCTCCTCCAGACTCATCTCCAAGGATCTTTTGGCTATTTATTTATTTAGCTAGCCATTCATATGGGGGAGAGAGAGAGAGAGAGAGAGAGAGAGAGAGAGAGAGAGAGAGAGAGAGAGAGAGAGAGAGAGAGAGAGAACTACCTAGGGAAAATAGGCCCAACCCTGTTACTTTGGTCTGTTGTATAATGTGTATCAGGTTCCTGTGTATGTTTACTCAGAAGCTCTGCTACATTCAGCAGGGCTTATTATAAGATGTGTGTACATAGGTCTGCAGGTTTGTAGCACAATTCTGTGCTTGCTTCCTTGGAGCTTAAGTCTACTTTGTTCAATTGAGCTCTGAAGGCAGCCCTGTATAAGCAAGTTTTAAATGTTTGATGTTTTATTGTGTTTTTAATATCCTGTTGGGAGCCGCCCAGAGTGACTGGGGCAACCCAGTCAGATGGGCGGCATATATATAGTTGTTGTTGCTGTTGTTGTTACTCCTGTCTGTTGTAAAAGTAAAGTCTTTTATGCAACTGTTGCACAGTACAAAGAAAGTGCCTTCTGCTTTTCCTTATGGCTTGGTCTATTGTTGTATCTGAGGACACACTTGCTATAATTATTTATAATTAGGGTGGATTCAGAATTCATTTAAGATGATGGAGATACTTGTTTTATGTTGTTATCAGCTGATATTAGATACCAGATAACATGCTACAACATGTGCACGCTAAAATTAGCCCAACCAGGTACTAATCAAGGTGCTTTTGGGGGCATTGATCTTTGACTGATACCACACAATGTGGTATCATGGACATTTGCATCACACCATGTTATCTAATAACACATGTACCAAATAACGTGATTTAATCTAACTGATCCAGGTGATGGCTTATTAAATACAGTAATTGCATCACTGTATGCAAAATCTGCCACAGCAAAAGCACCTCATCAACATATCCATGAGTGTACACAATATATTAAGGCATATTCTAATTGGTAGATTTTTTTTCCTGACACAGGTCGAACAATTTTTAAAAGAGATAGAACAGTGATTTGTAAGAACGTGGCCAAACTTGGGTCCTTAGATTGGACTTTGTCAAGGAAAGAAAAACAAAGCCAAGTGAAAGAATATGACCTACAAGTGACACAAAGGTGATCAACAGCCTCCAGAAAATGCAGGGGAAGGTGATGGCATACCAAGTGTAGTATTCAGCAGAGATACAAAACCAAAAGACCTTCTATGAAATTAATTACAGTGGTACCTTGGGTTACAGACGCTTCAGGTTACAGACGCTTCAGGTTACAGACTCCGCTAACCCAGAAATAGTACCTCGGGTTAAGAACTTTGCTTCAGGATGAGAACAGAAATTGTGCGGCGGCGGCAGCACGGCAGCAGCAGGAGGCCCCCATTAGCTAAAGTGGTACCTCAGGTTAAGAACAGTTTCAGGTTAAGAATGGACCTCCAGAACGAATTAAGTTCTTAACCCGAGGTACCACTGTATACAAATTCATTTTTTTTAAAAAGACTTTAACCAATCTTGACACATGTAGGCCATTTGCTCATCAAGGCAAATGCTAAACCTGTCCAAATTAAAAATAATAATAATAATCAAGGATGAGCTTGCTGAAATACAACATGCCCTTTTGAGAAAGAATGTGTGTGCATACATTAGGGTGGACAGAGTGAAAAATCCAGAGAGGAAAATGCTCCTTGTTAGAGAGCAAAAGGCAGGGGCTGCTTTCCAGAAGGGAAACTTCCCTTCCTCTTCTGAGGGAAGTGGGGCAGATATAATTATATGGCTTTAAAAGGCATTAGAGTACAGAAGGGTTGTGGTCGTGTGCAGCTGAATTACCATGTTCTAAAAAGCAACTTGCTTTCTTGTTTCCAAAGGAACAGTGTCACAAAGAGTTGTTCCCACACAAGTCCCATTTGTTTCAATGAGGCTTTCAAGGAAGTGCCACACACCTTACATTTCCACTTTGTACTTTTCATCTAGGGGCATAAATCAGTGGAGGAGTTACGCTTCCCTCATCCATCCTTCATGCACTACAGCAGTGACCTTACGTTACCTATAAGAGTATTCATTTAGATTTATCATGCTTGCCATATCTGAAGGTCTCAGGACATGTCACCATACTGACATCTCATACAGCAAAGTCAACCGCTCAGAATGCGATTATTTTCCAAAAAGAAGAGGAAGGCTAATCTCCATATTTTTGGGGAACAGGCTTGCATGATGTCCTGAAGTGATTAATATTTTGTCAGCAGGACTTGGGTGGGGAATGAGCAAAATCCAAATAATAACGATGCAGGATACATCAAGCATGAAACAAAGGCAATCAGTGCAGTGTCTTTCACTAAGCCTTTTCTTGAGGAAAATAAGTGCAGCCCCATTATTTTGTCAGAGCGACTATTATTTTGACAGCCAACACCTCCGTCCAGCTTTCTCTCCCACACGTTCAGACACAAAGGCGGAAAATTGAGAGTGTCTAATGTTCCTTTCAGGTTGTCTAATTTTACCCTAGTACTAGAGCAGATTGTCAGTTTCTCTTCCACTCTTTTTGTTCCCCTGATGGAGCAGGTGGGAGAATTCTACCTTGGCCTGAGCCTTGAATGGAAATCTGGCATCTATAAATTTCACTGACTCTCTTCCCACCATTCAGACATCCTATATTGGTTCTTTGGGGATTAAAGTCTTTTGTGAGTTTTCCTTCTCCAGTATCACCATCACATGAAGGCAATAAGACATCGTCTCCTCTTTCTTGAAGCCCTTCCCGATCAACTGGTACAGTGGTACCTCAGGTTACAAATGCTTCAGGTTACAAATGCTTCAGGTTACAAACGCTGTTAACCCAGGTTAAGAACTTTGCTTCAGGATGAGAACAGAAATCGTGCTCTGGCGGCGTGGCAGCAGCAGGAGGCCCCGTTAGCTAAAGTGGTGCTTCAGGTTAAGAACAATTTCAGGTTAAGAACGGACCTCTGGAACGAATTAAGTTCTTAACCAGAGGTACCACTGTACTTGGCAAAATGGGTCACATGACACCCATCTGTCAATCTTGGCCTGCAGGAGGGCAGGGGAGATAAGGGTCTATCCCATCAGCTGGATTCAGTTCCCCACCTTACTCTTACTTTTCTGGGAAGAGAAGGACAAACTTAGGGGCAAGAGTGATTTTGGGAGATCGAAGTGATGTACCTTCTTCGTGCCCTGGAGGGAGGAGGAGCACCAAAGGGCCAGGTTTTGCTGTTCCAAAATACGTTAGATTAAGAAAATGGATGCTGGAAACAGCATCAAATATATTTGTTCGGGTGCATGTGAATATTTGCTGTGTCCTGTTCACAAAATAATTACTTTAATATAAAACCAAGAGTATAATCATAAGCCAACCAAAAGGTACAAAGAAATGAAACACTACAGTAATCAACATCAAACACTAAGGAGGATCCCTTAAAAACCAATGGTTCAAGAAATCCAGTTCCATTATACATGCAAGTGATATGCCACTTAATGCCTGAAGAGTGTTGACCCAACAGCTTATTAAACTGTTCCCTCCACACTTTAGAATGTCTTTTTAAGGCAGTGGGTGGGGAACCTGTGGCCCTCCAGATGTTGCTGGACTCCCATTAGCCCCAGCCAGCAGGGCCAATAGCCAGGTATAGTGACAGTTTGAGACCTGCAATTATGGTCTATGGAGATCACTTGATCCCTCATCTATTGAAATAATGAATGAGTAAGGTCATGGGATTGCAGTGTTTAGCCCTGCCGCTAGGCACCTGTCTATCCTCCATGCCTTCCTGCCATAAGTCATGCACATTCAGCAGGCATGTGAAGGGGGCTCTATGCCCTGTGCACATACAGATGTACAGAGAAGCGGACACGGAGCAATGGATTCAAACTTCAAGAAAGAAGATTCCACCTAAACATTAGGAAGAACTTCCTGACAGTAAGAGCTGTTCGGCAGTGGAATTTGCTACCAAGGAGTGTGGTGGAGTCTCCTTCTTTGGAGGTCTTTAAGCAGAGGCTTGACAGCCATATGTCAAGAATGCTTCGATGGTGTTTCCTGCTTGGCAGGGGGTTGGACTGGATGGCCCTTGTGGTCTCTTCCAACTCTATGATTCTATGATTCTATGTGCAGAGATTCCCCATGTGAAGAGGGATCCCAAATGACTCCTTATGTGGAAGAATTCTGTATACCTCAGACCAGGTGTGGGGCCATTTCACAAGACTACCGGATGTGCATGTTGGGAGGGTACAATCCAGAACTCAATGCATGTTGGATGTTTATCTGAACACCCCTTCTGCCTTCATAAATTTCCTGAGAACCCATTCCATGTTTTAGCCTTTTTGTGTCACTTGTTTCCACCACTTCAACCTGTCACCATAGCAACCTACCCAAAAGGCTTCAATGGTTTACGAGCAAAAACCATCGTCAATTGGGGAACGACGGGTGTTGCTGTGTGGCTCAATGGATGGTATGCAGCATAAACGGCCAACCTATAATAGGAAAGTAAACTATTTTGTAGGTTTCTCTAAGGTAGCTTCTTGACACAAGAAGCTTATCAATCTGCAATTCCACAGCCCTTCTTTTGCCTTTTTGCAGGCGACCAACCATACCTCCCTTCTCAAGAGCTTAGGATCACATTGAAAGGGATAACCTACGTACATTTATCTGCCTAGAGAAGGAAAGAAAGTTACAGAAATATAAAAATTCCCTTGAGGTTCAGCGTCACTGGGAGGAATTGTATATGTAAATTGAAATAGTTGGTGCTACCAGTCAAGATTCCTGCATTTCATAATGAAAGGTTTTACATAAATACAGGCTAATCACTTTTCAGTAGCTGGCAAGATGAACATTGATACAAGCTCCATAATACAGGTAGCCTACTTTCCCAGCTGCATTTTGAAAAAAACAACCCTGGCCTTCTCCAACAACTGTAATGAATTCCCAATTGCTATATCCTATGCCTAATGAAATGCTTCAAAGTTTCAACTCATAATTGCTTACTCTGGTGAAGTCATATCCCTTTAAAACTGTTTAGCTTTACGATTTTTACCTTACGTTGTCTAGTCTCATGTTTAATTTGCATTATATAAATTGTGTTCTATACCCCTTCTGGAGGTGTTTGTTAACCAGGGATGGGACTGTATATTAACTAGTCACAAAGAAACAAAACAAACACATCCACAACACAAATATGCCTCTTCAAGTTCACTTTTAGCATGCCCCTTACTCAAAAATGGCTCCTGTAAACTGATTCAGATAAAATAATAAATATCCGGGAAAATATACATAGCAGCTTCAGAGCAAGCCAGGAATTTAAAGCAACTTCAAACCACGTTTTAAGATTCTATCTTATTCCAAAGTGGGCAAATTATTTGTTTACTTTGTTGCCTAACTCTGTAGTCTCAAGGCAACTTGCAATAAAAAATAGTAAAAGCAGCAAATACATTTCGAATAAAAAACTGGCAAGCCACTCCAGTATCCCTGCCAAGAAAACTCCATGGACAAAGACAAGAGGCATATAAAAAATAAAAATAAAGAAATATAAAATACAGCAAACTCTCCACCTAAAACAGCATTAACAAGTAGTTACAGAAAGAAACAACCACCATAGTTTCCAAGGTTCTGACGAAACACAAAACTATAGCTCATTAGAGGCTTCTTGGTTTTTATCAAGGCTTACGGCAAAGGGTGGTGGTGGTGGTTGTTTACCCACCCTTCACCCTAAGGTCCCAGGGCAGGTTACAACACTTAAAACATAAGTTTGATATTAAAACACAATATCACACAATATTTAGAACAGTTTAAAACAACATGAAATTACAGAAATAGTTTAATGAAGAGGAAATTTAATGTATTGTTGCGCATGTACTGTTGGGGGTGGGAGTTGGACAGGCTAATATTCTAAATAAAGAAGAAGAAGCAGTGGGGCACGCCAATATTCTGCAAATGACTATCCCATGAGGCAGCAGCTGTACCCATAGTGCACAAGAAAATGTGGAACTGGCCGGAAGGGAGGAAAAAATTAAGAGCTATGCCATGAAATAAGGTGAGGGGCTTGTCTTGTGGCAGAATTGGGGGAGTCATTAAGGTTGCAGAGCAGGAGATCTGACTAGTAGACACAACCCATGGGATATATTCCCCCTGTGGAAGTTCAGGTCCCAATAAAAACTAATGTGGGATTAGATTGAATTGTATGCTTACATGATGGAGTTTTATATTTAGTTTGTTTGGAAGCTTTCAGAGGGGAGGGTTAAGTTTTTAAAAAATGTTGTAGCGAACTTGACCTCCGGATAAGGCGGAGCACAAATTGAAGCAAACAAATAAGGCTGGCATGATAAAGCCTTAATTACACTTTCATTTGGCATCTTTCTAAACAGCAGGGATTCCACATCACTGTCATCCTCTGCCTCTGGCACTTTGAAACTTGGACAGTTACGGTAGCTTCCAAGCTACCGGTATCTTGAAAACTATTTCCAATTTCTCTGTTAGCTTTCAAAAGCTCCCAGTGAACTCTTTATATGCCACCTTTCTATGACCTTATGTCCCATCCTCCTTGTTCCTTTTCATGCCTACTGTTAGGGCAATAGGATTTGGTTGCATGTGTGATTGTACGTTACAGGGAAATGACCTGAAAGTGCAGTTATGCATTCCACAGCTTAATGCACTCCTGATACAACGTGTTGCTTAATGGTTGCTCCAGGGGAGAGACAGGGCATCAAACAGACTAAAATAAAATGGTCTTAATTAAGAACTGGTAAGTTCCATTGTTCTTTCTCTTCATGCCTCTGGGCCTGCTGCTGAAAAACATGGGGGCCTAACTTCTTCAATCTTAAAAGGAAGGTGCCCTTAGAAATACAGTCACATAGTGAAACTAAACCCAATTACCATAATTGTCAGCTGGTCTTAGGGGCTTGCTATGCACTTGCAATGGGATGGGTACAGGGCTTTACAGGTGATGCTGATTAGTGGTGCCCGCAAACCTCCTTTGGCCCAGGTGCATTTTTTCCTGCCCATCTTTTCCCGCCCAGTAGGTGTAGGGAAAGTGGGTGTGGCTTGGCTGAAATAGCCTAGCAGGCAAAATGGAGAGGCCAGCCCGGCCTAATTAGGCCCCTGGGCTGGAGTTCCCCCACCTCTGCCCTAACACCTGCAGCATGGGAGGGAAGTCAGCTCAGCCCTACCTGGAAGCCTCTGTCCTCACTGTGGTACAACTCCTCTCCACCCACCCCTTTCATCCTACCCCTTCTCATAACTGCACGACATATGAACATACATGATTTTATTATACAGTGGTACCTCGGTTTACAAACACAATTGGTTGCGGAAGTCTGTACTTAACCTGAAGCGTACTTAACCTGAAGCGAACTTTCCCATTGAAAATAATGGAAAGTGGTTTAATCTGTTCCAGACAGGTCTGCGGAGTACTTAAACTGAAAATACTCAAACTGAGGCGTACTTAAACCGAGGTATGACTGTACTCTCTTCCCACTCTATGGAGTGTTCACGGGAGGGTGAACAGAAAAAGAAGGATGTTATTTGAGAAATAGACTACTAGCTACATGACAAAAACATACACTGAAATGGTAATACTACATGCAGTGCAATGGGAATCACTCCTTTTTCTATCACAACACTTTTTAAAACCAGCTCTAGTTATACACTCTTTCCTCCCACCATCCAGTAAACTGAAAGGCTCTATTTAAGACCGGGGCACTAATCTAGTTTTAAGCATCACAGGACTAGCTGAGAGCAAAACATGCCTTGGTCAGAGATGTTTTGGTGTTCCCTTGCCTTGTGATCTGGTTGCCTCAAAGCCAATAGGCAGAGAACATTAGTAATAATCACCCTAGCCAGAACAGACCTAATTGATTGATTCCCATAATGAACATTCAAGAGCTGTTTGTTTAGGAAGGATTCACGTACACTGTGTCCTCAATTCTTGCAGAGAGCTATCATGCCACCCACACAGTTTAAATGCTGAAAGCAATTGTTTTCCTTCCCCTGCTCCTCCTAACACAAGCACAGGATGCCCAGGGTCTCAACAGGTCGTGCAAAGGAACAGTTTTCTTGAAAGTTGAGTGGGAGTCAAGGGAAGCAGGAGCTTCCAAGCACAAGCGAAGGAAAACCTGCACCCGTCAAAGACCATCTCAAACTGTTCTTGGCTGCAAAGCAACAGAAGGTGTTTCCTGCCTCAAGTCTCTACAGAGCCTCCAGGAGACTTAAATTATGGCATTGTTTGTTTATCCAAGTGTCAAGAGAAGTCAGGGTGCAGCATGGGGAGTTGCCATCCTCAAACAACATTTTTCAGAAACACAGATAACTGCTCCAAGTGGTAAAGGTAAAGGTACCATTGACCGCTAGGTCCGGTCGCGGATGACTCTGGGGTTGTGGTGTTCATCTCACTCTATAGGCCGAGGGAGCCAGCGTTTGGCCACAGACAGCTTCCGGGTCATGTGGCCAGCATAACTAAGACACTTCTTCTGGCAAACCAGAGCAGTGCACGGAAACGCCGTTTACCTTCCCACCGGAGCGCTACCTATTTATCTACTTGCACTTTGACGTGCTTTCGAACTGCTAGGTTGGCAGGATTGTGAATTTATAGGCCATTTGAGGCTCCAAGTGGTATGAAGCCTCAAATAGCCTATAAATTCACAATCCTCAGGCCACTGGTGGCTTGCTCAGCTGCTGCAATGCAGCTCTGGGTCATCAGGTGTATTGACAGCACTAGGCATTCAACCAAGCAAGCAACAGTGGGCATCTTTGAAAGTGTTATCCTTTGGGAAATGTACCATAAATTGGATGGAGGTTTGCATATAATGTGGATATTAAAGCACTTGCAATTTGCATTAAAGATACGCAAAGTAGACAGGGAGAAGGCCATGCATGACAAGCAGACACTTCTATACAGCCCTTGCTTTCAGTTTTGAGTGGGGTGTATCAGTCATCAGGAAATAATTCCTTTTAGGTGGGATGCACAACAGGAGTTCTCCCTAAGACTCTCTATATTGCAAAATATTACATTGCTGCTTTGAATTATAATCTACCCGGAAATCACAGATTTTGTCCACTAAGTTTTGAGCCTCATGTATATATGCTCCTGCAAGCTTTTCTCAGTAATCATTAGGACTACGAGTTTTCTTCTTTCCTAAAATTTAAAATAGTCTCCTCATTCTGACAGAAGCCTGGGGCTGCAAAGATTAATTTGCAGCTTTCTGCTTACATGCAGAAAAAGTAATGAAAGTCATAGACTTAATGTTCGAAACAATCTCCGATTCGCACCCCAATCTCCGAGCGGTGCAAGATTCCAGGGGTTCCAGCCACTCTTACCCAGGGTTCATGTTTACTTTTGGAAATGAGGCACAGGGGAGACTGTGGTGTCTTTATGATATATGGTTTATTTACACAAAAATGCAGCCTGAGTTTACAATGGAGGGGTTCACAGCATTAACACTCCAAGAGGGTCTTGCTTCCTCCATAGGAGCAGCCTAGCAGAAATTCAACATTGTGCTCTGCTTGCTACTTTGCGTCTCAGTCACATAACTCCTAACTCTAACCTGTTTAAGCTCTGGCTTTATCTTCTAACTGAGTTGAGGGAGTGGCCCCTCCTATTTGCTCAGAGCCCCTTCTCTTTGGCTTTCTTAATTGCTCATCGCCTTCCATTTGTTCCCCTAATGGCCCATCACTCCAGGTGATTTCCTGGAAACAGGAGGCTTAGACTAGCCTAATTAGCTGACTGATTCCTGGGGAATAAAATTATCCGGCACATAGCTGAATACACTTGGGGACTGGCATCCAGTTTTAACACCCTGAGCCTTGATTAAATTCTAACACTTACTGGTTCCAGGAGTTTAGGGGTGCCTAGCACCCACAAACTCATAACAATACTTTACCAGAAACCGCACTGAAGAAATTCTAACACGGAGTTTTGTTTACTGTAATTCTATCACTGAGTTTTGTTTACTGTAAACCATAAGTTTAACATTTTCAGTTAGGCAACAATCCTGTACATCCTTACCTGGTAGTAACACCAGTTGCTTTTGGATCCCAACACTCCACCCCACCTGGACTGATGCTGCGACCTGCCAGAATTGAAAATTTGGCTTTGCACAGTGAATTATCTTCCCACAACACACACACAGAGCAATCTGGACTCAGGGAAAATGGTGTGGGTGGGTGGATGTGGGCGCATTTTAAAGGCAAGCATGGTATACAGGGGGCAACCCTCCAGGTGCCTACTAATAAGGGAACCATATGCTAACAATAAGATATCATTTCTTGCTGGGCTATGTAAGTTGCAACCCACAATTTAGCTGTATGATATGGTATTGTATAACACTATGGTAGGTACATATACTTATTTTAGAGGTGGGTAAGAATTGCTTTGTCTTTGTAAGGAGAACATGAAAAACACAGAAAATGGGGCATTGCTTCCATAGTCATGACTACAAAGAACTTGAGGCTCGTAATATCTAAACATAGCAACAACAAAAAAAGTCAAATTCAGCTATTTTCCTAGCACAACAAAGAAGCAGTGAGCATTTAATGCCCTAACAACAAGCAACAATCTCAGGTTCCCCAATCACATGGAAACAGACTCACTCACTAATGAAGAGTACATATTTTGGGGGCTGTTTATGAACTTTAGGTGTGTCTTTTTAACAGGAGGTCACAAAGTGGTGTTCATTAAAATACATAAATGATGCTCAGTTATATATTTATTTAAAAGGCAACAATTTCAGCAAGCAAAATGTTCTCTAAAATAGAACGAGACATGTTTGTTGATGCCTGCAACATTGACTCTCCACACACACACAACCCAGCAAAAGACAAAGTAGGTCTGCTCTTTTGGCTTTTATAGTAGCCTGGTACACCCAAATTAAGAAAGTGATGCTTTTTCGGGCATGGAGAAATGTGGGGGTGGGGAGGGTAAACTTCACCAGCTTATTTTCTGTGTGCTGTGATGCTGTTAAAGGCACAGAGGGATCTGTAAGCAAACTTGGCCTCCCAGATGATCACTAGTCCAATAAGCAAACAAATTTTACTTATGAGAGTTGGTGCAAGAGGCTCTTGCAGAGTTGCCCCCCCTTTTCTAAAGAGAAAACACATGCATCACATGGAGCTGTGTGAGGCATCTCAGCTCTTTGTTATTATTTTGCCAGAAAGAGTTGTTAGAAAGGGTTACAACCTAGGAAACATTTGCTTTTATTAGCAACATCATAGATGATCCAAGGCAGTTTCCAGGACTAACCTAAATAGCATTCATAATGTGTATGTGATCTTGCCTTCTGAATATGTGAATTCAACATCCCAGCTCTGATCAACTGCAAAAATATTGAAAAAGAAAAAATACATGTTTTTGGATTCCCCCTCCCCCACCCCTGAAGGCATTGCTGCTGAATGGTGCAGGAGCAATTAAGCTTCATGTTGCCCAGGCAACATGGCATGTGAGATATGAATACTGCATGTACTCTGCTGGGGAGACCTATAGCTAAAAATACATACATAGTTACTCATGTAAATGTTATAGCATAATTTCAAACTTCACAGTTGGTTTTCCCTCTCTATAATCTGGCAATACATAATTCAAATACATAATTCATCCACTACTAACCTAATGGACTCCAGATGGAGTGGGCAGATACAAAAGAGGGCAGGGTCTTTAATAGCAGTAATGTGGACCAGGAAATTTCAACAGGTGCAACTTCTCATACAAGCTACCCTTGTCAAAATTCCATCTTCTACAATACTACTCAGATGCTGCAATTGTCACCTGAGACCCTTCTTTGTGTGACACCTCCACAAGAGGTCCAGAGAGTAGAAACACAAAAGCAGGCCTTTGCTGCGGTGGCTCCCTGTTTGTAGCATGATCTCCCCAGGGAGGTCTGCCTGGTGCCTTCATTACAAATCTTTAGGCACCAGGAAATACATTCCTATTCTCCCAGGCCTTTGACTAATTAAACAATCTATGGCCTTTTAAATGTGTTGGGGGGTTGCTGATTTTGTTTATTAGTAGGTTATGCATTTTTGCGTTTTTATATTGTAAATGGCCCCATGATCCTCAGATGAAGGGCAGTATAGAAATTTAATTAATAAACAAAACAAAATAGTAGCAGAATGCATAATTTGTCTGCCAACAGTCCCTGGCTCAATCCCTAGCATACCTAGTAGGAAGGGGAGGAGGAGAACCCCATGTTGAAGAGCTGGATAAATGTCTGAAGTCTGAAGCCCTGGAGAATTACTGACAGTGACAGTAGACAGCATAGTGTTTAGGGTTGCCACTGGTTTTATTGGCCTTGTTCCTGTGCCTGTCAAGCAGTTCAACACTCAGTAATTTAGCAGGTGAAGCTTTTCCTGCCGTAGGAACCTAGGAAGCCTTATATGAGTCAAACCGTTGGTCATCAAGCCTACATTGCCTACATTGTCTGGAAGCAGCTCTCCAGGATTTAAGACAAGGTTCTCTCCCAGCCCTATCTGGAGATGCCAGAGAATGAACACAAAACATTCTGCATGCAAAGCAGATGCTCCAGGAAAAGCTTCAACTGCTACATTTTTGTGTATCAGGCTGTGGTTAAATGCACAGGAGAAGTTTTAAAAGCTGTCAGCCTTAACTGGGACAGGTAGATCCAGAGAGAGTGGCATATGGCTGAATAGGTGAAATCACATGAATGCTTCCCTACTGGAAAGTAGACTAAAGAATCCGCTTTAAACCAGCTACTATCATAGAAGAGCTCTTTAACCCAGCTGTGTTAGGTGGACAAAAACCCAGCAGTCTTGAACTGCACATCTGTAAATGTTATTACCAATCCCCTTAAGCCATTTATTCCCCCATGTTTTGTTAAAAATAAACAAATCCATATTTGGTAAAAGTGTCCTTAGCCATCCAAAAAGCTCTGACACACATTCTGAAAGCTAACACATGTCCTCCAGTTAGCTGCCGGCCCCCATTCTGAATCCCTAAAGCTTGGCTCTGTTTTGGTCTCTGATTGCAATAGATGTGCTGCTGTGAAAATATTTCAAGAGGAGCCACATGCCTATTTAGGGAGGAGAGGGTCTCAAGAGGCAGGCTCTAGGTGAGGCATTCTAGTGGCTTAAGATATCCCCATCGTAGTTATTAGAATAAGGTTAGATTAGATTTAAAGCCAAGATTTAATTTGTTGGCACATCAGTTTTTATTTTTCACTAGCTGGCCCTGCACGCGTTGCTGTGTGTTAGTCTGTGAAATGGAGGGTAATAGCCCCCCTTCAGATCCCCCCGAGCCTCAGAGTCCCCCTGAGTCGAGGCAAGATACTGTGGAGAGGGCAGGTTTCATCCCTGTGTCTTCCCCCACCCTGTTCTGACCCATTACGTATCCCTGCCCTCTATTCGGACAACCCATCCCCCCCAGGCAGGCCCCTACCTCCACTTGAGATACTGTGGAGAGGGCAGGTTTCATCCCTGTCTGATAATGGCCGCCTTGGTGGTTTCAGTTGCTTGGTTGATGAAGTCATTTGGTTTGTGGGTGTGGCTTAGATTTCACAGGAAGGGAGGGGGTGGAGGAGGGTATTACGCCACTTGAGGGTGCTGTTTGACTTGGTGGAAAACCAGGTCTATACCTGCCCAGGTGTGTGATTTGAGGGATTTTTGTCCCCAACAACGCTCGGGGAGTGGCCTGGATCGTTGTGTCAAAATTTCAGGACGATCGGTCAAGCGGTTACGGAGAAAAGTGGAAAACACAGTTTCACGATTTTTACATTTATATAGATATAGATATGGTATGGGGCAGTACTATTTTTATAGAAAAAGAGGTGCCAGAACTCACCACGAACACCTCCCTTGTTCTTTTAGAATGCCAATGGCACCCAGCTGAGAGGTGCTGGAACTGAGCTCCTGTGAGTTCCCCCCTGAAAAAAAGCCCCGGTCAGGGCCTAAAAAACTGAGAGGCCCTGATCATAGTGCTAAATTCTGCATGCTGCTCTTAAAGAAGCAGAATTATGCTGTGAATCAAACAAGAAGAATTTAGTAACTCCTTGCTTAATATTACAAACATAATTAAATATTCAGAATTGGCAATTGGAAGTCAAGGATTAACTTGTTTAGGAGATTGGAGAGGAGATACAAACCTATAATCTCCATATCAGTAGAGGTTTTATGGGTCCCTCAGCAGATAACATCCAATGGCTGCTTAGTAAAGCATATGCAATTAGTTGCCTGGTCACGGTCTCTTTCCTAATAGATAAGCAGACACTTCTTAGAGTTCATCCACACACCTATCTCTCAATCCTGAGAGCTATATGGTTACTTCAGTATCACCTGCATTTCATATGTCCTTTCTCCCTGCAGTGGCTCCTTGGCTGTCTTAGTGAGTTTCCATATTCTCAAAACTCTATACAAGCAGAACAGCAGCAAGAGTACTAGGGAGGCACAAAACTGTTTATTCAAATACAGAAAACAACAACAAAAAATGATCACATTCCTATTAACCGGGCAGATTGTAGAAGTGCTCTGTGATATTTATTTTAGTTGCATGATTGGCTCCATCTCCCTTCTAACTCCTGTAAGATTCAACAGAGGTAGGTTGACCTCCGATCACATATATATATATATATATATATATATATATATATATATATATATATATATACACACACACTCCTGTTCCTTGAAATGTTCAACTTGAAGCCAGCTCAGCTGGCCCATCACAAGATTCATCACATTGTCCTCCTTTTGCCCAGGAAAGCATCTTATATACCTACAGTACTGTATAGGAAAAGGAGCGTGAGCTCTTATGGACAGCCAAAGTGGTATAACACCGGAAATTTTTGCAAGCAATGTCTTAGAAAAAAGCAGGTTGAGGACTCCTTGACACTGATGTACAAACAGCTCTCTCCACACTGACTCATTTTTTCTTTACTATCCAGTGCCTAGAAAGAATAATGCAACAAAGCTGCATGAGCATGCACTGGTCAGATGAAAGGGCAATGCACCCTCGTTCGTTAAGCACCTGTTACAAATAGGTCACTCCATCACTGCTGAATTCTTTGCAAACTTGCTCTGAAGCATCCTATGTTCCTGATCCCAGTGAAAATCATTTGGTCATGTTATATGGCATAATGGCCTGATCCAATCTCATAGTGCTCATGCTTTAATGTGCATGTACTTAACCACCTGTAAGAAAAAAGGAAACAATGTCTCTGCTTTACAAATGTAGAGTGATGAAGCAGGCTTTAAATGTGGAGATAGGCTAGAACTATGAGCTACAGCAAGGCTGTTACATTGCTGCGACAGGATCTGTGTCTACCCTATACAAAAGGAAGAACTTTTTCCCCACATGATTTACCATATATTTCAAAGCCAGTAGATATGCTGGTGCTGACTTGGATGCTTAATTTTAAAATAATTAGAAATTTTTTTTATGGGAGATAGGTCTATCTCCAGCTATTAACTTCTATCATCAAATTTCCAAATACCAGACACTGAGAGCGAACAATGAAGGAAAGCTGATGCTCTCATGCTCTGCTTGTAAAGGTCCCAGAGGCATCTGACTTACTCCTGCTGGGAACATCGTTGAGCTAGATTGAGGTTAGTCAATGGAGTGCTGGCAACTATTACTAACATCAACTGATATTCAAACTCTGAAATACTTTTTAAAACAAAATACAGTGGTACTTGGTTTAAGTACACAATTGGTTCCGGAAGTCTGTACTTAACCTGAAGTGAACTTTCCCATTGAAAGTAATGGAAAGTGGATTAATCCGTTCCAGACAAGTCTGCAGAGTACTTAAACTGAAAATACTCAAACCGAAGCGTACTTAAACCGAGGTATGACTGTAAATGAAGTGCAGTAGTGAGATGTGGGTGCAGTATGAGAATAGCTTGCCATACTTATGTCCGGGTTCCACCCAACTTAAAACATGGCAGACAATCAACCACCTTCCCTTTTGGTGAATTAAACTTGTGACTGAAAAAGACATATATGCCAATAGCAGAAACACGGGTATTCAGATTATAACATTTCAGTTTATAAGCTTTCCTCCTCCTTTCCAGAAACAATTATTCACTCCTGACTACATAGCTGAGCAGAAATATTTCCCCCCAGCAAACATGCATTTACAAAATTAGCACAGGGAGCCAATTTGGTAGAGATTCGTGATGTCTGAACATACCCTTTCATGAACTTGCATGGTCACGATGTCAGTGCAAGATAGAACAGCCCCCGAGCCAAACATTCCCAAATATGGAAACAGCAATGCCATCTACTTGCAACCAAAAATAGGACGGGGCACAAAGCAACTTTATCTGAAGGATGGAAAAGAACCTTTGGGGACTGTGGTAGCCATTCATGCTCATGCTGGACCCTCACTGTTGTTCTAAGGAGCATCCACAGGTATAGAAATATTCAGGATACATTTTGACACTTAATTCTTTTTTGGCCACCCTCTCCCTGAACATGGAGAATATCAGCCCAGTCCTTTGATTTACGGTATTTTGCTGCTGTTGTAGTTTTTAATTTAACATTGGCGATACAATCTCTTAAATGCCCTACTCATGTGACTTTTTAAGAGAGGGCAGTATGCATTGCTCTTTCCTCTTTGAAGAGCAAAAAACCCAATCCATTTTGGCAAGGTAGGGGCCCTCAAATGGCTGCATATTTTTAATAATAAATCATCATACTCAAGTTTCCCAAAGTGTCACATTACTGTCCTCAGAACTTAAAAGAAAGAAATTGGCAGGCGGGAGAACGAGAATTCTCCCTACGCATTTGTCATTACATGAAAAACTATCTTCAGTGCTGCCTGTGGCCTCCTACGAGTAAAGATTTGGAGAGTGAAGTCATCCAATTGTAAGGCCATTCTGAGAACAGAATACGTCTTTGCCTGCTTTGCCAAGCACTTTGCACCCACTTGGGCATTTGATATAATTAAACTTAAGCCCATATCTTTCCAAGCCTGTTCTTCTAGCATTTCGGCAACCAGCATTCAGCATCCTTGGGTGTGTCTGACATGTGGCTGCCTTTATCCCTGGACAAGTGACAAAGGATCCAATCCACAATGTCCTTCTCAGGGGCACATTTTGCAAGACAAAGTTTACAACCAAATGCACCCTGTGTTTTCATCCTTATAGCAAAACAACCAGCAATGGCAGGGCTCAAGCAGTATTTCTGAACTATAAGATTTTCTGGTCCGACAATCCAACTGACAGCCAACAAGGAAAGACCTCACTTTGTAGGAATGTTGCAGAAGCTGCTGCATATACTGTTTCCTTTGTTGAATTCCACCCGCTTCTTCCCTACCCATTTTTAATTTCATGAAACAAGGCCCAGTTCTAGCAGGCGAGGAAAACAAAACTAGATCATGCTTCTGTTTCCTCTGAAGGCCAAGAAAACAGATTTTAAAAATGTGCTAAGTGGGTGTTTGGTGGGACAATCTCTCATAACTCAGTTTTAATTCTTGCTTGTAAAAAAAAAGAACATTAGAAGAACTCTGCTGGATCAGGTTAAAGGCCCATCATGTCCAACATCCTCTTCTGGGACTGCATAGCCATTGTGGCTAGTAGCCACTGATAGACGTATCCTCCATCAGGAAGGGAGGAAGCAGTATGCTGTAGCCAATTTTCCATTCTTCCCTCCCTCTATTGTAACTCTCCAAAGCAGGTGTGTAAAAACTTCCACTATAGCTGAATGTTCCTAAAGTGCCATAGACCAGTGGAGACTGCAAGATGCCCTAATAAAACTCTGTAAACTATAATGGGTCAGTTTACACTGACAGGTGATTTTGCTGTTGATTTCACTGCATGTCAATATCCATATAATTATTTGAAAGAAAAACTCCATGCATCAGTGGGAATGGATGTGGGAACTATGAACAAGTTGTCAGTGTAGTTATGGGCACTTGTTTCCCTACAATATTATAGCATTGGAAAGGCAAGCTCCCAACCCTATGTACAGTGAAAAATGTGAACCAGTGCAAAGGGAATGGTCAGATATTAGCATAGGAGGAAATGACATCCTAACCCTTCCTCCGGTACTATTTTTCTGCTGAAAATAGCCACCCACAATCCAGTTGCTATTAATCTCCAGAATGGAAAAGATGTGTATCCGTATCTGTTCCCCAGCAAGGACAAAGCAACTGACAGAAGCAATGTTGAGTGGGAAAGTGGCACATAAGAAATAATTAAGAAGTTTCCTTTCCCGTCTCCCATGTCATTGTTTCATTTAAAATTACTTGGGAACTGCATGTTATATGCAGTTCTGCATACCATGGTTGGATCTATCTAAGCAATCAAGTACTGTAGAAGGGTTAAAAAGCAAGAGAAAGTGTTGATGATGTGGCAAAACATTTCCTGGACTGCACCACATCAGACCACATATATGTATGTGGTTGGTTGTATGTTTTAATCATCCAGCATATGTAAAAAGGCTACACATAAAATTAGTATGAACATGGAAGAGGCTGTGCTAGCAACCTTCTCTCTGACAACTAGTTTTCTATCTACAGCAGGCATCCCCAAACTGCGGCCCTCCAGATGTTTTGGCCTACAACTCCCATGATCCCTAGCTAACAGGACCAGTGGTCAGGGAACATGGGAATTGTAGTCCAAAACATCTGGAGGGCCGAAGTTTGGGGATGCCTGATCTACAGGGTGTTTATCTCTGCAGAACAGAATTGTATGTCTCCATCTGAATTCTTTAGTGGTACATCTAGGAACAAATATCCCACCTCAGCTGCTGTTAATGTAGAGCTGGCCACTGTTAGGTGATGGGAAGTGGCAGGACTAGATAGTGGAAGGAAAGTGTGGGGTGAGGCCAGGAAACAGACTGAGGGAGAATATCTGCTGGCCTAAATGCAGAGGCAAAAGATTTTCAGAGTGGTAAGCATTTCTTTCTTTCTTTCTTTCTTTCTTTCTTTCTTTCTTTCTTTCTTTCTTTCTTTCTTTCTTTCTTTCTTTCTTTCTTTCTTCATGAATTACATCCATTAATTAGTTTTGCAACTGGTGTTAAAGAAGCACAGAGCTTTATGGAAAATTGCATTACTAGGTCAAAATTGCATTGCTTGGTCATCCTAGCTTTCAAAACACTCGTATTAGTTTTACTGGAGTATCACCAGAGATAAACATTGTCTTTGACCTGAATTATGACATCAAGTACGATGAGGGAGGAAAACCCACGCTGGAGTAGAAAATTCATAAATAATGGTCATACTTGCATGCAATGACCCTTACTGGTTAATTTGAAAAAGGAGCAAGGACAATAGCAGTCTCTGCTATGTTGAAATAAGTTTATAAATTTCAATAGATTGCCATGTCCCATAAATCTCAAATGGTTTCCAAACAAATCCAATGTGTTTTCATAGCTGCTAATGTTAAAATCTTCCCCAAGGGTGTATAGGCCCAAACCTGCTATCTCAACTGCTAAATAAAGACAGGATATTAAACAATAACAACAAAACTTAAGAATCAGCAGCTTAGGGATGAAGACAAGGGCCCTGCAGCTGTGGAATTTAGTCTTAACTTAAATAAACCTTCCAAAGTATGCCTGAAAGTTTGGGAAATACAGAGAATACCTCTTTGGATTGAGACACAAAAGCTCCCCAACTAATACAGCATTCAGCTTGGTTAACTCCTGTCAGTCCCTATTTAATCAATATGGCACCAAGACTACATCCACCATAAAAGATAAAGCAGCAATCATGGAAAGGCTGACTTTATCAATGTCCTAGAGCATGAAATTTCGGCTTATTTCAAGCTGTACAGAGGTGGTGGTATATAGGCCACCTCTACATGCAGAATGTAGTGTACATTGATTTTTACGATGCCTTGGGCAAAGCCTACTTACAGAAGTGAGCAAAAAGGTAAACCTGTACCAGATTTTGTGTGTACCAGTACCCTATACACAATCACCTTCATGCATGCTACCAACAGGCTAGTATACAATCAGTGGTAGTAAGAATGAGGGCATATATATATATATATATATATATATATATATATATATATATATATATATATAGTAATGACCACTCATCTAGAAACGGTTTTTGCAACTATAAAACAAGCATAAAATGGGAGAAGAATGGGAGACAATTCCACTTTCATCTGCATGGGTGAAAAATCTTCGAAATATGCTGCAGGGGGGAATGTTACATATGCCTGATGATGATGATGATGATGATGATAATTAACCTTCCCTTCATTACAAGGTCCCAGAGTCGAAAATTGGGTTGGAATATTTTAGCCAAATCACTTATAGAAGGTGTATCAGTGCTGGGTAAGTGTGTGAAAGCAGCAGAGCTGTTGGCACCTGTATAGACACTGAGCTGCTAGCTTGGTGGGTGCTGCAAAATGAAAGAGATTGAGTAACAAGCAATGAGGAAGTTGTTGAAAGCAGCTGTTTGATTCTGGCTCAAACAGACACAAAGGATTGTTCTAATGTGTCAATAATCATCTCAAACTAAAATGGTGATGTCACAACTGAGCCTAATTTAGCAGACCACCTGGACTTCAGGAGGTCTAAGCCTGTTGTACCATGGCTTGCAAACAGTGCTAGAAAAATTGGTGGTGGTACTCAGAATGAAGAAGTTAGAGTATGTGCCACACTTTTTAGCCACAAGAAAAAGAGTACCTCCTGAAAAAAAAGGCACTGCTTGCAAAGATCCCAGCCTTTCTTCTTCACAGGCTTCATGTCAAAGCTCAGTACGTAGTAGAGTGCAAATATGCTTCAGGTTGTTTCTGGCTGTGAGTACACATCCACACAATATTATGTAAATGGTAAACTGGTCCAAAGGGAAATCAGGAGTTAAGTTGGAGAAGCAGAGAATGTACTAAAGGGCATCCAGGAGCAACGTGAAGATGCTGGGTTATAAGCCTTTTTTAAAGGGGTCTGTTTGAAACTGAAAAAAGGGATGACAAAGGCAATAGAAATGATGGAAACTGGAAACCAGGGGTGGAAAGTCACAGGAAGCAGATGTGCACATTATCCAAGGCAGACCCGAAGGACAGGATGCAGGGACAGGTTGGGACATTTGGGCATGGAGAATAATTGAGAGCAAAGGTCTCAGAAGCAACTAGAAAGAAGGGCTTTTAGCTGAGCAAACATCCTCCAGTTGATTATCTTGCAGTATCCTATCTTATAAGCAGCAAGCACCATTTCTGGGGAATGGATTCAAGACTGGGTCCAGCCAGGGATGGAAGGAAATAAAGCCCACCACCACCTTTTTGTAAATTCCAGTCATTTCTCTCCAGTTCTCATGTGAGAGAAGATCCCTGGTACTGCCATCACATGGTGGTGAGAATAGAACACGTTCAGTGGTGTGGGTCCCAATGGGCCAAGTGAATAATCTGTAGGAGTATATAGATAATTTGCATGTGGATTCAGGGTTCTGATCTTTCAAGATTTAGCAGTCTAGCTTTTTGACAAACAAAAGCAACAACAATGAGCAATGCCTATGGATACATGACTGTATGCTATGTTTTAACTTGCTTAGATTTACTGTATTTTATTTTTATTTTTTGTCTAAACTCAATAAAGAAAAAATGCAGAGGGGAAATTTAATAGTCTTAGTGTGGTGATAGTTGCAATACTTAAAAAAATTCTTTCTGTAGAAGAATTTTTACAGCTTTCATAGTTGCTGTGTGTTTTATATAATGGAAAAGCTGAAACGCTGATACCTAAAGATATCTGCTAAAAGTCAAGTTGCTTGGAGTCTTTTTCACCACCTTAATCACAGCAGCAGAAGTTTCCAAATGCCATGGAACCTATGGATTCAATGATGATAATGAGCTGACTATAGCATGGACAGATGACAAATAAGCTTTCCGTGATCTTAATCAAACATTGCAGCATACCATAGTTAACAGTTCACTATGAGCTATCTTGACCACTTTGCTCCTTCCAGCTCACATTGTTGTTGTTTAGTCGTTTAGTCGTGTCCGACTTTCCGTGACCCCATGGACCATAGCACGCCAGGCACTCCTGTCTTCCACTGCCTCCCGCAGTTTGGTCAGACTCATGTTCGTAGCTTCAAGAACACTGTCCAACCATCTCGTCCTCTGTCGTCCCCTTCTCCTAGTGCCCTCAATCTTTCCCAACACTTCCCAAATACTTTTCCAGGGAGTCTTCTCTTCTCATGAGGTGGCCAAAGTATTGGAGCCTCAGCTTCACGATCTGTCCTTCCGGTGAGCACTCAGGGCTGATTTCCTTCAGAATGGATAGGTTTGATCTTCTTGCAGTCCATGGGACTCTCAAGAGTCTCCTCCAGCACCAAAATTCAAAAGCATCAATTCTTCGGCGATCAGCCTTCTTTATGGTCCAGCT
The DNA here is from genome assembly GCF_963506605.1 of Zootoca vivipara. Classification (NCBI taxonomy): domain Eukaryota; kingdom Metazoa; phylum Chordata; class Lepidosauria; order Squamata; family Lacertidae; genus Zootoca; species Zootoca vivipara. The sequence goes on along the minus strand of NC_083277.1, from coordinate 75,040,649 downwards.
CTCACTTCCATACATCACTACTGGGAAAACCATAGCTTTAACTATACAGACCTTTGTAGGCAAGGTGATGTCTCTGCTTTTTAAGATGCTGTCTATGTTTGCCATTGCTTTTCTCCCAAGAAGCAGGCGTCTATTAATTTCGTGACTGCTGTCACCATCTGCAGTGATCAAGGAGCCCAAGAAAGTAAAATCTTGGAAATTAAACAAAGGGTCTGCTGGTTTCTCTTTAAGGTTTCCAGAGTCAAAAGAGAGCAGGGCAATTAAAGGCACAGAAGTACTGTCCTCTATTGAGTCTGGCAACCCTAGTTAGGGCTGAACCAGGGATTGCTCCCAACATGGTTTGTTCTTTGTTTACTGACCATAGTTTGTTGGAAGAGTTTTTGATAGTGGGAAGGAAACAAGCAGCCCATAAGGATGGGCTTGTAATAACAATTAACTATGGTTTACCATGATAAATAAAGTAGGCCAGTATGCACAAGGTACTGGTGAATTGCATAGGTAACATGCATGCAGTGACTTTGTTTCATGGAACAGTTCTTGAGAGTATATAAATTAGTGCATGGTTGTTAAAGACATACAGACAAAAGGAAATTTGTACTGCGAAATCTGTAATTTTTAGACTATAAAGCTATTTGATCCTTAATTGCCATTAGGAAACAACATCAATTTGACCCTGTTACATATTATTTAAGGCAGTCTCCCACCTAAGGTTGTCCCTACAAATTTAAATGGCTTTGCACTTTCAAAGTTTGTGCGTCTCCAGTTTCCAGAAGGGTAGCTATGCTGGTCTGTTGTAAGTGAAGGGGAACCCAAAGAGATGTGTGGCATCCTAAAGATTAGAAAAAATACAGCAGCATAAGCTTTTGTGGCCCTGAATGCACTATCTATTTATCACTGAACTGGTACCACTCTCCCCCTGCTTTATACTCTCCCAGTGAACGGCTGTTTTCAGCACCTTTGTTAGCATTTCTCACCCGAGCCACAGCATCTGCTTCATTTCAGGTTCTTGGCACCATTCAAAAGGAATGATCGGGAATGTGCAAAATACGTGGACAGCTCTCTTGCAGTCAAGAATTAGCTGGGGAATAGGTTCTCAATGGTCATCTGCCTAAGACACTGAAGGCTGTGTCTCAAAGGCTGCATCCAAACACGGACGATTTAGCAACATCCTGTGAATGCTGTTCTGCTTTAATCTGGAATAGCAACTCTGCTTCCAGTCTTCTGAAATCCAAATAATGTTCTATAGCCAAGTGATCAGGCCTCCTTTCCCCACCCCAAATGTTGTGGGGGGAAAATGTAGTATTTTGACGTTGGGGGAGGGGAGAGCACAGGTGAACTGCATAAAGATGAGCAACCGTGATACTGTATACAGGTAGGTAGCCGTGTTGGTCTGACGCAGTCAAAACAAAATAAAAAAATCCTTCCGGTAGCACCTTAGAGACCAACTAAGTTTGTCATAGGTATGAGCTTTCGTGTGCATGCACACTTCTTCAGATACACTGAAACAGAAATTTATTATAACTGAAGGTATCCTTTATTTCATTAATGAATTCTCACATAAAACTGGTAGCAACTTAATCCTATCACAGTGAAGTTCTGGGTTGAAATGTGCTGCATTCACATTATGCTGGTGAATGCAAGTGGAACATGGAAATGGGGCGGCTATTTAGACCACTGATTTGGCTTTTTCGTTATTATATGAGCTCCACCCTATGGACTGTCCTGATTGCTTATCAGATCAGTGGGAACAAAGAATTCTAAAATAAACCAAAAAAACCAAAACCCTATCATACTAAAATTAAGTATTTTCAGCTATCAAGAGAAGTGATTATTACTGCAAAGAGCCTTGGCCATTCGCTTGTAACCAGTTTCTCTCCCCTCTTAGGAAATGTTCTTTCCAATAACAGAAATTGGCACAATTTTGTTGCAGGAGGAGATAGGGGAAACCCAGCTGGATGGGTGGGGTTTAAATAATAAATTAGTAGTAGTAACAGGGCGAAACCCAAGAAAAGCAGCACATGGCTCTGCAACTATTTGTGCACAAAGGGGTCTTGCAATCAATCTGCCTCACTTGAGCTGCAAGGGAAGAAATATTTCCCAATTCACATAGAAGGAATACATAATGTGGGAAACCACCCCTCCAAAAAACTACCTAACTGCAGTTCCACCTTCTGTATGAAGTTCCCGCTTAATATATAATTTTATCCAGCTGTCTTACAATGCCTGACTAATTGATGCAGGTCTCCTTGTTTGTCTAGCACACCCCTCTCAGCTTCTAAAACCACAATGGGGTTGGTTTATATTGATTGGCCTACATTCTCCCCTCAATATAACAACAACAACAACAACAACAACAACAACAACAACAACAACAACAACATTATTTTCATAACCTACAAAAAGGAAGAGCTATGGTGGTTTGTTGTTGCTTTTACTTCCTCACTTGAACTTTGATGAGAAATGCCCTAGGATATTACAGCAAGACAGGACAGTATAAGAGGGTACATAGTTGCTGTGAATGTGCACAAACCTGACAAACTGGATGTCCCTTGTGGGATAAGCATACAAGCTGGGTTTTAAATAGTCCATGTGGTTTGGCTCCTGTACAATTACTCTTGAAGGTATGGTATATATAAACGAATCCGTTTGTGAGCTAGCAGGAAAAGGGAGGGTGGACTGTGGAATCTGATATACCTCACAGAAATAATTTTTGCTAAGGGATAAGATAAAGGATTTAATTTAGAGCAATGCACAATAGTCTTCCCCTAGGTTCTCACAGTGGCTAGGCAGGATTAATACTCAAGTTGCTGTACTTAACAATGATGTTAGCATTCATTTTAAGCTGAGCAGTAAAATTATCCTGAAGTACTTATAATCGGTTTACCAGGCCCACTTTCTAGAGATTGATGGTGTGTTTGCCTTGCCATCTTGCAAGGCACCGTATTCATCATTTGGATTTAAATGAATGGACATCTTACTTGTGGCATTATAGACCTGTAGCAATATTTCCACAGTTCAAGTTATTCAACATTAGATCATTAAAGACTGGAGAGGACTAAAACTGGGCTTAAAGTTTATAAAATGGTAAGATATGAACACTAATTATTCCTTTCGCTGCTCTGGCACATTCCTCCTGATAGCCCTTTTTGAGCACCCATTAATATACAAGTGTGCTGGAAGAGCTTATTTTAACAAAAGGAGCAAGACAGCAAACGAACCTTGCCTGCAACCCATTACTGTATTATTATTATTATTATTATTATTATTATTATTATTATTATTATTACTACAACACAACAATCCAACAAATGTGCAAAGGCAAAAATGAGATGAGGGTGCAAAGCAAACAAGCTATAAACAAAGCAAACCATGGCATGTCACCAAATTACCACAGTATTCTGCAATGCAACGCATACGTAGCTTGAGGCTGCACAGAGGGTTTGATTCTGTCTGATTCAGTGGCATCGTTGGCTCTAGGGGCAATGTTCACATTATCTCCTATTCACTCTGACAGCTACTAAAAGTAAGGACTCAGTACTTTCAATCCCATTTTTGCCAGGTGTGTGGTGTGTGAACTGCTATGGGCTGCCAGTGAGAGAATTACAATAGTGCCATGGTTTCTTGTAAATAAAATTACCTTTGTCCCCTTTTATCAGGTAGATAATGCATGCACAGTATAAGAGTTGTAATTACACTATCTCAGCAGTGATGGGGGCTATTAAGGTGCATTTTGCTAGCTCTCCTACCTAGAATGACTCACCAGCCTGCTGTGAATGTATTGTACTGTGTCTTCCCGGTGCACTAAAGCCTGTCAAACACCTTTGGTATAAAATGCAGCCTCTGCACAGAATTCTTTCTTTAAAAAATAATTTAAGCCTTCATCTGTGGTGCTCATACTGAAGAAAGATTCCATACTGACAGCTCTGGAGGTTGAGGCACACTCTGTGAAATTCAGTTGTATAACAGTCATGCTATGGGCTTTCCATGAAAAAATACTGTAGTCCATCTTTTAGTAACAAAAAGAAAATTCAGTCTGCCCCACTCTTAGGCCTCTCACTGACTTTATTAGCCCAAATAAATACTCAGCCAGTGTTGGAAAGACAGCTGGTTCCCTAGAGCCATGGTTTTAAAAAACCACCATAGGAAACTTCCAAACTGGACCATAAAGTATACTGAGATTCTCCTGATTAATCTAACATCTTCTGCTATTAATCAACTCTTCATGTTCTTAGGAAACCATGGCCACTTGCCATCACAGTAAGCACCCTCTCCAAATAACTCACCTCACCCATGAAATCCCCTATGCTGCAGACCACAAGAATTATTCAGTCCAGGACTGAAAGAGAACACAACCTTACAATGCTAGAGCAAATTAATGGAATCATTTTCTCTATGGGCAGCCCCCCCCCATGTATTTTAGTGCTGCAATCAGTCTTGTGAATTGGTTGGCAAATTCAGATTGCGATCCACCATGCCCCAGGCTATCCTGAATACTATATTCACTCCAAAAATCATAAGCTTCGGGGATATTAAGGATGTTAATTATCTGAATACATGGCAAAACAAAGCATTCATATCACGACTGCTCCTATATGCCAAAATCCACTGCAGGGGTAGGGGTGGGGGTGGAGCAGCAACTTGTGGTGACCCCCAGTGCATTAGTCTGAACTGATGTATAGACCTGAAAAACTTAGATTCATTGAATTATAGAGCTGGAATGGACCATGAGGGTCATTGGGTCAACCCCCTGACATGCAGAAATCTTTCATGCTCTACTGACTGAGCACAAGAACTGGCTAAAAGACAAGAAAATATGGAAGTATGATAACACAGAGACATTTGCCCCCAGTCTAACTCGGAGTTAGGCACTTAGCTGCACTTAAGGCCTTTTATTTGAATAAGTTCAAGGATGTGTGAGTGCAAGTCTATACATGTCTACTCAGAAGTAAGACACACTGAGTTCAGCGGAGCTTGCTCCCAGGAAAATGGGTGCACAATTGCAGCTTTACTGTGTGTTGGATTGCGGCTACAGTTCCTTAACAATGCAGATTTTTAATTTTTAATTTAGCCAGTCTTAAGCAGCATAGAGGCTCAAAAGGTCATCCATGTCTTTGCTGACTCTGTGGCCCATCTGTTTCATTATGTATTATTCAAGTATCATTGTTGCTACCTATGATTTATTCTGGCATGACATTGTTTGTTAAGTTTTCCTTTTAAAGGCCCCTGCTCAGGCAAGCACTGGGCTCAAGGGATGATGGTGACAGAGGCAGCAAGAGAAGCCTATGCAGATCTACAGAAAGCAGCAGCAGAATGAAACAAAATGTGTTAAGACAGCATATTAGCATCTTTAACAGACAGCAGACTCAACTCCCGAAGAACACACAGGCTTCTTTGATCTGTGGTAAGCATTTCAGATAGAGATAAGGTCAAAGGGGGGCAGGGGGAGGATCTCATATGCTGCCAGGCTTATGATTTCTAGGACGGGGATGGTATCCAAGAATAGTCCATTTCTGCTCCCAAGATCATCAAAGTCTCAAACAGTAAAGAAAAAGGAAACTGGAGTGGGATAAACATATTTTAACTTTACAAAGTATGAACCAGTTTAACTGCCCAGGGGAAGAAGAAACAAAATTAAAAAATTCCTTCCAGCAGCACCTTAGAGACCAAGAAAGACACAGATCTCCCTTTATGCTTTTGCTACACGAAGAGATCTCCAGAAACAGAAATACAGAAAGTAGGGATAGATGATAAAATTATCACTCATCTACTTAGCAGGATGAAAAAGTTGCCCTGCGTACATTACAGCCCTGCCATGGCAGCTGCTTTTTCATATGGTTCGGCACTTAAGCATAAGAACCTCTTAAGAGCCCTACCAAATTAGGCAAAGGTTCATCTACTCCAGGGGTAGTCAACCTTTTTATACCTACCGCCCACTAATGCATCTTTCTTGATTGGTAAAATTTCCTTACCGCCCACCAGTGCTCGATGGAAGGAGGATTCAGCTTGTGCCGTAGAACCCCCTACCGCCCCATCTAGAATCCTGAAACACCCACTAGTGGGAAGCAGGTACCAGGTTGACAACCCCTGATCTACTCAATCACTTAGTGTGGCAGCACCTATGCTTTGCAACTCCCTGCCTATTGATATTAAGCAGGCACCTTCACTATACTCCTCTTTGTGCCTGCTAAAGACATTGTTGTTCAGACAAGCCTACCCAGAAGTTTTAGAAGTGCTGTTTGTGAATTTTAATAAGTTTCAGTATTTTAATTTTTTTATATGTTTTATAGTAGTGTAATTTTTCCTTGATTTTCTTGTTTTGCCTTTTAAGGAAACCACTTTGAGAGTGAGTGAGTGAGTTTTCAACAATCAAGCTGTATGTAAATTTCAATCAATCAAACAATCAATCAAATCCAGCATCCTGTTCTCACAGTGGCCAACCAGGTGTCTAGGATAGGCCCACAAGCAAGACCTGAATACAACAATTCTCTCGACACATCCGATTCCCAGTAACTGATATTTAGAGGATTGCTTCCTCCAAAAGTGGAGAGGAAACTTCTTATCTGCCCAGTATGATCACCTTTATCAGGAGAAAGAGGCAGAGGGAGTGAAACTATGCTGGTCCTTCCTGATCAGTCAAAGATGTCCGATACCACCAGTTATCTTGTTCACCCCTAACACTGGAAACCACAGGATGGGAAAGCGTTCTTGTGCTCTTGTCCTGCTTGCAGGTTTCTCACAGGCATCTGGTTGGTCACCATGGGAACAGGATGTTGGACTACCGGTAGATGGGCCATTGATCTGATCCACAAGCCCCTCTTATGTTCCTACAAATGGCCTAGTAATTTATTCTGAGGGGAAGAAAGCTCAGTTTGGGCATGGGCAATCACAATTGGCTTCCTAAGTAAGTGGTCATATGCAGACAATTATCCAGAAAACGTTCACTCAGGGGTTTGTCTTTCATGGATTTTTAGTGACAAGACAGCCTTGATGTGGAGCTATTCTTACCTCATTTCTTTGCATAATATAGGCCTTTCCACTCTGCATGTCTTCTGCAAATAATTTTTTTGGAATCACCTTTTGATAAGGAGCACCCCTCTAAAATTGCTTAGTTCCCCCTCACATCATTTGACATTCTATTTGATAGGCTTGTTTGTACACTTGCTATTTGCCACCAGAAGAGAAAATGAAATGACACCTAGACACCAAACTGATAATTAACAATGTTCTTGTTACATGAGCACACATTCCTTGAGCCCTTTAATTATGAGGCGGGCCCCTCTGCGCCACTTGTTGCCTCTCAGGATAAGAAAGAGCCTCAGTTAGTTAAAACACCTCTCTGTCAGTCTAGCTAGCTTGGGCTTCTTTCAGCTCAGCTTCACACAGTGCAAAGTGCAAGGTGCACATTATAACCAGCTTAGAAACAAATGTCAAGAATCATATATAAACTTGAAAGAATGGCAACAGTTGCCAGCTAAATTTATTTGGGGGGCACCTCCAGACTGCTGCTGTTTTGCAGGCAGGAACCAATGGCATGCCAGCAAATTCAGGTGTGCAATAAAAGTGGATTTGGAGCTCTTATGGAAGAAACACACTTCCAGGTGGGGGGCGGTTTGGAACCTGACCTTTTGTGGTGAAGAAAATGATGGGGAAATGCACAGGTAAGTGTGGGATAACAACTGCTTGATGCAATGTTGTATAACCTTCCTGCAAACTTTATGCAAATAAATCAGGATGAATGCCCAATATATGTGGAAGGGTTAGCAGGTAAAAGTCTACAGTCAGAAGAAATACCTACGTAACAAGGTGTTTAACCAAACTCATAGTTTAATTCCTTATTAGGCCAGCAACTTCATTTTGAGGAATTTTCATAGCTGCCAAGTACCCCATATTTCCCGGGAAACCCCTGTTTTTTCTTACCGTTTCCAGGAGGTCTTCCGTTCCGAGCCCTCTCCCGTTAATTTCCTTTATTTTTGTTCCTGTTGGTGGCCATTTTTCTGGTGCCGCTTTGCTCATCTATGGGCACCAGAAAATGGCCAGCGCCGACACCGGAAGTTGCGTCTACGCACTTCCGGACATGCGTAAACGCGGCTTCCGGCGCCAGCACCGACCATTTTCGGTGCCCATAGATGGGCAAAGTGACACCGGATGTTGTGTCTACGCGGCTGCCGATCCCAGATTTCTCCGCGGGGTACTTGGCAGCTATGGGGATTTTTAGAATCATACATCAAATTCAAAGGGAAGCTGAAAAATTATAAACATATTATTAAGGATGCCTATGAATGCAGACCACTTTAACATTATTGAAGAAAGCCAAATATTAAGTATACATTAAAAGCAACATCTTTAACAGGAAACTACAATATTAAAGATTTCAAAAGAAAACATTACTAATTGAAGTCAAATAGACATTGCAGCATAATTAACAAGAGAATACAATATTGCCATAAGCATAGAACAGATCTGATGCTGTTGCTACTAATCCTGCCAATGGTAGTGCATAGTAGGCAGAGGATGTAGAAACTCAGGCTCAATGATCTGGGTCTGCATTAAGAGGCAGCCAGAGGGTATAAAATTATATACTGCTGGCATTTTGGCTCCTGCCAGAATTTAAGAGATACGCAGAGCTCCAATCCTATGCACACTTATCTGGGAGTAAAGGTTAGGTCCAGTCGCGGATGACTCTGGGGTTGCAGCGCTCATCTCGCTCTATAGGCCGAGGGAGCAGGCATTTGTCCACAGACAGCTTCCGGGTCATGTGGCCAGCATGACAAAGCCGCTTCTGGAGAACCAGAGCAACACACGGAAATGCCGTTTACCGGAGCGGTACCTATTTATCTACTTGCACTTTGATGTGCTTTCGAACTGCTAGGTGGGCAGGAGCTGGGACCGAACAACAGGAGCTCACCCCGTCACGGGGATTTGAACCGCCGACCTGATCGGCAAGCCCTAGGCTCTGTGGTTTAACCCACAGCGCCACCCACGTCCCTTTTACCTGGGAGTAAATTCCATCAAAATCAATGGATCTTACTGCTGAGTAGACACACATAGAATTATGTAGATTTACAATGTTTTCTTGCTCGAAAATAGCCATCTGGGTTTTAGTATACCCCCATATCTTTTGAGACTAAAATTACTTCTTCAAAATTATCCTGACTATATATGAAATGAGTGATCCAGATGTTGTATCTGAAAGGCATATGCCAGTCAAATACACAATACTTGAGACAAATTTTTTTTAGGAGCTGCAACAATTGCCTGGGAGAGGTACAGCAAATCATCAGGAGTACCAAAGTGGCTTCTGAAATCTTGGGAGACAATAAGTGACAATGGGAAAACTTACAGTGATTCGTATGAGAGTGTAAAATGGATTTATGGAAGAACTCTGGGAAAGAGAGTTATAGTTGTTGTTTTTATTACATATGGGATGACAACATAATGCTGTTCTTTCGGCATAACATGCTTTTACCAATTTGTAAGTTAACTCAGTTGTGTTGTTTTTCCTCTTTAGTAATAAAAACACTTGTCACCATTCACATCAAAGAAAATCTCCAATAGGTGTCTGTGGCACACTCAGTTGCATTCCAGTCGGGAATCACAACAAATGTGCTACTAGGAAAGAATCATGTTTTTCCAGGCACAAAATACAACCCTCATAACCCTGCAGCAGAAGCAGAGGAACCTCATAGGGAGATGTGTAGACTGTGGGCAACAAATGTATATAAACTATGTGTTTATTGTAGTACTAAATTCTCATCATCTGAGAAAGTCCTTAGGAATTCTATCTCATAGTTAATAAAAAATTTAAGACCCTCTTCAGTTAACTTCATATTTGGCAAATAAGGTTTTTGGTTGTTTGTGTAACCAACTAATTAGGCATGGAAATTGTCAATGAAATGACACTTTCTCCCCTTTTCAGAAAGTCTATTTCAGAATACAGTACCTAGAAACAGGAATTATTCAGTAAAAATGGCAACTTCCTGTTCCCATTACTTGACAGCCTTAGCACAGATCTAAATATTACAGTTCCCATGTGGAGACTGCTGAAAAGTCTTCCCCAAATATAGTGCTTCGTGCAGCAAGATTAATTTTTAAGACTAGCTTATTGCATGCATTACCACAATTGCTTGTAGCATGTGGCAGAGAATTACGTTTGTCCTTTAGTTCCCCCAAGTACAAGTACATGACAACTGAACAGATTGTTCTGGGCCACCTGTGTGGCAAGGTTAGGATGTAGAAAGGAATGGGTCATTTCATTCCATCATTATTCTGTGGTGAATGATCCTCTCCACTGCTTCTAAGGCATTGTGTGGGCTAGAAAGGGTTGCATAAATCAGGTCTCCCAGCACAGGCACCTACATAAAAAGGTCTTGGCTCACAAAGTGCTAATGTACATACATGGTGGATACGATCATTATATAGACGAGTCACTAGATGGCATTGGGATTAGTTGTATCTGGCTGAAATCAGGAATTTCCCATTGCTGTTTTTGTTGAAGACAAATATAAAGTTATTGTCTAGCTCAGGCATCCCCAAACTGCGACCCTCCAGATGTTTTGGCCTACAGCTCCCATGATCCCTAGCTAAGAGGACCAGTGGTCAGGGATGATGGGAATTGTAGTCCAAAACATCTGGAGGGCCGAAGTTTAAGGATGCCTGGTCTAGCTTCCTGACTGGTCCTCTAAGACTTCCATGACACTCACACACTTGTTCTCTCCACAGAGGCACAAAAGTCCACCAGAGTGTGTGAGCTCACTTCAAGGGTTTCTTTTTCAAAAGCATGCCACCAATTCCCAAATACAGTAAATGTTTATGCCACCATTACAACGACCTTGAAATTGCCACCCTTTACTAAAGAGATTGTACTAAGGCAACAGCTCAGAACTTTTATTGCTACATAAAGTATATTAATTATTTGAAAACGTATGGCAAAAAATATGCTTCTCTAGTGTTAAAGGATCTGGTCAGGAAAGGCAGGTCCCACCATCCAGCTTGTTTGATCTCTGGAAAACAAGCTGGTAATGGAGTTCCACCTTCAGTCTTCACTCCTTGAAACCACAAGCCAGCCACAGATCTATTTTTTTAAAAAATAAAAGCATCAGCACATTGTTGTGCCAGTAGTTCACACCCATGGGAACTATGTCCCCATCTTTCATCGCCTGCCAATAAAGGTAACAAATCACCTGTTCAGAGGCATAAAAAAGACAGGACCAATCCCTCCCATGTGGCTTCTACTTTATATTCTACTTCTGTAGCTGTAAACAAGGTAACCTGCCTTATGAAAAACTCACTCCTTTGGATATCCTGTTAGCACAGTCCACTGAGTGGAGAGGGGTGGGCTAAGGCTTATACAGTGGTACCTCGGGATACAGATGCTTCAGGTTACAGACGCTTCAGGTTACAGACTCCGCTAACCCAGAAATAGTACCTCGGGTTAAGAACTTTGCTTCAGGATGAGAACAGAAATCCCGCAGCGGGAAGCCCCATTAGCTAAAGTAGTACCTCAGGTTAAGAACAGTTTCAGGTTAAGAACGGACCTCCAGAACAAAGTAAGTTCTTAACCCGAGGTACCACTGTATTTTGACAATTAGCAAAAAAACAAAACAAAATCCCAGTTCATAGTCACATCAGATTCCCTATGGGGACCCCGAAGTACCTAGATAAGATAATCCAACGAGTCGCTAATTCTCATCTCATAATAGCAAGAAGTGGCTGTGTGATACTGAAATAGTGTAACTAGCTGGGTTTTCAACAGAAAATCTATTTTGGGAGCTGGGTGGAGGACTCCGTAACCTTCACTCTGGGAAAGAATTATTGCAGATGATCTCACTCAGTGGCTATCAGTGTTCAAGGCTGCAAGATACCTTATGCTCTTGGACTTCTGATCAGTCATGCATCTGCCACGCTAGCTAATTAAAGCAGCAGCGTCTCTATGCTTTCTCCTTCTGCTTCTTATTACTGCTCGCTCTTCCAGATGCATGAAAAAACCTTGTGAGCTGATGCTTATTTGTAAGTGAAGATGAAAGAAACTCTCAGAAGGTAGCTCAGGAAAGGTGGGGAGGATTGAACATCTTAAGCTAGGAAATTTCAAGATATGGAGAGAGGAGAAAGTGACTGTTATGAGTGTAAGGTTATATTTGCGAGAGATGAAACGATGAAAAACATTTTGAGAAAGGGCCAAATTAGACATGGTAGCCATTTGTAAGAAATATGTTGTTGATGATGAGAACAGTGATCCTTAAAAACTCTAAGACTGCTTCCCCCCGCCGCACACCTATCTAGTCCTCCGCTTTTCATTGCTAGTCAAGCACTGGATGACAAGGCTTCTGTGATTACTACAGAGGTCAGGACAGAATCCCAGGCCAATGTTCTACTTATCAAATTTTCATTCTTATATAAAATTACATGCAGGATTTGAGATATGAGCAACAGAAGAATTTAGAGAATGGATTTGGAGGGGGGCTTAGAAAATGAATGTAGATCTGTTTGAATGCAGCTATTAAGGGAGAATTTAAAAAATCAGGGAAGGAGGGATGGGAAGAAGAAAATCTGTAAAAAGAATGATACATATATTTGGAGTGATGCAATAATTTGGAAGATTGGCTTGAGGGCATCCTGAGCAAGTTTGCAGAGGACACCAAATTGGGAGGGGTGGCTAATACCCCAGAGGACAGGATCACACTTCAAAATGACCTTAACAGATTAGACAACTGGGCCAAAGCAAACAAGATGAATTTTAACAAGGAGAAATGTAAGGTACTACACTTGGGCAAAAATAAATAAATGAATGGCACAAATACAGGATGGGTCACACCTGGCTTGAGAGCAGTACATGTGAAAAGGACCTAGGAGTCTTGGTAGACCACAGACTTGACATGAGTCAGCAGTGTGATGCAGCAGCTAAAAAAGCCAATGCAATTTTATAGGAGTATAGCAGGGGTGTCAAACTCAAATTCACCGGGGGCCGCATCAGCAGTTTGGTCACCCTCAAAGGGCCGGTTGTGTCTGTAGGACTATGTGTCCACTCTTTATATTATCATAAATTGTCACTGCATTCAATTATTACTGTTTTTTGTAATAATGTAAGCTCATTCCCGCCCCCACGCGGATCACATTCCTGCATCGTGGCGCGTGTGTGGGAGGGGATGTAAACGAGGGAAATTTGAACAAAAGGTGGGGATCGACGGCTTCGGGGGGGGGGCTCAACTAAACCTTCGGCAAGAAGGAGAAAGCCACTGCTGGGATTAAAAACCTGCAGATGGAAAGAAAGCTTCCCCCTCCCGCCCTGCGCACACCCAAACCCCGCTAGCCAGGATGCCACACGCTGCAACCCACCCCATGCTTTGGAGAGGGGCAGGAACATGCGATGCAGCGCCAACTACCTGCTTTGCTTTTGCATCCTCCCTCCTCAGCGCCAGAGTCCCTTCCCCTCGCGCTGAGGGAGGGCAGCGGATTTCCTGAGGAGGAAGGCGGCGGCAGCCCCAGCAGACGTGCATCTTCGCCTCAGAGCTGCTCTTCCCCTGTTGTCGTCTTCGCCGCCGCCTCTCCCTACTGGGACTGCAGGCAGAGGAGGCTTGAAAACTCCCCCCCCAAAAAATTCCCCTCCCACCTACTCAAACCGTGAGGCGACTCCATCTGGAGCCCTACATCATGAGGGGCTGAGAGGAGGCGGCGGCAGAGCGGGAAGAGCAGGAACCCGTGCCGTCGCCGCCGCCTCCCTCCCGGCCGTCCCCCGGGGAGCAGCTCCGTCGGAACTGAGAAGCCAAAGGGCGGCTCGGGGGTGGGGGGCAGAGCAAAAGCCAGGCACCCTCCCGAGTGTCTATGAGGAGAAAACGGGGGAAGAGGGAAGAGAAACCTGGCTCCATCAAGAGAGTGGCTGTTGCGCTTCGCCTACTTCCCCCTCAGGCTCACTCCGCATCCCTTTCGCCCGCTCGCTCGCCCACCTCCTGGATGCAGCCGAGGAGAGGAAGGGAAGTGGCGGGCGGCGGCTCCCCAGTGCCGCCTCACTCGCTCTCGGAGACAACAGCAAAGCCCGCCCAAAAAAAATCCAGTTCTGCTCCGTCCCGGCACCAACTTTGCCGGCAGCGCCTGTAGGGCTTTCCTACCTCCTCGGCGGGCTTCCTCCTCCTCCTCCTGCATCTCACTTCCCCGTCTGGCCGCTGTGCCACCGCCTCCCTCAGCCTCATTCGAAATTGAAATTCCCTGGCCAAGGCCTTCAGCGCGGCTCCAGTGCCCTGGCCTCCGCCTGCAGCCCCGCCCCCGGTTTTGACCCTCGGCCAATCGCAGGCTCCAGAACTACTGTCAGTGAATATTGTCGGCGGTGGCTACGCGGGCCACATGACGAGGTCCGGCGGGCCAGATTAGGCCCCCGGGCCTTGTGTTTGACACCCGTGGAGTATAGCATCTAGATCTAGGGAAGTAATAGTACCACTGTATTCTGCTCTGGTCAGACCTCACCTGGAGTACTGTGTCCAGTTCTGGGCACCACAGTTCAAGAAGGATACTGACAAGCTGGAACGTGTCCAGAAGAGGGCAACCAAAATGGTCAAAGGCCTGGAAACGATGCCTTATGAGGAACGGCTTAGGGAGCTGGGAATGTTTAGCCTGGAGAAGAGAAGGTTAAGGGGTGATATGATAGCCATGTTCAAATATATGAAAGGATGTCATATGGAGGAGGGAGAAAGATTGTTTTCTGCTGCTCCAGAGAAGCGGACACAGAGCAATGGATTCAAACTTCAAGAAAGAAGATTCCACCTAAACATTAGGAAGAACTTCCTGACAGTAAGAGCTGTTTGGCAGTGGAATTTGCTACCAAGGAGTGTGGTGGAGTCTCCTTCTTTGGAGGTCTTTAAGCAGAGGCTTGACAGCCATATGTCAAGAATGCTTTGATGGTGTTTCCTGCTTGGCAGGGGGTTGGACTGGATGGCCCTTGTGGTCTCTTCCAACTCTATGATTCTATGATTCTATTTAATAAGTAAATCAAAATCCCAGGCTAATGTTGACGCATAACAACAGGAGGTTTTGCCATTTATTACTTTCTTATCCAAACAATTATTATTTGTGCTACGTAATCACTTAACTTTGGTTCCCTACTCCCCATGACAACCAGATACCCCCCTCCCAAATGCAGGAGTAATCCATTTAGCATATAGCTAATTTAACAGAAATTAAACCTGCATTTATGACTTCTATATGGAAGTGAATTTGGTAGTCCAGTTTAAACGGGCTACACTGGAATTTATGCCTATTGCACCAATATTGTTTTAGGTTAATATGACTCTCCCCAGGGTTAGCCCAAGACATTCTGCTACATTAGGTGGAACAGCAAATAGTTTGTGTGTTTGTGCATATGTGTGTGTACGCACGCAGAAACACACACACTCTCAAGGTACACAGTATCCCTGAACAGAACTGGCTTTATATAAGTGCTTCAGAATCAGATCAACAGACAGAACAAATGTAATATATGTGACTGTGCTGCCTGCCTGCTTTTCCCAAGGGCATAAGGCCCCAAAGCACAAAGAACCAAGCCAGGGCCAGGTCTGGGTATTACCATGAGCTTCAGCATATTCTATGAGCTTATGCATGCTTTGCCCCATGTTTGGCTGCTTTTCTGCATGAGGAATTACTTGTGAGGTTCAACCCTATCCATGTTTAAGAGGCACCCAGGGGGAATGATGCGGGCTGCTGCTATTGACACACACACCAGCATCTACTGCCTGATGCAACTGCCTCACTTTGCCTGGTGGACTCACTCTGTGCCTTGCACCTGGTATTTCTCCCATGGCCTGCAGATGCTACAGTCACCAAACACAGTGCTTTTTTCTATTAAAAAATGTTTAGGGGTACTCTCATTTTGACTCAAGAAAATCACCATTTTATTGTTCTGATCAGGGGAAATAAATATAGTACAGTAAATAGACAAAATATACAAAATATAGTAAATGGACAAAAGTTCACGAATTCTAGCATTGCCCCACCACGATCTTCCCCCAAAACGAGGTATTTATGAATGGTCAATAGTTCAGCAACTAATCTTAATGTTTAATAAATACTTCCCTCCCTCCAGCTAAAAATGGTGCTATTGGATTCTGATTGCACATGCACCTGGGATACAACTATATCCCATAAAAGGAAGTGTGGTTTTATGGCACACAAAACTGCCACATATCAACAGGTATTTTTTCATAATGTGGTTTGAATACTAAATTATCCCCGCATTCACCAGTCTGGTGCTCTCCAGATAGGACCTCTATGCTGGCTGGATCTTGTGGAAGTTATAGTCCACAAAATATTTGGAAGGTACCACGTTGGTGAAGGCTGAACTACACCAAGGGGCAGAGCTTCCAACCTTGCCCACTATGCCCAGCAGAGCTTATGCTGCATTTCTGCCTTGACCTCCCTCAGCTAAGCTTCTCTCTCTGCAGTAGCTGTAAATAAATGAATGAATGAATGAATGCGAGCTTACATGGGGTCAAAAATTAAAATCATATCCCAACCACAGCAATGCATTGTCATTTCACAAAGTTCCATTTGGAACTCCACTCCCTTTGCATGGTGGCAAGATGCTGTGGAATGACAGTTTCTTAGCTGACATGCATGAAAACTGGGGAGGAAAACTACTGGCACATCTGCCTGGGATGGAAAGGCTACAAATTCAGGGACTGGATTTATATTACATCAGAATGTGTACAAGCTGGGGACGGGTTCAATATGTGCCCTGAAGAAACCCCTTCCTGGCTAAATTCTGGCCAGCTCCCAACAGATGCAGCCTCTTGCACTTCCACTCTCATATCAGGAGCTAGAAATAGCCAAATTGATCAGGCCATGTGCACTGCGGCTCCATCTGTACCCTGTACCATTGCATAGGCACATGGCCTGCTGCTCAGTCCCAGCCGTAAGATAGATTGCTACAGCTGACATGTTGGTACTCCAGCTGACACACATTGCTCAGGGTGTGCCTGGAACAACAACAACAACAACAACAACAACAACAACAACAACAACAACAAAACTTATTTTTACCCTGTCCATCTGGCTGGGTTTCCCCAGCCACTCTGGGCGGCTTCCAACAGAATATTAAAATACAATAATCTATTAATCATTAAAAGCTTCCCTAAACAGGGCTGCCTTCTATTGCATCTATTGACTTTGGGATAAAACATGTTGAGCACAATGGGTGTAAAGCACTCCACACCTGCTCTGGTACTGCCTTAGCAGTTCAAAGTTATGTGGAGCAACCCTATGCATGTTTACTAGTAAGTGTGTTTAGGATTGCAACCTAAATGTGAAAAATGGTTTATGATTATCGTTACGCGCCACCCCAGTCTCTAAGTTGTGAGGGACTCTAGAGGTTGTGTGCTGACCCAAGTGCTCTGTTTCCTTGGAATGAAGGTCAGTGGGGACTGTGAGGTCTTTAGGATATATGGTGGGCTTAGGGTGGGTAGGCTCACAACATTAACAACCCAATAGATCTTGCTTCTGTTTTAGGTTTCCAGGGGAGCTCCCAAAGTGTAGCACAGAGCAATACATGCTCCTGTGTCCTCCAGCTTTCAGCATCAGCATCCAGCTCTCTCACACAACCACTCTATTGTTCTTCTAGGGGAGTGTGGAAGAGCACCATTGCCTACCGTGTTTCCCCGAAAATAAGACACTGTTTTATATTTATTTTTCCTCAAGAAGACACACTATGGTTTATTTTCAGGGGATGTCTTGTTTTTATTACGTGCCCAGCCTCACCTCTTCCTTGGCGCCCTCCAGAACTGTGCCTATCACTACGTCTTATTTTCGGGGTATGGCTTATATTGCGCAAATGCGTAGAGATATCCTACTGCGGCTTATTTTATGGGTATGTCTTATTTTCGGGGTAAACAGAGTAGCTTATTTTTTGAGATGCTGATGAACATTTAACTGGCCAGCTAAAGTTATTACCTTGACAAAGGGGTCTAGTCTGACCTGTTCACAGAGTTCTCTCTTACACATTCTAGCCTCACAGATACAGGATTACAAGAACTGGAAGGAAGCCAGAGTATCCTCCAGACTGAAGCCCCCAAACCATAACAATATCATAACACTGGTTGCAGAGGGGAGAGCCAAATCCAGACAAGGTGGTCCAAGAAAAGCGCTTTCTGTTTATGTACCCGGTGTTGTTTTTGCCCATAGTTTTCTCATGGAAATTATTTGGACTGTTCATCATTTTAAGCAGGGAAATCAACAGCAGACATTAAGGTGGTGGTGGTGGTGGTTTACTTTTTTTTTTAAGCATCTCAAGGGTAGAAATTGGGCTGCATTACTGGGTGAGGAAGGGGAAGATTTACACATTTCTGCATATGCTGTTTTCCACATCTTAATCATTCCCTGAAGTAATTATTTGTCCTGCTTGGAAAAATATATTCAACAAACAGCAATTGGGCCCAGGAATTTAGCTGGGGGAAAACAGAATGGGGGAGGGTTAAGCCTGCCTTCCCCTGTAACAGTTGCCCTAATCCAATTCTTCCTCCCTCCTCTCTGCAGCATTTCATCTACAGTGCTTTGGTTTGGAGCAAGGATGTTAACCTGGGTCTCCCATACCTAAATTAAACGCACTCTCCAATAGGACCCACAGGAAGAGTCTAGGGGTCCTCAATCCTTCATCTCCCCATAAAACCATTTGGTAATACAGTGGTACCTCTACTTATGAATAACTCTACTTACGAATGTTTCTACTTACAAATGGAGCTCCGTCCGCCATCTTGGATGCGGTTTAGATAGGATCTTTTCTACTTACGAATTTTTATATAGGGTTGCTTCTACTTACGATTTTTTTGTCTCAATGCATTCCTATGGGATTCGACACAATTTTTTCGACTTACAAATGTGCATTCGGAACGCATTAAATTCGTAAGTAGAGGTACCACTGTATTATCCCAAAGTTTGGACTCTAACTAGATATTTTTCAGTGAGGTGTGGTAGCAGCCACACAGAGTTGGGAAGCAGGGATATGATGCAGCCTTTTATCTGACCAACTCCAGGGTTTGTTTGCTGTCAGAACCTTTGAGGTAAAGAGAAAACTAGTGGAAGAGACTGGAATCATACAGTGGTCTTACTGAATGGTCTTTGAAATGGTCTTTGAAATGACCAAACTGACAGGCTTAAGCATACACACGCAAACACACAAACCGTTTCCCTAGGGTAGCTCAGAAGCTCTGCATAAGCAAAGCTAAAAGGCGCAACACCCTCCTCCATTACCACCCCACCACCCCCATTGTCTAAATTAAGATGTCTAGCATGGTCTCCTACATCCATAATTTTTCCCCTCAAAAGATTCAAGGCTGAAGAAGCAAATAAAGCCATTACACTTCTCCATTACTGTATATTAATGGAGTTCTATTTTTATAGCATTTTAACAGACTTTTAAAAACAGAGCTTAGAAATGAAATCCTTCCCCCCTCTTCTCTTGTCAGATTTGTTTTCTGTAATCTGGAAACGTGCAGGATCCTCTTGCTTCCTGCCCTTATGATAACCAGTGAAAATACTCTGCTCTATTTGTTTTCTTACATCACCAATTAGCTCTCTGCAGCTCTGGAAGCATGATTTCTTAATTAGCTGTGACACCCTCTGCTGGCTGGCTCAACAAGAGCTGAAGGAAAACATTACAGGGTCACAGACACAAACGGAATGGTTTGTCGGCTCGTCTGCTTGGTGAGACCAGATGGGATTTGCCTCTGTCTGCAAGACAGACTATTCATGGCAGTACTTGCTGGAATTTTAGATTTTTTTGCCACTCACTGTCACCCATAGGATTTTCTAATCAGGGTTAAGCTGTTTCTGCTCATGGTGGTTAGAAAATGGGAATCCACTTTGGCCTCGCTGTCTCCTGAGTGCAGCTCTTTTTCCTGCTTCCAGAACAATATCTTTTACTTCTTTCATGATACAGTGGTACCTCTGGTTAAGAACTTAATTCGTTCTGGAGGTCCGTTCTTAACCTGAAACTGTTCTTAACCTGAATCACTACTTTAGATAATGGGGCCTCCTGCTGCCACGGCGCCTCTTAACCTGAGGTATGTACTATTTCTGGGTTAGCAGAGTTTGTAACCTGAAGCATTTGTAACCTGAAGCGTATGTAACCCAAGGTACCACTGTAGTAAGAAACAACATGGGAACATGTGCCTGTGAGAACAATGCCATCATTTTACTTAACAGTTTTGACATTTTCTAATCTAGAGTATGCTACACACCTCAGGCATTTTTCATACCAGGTCTTATAAAGCCTAAATCACATGGGGCCCTGGTGCCACTCTCCATATTAATGCTTTAAGATTGTTGCACAGGTCCTGCTTTTAGTACCCTCTTCAGTAGAGGCGCATTTTTTTATTTAGTTACTTGTTTAAAACATTTACGGTATATATTGCTCCCTTATCAGTGATTCCAGGGAGGTTCACAGCAAAAGATCAGCACATTAAAATATAGAAAACAGGGGAATGGAGGAAAACCAAGGACAGCAAAACCAACCAATTCTACTAAATGCTCAGCATTGGAATCAGCAAATGCCTGGATGAATAAAAAGGCCTTTAGCATGCGTCAAAAACTTATCAGTCAGTTCCTGAATAGGTTGGAGGGGAGGTGGTTTCACAAACTGGGCACCATAATGGGAAGAGTCCTTCCTCCTGACTGTCACAAGGACTGGCTGGATGGAGAGGAGAGGTGGGAGGCACCAGCTGGGTAACCCCCAAGGGAACCCCTAGGGGAAGAAGGTTCAGAGCCAGAGGATTGGTGGTAGGACACCAAGGAGAGGTCAGAGGAAGAAGAGGGAGCACACTGGAGGAAGGGGGTGTCAGAACCAAAGAGGCAACAAGGTTCAGTGAGCAGGAAGATGCTGGGGCAGAGAACAGTCCTAATTCAGAGGGGGGGAGGGTAAATAATTCATACTCACAGCCTCCCCACCCACCTGCAAGGCAGTGAGGAAGCTGGTTGGTTGATCATTAGCACACAAGAAGAGCCTACTGGATCAGGACCATGACCCATCTAGCCCAGCATCCTGGTCTCAGATGCCTCCGCCACAAGCAAGACCTGAGTGCAACAGCAATCTCCTTGCTTGCAACACCAGTTATGTTCTTGTGAGTACGTATAACATTACTCTCTTAGTTGATTTATAGCCTTCCCCATCCCATCGCATGAATGGGTAACACTATGAAGTCATGAAAATATATTTTATACTTCTAGGAAGATCATGATTTGAAAGAACAAAGGTGTTTTGTCCTGTGATTCATCTAGGAGGCGGCAATGTGTCCTTCCTTTCTCATATGAAACTGTCATATCATATCATTGCTGCACTGACTGGCAGAAGAAATAAAACATCCCAGTCGGGGTGGATCATTTCAAGGCTTTCTTTATCACTGAGCTATGTCCCCTACACTTGGTGCTTCCAAAACCTTCTTATTCCTTACTGCAGTACACATGAAATCATATGGAAAGCCTGTCACCAACAACATCTGGTCCAGCAGTGGCATTTTTTAAAAAAAAAAAAACCCACAAAAAACACCACCAAATTATACTTCCTTTTCATTTGCAAAATGTATATTTGGCCTTGGACCTTGATTAAACCTCCATCTCAGCCATGAGCTTGCCAGCTAGCAGAGAGCAGCTTGCTTCCCAGCATCAGTTTACATGCCTCTTTAAGGACTTGATCCAAAGACTTGATCCACTGTACCAAACTCCTCATCACTTCTCCAACAAAAGGCAGAGATCTGAAACCCATCATGGGGCTGCTAACGTAAGCCAGAAACACCTCTCTTTTTTTCTTTTAGTCGATTGTGACAGTTGCCCTGACTCATCTGTGTGCATGAGTATTATGAACAACCTTGAAAACTTGGGCTAGCCCTTGTATTTTTCCTAAGTGATCTTAGTCACTCCCAAGCAAAGGCTGTTAATCACAGGGGTCAGATTCATTGTTCTTTATATAGCTGAGATTGAGCAAAAACTCTTTTATAATCATGGGTGGGTTTGATTGTAATTGTGCTCAAAATTGCATAACAAAACAAGCCAGTTCAGAGAAATGAGTCTGAAACCCAGCACCCTGTTTTAGGACTATCCATCTCTGTTCTTTTACTTTGGCTTACTAGTAGTGACCTATGTCTCTCTTGGCTAACCCTACACTAAATAGATATCTAGAAGGGTTTGTAACTGATTTTTAAAATTATTTTTTATTATGAACAGATGGTTTTTCAGTGAATCTGTGACAAGAACCAAGAGGATCATGAGATCCTTATTATAACTTGCAAGTTCATATTCAGTTCCTCAGTCATAGCAAAATATGCAGCCCTTTCTAGACAGAGATCCTCATGGATCCAGATCTCACCATTGAGATAGGCATGGGCATAGTCAAGGGGTGGCAAGGGGGCAGCTGCCCCCTCTAGATCAGGCATCCCCAAACTGCGGCCCTCCAGATGTTTTGGCCTACAACTCCCATGATCCCTAGGTAACAGGACCAGTGGTCAGGGAAGATGGGAATTGTAGTCCAAAACATCTGGAGGGCCGAAGTTTGGGGATGCCTGCTCTAGATCAAGTAAAACAAGAGAAATACTTAACTAACTGACCAATCACGTCACTTCTGCCCCCCCCCCAATAAAATCCTGGCTACGCCCATGGAGATAGGTTGCCTCTATAAAACCTCCCTTTAGTGTGGGAGGAAAAAGGCAAGGATCTTTATGCTGTAGCAAGTGAGACATGTAATGCCAAATGCAATTTGGATCTCTTTTTCCAACAGAAACCATGCACAGTCAGATGTTCATAATTTGGGTGGTGTAAATGCTGCAGAACCACCCTCACCACATTCTAGGCAGGCATACAACCTTCACTCTCAGGATCGAGGAGAACCTGTTCTTTGGCTTTTCAGTGGAAGCCAGCCTAATGCCGCACAGCTTGGCTAGATCTTGAGCCCCCCTCAATTGTCAAAGCAGTTTTGAAGTATTAAAAAGGCATCTGAAGCATATATACATGACACGTGCTTGAAAAACAAAAGTAAAATAAAGGACTCAGGACCCCTGGGGGATGGGAGGGACAGCAGTGGGCCTAGAGGTTGCATATGTTTCACTGGAGGAATTAAGGTGGTGGTCTGGGGACCAGAGCTCACCCTATAAGGGGAAGCACCACACCACTCCTGTTTGAAGGATACATCTTGCATGATGGATCTGAATGGACAGCATGCTGGACAAATACATTAAATCATTCCCAACAGTGGCATAAAAACTTGCACTTTAAAAGACAACAACTTTCATTTTTCTCTTGGTGAAACCAGGAGGACTATATTCTAATGCTGCTTTTGTTTGTGTTTTAACGTAACCAACAGGTTCTAACATTTGAAATATGGCTATATCACACGCTGCACAACTGTTACATCTGCATGCATACAATTACACACCTAACAAACTGGCCTTTTCTCTGTTTTTGTTAAAATTTGCAGCAGTACCATATTCTAGAGGAGCCTTCCCCAATGTGGTGGTCTCCAGATGTTGTGGGATTACAGTTCCCATCATCCCTGACCATTGGCCATGCTGGCTGGGGCTGATGGGAACTTGAGTTCCACAACAAATGGAGGTCACCAGGTTGGGAAAGGCTGCTCTCGAGCAGGCATCCCCAAACTGCAGCCCTCCAGATGTTTTGGCCTACAACTCCCATGATCCCTAGCTAACAGGACCAGTGGTCAGGGATGATGGGAATTGTAGTCCAAAACATCTGGAGTGCCGAAGTTTGGGGATGCCTGCTCTAGAGGAATGTTCGGGCTGCAGCCCAATGCACATTTGCTTGGGAGGAAGTCCTACTGAACTCTTGAGTAGGCATGTACAGAATGATACTGTGCCTTCAGATGTTCTTTATTTCAGTTCACTGTTGCAAAGGTAATTGGCAATCTGCCTCATTCAGTGAATAAACTTAATAAAATAACAATAACCAGAGTTTGCACATTTCTCACATACAGCTGCTTATAACAGTTAAATCTAGTAATCACTTTCCTTAGATGGCAGGGATTAAATGTTGTTTGCTTTTATCATCATTAAACTGAGCAAAATAAGCTTGCACTGACACATCCAGAATAAATTCAGTACCAGTGTAGAACTATCTAGAGTATGGCAGGGATTTGCAGACTGTTTTTTGAAAATAGAAGAGAGACTGCTTTATTTTCATAGTGGTCAAGCCCTCATGTGACAATTTTGATGGAGGGATTTGTCCAAAATAAACCACAACTGAAAAATTAGTGAAAGCAGACAGCCATAAAATACAAGTATGTGTGTGTGTGTGTGGGGGGTAATTTCTACTTTGAAATACAGGCTTCTTCTTTCCTTTTTAAAAATTATTTAGAAAAATATCATTGATCTGGCTTGATGATACTCTGACTCAAGGAAAGGAGCATGACCAAAAGCCACATACGAGAAGGGTTGGGATGTTAAATTTTACTTGAATGCTCAGAATCTGGATTTTATGCCTGTTTGTCAAAAGCAGGTTTGTGACAAGGAACGCTAGGCTGCAAATCCAAGCACCATTAACATGTAGTGGAGGCAATTAGGATGTTATTTAGTTCCTGTAACCTCAGGCAGCAGAATTGGCAGAACGGAAAGTTGGATGTCCAGTTCTGCGCAACTGTCCTTAGTAGGAGAATGCAGAAAAGCAACTCCCACCCGAAGGACAGATAGCATCTAAACAGCCTCCTTACTAACAGGGAACATTTTCAGTACCTTCCAGGAGGAGTCTTCAGCACATCAACAGCAATAAGTGAAAAGAAAAAGTAATTACCCTAGTTGGAAACAACCCAGCATCTTGTTTAAGGAGTTGCCTTGGC
The DNA here is from genome assembly GCF_963506605.1 of Zootoca vivipara. Lineage (NCBI taxonomy): Eukaryota > Metazoa > Chordata > Lepidosauria > Squamata > Lacertidae > Zootoca > Zootoca vivipara. Next base: position 75,015,841 of record NC_083277.1, on the reverse strand, counting down.
CTTAAGAACCGAAATGAGCTCATGCAGATACACTTAACTTGGCCAGAAAGGCCTGGAGCCAACCTATGCAATCACCATGCCCTCCATGCCATTGAGGAAATTGTGGTTAGTGTTATTAATTTAGGAGAAACACTTTTTCCTTTCCAGTTCAAAAACCTTAACCTCCAGGCTTGTTTCAGAATGCAGCATGCTTCCTCAGTGTGATACCTCAAGGAGAACAAGCCTGCTCAAAGCCATGCCTTTAACACGGGGGTTCATTTCACAGAGATTTCAGTAGCTCTATTCAGAAGTTAAAGCCCTTCTCTGTAATAATCACACAAGGTGAGAGTGGGGTACCGTGCTAACTGGCTCCTCCACCACTCCCCTCGTATCTCTGTCACCTCGTACTTCTACTCTCCACATGTTGGAAGGGAAGATGTGCAAAGGGAAGCCTGCTTTCCTCTCTGCCTGAGCCCTTTAATGCCTGAACTGAGGAAGGGTCTGTTTTGAGGGTGACAACATCCCTTGGGCTCAGACATGATGAACTGCTAGTCTAAATAATAATAATAACAATAAATAGTAATAATTAGGCATTCTAGCACCTCTTTTTCCATAAAAATAGCACTGAGTAGATGGATTTAATATTCAGATTGAAGGTAATGGTAGTGGCAATCTGGTAATATTTATAAATAATTTTAGGCAGCTGCAACCCTCATACCATTACTTAGGAGATATCCCCTGTACTTCTTCATGACTTTGAATTAAGGCAGTATTTCTCCTCATGGGAAGCAACAGCTGCAAACCATGTGATCTCTTTTTCTGATAGTCCCATAATCATGGGATTTATAGTAAGCATTCAAAGCAACAGTAAATCTCAGGTATCATTTCCTTAAACAGACAAACAGCATCAGATGCCCTCTAATACAATTTGGCATCTCTTCTTGGTAACAGATTAGGCTTGCGAGTAGTCATTCACCTGTGAGTAGGAGGAGTAGGAGTTGCTTTTAGACAAGTAAGACTTGTCCCCCAGAAATTCAGGTGAGTTACCTTTCAAGCATTAAAAGGTCACTAGATGCATTCCAACTGCGTTCTGGAGCTTTGCACAAATGTTTGCTCTTTCTTCCAGCCTCTTAGGCACCATAAGCCCTATGACTGGAAGGGAAAAACAACTCCAGAGATCAACCTCAAAAATGCAGGCCACGTTTAAAACACAGGGTTGTGTTCCGAAGGCTGTGAGCTGGGTTTTTTCCTTCCCCTTTCCAGGAAAAGGGAGAGACGAGGAAGGAGGCTCCTTACTGTCAAGAACTGCAAAAGACAAAAGCTAAAGGGGAGGCCAAGAGGAGCACCATCCTCTGACTCACTTTATTCAAACCTGACCAAACTGCAGTCTTCTTTTATTGCTCATTGCAAAATCCAATTCTGCAAATCACAATTCCCTCATTATTTAGTTGTTGCTTATGCTATCTGCAGTGCCAGTGGAAAAGCAGTTCATGCAGTTTAGAGCACTGATGCAAAGCCAGTAAAAACAAAACTACCCTCTTATTGATGGTTTTGGAGGTTCTTCCAGAGCTACATCAATCTATATTACAACTCTCATCCACTTAGTTGGCCTTCCTTAGGACAACCACGTTCCTCAGAGTGAAGAGTAGGTCTTAACTCGTGAGTCTCTAATGTGGTATCAACAAGTCTAATTGTAGCGGGGGGTGGGTGGGTTGTGGCATGCATGTGGTGCTCACAACACTTTCCCTAGTCTGTAAAAGTAGCTGGGGCCCAAACATTTTTGAGGGCAATTCTAACCTGCCTGAAATCAACACACCACAGATGAATGGCTATTTGCAAGGTTGGAAAAACCCAGACAGTGCATGTGCATTCACACATTTTAAAAAGCCATTCCTCTAGCAGGAAGAAAGAACAAAGAGGCGTGACCACAAGGCTCAGCTTACTTTATTTGGCCTTAACTCCACCCACCCACCCCGGCCAGGCATCCTTTGTCCCACCTGGCCAGGTGGCGGGTCATAGGCCAACCCGAGCAAGTGGGTGGCACCCGTGCCAGGTAAGCCTCGTGCGATGTCACAAACCCCACCCACCTGAGGGGAAGAGTGAGGACAGAAATTAACCCCCCCACACACACACAAACACAAACACATTTAACAGACCATAGGCCTGGTTATAGAGAAACATTTTTACCAAGAACCCAAAGATATGCAATGAAAAGTGCCAGGCGAGCCTCCCTGGGGAGAGAATTCCACAAATGGGCAGCCACCACAGAAAAGGTCACTCCATGCCACCGAGGTCACCTGAGCCTCAAGCAACAGCAATGGATGCAGAAGGATCCCCAAATTATGTACCCACTCCTTCAGAGGGAGTATAACCCCATCAAGAGCAGGCAACCCCCCATCCATCCAGTCTAGGGAACTGCCCACTAACAGTGAGTCAGTCTTATCTGGATTGAGCTTCAGTTTATTGGCTCTCATCCAGTCCATTACCAAGGCAAGACAATGGTCCAGCACATCCACTGCCACCCCTGCAAATGTAAAGGAGAAGTAGAGCTGTGTGTCAGTAGCATATTGCTGACAACATACTCCAGAACTCTGAACAACCACACTCAGTGGTTTCATGTAGAAATTAAACAGCATGGGGGATAAAACTGAAACCTGAGGAAACCCACATTGAAGGCTCCATGGAGCCAAAGAGCCCTCCTCAGGCATCTCCCTCTGGAAACAACCATCCAAGTAGGACCAGAACGATCAAAAAGCGCCACCTCCCGACCTCTAACTCAGATAGCTGCTCCAGAAGGATACCATGGTTGGTGGTATTGCAAACTGCAGGGAGGTTGTGGAGAATTAACAGGGACACATTTCCCCTCTCTCTCTTCTGACAGAGGTCATAATACAGGGCAACCAAAGAGGTTTCTGTTCCAAAACCAGGCCTAAACCCCAATTGAAATGAATCTAGAAAATAATAATCTTTCAGTTCCCATGACACTCAAAGTATTCTGAATCTGATACCGGTACGTGCCTCCTCACCCCATCAATAGACTCAGTCTACTGCTCTTCCGGGACACGGGTGGCACTGTGGGTTAAACTACTGAACCTAGGGCTTGCTGATCAGAAGGTCGGCGGTTCGAATCCCCGCAACGGGGTGAGCTTCCGTTGCTTGGTCCCTGCTCCTGCCCACCTAGCAGTTCAAAAGCATGTCAAAGTGCAAGTAGATAAATAGGTACCGCTCCGGCAGGAAGTTAAACGGTGTTTCTGTGCGCTGCTCTGGTTCGCCAGAAGCAGCTTAGTCATGTTGGCCATATGACTTGGAAGCTGTACGCCGGCTCCCTCAGCCTATAAAGCGAGATGAACGTCACAACCCCAGAGTCGTCCGCGACTGAACGTAGTGGTCAGGGGTCCCTTTACCTTTACCTTACTGCTCTTCCACTAGTTCCTTCTAGAGCAGGCATGTCAAACCTGCGGCCCTCCAGATGTTTTGGACTACAATTCCCATCTTCCCCAACCACCGGTCCTGCTAGCTAGGGATCATGGGAGTTGTAGGCCAAAACATCTGGAGGGCCGCAGGTTTGACATGCCTGTTCTAGAGCAGTGTATCGAATTTGTCTTTAGCTGGGCTCCAGGTTCTTTAATGAGGAGGACTCTGACCTGGAATTTCCGCAGTGACAGGAGAGGAGGGAGGGAAATGTGCAATGTCTTAACTAAGTAAGACCTGACCGGAGGGTATTAGTGACATTTAAGCCACTTGGCAACCAAATTGCCACAGACAAGTACACCTCTGAACAGCACTGTTGGAAAAATACTACCAGGGCATCTGTAAAGAAACCAGACTGGTATGAACAATATGTTTTCCCGATAAAAATCAAGCTATTCCCAAGTGTTAATTGTGGGAAATTTATCATCTGGGCTCTTTGCCTGAGACAATACGCAACTCTGTTTCATGCTGTGGGCTCCTTTCCCCTCACATTTCTCCCCACATTAAAGCCTCCTGGAAAGCTTTTATTTTGGCATTTGTTATTGTAAGCATGCAAACTCTCCAAACACACATGGATTTGATTATTTCATGCAAATGCCACCCCCCCCCAGCAGCCCTCCAAAAGAAACTCCCAAGTTGCAAGGAAGACCCCTTTAAGCAAGTAATCAGAACCCTGCAGTATTCAAGAAAGAAAGAAAAAGATCAATGCACGCTGCTTATTATGCTTATATTTAAAGGCCATCTCTTTGCTTTCCAAAACTCAGTACTTGGAAAAACCACAGGCAGCTTAACCTACAGCTGAGCTGAGGATTACATTATTGCAACAGGGGTTTGCTTGACGTGGTCTCCTCCACAATACCCCACTGCAGTGAAAAACAGGGATCCAAAAATTCACAGACGCACTGGACAAGGGTGCCCCTTGCAATCCTGATGAATTCTGCTTCCCAAAGCTGCGATCAAGCTGTCTCATGATATCTAGACAGCTTTGATGTGAAGGGCAGAGGCAGGAGCTATAGCAGAGAAGTATCAAGTCAGATTCACTAATTCTGAAGAAACTACAGACTTGCACAATAGTTTGTGGGAGAACTGCTAGAGGCCCTTTTCTGTTATCTTGAGGTTTCCAAGAGATCCTTCTACTAGGAGACTTTCTTGCTTGCTTACAATAAAATGCACCCTAGGAAAGGACTCCAGCAATACTTCTGCCACGGTGCATGTCTTCAAAGGGAGCCAGAGAGGTACCAGAAAGCAAAGATGGTGTCCTGAGAAGGAGCTCCTGGTGCTTCAGATACTTAGATATACTGTGTCCAGCAAACCATGAGAAGAAAAGGGAAAGTCCAACTAAGCCAGGGAAGCTGCAGGAATGAAAAGTCTACCAAGTGAAATACATCACATACACTTCCAGCTCACAATACAGTAATAAATTCTCGGGTATGGGTTAGTTCAATACCGGGGGGGGGGAGGGTTCACATAGTCCACAGTCAGAAGATGACGCTGACATTTTGTCTCTATATTTAGCACCCTCATTGTCTGGTGCTAATGTGTGGCTGTCAGTGACTGCATTTAATTAGATGACAGAACAAAGAATACGCCAAACTCTATTACATCCCATCTCCCAAATACCAGTGGTTGTTTTGAGAATAATTTCTGAGCATACAGTATATATTTGCTAGTGTGACTGTCATACAGAATGGTGCATGTCTGCCTTTTCTGGGCTGGTTCTTCGCCTTGACCCATGGTTCCCCTCCGGTTTGCTTTGATTATTTAATCATCTTTTGTATTTGATCCACTTGTCATCACAGACATTGTTGAAAATTGCCATAAATAAATGCTTATCACTGAGAAGAAACTGTTAAGAGCACTTACATACCAATTTTCATCCACCTATTTCAAGACATTTACCCCAACTAAGGCAATGCATTAAATATGCCTGTTTCACATTTTAAAATAATAATAATAATACTAATACATCTTATAGACGGAAAAATACGGTATGTCAGGACGAGGCACACAATTTCAGTTAAAAAAACCTCACAGCTATTGCAGATAAGTTCCCCAATAAAATGCCTTCTGCCAATAACAGAACAAAAGACAAATATCTGCCAATCATACGACATGTTTTGCCACGCTATCTTTGAATAGATGGGTGGCAACCTGTTGCTCTGCTATTCCATCTGTGAACCAAATCTGTACAGAATGCAGAATCCAGTGCTTCTGTTTCCAAGACTAAAAGCCTTTCCCATATTACTAAGGAAAAGCTTTTAGACCAGCTCTACAGACCACTGCCGCCTTTGGCAATTAAGAGACATAAACTACATGGTCCCACGAAAAGAAAGAAAAATCACAAGGAAATGCAAGCCTTGGGATATTGGAGGGAATGCCTATTCCCTACTGGGAACTACTACTGGGAACAGATGGGCTGAAGCCAAGGCCAAAATGAACTCTGCCCTCCTGCCCATCAACAGATGTTGTGATGAGTGTTGTTGACAGGTAAGCATGGTTAGCTGCAAATGGCCTCATGGGCCAAACTAGATACCGTAGCAGACCAAGATTAGTCCACAGGCTGAAGGTGTTCCACTCCTGGTGCAGACAATACTGTGCTAGGTGAACCAGTGGTCTTACTCAGTATAAAGGCAGCTCCCAATGTCTCCTATGTTCCTAGAAGCCTGGCATGGAGAATTGAATCATAAAGAAGAGATGGGTAACCTGTGGCCTTCCAGATGTTCCCTGAGGTTCCTCACCCCACTAATAATGGTTTGTACCAGATATCTCCATCCCTTTCCTTCCCACATACATGCACAGGATCTGGGAAGTATCAGCATAAGCAGCTATATGAATAAAACTCACCCTAGCTAGTTGGAATAAAAGTCTCCTCTTGGAAGCTTTTAATCATTACATTCCTTTCTAATGTCAAAGCCCTGGGATGACAAGCACTGGACTGTTGGGGGAGAGGGCGGGTGGGGAGGAGTGTCTGCCAAGAAATTAGACTTGATGGGATTCATCTAGTCATTGGATCCTTAAGACTTGTTCTTCTACCAACAACTACCACCAAGCTGGAACTTCTTTATTGTATACAAGTCACGTCATCAGAATCAGCTTAGTATGCCAGGGGATAGCTCATGTGCACACAGCAGCACATATTGCCTGGAATAGGTAAAGAGAGAAATCGGTTGGGACTGCAAGTGTTGTGCATAGTTGTACAATTTCACCAATTATTTTCAGGGCATATATTAATATGCCACCTTTGCAACAACATAACTGTTACCGTCAAGCTGAAGATCCCTCCTGGGACTGAAGCACTTCAGGATATAGATGCGGGTATGGCCTATATGAATGCTTTTCCATGTCAAATACTCTCTCCTTTTGAATAAAGCTAGTACATAAGAGAGAAGGGTTCTAGCCAAGCCTTCCCCTAATGTGGCATTTTTCCAGGTGCAAGGAATATTTTACAAATATGTGATCCAACTCCTACTTTCTCAAGTGGTCCAATCCCAGGAGGATTACTGAATGTGTATCTTTTCTGCGACAATTTATCTTCTAATATGATCTATAAGGTTTGGGATTATGTGATTCACCCATTCATTCCAACTGGGAGTCCTGTACATGCACTGGGGCAACAGGTAGGCACATGTAATGTGGACAATATGCACATACATTTGTAAGCACACACCTTATTGTGCAATCTCCACCACCACTTTTTTTTAAAATGGAAAAGGTCACATAAATTATATGCTGTACAACTTTTTTTTTAAAAAAAAAAAGCTCTTCAAAAGTTCATGGCAGAAAGAGAAGCTTCACAGACAAAGAGGATTGAGCAAAAAGTGACAAGTAATAAAAGAGCTGCAATAAGAAAAGGAAGATGCTATGGCTCTATGCACTGAGATGGGCTCAGCTCAGCAGCCTTTTTATGCTTCATACAATAGAACAAAGGTAGTCAATTCACTGAGTCTATTTAAAGGAGAAGCAGCAGTTTGATCTGTCTGTTGTCAAAGCCCTCCCAGGGGTGTGCACAACACTGTTGCTGAAAGGACTGGAATAGCAGGTATCAAGGGGGTAATATCCTCTCCAGATTCACACATAGCTACAGTGCAGGTTACTATAGAAACCCAAGGATTATTTTTAGAAATCATCATGTTTTAACATTAGCAAGCCCATCATGAGTTCGGAAGAGGAAGGATAAATTCCCCCTCTCCACCCCGTTTTTCCATTTTTGAATGATGTCAGGTCAACAGTATATATGTGTGCGCACGTACATGTTCATGCATTAATTGAAAGCATTTCAATAAAAGCCAAATTATAAAATAAAAGCCAAATTATTCCTTGTCAGTGGCTGTGCATTGTGTACATGGGGGAGAGAGAGAGAGAATCCTTTGTGACATTTCTTTAGGAATAGAATTGTACAGTCCAAGACCAAAGAAGAAACAGTCGTACCGTCCATCAGGATGTGTGTCTGCATCAACCTATCAGTACTAAAACAAAGCAAAATAAAATAAAGAAACTGCATATGAAACCTTAGTCCCAATGCAGTGTGCTTGCATTTGTTCCTAAACAAGAGCCAAATGACTCCTATTGAAAGACCATCTGTGCCAAACAAGACTATCACAATTGCACGGGACAAAGGAGGCTGCTGGTGGAAAGTGGGATATAGCTCATTATCAGCTTACCTGCTGCTGCAGCCAAAAAGGAAACCACCTGACCTTATAACATGAGCCATCCAGTTACCGTACTCTTCCACTGGTGTGGTCATCCTAATGAAAATATTTTAAAATGCAAGATCTAATTCCCATAACCTTCTTCACTCACCCATCTGTTTCAAACATGCATAACCAAACATAGTAGAAATCAGCCTAGGTCCATAATGAAGAGGAATACCCCTCTGAAGGACAGCAGTTTGCCATACATGAAATGGAGACTGGAAGAACCTCAAGTAAACAGCGTCCCTGGCTGTTTGTGCTACTGGATGCATAAAACCCTTTATTAAAAAATAACTAGTCTTGCAACACCTTAAAAAAGAAAAAAAAGAAAAACAAGGTCTTTAGGTCCCACAAGAGTCAGAGTTGTTTTTGTTGCAACAGACAAATGTGGCAACCCCTCTGGAAATCGTTACAATGGAAAGCCTGCTTGGGCGCATCACCTTTGGCAAGCAGAGCATGTTCTGTTTTGTCTCTTCAGCGGCACACAGTAGAGATGTTTGCTACAGCATAACTGCCATCAATTTCTTCTGGGTTTCCACCGCCATAAAAAAGGAGAAAGGAAAATTGCACACAAGTTTTCATTTCCAAAAGCTAATAGTACTGAGACATCTCGGCTGTTCAGCATCCTTAAGTTTATACCGATTAGATTTTCAGCCTGCATGTTCCACCTTCTTGGTGCCTCCCTCAAGAGTTTAGTACAGGCAATTCCCCACTTACAAGGCAGTTACATTGCAGAACCCCAGGTTCTAGCATTCGGAAGGAGGGAGAAAAAAGTTGTCTCTATCCACTTTTCTACACCATGGGCTATCTTATACACCTCTATGTACAGGATGTGCACAGCTAGCCAAAATATTTCTGTGTTTATCACCCATTAGTGTTATTGGGCAAAGCCATTTCCAAAACACTACAAGAGGAGAGAGAGAGAGAGAGAGAGAGAGAGAGAGAGAGAGAGAGAGAGAGAGAGAGAGAGAGAGAGAGAGAGAGGCCTAATTGTTTGGGCATGTGCCACAAATCCTGTTAAATGTGTACACAATCTGTAATCTGGGTTACTTAGAAGTCTCTAAGACTTCAAAGAACAAATAAAAGAGAACCTGGCCTTTAGGGAATACCGTAATACAATGGGTGTCCTCAGAATCCCAGATAGTTTATCATCAGAACACGGAAGGCAGCCTTTTCCACATCCCCAAAACTCACAGAGAAGCCCAGCCTGTTTAGGTACGTCCCAGACCTTACTGTATAAAGCCATTGCCCTTTATGTCCCAACTCACTCATCTACTTTAATATATGTTTGGCACCAGGCAAAGACTTCTTGTTCTCCCAGGTCTTTCAACTTCTGTTAATATACTTTAAACACATTTATTTTAGCCTCTGTAAAATAATGGCAGTTTGGCTAGTTTTAATCTTTTGTAGCTGGACTGAGTTGCTGGGATTATGATGCTTGTCTATGTTGGATATTATGGTTGAATTTTATGTTCTTGTTGGGTTGATTTAATTGATTTATGTTTTTATTGAATTGTTATATGATTTGTTTCCATTTTTTCTATTTTACTGTGTTGCCCAGAGAATGTTTTTTTGTTGTTGCTGTTGTTAATTAGGTGACTCACAAATAGACTATAATAAATTCAAATAAGCTCCTTCACTAAACAAAAAATTACCTTCACTGGCACAAAGAATGCTCAAACAAACTGAAATAAATTGCGGTATTGTTGCATAATTAACTACAAGCCACAAAAAAATTCTAATTTCTGCTCAGAGAATTGTCTTTCAGCATATTATTCTAGAGTCCACAAGCAAAAAAAATAAAATCTTTGGGTTTAAAAAAGGCACAGGTCCCTGCTTAGACATCAAGCTGGTGCTGTGACTGATTTTCACCGTCACTCTACCCGTCCCTGCGCACAGCATTACATTAATACAAAAAGCTTTATTTAGGAGCTATTTTCAGACTTGAGAGAAATGAGAATTGTAACAACCTGCAACACCCTTGATTGAATGCAGTTCACTAGAGCTGCTGCTGCTGCTGTTACCACCATATGGAACCTTTCACGCCTGCTAGTTTTTATTTCGCACAACGCTTTAAAAAAATCTAATAATATCTGCTTTTGTGATTATATGCCTCACATTCACAAAAAGAAATTAAAAGTCTCACAAGGTGTTATAATTCAGGACCTTTCAAGGCGACTGTACATTTTAAAAAGCAACAGAGTGTTGCAAAGAAGGGGCACTGTCCAAATCATTTGTTCCGTTACCCCAAGGATGTAGGAAGATAGGGGCGGTGGGGGCGGGCCGCCCCGAGCAGCACGATCCCAGGGGCACCATCGCGGCTGCCCACCTCACCCTCAAAACACACATCCCGCCCCGTGCACAGCACGCCCCGCCCCCAAAACATGCGTCTTGCCCCTGCGCACAGCGCGCCCCACCCCCAAAACGCGCGCCATGTCCCTGGAGGAAGCGCGCCTGTTCTCCGCCCCCGGTGGCGGAGCATGAAGCTCCACTGCTGACTAGCACAACAAAATTTTCCCACTCTCCTCCCTACCGAACATGCCCCCCCCCCCCCGTTTCCCAAAATCTGCTCCAGGGAGTTGAGGGAACCCCCAGGACAGATTTGGGGGCAGAGGAGAGCGTTCTGTTCCAAAAAGCCTTCTACTGATGTAACCTTTGGATACAAGCATTTTAGGTGTTCCCTGCTAGAAGCACTAACTGAGTCCCATTATGTTGCTCCCAATCCACATGGGATGCAGAAGCATCAGTCAGTAGAGCATGAGGCTCTTTATCCCAGGGTTGTGGGTTGTGGGTTCAAGCCCCATGTTGGGTGACAGATTCCTGCATTGCAGGGAGTTGGACTAAATGACCCTCATGACCCTTTCTACCTCTACAATTCTATAATTCTATGTGTTTGTTCATTGATGCATTTGGCTTTTTAGTGGAAAATGTAAGGATATAAGGCACTATCTTTAGAATATGGTAGCCCCTCCTAGGGTGTTGCCTGCCAATTAAGAAAATACTCTCTGTGAGGTCCACAGATGTTCAAACACATGTTCACGTGCCAGCCAGGATCTAACCACAAAGCCCCTAAGGCAAGAAGGCAGATGAAAAGGGAGAAGCTGTAGAATGGTGGTACACGCTGCATAAACAATTAAGGCTTTCCTGTTTGGGCCCTTGTATCACACTAATAAAAAGATCACTGCAAATCAGAGAATCTCCTGACCAAGTCCTCAGATGACTAAACCTATGAACTGCTGTCTGTAAGTGATACTGAGTTATGTTATTGACTGAGCTAAGTCATAAAACCACTCCATATCTGCTTTACAGCTGGGGAGGGACCATGGCTTAGTAAGATAGCATTTGCCTTGCATGCAGAAGGCCCTGCCAATCTGAGATAAAAGGACCTCAGGCAACATGTGAAAGGCCACTGCTGAAGACCTCGGAAAGCCACTGTCAACCAGAGTAGACAGTATTGGCCTAAATGGATAGTCTGACCTGGCATATGGCAACTTCCTGTGTTCACCTGCGCCCCCCTCTGATCTGCATCAAAGGAGTCGCTTCTGTTCCCTGCAGCGCACAATTTGAAGCATTCAGGCCTATGAGTCATTGGAACCTCCTTTGCTTCTGTGACTTTCACTCCTCCCTGAGGTGATAGAATGCTTTCCTAATTAAAAAATAAAAGTGAATTAATTACCAGAAAGATTTTGCACCGAGAATGAAATCTTTTCCAGCAAAATGTTTAGTGGAGCTTCAGGCATTTCTAAAGATGAAAATGTTGATGGGTAAGGTGGGAGCTAACATCCTGCAAAAGCCAATTTGTGCATTATTTCAAGCAGGTTGATAAAGGCAACATTTTGTAAACCCTCTAAGGGAAGAACTACTACATATTATGATTAAACACAGGGCTGCCACCTGCCCCACCCTGCCCCCAAAATAGTAGTTCTCATCTGAATTCTCCTCCTTCTTAAGAAGAAGAATGGCCATCATTGTCTCCATATTATTGAATGGGAACCAGGGCCGTCTCGAGCAGGTCGGGCGCCCTGGCGCTGAGGCGCATAGATCGCTCCGGCGCCCCCGCCCTCACAGCATGGCTTCTGCGCGGCTTCGCTGTGCAGCGCCCTGCGCCACCAGGACTGCAACTAGAGCCGGGCCTGATGGGAACACATTAACATCATCATGACACAACACGATACTACTCATTGCAGAACAAAAGAGAGAACTTAACACGGGGGGGGGGGGCTCCCATTTTTTACAGCAGCTCAGTGTTTCCAAAGTAGCTTTGATTGGAGCTCAAGGGTCAAATCTTTAAAAGTACAAGATGCTCTGATCTCTGGACCTACCTCCACGCCCCCAAGCTGGATATTTACTGGTAACTTAAAAAAAAATACCACCCTTAAGGCTTATGCTTAAAAATTAACATTGAGATGATCAAGTGGCTACAGTCCTTTGATTTTTCCATTTAAATACAGGGCAGTACAGTCTCCTTCTCTGAAGTCTGTTTTGCACACACATAGAGTGAGTCATTGCAGAAGTGCACAGTTTAATGACTCATCATAAGCCTGGCCCTTATACAGTATTAGATGGATTAAAAGGATACTTTTCATCCCACAATGCTACTGAAGTATGCTGCACAGTGATTGACAAATGACAACGTATGTTTGAGAACCAGATTATTTTCAGCATTTTACTTTCCTCCTTATAATGCATTAGGATCATAAATGGAGAGGACCTTCTGAGAACATCCAAAATGGACTGAGAAATGAGACATCTTAAGAAAGGTGTACAGTATACATACGGTACAACTTGTGTAGGTCTGAGTCACACCCTTGTGTGGATGAATTAGGTGACCATAAGCAAGAAGCAAATATTTGAAACACCAATTTCTCAAATTATTCCAACATGGATTGGCAACTGTTTTGCAATCCTAGCTATACTTACTCACAATTAAATCCCACTGATATAGTTGGACTATGGCTGTAATTCTATGTGTTTGTACTTGGGAGTATACTCACTGGGACATTTTCAGTTGAGCAGGATTAGACAGCACCTCTATAAAGGGCAATGTTCCAAAGCTGCTTCACTTGAGTACAGGTTTGTTTGTTTTTAAATTATTTTTCAGGCTGTTTCCATGGGTGAACACTATAATGTTTGAAGGGAGACAAGTGTAAACGTGATCCAGGAAACTGATTGCCCCGAGCCCCAGCCCACAGTACAAGCTCAAGGTATATTTCCAGACATCCTTTCTTTCCCTTCAGAAACTACAGTCTTCCCAGAAACACTGAAAATTCTACCAAAAAACTTCTTTCCAATATTAAAGGTCTTCATAGGCCCTGGCAGTTCTCTTCAAAATGAGTCTCATTTGTGATCCCAAGGCTGTTTACATGCTCTATACCTTTTAAGCACATTCAAAGCACATTTCCACCTTCAAATAATTATGGGCACTGTAGTTCGTTGAGGGTTGCTGGGAACTGTAACCCTGTAAGGTATAAACTCAGCAATGGTGCACACCTGAGAGGTGCCGGAACTGAGTTCCAGCAAGTTCCGGCTGAAAAAAAGCCCTGTTCCTACTAGCATTGCCCATGGCAAAGATTTGTTTACATTAACTATTTTACTGAGGATTTTGTAACTTTTTCACAAACATTTGAGACACAGCAAAAATCCAGCCCTGCCTCTCTCCTCATCCATACAGGCAACCCTGAAAAACATGCAAACAAGTAAAAGGAAAAGGAGAAATAAAACTTATTTGCACAACAGGTTAACAGGAGACCTTTCCAGGCTGACCACAGGCAAAATGAGCTTAGAGCCTTATTGACAAGACTGTGCCAAATGTGTAACAGCCTTACAAGCCTTTGATCCTAAGTCCTGAAAGAAGCCAGCTGAGCAAGTGATCTTCCTTTCTCAGTGACCTTCCCCAACCCAGGTAATTGGGTGTCCTACTTAGCTTAATCCCTGGATATCCTGGGTTAGAACCTAAAAGACTTCCCTGCAGTGCACAATGCTATAATTAATCCACAGTTGTTTTTTTCTGAAGAGCTTTGTAGACCTTGGGCTATATTTCCCCTTTAGTTTGCTAGCTAATTAGTGATCCCCATCGCAGAGGTTAAATAGCATTAGATGGCACATGGAAGGGAAAGTGTCTAGTTAACGATTTCAGGGAGCATAACAGTAGGAAGAGCACACTCTGTCAACTGCACTTAAAACGCAACTCAGCAACTGCTAAACCCAAAGAAGGTTAAGAGGTGACATATGTCTATAAAAAGCTGCCTTGCATTTAGACACAATCCCTCCACAGCTCTTATTCAGCACCACCTTTATGAGCAAAGTACTATGCATATAGTTTGAGACCATTAAGGGCAAACATTTCTGATGCTGACCATCTGGGCTGTCCAGAAAAAGTAAAGATGCTCTCAAGAGCAAGCCAAGAAGCAGAAAGAAATGTCCTAGAGTAGAAACCTTTGTTCCAGGAGAACAGGGTGTACCTTTTTCTAAGGCTTTGACAAGGCATAGTGTGCTGCAGCCAAAGAGCCTGTCCTCCCTTGGATTATTGTCACATTTGCTCTGATGGGAGGATGGGATACCGATCTGCCAGCAGCCGTTTCACATCTTTGGCTTCATCTGGCTTTTGCTGTTGCTTCTCATCTTTAGAATGGCTGCCCTGACTGGGTAGGTCAAATGGAGCCATTAGCAGGGGGAAAGCATGACCTCCTTCCAGCTCTACTAGAGCAAAATAGACCTCACTCATAAATCATGTTTAAAGATGCATTACCCTGTGGGTTAGAGAATAGCATGGAACAATATCATCAATTCCTTGCCCTTTGGCATGTGTGGGATGCAATTACCCCAAATTACCAACACCACTGGGTTCTCAAGCACATACTCAATGTGGCAGTGCAAAAAGTCATAGTTTTGGACCTCTGAGTTTGTATTAGCTGAAGATCAACATTGATAACCTCAAATCAGAGCATTCCAAGGAGGATTGTTTTAGGGTTTGGGGTAAAGTATATCCCATAACTTCCTGTATTGTGTTCAGTATTATAGACCAGAAACTTCTTACTTTGCTATAATTCCAAAATATATGTATGGAATCTGCTTTCATTATTTTACATCTGCAGCAGTACATGTTTGTGTTGTAAATTCTGCTTGATTTTGTGTGGAGTTAAGTATTATTGAAATATAACTTTGAAATAGTTTTCTTCAAGATTTGCACTTACAATTAATGATGCATTGGTATCAAACATCCATTCTCATTCTCCTTATAGAATGGAGAGATTAAATTTTGAGAGGTCCCATTCCCATTTTCTTTTGTATGATGGATTTGTTTGATGTCTTTTCAACTGTGATAATATTGAATATATTTTTGTGACAGCTGTCTGTCAAGACTTCATTTTGGAAGCTTTGGGATCATTTATTGATGTACAAGCTTACACAGAATAAAGTTGTTAGAGGTTATTCAAAACCCGAAACGCTATATGAAATCTGGTAAATATTTAAGTTCTGTTAATGATATATTATATGTCCCAGACCCAACGCCACCCAAAGATCATTCATTATAAGACCTTGATGTCCTACTAAGTAAGAATTTTTTTTTTAGTTTGAAGGCTTTCTGATTCTGTACTGCATCATAAAGCACATCAAGAGCACATGACTTCCCCTAACAATTCCTGGGTACTGTAGTTTGTTAAGGGTGCTGGAAATTGTAGTTCTGTGCAAGGTAAATTACAATTCCCAGAATTCTTCGTGGGGAGTCGTGGGCTTTAAATGTGTTCTGTTTACGCATCCTAAATTGATAAGTGTATAAGAGTATATAGCAGAAGGCTGTGGTGAACTTGTGTATGGTAAATGACTCCCTTGATCTCATAGCCTTTGCTGAGGAGCACAGCATGCTGTATACTGTTTATTGTAGGTGCTATTGGGTTGCTCAAGGATGCATTTGATAACGACTTTCACAGTTGTCTCAATAAGTCTATATATAGTAGTCCCTGTCATAGCACTCTTCTAATCTGAAATTTATCACCTCCAGGCTGTTATGTCCTGCAACCTTATCCAAAGCATCAGTACACTTAGCATTACTTACTGCCTTCTTTGTACTCCCGTGGTAGTTTGGGGAGGGGGGGGAGGAGCCTTTCTGTTAACTAGCAGAACACAGAACTTTACGAAAACTACAACTTTGAAAACATCGTAAGCAGGCTAAGCTCTACATTTCTCATTCTAATCCCATCCTTTTAAAAAAGCTTTTTTTATTCAGTAGATTATTTTCGGTCTATAGCATTTATTATAAATGAAATAACAAATTAATATATGGAACTATAACTATTTAGAGTTCACTTATTTAGTTAGCTTCTTTCTTCAACAACTGCTGTAAATTTGTGTATTTATATTGTGTGCATTTTGTGTTGGTATTTTTATTGTCTGCTATTTTGGAAGTCTGAATGAAAAACAAAGTGATTTATCTATTTACAGTATTGCATTGATATACCACTTTTTCACCCAAGGAGCTCTAGGTGATGTACATGGTCTTCCCCTTCATCGTTTAATCTCCACAACAACCCTGTGAGGTAGCTTAGGCTGAAAGGCAGTGACTGGCCCAAGGTGAGCTTCATGGCTGAGTGGGGATTTGAACCCTGGTCTCCCAGGTCTTAGTCCAACCTCCTAACCACTGCACCATAGTTGTATATGTCAATGATTAAATAAAACCATTCTGGAATAATTATCTTACCTCAGTACATTTGCTTAAACAAACAAAATTTGTAAGGCATCTAGCTAAATGATGCAACTGCATAAAACAATAAAATAAAATAAAAACTAGGCTCCAATAGCAACAGAGAGCAGAAGGACAATGGCCAGGAAAGTACCCCTCAAGATTCTGGTCTGCACCAATCATAGCTAACCTTAGCATGATAAAACCACTAAATCTTCCACAAAACAGTGACAGACCACAAGATGCAGTGCAGACTTGCCCTCAACCCACCACTCCTTCTCAAATATACTCAGCAGGTCATGAGAAAGACCAGCTGGTGCAGTCAAAGCCTTTGTATGCACAAAACAGAGGACACTACAGTGGTACCTCTGGTTAAGAACTTAATTCGTTCTGGAGGTCTTTTCTTAACCTGAAACTGTTCTTAACCTGAAGCACCACTTTAGCTAATGGGGCCTCCTGCTGCTGCCGCGTCGCCAGTGCACGATTTCTGTTCTCATCCGGAAGCAAAGTTCTTAACCCAAGGTACTATTTCTGGGTTAGCGGAGTCTGTAACCTGAAGCGATTGTAACCCGAGGTTACCACTGTATCTGCAAAAATATGGCCTTCCATTTAAAGGGGATATTATACAATCTGTCAGCAAGGTGAACCTGGGCAGATTGTTAAGAATGGACATAAAATACCCAAAGCTCAAGTCAGCTGTCAAGAATGGGTTTGTGCGAGAGGCTGCTGATACAAGAGTACATACCGTACGGATCTGACAAGATAAAACACATACGTAGGCAAGAGAAACTGCTCGTGTGCTATAGTAAAGCTGACCTAAGAATTCCTGGCACTGCAACCCCACATCACTACACTAGTCTATATTACCCAATATGCACAGGGCCGTCCTTCCCATTGGGCTGACTGGCGCAGTGCGCCAGGGCGCTCGCCCAGCAGGGGGTGCATCAAGGAGGCACATGGAGCCGCCTGTGCCCGCGCCTCCGTCTCCGCCTCACCCACTCTTTCCCCGGCAGCAGTGGCTGAAGCGAGACGGCGGCAGCGGCAGCGGCAGCAGAGCTGCCTGCGTCGGGGGAAACTTGGACCTGGACCTAGGCTATCTTCTGCCCACACTCCTTCAAGTCACAGCGAGCACAGATAGCCCTGCCCCACAATGCTCCGCAGCACCTCATTTGCATGCGACTCCTTCTCACTGTGACTAGAAGGAGTGTGGGCAGAAGGTAGCCCAGGTCCAGGTCCAGGTTTCCTTCAACGGAGGCAGCTTCACTGCCGCTGCTGCAGTCTCGCTTCAGCCGAGCAGGCAGAGGTGGAGCACAGCTGGCAGCGTCCCTGCCTGTCATTCCGTGCCTCCGGCTGCCTGCTGCACCTGGCCCTGCCCGGCGGAGCGCAAGGGGCGCCAGAGGGATCATCGCACCATGGTGCCTGGTACACTTAAGACGGCCCTGAATATACATATGTGCTCTCTGATCTCTGCAGAGACCATACCCAAGGGAATTCCTTGCAGAGAGCCAAACAGAACATCACAGCCTTGATTGTGGATGTTATGATGCACAACAGTTTCACACAGTTAATGTGTTAGGAGTAAAATCAGGCCCATCTGTATCTCTGACCTAAAAATGCTTCCCAGTTAATCCAAGAGCCTGTTAGAAGGCAACTAATTTATGTCCTTTATTTAGGGCAGGGGTCCCCAAACTAAGGCCCGGGGGCCAGATGTGGCCCAATCACCTTCTAAATCTGGCCCGCAGACGGTCCAGGAATCAGCATGTTTTTACATGAGTAGAATGTGTCCTTTTATTTAAAATGCATCTCTGGGTTATTTGTGGGTCCTGTCTGGTGTTTTTACATGAGTAGAATGTGTGCTTTTATTTAAAATGCATCTCTGGGTTATTTGTGAGTCCTGCCTGGTGTTTTTACATGAGTAGAATGTGTGGTTTTATTTAAAATGCATCTCGGGTTATTTGTGGGGCATAGGAATTCGTTCATATTCCCCCCCCCCCCGAAATATAGTCCGGCCCCCCACAAGGTCTGAGGGACAGTGGACCGGCCCCCTGCTGAAAAAGTTTGCTGACCCCTGATTTAGGGTCACCATATTAGCTGGAAAAATCTGGCTATGTCCGGGGGGTGAGGAACCTGTGGCCCTCCAGATGTTGATGAACTCCAGATCCCCATCATCCAATAGTAAGGGATGATAAGAGCAACATCTGGAGGAACACAGGTTTCTCATCTCTGGGACAGAGCAAGGCATGGGGGAGTCTTGTAAAGCAGGTGGGATGAGGGATGAAGACTGGAGCTGCTCTTTACCTACTGCATTTCTGCTCAACACCAGAAACTGAGAACTGTTTGTGTATAAACATTTTTTTTAAAAAAATATATATCACAAAATGGACAACACACTTCTTCCCCCAGCCCAATTGCTCTCAGTTCAAAGTGGATTCAGGCATTGAGGGAAAGGCCTGCTCGACTTCAAAATGCTTTGGATAATTGGATTTTTGTAGTGTGCCCCCACATTAAAAACTGGTGTCAGTGAAAGCAATGAATGATCCGTGAGGAGCTGCTTCTGTCCAAAGCCCAGGCGGAGGCTAGGGCCATAGAACTCCTCCAGCAGAGACCCCTCGGGGGTACCCCTATTTGATGTAAGTCATAGGGGGCCCGATGTTGTGGTTTACCCTTAGATACACTCCCAGCAGTCAGACTGGAGTTAATTAAACGGCTTCATCCAATGCCTGTGCCAAACCGTTCACATCTGTATCTAATAAAGTTGTGGCCTATTTGAACCCCAAACCTATACTCTTCTGTCTTGTATGGTTCTTTCACCATTATAGAGGGAGGGACTGGGTCAGGGTCACGGGGCCTTGGCACGCAATGGGACTTGTTGCACTGGTTCTTGCTAGCACAATTATTTAGTTGAATCTGGCCCTTTGACTTCTGACTGTGTAGCCCAGTTTATATGAAAGAGTCAGATGGCAATACTGTACAGATAAATGCATATATTGTACAGTATTATAGGATATGAGGTATTACGATCCTGCCTTACTGGGTAGGCTACTTGATCTCCAGGTTAGGCTACTTGATCTCCAGGTTCACAGCTTTACTCTCCTGCTACTGGGAGAGACTGGGAAAACAAAAGGAGTTGTTCCCCACAGCAACCTAGGAAATACAGATAGAGCAGGGATCCCCAAACTACGGCCCAGGGGCCAGATACAGCCCAAAGGACTCATTTATCCGGCCCGCAGCGCCCCCCCGCCACCTGCTGCCACCACCCGCTCTTACTGCCGTGGCGTGGTTGCCCACTTCCAGGTCGCGGGAGCACCGGAAATAGCTCATGCACATGCACAAGTGTCATTTCCAGAGCACTTCCGGGTCGGAGGAGGCCCGTGCGCATGTGCACAAGCACTTTCTGGTGCTCCCACACGCAAACCCACCCTCTGGCCCGCCGCACAATCAGTGTTGCAGGCACCGGCCCGAAGTGTGGTAAGTTTGGTAACCCCTGAGATAGAGGGTTGTTGTTGCCAAGCATCACTAATACCCAAGTTGAATAAATTGCTAAAAAGACTGAAGTTTCCCCAGTCTTTAAAGTATAACACCAATTACTTGTACTCATTTGCTCAGGCTTTTACATATTTGTTTCTTTTTAAAGCAAAAATGTCTCATTCTATTTCCCTTACAAGTTGCCTTTAGCAATCTGGAATGTGAGGGTTCACAATCAGTAAATGCAGACTGGATTTTTGGGACTTTAGAGAAAGAAACACAAAACCCCAAACCTCAGCACACAAAAAGGCTTCAAGTTCCTAAGAAACATGTAGCTTGATTTTATTCTCTGACAGCCTTACTTCTGTTTACCCAGATTGGATGAACTTCCCTTGAATTTTGGTATGCTTGGCACAAACTTGGGGACTGAAAATCCAACCGATTACTTCTCAGTTAGGAGAAGATCTTAATTAAAACCACTGAGCTAGAATCTACACCTTCTGCTAACAAGAAGTTTTTCTTATAAACAGAAGAAATGGAAGATGAGCAATAATGCTGATGCTGTAAGTAGAATGAATGTTAGAAGGTTTTAGGTGGACAAAAGGAGATACTTCACATAGCACAGAGTGTTGGAATATTCTGTAAGTAGAATGAATGTTAGAAGGTTTTAGGTGGACAAAAGGAGGTACTTCACATAGCACAGAGTGTTGGAATATTCTAGAAGAAACTTGTAAATGGCCTTGAACAACGGAAATGGCTAGGCAACGGAAAATTTCCCCAGCAACAGGTGTTCTTATCAGGGCATGCAATCAACTAAGGGTCTGGGTCAGTGATGTGCAGGGCTGTCTTAAGCTCATTGGGCGCCCTGGTGCAGGGATCCCTCGGTCGCCAACCCCCCACCCCCACCCACCCCTCTAAAAAAAGGAAAAAGGAAAACTCTTACCTTCCCTGGAGGCGCGCCTGGCCAGATGGGCGCGCCTGGCATGCCGGGCGGCGGGGGGAGCCTCACAGTGCCCCCCGCACCTCACAGTGGGGCCATGCTGTGCCGGAGGCCGCCCAGCAGCTTCTCATGGCCCTGTCTGTCTCCCGTGGGGCCGGAGATGCCGGATTGAGTGGGGGAGGGGGCGCCGCTGCTCCGCGCGGCCTTCCTCCCTTCTCCCAGCAGGCCTGGGTGGGCCTTCCCGGCCGACTCCGGCACTTGCTGGGTCCACACGGCCTCCCCCCTTCCGTGGGTGGGCCGCAGGGCCCAGAAGCCTCCCGGCCATTTTCTTGCGCCAACAGGGCATTGCGTTTCATTGGTAGAGCTGCTGCCATGTGGCGTCACCTCTACCAATGAAACGCAGCACCGGGGTGACCGGGTCCTAGTGCCCCTGTTCCCTCCTCTCCCCTGAGCAGCGTGGCTGGCGGGCGTGCAAGACTCAGAGGAGGAAAAAGGGAGGCCGCCGCGCAGCTCTTCCACTTGCTGGGGCGCCCCTCAGCACCCTGGCGCCCCGCACCACTAGAGCTAATGGGCGAGCCGGCCCTGGTGATGTGAATAAGTCAGCATTAGGTCTTCGGCCAGATGGCTAAAAAGAGAAAAGGATTATGTTTCTTTATTTGTTTCCCCCCCCTTTAATAATGACTAGTGTAAAGTTTTGTAAATAATAACGACTCTGAGAAACAGAACCAAATGGTGTTTATTCCTGTGATGGGAATTTCACTAAGAGATAGCTGGAATGCTACTACTGCTGTAAAGAAGAAAAAGATGCAGGAAAACTTTTCTGTAAAAAAAAAAACTGCCGCAGAAAGAAATGAAAACCCAAGAATAGGTGCACACTCACCAACAAGGTTATGGGCACAGATCCAAATGTTCCTAAACTGAACTTTGGAAGCCACCAACACAAAACGTAATGATGGACACCAACTTGGAGAGCTTTAAAAGGAGATTAGGCAAATTTGTGGAGGATAAGGCTGTTCAGTGGTAACCCGTCTTGATGGCTGTGTATTACCCACAGTATCAGAAACTATATTCCTCTGAATACCAGTTTCTGAAGATCATGAGCAGAGAAAGGGCTATTTTGCTTATGTCCTGCTTGTGTGCTTCCCAGAGGCATCTAGTTGACCATTGTAGGAAGCATGATGGTGGACCAGATGGGCCTTTGGTCTGACCAACAGGGCTCATTTATGCTCTTATTTAGAAGCAATGCAAGCCTGGGTGTGATATGTAATATGTAGAGGAGACTCACTTTGAAATGTCTGGGCTTATTAAGCGAAACTCCTTAATGGGCTTAGCAGCTTCAGCGTAAACACCGCTGAGTATTTTGTTGACTAGTTATCATACACATGTTTTTTCTACCTTCCTGGCTAATCAAACTAGTGCACTGCCTGGACTAGCACCAATCAGCACAACCCTTATGTGGCTTCCAGGCATCAGGTGTGCTGACAATACAGAATCCAGCTCACACCTGCTCTCATACACAATGTACATACACAATCCCAGGAAGAACCCACAGCACTTCATCAGGCCTCCCTTGGCCCACAGCTTAGGAGGACAGCAACTAATATGAGCAATAACATGCTGCAAGGTTCCCTGCAGACAGTGGATTAAATCCCCTAGCAGCCTGAACACATCACCAAGAGCCTGTGAACATCCATTTCATGGGAACCGAAGGAGAGTCAAGACCAGACAGGGGAGCGGGGAGCCAATCCAGTTATAGCAACCTCCTCATTTCATAACCCAGCAGGTACGAGGCAGGCCAGAAATGCACATACTATGCCAGCGTACTAGTTAAAGTACTGGACTAGGATCCAGGAAACCAGGGTTCAGATCCCCACTCGCCCATGATGCTAACTGGGTGACCTTGGGTCAGTCACCATATCTCATCCTAACCTACCTCTCAAGGTTGTTGTTCTGAAGATAAGATGGAGGATAAAATGGAGAATAGGGAAACCATGTATGCAACCTTGAGCTCCTTTGGGGAAAGGTGGTATAATAAAAGTAAGCAAAAATAAATACCCAACATAAGAAATACTGCTACTGTAAAATGAAAGGTTGTTTTCTACTACAATATTTCTCCACATTGAGGAGCAGAGACAAAGATGTGATATGCGCCTCTGTGTTTGATTCTTCTGCACACTTTGGGGGCCAAGAGAAGACATGGGGGTTGTTCAGGTGTCATCGCCCTTTGCTGACCTGTTGTGTGCGCTTTGGCTTTCCAGTTGCAGTCACAACGGAGTTGAGGGTCCTGATGGATGTTTGTGTCTGGAGTTCTAAGGCAAGCTATCTGCTAGGAGTCATAAGAAAACATTTCATAATCTGTCCTTTCTGCTGTGGTGTTGGTCTTGGCTGTTTGCCATTTGTACAAAGTAATCTCTTCATGCAAAATGCTCCTTTCCTCTCAAAATTCCCAAAGTAAATTCAGTGTGTCAGCACAGCCTCTCCTCCTGCCAGCACATTGGAATTTGGGATCAATCTTATTGCTTCCCAGTGGGCATAAATCAGGGGCAGGATTCACTGTTGCACAATTTAGTTGTTATAGCATTTATTTTATTTTATTTATGAATCGCTTCCACTGAAGCATCTCAAAGCGATTTTACAATACAATAAAAACATACATACAACATTGTATATAACAAAATAGTTAAAACAATTGCATATATTATTATTTTTTATTTTATATATGTACCAGGTTTTTTTTTCTTCATTGTGTCACCAAGGAATGGTGAATGTTGTAGGGGGTGTTCATCTTCTATGCAAATAAATAAATGGTAAAATACACGTGTGTATTATTCATGTCACATAGGACTTATCACACTGGCTTGGCCTGATTTGCTTTCTTTCTCTTGAGTTCACTTGTCTGCATCATCCAAGCAGGTCACTATTCCAGATGCTCTTTTTCAAACTGTATCCTACCCATCTTCTCTTTTGTTACTGCTTACAAGTGTTCTTCTTTCATAGAACACTGCATATCAGTCCTTCTTTGCAAGTATTAAGAAATGGCTATAGAAAAAAAATTCAAACTGACAACACCATAGCTTTAAGTTGCCGCCTGCATCCTTCCTCCCACCCACCCTGTCACCCCTCGCTAACTACCGTAATTATCCCAACCCTTCATCTCAACCTGGCCTATTCAAGGCGTTAATTTCATTGGGTATAACACCTGTCTTGTTCTATTATCAGTTACATGACCTACATTTAGAGCTGTATATTGCAATAAAAGGTGACAGAAGAAATTGTTTTGCAAGGCACAATCCGGAAGATAATTTCAGTTAGTGCTTCTATAATCAAGCTGTGCCTCACAGGGTGGGGCAGAGGACTTTGTGAATGGTTGCATTGTAAGAAACTGCAACAAAGCCCTCAGCTAAGAGGCAGAACATCTGATGCCAGCCGGGGAACTCACAGGCACCATCTGGATCAAATCATAAGAGCTGAATGGAGATACGCCAATTGACATTAGCTCATGCCAAGCCCTCTAAGCCACAAATACAGCTCCACCAATGAACACCACAGAGTTATATGAACTCCCTTGGCACTGATGCAGTTGGCCTGGCATGATTTAAAAAACTAAACTAAACTAAAACAAAGCATTATGTTGCTCTACAATATACCATCTCATTGCCAAGCCCCAGAAAACACATCTACGGTACCATAATAGTACGTAAAGCAGATGGCAAAGTCTGAGGCTATGTTACAACCCATTGGCCTTTATTATTCAAGAACCAACAGTTTCTACTATCCAGACCCTTCCAAAGTGGGACTTCAAGTGCTATTACAGCCCTAGTTATGTCTGAATCCCCTGTGGTGCAACAACAGGGGCCACCATTGTACAGTGGTACTTCGAGTTACAAACGCCTCAGGTTACAAACGCTTCAGGTTACAAACTCCGCTAACCTGGAAGAGTTACCTCGAGTTGAGAACTTTGCCCCAGGATGAGAACGGAAATCATGTTCTGGCGGCACAGCAGCAGCAAGAGGCCCCATTAACGAAAGCACACCTCTAGTTAAGAACAGTTTCAGGTTAAGAACGGACCTCTGGAACAAATTAAGTTTGTAACTAGAGGTACCACTGTACACACTTTGGTAAAATGTTCACCTTGATTACTGTGGTACCTGGCTGCATCTGAAGGGGAAGAAAGGTACTGAGGCCTCTACTTTTTGCCTGGCTAGATCAACAGCTGTTCGGCTTTCCCCCTCCTAGGAGAGGCCTTTCACCAGCCATCTCCACCTTTTTAATTTTTCCTTTTTTAATGAGTAACACTAATGAGGCATCCTGCGTGAAGTAGCTGCAGCAGCTACCATATTCATTACCCCAGAATGCATCTAGGCCTATACACTGGGTCTGCCTTCATCAATTGCAGGTACCGGTAGCAGTGGAAATGGGTGGCAACAGGTAGCCCCATGCTCAGCAGAGAAGTGCTCTTCTTACTTCTAAAGGTAGAGGAGGGTGCCACTAAGTAAAATAGGGCAAATAAACATTTCCTTGAAAGGCCATTGTAGAGCATTTTCACACACATTCCAACTGCTTGCAATTCCAACATGAAGCTTACATATTGTGAATTAACATTCTGGACATCTACAATGCTTTCCCCCACTATAAGCACAGTGACTAATAATTACTTGCATACTAACAATTCAAAACAATCCTGTGCAGTAGGTCATTAAATGCTCAAATAGAGTTTCCATGTGTGGGGAGAATCTGGATCATGCTCACCAGGCCCTGCATTCCATACAGTTAATTCTTTTTTTGCAGATGTCCTGCACACAGACTCCCTATGCATAATCTGTAGTCTTAGCTTTTGAAGAGTGCAGTCATCTGCGGAAATAGGACCTTGAATGCACAAAGGCTGGGGCATCGCCAACAAGCATGATCTTGGTCCTATGACAGCAATTTTTAAACGACAATCTGCACAGCACTTAAGCCATTCCCTTTCAGCAAGAATTTCAGAGAGAGAGAAATTCACCCTCTCACCCACAGTGTGGAGTTTGTGTGTGAGCACACGCTAAAGTAGTGTTTTTCTCCAGTGAAGGTAGATCCAATATTTCCTTCAGCAACTTATCTTTACAGCCAGGAAATGCGTCGTACCATCTGGACTCTCTCAGTTTTTTGGCTGATCCAACACAGACTTTAAGAAATCTACATCGCTGCCTTCTTTCCCCCACCCCTCTCCCCAGTCCAAGGAAACTTTGGAATTTGCATTTTTCCAGATAGTCTGCAAGGGACTTCAATAAAACGCAGGGAACCCTATAAAAGCCCCAATGAACTGTGGCACTTGTACAATGTGACCCACAGACACGGATGCAAACATATCCAAATAAACAGAAGGATATCAGAACCATATTTACTGATCCAAGTAAATAAAGATAAATAAAAGAGAACCTCAAGGATAGCCTCTCCCCATATGAACCAACGTGGACCCTGCAATCATCATCTGAGGCCCTTCTTCGTGTGCCTCCTTCACAAAAGGTCCAGAGTGGTCAGCAACACAAGAACAGACCTTTTCCCTGGTGGCTCCATGCTCATGGAATGCTCTCCCTAGAGAGACTTGCCTGGCACCTTCAATAAATATATTTAGATGCTAGGCAAAAACATTCCTCTTATCCCAGCCCAGGCAATTGGCCTTCTAAACTGTGGGGAGGGGTATTGTTTTCGTTTGGTACTATGTTATGCATTTTTGTGCTTTCATACTGTGCACTACACTGTAAAACCGTGTAAATGGAAGACAATCTTACTCGGCTATGAGTGATTGCCAAAGAAGAAGAAGAAGAAGAAGAAGAAGAAGAAGAAGAAGAAGAAGAAGAAGAAGAAGAAGAAGAAGAAGAAGAAGAAGAAGAAGATCCTCGGATGAATGGCAGTATAGAAATTTAATAAATAAATAACAAAAATTAAATGCTAGTTGAAAAGAACAACTGCTGCCTGCACTCTTCCCTGTATGCTTTCCTCTGTATTTTCTTTTTTAAAATAATTGTCATCCAATAATAAGCAACACAAATCCCCTTTAGAAGGGCTTGAAGGAGAAAGGGGTGATGAAGCAAAGAAGGTGAGAGACCCGAGAACATGCAATAGATCTCTGGCATGAAAGGCCAGAAACACAACACAGGACATACCCACACACTGACAAATGAGGTAGACAAGGTAAGGCACATTAGGTGGCATCAACCCATCAAGGCTTCTCCTGAACTGTCCATGGATGAGTCATCAGATAGGCAAGACTACATGAGGGGCAGGGGAGAGAGAACCTGTGTAGAGCAAGAATTGGACTTCACAGCTCATTGAGAGAAACACTGTTTGCCATCACAGTCCTAAAGACCACCCCACCCCCTACACACACACACACACAACACACACACACTTGCCCCAAGTAAAAAAAAGAAGACTTTCTTGGAGAGTCTTTTTAAGGTTACATGCCACCTACAGCTTATTATATGGTTGTATCAAGAGGTAATTTCATGATTTGCTTCCAGGAAACAGTAAGCATCTACCTAACCAGCAACCAGAGATTAAGGCTGCAGTCCAAACCGTACTGACTCCCAGGTAACTCTCACTGGATTCAATAAGATTTACTTCTGAGCAGGCATGGCTAGGATTGCACTGTAATTTACTAATGGCAAGGCAAATCTTTACCACAGAGTACCTGCTCCCTAGTGTAACATGGAAATACATAACAACCACCTCGGAAAAAAAATAGCTAAAAAGCACAAAACGTGTAACAACCTTCTTCACTATGTCACACAAGAGTGACCTAACATTCCAGCTAGACTTTCACGGCCAAATATCAAGGCTCAGAGAGGTCTAGGGGAGTCATTACTATGAATTCCCCCAGCCCTCTGAGGGTTAGATGAAGCCCTTAGAATGCCACTTTTCCCCATCCAACTTTTATTTAATAGCTACATAAATCCAGCAGTGACAAGAGAGTGTTTTGAAGCAGGCAGGACAGGATGTTTGCCTTTTGGAAATGTAGTCTTTATGGAAACATATCTGTATTTCTGTATGGTGCTGGAGGAGACTCTTGAGAGTCCCATGGACTGCAAGACGATCAAACCTATCCATTCTTAAGGAAATCAGCCCTGAGTGCTCACTGGAAGGACAGATCGTGAAGCTGAGGCTCCAATACTTTGGCCACCTCATGAGAAGAGAAGAATCCTTGGAAAAGACCCTGATGTTGGGAAAGATTGAGGGCACTAGGAGAAGGGGACGACAGAGGATGAGATGGTTGGACAGTGTTCTCGAAGCTACAAACATGAGTTTGACCAAACTGCGGGAGGCAGTGCAAGACAGGAGTGCCTGGCGTGCTCTGGTCCATGGGGTCACAAAGAGTCGGACACGACTAAACGACTAAACAACAACAATCTGTATTTCCACAAGATAAGGACTAAATGCCACTCTGTAATGGGAGATGTGAGGAGAGTGACAGGAGAGAAAGACGGGGAGGAAGGCAACCTTGGCCAAGGAGCCGCCCCTCTTGAAAGACCTTGAAATGTATTATAAGCAGCAATAGCTATTAGGGCTTCTTCATATTCATTTTCAGCATTAGGTACCATACATTTTCTCTAAGAAGTATACTCATGTGTACATTTTGTTCTGTGAACCGCTCTGAGACCTCCAGGTATGAGACAGTATATAAATTCAACAACAACAACAATACATTTTCAAGTAGGCTTGAAATGAAGGCAAAGTATCTACCTCCCACTTGTGTAAGGTTCTTCATGAGCCTCACAGGAAAGAGGGAGAGATTTCCTTGCGCAGTAGTCAAGCATACTCACATTTACAGCAAATATACGAGAAGCAGTGCGGGAAGTACCTATCTTTGAAAGTTGCCCTATTGATTCAGGCTGACAGCTGCCTACAAGAAGCAATGGAACTTATTTTGGGGTGCTTAAAATGTAAAACATGTTCTTCAAAAAACATGGCACCTCCTATCAAACCTATGATGCTGAATTCTAATCGCCCCATCTTGAAAGCTGCCATATAAAGAATCAGGCTGTTAGTCCATCTAACTCAGTATTGCCGACTCAGTTTTGCAGTGGCTCTCTGGGGGTTTCTGGCAGGGAGGTCTTCCCCAGACCTACCTGAAAATGACAGTGATCGAACCGGAGACCCTTTGTATGCAAAGCAGGTGCTCTATACCACACTTCCCCATAGGAAATCAGCTTAGAAAAGAGATCACTGCAGGCATGGAACTGGGTGTTGACAACAGCCACTCAGGATAGGGTAAACAAAATATTTTCATAAAATAGGACCGACCACCATTAAAAATTTTGAAGAAGATTTCAAAAAAGCAGAAGCAGTCTAATTGTCTGCTATGAAATATTAACAACAAAGTTGGTAAGGAGGAGCGCCAAATACCAAATAGTGAAGCTAGTTTCAAAAAACAGGGTGAGACTCATGCTTGTAATAGAGCCCAATAGTTATTGTCCAAATGTATCAGGAGCAACAGTCACTTGCTCAAGACACCAGTTGATATCAGAGGCTGAAGACTGAGAGTTTTGACCCTAGCCTATGCACTATATAAAGTTTAAACCCCAGATTTTAAAAGAAGAACTTCAACTTGTTATTACAAGGCTATCAGCAATGATGTTCAAATACAGGAGAAGGCAAGACTGTTGAATGCACACTGTTGAGCACCTGCTGGATGGCTATCCCCCAGTGGTTTCCATTGCTACAAGCGCTGTTCTGCATTATCAGCACGGCCTAAGTTTCCATGTCTGCATAGTGAAAAACACTGCCGTGCTACTAATTTGCCGGGCTTGGGCTTGGCAATAGTTCTGCATTTGGAATCCCATGGTTCACAGAAGAGGTCTGTTCACTTTGTTGTTTTAATTCATCTTTACTAGCAAAGATGAGCAAAATGTATAAACATACTACGCTGCATCTTGAACTGGTCTTTGACTGTAATAATAAATTGTTATTATTATTATTACACTACGCTCCATGTCAACAGCCTCCAGGCCCATGTGCAGTTAGATCCTGACACTTCCTTCCTCTTTGCCATTTGGAGGACAACAATAAACTAGCAAATATCGAAAGCGCCAATGCTAAGCTCAACAGGCTACAGCTTTGCTATTTTCACTTGTGTTATTTATTGGTGTGGTTATATTGTGGTTGTTTATTTATTTTTACTCCACTTCGTGAGCCACCTTGAGTCCACTTGTGCCAAAAAGCAGGGTGTAGAAAGAACTGGGTTCAAACTCCATCTCAGTCTTGAAGCTCGGTATATGATACTGGGCCAGCTTTTCTCTCTTGGGGTGTGGAGGGGGACATGCATGCCACCATATGTGATTTTAAAATGTAATGTGTAATGGGGAGAGAACTAACTCATTTTAGTAAACAGAGACAGGATAGTCTGGCTTTCTGTTATGGTTGGCAAGTTTGCCAAGAGATTTTACCTTCTACAAAGTGGGAAAAATATAGTCTTTCCTTATTGCTTGTTGTTACAAGGCCTGGAGGATAAACAAGTAGGCAAATTCTTTAAAAAACACACTACCAGTCATTTCTAATATATCAATAATTATAATCTGTTGGGTAATGGTAAATTTTGAAATGCAGGAGTTCATCTTAGCCATGCAACCCAGGGAGAGATGCAGGGAATGGTGTTAATCCATACATACGCACAATGCCCTCCACTCCAAGAAGCAGCAGCACATAGCATAATGTCCAATTTATTAGATCAGCCAACCATCATAAAATAGATTTTTATGGAATAAACAGAAAGATCTCCAGCCACTTGAAATGCAACCATTAGCTTTTAATTAGAAATGCAACAGCCTTTGCAAAGATGTTTTACCGGAACTGATAACTTGAAGTTGAAAACCCATGGTGGCTTGTGCATGGCCTATTGCCATGCACATTGTGGGGGGCTGCCCTTGAAGATGATCCAGAACCAGTGCAGAATGCAGCTGCTAGGTTGGTGTGTGGGAGTCCAATGGGATCATGTGCCATGGCAATGGAGGGGGCAAAGCTATTTTGCTCATCTAAAGTGCTTTGCTCTCTTCCCATGCATGTACTTTAGCACCTGAACAGGGCTAGATAGTTTTGCAACTGAAAAGCTAAATGCACTAGTCAAGGGACTTCTGTTTCAGTGTATCTGAAGAAGTGTGCATGCACACGAATGCTCATACCTATGACAAACTTAGTTGGTCTCTAAGGTGCTACTGGAAGGATTTTTTTTACTGTGTCAGACCAACACGGCTACCTACCTGTAACTAGTCAAAGGACAGTCAGCATTTGCGGAAATCAAGTAGCATAACTTGGTTCAAAATAAGCAGGGTACTAATGCTTGGAAAACACGCCTGTTAAGTGGCTATATAAAGGTAAAGGGACCCCTGACTATTAGGTGACTGACTCTGGGGTTGTGGCGCTCATCTTGCTTTAATGGCAGAGGGAGCCGACGTACAACTTCCATGTGGCCAGCATGACTAAGCCGCTTCTGGCAAACCAGAGGAGCACACGGAAACACCATTTACCTTCCTGCCGAAGCGGTACCTATTTATCTACTTGCACTTTGAGGTGCTTTTGAACTGCTAGGTTGGCAGGAGCAGGGACCAAGCAACAGGAGCTCACCCCATCGTGGGGATTCAAACCGCCGACCTTCTGATTGGCAAGTCCTAGGCTCTGTGGTTTAACCCACAGCACCACCCACGTCCCTTAAGTGGCTATATACTAGGAGGATGTATTAGCAGTCACCTCCTGTGGGGAACCCTTACAATGGGAAAATTTATGCTTACCTTTATTTACCTACATGGCTTTAGCAACTTGATCAGCAACTTGATCAGTTACACTAAGCATCTCCCACATGAAGCGCCTTCATAATGTAAAAGTAGGCTTCACCAAAGATGATCAGAAGCCAAGAACAATAAACATAAATGGGAGGGAAGAAAAGTCCCAGTGCAAAGTCTCAGAAGGCAAGCCTGACATAATGAGGAGACAAATACTGAGGCTTTATCAACAGAATGTTCCTTTTGAGACGTGTGTGTGTGTGTGTGTGTGTGTGTGTGTGTGTGTGTGTATCTATATATCTATATATCTATATCTATCTATATATATATGACAGATTAGCCTGCTTTGTGAGTAAAATGCATATGTTTCTCAGAAAAATCCTCTGGATTATCAGGCAACCAGAGTAAAAAGGTCAAGCCCATATGAAAAACTATTGAGGACCTAAAGGTACAAATGCCAAATTCTACTAATCTCCTTTCTCTTTTAATCTTTCTTGTTTTCTTTACATAACAGGGGAAACCCGGAAGATTGTTGTAAGAGACAGGTTGACACAAATGAAGCGTTTCCCTGCATTATGAATTTACTAGGGTTAATGCCAACTAACAGGTGATTTAATCAACTGCTCTACTGAAAACAACAGGGAAATCTGAGAAAGGGTTGCCGGACATTTTAATTGCATGTGTCAAGTTGCATGACATTGAATAGGGCTAGATGTTAACAGATACAGTAAATGTAAAAAGTAAATGAAAAAGTGTGTGGAAACATTATTGCAGTTCTATGGTGGCGAAGCTGGCTTCTCAATGTGCCTTTCTCCCTAAATTCCAGCAGCTGAAAATTAACAGAAGATTAAGTAGCAAGCCGGATCAGAGTCGTCCGCGACTGAACCTAATGGTTAGGGGTCCCTTTACCTTTACCTAGGACCATTTTCTACCTTGTGTTGCTCTTCACAGCTTGAGACCTTGGTACATATGAGAATGCCTCTTCCCCTATGTATATTCCCAGACCTTGAGATTTTCATCTGAGACCTCAAATGCCTCTGCCAAGGGAAATAAGGCGAGAGGCTATGAGTGAAAGGGCCTTTTTAGTAGTGACACCTGGGACTTGGAATACCCATCCCAGGTAGTTCTGCCTGATGCCTACCCTAATTCTCTTTCTACTTTCCCAGGCCTTTAAAATCTTCTTGTAACTTTTAACTGTGTTTTATATTTTCTTATTTTTATTCTCTGCTGTTTTGTTCTTAATCTTACCTGATTTTGCTTTCGTGTTGCATTTCGTCATATTGTATTTTTATTGAGTTGTGGCAAATTTTTAATTTGCTGCTTTTTATTTTGTGAACTGCATAGATAACTTCCTGTTATGGGGCAGCCAATAAAGAAAGTAAGCAAAACACAGGGTAGAGCTACTGTATATAATTCTAAAGCTGTTTTTAAAAACATCTTACAAAGAAGGCACAGGTTCCTGCGCAGTATCACCCTTGGAACCCATTTTCCTCTTTTTTGTTAATTGGGTCTTGGAAACCAGCTCAGGCTCAACTCTAGATCAAGCACAACAGCCTGCATTTCTGGTTTTGAACAGAGTTGCTGTGTGAATAGATTGTGGGGTTTGCTTGGCCTCATGCTATGATTATGGTGTAGCACCACAGAAGACAATTATTCATGTGATGGAACAAAGCCCAACCAGCATCTGGAGTTCAGTTTCCATGCCTAGCATTCCTGGACACAGAGGCTCTTCTTTTTCTCTTGGGACGTTGACAGAGAGTTCTGATGGACCCATATTTGAAAGAGGGATCCAAAGAAGAGCCAAGACATTTCCTGAATAAAGATGGAGCCAAAATGAAATTAGTTGCGTACAGAAACATTTCTATTGATAAATGATAGTTCCGTGTCTAGATCAAGCAGCCATAAGGGGCCTTGAATATAAGGGTGCATGAATCATAAATAGACATTATAATATGTTTTATGCATCTTAATAGATACCACTCTGTTTGCATTCAACCAAGCTTTACTTGGTAATAGATTACACTTTACATGGTAATAGATTAAAAAGGAACAATAACATATTCCAAGGGTCCCCAAATATGCGGGCCCGGGGCCACTTTAGAAACCTAAGTTAAGAAAATATAATAGGCACTATATAATACTCATTTCATGGAATAAAAACCTCAGTGCTCATAACACCACTGTACTTTATAACTCTATAATTCTATGAATGTGCAAAACAACCAAAATAGACAAAACACCTACAGCCAAAAGCAAATAAAACACAGGTGATAGTAGCAAGCAATACCCCTACCCAAGCAATCCCCCCTGACCAAAAAATTAAAATTATTTGCTTAACAATTTAAAAATTGGGGAAGTCGGGGGCTTTGGTAGCCACGAAGGGGGTTCTCAATACAGCAATGTTGCAGAGCCCAGGTGTGTTCTATATACCTCAAGGCTAGGGGTTTGGGACATAAGGTAGATCATGACAGGCTACACTCTAAGTGTTGATTATACTCAACAACACAGGTTAATTCATATGGCCAGAAGTTTTTCAGACATTCACGAAAGTTGGAAGTGGAAAGCAGAAACCCAGTGAGAACCACAATACTAAAGCTAAAGTTCTAAGTGAAGACCCATCAGGAAATATTTGACCTAAAGTGTAACCTCTAACTAGGTGATTTATGGGCTAGAAAAAAGTTAATATAGTATGAGATAGGTGAGGGATATTATTAAACTGGTACCGTAGCTGTATGTATTGCAAAATGTACATGAAGCAAGAGAGGACAAATGGAAAGTTTTGTTAAGACGAGAATTACCAGTCTACAGCTGACATATCTTTCCACTTATTTCCAACACAAATTTACCCAAAAACACCCCAGGGCTTGGCAACATGCACCTTTCTCTTCAACACAGATCCCAGGATGGAAAAGGAACCATTGCCTCTCTTGTAGAATGTCAAGCAGGTACTTTTTCATTTCCATGAGTGTTCAATAATTTGGGAAAGTACATTGATTGAGTCTGGCAGGACAGAGCAGAGCAGAAGGCTCTAACTCTATGGGACGAAATTTCATGGGACACCTCAATCACCCATTTGTTCTTATATAATGTACCAGTTGCTTCAGAAGAAGGGCAAAACAGTATGAAGATCTTATTATCACTAAAAATAAGGATTGAAACTCTCCCATAATAGTTAATGTTATTTCAAATTAAGGTTACAATATTTAGTTGATTCATCAGTTAGATTAATGAATTTAAAAGGTTGTATAAATGATGCCACCAATTAATTGGGCAACTGATTTTATGAAAATTCTTAATTATTTTCAGTACAAGAATTTACCCAAACCTTGAGTGGTGGGCACCCTCACAGTGCCTGCTGTGACATATGCATGAACCATCTAAAAACAAATTATGCCTCCCACGATATATTGTTTTATTATATGCTAATTTGTGCAGCTTATGTTGATTACATCAACTAAAACTCATATCATGAAAGGACTAAGATTTCTTTCAACACATGGCAAAGGTATTTTAAATGCTCTTGAAACTATCTATGTATGGATGTAACTGTAATCTGTCTAAAAACAAGTTAGTCACAACACCACCACACATTTAAAGCACATGGTTTCCCCCAAAGAACCCAAGTAACTGTGCTTTGTTATGGGTGCTGGGAATCGTAGCTCTGCAAGAGGTAACTTACAGTTCCCACAATACTTTGGGGGAATCCATATGTTTTAAATGTATGATGTGAATGTGCTCATCATCTCAGCAAAAACACTCTGTCACAAAAGCAAGTGTTGCCAGGGAAGAGGCTACAACCCCAGTGCTATCCAGGAAAATGTTAAGCATGCTTTAACCTCTTGAAGGTAATGGCCTCAGCATGCTTGACTATGTTAGGTTGTGGACTGCAGCTTTATATCTACAATTCGATCACATATCATAGTATGTTATATCTCACTAATCCTTTCCTCCCCTGGCTGAAACCTGGTAAATGTCCCAGTGAAAACAGATAAAATTAGAAATGGGAATATTTTGTGCATCTTCCATCTTGTCTAGCCATCAAGCCACAGAATGTGCTGTACTTTTATTGATTTAATCCCAAGCGTTTCCAAACTGTCTTGGGGGAAAACAATGGAATGAAGAGAGCCCATGGAATTGACAAGGAAAAAAATAAACTGACATATTACTGTATATTCCTGCGTATAAGATTACTTTTTAACCCACGAAAATCTTCTCAAAAGTCGGAGGTCGTCTTATATGCCAGGTCGTATTTCTTATACAGCGAGTATATCCCAAACTCTCTTTTTTAACTGGAAAAGTTGGGGGTCGTCTTATAGGCCCAGTCGTCTTATACGCCTGAATATATGGTATATGTACGTATGTAAAAAAATACAGGCAGGCAGGTAAACATATTCTCCTGCTTGGAGAATAGAAATGCAGGGTTCTCATTTCACTCCATGTGACTTACCATTCTGCCTTTGTAGCTATTGGGCTCCTGCCGTACATTTGGAGCATGAAGTCTTCCATATGTAGAATGCATTCTCACACTTGGGAATTGGGACGCCAAGTTAAGTGATTGAAGGATGCCCTCTTACAATGAGCTAATTCAGTTTTCAACTAAAATTGTAAGAAATTCCAGCTTCCTCTTTTTTAAACCAGACAAACATTTCTGAAGAAAAGCTTCTGTTTACATCCAGCAAGTTAACATATATTTTTAATTGTTTAACAAAAATTACAATAATTTAGGGGATATTTTGGATGGGGGAGAGAGGTTGGTACATTGTTCTTCTAATGAACAAAGTACAGTAAATTGTTTTATTTTGGGGGTGGGGGTGGGGAAATGTTTCCCAGCCAGCTTTGACTGCTTCTCTTTTCCTATAGATCTATGTCTCCTATTCCATTAGAACTGGAACTACAATGAATTTAGTTTAAAATTTGATTAAATATTAACTTAAGGGTATTTCATAAAGATCAAAAGGTCTTAAGTGGCAAAGTGTAGAGCCAATATGGTGCAATGGCATGAGTTTTGGGCATAGATGTAAAATGCCAATGTCTAAGTGGTGCCAGCTAAGCTAACAGGTTTTCTTGGCAAGTCACAGAACCCAATATGAATGAAACATTCCCTGGCTTTATAAACCATGGAATCAGCCAGAATGCCAGTCAAGCCCTCTCAACCCTCTCTTCCTCCTGCTTCCGTGCTTGCTTCGTTTCTGAGACCCATGCTTGTTTAAACCAGAACTCCCCATTATACTCTTAACAGTCTGATACCAGGATCACATTGTGGTTTAATATCCTGATTAACAAGAGTTTCCCATTTCAGATATAATGGGAAACTCTGGTGTAAACAAACCAGGACTGCAGCACCAAATATATTTCATCATTTATTGCTGTATTTATTTAGATCCCACAAATGGAACAAAAATTTAATGATCCCACAAGTTGAACAAAACTTTAATGTCCCCAGGGTAAGAGAAATAATAAAAGTACAATTAAAAACAGCATCTTAAAAAGCAGAGACATCACCTTGCCGACAAAGGTCCGTATAATTAAAGCTATGGTTTTCCCAGTAGTGATGTATGGAAGTGAGAGCTGGACCATAAAGAAGGCTGATCGCCGAAGAATTGATGCTTTTGAATTGTGGTGCTGGAGGAGACTCTTGAGAGTCCCATGGACTGCAAGAAGATCAAACCTATCCATTCTTAAGGAAATCAGCCCTGAGTGCTCCCTGGAAGGACAGATCGTGAAGCTGAGGCTCCAATACTTTGGCCACCTCATGAGAAGAGAAGAATCCTTGGAAAAGACCTTGATGTTGGGAAAGATTGAGGGCACTAGGAGAAGGGGACGACAGAGGACAAGATGGTTGGACAGTGTTCTCGAGGCTACGAACATGAGTTTGACCAAACTGCGGGAGGCAGTGCAAGACAGGAGTGCCTGGCTTGCTATGGTCCATGGGGTCACGAAGAGTCGGACACGACTAAACGACTAAACAACAACAACAACAATTAAAAAATAAACCAATAAACTAAAGCACACAAGCTAAACACAACAGACTAAAACAGCAACAGGGGAGGAGAAAGCAAAAGAGGAGAGAGCACAGGTCAGTGTTTGTTCTTGGCTTACAGGCAGGACAAAATACATCAAAAGTAGCCCAAGATCTTTCAGCCTAACTTCTCTCCCAGGGTTATGAGATTCACCGTCACTCTGATTGCCTTGGAGGAAGAGTAGTATATAAACGTGAAAAAATAAATAAAGTACTATTATTGCTGGAAGCACCATCAAGCTGTCCCTCTCAGGCACCACAAATGCCGTGCCTGATTAGACTGTCTTTCAGGAGGAACTACACAAGGTGTCTTAATGGAGACCACATCACATCACTTCACTTTGTCAAAAGCAACAAGGCTGAAATGGCCAGGGCTCTCGTCAATACCAATTCTGGGGGCACAGCTCTAGCTGTTAGCAGAAAATGACAGCAGCTGTGTTTTATCAGAGCCCCAGTACTGTTAATATAGTCTGTCTTTCCTGGATTTGAAAAGCCTTTTGTTTTATGGCAGCCTTTCAGGAGCCTCCACAAAATGGTGCCAAAAGAGATTCATTTAATGTCATAGCAGCAAGCGTGTTGTGCCTCAAATTATGAGAGCTGGAAGGATTGGCACCAAAGAGCCTCTGAACCACATTTTAATAGTCTCCTGTTCAGGCAGTGAGTCAGAGGTCCTGCCTTCATCAAGACCCCAGTCAGGCAGCCTAAACCCAAATGTGTAACACAGCACCCAGATCAGCATATGTTTGGCACTTGCAGAGGCATACAAAAAATTCACATTAACCTCTGAACACTGACATTAGATATATTTTATATGAAATGAGATATTTCATTCTACTTCAACTTGGAACAGGTTTTAGACAGAGCCTTCTCTCTCTCTCTCTCTCTCTCTCTCTCTCTCTCTCTCTCTCTCACACACACACACACACACACACACACACACACACACACGGTTCTAGATCAGGGAAAGATAAATTCAGCTACTTTTTGGTTACCTGCCTATTGTTTTAATCATGGCTGGTGTCAGCCAAAGGATTCTGGATCCAAACTGGCAGCAAAGCCTATTCCTCAAATACATGGTCATATACTTTTCATCTCATGATTATTGCTGTAATATTTTCTTAGATTATATAGCTTTCAATATTCTTCTACCTATATCCTGCCCATCAGTGTGGCATTTGAAAACCTACAATCAACAATAAAATGCATGGAGTATTTTGTACATGCAGTTGCAGCCTGTGGGGTGGGGTGGAGCAAGCACACCCACACAGCCCCAATCTCACCACCATCCTGCCGAGCCCCCAGCCCAGCCACATTCACCATGGCTGAGAAGGCAGCTCCACCACATGGGTATGCATTTTGTGATCAAGTCAGAGCCGCCTTTCTTCCCAGTTCCAAACTAGATGGGGTGAGGTGAAGTACGCTTTGGCTGTGCACTTGCTGGATGCTCTGATCTCCCCTCAAAAATGTAGAGCTAAAACAAATCCTAGACTTTCTCTGCATGCTGCTAATGAAACTGGTTCCTCTGGTTCCTCTGAAACTGAACAAATATACAAAACCAAAGTCATGTATTAACACAGTTTCTGCTTCGTATTCAGCTCAGACAGAGAGAACTGGGTTTTTTAAAAATTATTCAGTCATTCCTATTTGTACCCAGATTCTCTCCTTTATGTCAGTTTGTTTCTGTTGAAACAAAAAATAAATAAAAAATTCATTTCAGTAGCACCTTAGAGACCAACTAAGTTTGTCAAAGGTATGAGCTTTCGTGTGCATGCACACTTCTTCGAAAGCTCATACCTATGACAAACTTAGTTGGTCTCCAAGGTGCTACTGGAATGAATTTTTTGTTTTGTTTTGTTTCGACTACGTCAGACCAACACGGCTACCTACCTGTAACTGTTTCTGTTGAGGTCAACATATCCATCTCTATTCCCATCTCTTCAGCACAAGCATCTATCTAATCTATATTATATAATACAGACACACTCCTACACAGTTTCTTCCCCAATACCCATTCATTAGTAGCTACATGATTGAAAATATTTGGATACCAACCTCTTACATCATCTCTATGCCCTCTTTTAGACACTTTCCCAAATTCTTTTTATTTCTTTTTACCTAGCAGCGAAAGCACAATGTATGCTGCCAGTTATTACACAGCGTACAAACAAGAACATAAACCAGTAAGGTGACAATACAAAAATACAACTGAAAGTATAGTGCTGATTTGTAGAGGGGACATAGTAGCAGTGTGACTAGAAAACTGGAGACAACAGCCTTTGATGCAGAACCCTGGTCAGGGTTGGGAGCTATTTCTTACCTTTAGAATGGCTGCAATTTCCATTCTTTACTTCATCCCTCAATGACATTGATTCACAATTGTCTGAGCATGCCCCTGGGCAACCAAGCCATTTAAGGTGCCCTTCCATCTTGCCACTAAGTCTGCTCATACTAGAAGTGTATACAGAACAGTACAGAGCTACCAGAATAATGCCTTCTACCAGCCTATAAACCCAGCAAAATTCTTGGAGAGTTCCTCATAAGAGGTACTGGAGCTTCCCTTTGGGGAAATCCAATTCAGTCCAAGAGCAAGAGTGGTTTCTAATTACTAAACTAGAGAAATGGGACTCATCTACCATATGGGACACAGACTATCAGTTACAGTGGCACAGGGAGACCATGTATTCATTACATTACTTGCAACAGGTCTGATGACTGCAGACATGTTATCACACCAGGAGGTGGTTATTAATAATGCAAACATTCATTGGGTAATGCCAATTGAAATACCCCATGTAGTTTTCCTTTCCTTTCAGCCTATTGGAGTTAGATGGTGGAGAACAGAATATCAATATTTAGCAACAACCCAGCATTTTCTCAAAATGCAACATGGAGTGCAACAAATACAAAAGAAATTGTGCATGTTAAAATGGTAAGTTTCACTTGCAAAACTGAATTGGGAAGGGGGAGGGTTTGGTGGGAAAACAGCATGCAAGGAAAGGATTAAGCTCACCACAGACTACTTTTCTGCTTTGGATCACTCACTCCAGAAGAGGTTTATTTCTCTTCAAAAAGGCTATCTGTTAGCTACATACCATTTGTGTGTATCATGAACTTTGGTCCTTAGGAGCCAAAGTCTAGGAATGACTCTACTGAAATAAAATGGTTTAAAATCAATGTAAATAGAATGGAAACTCTGCTTGGAAGAATCTCTTCCATGAATTCCTGACCTTGCAAAGTAATCATGGCAGAAAAAGACAAGTTTCACAGGAATATTTTGCTGCCACTCCATCACTGCAGCTATATCTTTAGACTAATAACAAGGTCACATATTAAACAATTAACATATTCTGCCCTCAGATGTGAAGCACCACAGCTCCCTATCAGCCAGCTCCTTAGACAGAAGTGAGTACTGTACTTGATAAGAGGTCCCACTTGAGAAGCAGCAATTGGCAAATTTACTGCATTACACGGTAGCTATGAATGCCTTGAGCTACCACCATCCATGCTGTACCTATTGAAAGGACAAACAGAATTTGTCACCTTCAAATAAGATATTGAGGCCAGCAAGGAAGTCCACATTTCTGCTGCATACCTAGAGTTGGATTTAACATCTAGATGAGGTGACTTGGGAAATGTTAGGAAGATCTATCTTTCCCCCCCAAAATGTGTAGTACAATGATTGATTGATTTTGTTGGAGGATGAGTAGGAAGACTTCAATGCTGGAAAAGCAAACAGTTATGTGCAGTAGATAAAGTCTATAGCGCATCAAAGGGAGTAAGCTGCTACACAGTACCAGAACAAGAAAAAGGTAGATTACCCATATTCTTGCTCCCAGCCTCTTTGATCCATCCCTACACATGCTTTCCCCACTTGGGGAAGGCATGCAATGGCCATTGCTGTTGACGCAAACATAGTCAAGGGAATTAGAACTATGGGGTTCACTTCAATTTACATGCCCTGCAAAGGGACTCTGTCCCATCTAATGGGGGTGAGCAAGATTAGAAAGCAATTATCAGTCAGCCTCACATCTATAACATGAGCATAACAACAATGTTTTATCTTTCAGTTGTCAAAAGTATTATTACATTAACAAATGTGAAGCACTTCCAACCTCCAAAAAGCACTATATACACATGCTAACATTGCAATTTTATGCATTTCTACTCAACAATAAACCCCACTGAGTTCTGCAGATTTCCTCTTCTGAACACTAAGTTTAACAGTAAGTATATATAGATATATAGGTATTCCCATGGCTGTGTGTCATTGCTGGAAGTATATGCAATTGCTGCAAAAAAGAGAGATAGAAAACAGGAGGTGTAAAAGGGGGAGTTGGTAAGGAGAAGCCCTATCAACCCAGAAGGAAGGAAAATGGATGCAAGGCATCTGCGCCCACACTCATGCATCCTCTCCCCTTTCTGG
This sequence comes from Zootoca vivipara, assembly GCF_963506605.1. Classification (NCBI taxonomy): domain Eukaryota; kingdom Metazoa; phylum Chordata; class Lepidosauria; order Squamata; family Lacertidae; genus Zootoca; species Zootoca vivipara. The sequence goes on along the minus strand of NC_083277.1, from coordinate 74,973,422 downwards.
ATTATCTTTGAATCTGGAAAAAACAAACTTGCAGGTAAAAAACCAGCGAGATTGGAGTTGACTAAGAGTGTATGGAATATGCTACAGAAATGAGGACACAAAGAGGATTCAAATCCACACTAAACGTGGGTGTGGACAAGCCCACTGTGCACAGTGCTCACTTGTATATCTATTTATTACGCACCCTTCCCCCTAAGATCCCTGGGCAGTTTATAGTATTAAAAACAGTGATGGGCAACTTTTTGAGCTTGGTGTGTCAAAATTCACCAAAAAACCGAGCATAACTTGGGTGGTGTGTCACTTCGAAAAAAACCCCATAATTTCACGATATTTATAGTTTAAATAACAAAAATGTATAATTGTAATATATAACTGTATTTAATAAAACAAAAACTAATTATTTAACCTAACCTAACCAAAAGCCACTTATTTATCACAAAGTGCCCAGAGTTGTTGAGCTTTTTGGGGGGAGCTGCTAACCTTTGGAGGTTTTTTTTGGGGTGTGTGCAAAAGTTGCTTTGCTTTTTTTGGGGGGGTGCCCCAAAGCTGCTGAGCTTTTTGGGGGGGAAGAGAACAAAAATAAATGATGAATAATACCTTCGCTGGAACTAACACGCAGCACTGACATAGTCTGCTGAAGTGCCAAAAACCCAGCACAGAACGGGTTAAAAACAAACGCGGTTACACCCAATCATAGTCTGCCAAAGCGCCAGAAAAAAACAGCACAGAAAGGGTTAAAAAACCAATCTCTGGCTACCAGCAACAGCTGAGACAAGCTGTAGGAGGAGCGGGAGAACAAATGGGGGGGGGAACCCAACAACAGCGGGAATGGGCCGATGGGGCGTGTGCCAACAGTGAGGGCTCTGCATGTCATAGGTTTGCCATCACTGATTAAAACACTACATTAAAAAAATTACAACCATAAAAATAAAAATGACACCAAAGCAGTAAAAAGACCTGGTTGGGTTTTTTCCCCATTTACACCTAAAGTGCCTGCATTTTAGTAGATGAAACACACATACACAGAATGCTGCACATTCAGTATAAAACTGCTTCCCCACAGAAAAGAGCAAAGATCTCCATTGGCAGACAAATATTTTCATCCAAAGCAATGTTAGTGTTGCAGCACTCTGAAGTGTGTCTGACTAGAACACCCCGGTTAATAAAAGCCATGCAAACTCCTGCTCTTCCAAATTGGCCTCACTGGAATTCAAGCCAGCATTGTGCCATCAGCAAAGGTGCAGCAAGTGCCATTAAGGCTAGGGACTCACCAACACCACTTGTCATTGGTACTGCTGATACCGAAAGGAACTCAACCTGATAAGGAAAATGTATAGAGGCTCCCTATCACCACCTTCCTGGAGATACTAAGAGATGTTCAGGTGACAGTATGTAACACTTCGCCTTTAATAGCTAGCCTGATCCTAATGGAGCCATTGCGCAGCTATCTGATGCTCTTCTTAGCACCCTCCACTCGTGCCTCTCAAGCAATTATGCTTTTAAAAAAGACTTGGGTTAGATAAGCAATATTACAGTATTTTCCATTCTCAGAGTAAATGGCAGAGTGAAGGCAGCATCCTGGAATAAAAACCAAGAGTCTTATGACACCTTTAACAAATTTAGTACGTCATAAACTTTAAGGTCTTTAAGGTGCCATGATATTATTCATAGGTTTTGCTGCAAAACACTAGCATAGCTTGTCCTCTGGATACAATGGGACAGTTAAATAACAAAATCACCATTACACTTTATTCCAGGGATGGGGAACCTTGGCCAGATATTTGTGGACTTCAACTCCCATCAGCCCCAGCCAACAGGACCAATAATCAGGGATGGAGGGAGCTGTAGTTGAACCACATCTGGAGGGCCACAAGTTCCTCATGTCTGCTCTACACTCTAAATCAGTCACATGCAATATGAAAACAAGAGCACATTTATTTGCTGGAAAGGTGGAGTTGGGCAGACGATATATTCATTCTTTGAAACAAAATGTGGCCTTACATACGGCATTGATTGGCATGGTGCAGAATAAGTTTTTAAATGTTAATTTCTAGAATTCTCAGAGTCATAGATTTATACAAAGATCTGTGTAGACCTTTCCTCAGACTTCAATTTTGGTGGACTTCCGGAAAGATGGCATCGGTTCAGAAAGCAGGCTTCGGAGCTCCGCAGGACTCTAATTGACTTTAATTGCTGCTGAGGGAAGTGATTTTCCTTTTCCCACTTTTAAACTTATCAATTCACTGAGAACTTATCAGCACTTTCTTATCTATGTTATAAGAAACACTCTGGGCAAGCACTGCAAGAAGCATCCTGGGCAGGCCGTTAGCTGCTAGCTGTTAATTGCCAGCTCCCTTTTACTCTTTGTTTTTTTGACTTCCTGGCAGTCATTACACAGAGAAGCTCTTCAATAGAACAAACTGAGCACTTTTTCCTTTCCTTTCCTGCTAAGGAATCCTCTCTTTGTTTACTCCTCACTGCATTATTATGCCTGCTTGTAAACGCTACTGGGATACAGAGGAGGCAGTCCTTTCACTGGCTCCCAAACAATAAAAAACGGAGGACTTCTTTAACAAATCTGTTTTTTACAGTTTCAACAAAAAACCGGTTTTCTCCTCTTGAAGTTGATTGTGAATGTGAGGAGAATACTTGGAGTTGGCGTGCAAAACTAGAGCCAAAGATGGGGCAAGCTGACTCTGAGCTTAGAGAGCCAAATAGATAAAAGAATCCTCTGCTACTGGTTCAGAGTTCAACAGATGGACAACACTAAGTTACCAAAAAAATGCCTGATTGAGCTCGCAAATGGATTACCCTTTAAAAACTGGGTACATCATGCTGCCCAACTGATCGGCAAATATGACCTCTCAGTGACCGAGCTCAAAGAACTTTCCCTACTTTCTCAGAAAAAATATTTTTAAGCGGACCATAAGGGCAGTGGCTACTAAAAATGATTTAAACTCCATGTACCTATCCACATGCGCCCCATTATATTTTAAACTTGGAGAGGCCCATGAACATACGTTTTACTTCGATGAATTGACTTTTGTACAACTCCGGAAAGCTTTTACAGAGTTACGATTAAATACAATAAACTCTGCTTATAGAGATGGGAGACATAGAGGCATACCAGTAAATGAACATGTTTGTATTAGGGGATGCCATGAGGACCCCTATATTAGAGGACCTTACACCAGGCATCCCCAAACTGCGGCCCTCCAGATGTTTTGGCCTACAACTCCCATGATTCCTAGTTAACAGGACCAGTAGTCAGGGATGATGGGAATTGTAGTCCAAAACATCTGGAGGGCCGAAGTTTGGAGATGTCTGCCTTACGCATTATATCAGGCATCCCCAAACTGCGGCCCTCCAGATGTTTTGGCCTACAACTCCCATGATCCCTAGCTAACAGGACCAGTGGTCGGGGAAGATGGGAATTGTAGTCCAAAACATCTGGAGGGCCGAAGTTTGGGAATGTCTGCATTATATCTTATGCTGCCCCTTATATAATGAACGGTTTTGACACCTATAATGACAAGGTCCCCATGCCAGAATCCTTCTGACATGATTCTTTATCTCCTCGCAGACATAGATAAGTATGTGACCTGGCGTGTAGCACTTTTTGCAACTGCCGCCAGGAAATTTTTAAAAAATTATATAGCCGAGATAGCTATCAACTGTAAAGGAGATGAATTTATTTGAGCCCATCTACACCAAGCTCTATCTTTCTCACTAAACTTTGTACATAATTGTCTATTGTATTTTTTAATATATTAGTGACCCCGCGGTGATTTTAGCTTATACATTTTATTGTCTAATGTTTCAATTTGTATATTAAGGAGTTTCTATAGCTTTGTGCAGATTAGGTCATGTTTTGACAATGTAAATGTTTTAGGTTTTTGTATCAAATTAGTATATATTTTATTGAATGATATTGTATACATTGCAGCAGCCTTTGGCTACAAGCAATAAACTTGACTGACTGATTTCAATTTCATATCTGAAAGGCAGGGCAATCAAATACACTTCCTGGGGCAAAAAAATATCAGGAGGTAGATTTGCTGCAACCTTTTGCTGTTCCAAAAAGTACAGGAAATAGCGATACAAGTTTTATGAAATCCACAGTAAGTCTCAATTAGTATTTTCCTTAAAAATTAAAACCCTTGAGAAAAATATTTTACCATGCTTAAGAACTAAAATTTGGTAGGACCACTGGCAGTCCACTGGGGTTTTTCCTGCACAATTTAGCCAACCCTAAGGTAGGGACGTGGGTCGCACTGTGGTCTAAACCACAGAGCCTAGGGCTTGCCAATCAGAAGCTCAGCGGTTTGAATCTCCGCGACGGGGTGAGTTCCCGTTGCTCAGCCCCTGCTCCTGCCCACCTAGCAGTTCGAAAGCATGTCAAAGTGCAAGTAGATAAACATGTACTGCTCCAGCAGGAAGGTAAACGGTGTTTCTGTGCGCTGCTCTGGTTCAACAGAAGCGGCTTAATCTTGACTCAGAAGCTGTACGCCGGCTCCCTCGGCCAGTAAAATGAGATGAGTGCCGCAACCCCAGAGTTGTCCGCGACTGGACCTAACGGTCAGGGGTCCCTTTACCTTTAAGGTAGGATATCATGGCATAGTGGTGAAGTGGTGAGAGGTTGGTGATTGTGTGTGCAATTTTAAGGTTACAAACCTCTATTCGCTTATCCATTGAACTGAGCAGACATGTATAGCAGGGGTATCCAATGCTGTGCACTTCATATGTTTTGGACCACAACTCCCAACTCTACAATTCTATGATTCTATAATTAATATAAGCAGTCCATTTTTTGCTTCCTTGACCTCAAATAAGTGCACTTTTCCTACACCTTTCAAAGCAAATGTATTTATTTAGATAGGAAGACAAATATTTTTTCCTACAAAAGTGAGGTCCAGGAAATTAGTTGACATAGTTATTTACCTGTGGTGGTGAGCACTGCAAGATTCCCCCCCCCCAGCTTGCTTAAGGCCCTGGAAAAGTGACACTAGCAGTGTTTGCTATTGTAACTGAAGGGGAGGTTCAATGGCTGCCTCTCAAGGTAGGCTAAAGGTAAAGGTAAAGGGCTTCCGGTTGTCCACGCCATCTTGCTCAGACGGGGGTCCGCTCAGCGGAGCGGACCTCGGCGCTTCAGAGGTGGAGGGAATCGTTCCAGCGAAGCGAAACCTCCTTAAAAGCCCCAAATCGAGCTTTTTGGGGACGGATTTTGCCTGGCGGCGCCAAAAGCGGGCTCTCTCCTCCCCGGATCGGCTTTGTTTAAGCCCCCGAGAGCGAGGAGGTGAACCGCGGCAGACAGGCTGACACTGCTGCTCTGAGAGCGCGAAGCTGCGAGTCTGGGAAGTGGAGGCGGCCAATTCTTCAAAGAATATTCAGCAAATGAATAGACTGTGAGTAATTTGGATTCTTTGGAATGTAAATTAAGGCAACAATTTGGACCTGGGAGAGAGGGGAAAAGAGGAAGCCACCCCCCCCCTACGGTAACATAAGAGACAGTAAACAGAAACCCGAAGCCGTAAACAGAAGATTTTAACTTAAAAGGATCCCTCAAAGGCATCAAAGAGAATCTCCCCTAAATGCAGGGTAAAAGGGGAGAGAGACTGTGGTTGTGAATGCCCTGCAGAAAGAGGTTAAGACTAAGAAAGACCTTTCTTTTCCTCGGGAGCCGGCAGCCCAGACAACCCAGTGAGCTGATCAGGATTTATAGTTAAATTTTATTTCTATCTTTATTTCTGGACTTTTTGGAAATTCTTTTTTGGTCTATATGCTTTTGAAATGTGAGTCTGAACTTTATTTTTAAGAATGCAGCCAGCATGTTAAAATGGAGTCGAGAAAATAGACTGCGATCATATTCCACCCCATGTGACAAGTTTTGACCTTGACAGGATTGAACTATGTCAACAAAAAGGTACCCGCCTGAGTTTCAGCGGACTGTTTTGACCTTAATGTGGGAAGCAAGAATAGAACTATGTCAAGAGGAGACACAACGGCAAGAGTTACAGCAACAATTCCAGATGGTGATGGCAGAATATGATTTCTTAGAAGATGAAGCTTTTGAAACTGAAGAAGACGAATGTGAGAATGACAATGATGGTGACTGTGATTTGGAAGGAAAAGATGAAGATGAGGACTGTGATGATTTAACACAAAATGAAGCCCACCACGAAAAAAATGATGATTTTACTCTACAAAAAGTTGGATGGAGTGCCTCCCCTTCGAGGGGGGCACGATTGGATTTACTGGAACTCCAGAATGACCACAGGGAAGAAGGAAAAATTAAGCAGAGAAGAGAAGAAGCTCAGGGGTCTGATAGGGAGGCCTGGATGGCAAAAGACTGTAAACAGGGGGTGGGGTGAAGGGAAAGTGAAGTTGTGATTGTAAGGATGGATTAATAGGATTATAACTGGACTGCTGACTATGGAACTTGCTGGATTGGTGGGGTGGAGCCGGTACTCGGGGGATGTAAGGTTAGTTTGGGAATAGTTATAGGTTTAAAGAGTGAATTGATTCTGGAAAAAGGTGAAAATATGGAGGCCTATAGAGGGGGTAAAAATTAGGCACGGGAAGAAAAAATGGGAGTTTGATTTTTCAGTGATTGGACATTAGGCGAAAATGATAATAGTTAGTTTAAAAGTGGTATAAGATATAAAGGTGTATGTTATAAAATATGAACTATGAAACTGTTGAAGATGATAAATAAGGGAGGAAAACCGGGGAAGGGGGGAGGGTGGGGAAGCCCACAAAATATGGTTTAACAATTATGAATTTAACAATTATGATGAATTTTTTTTCTGTTTTTGTCTTTTTTCCTTTTTGTCTTTTTTCTTCTTCTCTTTTTTCTCTTTTTCTCTTTTTGTATTTTCTTTTTTTTTTGGTATGACAATAGATGGTTGGATGGATGAACTCCTGCGTACTGCCCTGGTTCACTGGAGCTCCCTGGTGGCAGGGGGGGGCTTCGGGGGCAGGGGAGGGGGAGGAGGACAGAAATCCAATCATAAAATGGACCACTTCTGACTGTTCACCTGCGTGGGATACTTCTGTGGCAGGGGAGGACCCATGGAGGGGGATGGGAAGAAGGTGGAAAAGGTGTTCATGTATGTACCATTCTTTGTAATTTGTAAAATCAATAAAAATTATGTTTAAAAAAATAAATAAAGGTAAAGGTAAAGGGACCCCTAACCATTAGGTCCAGTCGTGACCGACTCTGGGGTTGCGCGCTCATCTCGCATTATTAGCCGAGGGAGCCGGCGTATAGCTTCCAGGTCATGTGGCCAGCATGACAAAGCCGCTTCTGGCAAACCAGAGCAGCACATGGAAACGCCGTTTACCTTCCCGCTGTAGCGGTTCCTATTTATCTACTTGCATTTTGACGTGCTTTCAAACTGCTAGGTTGGCAGGAGCTGGGACCAAGCAACGGGAGCTCACCCCGTCACAGGGATTCGAACCGCCGACCTTCTGATCAGCAAGCCCTAGGCTCAGTGGTTTAACCACAGCGCCACCTGGGTCCCTATCTCAAGGTAGGCTAGATGTGCACAAAGGCCAAGTAGGCTGCCACCACACTCCCTCAGCACCCCTCTACCTCCAGAAGGAAGTGATTTCTGGGAATCCAAGGCAGGTATTCAGGAGAGGAGACAGAGAACACACAGAGACTACTCCCTCTCTGAGAACTGGATACAAAGAGATCAGGGTACTTCATTACAACTAGATTCTCCAGGCATGAGTCACACAGTCTGTTTTCATTGTAGGAAGATGTGAATTAGGATGTTAACGTCCCAACCCTTGAAGCTATGTTTTCCACAAACAGCTTATGGAGGCCCTCTGTTGTTGGACTACAGCTCCCATCAGCCACAGCCAGCATGGCCAATAGTCAGCGATAATGGGAGTTTCAGACCAACATCTAGAGGGCACCATATAAAATGATAGCTACATGAGATCAACCCACTTTCATGATGAAATAACGTCAGAGGGCTAATTTTAAAGCTGAGGCTTGTTATGTCAGGCTATCTAGAATTGCTTTACCTCTGGAATCACTTTTCCTCTCCCACCTATTGTCTGGAAAGGAGAGCACATTTTAATTGTGAATTCCACCACGCAGCCCCTTACCAGCACCTAAAACCGGGGGTATGGTCAAAAGTTTGAGTTCTAGCACCTTTCATTTTAGGCAGCAATCCTATATTCGCATATCTGGGAGTAAACCCCACTGATCTTAATAGGTCTTTCTTCTGATTAGACATGCATAGGGATGGACTATTCTCCTATTCTCTCCTCTCCCTTTACATTTTCTGCCCCTTTAAGAGTCTCTTATTTCCTGTAGGGAATGCAGAATACTTGCATCTCTTTGAAAGCAATTTCATGAGGACTTTGGGATTATTTTTAAGACACTTAAAATAACTCACTTATAATGAAGGAAACATTATGTCTGATCTCAACTAGAAGAGACATCTTTCTTTAAAAACATATTAAAATAAGGAGCTTGCAAAAGTAGCTACAAAGAAACAAAGAAAACACAAGGAAGCAAATTTCCTGTTCAGTTGGAGTGCTGCCCTGTCACTCTTCCCAAATTAGTTTTGAAATTATATCATTCCTTATACCAGACTGCTGCCTGGAGACACCCAGTCGTTCAGAACATCTTTTGGAGGCACTAAGTCCTATCTAATCCAATTGTACTTAAAAAATATAACTGGAGTGAGCCTGAACTCCAGAAAGCAATCGTTTAAATTTTCGCAAAGGAAAAGCAGCCGTTTGGGGGGGCTTGTTTGCTTTCTTTCTTTGCCTTTGTGACCACTCTTTTACTGCTGCAAAACACCTATTATTGCTTATGTGAGTGACCCTGGGCTAAGAACCACACATATTAACTATTTTGCTATGATGCTTTAGTGACAGGGTGGGGGACACAATTGTCAAGGTAACCATGTAGGAATAGTCCTTGGTTTGGAGCTTTTCTTCCAAAGGTTGTTCAGTTCTGCATTTGTTATGTTTTGGTGAATACAACCATATGCATGGCTCGTTTTTCAGACCCATACCTGCTGGGCTATGGCCCTTTCCCCTCGATACCCCTCAAATCCCCAAAGGAAGAGCTGAAACTCAAAATATGTTAGGATTCTTTCATAAATGTTGTTGTGTACCATTTAGGGTTGTTGTTGTTTTTAATCATCTTACTGAGCACTCCTCTTGGGCCGCTTAATGTAGTGTCCTGATCAAAGTCCTGGAAACTGTGTTCATCCCATACAGTACCAGTAATAGGATAAAGTTATTTATTCTTCACTCTTTCCCCAAAGATCTCAAAAGCAGTATACATGGGAGTTACTTGTTATTCTAACAACAGTTCTGCAAGATAGAATGGGCTGGAAGAATGAAACTTACCCAAGGTTTCCCAGAGAGCTTAATTTATGAGTAAACACCAGTCATCTCAGTTCAAATCCAATGCACCACCACACCAGCTGGGGCATCACAGGGAAATATGTTCAAGACATTGAGAAACAAAGGAATGGTCCATACTCTGCCGTTCATTCCTAGTTTTTGGCAGTCTGATGCTTAGCAACAACATTCGAAGTCTGCATTATTTTCCAATAATTCCCCCCTGGTGTGGAACTGTCTCCTGCTCAGTGTTCACTCATTTCTTATTTTCCAAACCCAGTGAATGCTTTTGGTCATCAGAGAATACAGTGACATAGAGATGAAAGTCTTCAGTGAAATGTGGTACCTCTTGAAAGGCATGAAACCACAACCATCAATAGAAGTATTGGAAATATTTAGTAGAAAAAGTATTATGATAATATTTTTGTGACTGGGCACCTCCCAGATTGGGCACCTCCCAATGACTTCTGGTTTATTACCAAGTCAAAGCCATAAGCAGTGGAATCAATCACATTTAATCATGGCTATTCTAACTCATATAGAAGACAGCAATTTGAGCAGAATCCACATTTGGGGACAGTAAAGAATTTCACCCAATGGTTCCATTGGCCTTTGGTGTTTTTCCAGTTTCTCTTGCACTATTAAAAACAAGAGTCATCACACAGCAGAATAGCGACTGTAACAACAGATTGCAAAAAAGAGCAATGAATGGAACATAGCTTATTTCACATGGGCACCAATAAAACACCAAATCCCTTCAGTACCTTGGTTTCCCAATCTGAAAAATGGGCATGATACTTCCTCCAACCCTGAAGATTGACAGGTAATTTACACAATTGCCAAATGCATGGCTCAAATGTTGTTACTTAGCACTGAACAATGGAGCAGCAATATAGCTGGACTCGGCAAGGGATAATGCCATCATTACTTCAAGTTGCATACCAAGCACCTTTCAAATATGAAAAGTTCTCATTCAGATAAATACATAGCCCAGGTATAAAAGTACCCCAAAGATAAGTGATTTGCCTCCTCCAGGGTGGATGACATCTGAGTACAGATAGCAGAGCAATTTCCCAGAGGTGGGGATGACAGATTTTGGCAGTGGTCACACTGGAGCAGCCACGACAACGCAAGCAAGGCAGCAGTGGGTGGAAGTGGGCAAGTACAGAGATACATTATTGGGTGTTTGGAAACAATGATAGGTGCTGCACAGGAACCTTTGAAATAGCTATAAAAAGAAAGATAAATTATTATGTATAGACTTATTATTGAATTAAGTTACAAACCAGTCTTCCCCAGACCTAGTCTGAATCCATCCCATACCAGCCTTCTCCCAATTTGGTGTCCACCAGATACAAACTGGACTACAAATCCTACCAGTAAGCATGGCCCATGGGCAGGAATGATGGGAGCTGCAGTCCAAAACAGCTACAGGGAACCATGCTGGAGAAGGATGCCATAGACATTCATGAATGTGTATCAAATTGAAACAAGAGCATGGGATCATCACCATGCTCCATAGTTCACCTTGGTACCACATACTTAAAAGCCATTTCCAATGGGAGGATTGGGGGGGCATGTGGGAGGAAGCAAGCAGAACAAACAAATGCGCTTAGTGCCAAGCATGAAATTCCATGCGCAGTCAGGGAAAGTCTAGGCTGTGTTTTAACTGTGTACAAATTTCCTCACTGCCTCATTGCCCACTATGCCTCCCTCTTCCTTAAAACCTTTGGAAGTTGTGTGGCTGGCTTTTTCCTGCCCAGATTTTCCAGCTGTTTTATGTGCAACAAGATGTTCAAGTTCAATCCCTAGTGACTTGCTAAAAATCTGAAACCCAAAGCTAATTACTAGTTCCTGCATCCAAGATTAATAATCAAAGGGCTGGCAGGGTAGCACACGTGGCAAGAAATCATTATTCATGTCCCCTAAATGTTTTGCTTAAGCAGTAAATGTTTGTTTACCAGGTTTCCCAGAAACGGAAAAGGTGACAGAATGGCTGATTGAGAGCCTCCTGTTTATTACTTCACTAGTAAGCAACAGAGTATTCAAAACCACGCACACATTTTTCAGTTCAAGGTCTAAAGACGTTCCGTTCTGAACCTCAGCCAGTAACATTATTGCTTCTATCTACGGTACCATAAAAGAATGTTAATGACAGTCTCCTTTTTACACATTATTCACCTCCCAGCCACCTACAAACGATGGACCACTTCATGAATGGGGCCCTCAACAACAACAACAAAAACAACCGTCTCCCACCCTTGAAAAAATGCTTTGAAATATTTCTACGCTATGACTCCCTGCAGTACTGCTCTGCTTGTTTATAATAATCTCTTTGGTAAAAGTTAACTTGCCAGGGCTTGCTGGCACAAGGATGCTGACCTAGATTAATACCTCCTTGCCCTTTCCAACAGACTGTTTACTAGTTTGCATATGTTGGTCTTGTTTTTAAAAAAACAAAATTGCACCTATTTTTCAGTTAACCGCTCTCATAAATCCAGGTGTTCTCAAGGTTATGAATGTAGATAACTGCTCTACATCAACAGTTCTAAAACAAAGGAGGACCAGAAAGCATCTGAAATATAGAATGCAATCCTGCTTCACAGGTAGTGTTTAATATAATTTAGTTATTTAAAGTCGACTGAACAAAGCACAGTTCATTCAAGAGCAAGATCTACTGGGTACATATGCAGCTGCCTTGTACAGAGACAAATTAATGGTTCAACGGTTCAACCTACTCAGCATTGTCTACATTGATTGGCAGCAACTCTTCCAGCCCTAACTGGAGATGATAGACAGGCCTGCTGTTAATGGGGTGGGGGGCAGGTGAACCTGCTGTACTTGACCTGGAGCCAGCAGGAACTCCAAGCTCAGAGATTTCACCTAAAACCAAAAAGGCACAAGTCTCTAGCCCTTGTAAAACAAGAGATACTAAGCAAACTGTGCACATATCATTCTAAGCAATTGCTTTGAGAAGCAAACACACTCCTACTATTCATTGTTTCTAGCCAATGAGTGAAGTCACAGCTTTGACTGACATTTAATGGAAGTCAAGTCTTTTTAAATAATAATAAATAAAACAAACCAAAAAAGATGTGCATTTTCTGGAAAAGGATTTCCTAGCTTATTTTGAAGCCTGTTTGTTTGTTTTAGTCTTTCCTACTTCTGAGTGGACAGTCTGGTGTTTCTCAATTGTTTCATTGAGGTAATAAAGATGGGTGGCTCCTGTTCATGCCCTTCTGGCATGGGTTTAATCTTGTGCAATATATATCTATTATCTCCCAGGTTTGTAAACCTAACCCCTACCCCGACCATGCAAATGCAAATGATATATCAGTAGTATATCCATGTTGTTGGGGAGGGACTTGTGTGTTTGGGATAACATGGCTAAAACCAGGCCTACACAGTAGCCTAATATATAAAACTTGTCGGGGATGAGGAATCTCATAGACAATAGTGTGAATAGCCCAGTAGTGTAGTCCAGTCTCTTGGTTGCCAAGTGTGCAGGGGTGGAACCATGGAGCTGCCTTCCTGACACTGGCTGTTGCAGCTTATCAGGACAGGGCTCACTGTCAGGACCCCTCAATCCAGCAGCAAATCCAGACACATTTTTGGAGGCCCCAGCTAAATGAGTCAGATCAAGTTCAAGGCTGTGAGCTGGCTGTTGGCGACCAGTGCTGGAATTCAACATAGTGTTAAGTAGGGTATGCATATGTGGAATAAGGCCTCTCACACAATGTGACTTTCCATCTACTCCCTTCATGCGCCCAACCCCACACCTTTTCTAGGTTTATCCCAACACCCCAGAGCAGATGTGGGGAGCAGAGTATGTGGGACAGAGGAGACGAGGAAAACTCTTGCTGTGTGAGCCTACATCATTCCATGTCTGCAGCAAGCTAGTTGCATCCTGCCCCAAGAGACCACTGTACCTGAGGGTTTGGACAGGTGTCGCCAGAAGAACTGCCGATATTTCCAGGGCCTTTAGGGGCAGACCTCAGACCCTCATGGGTGCTTTCTCTTGAGCCTAATGAACCAGATTCCTCCACTACACTTCACCAGTCCAGCAGCACAGGGAGCACACTAAGAGAGGGGTTATATAAAAGGAGGAGACTAGAGGAGGCTGTCTGGAGACACAGGTTTCAACAGCTTCAGTCTGCTCCCAACCTCTGTTAGAGCAAGGTGCTCAGTTGGAGCTATCCGTGGTCCTGCAACATCTGCCTTGCCTTGAGTCCTGCCTCCTTCTCCATGGGATCCAGCATCAGACCAGAACACAACACTCATGGGTGCACAGGCTTGGTGTGAGGGACAGGGGATATCGCGAAGTCCCTCCCCTCCTGAGTTCCAGCCCATCCCCGAGCGCAGGGGAAAGCAGGGAGAGTTCCGACTCAAGTGGGGAAGCAGGAAGTGGTGTCCGAGGCTCAGGTGGGACAGGAAGAGGGAAGCAAGGGGGGCAGACCCATTCCCCCAACTCCGGAATTGAGCAGAAAACGTAGGGGGAAGAGGCTGGGTCTCCCCAAGTTGTTATGTTGGAGAAAAACGCGCCAAACGCCATTCGGAGGTTCTGACTCAAGCGGATAAGATGTGTCTCTGTAAATAGTACTGCCTTTAGCACTGTAAATACGCAGCACCAATAAAAAGATAAAATGCAGAGCCGTGTGGAGTCGTTACTCTGAAGTAGCCCACCCAGGCCACTGTGACAGCAACCTCCAAATCTTTCTGGCTACTTTGGAGTTGCCGCGATGAGCGCGCAAGAGGCTGAGCGTTGGAGGCTGGAGGCCGAAGCAGCGAAACAGGAGCTACGGAACCTGACAGCGCAGGCCCAGCAGCAATTGCATGCCGCTCAGGAGGAAGCGCGCGGAACGCGGGAGGAGCTGAACAAGCTTGTGGAGCAGGTGAGGACGAAAGATGAGACTGAGAAGCAGCTAAGGGTAATGGTGTTGGAGCTACAGAAAAAGCTGGATGAGGAAAGAGCCACAAGAGGTGGGGGGGGCGCCCCAACAACAGCTAGTCCAAGTGAGAAGGGGACAGACCCTAGTCACCAAGTTTAGCGGCGATCCTAGAGAGTACCTGGGATTTGAGATAAACTATGCACTGGAATTGCATGAGGCGGAATTCCCAGATGACGCGCACAGAGTCTCCTTTATTATAGAGCATTTGACTGGGGCCGCCCGCGAATGGGTCAGACCGCTAATCGCGCAAAAAAATGATTGCATGAAGAACGTAAAACTATTTCTAGAAGCTTTAAAAATAATGTACGCTAGTGACAGTGAAATGGAAGCCACAAAAGAGGAACTTCATAACTTGACACAAGGGAAATTGACAGTCAGAGAATACTGGGCGAGATTCACCATGCTGGTGCACAAACTGGGGTGGGATCTGCACAGTGATCCAGTGAAATCAGCTTTCTATCTGGGCTTGCACCCAGACGTTAAGGATGAGCTTGCGAGAGGTCCGAAACCGCGGACTATGGATGAGTTGAACAAAGCAGCTCTAGAGGTGGGGGTGAGACAGGAATCCAGATGGAACGACAAACAAACGGCGCGCGCCGTAAAACCTTGGTTCCCACGCTCCCAGGACAGACCTCATCACCAAACCCCACCCCAGGGCCCACCCCAAGCCCCGCCCAGACCAAGCCCAGAGCCGGAACCGATGGAGATCGGAGGAGCGCACGCGCACGGGCTTTTCAAACCCCGGCGCCACAAAAACGCAAGGAGGGGAGGAAACTGCTTTTTGTGCCACTCCCCCAGTCACCTCGTCAAGAATTGCCCGCATCGCAGGGAATGGCAGGGAAGGGCGGGAACTGCTATGCCCGCCCCCACAGACTCAACGCAACAGCAGGGAAACGAGACAGCCTGGCTGCAGGAGACAAGGGGCAGCAGCCAGGCGCAATCAGCAGACAACAGCCCCAACCCACCCACCCGCACAGCGAGGAGCAGCACCAGCCCACCCCCCCCAGAGCAGGGGTGGTTCTAGAAGTGACTCTAACACTCCCTAATGGGTATCCCCTGACGGTCTTAGCTTTAATCGACTCGGGGGCTTCGGCGAACTTCTTTTCGAGAAACTTTGCAGAAGCGCACCAGATCCAACTTCTGCAGCTGGATTTTCCCCTGCACGTCTCCACCATTGACGGCAGGGAGTTGCTGGGAGGGGCCATCACCCATCAGACACCCCCCCCCATGAGAATGACGGTGGGACGGCACTCAGAAACACTGGCATTCAACGTCACCACCATCTCAGACCCCCCCATCGTCTTGGGCATGAGCTGGCTGGCGCGCCATGACCCCTCCATCAGTTGGCACCAGAGATGCATCACGTTTGGGTCGGACTTTTGTCTGGAACATTGCATGCAGCGCCAACCAGGGGAGGGGCCACCGATAGCCACGGTAGCCACCATGCACGTTAAGGGGGGAGAGGCGATTCCCAAACAGTATTGGGACCTACAGGAGGTCTTCAGCGAAGCAGAGTCCGACCACCTGCCCCCGCACAGGTCCTTTGATTGTCAGATCAACCTGGTACCAGGGGCAACACTACCCCCAGCCAAGCTGTACTCCATGTCAGATCAGGAACTGGAGGATCTGTGACACTTGGCAACCCCAACTTTACCACTGTCCTGCCCCAGCACTCTCCAGAGAATCTACAGCAATTCTGGCTTCTGGAGAGCAGCCCTGCAATTCTTCCTCCAAATGTGGAGGCTCTACTGCTCTTGGCATGTTGGGATTTTAAGGAAAATACAGTGGGTGGGGGAGTTAAAATTGAATGACAGTGGGAGAAACGGGTGTTGCTTTCCCACCCATGGGAGAAAACAGGGGGGCTTTATGGATGGGATGTTGCTGCTGCCATAAAGACCTAAATGTTTATAGTCACATAAAAAGCTCAAATCCTTTTTTCTCAACTCAAACTAACTTTTTTAGACCTGTACTGTCCAACAATTAAAATTTCTAGGGAACCTGTTCCAATGTAAATAAGAAACATTTTGGATCATGAGCTTTCAAAGGATTCCATTGTAGTACTGTCTGGATTTCTCAATAATATTATTTCTGAGAAAGATATTGAAATGACAGCTTAAAGCACCAAGTTGCTCCCAAGATTGGGGTGTGTTTGTGTGTGTCAAGGAGTGTGCATGAATTCCAGCTTAGGAGATTTGGCATGTGTCCTTTCTAGTTGGTATGCTAAACATTCCTTGAGTGGGATGTAGATATATTTCCATTCATGCACAAGTGTCATTTTCTTAAAAGGTATCACCCAAGCCATTCATGGACCATGCAGTTTCCAAGATCTGTCTGCCTATCCAAGGACTGCAACTTCAGCACTGGTGATCTTCATTTCCAGCCTCTTAACTTACAGATGCTATTAAAACAAACAAACAAAAAACCCAACTAATTTCCCCTAAGCAAAGCCAAAAACATCAAACTCTTGTTGCTCCCCATTTCATATTTCTCTCTCCTTCTTGCCTTCCCTGAAATCCCTCCATCCCCAAACCAACACAGAGCAAAAGTATTAGAACTATGTAACCCTGGGTCAAATTTCACCCTGGCTTCAATTAAAAATGGAACAAGTCTTTACTTTCCCATAGGAAATCCACTCTACATTCGTCTAGGGTCAGAATAGGTCACCCAGCACTTTTTCTAAAGCAAAACAGCAACATTTCCCATCCCTTTATGGGCCGAGTCTTTTTCATAGATGCCTAAACTTCCCAGTTCCTTTCAATGTAATAGAACTAACAGCTGACTTAAGGTTTAAAATGTCACAACTCTATCACAAACACAACACAATCTATGCATTTTTATTTCTCTATTACAAGAGAAAAAGAGTGCTTTGACGCTGCTCATTTCCCACACTGCCAGCAAGCACTGTGAGGCTAAATTGGAAATGTCCTTAGGTATAATCCAAGGCAGAAGAATCCTCTGCCAGCATTGTACATTGACACTTAGAAGATTTCACTCTTCTGCAATCATATCCATTTGCAGTGCAGACATGTAGAGGGGCCAGGTCTAGTTTAGAAGCCCAGGTGGAGACCCAAGTTTGGGAAACACTGATCTAGAGACAAGAAGAACTCTAACTTCTTCTTCTTTTTTTAAAAAAATGTTTTAAACTTTTCCCAAATAAACAAACAAAACAAAAACGATTTTTTTATACAATCCATCTTATATTCACCCATCTCAGTTCATTTCGCTCTGCCGAGCTGTGACTTCCCTCCCTCCCGTCATTCAGCTTTATTTCTCACTCTTATCTTGCAGTTCCTTTTTACCCACATTTTAAATCAGTTCGTAGGATTTATTTCAGTCTAACTTCTTGGGTGGAAGGTAGTAAACAGGCAAAGGAACCTTGAAGCGTTAGAACGTGAAAGGAACTAGACCCTGAGAAGGCTCTTGTAGGGAAGAACAATTCCTACAACAGCACTGGGACCTGGTCAGACTACAAGGGAGCATACGTCTCCTTTCAGAAATGCAGAAGTGCCCCTGGTTCATACCATAATTTACATTAGGATAGCATCTCTTTGCAACCGTATTGCAATGTTTCCCCTTTGTTCCACCTCCCATAATTATTCATTTGTCATTTGGCTATTTATAGAACTTGTCCCATGTCCTATCCAGCCTAGGGCAACCCATTTGCATTATGATTTCTGTCCAAAGCTGTTTCTTTTTGGATTAGAACGTAGGTGGCTGCGAAAGCAAAAAGGCATTGTGGAAAGGTTTTAATTTTCCTTACTGTCACCCACATGCTCTCTCTACAATCAAGAGCCATTAACTACGGTGTGGGAGCTTTTGAAAGCTCAGGTCCAAATGCGCTCTAGTTTATTCAACATTGTCTTGAAGGGGGGCATTTTAAGGAGGCAGAAAATGCAGGGGCTGACAAAAGCTGCACAAACAATATGTCAGCACCAACCCCAAGCAGTGAAAGGTGCAAGCCATGTACCTCTTTCTTAAGAAGTGTATTCCTTCCCTTCCAAATTCAGCATGTGGGGTGATTGCATAAGGAAAATCACACCATATAAGCTTTAAGGTATAATGAGGGTAGAGGAACCTGGCAACACAACCAAGTCCAAGAAGCCTGCACTGCAGAATGAGAAGCGGAACCAAATGGCAGATTTGTGAAGGGAAAGCTAGGGGTGCCTTTCTGCAGGAAGAGGAATTTCCTTGACATTTCTACAGGTTCTCCTCAACATGTAGTTGCTAATTAAATCATAACCTCTCTGGGTTTCAGCATTTAAAAAATAGAATAAAAATAACTTCCTCATGATTACAGAACCAGGCTTACAGGAATGGCTGCAGAATGCCATAGAGAGCACAAGGTCTTAGAAAACAAAGGAGCAACAAATAGGATTCCAAAGGGTAGAGGGTTTTTATAAAAGGCATATTTGGCTAGCAAATTTTGAAGATCGCATCCTACCCCAAACTTCAAACACTTCCAGGCAGCATCCCATGAAAGACTTCCATCTTAAGCAAGAGGCCATCCAGCCATGAACCCAGCAAATTTCCACTAAATACAAACACAGATTTGTTGTAGCATCAACATAGGCTGTAGGCCAGACACTGCCAGAAAACAGACAAGGGCAGCCTTGCTGACTTATGACAGTGATCTTCACTGCATGACCTTAGGCAAACCAGATTGAGTTCCTCATTTTTCAGGGCTTCCTAGTATAGTATATTGGCTGGCAAACAAGGGGAGGAGTAGGGCAAATAGGCTCCCTTTTAGAAAGATCTTATCAGCCTAAGATTTAACTTAGTCAAGTTGAAGAATCCAGTTTAAAGCCATTCTCTCTTTCGTTCTGCCACATTAAGCAACTTCAAAGCCTGTCAGTTTCATAAGAATGCAACAGCCCAGCTGGATCTCACCACAGGCCTATCTAGTCCAGCATCCTGTTCCCTACAATCGCCAACCAGATACCTGTGGGAAATCTGCAAGCAGGGCCTGAGCGCAACAGCACTCCCCTGCCCGCCAGTGGTTTTCAACAGCTGATATTCAGAACCATTACTGCATCCAACTGTGGACTTATAGCCAGGCCATTATGTCTAGCAGCCGTTGGTAGTGTTATGTTCTATGAATTTGTCCCATCCTTTTTTTAAAGCCATCCAAGTTGGTGGCTGCTACTGCTTCTTGTGGGAGTAAATTCCATAGTTTGACTAAGCATTGTGTGAAGTAACACTTCATTTTGTCCACCCTAAATCTTCCAACTTCATCTTCACTGGATGTCGAAGTGTTCTAGTGTTATGAGAGCAGAATATATATTTTTCTCTCTATCCACTTTCTTCATGCCATGTATAAATATAATTCTTACTTGCCTTTCCTCTAAAGCCCCAAATGCTGCAAACTTTACTCACAGGGCAGTTTCTCCATCCACTTGATAATTTTGGCTACCATTTTCTAAATATTTTCTAGCTCAACGAAACCCTTTTTGAGGTGAGGCAACCAGAACTGTACATAGCATTCCAAACTATTTGTTAACTGTTTTCCTTCAGAATTTTAAATTACAAGGCAGGTCATATATTCCCCAAATGCAATAGTTAAGATCACAAAGGAAATGATGCAATTTCTCCTTAGGCCACTTTTTAGGCTTCAAACCTAAACACAGCAAATAGGGCTGAAGGTCACTGAGGTTCTATGTAGACAGGCAGGCACAATCATTATGAACGGTTCCTTTTTTTTACAATGAAGGCTCCTTTGCTTTGGTTCTAGGGAACCAGTAATGAAATCCAGGAAGTCCTGTGTTGCTGGTTTAATGTGCAAGTCCTCAGCTAGAAATGTTATAATAAAAGCACCCTGACAGAGTTGACTGCATTGCAAATTGGGCTGTAAATCAAGGTAACTTTGTTTAATGATAAGCAGTAATAGTATGGCATTCAATTTCATTGTACTATGTACAATGACAATAAAGTATCTATCTACCGTGTTTCTCCTAAAATAAGACACGTCTTATATTCATTTTTCCTATAAAAAACCACATCGCGGCTTATTTTCGGGGGATGTCTTATTTTTTAATTAAGCATGGTACAGCATTGTTACCTTAACTATGGTACGGGGCTTTCTTGCGCCGCCCGCTGAGCCCACTGCTGGGTCCCTGGGCTTGACGCGGTGCGGCGCGGTGCGGCTGGGGCTGCTGCCGGCTCCTGCCGGCTGCTGTGGCTTCGCGCGCCGCCCGCTGAGCCCACTGCTGGGTCCCTGGGCTTGACGCGGTGCGGCGCGGCTGGGGCTGCTGCCGGCTGCTGCCGGCTGCTGCCGGCTGCTGCGTCTTCGCGCGCCGCCCGCTGAGCCCACTGCTGGGTCCCGGGGCTTGACGCGGTGCGGCGCGGCTGGGGCTGCTGCCGGCTCCTGCCGGCAGCTGCGGCTTTGCGCGCCGCCCGCTGAGCCCACTGCTGGGTCCCGGGGCTTGGCGTGGCGCGGCGCGGCGCGGCTGGGGCTGCTGCCGGCTCCTGCCGGCTGCTGCGGCTTCGCGCACCACCCGCTGCCGGGTCCTGGGGCCCGTTCAGTCGGAGCTCGGCGCGTCGCTGTGCTGGGGCTCCCGCTGGGCTGGGGCTCGGCGTGGCGCGCGCTGCTGTGTTTGCCGGCTCCCGCTGGGTCGGGTAGGTACCGGTACCCCCCAACATGTCTTATTTTTGGGGGATGTCTTATATTTTTTTGCCTTTAAAAGATCGTGCCATGGCTTATTTTAGAGGCACGTCTTATTTTAGGAGAAACACGGTATCTATCTATCTATCTATCCCACCAACTCTCTTTTCAGTGAGGCTTTGGATTGCTGTTTGCATTCCCCTCGTTTAGCTACAAGGAGGGAGTTAAAAGAATGCACACAGGTCTGAGACTGGAATGCAGTTAGCAGCCTGAAAAGGGGAGGATCTATCTATCAAGAAGTATAAAGGACCACAGGGAGGGAAACCCGAGGGGGTCCCTATAGACAATGTGAAGGGATTAAGGAACAAGCAACTTGATTTTGTGTTTTTATTCTTTTTTGTAGTGTTATTATTGTTGTGTTTTGTCTTTTTTTCTGTGTTTTTTTTCCTTTTGTATTCTGGAAAACCTTAATAAAAAATATTATATAAAAAAAGAAGTATACAGTTGAAACTCAGAAAATTAGAATATTGTCAAAAGGTGAATTAATTTCAATAATGCAACTTATTATTTTTAATTCTTCTTTCAATTTTTACAAATGCTTTCTTTTGGAAATTCCACTGTAATAAAACAAATAGTTACAGTAATACAAAAATAAATAACGCTTTTACATTTCATTAATTATATTCCATTTATGATTGATCCGCCTAACGACAAATAATTACAATTACAACAAATAAAGGCTTGACATATCTTGCTTTGCCTGTCATGCATCTATCTCATATATTGGTTTCACCTTTTAAGTTGCATTACTGAAATAAATGCACTTATCGACAATATTCTAATTTTCCGAGTTTCACCTGTAGACTCATGCAAAGAGGCTGTTCATCCAGGCCATTTGTCATGCCTCCTTTATTACTCATTATTAAGTATTTGAAAGCACCATGTGCAAGTCAACATCTCAACATCAATTCTTTATCAGTTACAATAATTGAGGAAATGTTCCCAGGAAGATGACTAATACAAAGGACCACAAAACATTTAATCATTTTAAATGAAAGTTCAACACATTTTAACAAAATGTTCAATATGCAATTAATAATGTTTGGAATAGGTAGGGAGCGTTACATTTTATCATGAAGCACTGAGAAACTGCACCTCTTTAATTCTTGAGCTTCCTGAATCATGAAGAGCCACTGCTAAATGTGACATTCATCAGATGAAAACCTAGCAGAGCTTGAATTGCTGCAAATGTCATGAAGATATGCAGCAAGCAGCCTTCCAGCTTAAAAGGATACCAGCAGCCTGGGAGAAAGGTTTGCAAGCTGTGTAGTGTTACTAAAGGTCTCTACTTCCAGCTGTTAATTCGAGACTTCTTCCAACTCAGATCAAAAAGGCTTTCTGTCTGATGTACAACCATCTAATCATACACTGAATGGAAAGAAACCACCTGTAGCACTAATTCTGATTCTATCAGCATATGGCTCCTGGGATTGATGTTTTAGATCCCCTTTTCCCAGATAAGCAACTGAGATTAATTGGAATCTGTATAATTGGCAAAACTGTGGTAATATTGGGTAAATATTGGGAAATTAATTTAAAATTTTTTTTAAAAAAAAAGGTGGGAGGACAGCGTGGAGCAGGCTTCCTCAACCTCGGCCCTCCAGATGTTTTGAGACTACAATTCCCATCACCCCTGACCTCTGGTCCTGCTAGCTAGGGATCATGGGAGTTGTAGGCCAAAAATATCTCGAGGGCCGAGGTTGAGGAAGCCTGGCGTGGAGCTTGAGATCTGGGGAGATTGATTTTCCAGTATGTTTGGTGCAAGCAAATGAAACACCATATACTTGATGAATAAATCCACCAGTGAAAGTAAATGATCATAGTTCACATTAGCTAGAATATCCCTCCTAGGTTTCAGCTTTGGACATGTCGCCTACCAACAGAGCATATTTGGAAATATTGTCCCTTGGAATCTAGCTTTATGGCCTGCTTTGACCGAGCAGGGTGAAGTGAAATATAAACTCAACTCATTACTTCCAGCATTCATTACCAAGTAAAATAATGAATATTCCACCCTGTTCCCCTACACTGCCATATCATGGGACTGCTACTATTCCTCTCATCCAAGAGGACATAGAGCCATAAGTCCCCAAAAGAGAAGGAACATAAAATCATTTAAAGAAATTGGCCTGTAGGCTACTAACAACACACCATTTGTTCCAGAGTAGACATGCAATGAGTGTATGCAGGGTCAAAGGTTTGTGCACTGTGCTCTTATTCCCCAAATAGTCACACAGAAAGGCATTTCAAAAAGTTTATTCATGGATGGATGGCAGCTAACGGATTGAGGTTGAATCCTGACAAGACAGAAGTACTGTTCTTGGGTGACAGGGGGCGGGCTGGTATGGAGGACTCCCTGATCCTGAATGGAGTAACTGTGCCCCGGAAGGACCAGGTGCGCAGCCTGGGAGTCATTTTGGACTCACAGCTGTCCATGGAGGCGCAGGTTGATTCTGTGTTCAGGGCAGCTGTCTACCAGCTCCATCTGGTACGCAGGCTGAGACCCTACCTGCCCGCAGACTGTCTTGCCAGTGGTGCATGTTCTAGTTATCTCCTGCTTGGACTACTGCAATGCGCTCTACATAGGGCTACCTTTGAAGGTGACTCGGAAACAGCAATTAACCCAGAATGCGGCAGCTAGACTGGTGCCTGGGAGTGACTGCCGATACCATATAACACTGGTCCTGAAAGATCTTCATTGGCTCCCAGTACGTTTCCAAGCACAATTGAAAGTGTTGGTGCTGACTTTTAAAGCCCTAAACGGCCTTGATCCTGTATACCTGAAGGAGCGTCTCCACCCCATTGTCCAGCCCGGACACTGAGGTCCATCGCCAAGGGCCTTCTGGTGGTTCCCTTGCTGCAAGAAGTGAGATTACAGAGAACCAGGCAGAGGGCCTTCTCGGTAGTGGCGCCTGCCCTGTAGAATGCCCTCCCAGCAGATGTCAAGGCAATAAGCAACTATTTTACTTTTAAAAGACAACTGAAGGCAGCCCTGTTCAGGGAAGTTTTTAATGTTTGACGCTGTATTGTTTTTAATATTCGGTTGGAAGCCGCCCCGAGTGACGGGGTATAAATAATAAAATTTATTATTATTATTATTATTATTATTATTATTATTATTATTTTTCAACAACTTCCCAAGTGTTTTATAAGTCAAATATATTCAATTCAAGAAGGAGTGTGTGTGTATGTTTTAAACAAATCATAATTGTAGAATGCCATCTTGAGGTACTGTTTAGTTGAATTGGAACAAGCCACCCTAAAAGCACACACATATGTTTGGCAAGTGGTACAGACTGACCTCTCCTAGGTTGCTCTCCAAGGCCCTTCACCCCAGGCATAACTTTATAAAGGCCATGGATGAGTGGGATATGCCAGTGGCCACAGACAATGAGGCAGAATAGTTATTAGATGGCCATATTACTCCAAGCTGATCAAGTGGCTCTCCTACCTCTCCGTTCTCAGCAGTGACATATGAACACCCATGTGCATCACTATTGTGATGTATATTTTAATTTGTAAGCCATCTTGACTTTCATTTTGTCCCAGGAATGTGGGGTTTGAATGTCAAAAATATACAGATAAACATTGCCCTTGTGGCTAGAGTTTCACCAGCAAGAGAAATTATGTGTTCAAGCCAAACTGTTCTGGCATCAGTACAAGCAACAATCCTGTAATTACATGGATTGCCCATAAGCACACATAGCTGGGTATGGAATAGCAGCCTCAAAATTTTCAGCCACCTTAGGCAGCCTTACTTAGAAGCACTTCCCACAGAGTTCTGTGAAACCTGCTTACCAGAAAGCACGCTTAGGACAGCAACCTTCAAAGAATAACACTGAAGATATGTAATTTGAAAAGGCAGTTTAGAAAGAAAGAAAAATCTTTTTTTAAAGAGTAAGAAGGTCTGCTCTATCCATTCTTTTATTCAACTATATTCTTTTTCCCTTCTGCAAAATAAGCCATCTTTCCACATCCTACAATGGACAATAGCAGATGCAGTAATATCCAATCCAGTTTATCCAATGGATAATGCATTTGGAAGCAAGATGGAGAGCAAACCAAGGGCTACTGAAATGCCTGAAGAACAAGCAATGATTAAGCACCCCCATCCACCCCTTGTAGGTTTGCTTAAATCATAGTGAATGTAAGAAGACAGATGATCTAAGCTTGCAAAAATGTATCCGGTCACTTGCAGCAAATGTTTGTGAAACAGCAGATCCTCATATCCTGGCCAAAGTTGTTCCTGGTTTGGAAGTAAACGGTTCCTAGCGATTTTCACTGGTGACCTACTTAGTCAGAACTCTAGACTGCCACATGCAAGGAAGGGCAGAGTATCCCACAGTGGTTTGCAGTTCAAGATGCAAGACTGGATCTAGTACTCTGAACTATTGCCCTGTTGCTGTTTGACACATGCTTTTCCAAAGTGCTGAGAATTTTTTCCAACTCTGTTCATTCTGCTTTCTGTGATTTGAAGTATGATGGAAACAGACTCTTTTGCCTACATGAAAACTAATGGGGTCAACCACCAACACCTTTAGGTTGTAATTAATTAACAAAGCACTAAACAGAATGATGGCAAATAATTGCAACCAACACTTTTAGATTTGCCACAAGCAAAGTCCCAAGTATTAAATAATGTGTTTTGTTCCTTCTAGCCTACTGAGCCAGATAATAGGTAACAGTGAATCGCAGGGAAAGTGTAGGCCTGACACAAGGCTATAGGCCAGGAAAGCCAGAAGCCCCTGTTGGCAATGCTGGTTATGGTACCCATGATGTAGAGACACATCTAAACTTCACTAATGAGGAAGGAGCAGTAATAAAGCAGTGGTTTCAAGCTTCCCAACTTCTACAATAACTTGGCAAAACAAATAACTGCATAGGAACAAGTTACACACTAACTGTGCTAGCTACATACAAAAGCTGAGTTCTCAAAAAACACTAAGTCATGGTTCATTTTAACCATATTTTGTTCAGCAAACTATGAATTACGGGCATACAAACGAACGATGCCTTGTTTCTCCAAGCTTCGTTAGTTTTCCAGCTTCTCTCTACTTGTGTCTTGATTCTCTGGAATGAAGTGGCAAAACAGCCCATGGTCAAGCAAGGCTGCTGGATTCAGACATAATACCAAACTATAGTTAAGAACAGAAGGCATAGTTCATAAGCCAGCAACGAACCATTGTTTCACATCATTATTGGTGATCACAAGCTCAAGCAAGCCACGCTTCGGCTAAACAGACTATAGCCTTTCTTCACTCTAACTGCTCTCCCATACTAGACTGATACAACCTTATGAGCAGCAAGAGTGATTTGATAGATCTACCAGTGCACCTAGTACATTGTGTGGAAAACATTTAGCACCAGTATAATATTAGCATTATATTATAAGATTGACAAAGTGCAGTGCACAGGCAATGCCTATCATGTGCCCCTCCTGAAGACACAACTTGGAATGCAGAGAAAATTATTATATATACAGCCATTTAGTCCCAACATGGCATATCTCCAGCTCCTCAAGCAATTCTGGCTGAATATGCAAGGCTTCCAAGTTGTAAATACTGTCCTGGCTTGCTTGAATTATATTGTCTAGCACCAGGCCAGCCAAAGACAGTGCATATTTATTACTGCCAAAATATTGTTTCTTAATTTCACACAAGTTCATTCTGATATACATTCAGCAATAAACATTCAGCAAAATATTTCCTCTATGTAACAGTGCGAGCAACAGGGAAGGCAGCTACACAAGCTTGAAAATGTGCCTATTTCTTCCAACATGAAACCAAAGAAGGGGAAAATATAAATTAAATGACATTAGTTACATTCTTTAGCAGCAAAATAAAAAAAATCCTTCAGTAGCACCTTAAAGACCAACTAAGTTTATATTTTGGTATGAGCTTTCGTGTGCATGCACACTTCTTCAGATACTTTCGTGTGCATGCTTTCGTGTGCATGCACACTTCTTCAGATACTTGTATCTGAAGAAGTTTGCATGCACACGAAAGCTCATACCAAAATATAAACTTAGTTGGTCTTTAAGGTGCTACTGAAGGAATTTTTTTATTTTGCTTCGACTCAGACCAACACGGCTACCTACCTGTAACTATTCTTTAGCAGGTAAGGTTTGCACATAATACAGGAATGTTCTACTAAACTGAGCCTCGTCAAAGACAAAAGTTCTACGTGGAACCTTATAATTTATCCCCATACAATGGCAGCCACTTTTGTTTCATTCAATATTACAGTATGAAACAAAGTTGCTCTGAAACATGTTTACTACTCCATCAATTTCCCAAAGAGACGGAGAGATTTCAGATAGCAGCATTTAAAATATAAACACACACTAAGGAAAGACATTTAAAATAAATGTGTTTTTTAAAAAAATAGGGGGGGGGAAGAGTTGTTTTCAGCCAGGTCAAATATTCCTTGCATCTTTCATAAAAAAAGTGAAGCGGTTTTGCAGTGTCTATATCCCTTATGTTACTCTGCAGTTCGGATTGTTGACTAATAAGAAAATCTCATATTGTGTTGACCTCATCAAAATATTAAATATAATCTTTCTGAAACTGCCACATCCAGTGTATTCTGGAGTGGAAACTTCTGAAAGAAACTTAAGCATGCTGCTACAGAGCAGATGAAATCAGCAAAATTGTCACCTAACCATTATAGGCACATGCTAAACCACTGAGCCTAGGGCTTGCCGATCAGAAGGTCGGCGGTTCGAATCCCCGTGACAGGGTGAGCTCCCATTGCTCGGTCCCAGCTCCTGCCAACCTAGCAGTTTGAAAGCAAGTCAAAGTGCAAGTAGATAAATAGGTACTGCTCTGGCGGGAAGGTAAACAGCGTTTCCGTGTGCTGCTCTGGTTCGCCAGAAGTTGCTTTGTCATGCTGGCCACATGACCTGGAAGCTGTACGCCAGCTCCCTCGGCCAATAATGTGAGATGAGCGCCGCAACCCCAGAGTCGGTCACGACTGGACCTAATGGTCAGGGGTCCCTTTACCTTTACCACTACCAGTAAGCATAGTAGCGCTCTCTCTCTCTCTCTCTCATTTTTACACACACACACACACACACAAAAGTTCTTGCACAACAGGGAGGATGATAGATCCTTATATCTCTGATGTGTGCCAGTTTCAAATATGCTCTCCTATTTCTACATCACTCTGCATTTTTTTATTAAAAAGTGTTAAAAATGTCCTTTTTGTTCTTTTCCCACAAAATATACATTTTACACGCATCTTATCCTAAAATACACATTTTGCATACATTTAACCCAAAAAGAAACATTGGCTTTTAAAAAATACATATGATTACTATAGTTCAAGATTCAGAAAAGTACAAAAACTGTAGAGTAATTGCATTCTATCTGGTATGTATATTAGTCCAGGAAATGCAAATCAGGTTGGATTGCTTAAAAATGCAGGCTGAACACAATCCTTGAGCATCCTTAGTCCAGTTCAGATGTGATGATCTCAGGCCAATAAACCATGGTATATTGTCCTGAGCATAGCTGCCAAGTTCCGGATTGAAAAATCCGGGACCACCAGCGGCGCAGCACCGGAAGTCGCTTCTATGCGACTTCTGGACATGCGTAGAAGCAACTTCTGGTGCCACTCTGCCCATTTCCAAAATGGTCATGGCACCAGAAGTCGATTCTATGCATGTCCGGAAGTGCGTAGAAGCGACTTCCGGCGCCGGTCTGCCCATTTCCAAAATGTCCGCAGCGCCAGAAGTCGCTTCTACATGACTTCCGGACATGTGTAGAAGTGACTTCTGGCGCCACGGCCATTTTGGAAATGGGCAGAGCGGCACCAGAAACACGCCCGCCGGCAGGAGCTGCTTTCCAGGGGATTTACGGGAGATAAATCCATTCGGGAGACCAGCGGGAAATGATAAGGAAATAAGGGGGGTTTCCCGGGCAAAACGGGGTACTTGGCAGCTATGGTCCTAAGAACAAACTAGGTGCCCACATTCTCCCTCCTCCCTTCATGTGCCCAGCTTTGGTGCTTATATCCTGGCTTTTTAAAAGTGTCCTGTGATGTCAGAATTGGGAAACAGTGTTTTGACAAGGAAGGATTATGATAGCCAAAGTTGGGAGCACAAGTGGGGTTAGGAGAGGTTATTCTCCAGCCAATAAGCTTTGGCTCAATTGGCTTGAGATCATTGTGTCTGAAGCAGGCCAAATAACCTCAAATAGAGTCTCAAATATTTTGCATGCATTTAAATACATCAAAATTCAAATAAGCAAAACTGATCTCTTTCTCTGAAAGAGGAAAGTGGGACACTTGCAGACATCTAACTCTGCCAAACAAGGACAGTGTGATCCAGTTATATTGCTAGAGTTAGTGGCAGAGAATTGCATTCACCAGACCAAAAAAAATATCATTTGGCACATTTTATAATTGCCAATGGGTGCTATTTTTATTACTGCTTGGCAGATGTGTCTGCAAGAACCTGACAAGTTCATTCAGGACTTCTCAGGGGACCTGACAAGCTCTTCTTGGAACCCTGACCTCCCCCCACCCCCACATGCTTAGCCTCCATTGATTTCCCCCAGCCACATAGACAGGTGCACTGCAGACAGGCACACTGGTGAGGCCAGCACTGTTTGCTCCATCCAGGGTATTGCAAGTGCACAGTTCCTCCTATGCCTCATTATCCAATAGTTTTCTCTGTACCTACCAAGTCTCAAAATTAGAACACGGACACATCCCATACAAATGCACTCACATTTATATAAATAGGTGCGTGTTGCACACCACTGTCTAGTGAGTCACTAAAGAAAGAGGGAAGCATTGTCACACCAGGAATAAACAGTATATCCAAAATAACACACAGTTAAAAGCATCAGCAGCACACACTGGAAGAGCATAACTAACGCTGCAGAAGCCATTGCCATGGTGGTGCTATCATTCTGTTTCCTGTGATCAGGTTAGAAATGTGGCTGATCTCACCATCATTCAATGTACCACCAGTGGGGATGGGTTAGGAAACAAAACATTTTCTCTCTCCATCAAGAACTAGTAAAGACAAAGGCACGGATATGGCTATATGAGGTCTTACGGAGCTGGCAACTGCACTGAAAGGAATTACTTGAAAAGCACACTTTGAAACCCTCTGACAAAACAGGGGTTAAAAAAAATATTTAAATTGGTCCATGTAAATATCTAAAATGCACAGAGCTGCTCCAGAGAAAGGCTTTGCAACTACAGCTCCCCGTCTGGTATGACTAATCTCCAGAACAAAATAAAAAGAGTGAAAAGGCACAGTTCATCTTCTCCAAGACGACAGTGTTTGCACATAAAATTAAAGCAACATTAAAAATAATTTATAGATTCATGTGAATGATCAGCATACTGTCCTAGTCTGTGCTGGTCATTAGTGGCCACTTTACTCCTCCCTCTCTCCTCTGCAGTATTTGCCACATTGGAAACAAACAAACCAGAGGCTGGCTTACATGTGTATACAAACCATGATCAACTCCCGCCTGGAAACCTATGTTCCCACTGTGGAAGGACGTGTGGATCCAGAATTGGCCTCCACAGTCACTTATGGACTCACTGTTGAATCTGTGTTTATGGAAGACAATCTTACTCGGCTGCAAGTGATCACCAAAGAAGACAAACCACAACTCATGGTTTATCACCAAACAAACTACAAGTGGAAACCAAAGTTCATTCTTGGCTTACTCACTCATTAATGGTTTGGAGGAAATAAACCATGATCACCAATTAACATGCCACCAGTTTCTGGTTTGTTTCCTCCCACAGTGTAGCAAATCAGGTGCACTGCTGACTTTTGTCCTGCCAGTCTAGGAGTTATAATAATTTAACCCAATTGATTAATTTAAAGATAAATGAGCTGAACTAACAAAAGTCAAGGGGTATTATTCAAGCCATTCAATGGATGTGAATATAAAGCTGGAGTAAGAAATAAAGCTGTCAGAACAAATTAACATTTGCTTATTGATGGCATTTCATGTCAATGAAAGATGTTGGGGGGGACACAACAAAACACATGAACCCACTACACAAATAGGAAATGATGAGTCTGGTTGGGAGAAGAGGAAGATCATGAGGCCGGATGGCTGTGGGAGATTAGACAGGCTTAGTGAAAAAGTTGATTACTGAAGACAATGTTCCAGCTTGGACTACAAACCTCTCTCTATTGTTTAAGATTCCTTCCGAGACAGCTGGAAAAGAGCACCCTTCCTTCAACACAATGTCATCCTTTCCAAACTCATGTTTTCTTTGGAGCTGAAATTAAGTGGCACTATGTAGAAAGGGCCCCCAAATAAGAGGTTTGAGGAAGCAAAGGAAAACGAAAAGGGATGTTTCTGCCAAAAGAAGCATTTTTGTTAAGAGTAGAATTTAATTTACTTCTCTGAAGGTTTTTTTATATATATAAAACAATTTTAAAAATATTTTTGCAAAAAGTATTATGCCTTGAAGCATTCAAGCAAATTCGTGCTCATGATCAAGAACATTATGTAGCATGCAGGACAACTACAGTGTAACTCAATAAAACAGAACAATGAGAACATAGGAATACGGTTCTACGCAGTTATTTCCAAGCAAGTGATACTGCAAAGTAAAGGCTGACCCACACCATACATTTAAAGCACATCTAATGCACATTTGAACCACATGACTTCTCCCTAAGTATCCTGGAAACTGTAACTTGTTAAGGATGCTGGAAAACTGTAGGTCTGTGAGGGGGAAACTACAGTTCCCTTGATTCTTTAGGGGAGGTCATGTCCTTTAAAAAAAATGCATGTTATTTAAATGTATGGTGTGGATCTATCTGCCCTATGTGTGCATAGTTTTGGAATCTAAGTTTCCTACACTAGCCATGAGAATTATGTCTCCAAGCTTATGCTATGGCTACAATGGGCATGGTTTGTGCTGTATTTCATAAACCGACTCAGTGCTATAATTGTAAAGGATGGAGATTAAGAGAAATTAATCTTCTCTGCAGGATCTGTACTGACCCAGCTGTGCAGATGCTGACACCCTGACCCCTTTTAAACTTTACTGTCAAATCCTCCACTCTTATGTTCAACACCGCAAATTATTCCATAATGAAGAATTCAAAATTCTGAAGGAATGAGGATTCTGTGAGCAAAGTTAGGCTGAGAGGGGAGAGAGCGATCTGCCCAGGGGAGACAATGTTAGTTCTGAATGAAGCCCTGAATTTTTGTGGGTCCTGGACATTTCAGAGCCAACTAAAGGTACATCAAAAGGGGGGAAATATCTATAGATCTTGGGATACCATGTCTGACTGGTTGCAAGAGTATGATTTTACTTATTCTGTGGAAACAAGGCTTGTGGTTTCATAAATAGCTCCCTAGTTGATCAGAAAATGATATTCAGCCCAGCATTTCAACAGTTCAATGCACAAATGATAAGCTTATAATTAGAAATCACTCACATAGAACATGGTTGCATATACAAAACTAACAAACATCTGCAAGTGAAGCAAAGGAAACCATTCATTATCAACTGATGTTGGGGTGCACCCTTTCAAAACCAAAATGAACTCTTTTTGCTGTGTGTGTGTTTGTGTGTGTGCTCTTTTTTAAAAAAATGGACTGATGAAGAGGAAAATGTTACTTTCAGAAAGAAAGAAGCCGTGATAGGAGAAACCATAAGTTTAATTTTGTTGTAGAGGTCTGCTCTAAAAGAACAACAACCTGCATTGCAGGAGGTTGAACAAGATGAACCTCTTGGTCCCTTCCAACTCTGAGTCTGTGATTCTGTCTGTGATTTGGTGATTTCAATAAATTTGTTATCAGTCTCAGTGAAATGTATTTTTAAGTCTGCTCGCAGATATTGGTTTTATATATAAGTACTAACTAGTGGTATTTATCAGAAACAGCACAATAGGAACATTCTTTGTGTACACTTAAATATAATGTAAATACAAGGCAGCTGGGGTCACTAAACTGTTAAATTGTACTGCATAGCGCTGTGAGTAATCTTATTCAGAACACAGAGATAAACTTGCCTTCCTCCACTAAAGTCAATTGTATTTCTTCGATAGAAAGGAAAGACAATTTGCAGATGAACTACATCCAAGGGCCAGATGAACTACATCCAAGAGTATTAAAAGAACTGGCAGAGGTGATTTCAGAACCACTGGAAATAATATTTGAAAATTCCTGGAGAACAGGCGAAGTCCCAGCAGACTGGAGGAGGGTAAATGTTGTCTCTATTTTCAAAAAGGGGGAAAGAGAGGACCCAAACAATTACCGCCCAGTCAGGTTGACATTAGTACCAGGAAAGATTCTAGAGCAGATCATTAAGCAAATGGTCTGTGAGCACCTAGAAAGGAATGCTGTGATCACTAAAAGTCAGCATGGGTTTCTGAAAAATAATTCATGTCAGACTAATCTGATCTCATTTTTTGACAGAGTCACAAGCCTGGTAGATGAAGGGAACACTGTGGATGTAGCATATCTTGATTTCAGCAAGGCCTTTGACAAGGTGCCCCATGATATTATTGTAAAGAAGCTAGTACAATGCGGGCTAGACAATGCTACCATTCAATGGATTTTTAACTGGCTGACTGACCGAACCCAAAGGGTGCTCATCAATGGCTCCTCTTCATCCTGGAGAGAAGTGACTAGTGGGGTGCCACAGGGTTCTGTCTTGGGCCCAGTCTTATTCAACATCTGTATAAACAACTTGCATGATGGGCTTGAGGGCATCCTGAGCAAGTTTGCAGATGACACCAAATTGGGAGGGGTGGCTAATACCCCAGAGGACAGGATCACACTTTAAAATGACCTTAACAGATTAGACAACTGGGCCAAAGCAAACAAGATGAATTTGAACAGGGAGAAATGTAAGGTACTACACTTGGGCAAAATAAAAAATAAAAATGAAAGGCACAAATACAGGATGGGTGACACCTGGCTTGAGAGCAGTACATGTGAAAAGGATCTAGGAGTCTTGGTGGACCACAAACTTGCCATGAGTCAACAGTGTGATGCAGCAGCTAAATTTCTTACATGTTTAAAATCCGGGGGTGGGGGTGGGTGGGTAGAAGAAAGTCATGTTAAATATTCCAATGCACATGATTTAGGCAAAGACTTCATTATTGATGTATTTATTTTTAAACACATGTTTTGGCCAAAAAGCTATCCAGCCATGTCATTCTAACTCCCTTTGATGGGTGAAGTCAAATTAACAAGTGCTCTAGGGGATTTGTGAATAGAGGGAGGAAAAGGGCACCCTGGGTTTCCACT
This sequence comes from Zootoca vivipara, assembly GCF_963506605.1. NCBI lineage: Eukaryota > Metazoa > Chordata > Lepidosauria > Squamata > Lacertidae > Zootoca > Zootoca vivipara. The sequence continues at coordinate 74,939,193 of NC_083277.1, read as the reverse complement.
CACCCGGATTACAGCTCTGACAATTTTCTTTCCCCACAATAAAAATTCTGAGTTGCTTTATTCATAAAGTTCCAAAGGGGAAAGAAAAAAATGTGATTACTGTGCTGCATCTGGATCCTTAGCCTTATCAAAGCTGTCATGGGACACAGAAAATGTTTGCACTTTTTATCTGAAAAATGTCAACCAAATTCACAGAACTAGTTTGTAGAGTAGAACAAGAAGGTCTTCCTTATCACAAGCAAATAAAGCAATTATTCTGAATATGGAATAGGGGAGCAAAAAAAAAAGGGAAATTGGCAGTTTCAGTGTTTCTGTTGCTTCAAGTCCTTCCTCCATCCACCCCCTCTCATGCCCATGGGACCAAAATTCTGGCTAGCAAGTAAATTTTCACATAAAAGCCAATGGCACTCTCTGAAGCTACATACTTTCGGGCCTGAGAACATCTTTCCCCAAAGACATAACCCAAAGGATTCCACTCCCACCCCACCCCACCCCCACACTCCTTGGCTCAATGCTCTGTTCCCATGGCTTAAATATGTGGGTCACTGAAGATTTAGACATTTAACGGAAACTAGGATGAGAGAGACACATGCCCCTCCTGCCAAGGCTTCCAGGTCCTATTTGCAAGAGGACGTTTACTGAAATAAGTGGAAGGGGAAAGAGAGGAGTTTTGAAAACCATTTCCAGAAAGGTAGCTATGCTGTTGTCTTTCTTTTGTTGCAAGCAGTTCTTAGTGAGGACCTGAACAGTTTCTGCTGGTCTGTTTATCAAAATAGACCAGCATGGGGCAAAATGATCACAGGATTTACTCAGTGTAAAGGCAATTTCTTATACAAAACGCACTACTTCTCAAAACAGTGCACAAGCAATAAACCTGAAAACCACACATCTTAGGAAAGCATGAAGTATATGAATTCCAAACATATGTGGTACTGTGCCAACTGTCTAACCCTAAGGCAGGGCCAGGGTCAAGGGCTGACATCACTGGGTCCTTGCCAAGGCCTTCTGCCCCCTCTTCTTTGCTGTTACAGGTTACAAATTTAATGCGTTCGGAGGTCCGTTCTTAACATGAAACCATTCTTAACATGAGGCATCCTTTCGCTAATGGGGCCTCCCGCCCCCGCCACCCCGCCACTACTGCTCACATCCCGGGGCAAAGTTTGCTACCAGGAGCATCTACTTCCAGGTTAGTGGAGCTTGTTACTCGAAGCGTGCGTAAGGAGGACGGTTCATAACCAGAGAGGTACCACTGTATAAGCAAGAAAGTGGGGAGCAGAGCCAGGAGTTAACTTCTGTGTGTGCTGTCTTCTCTAACTCACTCCAGGAAATGGTGCCAATTGAGCCCAGAAGGAGAAGCAAGTGAATGGGAATTGGTGAAGATGAATGTGCTCTGGATGTGGGGTGCACAGAGAAGATATTCCTGAAGGCTCCCCCCCCAAAAAAAAACCTGGAAATGGAAGTATTTCTCAAAATGAGGCCATGTTTATTAATGCATTCATTCCAAATAAAATGTTTGAAATATTTCCATGCCACCTTTCATGCAAATCCCAAGGTGGCTTACGACTGCAAAGCACAACTTAAGAAAACAAAACAAGATATGTAACAGCACATAACAATAAATAAACAATCTGAAACAGGTAGGTAGCCGTGTTGGTCTGACGTAGTCAAAACAAAAATTTTAAAAAATTCTTCCAGTAGCACCTTAGAGACCAACTAAGTTTGTCATAGGTATGAGCTTTCGTGTGCATGCAAACTTAGTTGGTCTCTAAGGTGCTACTGGAAGAATTTTTTATTATTATTTCAGTCTGAAACAGTAACAGCTAACCAGCAAATCTGTTAAGAAAATCTAATCAGTAGCCCATAAAAACCAGGGAGAAATTAAATACATTTTCAAGCAGGACCAAAAACTCAAGAGTGGGCACCTTTCTTATTTTGGGGAGGGAAATTGTTCCACAGACTAGGCACTGCAAGATAAAAGTCTCTCTGCTTACTGTCAGGTGTTCTTCTCCAGCAGGCAGCAGCACAACCAGAAGAGCCTCATCCCAAGATCTTATGAGCTGGGGAAGTGGATATGGGCAAAGACATTCCCATAGCTGCCAAGTTATCCCTTTTTTACAGGGATTTTCCCTTATGCTGAATAGGCTTCCTCGCGAGAAAAGCGAAAACTTGGCAGCTATGCATTCCTTAAGATATCCAAGTCCCAAGTTGTTAAGGCTTTTATAAGTCAACATGAAACCTTAAACTTTGTCTGGCAGCAGCACGGCATGATCATGAATAGGCTGCTCCCAATAGCAGCCTAACTCAGGCATCCCCAAACTTGGCCCTCCAGATGTTTTGGGACTACAACTCCCATCATCCCTAGCTAACAGGACCAGTGGTCAGGGATGATGGGAATTGTAGTCTCAAATCATCTGGAGGGCAGAGTTTCCCTATGCCTGGTTTTACTACTGTACAGTATTTTGAACACGCTGGGCAGCACAAGGGCTCCTCTCCACTACAGCAGGGAAGAAAAGAAGGGGTACAGGGCCAGCCCAAATCAATTTGCTGCCTGAGGCAAAGAACAAATTGGTGCCACCTCCCTACGCCAATTCTGTGTACTGTAGTCAGCTGGGCCAACAGTGGATTAAGTTCTACAGCGGCAATGAGAGAAGACAAGGAGAAAGTGAAATGCAGCTGAGCAACAACTGCTGTCAGAGAAAGACAGGGGCACGACCAAGGAGGGAGGCTACTACTCCATCGACCACTTGAGGCCTAATGGTAGAGCCAGGGAGGAAAAGGTAAATCAGAAGGGACAAGATAAATGGGTTCCAAATGGAGATATAGCAAAGAGGAGAGGGAATTATGAATTTCAAAGCACGTTTGGAGATGGGAATACTGTGAGAGTTCTCAGATCAAAATAAGTCCCTGAGAATATGGGGGCAAGATGACACAATTGACAGAAGCAGCAAACAGGCCTTTTAAAGCAGGGCTTAGAGCTTTAGGCATGACAGCCAACAGCAGGAATTAGTGAAGGATGACCAAATGCAAAGGACACCAAGGCACTTGAAGAAGCAATTTATTGGTATCATTAGCATTCTAATGAAATATAATAAAATAAAGAGAAAAAAATCAGCTGCTGTTGGTTCTACATGGCAAGTGGCACCTGCCAAAGTTTCATCTTTGGGAAAGTTATTAAAGATACAGAGCTACTTCCTCATATGCATATGGTTACCCTAAAACAGCCTCTCTCAACTTTGGATCCCCAGATGTTGGAATACAATTCCCATCATCCCTAACTAGAAGGACCAGTGGTCAGGGATGATGGGAGCTGTAGGCCAACAATACCTGGGGACCTAAGGTTGAGAAAGGCTGCCCTTCAGTTTATACCTGAAGGTGCCATAGTTCCAAAGCAAAAGCAGCAAACCTTGATAAGAGACTGGTTTAAGTCAAACTTCAGAATTTCCCCTACATCAGTAGTAGCCCATGCCATGCCCTTTTTCACCAAGAGTTTTGTAGGCTTTCGATTGTTATCAGTAAAATTATAAACTGAATTGATATGAAGTACAGTACAGTAAACAGAATGAAATCCAATACTGACAAATTTCTAAGCAAAAAGTACCTCCAGAAATTAGCATGCATGTTCTGCTCTCTCTAAGAGTGGCTGGATTAATCATGCTTAACACTAACAGAGCTAGTTTATTTAAATCACAATTGACTGAAACCCCTAGGGCCTAATCAAGGGAGGTCAGGACAAATCTAACCAGTGTTAATCCATGTGTGACACACACACAGCATGCAAGAATTAAATGCCTTACAGAATGATTTGAGCCTTGTGGCTTGGGAGAATGTACATAGCAGGGGGGCGGGTGGAGGGAATACCATATGCTTGAGTGATAATGCAGAACACCAACAATGTTATGCACATGCAGCCTGCTGAGAAGATATAGCCAGTTAAATCACAATTCACCATTAATTAGGATTGCCCCTTTGCTTTTTATTGACCCTGCTTATGTGCCTTTAACAGCAGCCCAACTTGAAGTAAATAGACAGGTGAAGCTTTTTACTTCCTCCACCACTGAACTCTATGCCAGGAAATGCTTCACCTGCTTATTTTCTTAGTGAAAGGCACAGGAGCTGGACCTATCTTGCTTGCTTCAAAGGTGGCAATTCTACTCTTAGGCTATGTTTCAGCAAACATATGATGGTGACACATTGAAGCCACCCAGAGTAGTGTCATTTTCTTCTTTTTCCTTTTTACAGGATACCCGGCCACTTTAATGCTGAGACAAGCCAGAGGCACAAATGCAGGTTCCTATCATCGTGAAAAGCAGGCGCAAGGACAGCAAGGCCCAATCAAAACCATAGGAGGGCCAAAAGGTTAACACTCAGGGGCTCCTGCTCTGGCTTTTTCCTTTTTTTTTACAATAAAACAAAACAAAACCTTGCATCGTATCTAGCTGGGCTCTTATAACTACAACAAGAAAACACTATATGGTTCCAAACTATATGTGAATGCAGGAGATGTGTGATCTTGACTTTTTATTTTCTAATTTATATTAACGAAGGTGGAACAGGCTCCAGATTTGACCAGAACAGCAACACTGGAGGTGTAGACAGCGGGCAGGGTGCCAGTGGGATGGGGTAGGGCAGAATCCCAGGGCCTGAGCCCCATTCCACTCTGGCGCCCTGCAGGCCAGCATTGCTTTTTGGGGCAGCGGGTGCCTGTAGGCGCCCAAGCCACCGTGTCACTCCACGGAGAGATGTGTGGCTTGGGTGTCTTCAGGCCCCATGGTAAGTGCTGCCACACCCCTGTGGTGTGGCGCCCAGTGCCCCCTGCCCCTGCTTGCCCCCCTAGCTATGCCTCTGGTTGTAGAGCACTAACCTTTTCTTCACTGGCACTTCTCTCATTTAGACACAAACTGTAATTAGGCTTTCAGAAGAAGGGTGAAAACAGGGTGAACACGTGGGCAGGTGGGGTCGGGGTCTGGTGTCACTACATGTCCATTAGTTGCTTTGAAGGGAAGTGGTTTGCTCAAGAAAAGAGGGGCAGGGTAGTGTGGCCAGTGCTCCTGCCAAATCAGATCCAGAGCCCTTATGTGCCTAGCTTAAGGTTAATTTTTTAAACCCTGGGAGATTCAGTCATTGTGTCGTGTTTGGCTCTCATATATATATGATATATAGAGAGAATATGGCATGAGTATACCATGTCTTCACACTTTTCAGATAAATATTGGGGGGCAAGGAAATAAAACCCCACTCAGATTTGTTATCACCAGCTGGTTATAAATAGCCAACCTAAACTCCCTTTCCTGGATCCTAGACTGAGTTGCATAACCATCATCCCAAGGAGAACATTGAACTCCTACCAAACTACTTTAATAGGCCCTGTGTACCCACAGGGAAAGCACTATCAAGCACATTGGCATTCAAACTGGGAAAGCCTGCAAGAAAAAAAAGAGGAAGGCGCCGGAATTACATGAGCACACCAAGAGTAGAATAGATTTTTTTTGGAATACAAATAGCACACGATGAATTTAGGGGTGGGCTTGGAGCAAGACCCATCTATTCCCACCAAAAACAAGGAATTGATCTGCAGACAGTTTGATGAGTAATACTTTTTTAGACACTATTAAAATGCCTGGCTCTCCCTCTCAATATATTCCAAACACTGCTGTCCCTGGAACTAATTACTTAGGAGCCAGGGTGGTGGTGGTGGTGATGGAATACTACATAGTCCCAACATATTTAGCAGTTGTTCTGTCACTTAAAGCCAGCACCGTTTCCTTAGTAATATCTTCCTCCCACGGTTTCCTGTTCCTGCATGCTACACTAGACAGAGGCATTATGTACAGCAATATGAATATCAAAGTGCACACAGAGATTTGCAGTCACTAATCTCATGCATATTTTTAAATTTCAAAGGGGGTGAAAAAACCAAAAGAAAGAAGCTGACATTTTGAGAAACTGCAGATTCCTATGGGCTTTATAAACCTAGCCTATCCGCGAAAGAAGAACAGAACAAATCAAATTCTGGGCACAACACAGTGCCAAAACATTCCACCCCATCCTACCCACATGTCTTTTCAACATGTTAACAGTTTCAACTGGGATGTCACCCTTTATTGAACTGTTGGAGCACCAAACAGATGTTGTAATTGCTGACACACTGCAATACCCCCCAAATATAATAGCCTTAAGTTGTGGCATCAAGGTTCCTTCCAATGAACTTCAATGTAGCCTCCTCCAGCTGACAGGATTGTCAAAAGACAACAGTGAGATGTAATTCCTGACCACCTGAAAAAAGCCATTGTGTGGAAGTTATTTGCTAAATTCCACACACTGACTTTTCATCAAGTACCATCCAGGCCTTTATTCCCTCATAATAACTCCCTTCCCACTCTTAACCGTTTTTTCTAAAGGCTTCTCTACCAGCAATAACATTTAGATCAGGAAAACGGGGGAGAGGGGGTTTGAACAGTTAAAACATTCGCATTACTCTGATTGAAAATGGAACCTCCCATGGCTGCTTTGAAGTACAACAGAAATAAGCCCATAAGTCTGATCACAGATCTTCAGTGTCCCATCTGTTTAGCTCTTGAAATGTATTGTTGTACACACACCTCAATATCCAAGCAGTGAGAGACCAATGCTTACTCAGGGTTCAGTTGCTTATCAGGCTTTCGTTTCCTTGGCATGAATGCCAATAAAGACTGTGGTGTCTTTAGGATAAATGGCTTTATCTACACATATCTGCAACATGAGGATATGATGGGAAGGCTCACAACATTAATGCTTCAACCATGGGCATAGCCAGGATTTTTGTTAGGGGGCAGGCTTTTGCTAGGGGGCCAGAACCTCAGATTTGTATTGATTTTTATTGATTTGTGGGGGCAGCTCCCCCCCCCGCCACCCCCTTGGCTCTGCCCATGGCTTCAACAGAATTTGTTTCCCCATTAGGTTTCCAGGGAAGCCTGCCCACCCAGAAAGCCATAGCTTTAGGTTTCAGCCCACAGAGAAAGTCAAAGCTCCCTGTTGGCTTTCAGCTCCCAGTATCAGCCCCAACTCACCCACAAAACTAGCCTCCCTAGTCAACTGTTTTCCTTCCTTGGATGACAAGGCATCCAAGCTAGATGAGGGCTGGGTGGGGAAATGGCTACCCACTTCCAGGAGAGCACCATCACCTAGATGTCACTATGGCAACATGGCCCACTCTTTGAGCCACGCAAAAATAGGATGATTGGATGAGCAACTAAGTAGCCTAAGAAAGAAACTGATCTGACCTTTTCAGCAGCTTCTTCTACAGTATTCTAAACCTCACAGAGACCATATCCCAGGCCTGGAAAAGACCCACAGATATAATTCAAACTGAGCCGCTTCAATTCCTATAAAACTACACTGCATATGAACACAGAATTTCCATTTCGGTAGAGCAGCCAATAACTACTGCTAAACTCATCCTCTATGGAAGGAGTGGGAAAACTGTGGCTCTCTAGAAGTTGCTGGGCTACAACTCCCATCACCCCTGACCATTAACCATTGCTGGCTGAGGCTGATGGAAGTCCAACGACATATCCCCACCCTGTGCATTTGCTTTCATCTTGCATACAGCATGTAAGAATTGCCTAGCAGAGAGCAAGTGTGAAAGCATTTGTAAAGCAGAAGAGAATCTTGATGCTATTTAAGTGCAATTTTTATTTCAAGCCATCAGTGTGCTGCAAATAGGTCTAAAGATCAGGGTGGATTAACAACATGTCCTTGATATGTCATCCTCAAAATAACCCTGTAAAGATGTTGACGGGGAAAACTGAAGACATTCTTCACACCTTTGGACTTCTCCTAGGACCAATGCTACCTGGATCACACTGGCTCCAGACTTTAAAAAAAACTATGCAAGCACCTCCCAACAGGTAGGCTTTTCTTATGCAGAATGTATTGTGCTTAACACCCACTGACAAAAGAAAACAAGGTGCTGAATTATTTTGGTTGCTTAAAGAAATTATTTAAAGCCAAAGAGACTTTAAAAAAGCAAAACCCTTGAGGTTATGCTGTATGAGAGTCTCTACTTTTTCTCCTTCCTGTTCAGTGTAGCCAAATCTCAAGTTTTGAAAAGATGAATAACTATTTAAAAAGACTCACAAAGACTGCCTCCTACACATTCCACTCAGGAATCTGAAGAGAACACTCTGACTCTCATCAAAGTAAGACAGCACCATAGACGGTAGACACAAACACCCATTTCTCTTCCTGAACTTCTGCGCTGAGCCGAGGAAGGGAACACGTTCCAAAAGCAAACATGCTGGCAGGAGAAATTCACTCCCACTCCACCACATGCCACAAGTCAAAAGGTGACCTGCCTGCAGTTTAGGCATATATCTTGCCTTGGGGGGGGGGGAGTACTGCAAACCAATTCTGTCACCACACAGCAGCTCCACACACTCCTGACTGGGTGCTATAAGCACAATGAAAGCTCTGTCCTAAATAATTCATCGAGTGGCTTATGATTCCCAAGTCATCTCCTATCGTGGCTAATCCTCGGGGTCACAGATAGTGGCATAGTGTGGGTTGCCAGCACCCAGGGCCACATGGAGGGGGGAGGGAGGGAAATGGGAAGAACACACATGCACATCCAACTGGCTAATGGTGTCCACACTACCCAGGAGATTGCAGTCGTAGAGATAATTTTAAAAGAGTTGATCCATTGTCTGGAGAGGTCACTTCGTAGTTTGCATGGAGAAGCCATTTTCAATGGAGCCCAGCGATGGAAGCGCACAGCTGTATTGAGGCAGCACCAGGTGATGAATTTTTTGCACCCCTAACAATTTTGCCCCTGGGGCAAGTGCCCCTGTGCCCCACCCCCATGCTACACCACTGGCCAGAGACACTCTGCTTCAGCTATGGAATTGTATTAGGTGACTTCAGACCATTCTCTGGCCCAGTTTAATACTGTCCTTGAAGAGGATGAGAGCTCCCATTTTGGTGCCCAAAATGACTTAGAGGTCTCATCTAGATCAGAACTGTTCCCCACTTGTATGGTTTCCTTCCAACTTTCTGGGCAGTAAATGCATTGTGGCTCTAGCACAAGAGAGTTTTCTTATTAATGCCATCCTCTCTGGCCCACATTTCTCCTCTACTAAGGATAATTAAATTAGCATGCCTTTGAAAGGGAAGGAGTTTTGAGAGATATGGCATGTTAAATACCTTTTCATTCATTCATAACAGTGATGGCAGCACTGACATCAGCATCACTAATTACTGCCAGCTTCTACAAAAAGCCAGCATCTCTTTTTTTCTTGTTGACTTGGGAGTTCAAAGCAGAACCTTAACTTAGCAATGTGGCACTTCCAGTCTCCACACTGCCAATATAATTCAACTCTGCACATACAACTAAACAGCTACCCCACCTCCAATTTCTTCAGAGCAGTTCTAGCTTTTCTTTTTCATAACATTTACAACAGATCCAAAACAATAAAATAAAAACAAATAATGAAAGGCAATTAGGTAGCTAACAGCATGATCCTAACATTGCCTTATGGCCACCTGGAGGGAAAGGACTGTAAGCCCACCTGGGCCAGCAGAACACATCCTTATGCCAATGGGAAATATTTTCTATCTGCATTGTGAATGTAATTTTGTCACTGGCTTTGTGCTGCTCATCATCATGATATTTTCCCTTTATGTTGGCAGTAAATATATTTTTCGCAAAATAAACAAAAAAATTAAAGAACTGCCGCAGCATCCTTGTGTTGGTAAGATGCTCATAGCTGCCAAGTTATCCCTTTTTTAAAGGGATTTTCCCTTATGCTGAATAGGCTTCCTCGCGAGAAAAGGGAAAACTTGGCAGCTATGAAGATGCTACCACAGTGGAAGCCTTACAGCACCTTGCACAAACAGCAAAGACTCACAACTAAAGTGAGAATGGCATACATATTGCTGACCCTTCTCTCCTGAGAATACATGCAAACACTCTGCCTCAGGACTCCAGATATAAAAAACCCAACCAGGACTGTCAATTCCATTGCTGAAACGAAGGTGGTAAAGACGGGCAAACATTAGTGGGGTGGAGGGGAGAGCCCACACCTCAAAACTGCCCATTTCACACCATCCTCTCTCTTACCAAAGGCACCCTAAGGTGCTCAGAGAATTCAGGCTCCCATGACCCCCTTCAGAACCTGATCTCCTTTTTCCAGCCACACTGCCCTTTCTCATGGAACCACCAGGAAGGTCCTAGGGCTGAACCTTCTGAGTTTCTTGTTGTGTTTTCCACATAGCTCTCTCATTTGAAAAAAGTTTGCCCACCTCATCTGTACACTAATGCCACTGTGATATTTGATTCTGATGATATTTGGGTGCTTGAGCAAAGGACTGCACCTATGTTATGCTAACATTTTAGCACTGGCATAGCAGCCATCCACTATAGGGGTCACCCTAAACAATTTTAGTCCCGTGTTCCCTCACTTTAGATTAAGCTCACTGAGCTTTGAGGGGCTCTTACTTCTGAGTAAACACAGGATCAGGTTGCATATTGACATGTACAAAATGAAGACAACTGCTCATCAAAATATTTACCTATGAAGGCCCACAGTGCTACATCACATCACATTGTTAGCTTTTTACTCAGTGCCGCTGTCCGTAAACTTGAGTGATCTATCTGCAATGCATTATCACAAGAATATTGTTTTGCAGATTAGGTTGCATTCTCTTCATTTTGTGGGTTGGAGAGAGATTTGAAAGCTAACCTGTACAGCTAGCTCTTAATAAATCATCAGTTAATACAGTACAGCTAGATGTTGAGGCAATTAAAGTTATGAATGCAGGCTGCCCTCTAGTGGTGGACACCTACCATTGCTGGATAGCGGGGTTTAATTAACATAAGGTGGCTCAAAAGCAAAAGCTTTTCGTTCCTCAAGAATGATAGAAATACAGCCGCTCTTGGGTCCCGCTGCATTACAAAAACTTGGAATGCAAATGAAAGTGCATGAGAAAAGGGTTGGTTTATTGGGGCAGGTGAAGGAAGAGCACACAACAGATTGCAGTAGAGTGCTGTCCCCAACTGGCATGCAGAGGAGAGCTCTTTCTGGGTCATGACTAGTCTAGCCGCTTCAGTAGAAATGTAGACAGTATGGATGGGCACAAACCATGTAACTGGCATGGATTATGAGGGGTTTTCAGTGGAATCTGTGCAGAATGGCTGATGCCTGGAAGGCACAGATACATAATGGTCTATTACAGTATCATGCAGTCGAGCATGCTCTGCTGGCATATTGCCTTGAGTAAATTACCAGTTCCATGCATCTGCCACTTCCAGTAGCCATCCTGTCCTAGCTAATGGCTTTCCTTATGATGTACCAGCTCAAAATGGAGTGCAGGTGGCAAACAAGACCAAGAGAGAAATGGTGGAGAAGGAAGTTATAGAGACAGAAGGTAAATATCACAGAGGCTTAGGAACCCTGGGCCCAGTGGCCAGCTACTGCCTACCCTATTGTACAGGGTGAGTCTTTTAAGAGGCTCCATGGAACATGTGTACTGTACTCTGCATCCACAGGGTCTCTTTTAAAGAACTCACCCTGTACAAAAGAAAGCCCCAGGGGTGGGGTGGGAAACCTGTGATTTTCCAGATGTTGTTGGACAGCAATTCCCATAATCCCCAGGCAGGGATGATAGGAGTTTCCAAAGAGCCATGAACTCCCCATCCCTAACATAGAGAATTTGAAGTATCCGAAAAGAGCCATTGAGAACTCTTAAGAGAAGTATAAGCTGAAGTGGCTATGCATTGCCTAAGCATCTATTGGACACCCAGGAAAATGGTTAAAATTTCAAATAACTTAAAAGGTAACTGGCATTCTACCGGTAGCTGAATGGGCATGAGATAGAACTTCCTCAGACAAACATGAAAAGTGTTCTTGGTGGTTGTTTTTTAAAGAGAGATTGAGTCATAGCCTGCATATGTATTTGCTACTTTCTGTAACAGCAGGCCTTTGTATTGCTGCATTAATCCCTTTCTCATCCAAAATCATTCCCATCGGAACATCCAGAATGTGGAATTTGCCTTCTGAGAGATGAAAGAGCATCACCCCAAGGTAGAACTCAGACCCACACCAGTTTTTCTCCCACTGCATTGCCCTTTCCCATAGGCCTCCTCCATGTACCACCACCACAGCTTGTGCACTAACTAGAAGGTATTGTGGTCTCTCTCCGGCTACCTAACTGGCACTGGGCATACAAATTGTGGATGTACTGAGTTGGGTGATGTCATGAGTTTGCTTGGCTATCACCAAGATGACCGGGGGGGGGGGCTCCCTTCCAACTCTATGATTCTATGATCAGCACCTTCTATGCAGGGCTGATGTTGGAGTGTGACTATATGAACAATATCATGATTGGTAGGTACTGGAGGAGTTGCCTGAGACAGTGTAGGTGTGTTTGTCATTGTTGCTATGTCAGCTTTTGTTTCCAAAGTCATTGATTCTGTTACAGGTTTAGCTTAAGCTTACCATTACATTTCACTGGCATAATACCCACTTGTACAGTGAGACTAAAGGATCATCCTGCGGAAACTGACTATTAACCAAAACCCACAAAGGTACTGACTAAATTGTCTTCTTGAATTATACTGCAATCTACAGTATCAGTAAGTCTGACCTGGCAGAAACTATGAGCCATGTGCATGAACCTAAGACTCTTGTAAGTCTTAGCTTTCCTATTGAGTAACTATCACACAGAAATTCATGGCAACCAACATATAAATGTCTTCAATAGTCAAGGTGCTGTATTTTGAACTTTCTATATGAGGTATAAAGAATTGAATGAAGGACTGGGACTTGAGTTATTTAACTAACTTATGCAATAAGTTTCCATATAAAGTATTTCTCTTGCATACATATAACAGACTTGGAGCATAATGCTATTCATAACAAGCCCCCTTGTACTCAGTGACCTTTCTCACAAGTAAGTGTGTTTAAAATTGCAGTGCTAGACAGGATAATCAGTACAGGATATCAGGTTTTATGCACCAACTTTTAGGCTTTTAGTTATTAAAGCTCAAGCAAATTATAACTGCCATGGAGTATTATTTTCACCTTGCTATTTAAAAAAGGAAAACAAGCTATACTTTACTAAGATAATGTATGCAAAACATCTGGAAAATGCAGCTCTATAGATGGCAATGAAGGTGGTGAGAATGGAGAAGTGCTGATCTTATTGCCCTCTGGATATTGGTTTGAATATTTGAGAGAATAAGCTTTATTGTAAAGCAGGTTTTAGAAACGAAACTCACCCTGATAAGGCCCATCAAGGAATAAATACCATCTACATAACATGCCCAGTATCTTATGGTTTTTTGCAATTCGTGTTGTTCTGCCAAAACGCAGGCTAAAATGACTGCATGGAAAATGGGGCATGCTAAAAAAGATCTGAAGTTAAATATTCATACTGATGAATAGCTATAGCAGCAGAGGAACCCTAAGGTTACAACCACATTGGCAACGATACAGCCACAATATTCTCACACACCAAACACAAACATGTTTACTTGGAAGTAAGTTCCATTGATTTCACCACTTTTGCTTGTAGGCAAATGTTAACATCTGAACAGGGGTAACCCTATCCTTCCCAAGGGAAAGGCACACTGTATTCACAGTGCCCTCTACTGGTTTTACCTGGCACAGCCAAGCTTGGTTGACGATATCATTGCCGCCCACTGCTTTTGTGAATGGCCACTGCGCTTCTCTGGTATACATTTAAACTTTGCCCATGCTTGTCACAGATTGCACCCTCTCTTGTACCCCATGGCCACGAGCTATATGCGCATAGCTGCCAAGTTTTCCCTTTTCTCACGAGGAAGCCTATTCAGCATAAGGGAATTTCCTTTTAAAAAAGGGAGAACTTGGCAGCTATGTATATGCGGCGCCCCCCACAGAAGCTTCAATAATGCGTTAGTTTTTGCGGTATCACAACGAAGTTGAGCGCGAGACTGGCTCTCGCTTCCCTTACCCAGGGGAGGGGCGCCCGAGATCCAGCTGCTGCTGCTGAGGCAGATGCGCATCGCCACCTCTAGCGGGACAGACTCTGTGTTGCCCATGGCGGTGCGGTTCTTCCCTTCGAGGGCAAGAAAGGAGAAGGCGCGGGCAGCGGTGGGCTAGGGGTCTTCTGCAAGCTGACCGGTCGGCGGCTCCTGAGGACTTTGCTCTTCAGCAGTTGCAACTTCTCCCGCCGGAGCGCGCGTTCAAACCCGGCACATGGGCGAGGGGGCCAGCCAATAGGTGGCGGCGCAGAGCACCTGCCAAATGGGCGGGCAAAGGCCCGGTGCCTCTGCCAAGGGAGGAGGATCGTGCTTCGTCGGTGCGCCGGCCTCGCCATTGGAGCGTTGCAGGGCGGCAAAAGGAATGGGGCTGTGAACTGGCCTCTCGCGTCACACACCTGGGCCTTAATTTTTTTAAAAAAAAAAAAATTAAAAAAACACTCCACACACACACACGAAGTCTTAAAGGGCCAGTGCCATATACAGTACTCGTTCTTCAGCCCACGACTCTTAACGGATTGCCGTTAAGAGCCCCGCCGTCTCGTTACCAAAACGTAAAGCAAGGACTGGGACGCAGCGAGGGACGGGGCTCCCGCCTTCTCGCTCTTTCCCAGATAAGTGTCCGGGTCTGTGTGGAGAACGACTCGGGTCCCGGGAAGATGTTGGGGTTGCGAAGGGCACGCGCCCTCCTACAAGGCGCCGTGGGGCTGACTGCGGGGCTCCCTCCGCGGCGGGCCGGGATGGGGCGAAGAGGAGCGCCCCAGGCTCCTAGCAACACGGGCGAAAAGAGGGAGGGGAAGCCTCTTGCAAACTGCCACTGTTTTGCAGGTGGGACTCATTCCATGCAGGCAGACTCAAGCTGCGAAACTGAGCTTGCCTTGGCACTCTAAGGTGTTGGGCTGTGTACACGTGACCAGCTTAAAACGCAGGGTTGTGCCCCTCCCCCTCCCTTCAGTTCAGTTGCAACAAGGTCACAGAGCTCCCCTTGGCTGTCCGTGTGTTAGGTGTGAAGTTACACGTTTAGGTTTCCCAAAATAATGTCTACAGTCACCACAAGAATATTGCAGGGGCCGGACCAGACTCACCTTACATGCAGACCCTTGTTCGTATGAGGAATCCATGAAGGAGGCTACAGATACTTGCGGACGAATGCCTATTCACTGAATTTCTCTACGAATATTAGTTACTACTTTGGCGGGGGGAATTATCACATTGTAGTTATGTCACTTTTGTTTCTATCAATGGCAATCGGAGCATACTGATTTATGGTCTTTTCTTTATTAATTAATATGTGACTGCTATATCAACCCTACCGTGCAAGAGGAGCCCCATTTCTTCTCGCTCGCCTTTGAAAATAAATATAACACTTCCTGCGGTGGTCTCTCTTGTTTCTCTTTTGTGCTGGCAGTGTAATGTGGGGTGGGATGAATGTGTGCGTCTTACATCTACAATCATTATAGACCAGGAAGCAATTCATTGCCTAGATTCAAGGAAACAGGTCCCAACCATTGTCATTATTTATGTTAGTGCTTCTGGAACTCCAAGTGATGTCTAATTTACTAGGAAACTGGTTACCAATGTGTTTTCGCAGGAGGAAAAAAAGTTTGCTGCAGGAATGTATCTCTCATCATCTTCTCAAATGATACTGTAGTGTATGTAGTATTTAAATGAATCTTGCTAATATGTAGCCTGACAAAGCAATGGAATGATTGTGACAACTGTTTGCTACTTATCTGTCTACTAATGTACAGTATTTCTTATCTTCTCCATTAGGAGCTAATATTATATTTATTTCTGGTACACTAGGAAAATATAATGGCTGTAATCCTGGACACACCTAGGCTCCAACTGGAGTTTAAGCCTGTGTTTCTTAACCAGGGGTCCTATAGTCTCCTAGGGGCCCCCAGGATATTCCAAGGGGGCCACAGGTGAAAATTGCATAAATGGGGAGCCACAGCACGAGACTAGGGGGCCACAAATGAAAGTAAGAAGTGAAGAAAACATAGAAGTTACTAAGAAAAAAAGAAAAGAAAACAGGAAAAAAGTTTTACTTTTTCAGAGGCAAAGGAGATTATTACAGGGTTTCTTAGAAATGTCAAGCTGTAGGCCACCAATATAGGATGTTGAGAAAACACAGTTTTCCTCTTTGGCTGTAGATAGTGATTAATTGAAAGTATGAAATAACTGTGTATGTGAATAATTTGAAGTACCAATATGATGTGATATTATATGATCTGTTGGACATGGATTTTCCAGCCTGGGTAGTTGATCCATTTGTTGTGAATGCTGCTGACAATGATGTTTCTTTGCAAAATGAATATTAAAGTGAAAGTGAAGAGGGTCAGATCTCTCCAGAATGTTTTGGGGTTGTTCAAAACAACAATAATAGAAGCTCAGCGGGAATCTATACTTCAGGTCAGAAAAAGATAACACCAGGGCCAAGAGGATGCCATTGTGGTTAATGAGTCAAGGCAGCTATTAGAGGCTACTAGAAGAAGTCTTCCTTCAGAAATTTTGCACCCCAAAAAACAGCAACAGTCCTGAATTTTCCTGCAGTTGTCAAAGGCTTGGCTAAAGGCAGAACTCCTGGAGCACCATCATGGAATCTGAATGAGATAAGAGCGCCATCACACACCGTCAATGTGTTCTCTCACAGCTGCCTGAGTATCTGCCTTTCTGTTCCCAAGGGGAGGAAGAACAAGAGCCAGACCAAGCAATGAAAACCCTGAGCATCCACCCAACTGCCCACACTGCGATAGTCACTGACACATGGGAAGCAATATTGGCCCTGATTTCATAAAAGAGGCCCAATGTCATCTGCAGAGGATAAACATAGTGATTGAAATAACTCTGTGGGACACACTAATTTGATGCCTCCACTTGCCCAGAAATACTTTCTCATGAACTATAGCCGCAGAGGGCTAATATATAGCTCTCAGGCTGGAAAAAATTCCCCACCCCTGATACAAACTGAGATCTATAGCTCCCTACAGACTTTGAAGGGGGGGATGAGGCCAGTAAAACTGCATAATATTGCTAGGTATGTAGGGGAAGCATGTGGCCCTTCGATTTCCATCAGCCCCAACCAACACAGCCAATGGACAGAGATGGTGGAAGTTGTAGCCCAGCAACATCTAGAGGAACACAGGTTAGACACCTCTGCTTTACAGTAGGCATGAAAAAGGATCAGGAACTCCCTAGTGCACCCCGTCACTGCCAAATGCAGGGTTTGTTGTCAGTGCCAATTAACTATTCAGCACTGATATCAAGCCCCACCATGATCAGCAGCATTAGGGAGTTCCTGATCAGGAGAAGCGCCCAAGTGCCGTTTATCCCTGCATCAAGCCCTGCTGTCAGCTGGGATCTTCCTAAAAGTCCAAGCAGGACCGATCATGCTGTATTCACAGTATGGTTTATTGATCCAAGGTTCTTGGCTTACTGCTACCGTATGTAAGGACATGGCATTAACACTGATCTTTTTAGAAGGATGAGTTAAAAGGCCATCTAGTCCAACTCTCTAATGCAAGGTACAACTTTCCATTCAGCATAGATCAGTCCTCACCACAGCATGCCTCTAGCAGAGAGCATGGGCGCCATCATGGAAATATGCTTATAGAAAGTTGATTCATGGAAGCAAGCAAAGCCCAGGGAAGATCATTCTCCTACCCCCTGCCCTGAGTTAATATCAACCTGCTGTGAAGAAAGTGCCTTCCTGGTTCCAAATACAGTACAGTGTTCAGTAAGAAGCTGTACTAGAGCCAAACTTCCCAATGGGAAATGCCGTTAGCAGCATCCTATGTGCACGACTCACCATCCTGTCCCAAGCAGAGGGTGGGTGGAGCAGGCAGGGGGAGGGAAAAGCCAAGAGGTTGAGTGGCAGGAATCCATCCTCATCTGTTAGTATCAGCTGATATCTCAGTGGGTGCAGAACCAATACAAAGTCCTTCAGAAAATCAAGCAAGCTTCTTCATTCTAGCAGTTCCAGGGAAACCATGCCAGAATTTCATGACTCTTGATAGCTAAAAAACTTCCCATTTCTAACCTAAGGTTATGAAGGTCCAGTTTGTACCCCTTAGTTATGGAACCAACAGCTGCCTTACACCTCAATATATCTTTTATATATTTGTAGGAATCTACTCTCCCTCAGCCGTCTCTTTGAAAATAAAAAGACCAAACACTGGCTGAGCATACACTATACTTTTGAAGCATATTTGAAGAATACCACCACCCCCCGCCCAGCAAAGAATTCTGGGCACCCAAACACATGGCTTGTCTTAGGGGTACCCATATTCTTTATTCCCAGTAGAAATGGCTCACATATAAGATCTGGATTTGTTATACAATTTGTGTAGCTGCGCCACACTGACAGCTCATAGCCATGTTGCAATCAACCAATAGCTTAAAATCTCTTTCCGGCTCAGTTGCTTCCAAATGATGAGCCCCTGGCAGAGAACAAACATGCTTATTGTTTGTCCTAAAATGCCTGATGACCTTATGCTTTGGTACTATAGTATTTCATTCCATTTCAATTGCTCCAGCTCATGAGGTCATTCAATTCAACCCACATAATTTCCTGATTCTTCTCTGCATTAACAATACCTCATAGCTGGTTGTTATCTTCCAAGTTTCATCAGCACTCTTCTTCATCTCCTTTGCTAGATCACCATTCAAAATGTTTAATTAAACTGGCTATAAGAGTGATCCAAAAGGGACTCTCTGTGGGTTACCATATATAACACTAGGAAGTTAGCTCTGAATACCTTGGCTGAATGGATCCCAAAAACTATTTCAAATATGACCTTTGGGCCTACTTTTTATAATGTGGCTGGAAATCACTCAGAGATCACTTAACTGTCTCTGTGTGTTGGTTTCACATATGCACACAAGCTTGTTTATACAAAGATCAGTTCCCAACACGCAGGATTTGTCTTGACAGCAGAAGTGGGGAACGTTTTTCAGCCTTTGGGGTGCATTCCTTTGTGGGCAAATTTCCAGGGCCACATGACAATCGTGGTTGGGGCCAGAGACAAAAGTGGGCAGAGCAGCAGGGGTGACAATAGTGTGCATTCGACCTAAGCAAAAGTTGTAGGCTTCTGCACACCTCTCTCTCCAGGCAAGCAAGAGGTATTTTTACAAGGACACTTTCCATTCACATGGAAGCACTTGAGGAGGGGACAGGGTGAGGGGTGTGGCTTAGAGAAGGGTGTATAGTCTTAGGAGAGCCTAAGGGCCAGTTTAAGATACATTTGGCCCCTGGGCTTGAGGTTACCCATCCCTTATCTACAGTCTACATCAGGCACCCCCAGACTTTGGCCCTCCAGATGTTTTGGACTACAATTCCCCTCTTCCCCGACCACTGGTCCTGTTAGATAGGGATCATGGGAGTTGTAGGCCAAAACATCTGGAGGGATGCAGTTTTGGGGTGCCTGGTCTACACCATTATCACTCATTATTCCAAGAGCTTGTGGTGGCCTAGAGACAAACTACATAGTTCTTTATGGTTAAAAGTTTCAAGCAACAGGATAGCAAGGGAGTCATAGCATGAGAAGTGCTTTTTACTGCCCCTTTTAGTCTCAATTCAATTCACCATTTAAGAAATTATGGATCTCCAATATGAAAACTACTGTTCGTCAGAGGCTCTTGTGAAAATTCTCCCCCCCCCCCTATTTTGTACTCAGGAATTACAATGGTCTCTCATCAAATCTGAATCACACACATATGTAAAATTAAGTGCATGTCCTTTAGAATTATGAAAAGTAGTTAGTGGGAAATATTGAGTCTCCTCTTCCAAGTATTTTAAAGATACCAGTAGCAAATTTTGTACTGCATCTCTACCCTTCACACTTGAAGTTTTGTTTCTAGGTTTCCATACCAAAATACTGAAAACTTTTATTTATTGCATTTACATCTCATCTTTTTTCTAAGCAGCCCAGTGGGATGTAAAATAGTTTTTCCCTCTCCATTTTCATCCTTACAACAAACCTGAGGAGTAAATTAAGCTGCAAAGCAGTGATTGTCTGAAGGTCACCCAGTGAGCTACATGGCTGGGTGGGGATTTGAACCCATGGCTCCCAGATTCTAGTCTGACACTCTAACCACAACACATACTGGCTACTTAGAGAGGAAGAGCATAGTTTGTATTACATGGTCACTGTGATCCATCTTTTCTTGCACAGAATCACTAAATACATGCAAATGATCCAAACACGTACCAGAAATTTCGGTTTGCACAATTAAAGTGGATTAAAGTGCTCTGTCACCCTATCACAGCAAATCCACTTTAAAAACAGAAACGGACTTTTTGTGGTAAGGAAAGCAAAATGCAGTGAAAAGCACATCGTCTTATTACCTACCCAACATCGGATCAGAATGTTCAATAAAGGCTGGACATCATCTAACCTCCATGTAAGTTTTGTGCAAATCATAATAAGTGCTCAATAAACAGGTCATCTGGAGGAACACAATGATTCAGTATCATCGTCATCTGTCAACCTGCTACATCCTGAAGCATGGCCTGCAGTTTCTCACTTTGTCCAGATGATGGCAGAACGAGACACTTATATCTAACTTATTTACTGCTTAAGTCTCCCCACCACCACCACTGTATTTCTTATATGATGTGCTGCTGTATGAAATGTCTAATGGACACTTCAGACACAGTTATTTACAGCACAGGTATCACATTTGTGCAAGAAATCCCCATGTATGCACCACCATGTGATATTTGGGGTGTCTGCCCATACCCATAGCCTGCATCCATTAGGAAGCAGAAACCAACCACAGTTTCTCGGTGTGTACCTGTGGTGGAGCAAACACATTTTATTCATCACAGATGAGTGTTCACGTGGTCTATGTGTGGATTTTAACAGGAGTCAGCTCCCCATAGGAAGTGAGTGGGGTGGGGGTGGAGATAAATAAAAGGCCTTTGAAGCAGAAAAAGACCAACCCAGATGTGATTGTGCACCTCCTTACTAGGGAGGAAAACCAATTCTTCCCAATTGGAACTTGAATATGAATCACCTGCTGTACCAAGGCACTATAAAGGTGTAAGTCTTTATTGATGGGGCAAATCTAATTAGGTTCACACATCAAAGTGGTTGGTGGATGGTAAGTGCTGATTGGTTGAGAAAGTTAATGCTTTATTGGTCTGTAACACATTTTGCTGACTGAGGATATTTCCCACTGACGTCAGCTACATTCCCTTACACTGGGCTGTCCTTCAGAGTGTCTTGTGTTCTGTCCTTGGTTCATTTTCTTAGCTGGCTCATTACTTTGCCATTGTGTTAACTGTACTTACTGACATACATCTTTAACAAAGCACAATAAAATGTAATGCTTGTTCTTTAAAGTATCAGACTATAAATATTGTTATCTCTGCAGATCAGAAGAAGGGTAGTTTTTTTTGGTCTGGCTTATTTAGCATCAGCCAGCCCCTGGTTCTATTATCTGTGCCTCCTTCTACACCAGGGGTAGGCAACCTAAGACCCGTGGGCTGGATGCGGGCGGCCCAATCGCCTTCTCAATCCGGCCCACGGATGGTCCAGGAATCATTGTGTTTTTACATGAGTAGAATGTGTCCTTTTATTTAAAAATGCATCTCTGGGTTATTTGTGGGGCATAGGAGTTCGTTCACCTGGCCCCCCCCAATAGTCTGGCCCACCACATGGACTGAGGGACGGTGGACCGGCCGACAGTTGAAAAAGGTTGCTGACCCCTGTTCTACACCCATCAATTATTGTAGAGCAAGGAAGATGAACCTGCAGCCCGTATGTTGTTGGGCTAAAACTTAAATCATTCCTGATCATTGGCTGTGCTGGCCAGCTGGGGTTGATGCAAATGTGACTCTAACAACATTTGGCAGGCCATAGGCTCTTCATCCCCATTCTAGATGGAAGAGCCTGAATGTGTGGGGCTATAGCATCAACCACCAGGAGGAACCAGGACTATCAACACCACCATTTTTCCTTAAACTATTGCACCTTGGTGTTGCATTTTAACTGTTGGATATTCTCTCTGTGTGAGAGAGAATCATTTGTTTCAGAAACAGAGAGGAACAGAGAAGTTTCAAGAAGCAGCAGAAGGCTGAGATTGTTTTTTCTTGTTAGATTGTTAAATTAATCTGTTAGTCTTGAGTAGGGTTTGTAAGCACTCGTATTGTAGTAGCCTGGAGGGAGCTGAAACATGTTTTTGTTATTTGTAGTTATTGTCTTAAGTACTCATCCTCAAGACCAGAAGAGCTGAAGTGCTTTGTTTATAGTGACTGTCCAACTTGGGAGTCAGTGTCTAGTATGGAGTTTCAGTTTGGTGAATCCTTGGTGTGGTAGAAGTCCAGGAAGCAAACTGATTGTTGCTGCCAAATCCCTCTGTTTTCCCAGAGACATGTTCAACTGGTTAAAATGTTGGGGTTTGCAGTGCATGATGTGTCAGCACTTTGTAGATGGTCATGATTCTTACTGTTTCTGTAAAATTGAGAGGGGGTGTTGGATATTCTCTCTGTGTGAGAGAGAATCATTTGTTCCAGAAACAGAGAAGAACAGAGAAGAGGTTTCAAGAAGCAGCAGAAGGCTGAGATAGTTTTGTTTATACAAGGACATTTTCAGTGGGAACTGTTCTTTGGACATGCACAGTGTGACAGTACTGATAACACTTCTGTGTAACTTGTTGTGAGTCTCTGGCTTGCACCTTGCAGTGAGAGAAGCAGAGAGAGAACCTTGGACTCTTGTTGGACTCTAAGCATGCCTTAACCATAGCAGTGGTGAATGTCTGTATATATTTGCTACTAATATGCTTTTATGCCTGTCAAGTAAACCTCTACACTTAACTGAATCTTTATGGCATGCATGAGTGTTTATTGCCTATTGTGTGTACCTTCAACCCCAAAGACGATTCCAAGGAAGGAGCTGCATTGAGATGTAACTCTGCTGAAGATGGATACTGGCACACATGTGCAGCAAAAGTGATGCTGGACCCAATCCTTCTAAATCACCCATCATAGGTTCATGGATTAATTCAACAGGCTGAGACCCTACCTGCCCACAGACTGTCTCGCCAGATTGGTGCTTGCTCTGTTTATCTCCCGCTTGGACTATTGCAATGCTCTCTACATGGGGCTACCTTTGAAGGTGACTCAGAAACGACAACTAATCCAGAATTCAACATTTAGACTGGTGATGGGGAGTGGCTGCCAGGACCATATAACACCAGTCCTGAAAGCTACATTGGCTCCCAGTATGTTTCTGAGCACAAGTGTCAGTGCTGACCTTTAAAGCCCTAAACAGCCTCAGCCCAGTGTCCTGAAGGAGCTTCTTCACCCCCATTGTTCAGCCCGGACACTGAGGTCCAGCTTCAAAGGCCTTCTGTCAGTTCCCTCACTGCAAGAAATGAGGTTACAGGGAACCAGGCAAAGGGCCTTCTCGGTAGTGGCGCCTGCCCTGTGGAATGCCCTCCCATCAGATGTCAAAGAGAAAAACAGCTATCTGACTTTTAGAAGACATCTGAAGACAACCCTGTATCAGGAATTTTTTTATGTCTAAGGCTTTACAATTTTTTATGTGCTGTAAGCCGCCCAGAGTTGCTGGGGAAACCCAGCTAGATGGGCGGGGTATAAATATATAAATTGTTGTTGTTGTTGTTGTTGTTGTTGCAGAAGCATTTGGATATTTTATTGGACTTTATTGCTGTACAATTACCCTCTTCTTAAGAAGGCTTTACAGCAGTTGTAGGTGAATTGTTAAAAGGGGGGGCTGGCCCATTAGACTCCACTGTCTTCTCTAAGATCATACAGCAGCATGTCAAAAGCCTTTTCAGCTAAACAGTGTTGCACCATGCATGGTCTCCAGCCCCTGACGAGAAGAAATGCAGTTGCCTCCTCTGCTCTCTGTTCCTTCATATGATAATTTGAATGGAAATCAAATGTGTTTGTTGCCATCTCCACCAAACTTATTTCCTGGCACCCTGGAGGCACCTGCTTGTTATACCTAGCAGGGTGGGGCTCATTGTGTGAGTGCCCCAAACTGAACCTAACTGGAACTAGCCTGTCCTGTAATTTTCATTGCACCCTGAAATTACATAAGACACGGTGGATAATAGTTTAGGACTTGGTGTAGTCCAATAAAGGCCCACAAAGGTGTCCAGTGTCCAGCCACACACTATTTGGTTATATAATAATGATAACATAAAGAGATAGGACAAAAATCACTGACGTATTAGTCTGAGAAAGGGATGCATCAAAGGAAGCACCAGGGACAGGATTAATGGCAGGGAGGAAAACATATATTGATCCCTTCTGTCAACAGAGCTCAATGAACAGTATAGGATCATTTTTTCAACTCAGCTCCACTGTCCAAGTTAAACAGCAAACAGAGCTGAACAGATAAAGGCTTGGAACTATACATCATTATAAGACTAAGATACTTCCCTCCCAAGGCGGAAGGAACACAGCCTGTAGCAATTTTATCTCGTAATGGTCAGATTAAACCCATCCTGATGATTTAAACTGTTTCAGCTCAGGAAACTCTGATCCAAGGATGTGACTTGTTACAAATATAGAGACTGTAAATATAGGTCCTGCAACATTTGCAAATGGCATGACTCTAAATTTAAGGCTTAAAGCCACAGAATGCTCAGAATGAAGTTGTAGAAATTTTGAACAGGAAGAGAACTAGGTTGCATACACAAACATTTTATTCTAGAATCAATAGACCACATTTTTTCCTACATAGTCCACATTTTTTGACCCTGAAAAGTGCTCCCTGAGAAAATGGTTTCAATATGAAAATAAAAACTAATTGTCCTCGCAGTGCATACATTTGAAAACAGACATACCGTATATTCCGGCGTATAAGACGACTGGGCGTATAAGACTACCCCCAACTTTTCCAGTTAAAATATAGAGTTTGGGATATACTCGCCGTATAAGAAATACAACCCGGCATATAAGAAGACCCCCAACTTTTGAGAAGATTTTCCTGGGTTAAAAAGTAGTCTTATACGCAGGAATATACAGTAGGTTGCCCAAGCAATGAGAGTTGTAAACATATCACAATTACCACTTCCGTCTTCATTCATCCAGGTCATGGAATTGTAGAGTTGGAAGGTCCTGGAGGGGGGGGTCATCTAGTCCAACCTTCTGCAATGCAGGAGTCTTTTGCCCAACATGGAACCTGAACCCACAACCATGAGAATGAGAGTCTCATGCTCTACCAACTGAGCTATCCCAGCATCATTGCAGGGAGGAAAAGGTGTGAATAACCTGATCCAGGGGAAGGTTTTCAACTGTGCATCAAGTAATCACACCAATCCTTGTGGGTGGCAGGATCTAGAATCAATATAGATTGAAAGCAGCATGTTGAGGAGGAACATTAACAATTCCAGATTGAGAAAAACCTACGTTTTTTAGTTACAAATAGGTTATTGTATTAAGCAGTCTTACATGCTTTCCAAAATTTTCTGCATCCCCTTCTTTTAAAGCAGAGGTAGGGAACCAGCAGTCCTCTAGTTTTTTGTTGTTGTACTCCAACTTCTACCAGCCCCAGCATAGCCAACAGTTAAGGATGTTGGGATGTCCAGGAACATCTGAAGGGCCACAGATTCCCCACTCTTGCATTAGCAGAAGATAGCCTATGCAGACAGAAACTTTGAATACAGAAATATAAAGCCTATCTCCTATACCAGGCTTGGCCAAGGGCCTGAACCAGCCCAGAAAGCATTTTTGGCAGCCCTTGTAAAACTTGCCAAATTATAAATAAGATTTTTTAAAAACCTTTAAAATCCCCTCAGTTTGGCTCTGAAGGAAAAAAGCATTGCTTTCAAATGATGTGACTTTGAGACTGAGAGAGAATCCAAACACGAATATTACATCTCTGCTGGGCTTTTGTATGTAAAGGCCCATGCTTGTCCAAGCACATGTTGTTGTCTTGTGGAAGCTCAAACTGATATCTAGTGCCAACTTTATTGTGGGGCCTGAATATATGTGAGGATCTCAGGTTGTGAGGAAAAATATACACTTGCTCCCTGGACTGCTTTCTAGAAAACACAGTATCCCCTGCCCCCTGGCTGAGAATCAAGAGCTTAGGCACATCTGTCCTATGCTGAATCTGAATAGACATGTTTGTCAGATACAGCAAGGATGGTGCAAAGACTCCTTCATGTTTACCTTGCTCTGCTCATTCACAATAATCTGGATAGACAAGCAGAGCACCCCAGATCCATGATAAACAGCCACCGGCAACTTTGAATCTCCTTGTCAGAGCTACCGTGCCATTGCCACGGGCAAGTTCCCAGTTCCCAGAAGCCCTTACCAAACCAGGAAGCCTGGGACATCTAGAAAAGCCAGTTCCTGCGCTGCCACAAAACCCTGCTGTGCCGACGCTGTTGCTATGTTTGACGGTGACTAAGTGAGACCCACTTCTTGTTTCAAGCACTGACGTGTGCTGTGCAAATCTGGAAGTGGTTACATTAGGCCACAGCATTCCAGGGTTCCTACTTGGGCCAATGAGCTGTGTGTGTGCCTCAATCTATTATTATATGAAGAATTGCCTGCCTAGCAATACAACTATGAGCACAGCACTGGAAAGTACAGTAGCTCATTCAGGCTCAAAAGAGATTCTGATCTGGTGGAGTAACTAGTCTGGCTTTGTAGTTTCAGCCTCTTCTGAAACAGAGAAAGAGCCCCAAAATTTGTCTTATCTGGATCGGATCTATCTACTTATTTTTTTCTGTGTGTTTTCATCTAGACATGGAGTTCAGCTCAGCAGTTATTTAGGAGGAGATTGTGGAACAAGAGAATGAGGATGTGGGAGCTCTCCTTCTTGGAAAAGGATGCACATTTCTCAGACACATCTCACCACATGGGCTCAGGGCTGGCATTAGGCAATCCCAGGCATCACTATTAGTCTCTTTCCAATTTATTTATTTCACGACATAGGGCAGCAGTATTCAACGAAATAATTGAGCTAGCACAACAGCATTCTCCCCTCCCCCAGTTTGTGCCCTGCACCATCCCCAAATCTCTTCCAGATGGTGGGGGAATTCCCAGAAAATATTTAAAGGGCACACAGTGGGGAGGAAGGGGAGACTCTTTCATCGCTCAAGGATTTCTACCTAGCTTTTGTCCACTTAAAATTAACCCACTAAATATTGAAGAAAGATATCAAAGAAGCATGCAAAGCTCAACATATAAAAACAACAGTATTAAACTATTAGTACCCCCAGCATTATAATATTATAGCGCAAGTCAGAAGGATGGCATATGGGGTTCAGCTTCAGTAACCCAATTCAGAGGTTGGAGAAATCTGGGCAAATAAATAAGTCTTTATTTCTACCTTCTGGTACTTAGGAACACTGTGGCTCTCTGTGGCTATATCTCTCTCTGTGTGTACATGAATATGATGCATTCAGAAAAACATTATCACCCTTCAGTCCTAAAAAAGGCCCCCAACTTGTTTTACAGCACTTAAAATCTCATTATAATTAAAACTGGAGAGCATTAAAAAGCCACAATTAAACTAGATAAAAGGATCCACAGTTGGCAAGAGTCAACTGTGCTAAAAGGCCCACTTCTGTTTTACCCTCACACAAGCATTATTGGGACTGAAGTGTGTTTTTGCCGATGTTGCTATGATACTCGGGGCAAATAATTTTCACCACACTTTCAGTTTCTTTCCAACATATATGTGTTGCATTTCTCTAAAGAATCTAGGATTTGTTTTATGAATAACAGGCTTCAGTTAGCTTACCCTTATGCAAACGCACTCCTGTTAGTTTTTAAGATCTTCCACAATTCAGAGTGTGGATGTGGAATGAAATGAATGGGAAGCCTTTGTCCGCTGCCTCTTTCACTGCGGCCTTGGAAATGACAGCATATATATTGTTTGTTTAACTTTAAAAGATAACTGTGGTGAAGTGACTTGCCTGAAGCTATTGAGTGAGTCAGTGGCAGAGTCTGGAAAATGTAGTGGCCGATTGAGTGAAGCAGGTTCAGTGGGGCTTGTGTGATGAATTGATTATGCCATTGGTCTACACATCAACCATGGAGTCAAGTAATACATATGGGTCAAAGGGTACAACCTGAACTATATCCTTAATTCACAAGTCAGTGTGTTAATTAATTTAGAGATTGGGGGGGGTTGTAGCGCAGTGTATGCTGTGCATGAAAAAGATCCCAGTTGTCTCAAGGTAGGGCAGGGAAAACATACGTCTGAAACTCTGAAGAGCCACTGCCAGTCAGAGACTACAATATTGAGCTAGGTGGACCAATTATCTGATTTGGTATAAGGCAGCTTCCTAAGTTCTCATCTACCTCAGCATAGGGACAAGGGGGAAACATGGGGTTCTTCACTGTTCTTACTCCAGCCAAGGGTTTTGTTTGCTCATGTGCTCAGCAACACCGTTCCTGCACCGCTGGTGCTGAAGCTCCCTGGAAAAATACAACAAGTGCATGAGATCACCAGACTGCTGCAATCGGGAGGGGTTTGTTTTTGCCATACCATGTGAAAAGAAATATAGATCTGCTGCGGGAAGGGGCTTCAATAATAGCCTGAACTCCCTGTGGGACTCTCCTGGAGACTGGCTCAAATGATGAGAAGGGGGGCAATGTGCCAGATCTTCATTCAGTTATGAGTGGAATGTCTGTAGCTCCTTTCAGGAACACTGTGTTCCTTCCTGTGATACTAACGTCACCATCTCCAAGCAAGAAGGCCAAGCAGGAAAGCTCAAGTCGCCCTTCAGGTTCCCACCCTCCTTTACCCTTGATCTGAGTGGGTCATGTTTTTTTGACCTGATATAAACAATCCCTCCTTTCATAAGCAGGAGGTAAGGGAAATGAATGGAACAATGGTAGCTGGTTGGCCAGTGTAGGCCGATTATTGACTAAAGAGATTTAGTTTCCTAACCTTGCAGCATTATATAATGGTTCCCACAGATGGAAACACTGAGATCCTTATGTATGTATCCTCCTCACCCTTTTGAGTCTACTGTGGTGGTGTACCCCTGGGTTAAACACCCTTCAGCTTAGTGGCAGTCATGCTTTCCTACAGATGCTCCCAGTCAGGGTCCATCCACATGATGCAACAAAGCATCCTATGGTACCTTAAAGACTAATACATTGATTATCACATAGGCTTTCATGGGCTAGATTTCAGTCACTAGAGTCCAAGGAAGCTTATGCCACAGAACTAGAGGAAAGAAACCTATGGCCCTCCAGATATAGCTGAAGACCACCTCCCATCGTCCCTCTGACCACTGACTATCCTGGCTGGGGATGAAGGAGGTGGGAATACTGTACAATAACATCGGGAGGACTACAAGCTTCCCACAGAGGGCAAGGTGCTACAAAACACTTTTGTTGTTTCTGGTGCAACAGACTGATACAGCCACCCCTCCGGATGTTTCTTCCACATGAGGACGAAGTAATCCTATGTCATCATTCCTTCTCTCCACGCACACATTTCGACCCCTCCACAGGCAGCTGCTTTCCAAGCGTGGCTTTCTTCCCTGGACATGTTCCTGCCACGTGGAGAGCCCCTGCTAGCTATCTACCACTCTGGGCGAAGAGCACAGCTGCGGCTTTTTATAGAGAATGAGTGAGCCCTAGACATGAGGAAAGCAAAGGGCCCCCTGTGTCCCAGACCCTGCTTGAACTCTGCGTGAGTGGTTCACACAGTTGGAGAAGGGGACTAAAATACCACTGCTTCTACCAGGCAACAGGGCAAGCAACAGAACGCAGCTGTAAACAAACCATGGCCTCCTCATTCCTCACAAGTGACTGTACACTTGGCAGTGGTCCTTTTTCTGAATGTGGAGCAGAGAGGCGTCCAGGTTGCAGTTTTTTGCCCAGAGATCCATCTTAGTCCTCCTTTCATTGTCTCTGGACTTAGTTTCCCTCCCCCTTAGATTGCTGCTTTGAACAAACCAACCTCTGACCCAGCTCCACAAAAGTATTAAAAAGCATCATATTTAAAAAATATACACTCCTCTATATAGATACCAGAACAATTGGAGAGGTCCCTTTGTGTGCAAATCTCTTTGGCTGGTTAGCAGAGCCATAAAAAGTGTATGGGGTGCATAGCTATCAACTTTTCCCTTTTTTCGCAAGGAATCCTATTCAGAATAAGCGAATTTTCCTTAAAAAAAAGGGAGAAGTTGACAGCTATGATGGGGTGTCAGGGGAGAATGGAATGCAAGAGGTTCCACCCAGCTTGCAGTGGGTTCCACAGGATTTGTACTATAATTCTCATGGGGGGGTGTAAATGCTAACAGGACAAAGTGAGAAGTCTATTGCAGTGGGCATTTCTGGATAATTAAGAAAGGTTAAGTCTGATCATCACATATAGGAGTCTCTTAGTGGGAGAGCGTTAACTGTGCATAGATGTGACTGCAAAATTTAGACTGATGTTTGGTGAAAGGTCACAGGAGGTTTTGTGTGGCTGGTAGCAGCCGGCACTTAGCAGTTCTAAGCGTGCAAAGACTTATTGGGAAATTCTGTCCCAACAGAGGCAAGTAAATCACTTTTAGCAATGGCAGGCCTGCAGGACTGACAGCTCCAATAATGGGCAAGGCATATATTTTAAGTGTTTATTGCAAATGGAGCCTTTGGTAGGTGTGGCTTTTAGCAGTTTCTCTTAGCACTATAGCATTAGAACATGAGAAGGTGCAGCTATAAAAACTCTCAACTCTGTCCTGCATTTAACGGTGCAAGAGCCATAATTTTGTGTTGAATTTACATGTGTAGACCCAAGAAAAGCATGGAGGTAATGGAGGGCCAAGAGTAGATGGGAAAGCTGTGGACTTTGATGTATTAGTAGTTCTAAGCGGAGGATACTCTACATATACAGGTGTAGCATGTATACCAGCCTATATACATGTTACAATATTGGGTAAAAATGACACCTTCCATTCACAGATCTCCAGGTAGCTTTGTAAGCAATACCTTAATTGCACCTATTAGGGCACCATTTTTGCCTTAGACAATGGAACTACATTTTTGCCTTAGACAATGGAACTACAGTGTCAGTGCAGCCTAGATGCTACGACTATGACCACCTGCTGATCAGTATTGTCAGGGGTGCTTTTTGCAAAGGAACAATCAAGAGCTCCTTTTACGCTTCCAGTTCTATACCTGTTCCATCCCTGATGTCACATATGATGTCAGGTGTGGAGGAGGTGGGTGTGGTTTGTGTGAAACTGCCTTATAGGTTAAAATGGGGCCTGTGCTAGGCCTAATTAATCCCACAGGCCTGCTATAATGAGTACTTTAAACCTTAACAAAGGTTACACTAGATGACCCTCGGGGTCCCTTCTAACTCTACAATTCTATGGTTCTATATAACAATTTAAAAAACCCAACAGCACAAGACCATAATGCTACATGGTGCCAGATTAATCCTTCTTCTAAACCTCCTCATCCATTCATTTCTTTGGTGATTAGGATTAGTTTGGAAAATAAGTATTTTGTATCCAACAAGAGCTAACTAATGCCCGTCATTACTAAATGAACCCCTGATAATTCTTCCAATGGAAAAATTCTCAGTTTCACAAGACCTAATTCTTTTCCAAACACATGCAAGAATGTGACATAAATCGTCTATCAATCATTCTTTAGAAATATCAAATATTTCCACTGCACATATACTTCCTCACTTTCTTTTTTTAAAAAGGTATTTCAGGGATACATTGAATTTAAAACAAGGGTGCCATCCCCCAAACATTTTAAATTATAAATCAGACTTTGAAGTGCCCTACCAGTTTAAATTGTGCTGCTTTGTTTCCCTTCATTAATTGTTTAATAGTGGGATCCTGTTCTTGAGTTATGAGGACAGGATTGCTACTAAATCCTCTTGCACCAATGGAATACAACAGCACACTGGTGTGGTGGCAGCTCTGGCCCTACTATAAGGCAAAGCAAGGCAGCAGCCTCAGGCAGCAGGTGCTGGGAGTAGCAGCAGCTCCCTATTTCTACCAGTTCCCCTGAACTGGCCAGCTTCTGCTGCCTAAGGGCCAAGTCTACTGCCTTCAAAGGATGGTGGACAGTGTCCCATTGCCAGGCTGCCAGCTTGGTGGGGTTCTGTGTGGAATTTTGGAGGTGGCATCTTGCCATTTCTCCTACATGTATTGGGCCAGCTCCGCATGGCCATTTCACACTCATGTAGCAATACTGCTGTGCGGGTATTATAATTACCGGTACTTTAACGTGCCACCACAATACCTACATGGCGCTTATGGTGCAAGAGGCAAAAATGGAATGAATGTGGTGGGCTGCAAGCAGGTCTTGGTTGCAATCCTGTGCTTGCTCAGAGGTCAGTCTTTCACTGCCCCACCCCCATGTCAGTATAATGTTAGAGTTGGTAATCCCAAGAGTCCCTGTTCCTGCCACCCCTTCTCCTTGCCACCACTGCCTGTTCACCTGCCCTGTCTGAGGGAGAAGCCAGGCACTCACATGAAGCTGCATACTTAGGTTTATTTTATTTTCTTAACTACAGGCATTGCGCTTCTTATCAGGAAGGCAGCACTTGGGAAGGGGAGGCTTATCTCTCCCCTCCCCAGGATGATCAGAATGAACACACACACCCTGTGCCTATGGCAGCCAGTGTTTGTGTGTGTGTGTGTGTGATTCTGATCACACTGGGAAGGAAAGAGATAAGTCTCCACTTCCCATGAGCTGCCTTCCCAATAAGGATTTTGTGCCTGTAATTAAGTAGGGGGGAGAAATTGATATGTTTCTGCATGCTGCATATCTAGCAAACATCTGGTTAGGTCCTAGGTGAACAAAGAGACAGGAGTGAGGACGGGAAAGTAGCAGCCTCTGCTTATCACACCCCAATCCCTATGGGCAGCCCTGTGCCCAGAAGAAAAGGGGGAAGTGGATGGGTAGTGGTGACACTGCCAGGGAGCAGAGAGGCCCTACTGAGAACTTGCCCGAGGGCCCCCTAAAAGCACAGACTATCTTGTCTCCCCTAGCAGCAAGTGAATCTATGAACATGGATTTCAGGGGTTCCATTCATGCAGAATTAATGGGATCTAGGCCAGGCATAGGCAACCTTGGCCCTCCAGATGTTTTGGGACTACAACTCCCATGATCCCTAGCTAACAGGACCAGTGGTCAAGGATGATGGGAATTGTAGTCCCAAAACATCTGGAGGGCCAAGGTTGCCTACGCCTGGTCTAGGCTATGTGGAGGACTGTGGAATGGAAAATCACCTACACAGCAGCACCCTTTTTCAAGTATTTACACAAGAAAAAATTATAGTGCTGCTTTGCATATAAAAATGCTATATTATTGCTAAACTGCAGTCATAAGCACTATTAAAACAAGAACTTCCAGTGAAATTTCCTCTCAGGAGCTTGTTGTTCATCTGACTCATGCTCACTTTCCAACCTACTGTACGTTGGGTGCATACAGATAGATGCCATCATCCCTTCTCCAAGGGAAAATAGTTCTGTTTCTTTGCAGCAGATCCCAGCTATGCACTGTGATGGTGGGATGGAACCAATGATGTCAGGAACCAATGATCTCCTTCCCCAGTGTGGTTTTTCAACTTTAAAAATGCTTTTTAAAAAGTGAAAACATGTGTATTTAATGCATTAAATGTACTTTCAGCACTTTACATTTTTAAAAAAGTAGACTCTATGCTCAAAGCGCGTCAAGAGGGACAAGGTTCAGCCAATGCACCTGCATTTGAATCTAACTAGCATGGCTTTTGCATTCATAAAGCAATGGAAGCAGACTTTCTGCTGGGCAAAATTACTCTGCGACCCCAGATTTTTCCTGGTGTGGACGTACCCTTAGATTCTTTGGTGGTAAGTGACCTCAAAAATAATGCTGAAGCTTTTGTCCAGCCTGGTAATTTACAAGTTTTTAATGGGAGGTCTTTTTAGTCAAATGGCTCTCCATGTTTAAAGCAAGAGGGTAAAATCCCTGATGATGTGTGCAGCTGTACCATCTCAGATTTCAGTAAATGTATTGCTCAGGAGGCTCCACAGGGTACAAAACTGGTAAAGTGGTATCTTTGATTAGACCAACTTCTCTTTTTAGAAGACCGTCTGAATACAAACGATAACACAACATTTCCTCACTTGGAAGCATTCTCCTAACAGGAGTGGGGAACCTGTGGCCCCCCACATGTTGTTAAACTCCATCTCCCATCATCCCTGACCATAATAAGCCATGCTGCTTGTGGATGGTGGGAGTTGGAATCCAACGCCTTCTGAAGGCCCCCCAATTCCCTGGCCCTGATCTAAAGGAAGCAGAGGGCATAAACCATTTCAAGTATGAGCCAATTCCCTAAACACCCATGGGGACCCCACCCGCCCCTGTTATTGTGCCTCTTCTCCAGCCTGCGGTGCTTTTCCTCCTTAGACTGCTTGAAACAAAAAAGCTTTGCCTTCTGCATGAAAACATTTCCACAGCCTCCAGGAAGATCATTTCATACCAGAAATAGAGCAAACTGTAATTGGGATACAGCCCGGACCAACTTAAAATAGCTCAGTGTGTAACCCACAGTGCCATGTATCCGCTCTGATGTCTCTAACAGATGGATAGAAGAGTCCCCCCAATGAGTGGGTCCATCACACACACAATGCCATAAATGACCAGAATGCTCCCCGTTGCTCCAATTGGCCAATAGTGCATGGACAAAGAGGTAGGGATCTTCAACTGTTGCCAGCTAACCACCTATTTCCCTTTCCCTTAAACGTCCCTGCCCTTCCTTATTCACGCCACCACCCTCCACACAAAAAAGGCTCACATTGCATTTTACATTCCAAGAGCTTATGGAATGCATTAGTCCCGGATGAAAGTACAACGAACTCAGATGTATAATCCTGACGTCAACCATCCCTGGAGTTTGGAAGAGAAGCTATAAACAGAGGGATGAAAGGAAGTTATAAAGACCATCTGCTTTGGCTTCCATGGACACATATTAGACACGCACAGGCACAAAAGGTGATGGAAGAGACCGGATTTATTTCTTTGCTGAGGTGGCTAGTGGTCTCCGGAAAGGCGTAGAAAATGCTTGGAAGCAATGCAGGAAAGCTACCCCCACCTCCAGACTTTGCTCCTCCCTTCATAGGGTGCTTCCAGAGGAGTGTTTATTATGGGATTGGAGCTCCTCAAGCATGCAAGGTTTTATTTTATTTTATTGCAGCGTCCAAATGATGCGGTTGGCATCAAAATATCAGCTCATATCCCCGCCTGACGCCCCATTGAATCGAGATTTCTCTTTTCCAGTCAAAATCTGACAAAGTGGGGGGGAAAGTGTTCAATTACCCTTCTGTGATATCTCAATGACCTATTTGCAAATTAAGCCCTGACAGGAAGCACCCCTAGTCCCTTGCTAATTGGTAAGATGGTGCATAAACTATTGTATGAACATCGTCACTATCTGCTTCCCATCTGTTTTCTAGGGAAGAACTATGAGTCATAGATCTCAGGATTCAGAGAACTGCATTTGTATGCTGGAGATTTGCAGAAGCTTACTGCAGAGAACAATTTCAGCTTGTCTATAATATTTCAGAGATTCTTTTCCTAGGCAGTAGCTATCTGTATCTTCACTACTGGACCTCTGCTACTGGTAGATTGGTATCTCTGGAAGTAAGGAAGCCAGTATCTCTCTCTCTCTCTCTCTCTCTCTCTCTCTCTCTCTCTCTCTCTCTCTCTCTCTCTCTCTCTCTCTCTCTCTCTCTCTCTCTCTCTCTCTCTCACACACACACACACACACACACACACACACACACACAAATGCTCAACAGTTGGGAAAATCATCCAAGCCCTTGGAATTCTGATTGGCTCAACGCTCACTACCCATTATGCCCAAACTATAGGAAGGGAATTAGAGGGTAGAATGGATAGATAATATCACCATTTTCATCAGTATATTGGTTGGTTACTCACAGTCACTGATTGGCAAATGCACTTCCCTGCGGGATTTGACATCTTTCCGCAGGGCCTGAAAGACGGAGCTGTTCTGCCTAGCCTTTGGGTTTTGATTTGGGCCATTTTAAAATGAGGCTGCATTTTAAAACAATTTTTAAATCTAAATTGTATTTTAATCTGCATTTTAATCAATTGTTTTTCTTTCTTTTACATTTTATTGTAATTTTATTGATGTCAGCCACCCTGAGCCCAGCTCTCACTAGGGTGGGCAGGGTATAAATAAAAATTTATATTATTATTATTACTCTCTTCCACAGTTCATAGTTGCTTGGGTTGATTTTTTAAAAAAATATACAGTAAAAGGCTAATTTCTCAGGGTGCTTCCAGATGGGAGCTTAATTTGTTCTCTGATTTGGTCTGACTTACAATTATAGAGTGGTGGTCAACTAGGTTTTACTCAGAGTAGAACGATTGGAATTCATGAACCTAAATTAGTCATGCGCATTCATTTCAGTTTATCTACTCTGACTGAAACTTAGTTGACTACCACCCATACCATCAAAGGCCAAAAGTTGGAGAACTCACACCAAGTACTTTTCTCCCTCAACCTGGTGAGGTAGGCCAGCTGAATGGGGATTTGATCCCTGGTCTCCCAGGCCCTAGCCTAACACTCTGGCTACTATGCAACACAGTTTGCCATGAGTTCATTAACAATTTTCTATTTATAGTTAAAGCAGCTTCCACCTGTGGTTATGTACATGCATCATCACATCAATAGCTTCTGTATACATCCATCACATCCAGTCCTTTTTTTCTGGGGGTACTCAGGGGTACGCAGAATCGGCACACACACACACACCCAAAAAAGTTAAAACTGTGGCACTTACTGTAACAACTTCATGGTGATTACCGGCAGCTTTTCTTCTAAAAAGGAAAAATAAAAAGCACTGGTCACATCAAATCTGATAAATTGTCACCAGTTGCTAGAAGAACCAAGGGTGTGCCTCGGTATAAGGCATTACTAAATCCAGGTCCCAGCTTTCTGGGCTCATAGGCACATTTGGCGTTTTGAATAAGTTTAATGGGAACCACCACAAAATGGCTGCCACTGGGGCAGGGACTATCACAAAATGGCTGCTGTGGCCTGTTCTGTTTCCATGGAGGGGCCCACTGGGCACAGCAGGCTGATTGTCAGAGCCTCATGGGATGCTTCTAGTGAGAAACTTGTTCCAACATGGTTTGGTAGTAAATTGAGGCATTTTGAACTTCTGCCCCAGGCTCTGTCTCCTTCTGAAGAACTAAAGAGCCAAACCTCTAGCCTGAATTGGCACCTCTCTCTCACCCCCCACTTACCAGGAAGCAGCAGCATCGTTTTCTTTTCTTTTTTTACTGAGTGGCTGGGCATAAAGGGAAGGGAAGGGCCAGTCAAGACTTCAGCTGCTCACCACCTACATTTTCCCCAAACACTCCTGGGCATAGCTGTCAAGTTTTCCCTTTTCTCATGAGGAAGCCTATTCAGCATAAGGGAATTTCCCTTGAAAAAAGGGAGAACTTGACAGCTATGCTCCTGGGCCTCAAGTTGGCCCAATGGTACCGTGGGCAAATGAAGATAACAGGTGGCTGGAGTCTTGGCTGATACTTGAGAGTGCCATGAGCCCAGCCATCTGGTGAAAAATATTATTGAAAAAGTCTCAGAATGGGCGGGGAATGGAGAGCCTCTCAGGCAACACAGGAGGCCTCTGTGGGTACTGCAGTGCCCATGGATGCCACACTAAAGGTCACCTGATCTACCGTAGTCCACTGAGGCTGAAATTGGCCTAAAAAATGTGTGCACTCTGTTGGGATCTGGTTAGTACCCATGATTACAAGTTCCAGCAGCCTTTCAAGAGGGGAAGCCCAGCACTTTAGTTCCCTCTTTGCCAGGAAGTAGACACAAGCCTAAAGGCTTGATACGTCATCAGGGAAGTCCCATTAGGAAGTCAATTGGCTATTCATTTAATTTCTTATGGGAATTCCTAGCAACGCCATTCTTCAAACAAATTTCCAGGGTGCTTCGTCTTTGTATGGACATGTAAAGCTGCCTTATATCACATCTGGGTGCTTTCTAACAGGGAATTAATATTGCAGTCAGTCAGGTATCTCATATGAGATCTTGGCAACAGGGTGGGTTTTCTTTTTGAATAAAACAGCTTAAGTAATGAGATTGAGAACTCTGAAGAGGAAAGGCAAACAGGGCCAGATCCAGAGGCATTTCCACCAGACGGGCTTGTGGGGGCCAGTGGTCGCTCCTCTGGTGACACTGTGGTGACCCTGCATCCTTGCACTCAAAGGGCTCCACTGCAGAAGCCCCAGTGAGACCAGAGGCCCTCCCATTCCCTTGCTGCAGGAGTCTCTGACTGAAAAAAGTGGCATTCAGTACAGGCAGAGCTAACATTTGGGATGGTGCTGCTACCCTATAGGGCTTCGTCTCAGTTTGTCTCCTGCCAAAGCAGCATCAGAGCTCTGCCTTCCCTGTAGTGCAGCCTGAACCATGCTGTACCACAAAGCAAGACAGATGCCAGTGACAGCATGAGGATGGTGCAAACAAATACTTGCAAGCATGAGCCGCTCTGACCTCACAATAAATGCTCTTCTTGAACCATACAGCTCATTGATCCACTTAACCCTGTCTACGCTTACTGACAACTGGTTCTCGGCCAGCAGAGGGCTTCCCCATTATCCTTTTAACTGTGGAGATGCCGGGGACTGAAACTGGGACCTTCTTCTGCATTTTCCTTTACCAATGAACTCTGGCCCCTTAGGCTAAGGAGTAATGTGTGAACAAAATGCACAAGTGCTGGCATAGTTTACATTTTAGCAGTGCGTGTGCTTAAAATTGGCTCTGGCCTCTTGCAAACTTAGTACAGTGGTACCTCGGGTTGCAAACACTTCAGGTTACAGATGCTTCAGGTTACAGACTCTACTAACCCAGAAATAGTACCTCGAGTTAAGAACTTTGCTTCAGGATGAGAACAGAAATCGTGCTCTGGCGGCGTGGCGGCAGCAGGAGGCCCCATTAGCTAAAGTGGTGCTTCAGGTTAAGAACGGACCTCCGGAACAAATTAAGTTCTTAACCAGAGGTACCACTGTACTGATCATTTGCCCACTGGTATCACATCCAACAAAGAGACGATGGAGTCTGTTTCATTCCAGAATGACTGGCTTAGCTGTGCTTAATGACTCCCAGACTCAGGTAAACACTGATGAGGCTTGCCTGTCCCCTTGCCCTGTGGCACTTACACCCTGCCAAAGCAATAACAGCTACTAACTAAACGAGCCCATCTTGCCAACAATACAACTGTGGATGCAATGTTGTTTTCCGGCAATTACCTGCAGTGTAAGATAACCTTAGCCACTTTACTGGGTGGATTCCAAGGGATGATTTGTATGTTGCAGCTCCTGACATAACATGCACACACAGAGTTCTCTTAAAAAAATGCAGTGTGCTAAATAAAAGCATTGCCTCACTTATTCACACACTTATTCACACAGTATATTGGTGTCTA
The DNA here is from genome assembly GCF_963506605.1 of Zootoca vivipara. Taxonomy (NCBI): domain Eukaryota; kingdom Metazoa; phylum Chordata; class Lepidosauria; order Squamata; family Lacertidae; genus Zootoca; species Zootoca vivipara. The sequence goes on along the minus strand of NC_083277.1, from coordinate 74,899,784 downwards.
TTTGTGTCCTCTAACTCCTGCATCATGTGTTTGTCCTGTATCATGTGTGTGTGTGTGTGTGTATTTGTGGGCGCTTCAACTGTTGCTTGCTAATTTACGCTGGAATTGCACTTTTCTAGCTCCTCCTCCTGTCTATGACACCAGCACTTATTGCTAAGTGAGCATATATTTGTAGCCTTGCACGGCAACCAGCTAATCCTGAAGCAAGTTCGTGCCAAAGCTAAATGAGCCTCTTTTTTCTTTTTCTTTTACCATTTCATGACAAACTGTTCTATCAGCTACAGGAAGTGATGTTACTGCCTTCCTCACAAAAGGGAAACTCCTAGCGGTTACCATGGAGATATAGGCAACTCTGCAATTACAGACTTATATAATCTTAAAGTTATAACACACACCCATATACACAGGCTTTTGTGACTAAGAACACTCACTCTGGGAGGTTGTTGAGCCTCAAAAAGAGTGTTAAAGAGCAGGCTGGATAGCAATGCAGTGAAGTAAAACAGGGTGTTCTAATACCGAAGTAATAGCAAGTTTTTTTGTGTGTGTGTACGTACACACACATGCACATATATACAAACTGGTATGCGTTTGCCTGGATGTATACAGTGTATACCGTTTCTAAGAGATACATAATCTAGAGCCAGGATGGGGTGAGAGGAAGAACTTTGCTCAAAATAACCTTGGCTTCTTCCTCTCTAATAAATCACAAATGACTGTGAACTTTTTAAAAATTACAGCGCGGCCTTCCGCCTCCAGAGCACAAGCTGCAACTAGCTGGGATGGGTTTGTCCGAGAACATTAAACTGCTCGCCCCTGTTCAGGTGCCTGCTTAGAATGTAAAGTTGACCAGCTGCCAGGTAATGAGTTCTTATTTGTCTGTGAAGTACATAAAACAAACACTTGCTGCTCATAGGGGAACAAAATTCCATTGTAAATTCAAATAAACAGCTGGAATTTATCCCCCTTCCTTTTTCTTTTCTTTTCTTTTTCTTTTTAAAAATCAGACTGATGGGATCACTTGCCAAAGGCTGTATTTTTCCACTGAGCGAGTTCGGTTTAAAGCTGAAATCTCATTGTACTGCCCGCACCACAGGCCGAAAGAGTGGTTACATAAGAAACATGGAAGGAGGGGCAAGGGTGGAGCAGCGAAAGGAACAATACCGTAAAGCCTAACATGGACGTCTCTTTTTCCTTATTTATACAACAATTTTCAAAACAAGTTTTTCAAAGGGGCTTCTATTAAAAGAAACGTATGATGAAACACAATTTTTAAAAATCACATAAAGGCTGCAGTTCCAACCCCTCTTACCTGGGGGAGAGCACCACTGAAATCAGCAGGATTTACCTTCTCAGCAGCTGTGGTTAGAGAATTGAGCTTTAAAAAGTGTGACATTGTAACAACTTCATGGTGAGTACCAGCAGCTATTTTTATAGAAAAAAGCGCTGCACAGCAGCATTAAAAACCAGAAGAATACAATAAAAACAGTCTAGTCAGCCATAAAAATGTGTTCCAAGATAACATTTTTTTCAAGTGCTGTCTAAAAATGGGAAGGGAGCTTGTCAGGCTTCCATAAAGCAAGAATTCCAGAACTGCGGCACCACCAGTGAGAAGGCCCTACAGCAACTGTCCACCAATCAGAACAAGCCAGAGAGCAGGGCCTTCAATGCAAATCTTAAATCTGAGGGTTTAGAAAAGGTAAGTTGTAAATTTTATATTAAAATCCTTATGCACATGTTGAATGCTAAGGGTCTCTGTTTATTCTGCTGCTCCTTGGCTGTTTTGTAGCAGAGGATAATCAATAATGAAGCAAATCAGAATACTGCAGATGGAAAGCTTCACATACAAAGCTTCCTAATGAGCAACATTATCTTCCAAGAAATGAAATTTATTCAGAGAACTATTAGCAACACATCACAATGAGATGTCTGGGTGATATGCTTGGTGAGCAGGCTGACAACAGCTAAGTAAAGATTTAACCAGTGGTCATACATCACCTTGATTTAGTGATTACTAGCTGTCAGATGAAGTCATTGGAACATAAACTCCTCCTGGCTGCACCTGTGCAAGCATGTCTCCAAATGACCTGCAAGGCAGAGGAAAGCAGAATTTGAGCCATAGGGCTAAAATGGGTGCCCATGCTTCTTTCTGTCTTTTATAGCACAGCACTAAAGAGGGAGGAAAAGGTGGGTCTCACATGACAGACCTTGTCAGAGGCCTAGGAAGGATAGCATGCAAGAGATAATTTCATCCAGAGACTAGAGCAGGCATAGGCAACCTTGGCTCTCCAGATGTTTTGGAACTACAACTCCCATGATCCCTAGCTAACAGGGCCAGTGGTCAGGGTTCATGGGAGTTGTAGTTCCAAAACATCTGGAGATCCAAGGTTGCCTATGCCTGGACTAGAGTGCTAGCCTTGAATTTAAAAGTGGATGGGAACAAATCCCAGATTAGATGTATGTCTCAAGAAAACTAGTTTTACTCCCATTTTACAGACGGATAACTGAAGTTAAGCAATCAAGACTATAAAATACTCAGCATAAAAGGATTGTTTGGGTGCATGGTGAAGAATTATTCCAGAAAAGGACATGTTGGCTACAATCCTGCACACTGCTCTACATACCAAATTCCTAAGGAGAAGTGTTTTCTGTTGTCTGCCCACTGGCATTAGGAAGATCACAGCAGGGCCAGCTCAAGAAATTTTGCTGCCCGAGGCAGAGGACAAGATGGTGCCCTTCTCCCAAGTGCATGCCTAAGCCAATTGGATTGGTAGTTGAAGCTTACTCCAATACTGGTGAAAGGTACTTGAGGGCAGCAGAGCACATGGCATTCACAGCTCTGTCTCCACCCCACCCCTCAGCATCTGCTGCCTGAGGCAGCTGCCTTACTCTTTCTCATCTTAGAGCTGGCCCTGGATCCCAGTATGAGTCCACATTGCATAGCTGCCAAGTTTTCCCTTTTCTCGCGAGGAAGCCTATTCAGCATAAGGGAAAATCCCTGAAAAAAAGGGATAACTTGGCAGCTATGCACATTGTATTATCCTGTATGCACTGGTCACTCAGTGACATTGCTTTGCATTGAAAGGGTAGGCATGGGGATTGTTAAATCTCGGCTATAGAGCTTCTTTGGTGCCCTTAAGATAATTTACAGTCACTTATCATCTCACCTGTGAAATGGGACCAACAATGCTAAATTACCTTATGAACATTTCACATGGAGATGGGAGATTTTGGGGAGGAAAGAAGAGCAGACCAGATAGACTAGGTACTGGGAACTTCTCATCCTCCAGGTGTTGTTGAACTGGCCATGCGTGCTGGGGCTGATGGGAGTCGTAGTTCCGCATCATATGGAGGGCCAAAAGTTACCCACGCTTGAGACAATGTCTTCCACTCGTGCCCCTATTGCTCCTTCCCCACACATTCCTCCCTGCCCCACCACGTAAGCAGACTTACACTTCCAGAAGAGAGGCAAGATGCACAGATACCATTAGCCCTGCAACTGTTTGCAGTTAACAGTGCCCTTAGGGGCAAATATCGGTGGGGATGGCAATTTAAACAGGGTATCAGCACGGATCCCAGATCCTGGCCAAATAAAAGAAACTGGTTTAAGCATTTTTTTAATTTAAAAAAGTGTGTTTAATTAGTAGTTTGGCCCACGTTTCCATGGCCCAGCATGCATGATGGCTTCCCCTTTTCTTTCCTCTTTCCTTAGAACTGAGAGAAAATGAAGCTCAATGCAAAACCCTCTAACACAGCCTTAACTTAATCAATGCAACCCAACCTTAAGCATCACTCACAATGGAAACTGCATAGATCTTTGGGACTCACTGCTTAAACTTGATCAGTGGCAAATTTAGTCACCCTTAATGATTTAATGGTTTTCCCAGTAGTGATGTATGGAAGTGAGAGCTGGACCATAAAGAAGGCTGATCGCAGAAAAATTGATGCTTTTGAATTATGGTGCTGGAGGAGACTCTTGAGAGTCCCATGGACTGCAAGAAGATCAAACCTATCCATTCTGAAGGAAATCAGCCCTGAGTGCTCACTGGAAGGACAGATCCTGAAGCCGTGGCTCCAATACTTTGGCCACCTCATGAGAAGAGAAGACTCCCTGGAAAAGACCCTGATGTTGGGAAAGATTGAGGGCACTAGGAGAAGGGGACGACAGAGGACGAGATGGTTGGACAGTGTTCTCGAAGCTACGAACATGAGTTTCACCAAACTGCGGGAGGCAGTGGAAGACAGGAGTGCCTGGCGTGCTCTGGTCCATGGGGTCACGAAGAGTCGCACACGGCTAAACAACTAAACAACAACAAATGACCAAGTAAGTAGCTAATGACAAACCTATCCTAAAACACTCAGGATAAAGCCTGGGGAGTGGGGACAAAACAGCTTTGGACCCTTTCCCCTATATACGACATTGCTATTTACTGTCAGTTCACTAATATTTATGATCCCTCATAGATGTACCTGGATGCTTTCTTACACTGTGCTGTAGGCTCTAACCCAAAGTTGTCCTGAAGCAGCAGCAACACCCAAGGCTACCCTCTCTCTGCCCCCTTCTCAACTGTCATCATTTTTAGATTAGTTAGTAACATAGATCACATCTAATGGTGGTGGGTTTTTTCTTTTTGATACTGGGTATCATCAATATACCCCCTTTCCTCCTCTGCCAATTAATAGCTGATCCAGATAGTAAAGAATGCTAATATGTTTGGGGGTTCACATCCCCCCCACCCTACCCTAATACCTTGGGTGTGTATGTTTCTCTCGACTGCAATAGCCATTTGTACAGCACAAGAGGGTAGATCCTACATGTGCTGCTTACTGGATTTTGGCAAATGACTTTGTATCGGGGCTTGGGTTATTCTAGGGCACCATTAGGGACCCTGCAATAAGTCCTATAGAGCACAGGGCTGGTACAAAGGAGGAGATGTCTGCTTTCTGGACTTCACATACTTACCATTGCAATTTTTCAACATATTATGAAAAGGGAGGGGGGAGGAAGGATCTATAAAAGAATTAATATTTTCTTCAATAGAAATGTCATAATTTATTTGGTTTGTATAAAAAGGCACAATCATAACAAAACCCATGTTCTTCTTTTGATAAGAAGAAATATATTATTTCACATCATAAATAAATCAGCAAAACATGTAACTGTTGGCAACCCAAAAACACAAACAGTCCTTTGTGCTTTCAATGTCAGTGCTTCGGAATACAGTTCTTAAGATCTATTTACAGGATTACAGTACCCAAAAAATACTGAGGTATTTTGTTTGTTTCTTTCAAAAAGAAAATGAAACTTCAGACTTGAAAGGCAGAACACACACAAAGCAATTACACTGTAAAAAATAAATAAATATCTGGACATCCTTGTACAAGGGGACAGTTCGACTGCAGCCTAGCACACCTAGGAATGAGAACACTTTCAGATTTGCTACTGAAACAGACTGACAAACAGAAAAACTGTAAAAGAGGAATTATTTCAGGAGTAGAAAGCAAATGTCCTGCGTGCTTTTTCTCCTTTGTAGGCAGCATCCAAACATTGGTCAAAAATGCATCTGGGCAAGATCTAGCAGAAAGAACCTGGCTTTCTGGAGTCAAGAGATGCTGCTCTGCGCTGGTGGATCTTGTATTGCTCTGTAACTGCAATGAGAGGAGACCGGTGCAAGCTAACAGACCTGCCCTCAAAGTTATTGCACTTTTCAGGTAACAGCAAAGGGCGTCAAGTCTTTGTGTACAGGGCCCACCTGCACCTGCTTTTCAGCAGCTCGGAGAGGTGGTGATGGGGCTCTGAAGGTAGCTTAGTGCGCTGGAAGAAGAATGGACAGGGATGGAGACGGGGAAGTTAAAGACCGTTGTAGTGGATGTTCCCCTGTCAAGTGCAGACATTGCCGGGCTCCCAGCCTCTGCCGAGCAATTTGGAGCGAGGACCTGGGACTCAAATTGCAGCAGTTGCCCCATGAAGCTGAAGTTGGGGGAGATGATGCTTCTCCTCTGCTTCACAAACTCAAAAGCTTCGTCCAGTTTGACTCGGTTGGTCCTCATAAGGTAAGCAAGGCAGATGGTCGCTGAGCGGGAGATGCCAGCCTGACAGTGAACAAATACTCGCCCACCATCGTTTTTAACAGAGTCTGAAGGAGCAAGCGAAACATCAACATTAGCAAGAGTTTTCCTGCAAAGCTTCAAAGCTGCTTTTCACTCTCTGTGCTTGAGGGGCCATCTTGCCTAACCAACTACAGCAATACGCCACACAGCTGGGAATGGAGTTGGATGCACAAATGAAAGTGTGCAAATAAACCAATAGGGATGTTCTGTTTCAACTTGATTATAATCACCTATTCCAATTGTGGCCACTAAAGCTTGCTAGAAAATTCTGTCAGCACGAGACTGGTTCAGATTACCAGCTGATCCCTCCAACACCCATGCTAGTGGATCCAATGACTCTTTATAAAGCCTAGTATGCTTTTTGGGATTTCACAATGCTATCTTACAAAAGAAGCCCAAGCACCATCATAGCTACAGATTTATTTCAGCTGGTGCTATTTTAACCCCCAAGGAAATACCCTGCACCTCAAATTTAAAGGATGCTGGAAGTGTCTGCTAAGGTGCTGGCACCCAAGGGATACTATAAACTCAGTATTTAGGGAGTGGGGGGAGAAAGAGAGACAGAGAGAGGGCTCATTTACCTATGAAGTCAATTGCTTCATTAAACCAGCAGCTGATGTCAGCTTTGTGGTTGTCCTCCACAGGGATGCTTTTGTACTGATAGTGTCCCTCAAAATGGTTTGGGCAATTGGCAGAAACGTTGATCAAGGCTGTGATCCCCAAAGCATCCAACATATCTTTCCTGGAAGCATGATAGGCACTGCCTAGATACAGGAAAGGTAGGATCTCCACTGGACCACCCTAAAATAAAGAAGAGAAAGAAACAGAGTTTGTTAATCCCACAGCAAAAATAGGCTCCCTATGCACTTTGATACAGTTGTTGTGTTATAATGAAACATTCGTTTTGCCTTGAATGCCTTGTATTTCCAAAAGGAATATCTTTATACACACATTTGTGTCTTTCCATTCCAGGCATTTTTTAAAAAAAGTCCAACTGGTAATTAAGATAAAATAAAATAATTTTAAAAGAAAGTGTAATTTTGATTCATGGATGCTTCCCAACTGACCTGATCATAGAGAGGAGTCCCACAGGAGCTGCAGTTTGAATCGGCACTGCCAGGCACATTGTTTGTACTGAGCGGCAGAGTCAGGCCCTTGGGAGCAGATGGTTTGGTGCACAACTCAGGGCAGGCAGATGAGAAGGCATCGTATCCCCCTAGAAGAAAATAAAGAAGAAAAGAGGTTAATATTGTCCGAGGATCAAACTCTAAGCAGCTGGGAGTGGGGTAGGAAGGGGAGGTAAAACTCCATTGACAGTCCAGTGGCCGCTCCTATAAGCCCCTCTGTTAAAACAATGCAACTGCCCTAGGCTATTTGTCAATATCCGTTATTATTACTACGCACTGCTATTAATTCCGTTTACCCGGTGGGCCTTTGGCTTACGGTCGGACTTTTGAAGCCCAGGGGAGGTGGATTGGCAGGGTAGAGGGCGCCTTGGGGAAGGCGACCTCCCTCTCTCTCTGCAGCCTTTTAACTCACCCCTGAGGAAGCAGACGCGGGTGTCCCTGGCTTCCCTGCAAAGGGTGTTGAGGGCCAGCAGGAGGGTGCTGTCCCTCTTGGGCGCCTCCAGGTCGGCGCTGCGCTCATCGAGGAGCACGACGGCGTGGTAGAGCCCCTTCTGCAGCCGGGCGCGTGCCTCCTCGTTGGGCAGGATGTGCTCGAGGCCCATGGCCCCCTTGGCCCTCCGCCGGACGATGGTGCTCAGGCGGACGTTGCAGGAGCCGCCGATGTGCGAGGAGTTGAAGGAGAAGAAAGAGCGGCAGTCCAGCACCAGGCACTGCACGCAGCGGTCCTGGAGGAGCTCGCGGAGCGTCTCGCAGTCCAGGGCGCACACTTGCATGTTGACCATCGCTCGGGGCAGGGCAGGCAGCGCAGTGGGCGAAAGGGCGGTGGGGAGCCGCTTTTGTCTCCGTTCCCCGGGCGCCTCTTTGTTTAGTCCAGCCGAGTTCGTCTCGAACCGAGGCAGCGCTTCTTGCCAAACAAAATCTGCCTCTTTTGTTCCTTGTTCGCGGGGGTCCGTAACTCCCACCCCGGTTCCGAAAAGTAAAAACGCCTGGATCGTTGAACGTGGAGATGGCAACGACGACAGAGCCGCTAGCTTGGGCTTTGCTCTTTCTCTTGTATTGGCAGCCTCGGTTGCGGGCAAGCTGCTGCTCGTTGCTTGTCTGTTGCAGTTTCCTTGCTGGACGAGTGGCGCAGCCTCGCCTTATATAGCGCCAGCCGCAGTTTGCTGCTTCGGCTTTTTTTGTGAATGGGCCCCGGTCACATGACCCGCTGTGCCTGGGAAGACGTCACTTCGGCGGGGAGCCAGACAGACACTCCCATCCCGCGAGCGCTCACGTCATCGAGCAGCCCGAACGGCAAAGTCACTTTGAATGTCCGCATGCCCAGAGCCCTCCCCCCCCCTCCTGCAGGAAGCCGACTGATGCAACGCCGCGCGCGCTGCTGCCTCGCTCCTCCCGGGCTTCTGCCAGCCAGAGCCTGGCCTTCAGCAGCCGTGAGGAAAAGGCACACGATGTGCCGCTAGAAGAAAAGGAAACGACTTAACAAACCTAGAAGCGCGCTCAGTACACATTCCAGATTCATTCATATTCTTCTCTGCTATCTAGACTTGGAATACGTATGGGGGAAGTGTGGGGTGTCGATAGACCTCTCTGGGCCTCGCCATTGCCCTCTGCTGGCAGGAATTAAATCTCTCTTAGTTGCCAGAGAGGGCATAGCCGCTAGCAGAGCTTCTCTGTTAAGACCAGCGGAGGGTCCCCACCGTCAAGCCGTTACTACTTTCTTGCCATTTAAAACTGGCTTCGTGTTGCCATTTAGATATCACAATGCCCTTGCGTGAGCAGCACGCATCCATCCTACAATAAACATCCCTTTGGAACAATAAAAAAGCAGCACAAGCTTTGGGATTTGTTAGAGAGCTATTTAGCTAGTGCTCTTTACGGCAATGTACCTGTATTTGTGTGTGCGCGCGTGGTGGGCTATAAAGGTACAGCCTTATTGGGCACAGGATGAGAGTCAGAAGTGTGGCAGTCTGGCAGTGTCCTTCATGAGGGAAAGGGAAGACTGCAAGTTTGGTGTTTGATCTATTATGGAAGAGGATAGGAGACTGCATTCTCTGATTTTGAAAGACCTGGTGCAGACATACCAACGTTTTATCTACATCAACACAATCAAGCACTTCCATTAGGTACCATAAGCATTTCACCCCTTTTAAATCAACTGCAAAGATGCGTATTTTAAAATCACATTTAGCTGAGTTTGGTCTAGCAGTTGCTTTGGGGAGGATGTTTCTGTCTGTGAAGCAAAACAGCACAGATGGCTAAGTGAAACCATTTGGAATGCTTATGTTTTGAAGACAACATAAACACTATTTTGCTTGGTGCTTGAGCTGATAAAAGGATTGTTTTCTGTTTCAACAGGGCTGACCCATCTTTGGGAGAACACAAACATATGTATTACATAATGTGCACACGTAACAAGTAATTTAGTGCTTTTGAAAAATGCCAAAGAGAGCAATCTGGAAAAAGAGGAAGTGCAGGATCACACCCGGTATCCCAATCAGCATACTGTATCTAGGAGTTGAGGAGTTCATTCATTACACCCGTCTGGGGCTTATTCTTAACAACTTCTGTAGACTGAGTATGAAGCCAAAACAATGCTTCTCAAAGTCACTGTCTAACTTTGTGATTGTTCTTAAGGGTTCTGATCCAGAGAAAGCCATGCTGCTGAGCCATTGCAATATATGGGTCAAGTCAGTTGTGACTAACTGGTGAAACATGAATTTAAATGAAACCTAGGTCCAACTAACTATGCAATCCTATACAAAGGTCAGTCCCATTGAGTTCAATGAGGCTTACTCCCAGGTACAGGATTGCAGTCTAAATTTGTCTGGAATGGAGACACAATGTTTCCTTGGTTCCTCCTCATAGAGTCACACCCCTTCTAAAAAGACTGCAAACTTATAACGAGATTGCTTATATAATACAGTAGAAATCTTGATGAAATATCTGCATTTTTGAAAGCACTATGTAATGTTGGATATGAACACTGAAACAAAGCGCTGAAATATAGTTAGATTGGAATAGCTGTGCTCCTATTTCCAATTCTACTATTGCGTGCACACAACAAACACATGCACACAGTCCTTCAGCAACCATTGAGTTATGTTGCCTACTGGCTAGTGCTCTTTATCAGGCTTATTCTGCAAACCATTGGCCTTAACAAATTTCAGGTAAAATGTCTATATATAAATTTCCAGCACACAAATGACAATGAAGTAAAAATGTATTAATCCAATCCAATAAAACCCCAAATTAAAGAGAGATGTTATTTCCTTCTTGGGATTCCTCTGTGCTACATGCCCCAAACCTTTCTATTTCTTTTGCTCCAAGATTCCACGCATTACGGCACAGAGTGCAGCTTCATAAATCACAAAAAGATGAAAATCTAATAGAAAACAGATGGTTTCTTGGAACATAACAGGATGTTAATCTAGGCAAAATGTGTCCCCTCACCCATAAAAAAGTGGAGAAAACATGAATTCCAAGCAAGATGGATAGGTCACTTCTTAAACAAATTAGGATGAAAGTTCAATAAGCAGGTCACCAGAAGCATCCTCAGTTCAATGAGCTCTAGAGTTTGATCCTACCCATGTTTACTCAAAAGTATACTCTGCTGTGTTCAGTGGGGCTTACTTATGAGGATTAAAACAACCTTTTCATCCATACCCAATGTAATAATTTAGTAGAATTCTTGGATTGCCCCAATGTATCACTCTGGGTGGACCTGAATATTTTCAAAAGCTCTCTAATGAGGAGCTTCATGCATCTGGTTTGTTTTTTTTTTAAAAAAATGACCAATTATGTCAAAACCAGTGTAAAAATGACAGAACTTTAAAAGCTTTTTGGTGGCTTTTGGCAAAAACAGATTTTCGATATTTTATAGAAGAACAATTATAATTTTGAGCCATATCTGTTCCAACACTGACATAATAATTCTGTGGTTAACAGTTTACCTTATTTGTATACCGGTATACCCACCAGATTATTCATACAATTTAGACTCAGTTCAGGGCTTTCAAATGAGGAACCATATCTAGTGAGGAATGCTTATTCACTAATTAGTGTTTCCCAGAATGTAATGGGAAGTAACAATAGCCCTGGTTTTTTCACAAACCCACAAGCCTTGAATGCTACAGTAAGTAACTGGCAATGGAGTGGCTCAAATCCCCCTTTGTGCCCTTTCAACAGAGCACCTTGTCCTAACCAATTGGACTATGTCTTCACTCAAGAATTTCTGAAGATTCTGTTTATATTGCATCACAAGCAAATTTAAATAATAGGAATTCTCACGGCTCTCTCAGTCTTGCTCTCTTTTTGCATTTCCTCTGCTTCCTCACTTTTTGTTTTCTTTCTCAATACATACAGTATAATTACCAACTTTTACAACTTTTAGTTTGTTTTCATTTTTTTTAATCTCTAGAGGTATTGCTTTCTGTTCCAATGTCTTTCCCCCAAATTTGTGAGAATGCTAAAAAAAATTGCTTTGGATTCTTGTGTCATTGCCACACTTTTCTAGAATGTTCCAGAACTTTTATCAACTTCTGAATGCTCCTTCAGACAGAGGAATCTTCCCCCACGCTGACCACAAAAAATAGACTGCTCTCTCTTGACTGAAAACATTTTCATCACACCGCTACTGTTATAAGCATACAGCAATATGTCTGCTTTCCAATGGCTATACACTTCCAGAATCTTCTATACAGTTGATAATTTTCCGTTTTAGTTTTCCTTTTGACTTTTGGCCTTTTAGCCACACTTTGGTCACAAATATGTGTGTTGAGAATGTGAGGACTAAAAATACACTTTCTGATTTCAACAGTGCTGATAGTTTTATGAATTTATTTGTAGGACTTCAGATGGTTTGGATTAGATCAAGCAAACTTACTCCTCTGGTAAAAGCATGCAAATTGGCAGGCTGCTAGAACTGATTGTGTAATTGTCTTCATTCAGCAGTTTCAGTGCCAAAACACTAGACTCAATGCCAATCCAGATTTTGTTTTCTCAGAAATAAACATGGGCAGGCTAACACTTTTTCATTTCTATTTATATATTAATTATTGCTTATTTATATATTAATTATTGCTGTTCTTATAACAACACCAGGAATCATGGGATTCAGGACAAAGACAGAAAACATACCTGCAGAATTATCCTAATTGATCAGTAACCCTGTCACTTTCACTTGCATAGATATTTTGTGTGTTTCAATTTGGTGTTGGGAACCTTTTTCCAGTCTGAGGGCCACATTCCCTTCTGGACAATCTTCCAGAGGCCACATGGTAGTGGTAGGTGGGGCTAGAGGCAAACACAGGTGGAAAAATAAATGTAAATTTTACTTTTGCACAGCAGGCTACTTTCAACACACACACACACACACACACACACACACACACACACACACACACACCCCTTATGTCTTCCATCCAGACAAGCGAGAGGCATTACCAAAGTTTAATGATATATTCTAGCCAGGCAAAAATACTCAAGGAAGATGTGAAGCCAGGCCAGTGAGGGGTGTGGTTTGGGGAGAAGGGGCGTGGCCTACGAAGAGTCCCAGGGGAGGTCTGCATTTGGACCTAAGGTTCCCCACCCCTGATTTAAACCAATCTCATGATACTGGGTTTGACCAACCCTTTAGGGAAAACATTTCTGAGAATTTAATCGTTTTCAGAGGGCAATTCATGCTCATTAACCTCAATCCTTGCAAAATTGCTCATTATGAACTCAAGCGGGTGACACACTCTGACTTTCCCACGTATCACAAATGGCTTTTTAATCAAGAAGGCTGTTGGAAGCATGGTATTATGCAGTTCCTCCATATTAATTCTGCCTACACAGAGCTCTTTGAGAAAACTATTCACAATCCTAAGGATTATTAACCTTCAGCCAATGAAGGATTTACTCCAAAACCAATTTTAAACAGTGGGCATAAATCCTGAGGTTGCTACACATAGTTGATTGTCTTCACTGTGGAAAACCTCCCACTTGCCATCTCTTGAAGGAGGCCAGTTTATGTAACCCTTAGGAACATTGCCAGCTTATTTTCGATTCAGAGCGACAGCCCAGACTGAAGCATGGCCAGGGCAAAGCAGATCCCCGAGTGATCTGTCATAAGCACAAACTGAAACCCACCCTTCAGCCCACCTAAATGGCCTACATAAACAAGGGCTGAGGTGGCGAAACTGGTCTTGGACCTTACCACTTCAGATTGCAGGTGACAGTGGGAAATGTTGGAGCATTCTGTTATGGGGGGAAGCCCTTCCCAATGAAAATGCCAGTGTGTGAGAGGGTCAAGGTCCGGAGAAACAACTTATCCATGGTGTCTGTTTTACAGCATTCTTCTGTTGTGGCCAGACATGAGAGCTTAAACAGAGCTTGGGCCAAAGGGTAGTTATCATCCCTGAAAACATGGTGTCTTTCACCTGTTGTCTGTCCTTCACAGGGATGGGCAAATCTGTGAATTTTGGTTTCACTCAGCTTCTCATTTTTCCAATGTTAATGTTTATGGGTTGCTTAAAATTAGGCATTTTGAAAAGACTTGCAATAGTATAATAAAACAATTATATGCAGTTTTGCCTAATATACACATTTTGGAGAAGCAATTTCCCCTAAAATAGTGCATTTTTGATGAGTTATGGATGCTGGGGAAGCTTTCACACACGCTACTATAAGCAGTGGGGTTACCGCAGCACCACTCCTTGTTTCTGTGTTATTGAACACATGAGCTAATAACACAAAAAAATGGGAGTTCATGCTTCTTCAGAAATTACTGGCTCTACTAAACAGATACTGTAAAAAGAGAGTTTTTGTTCTAATCTCTCACACCATCATGGGTTTAGGGAGAAGTATGTGAGGAAGGTTGAGGCAGTCTCATAATATTTCTTCACTTTGGGAGCTACCCATATGTTGGCTTATGTTGCCAACAGGTTGCTCAGATCTGATTGTTCTGTGTGTGCAACCCAAGAGCATATCCACACATTCTGTTTCTAGTCTTAGCTTCTTCATTGGTATTCTGTGGTTTCCCATCCACACCAGTGGACAGTCCTTGACACAATATTTCCATGCAGTGGGCGGGATTCAGCTAAGTTGTTGAATACATGAAATGAGGCCCACTTGTGTAATGGAATGCTTTCCCCCTTAGTCATGCACCCCCACCCCCTAAACTGGCTCTGAAGGGTTGGGGACGACGACGACCAAGAATTGGTTTGGGGGGGTGCAGGGAGAGGAGAAGGGGAGAAGTCCTGTTGTGCAAATGGTTCTCGTTCCTGACTTACATTGCATACCCCATTTAGCTAAACGTTTAATTTCACCCAGTTTTCTGGCCCCTGCTCTCCCCCCCCCCTGCTCCCCCACTACCTTTTCCTGTTCTAGAGATGTACACAGGTATTTATTGACCTATACACACCTTTTAAACAAATTCAGAAATGTACAACAACAATTGTTGCCAGCCCTTCATTATCATGGTTCAAAATGGGTAAAAAAGGAGGGTTGTGCTTTTGGGGGGTGGAATTTCTGATGTGCCTTTTTAGCATGCGGCAATCAGGGGAAACTGACGCACTCATATCTTTAGGACCACTCCTGGAAAGAAAATGGCCAGGTTGTGCTCAGGTGAGGAGCAGACAGAAGAGGAACTACATGACAAACTGATAACCATGCTCAGGATGAACTCTCCATCCCCCAAAAGTGCTAATAAGCATGCACACATTGCAAAGTAGAGGCATTTTGATGACAATGATATCATGTAGACAATGTGAAAAACTTGCATACAGCGTGAAAAACTTTCAATGCCACAATAAACCTCTGTCTGGAAGTGCCCTTTATATATTGATTCATTTTGGAAAGATCTTTTTTTAAAAAAAGCTGAAAGAAAGCAAAGCATGAAAAAGCTATGGGTTGCAAGGTTAAAGTCACATTTAAATAACTCTAGTGAACTTAAGCTTGGGTTGGACTTCCTTCCTGGCTTTACAAAAGCCGGGAAATCCAAAGTTAACTTGTAATTCAAAGAATTGGTCTTTTTTAAAAACAACACACACACACACACACACACACACACACACACACGTAGTGGAATAAAGTGGGAGGCACAGAAGTGGCTACTTTTTTAGAGCATAAGTACAGAAATACATATAAATCAAGAATCACTGTGTGTGTTTTTCATTTTGAGTCTTGCTTCCCCCACCTTTGTTACACATTTGACAGGCATATTGGCCAGTAAATAATATGATTATTCAGTATGTGTATGTACGTACGTGTGTGTGTGTGTGTGTGTGTGAGAGAGAGAGAGAGAGAGAGAGAGAATTCCAGTTAGTGGAACCCGGTGTAAACATACAAAAAACCTGTTTCCCCCTGAACCTGATATAGGAGGAAATATTGTAAAGTCTAAACATAACACAAAGTGTGTGTGCATTTCCTCAATGGGTTCACAGCTCAAATTATGTTAATCTGTATGCGCACTCTTATAGTCTTTGGAGTTTCATATTGACGGAAAGCCGCAGTGTATTTTTAACAAGTTCATGGTGACATGAGAACCTCATGAGGGTAATTCCTCATCAGGAGGGAGACTCATTTCCCAACCACCTCATGATGATGTCATAGCTGCATTTACTTTGCCTCTCTTACATGTCTGGCCTTTTTTAAAATGTGCAGATTGGAAGTAGAGGAGGAAAGGTTCTACTATTTTTTTTAATAATTATTTCAAGAGGAGGGAAAAGTTTCAAAGGCTATCATGTCATTTATAGGCGTGTATAATCATTAACGTATATAATCATTAAAGAACAGTGGCCAACAACAATAGTTATTTGCTTAGCAAACCAGTGACGTTTACTGATAACCTCTGGCCTGACTTATCCTTACTTATGTGGACTTTACACCTTTCCTAGGTGAATGTTTATCTGAAGTAACCGCTTGTAACCTCTGTTCCCCATGCATCCTAAGTCTGCAATGGAAAGGAAATGGAAAGGAAAGCGTAGAAAGCTGGAAGAAAATTTAGGTTAATTTATGGGAAGGGGGGATAGCAGTTTTAAAAAAAACATATTACATGCCCAGAATCTATTTTTGTTCAGAGCTTTGACATTAAACATTAGTTACAGAAATGGGGCTTGCATCAAATAATGCAATGTGGCCTGAATTCCTAATAGGGCAGTGCCAGTCAGGCATTCCCTCCTCCAGCAGAACATCACATACAAACACTCCAATTTTCCCAGTGGTCTAATGAGCATGCTCAGTCCTTATTAGGTTGGTTTTGGTGGGTGGGGGCAGGGGGCGGGGTCCCCTTCAACTTGCTTGTTTTGGAATATTTCTGCAACTCTTGGGGAGGCCACAAGCACCTGAGAGCATACAGGGTGAGGTATAGAGAGAAAGGGCAACGATGAACCAACAAACAAATGGATATTGTACTGTATATTGCAGACCCCTTTGGATCATCTATAGCCCAGTTAAGATTCCCTTAAATTCCTTTCCAAAAATTAGAGTTGCCAACTTGTAACCATCCAAATTCAGGAAAAAAACTATTTTGGAATACTGTACTGGACAAATATTTTGGAATACATAGTCAATATATAGACATTGTCTAAGGATAGCTGAGTACAGTGTGATGTGGAAAACAACTGAGTTATCAGTGCTATGAAAACCACTTTTGTTTTAGGCAATTTATAGCCCCCCCCCCCTTTAGTGGTGCAGGGCAGGGGAATAGCGTTAAATGACAGGAATATTTTCAGGATCAAACACACTCCCTCCCTCCCTCTCTCTGTTGTTTTGTCAGGACTACTGCCCTCCTTAACAGGGTAATTCCATTACTTTGGAATTGATATCAGGGTGAGCTGCTGGGTACCTGTGCTATCCTAGTAGCAAAATCAAAAGCACAGTACAAGCAGGGGGCGGGGGAGGGGAGAGAACAACAACTCTCTGGCAGCATAGCAACAATTGTGGCCAATCCTAGAACTCAGTGGCCACCAGTCATAATGTTGCTTCAGACAATGTCCCACGTCTGCCATGAATTGAACGCAGTCAACAGCACATGCTGCTATCATGATGTCACCTAATTCATTTGACATTCCCCCCAGTCCCAACTCCCAATACAATGCACAAGGAGTCCGCCATGAAAAGCCTACAGCATAACCTCATAATAGCTAATGTGAAGTGTTTAGGAGGAACTGTAAGATTCAGGGCTTCAGGTTTGCAGATCTGGAGCAGCCCAAATACCAAAGGAACCACCTATTTCCAAGGGAAGTAGCCAGGGATCACACACGCGGATAGAACAGTGACCACTCCAATCACAGACATCAGCTAGTAGCATAGTCCTGTAGCTCAGAGGAAGCCCATTTACATAACCCATAATTGACAGGTTGCCTGGAGAAAGATTTGGGCCCCATACACTGAAGGGTCAAGGATCTTCCCCGTGTGCATTAGATTGAGCACCAAATGTCTGTGGGTGGGTATAAGGGGGAGAGACTACAGAGACCCTCCCCCTCTCATCAGGAGCAGTTCGTCCCCAAGCAGCCATGAAAGCGCAGGGTCTGAAGGGGCTAGTCAGGAAGCGGAGTGAGTGAGAGACCCAGGTCTCCGGCAGCATGGGAGAGCCCCAGCTCCACAGGCAGGAAAGGAGAGAGACGAAAAGGGGGGAGAGGGAAAAGACGGATCGCAGACCCTTTCCCCCGGCACCGGAATTAAGGAGGAGGAGAAAGGGGAGGAGATTCGCTGTCCCGAGACTGCTATGTTGGTCCAAGTCGTGAAAAGGGGCAGTGCCGGATTCTGAGATGGAATAAGCGGACATGAAACCGACAGCTCACCACACTGTAAATAACGTGCACCAATAAAGACTCTTTTAAAGACAAGTATGTGGAAAGTCGTTACTCAAGAGTAGCCGTAACAACCTCTGACAGCGGGGAACAAGTGTTTTGAAAGGGTGAGGGAAGAGAGCCACTTGGACATTGAATAGAAGTTACAACAGCAAACTTAGAAGAAGCAGTTTTGTAGTAGCTCAGTGGCAGGAATGGCCCATCCATGAGGCGGACTGAAACAGCCAGGATTGCACAGCTGGAAGTCACTGCTGCACCCCTGCAACCCTGGTAAACAAGGTGGTGGTGGGAGGCAGCAGTGGGGCCATGGAGGTGGCACCTTCCCATTTAACCTCAGGCAGTGAAACGGGGTGAGCCACCCATTCTCAGAGGAAAACACAGCAGGAACACAGACATAAGAGGAAACGTAAGAAAAACCTATGATGGGGCCGTCATTGTTTGCCAGTAGACTAGCTGATGGCTAACCTCTCTTCTTGCCTCTATAAGAGGCTGTGTACACACTACACCTTCAAAGCACATTCTGTTCCTCAAAGAATTTTGGGCACTATAGTTTACCCCTCAGAGTTACCAGTCCCCAGCAGCCCTTAACAAACTACAGTGGCCAGAATTCCTTGAGGGGGGTGGGAATGTGCTTCTAGTGTGATTTAAAGGTGGAGTGTGAACACAGCCAGAGAAAGCAGATGTGATGGTCTCCAGAGGTTTCGGACTCCAACATTTACAAGTCAGTGTCAAAGTGTAGCTGCAAGTCAGCAGGCTTTGCCGGCAAAAGGTCCCAAGTTCAATCCCGTCCTTGGGCTTCCAGGGGAAGGCATTGACAGACACACCTGTGCTTGAGGAAGTTTACTGTAATAGCCAATCACAGTGAATGTTCGCAGGACCAATGTCCTCAAGTAGCCACCTACTTCCTCTGGCCTGTGCGATGGTTTTCATTTCCCCCAGTCCCAGATTAGGTAGATGAGATTCCTAGGATCCTGGCGTAGAAAACAGTAGGGTTAAAAAAAAAACAGGTTGAAAAAGGAGCCTTCATTAGAGCAGAAGCAGAGTTGAAACAGCCAAAATGACTTTATTGAACAGCATCATTTGTGGAATGCGGACAGCATCACAGGGTTTCCGGCGCAGGTAGGCAAGTATGGTATTCTTGTGCTTGAGAAAGCAACATAGTGGCACTGATCCACACAGTTTACAGCTGAACATATTACTTTACTGTATCTTTGGAAAGGCACAGGGGCCACATTAGAACAAAAAGGTGGCTGTCTCACAACAGAATAGATGACTTCACACAGCTCACTGACTGCTGCTATTATAAGGCTTGCTTGTGATCTGTACTGGGGGTGGGGAACATCCTTCCTTTTGTGCGTAGTGAGTGACTCTGGGGAGACTAGAGAAACATAAGGGTGGTAATAATGAGTCATAAACAGGAGCTGTAAGCAGTGGATCGTTCCAATGAGTAGGTGCTCTTCAGGGGCAGGGAGTGGGCTTTTCAGAAATGGTGCCACCATATGGATGCTCTCGTTCCACGCTGGTTGCCTTACCCTAGATCCCCACTATCTCATTTCCTTCTTTCTTTATGTAGGTTGATTTAGGCTATAGCCTAGGATCCTTGGGTGGGGCATAATAAAATAAATAAAACAACAACGTCTTAGTTTAAACACATATTCCAGGGAAAAGCACAATAAAACCACATATCAACAACATCAGATAACTGTAATGTGAATGCCACAAGACCTGAACAGTCAGGTTTTCACTTGGTATCTGGATTCTTGTAGAGTGGGTGCCAATGAAATGTTTTGGGGAGGGGGACATTCTAGAGCCAGGGTGCCACCACAGAAAAGGCTCATCCACATGTTTTTGCTAAGATCTCAGCTCCTGGGCAGAAACACGCAGAGAGAGAGAGGCTCCCTCAAGTATTTAAATCCCAAGTCGTTCAGGGTTTTATATGTTATTTGTACAATCTTGTATTCAGAATTGAAATGCACCGGCTGCCATTTCCAAGTGAACATAGGTTTTTGGGCTCTCCCTGTCAAGCTCCTCCCATTTTTTGTGCCTTGTCCATGCAGTGCCATCATAAAGTCTTTAGAATCTACTCATTTTCACCATCTTGCCTAAAATCTGGGGTACTGTATTTCCTTGTGCCAAAAGATTTGCTTTTATATGGTTATGGGTTTTTTTAGGCATTTGCTCACAAAGCCATAATAATAATAATAATAATAATAATAATAATAATAATAATAATAATAATACACAGCCCTTAAGCTATTATACAAGCCTGTTGTGTCTCCATTCGAAGACAGGTGTTGGATTCTGTGCTGAGATTTCACTGTGCAGCAAAAGCTGTCAATAGACCTGGTGTTTACAGTTTACTTTTCCTCAGGCCAGAATCTCTCATTATCGCTCCATTATTTACTGAAGCTTGCACGTATGCATTGTCTCTAGCCAAATACCATAATGCATTCCTGCGTAGCAGTTACTTGACACCACTATCCCAAGCCGTGGGGTAAGGTTGGGTGTTTGCCGATGGGAAGGAAATTTGAATAGAAAATGAGTAAGGTCATTTGAAACCAGGTAGCGTGAGAGTTGTGTCTACAACATGCAGAAATATGAGACGAAGTCCATGGTGCAGGAGTCATTTGAACAACGCCCCATGGGTGCAGCTCTTATGTAAAGTGAAAATAATAATAATATTTGCTGTGAAAGCTACCTTAATGATATGAAAGGATGAAGATGTGGGAAAGAGGCTTTAGAACACTCTCCTTTTTATAACTATCATTTTATTTTGACACTTGTAGCTACAGCTGTCCAGAATAGTCCAAAATGTTGGGTGTGAGTTTGACTTTGATGGAAGCAGAGAGAACATTACTCCCTTTCTTAATAAAATAAAATATGTAGGGTATTTACTGCTGTATTGCATGACATGTTTTCCAAAGTAATGTTCCAGATGAGCATGAAATTTAGACATGTGTTTAATTCTAATGCCACTTGTACAAAATTGAACCCTTGTATTCTGCATTAATTAATTTGGGAGCATCAATGTTCCATATTCTGTCACTGCAGTTAATCAACTCAGATTATGTATATGTAGCCTCGTTCACACACAATACACTGAACACAGCTACAATCTGTCTCTACACATGCACAAGTGTTTCTTTGAAAGACTATATACATTTTGATTTGTACAGCTTAATTGCTGTGTGTGTGTGTGTGTGTGTGTGTGTGTGTGTGTACCCTGCTTCTTCACTTGGGGGAGGGGAGGAATTGGGGCAAGCAAAGCAGACCAGGGAATCAAAATATCAAAATGCCCTTTGTATTGCTGTTCTCTGCAAGAGCATGTGGCAAAAAGGAAATGTCACTTTTATTTAAATTGAGGTGGAAGCTTGGTTTTCCAAGGGTCAAGGTAAATCTGATGTGAAACATCTGTGCACAGGTTTCCTTCCTAATCTCTCTCTCTTTGTGTGTTGTGGATCAGCACCTCAATGCTGGAGGATGGAGAATAACCTTTTCCCCAACTTCAGTCACTGCTCTCTTCCCAAGCTGAGGAAAAAAGGAAAGCTATCTGAAGTTTACCCATTTTCGCATCTTAGTGGCAGCTAATCGCAGCTTTGGAACATGATTTAAATTAGGAAAAGGGTTAAACTTCCTTGTCAAGTGTTGTGACTCTGATCCAAATCAATCTCCACCCACCCCAGTGGTTACTTTTAACTAAAGAAAAATACATAGGGAGATCTGATAATGGATCTCTTATCATTTAGTTTAGCCTTGAGACTAGACTCTTTATCAACTCCTATCCATCTTGCACAAAACTTTAGGTCAACCTGAGAAAGCCCTGAAATACAGCAAGGTTTTTTCTTTTCTTTTTTTGAATGCAATTCTTTGTTATATATTGTATCTCATTGTCCCCTTATGAATATGTTGTTGCATGCCACCCAAATCTCCAAGCGATGCGAGATTCCAGGGGTTCCAGGTGTTTACCTCGCAATGTGTGAGGGGAGGAAAGCGGAGATTATTCATTTGTCCAGGCAGAAATTCTTGCTGAATGATTTCCTTAGTGCTATGTTGAATTCCACCCATTGTTTTTATTTTATTTTTTTAGTGATCTAAGCACATCTAACAGATAAAATGATCCTTTAAATATTCGTCTTAAAAAGCACCTTTGAGCCTCTGTCTGGCTTTGTGTGTCATGTCTCAAAGCTGTTTACAAGAGAGAAAATTTGGAAAAGAAATACAGTATCTTCTAGCCTATGTACATAGATTTGACATTTCGTCTGATTTAAACTTGTTTATGGAAACTATGAACAACACTTGTGTACTGAAATGTAATCTACTTTTCCATAGATTCTGGAACTCACATTTCTATGGAAATACCTTCTCATTGTCTATTTGCAAAGATACCCCAGTATCACTAAACATAAATGTGCTTATTCATTTTAAGTAAAGTACGTTAACATGTTTGCAAGACTACAATGACTCCTTCGTATGACTATGTGAGGTTATGTTTGCGTTTCGTAATGAGAGGCAAGCAAAAATGTAGCATTAGTCATAAAAAGGGAAGAATACTTGACTGTTCTAAATCTGAAAGTCCTCAGGCTGCGGAAAATCAAACCTTGTCCCACTGTGTCAGTTCCAGAAGTACATCACAGCGTATATGGACGGACTGACTCATTCAGTGGGGTGCGCTCTGTATTGGAACAATGCAGTGCCTTCCCATAAAGTATGTGTTTTGAAATTGCTCTTTGCTCATGTGATATACCAGCAATATTTTCTTCTCCTGTCCCTGTGTATTTTTAATGCTACAAGTCAGATCATTTTGGTGCTGTTTACACAGCACATTTGAACAAAAGGTCCAGTAGCAAACTTAAACTATCTGTACCAGGTTACTTACCGGAGTGCCTTCATCCCTGCTATCCTATACAATCGTTACATTTACAGGTATATAGATAGACCCTCCTCATGCTACCATATTAAACAGCCATGAAGAGAGACATTTTCTGTTGTGGTGCCCCTCCCGTGGAACCATTTTCCCACTGAAGTGAGGCAGGCACTCTCAATGTTTTGGCACCTCCTCAAAATATCTCTATGTTCCCACTTAGGCCTTTGCTGGTTCTTTCTTTCTTTCTTTCTTTCTTTCTTTCTTTCTTTCTTTCTTTCTTTCTTTCTTTCTGAAACTCTTTTAGTATGTTATGTTTGTATTGTTTTACTGAACTTTAAAATATATTTTGTATTTTATTACTGTAAATCACTGTGGGATACCTTGGGATGTGTGAAACAATATAGAAAGATAATAAACTACGGTATTAGGTAAACTAGTTCCCATATATGATCTGTTTAATTCCTGCCCATTTTCAGTTGTACTTATTTTTATTAATTCCATATGGTGATGATACTGTATTTTTAAATTAATGTATTATATATTTGTATAGCACCTTGACACTATATTGGTCAGCAGGATAAAAACCAGTAAGTAAGTAAGTAAGTAAGTAAGTACCGGTAAGTAAGTGAGTGAGTGAGTGAGTAAGTAAGTAAGTAAGTAAGTAAGTAACGTGGCCTAAAGACAAACATGTTCATTGTGACAGATGCCCTCATGGACTAAAGTTCATCAGACACATGAAGTGTTATCCTTAGTTGAGATATAGCAGGAAGTCCAAAAAGTACATTCTGTGACCATTCAGCTGACATTCAAGTGTATGCAAAACAAGCACAGTGACCAGTCACGTCAACAGTATTTGGTGATAACATAGCCAACTTGATTACCCCCAAACACTGCTGATTTGAATGGTCGCTGTGTTTATTTTGCATGCATTTAAATTTCAACTCAGTAGTCACAGGCTGTGCTTTTCGCATTGCATGATACTTTATGTCGGAATTTTCTTCTCCCTACCTATCCCTGACACCCATATGTATGAAGAAAATGTCTAATGCATCTAATGAACTGGACTCTGGGCCATGAAGACTTATTGCAGAATAAATCCATTAGTTTTAAAGCATCTCCAGGTAGGACTGAGAGAGACCCCTTTTGAAACCCTGGAGGACCACAGCTAATAAGTGTAGACAATATTGCGCTAGATAGGCCAATGGCCTGACGTGGTGTAAAGCAGCTTCCTATTACACCCCTGGCATCTCTCTTACAAATTAAATCTGTGAATAAGCCCTCCCATGATTTTATAAAAGCCCAACAAATCAGGATTTCAATCTACCGCAAAGAAATAAGCCTTCTTTGGAACCTTTTTGCTACAAGTTCGTTTTCCAAATGTTCATCTCCTCTGTTTTTCTCTTGTGCTTTGACAAACCATTTCCCACTGGGAATGAGTAAGTGATGAAATCATAAGAAAGATCTGGCTGAAAATAATTTGATCAAAGATTGCTCTTTTCTAGAAGGGTTTGGCCAGATGTATATTCCAAAATGTACATGGATCCTGGAATAAGCTCTGAACATTGTTTCATCTCCTTCTTTATAGGACCTGTCAAGTCCAGTTTAGACAGAGGCCAGGTAACAGGAGAAAGCCTGATTCCAATAGGTTTTCTTAAGAGAAGCTGTCAAAGCAATTTATCCAGGCACAGACAAGAGGATGTACAAAGCCAGAAAGCAAAATTGAAGCCTGAGATTTGAAGATCGAAGCCTGAGAGGACTCTCTTCAGATTTCAGTGGCAGTGTGGGCCAGATTCTGATGTTTATGGATATTGGGCATGTCCAAGATGCCCAAGAATCTGTTCAAGATACGTCTATATATCTCAGAATGAAGAATAGAATAGGAGTTTTTTTCCAGCAGCACATTGATCTTTGTTGTTGTTGTTGTTGTTTAGTCATTTCCAACTCTTCGTGACCCCATGGACCAGAGCACGCCAGGCACTCCTGTCTTCCACTGCCTCCCACAGTTTGGTCAGACTCATGTTCGTAGCTTTGAGTACACTTGTCACAGTGGCCGGAGTGGACTACTTCAGAGTAACGACGCTACGCAGCTCTGCATTTTATTCTTTTATTGGTGCTGCGTATTTACAGTGCTCAAGTCATTGCTATTTACACGGAGCGATGTTGTCAGTCGGTTTCAGAACCTCCTAATGGCTTTTGGCGCGTCTTTCTCCAACACAAAAGCTTTGGCAGACCCATCCTCTTGCCCCTCCTCTTCCTGCGTAATTCTGGAGTTGGGGGGATGGGTCTTCCCCCCTTACTTGCCCCTTCCTGTCCCACCTGGGACCCTGGCTCCTCTACCTTGCCTGAGCCTCGGACACGACTTCCTGCTTCCCCACTGGAATCGGAACTCTCCCTGCTTTCCCCTTTGCTCGGGGACGGGCTTGAACTCAGGAGGGGAGGGACTTCGCGATATCCCCTGTCCCTCACATCCACCCCCCTCCCAAGCTCTCCTTCACCCCTCCCCAGGCCCCCCCCATGTGTCGGTGACGACTGGAAGCCTAAAAACTCGGTGCTCTCCGAGCCCGTTGGTGTGAACACCTCCCCCCAGTCCTGCGAGCCCCCCCCTTCCGCCTGGGAGGACGGGAATCCCAAAAAGTCCGTGGCGTCAGAGCTGGTGGGGGTAAAAATGTTTTGCCAATCTGCTCCTTCCTCTGACTGGGTGGATCTTGGCGACACCCATACCTCATCCTCTGGTTCCTCAAACTCCGCTTCCCAGCGCCATGGTGAGCTGTTCTCCCGTGCCTCCTCCTCCTCCCCCTCCCTTTCCATGTGCCAGGGCTTGGGTCTGTGGGGAAAGAGGGCGTGAAATTCTTCCACCAAGGATTCCTCCTGTATCTGAGTGGCGGGAACCCATTCATTCTGGGACGGTGGAGCATCCTCCCATGCCATGAGGTACTCCAGGCCCCCCACCCCCCACCTTGAATCCAGGATGGCCGTGGCCTCATTGAGTTGCTCCCTGCTTTCCCTCTCCCCCCCTCCCTCGGGGGTTTGTTCGCTGTCTCTGAGCCTGCTGCTTTCCCTGTACGGCGACAGCAGCGATCTATGAAACACTGGATGCACCCTCATGTCCTCTGGCAGTGCCAGCCTGTATGCCACCGGGTTGACCTGTTGCGTGACCGTGAAGGGGCCCAGCCATTTGGGTGCCAGCTTTTTGCACCTCCCTCTGGTGGGAAGGCCCTCCGAGGACAACCACACCTTGTCCCCCACCCTGATGACCTCCCCTTGTCGCCTGTGGCGATCTGCCCCCTTTTTGTACGCTTCCTTGGCCCTCTCCAAGTGTTCTCTGAGCTGCTGGTGCACCGTCTCCAGTTCCTCTGCCCAATCCTCAGCCTGTGGGCCCTCCTCCTCCTCCTCCCTCTCCCTCTCTGGGAAAGATCTGAGGTCGCGCCCGTAATTGGCCTTAAAGGGCGACACCCCTGTGGAGACGTGCACTGCATTGTTGTAGGCAAATTCTGCTAGTGGCAAGCGATCCACCCAGTCCGTTTGCCGCTGGCTGACGTAGCATCTCAGGTACTGCTGCAGAATGGCGTTGACCCTCTCCGCTTGTCCGTTGGTCTGCGGGTGTCTAGCCGTCGACAAGCTGACCTCCACCTGCAGGAGGTTCATGAGCCGCCGCCAGAACCTGGAAACAAATTGGCGGCCACGATCCGAAATAACCCTTAAAGGTAATCCATGCAGTCTGAAAATGTGATCAACAAACAGTTTGGCTGTCTCTTCTGCCGAGACTGCCCTGGCACACGGTATAAAGTGACACATTTTGGACATGAGGTCCACCACCACCAACACTGCAGTCTTACCCCTGGACGAAGGCAGATCTGTGATGAAGTCCATGGACACCACTTCCCACGGCCTGTGTGGTGTGGCTAAGGGCTCCAGCAACCCTGGTGGCGCTGCTCTGACCACCTTCGCCCGCTGGCAGGTGGTACAGCCCCTTACATAGTCTCGAACATCTTCCCTCACCCCTGGCCACCAGAAGTGTCTCATGACTAGGTGAGTGGTCTTGTCCCTTCCAAAATGCCCCGCTGTAGGGTTGTCGTGCATCTGCTTGAGGACCGTACGTCGAAGCTGGGTGGTGGGTAGGTACAGCGCACCCTTGTAGAAAAGCAGCCCTCTGCGTTCTGCAAAGTCTTTTGCCTGCTCCCTCCCCCCTCTCAGTTCTCTGAAGATGCGGTTGGCAAATTCATCCGCTGCCGTCAGTGCTGTGAGTTCTGCCTCGCTCACCACTGCTGCTCCGCAGGACCATGCCGACGGGGGGAAAATGTGCCTTGGGGCTGGTGGCGCCTCCTCCTCCATGTACTCTGGCTTGCGGGAGAGGGCATCCGCCCTGACATTCTGCTCTCCTGGGATGTAGTGTATGGAGAAGTTGAAGTTCGAGAAGAACTCCGCCCACCGTATCTGCCGCTGGTTGAGCACCCTGGCAGTTCTCCAGAACTCCAGGTTCTTGTGGTCTGTGCACACCTGGATGGGGTGCTTGGCGCCCACCAGGAAGTGTCTCCAGTGCTGGAACGCCGCGTGGATCGCAAGAAGTTCCCGATCAAAAACTGTGTAGTTTCGCTCGGGCTGGGTCAACTTCCTGGAGAAGAAGGCACAGGGTCTCCACTCTCTGTTGGCGTCCAGTTGCAACAAAATGGCGCCCACAGCCTTATCAGAAGCATCTGTTTCAATGCGTAGGGGCGCGTCCTGAACCACGTGGAACAGGTTCTGGTCTGAGGCGAACACCCTCTTGAGGCTTTCGAACGCTGCTTGCGCCTCTGGTGTCCACCTGAACTTCTGCTTGCCTCTCAGGCAGTCAGTGATGGGAGCCGTAACTCGAGAGAAGTTCTTGATGAACTTCCTGTAGAAGTTGGCAAAGCCTAGTAGGCGTTGGGCATCTTTGCGCGTCCTGGGGCTGTGCCAGTCCAGGATGGTCTGCACCTTGTCCTTGTCCATTGCCAGCCCCTTGTCTGACAGCTTGTAGCCCAGGAAGTCCACCTCCTTGGTGTGAAACTTGCACTTCTCCAGCTTCACATACAGGTGGTTCTCCTTCAGGCGCTGTAACACCTCCCTGACGTCCTTCACGTGCTGCACTGGGTCGTTGGAGTAAATAAGGATGTCATCCAGAAAGACCAAGCATTTCCTGAAGAGTAGGGACCCCAGGACGTGGTGCATGAAGGCCTGGAAGCATGCTGAGCCCCCTTGCAACCCGAAGGGCATCACCAGATATTCAAAAGAGCCCAGAGGCGTGAACATCGTGGTTTTCCACTCATCGCCTTCCCGGATCCTGATCAAGTTGTACGCCCCCCTCAGGTCTAGCTTGGTGAAAATCTTGCCTCTGCGTGCCGCTGTCAGGAGATCATCCACTCTGGGCATGGGGAAAGCCACTGGCTCTGTCACCGAATTCAGCCGTCTAAAATCCACCACAAGACGGCGCTGTTGCGTGTCTTTCTTGTCCACCCAGAAGACCGGGCTGCCCCCTGCTGCCTTGCTTTCTCTGATGAACCCCCGCTTGAGGTTCTTGTCGATAAAAGCGCGCAGATCCTCCAGTTCCTGGTCTGACATGGCGTACAGCTTGGCTGGGGGTATAGTTGCCCCAGGCACCAGGTTGATCTGGCAGTCAAAAGGCCTGTGTGGGGGCAGGTGGTCGGACTCCGCTTCACTGAAGACCTCCTGCAGGTCCCAGTATGGTTTGGGTATCGCCTCACCCCCTTTGACGTGCATGGTGGCCACCGTGGCTATCGGAGGCCCCTCCCCTGGTTGGTGCTGCATGCAATGTTCCAGGCAAAAGTCCGATCCAAAAGTGATGCATCTCTGATGCCAACTTATGGAGGGGTCGTGGCGCGCCAGCCAGCTCATGCCCAAAACGATTGGGGGGTCTGAGATGGTGGTGACGTTGAATGCCAGTGTCTCTGAGTGCCTTCCAACCGTCATTCTCATGGGGGGGGTTTGATGAGTGATGGCCCCTCCCAGCAGCTCTCTGCCGTCAATGGTTGCCACGTGCAGAGGAAAATCCAGCTGCAGAAGCTGGATCTGGTGCTCTTCTGCAAAGTTTCTCGAGAAGAAGTTGGCTGAGGCACCACTGTCAATTAGGGCGAGGACCGTCAATGGATAGCCATTTGGGAGCGTGAGCGTCACTTCTAGAACCACTCCTGCTCTGGGAGGGGTGGGCTGGCTCTGCTCCTCTCTGTGCGGGTGGGTGGGCTGGGGCTGTTGTCTGCTGACTGTGCCTGGCTGCCGCCCCTTGTCTCCTGCAGCCAGGCTTTCCCGTTTCCCTGCTGTGGTGCTGCGTCAGTGGGGGAGGGCACAACCGTTCCCGCCTTTCCTTGCCACTCCCTGCGATGTGGGCAGTCTCTGACGAGATGCTGGGGGGAGTTGCAGAGAAAGCAATTCCCACCCCTTCCCTCCTTGCGTCTTGGCGCCGCTGGGGTTTGAAAAGCCCGCGCGCGCGCGCTATCAATCTGCATGGGTTCCTGGTCCTGACTGGCCCCAGGCGTGGCTTGAAAGGGTTGTTGAGGGAGTGGCTTCTCCTGCGACCGTGGGAACCAAGCCCGCTTTGCGCGCGTTGCTTGCTTGTCGCTCCATCTGGATTCCTGCCTCACCCCCACCGCCAGAGCCGCTTTGCTCAGTTGATCCATATTACTGGGCTTTGGACCTCTCGAGAGCTCATCCTTCACCTCCTCATGCAACCCCAAGTAAAACGCCGCTTGCATTGGGGCAGACTCCAGATCCCACCCCAATCTGTGCACCAGCATGGTGAATTTCGCCCAATACGCGCGAACTGTCATATTTCCTTGGCGTAAATTATGAAGTTCCTCCTTAGTCTGGTCCATATGACTATCGGACGAATACATCGTTTTCAAACCTTCTAGAAATAGTTTGACATTCTTCATGCAAGGATTCCTTGTTGCAATTAACGGTCTTAGCCACTCCCTGGCCGCCCCTGTAAGGTGCTCCACAATAAACGCTACTCTGTGCTCATCATCAGGGAACTCATCGTGGTGCAGCTCAAGAGCATACACAATCTCAGTCTCAAAGCCCTGAAACTCCTTCGGGTCTCCATTGAACTTGCTTACTAGGGTCCCGGCTCTCCTTCCTGGCAGCACTTGGACTTGGGGTGCCCCTCCCGCCTTGTTTTTCTCTGCATCCAGCTTGTTTTGGAGGTCTACCGCCACCGCCCTTAAATGCTGCTCTTTTTCCTGGAGCTCTCTCACCTGTTCCGCAAGTTGTAGCCGGTCGTCCTGGACCTTCTTAGTCTCCTCTTTAGCTGCCTTCAATTCCCCCTGCGCCTGCAGCGACAGCTGTTGCAGTTCTAGCTGGGCTTGCTCAGCGATCTGCCGCCACTTCTCCGCCTCTGACACGCTCATCCCGGCAACTCCAAAGTAGCCCAAAAATGATTAGGAGGTTGCTGTCACAGTGGCCGGAGTGGACTACTTCAGAGTAACGACGCTACGCAGCTCTGCATTTTATTCTTTTATTGGTGCTGCGTATTTACAGTGCTCAAGTCATTGCTATTTACACGGAGCGATGTTGTCAGTCGGTTTCAGAACCTCCTAATGGCTTTTGGCGCGTCTTTCTCCAACACAAAAGCTTTGGCAGACCCATCCTCTTGCCCCTCCTCTTCCTGCGTAATTCTGGAGTTGGGGGGATGGGTCTTCCCCCCTTACTTGCCCCTTCCTGTCCCACCTGGGACCCTGGCTCCTCTACCTTGCCTGAGCCTCGGACACGACTTCCTGCTTCCCCACTGGAATCGGAACTCTCCCTGCTTTCCCCTTTGCTCGGGGACGGGCTTGAACTCAGGAGGGGAGGGACTTCGCGATATCCCCTGTCCCTCACAACACTGTCCAACCATCTAGTCCTCTTTCGTCCCCTTCTCTCTCAAAAATCTTGAGCTACTCATGCAAACTGTTCTTTGTATAGAGAAGCCTATAACTGGGCTTGAACTATACAGGATCTCACAACTGTCCAGAGTTTTGAGCATGACTTTGGCTTATTAAAAGTAAAATACATAAATAGCTTGATACAACACCTGACATTGTATTATTATTATTATTATTATTATTATTATTATTATTATTACCATCATAATTAGTAGTATTAGAATGAACTTTTTAACCCCAGTATTTTACCTTAAGAAATAAGACCTCAGGGCATAGCACACTGAGGACTAGAATCCTACAGGCAAACTGTCATATTGATCAACGTGTAAAATGCTTCATTAAAATAAATGATATTTGAAGTCTTAATCTGAAAAATGTGCATTGTCTCCCAGAAATATGAAGGAATACTGCTCAGAAAAAGACTGTGATTTTCAATTTTTTTTTATCTCAACAGCCATGTAGGCCTTTACTCCTTACTATTGCAAACATTTCTCATATTGGATCAACTTTTTCACACAATGTTTATTCAAAACCTGGATGCTAATATCTGGCCATTTTCATACACAAGGCATTTTTTGGCTTCTGGTTGAATCAATTTGTGTATAGTCAGAATGCTCATTGTTTTTTTCAAAATGCCTCTTTTTTTGCATTCTCTCCCATTTGAACAACAATCAGATCTTCATATAAAGAACAAGAGAGTGACTCAAAGGTGGCTAAAGCCTCACGTGTATAAAAGTTCTCAGAAGTGCTCCAAAGAATTCTACCTTGATTTTGAGTGGCTCATTCTGTTTTTGTCTTGTTGCTATTATCATATTATCTCAGGCCTTGTGACAATTTGTTTCCACTGGGTTAATTTTTTAAAACACACACACACACACACAGAGAGAGAGAGAGAGAGAGAGAGAGAGAGAGAGGAGAAGTAGTGAACATTTACGAAAGGGCCGAGTAGAATCTGAAACTGTAAATAAACGAGGTACATGAGTCATCCTTGTCTAGAAATGACGAGTAAGGGCAAAAAAGATAGCAGTTTATGAGACAAAAGCTTTGTTCTATCCAATGGCATGAGCTCTCTGAACTTAGTATGAATCATCAGAGTATCACAATCACATTACCAGCATCAAACACCAAAAGTCCCATGCTAAGAAAACGCTGCTTATTATGAAATGAACCTGGTGGAAGGTGTGACCATGTTCTAAAACATTATGTACAAACTGATTAGCACATGTACCAGATGGAAACAAATGAGTGTGTAGCAATATAACATGGTGTGTGGAAAATGAACATAATTTTAGTCTTACAGTTTATAGTACAGTATAAAGATATTTCTACATCTCTATATTTAAATAGTTATTTATGAGAACATACTGGGGACGTGGGTGGCGCTTGCTGATCGGAAGGTCAGCAGTTCAAATCCCCGCAGTGGGGTGAGCTCCTGTTGCTCTGTCCCAGCTCCTGCCAACCTAGCAGTTCCAAAGTACACCAGTGCAAGTAGATAAATAGGTACTGCTGTGGCAGGAAGGTAAATGGTGCCATAAGCGGTTTAGTCATGCTGGCCACATGACCCAGAAAGCTGTCTCCCTTGGACTGAAAAGTGAGATGAGCACCGCACCCCATTGTGGCCTTTGACTGGATTTAGCCTTCCAGGGTTCCTTTACCTTTTTACTGTGACCATCCTAAAGTATGAAGGCATACTTAATGTTGTTTCCTTTCTGTGTGTGTTCATTTCTAATAAATCTAAATCCAATAAATAATAATAAATATATTGAAAATATAGAATATTCATTTTCATTGGGAAAATTCATCTTTAAAAATAAGTAATGCAGAATTAACTGTATTATGATTAATGCCACAGGTTATTCCTTTGTTCAGTAACTGCTTTAGAAATAGAGAAAAGAGGCTCTGAAAATCAGAGAATCTCTCTACTGTCTAATACCGGTATTCCTAGCATAATATTGGCCTCTGAAATTACAGCCCAGAATCTTGATTGGGTAAACCAGATCTAGGTGAATTCCTCGGTCTCAAACCAGAGAAAAGTTGGTTCATTCCATTGAAATTAAAAGGCATTTACCGTAGGTTAGCTGTTACTAACACGTCATAGCATGATTACATTTCTCTGGATCAGGACCCTTCTATCCCACGATTGTGGAGAAAAGGGTAAAAGAAAGGAGAAGTCTGACTAAAGAATGAGTCAGGGAGGGTCATAAATGGGTGGAAGTTTTCTTGCTCTTCCCAGCTAGCAAGAGGAGCAGCAGCTGTGTCCAAGCAGTTTATGCTACATTTCCAGCCTACCAGTTATTAACTCTGCTTGGAGGGACCAAGTGGGTGAGTCATGTTTGCTGCTTCTATCCTCCTGCTGATATTTGCTGACTTAAAACAACAACAACAATCCATTGCTCCCCCACATCCATTCTTTCCTCCAACATTGTGAGTTTGGTTGGAAAGAAAAGTCATTATTTCCAATATTTTGCATTGTTTACACCTACGCCTGAAACACAGCTACCAGCCAGGCGTAGTTTGATAGTTCGTGTGCTATATCAACATTACACAATCATTAGATTTCCCAGCTAGCTCCTGGCTACTCTTCTCTGCCATGGCAGCCTATCTAGCTAGAGCAGGGCAGCCCAACTTTTCATACAAGAGTACTTTGACATGGAACCTGCCTTGTTGCATGGGGGTGGGGAGTGAGGCCAAAATTTGACACACACCCCTCCAGCCCTTGCATTGCCTTCCCAGAGCTGGGAAAGTACTGTAAGATGTTGGGCTTTGGCAAGGAGGTACAAGGCTCTGGCAGGGTCCTAGAGCCCTCCCACCTCCAATCCAAAGCTGGGAAAGTGCAAACTAGGCTTTGGGAAAGAGGTGAGAGGATTGTAAGACCCTTGGGCTGTCTGTAAGTATCTTATTTTTCATTCTTTTAATAATTTCAGTGGGAAAATTTCCACACCAGGTACCACCTGACCTTGCTACGCCACTGTGTGTTGGACCACTCTGAGCTAAAGAGTGGAAGTGGCCTGACACTGGGCTTGTTAGATGACCCCCAATCAGCACCATAGTCTACTCACCACAGGCAATTTGCTCAGCACCTTCCCTCCAAAACCCTGGAGCTAGACATGCCAGTACGGGTAACAATCCCGATAGCTGTCAATATCATATTACACTTACAAAAGTACCCTATAATATAGTAGACCCTGTGCACCAGTAAAGGTGAGCATTTTTCTGACTGATGAGGTAATTTTTTAGTTGCTAATAAAAAAACAGGCAAAAGCAAGGAGAACGTAGAGGAGAAAGGTGGAATATAAATGTTTAGGATTGAGATGCCATGTCATAGCTGCCAAGCTATCCCTTTTTTTAAGGGATTTTCCCTTATGCTGAATAGGCTTCCTCGCGAGAAAAGGGAAAACTTGGCAGCTATGCGCCATGTGTATTTCACTGGAATTAGTGGGCCCAATTCTCTTCAGTAAACTTGGCCAGCATAATTTGACAGCTGTGGAATGTAGAGCTTCCATATTAAGCTAGTCAAAAACATTTGCAGTCTTTCATTATGGGAAATGAAAGAATAGAAATATTTCTGACAAAAAGATATTACTGATGCAGATGTGGGTAAGAAAGGCTGAGAAGGGGGGGGGAGACACACTTCTCAAGAATTACTTAAAACTGCTGGAACACACTGCAATAATGTCATTTACCAAGAATGTCAGCCCTTCCCAAAATGCATAAGGTTCCTATTAGTGGTCTGAAGACCACCAAAGTTAAAAATATTTCAGCTGTATTTTAAAAAAGAACTGGACAAGTTTTCTGTTTTGCTTCTTCTGCTTTTAAAAAATATCTGCTTAACAGCATTTTCTAACTTCTAAATGCCATTTGCTTGGCATGTCTAGAAAATTGTCTGGATTCCAGCCTACACATCATCACGGCCACAACATGGTGGGGAAAGCCCTTCTCTTCCTCGTAATTTCAGGATGCTTTTGCAATTGATAGCATAGGGTACTGTTCTGTTGAATAAGTACCAGTATCTATGAATTTCATAGCTGTACAAGAATATGTGAAACAAAACCAACTTTCATTCCATGTCTGTATTATTGTATTGGATCATGAGGTATGACCTCAAAAACTGGCCAAGAAGACTGCAGGTAAGTGGATGATGCCCCAGAGACACCTATAAAACCAGGAACACCTCCGTTGCATGGTTGCCTTATACAGAAGGCTTATTTCGTGCCAGAAGATTATTTAAAATGGAGCTGGAAGTAAACATTAATCCTCAAATGGGAAGTAGCTCTGTAGACAGGTCTGTGTGTTCTTAAAAATTTGCAGGATGGCAGGCAACTCCAGAAAACTTCAGCTCTAGGGTGAGTTCTGGCACCTTTATCATTATGTTTTAACGGTTATAACACACCCTGGGACCCTAAGGTGAAGATCAGGATCATAATGATAATGATGATGATGATAATAATAATAATACTTTTATTTAGCATTCAAGTAAAAATTTCCAAGGGAAACCTCTCCCTGTTCCCCAATAGGCCAAGATATCCTAGTATCAAAAAAGGGTAATGCCAATCACAATAGCGCCCTAACAATTGCCTGGTCAAGGTGTACCTCACTCTTCACCTTTAAAGCACCTCTGTTCTTGCTAGCTTGCATGGGCTCCCTTTCCCCACCCTCACCCTGGTACTAGGAATGGGCCTCTTCTTCTAGGTCTAATGATAGCCACTTACGAAGAGTTGCCTAGCCCGAGATGTTTGTTGTGTGTACAGTTTATATTCAGCATTCTGCTAAGTAAGGAGAATGATAGCTCAGCTAACACACTTTTCTGTTTTAGCCTCTCAGCCCTCAGAGATTATTCATAAGAGTATTTGCAGGCTGACCTTTGATTTATTTTTACAGGGGCCCCGTAGTATGTAACCAAATTAATGTTGGCATTCATTCTTTTCATCCCTAATGGGACTGAACACTTTAAATGTGTTAAAAATTATCTAATAGGTCACCCTTCCATGACGAAAGGAAACGGCGTTGGTTAGTTTTATTTTCTTCCACTTTTTGACCTTTCTTGCAAGGGGAGTTCCAACAGCAGGCCACAACAGGCCTACGCAGAAGGATATGAGGCTTCCAGATCGAGGGATGGAGCTGAAATCCATGGTTACAGCTCCAACCCCTGACCTTGAAGCTTCTCACCCATCCGCTACAGGCTCTGCAGTGTACATAAGTTTCAGGGAGGGTCTAATTTCTGGTAGGAAATAATTAAAACGAGTCAGCAGCCCACATGGCAATATATTTGGGGATGACATCACTGAAATGAAAAACAGAATGATTGAGGAGTGGGGAAATCTCACCCCTCTGAGAAATCTCAGCCTGGAGGAAAATATTTTCATTTCCTCCTCAGGCCTTGCATTGCTCAGGCTGCCACCCATGACCATCAATTGAGGCTCTGTTCCATGTTTAGGGCAAAATTATAAGCAGGAAACTTGATGCCTGAAGTGAAGGAACGTGCAGAGCAGAGCTACTTTGGCTGAAACCTGTAAACACCCAAAAGCCCTTTCTGTGTTCAAGGTGAGGAAAGCACAACCTAGGGTGCCTATATGACTGATTTTGCAAAACACAGTCCTCTGTTTTCAAGGACCGTCACAGGACAGTGGCCTGTATTTGAAGGATGTTCAGTCCAAGTCTGGTTTAAGGATAAAGAACCATAAAAGCAGCCTTGTAGTTACCCATCAGCAGTTAGCAGCATCTGGTCAGCAGATTGAGCGGGCACATGAGTCATAACTTGATGTTTTCTCCACTGTGGTGAGATGCATTTTATTTCTTTTTATATTATAGTATTTTTTTCTAAATTTGTGTCTATACATCAAAAATAATGTTTATATATAAGTCATGCAAAATTCTATGCACATGTCATGTCTACCCACTTTTATCTTCTTTTTGGGCAATGTAAAATTGACCACAAGCTAGGGAAGCAGGGCCAAAACCTACTACATGTGACAAAGTGTTCAGTGACAATCCTTCACCTTCATGGTTCAAATTGTCACTTCGTCCCATCATGTCCTTTCAATGCTCTAACAGAGTTGCCAGCTTTCCAGCTATGTTCATTCACCCTGCAGACATTACCAGGTGAATGGAATCAAAGGTCACCTCTTCCTTTTCACACCTTGTGTTGCTATTAAACACAGAAGAGCATGGGATTTCCCCTGTGTTATTTCATATTATAGAGTTGGTCTATTTAATGTTGTGCTAACATTAAAAAAATCCTTTTAAAGCCAGTTTTTTATGAACACAAGCAATTTGGAAGAAATAAGGGTTGATAATGATAATAAATGATAGGTTTCCCTCATGGATATTTGGCTCCATTTCATATGTTCAGGAATTCTTTGTGGAGATTTGTGAAATGTTGTGAGTTGAAGTGGGAAAATATCCTATTTCAAGCCAGTTCAGTTTTATGCCCAGTTATTATTTTTACTTATTTTTTTTAATTCAAAATATTGTCGTGCACCACCCCAATCTTAGAGTGGCAAGCAATTCCAGGGATTCCAGGCACTTACCCAGGGTTCAGTTTCTTTGGAATAAGGGGCAGCAGAGACTGTGCTGTCTTTACAATATATGGTTTATTTACACATATATACAACCTGAGCCTACGATGGAGGGGCTCACAGCATTAATGTCCCAGAAGATCTTGCTTCTATCGTCACAACCTTGGATTCCAGCACAAATCAAGCATGGCTCTGTCTCTCTGGATTTTTCCTGTTTCTAGCCCACCTCAAACACACCACTCTGGCCATTGTCCCTCCCACTACCAACCAGGTGAGGGAGGGGAGCCCACCCATTTGTCCTCTGGCACAAAGCCACAACCATTCTTGGGCCCGTTAAATCACCAGAAAGCTGGCCTGGCTACTTCAACAACTAAATCCCCCAAGCTCACAACACTAAAAATAGTCACAACCTAGATTAACATCAAAATCCATACAGTACACCAAGTTCCTTCTGTTTCCCAAATAGTGACTGCATTTAAGATCCAGTAGCAATCAAGGGCAAGTGCTAGCATTGTGTGTATTCTGGATCTAATATCTTTGCACTGGAGATAGTGTGTGTCAGTTCCTCTACAGACATACCTGTTCATTGATCATTCATCCTAATTTGCAACTAATTTGCAAGTTTACACGGAGATTAAACTACGGTATGTCTGATCCTTTTCAAGCATTCATTGCTTGCAGGGATGTTAGATGACAATGAACATTTATTCTGATTTGCTTACACGGGTTTTATTATTTAATTATTTCATGCAATTATACACCACTTGAGTGTTAAAAAAAGTCCTCAAATCAATGCTTTACAATGATTCATATGTCTTCACATTAATTATCCATTCACCCTACACTTTTCAATTACTTTCCCCAACACTTTCCTAGCTGAAAATTTGTTGTTGTTTTTAAAAGAAAGAAAAAGAAAAAAAGAAGTGGATTTGTTGTAACAGAGCACTTTCATCCACTCCAGGGATGCGGATGGCACTGTGGTCTAAACCACTGAGCCCCTTGTGCTTGCCAATCAAAAGGTCGTTGCTCTGTCCCAGCTTCTGCCAACCTAGCAGTTTGAAAGCACACCAGTGCAAGTAGATAAATAGGTACTGCTGCGACGGAAGGGTAAACTGTGTTTCCATGTGCTCTGGTTTCTGTCACAGTGTTCTGTTGTACCAGAAGCGGTTTAGTCATGCTGGCCACATGACCTGGAAAGCTGTCTGTGGACAAATGCCAGCTCCCTCGGCCTGAAGCGAGATGAGTGCCACAACCCCATAGTTACCTTTGAATGGGCTTAACAGTCCAGGGGTCCTTTACCTTTACCATCCACTCCAGTAGTGCTAACCTAAATTTCAAGTGTGTGTGTGAATCCCTCCTGCAAAAGACTGCATGGAGGCAACCTCAGATAGATGCTGTCTGCTTCTCCAATGAGCAGTAAATCAGAAGAAAACCCTCACCCACCCAAAGATGCTTTTTTTCTGTGAAACCACATAAATCACTTCCCCTTCAATATGGCTAGATGTACATAGTTCTGTTAACAGACAACCTTTCCTGGTGGGTGCAAGTACAAGAACCAAATGTACAACCCCTTGTGAAAGAGTTGGAGAAACATGCAAATTGTGTCCTATAACCTGCTCTTAGTCATTGCGCTGGGGGAAGTTGCTCTTGCAATGCAACTACTTCAGTACACAAAGTACATTTGCTTCTCTGCATTCCTTACTGTCTTTCAAGAGCCTCAGGAATGTGAGATACTTTCTCTTTAAAAAATGATTGTGACTTGCAGCAGCTGCCTGGGAGGAAGTATTTTCTCTGCCTTCCTTTCCACATAGCATATTGCAGTAATCTCCATGAGCTCACCTTAGGGCTTGCATAACAGCTGAGATAGCAAAGCGGAGGAATTTTAAGGAGGACTTTCCACCAGCCCTGCTCTGTTAATTAGGCCTGTGGAACATCAAGGCAAGGAATTGAGCAGCATTGCTTGTATAGTAGGGTTGCAAGACGTGGGCAGGAGATACCAGTAGATTGCCATGTGAATGCCCAAATGCCTGCATTGTCTTGCAAATAGACATTTTGTGGAGGGGGGGGGATTTTCAGGGCTTGCTGGCTGTGTCTTGTAAAATAAAAAGACATTGGGAGTCCAAATCATCAGCTACCCACCTCACCTCCTCCTCCTCCTCTTCTACTTCTGCTTCCTTCTCTCCAGCACATGGTACACCTGCCGCTTTCTGCTCTCCCCGCCCACTGTCCCCACCACAGCATCCTTCCTTAAAAAGAATGTGAGGCAATGTGATAAGCCAAGGTGGCCTCAGATCTTCAGAGGCACGTGCCCACACCACTTCTGCTTTGCTATTGCGGAAAAACCTGTTAAATAAGCTGTTAAGTACAGTTTTTACCATTCTGGTAAGGTGATGGCAGTGTCAGCCTGAGAAAGTACTCTACGTTGTGACATAGCCTTTCTTCCAGGGCAGAGGGTTTTGGAAAGGTATTTACCAGGTGCTGCCCGGCCGCTTTGCTGCACTGGCAAATACTGTTTAAAGTTTAACAGCAAACTGTTGGACTTTAGACAGTTCTTGTTGCCACAATAAAGTAGCAGCATGGGGACTGCCATAGGCTTTCTGTGGCCATCTTACCCCACAATCCTTTGTTCTGAGGAAGGAGCCTGTGTTGGGATGCAGCTTAGTTCATCTGAGTGAGGCATTGGCCTAACTGCGTGAGAAGGCTTGACAGAGCTCCACAGGAGCAGCTGCTTTCCTGTGGCAGCAAATGCTCTTTAAAGTCTGACAACATGCTATTAAAACTGCAAACAGCTTTTTTTGTGGTACTGTAGTGGCGAAATGGCGTTAGGCCAGGGGCTGCTCCTCCGCCGTGCCCAGGAGGCACACCCTGCTTTCTACTTGGCAGGGGGTGGGAAGCCAAGGAATGGGCAGGTGGCAGCAGTGATGGGCTCTTTGCCATCCCTCCCATTCTTCCACCTGAGACAAATGTCTCAGTTCGCCTCATGGTGGGGCCGGCCCGCAGAACTCTCCCATCACACCTAGCGTGCCTCATAGGTGCATCATGTCAGCGTTTTGCTGTGTACATATTTGTAACCAAACCACAGCTTGATAGAAAAGTTCCTTCTCTTTTGTGCTAGTCATTTGAAATAAGACAATCTCAGGTGACTG
Source organism: Zootoca vivipara (assembly GCF_963506605.1). Lineage (NCBI taxonomy): Eukaryota > Metazoa > Chordata > Lepidosauria > Squamata > Lacertidae > Zootoca > Zootoca vivipara. The sequence continues at coordinate 74,859,339 of NC_083277.1, read as the reverse complement.
GACAATGGAGTTGAATTTGAAACTGGTAGTATGAGTGGACTTTGGATCATACAGAACAAATACCAGCTTCTGTTTGTTCTGCTCAGAACAAAGAGAGCCAGGCAGCTCTTATCTGAATGAAACAATTTGCATTTAACTTGAACTTTTCTTCCCTTTGCCACTCATGCGTTACGTGACATAAAGCCACTCGTCAGCAAGCTGAGGCCCACAGAGTCTATAATACTAGCTTATCTGTGCTTTAAATCACCTTGAAGTGAACTAAGGCTGTGTAAACACAATACATTTAAAGCACACACATACCGCAAGTAATTTATTTTGGGAAATGTAATTTACCCCTCACAGAGCTATAGTTCCCAGCACCCTTACCACCCTTTGTCATCTTTTCGCAGGGCCTGCAAGACAGAGCTGTTCCACCTGGCCTTTGGGTTGGATTCAGTATGATCCCTGTGTTTTCCTCCCTCATGGTTTTGATTTATGGGCTACTTAAAATGAGGCTGCATTTTAAATTTTAATATTGTATTTTAATCTGTATTTAAATTAATTGTTTTCTGTTATGTCTTATTGTAATTTTATTGGTGTTAGCCACCCTGAGCCCGGTTTTGACTGGGGAGGGCAGGGTATCAATAAAAATGTGTTGTTGTTGTTGTTGTTGTCATTGTTGTTACCAATCTACAGTTCCCAGGATTCTTTGGTGTTGGTGGGGAAATGTGCTTGAAATGTGTTTTAAATGTGCGGTGTGTATGCAAATAAGACACTTGTCTTGTAGAACAAGGTATCTTTCTCAGTCTCACAAACATTGACCCTCAAAGCTATTTGTTGGGGGTGAGCTCCCATTGCTCGGTCCCAGCTCCTGCCAACCTAGCAGTTCGAAAGCACGTCAAAGTGCAATTAGATAAATAGGTACCACTACAGCGGGAAGGTAAACATCATTTCTGTGTGCTGCTCTGGTTCATCAGAAGTGGCTTTGTCATGCTGGCCACATGACCTGGAAGCTGTACGCCGGTTCCCTTGGCCAATAACGTGAGATGAGTGCCGCAACCCCAGAGTCGGTCACGACTGGACCTAATGGTCAGGGGTCCCTTTACCTTTACCCTTTATACAGGTAAAAAGGCTGTTTATGGGAAAGAGTTCAGTACTCTTGCCCTTTATTTTCATACTACAATAACCACAAATGTGAAGCTGCCTGGTATAAGTCCTGACCTCCTTCTCCTTCTTGCTGCTAACCAACCCCAATGGCCTCCCCACAGCCAGTGCTTTTCTTCTAGAAAGAGGTGCCAGTACTCACCATGAAATTGTTACAATAAATGCCACATTTGTAACCAGTGTTTTTCTTCTAGGAAAAAAAGTTGCCAGTACTGCATACCCTTGAGTAACCCCAGAAAAAAAGCAATGTCCCCAGCCTATGTCATTCTAAGTTGAAACCCTAAACCTGGCATTTGCCTCTGCCCACTAGCACCCAGCAAAGAAGGTACCCCACTCTCCCCTTGCCTGGCAGTCTTGCCCTCTGATGATGATGAGGACGATGACAACGACTAAATTAAATTTATATACCGCCCTATACCTGCAGGTCTCAGGGTGGTTAATTGATTTCATTGATGGGCCATCACTGGCTTTTGTCCCCTGCTAATGGCCCATCCAGCTGGCTTTGTGGAGCTGGCTTGGCTCCTTAGTACTGTATAACTACCTAAATCCTGGGGATTTCTGCGGTTGGCAAAGTTTAATCAAACTTTGTTTGATTCTAACTTTTGCTAAATCAATGAATTATGGGGAGGGTGTGGCACCCAGCAATTTAGGGGAATCTGGCCCTCCACAAACCCATAACCATGTACTCTGCCAGACCAATTTAGTTTCAGACAGCTTTTATTGGGTTATGATTCTGGTAGACTTACATACTTGTATGTGTGATTGCACATGTGAAACTAACAAGGCTACCCAACAGCAATATGTTGACATTCAACTCTGATTTACATCAAGAAATATTTCGGAAGTTTCTCTGAGGTATTCAGGAAGTAGTACAGAGGGTACAAGGTCATCAGCAGGCACTGAGAACAAAATTGCACTGAGATCATGGTTTGCACACTCCATCTGCTTTATGTAATGACATAGAAAATATGTCATATCACTGCACCTCTGCAGTATGATGCAATTTTATATCATACTGATGTAAGATTATCACACAATTGACCTCCCTTTGGGACATACCTGCCAAGTTCCTGTGGGAGAAATAAGGGACCGGAACGGAAGTAGCAGACCGGAAGTAGTGCTGCCACCATTTTGGAACTGGGCGGAGCATGCTCAGAAGCGACTTTTGATGCTGCTTTGCCCAGTTCCAAAATGGCCGCTGCGCCAGAAGTTGCACTGCAGCCATTTTGGAACTGGGCAAAGCTGCATCAAAAGTCGCTTCTGAGCATGCTCCGCCCAGTTCCAAAATGGCCACCGCGCCAGAATAAACCGGGAAAAAACAAAAAATCCGTTTTTTTCAGCTGGGAACAGCTAGAAAAATGGGGGTTTCCCAGGGAATACGGGAGACTTGGCAGCTATGCTTTGGGAGTGTGGTGCTTCCAGGTTCCCATGTTGAGGCTACTTTAAAATGAGTGAGCCAGACATAGTGCAGCCAAGATTGATTTTGTGGGGTGTGGGTGGGATGAGAATATTATATGCATAATAATAATAATAATAATAATAATAATAATAATAATACCCTTCCCATCTGGCTGGGTTTCCCCAACCACTCTGGGCGGCTTACAACATATCTAAAAACATAATAAAAACATCAATCCTCAAAAACTTCCCTAAACAGGGCTGCCTTCAGGTGTCTTCTAAAAGTCAGATACGGGTAGTTGTTTATTTCCTTGACATCTGAAGGGAGGGCGTTCCACAGGGAGGGCACCACTACTGAGAAGGCCCTCTGTCTTATGATGTCATGATCACATGGGGCGATTCATATGCACATTTTGCTGCATTGCATATGTGGCGTTCATAGTTTTCAGGGACTGGAACCTGCGGCCAATCATGACTTCCTAATGTGTGTAAATACACAATACTATACATGCATACATACTCATGATATGTGATGATCTATACCAGGGGTGTCAAACTCAAATTCATCGGGGGCCGCATCAGCAGTTTGGTCACCCTCAAAGGGCCGGTTGTATCTGTAGGACTATGTGTCCACTCTTTATTATCATAAATTATTGTCACTGCATTCAATTATTACTGTTTTTTGTAATAATGTAAGTAATAACTAACATAGTCAGAATAATGGCAAGTAGATATTCAAATGTACAATTATTGTACAATTTATTGAAAAATGATTTTTGGTAACTGCACTGGGTGGTGGAGGCTTGCTAGGGTTTCATGCAGGAGCTTTGCAGAGCTACTGGTACCTGGAGATGCGGGGGTCCTTCTGCATGCAGGACAGATGTTCTGCCAGTGAGCCACCACCCTTCACCAAAGGGACTAGCTGAGGTTGACTCACTGGAGCTGTTCTCCTGGTTCCAGGGTTTAAGGGCCAGAAGTATAAAGCAGCATCCTATGTTTCTGAGGAGAGGGAGAGGGAGAGGGAGGGGAGGGAGGAAGGAAGGAAGGAAGAAAAGAGGGAGTGGGAGGGAGAGAGGAAGGAAGGAAAGAGGGGAGAGAAAGAAGAGTAGGAAATAAGGAAGGGAATAAAGAAGGAAAGAAAAAGAAAGAGGGAGAGATGACAGAGATAAAGAAGGAAGGAAGGAGAGGGAAAGAAAGAATAAGAATGAGGGAGAGGAAGAAAGATGGGAAGGACGGAAGGAAGGAAGGAAGGAAGGAAGGAAGGAAGAAAGAAAGAAAAGAGGGAGCAGGAGGGAGAGAGGAAGGAAAGAGGGGAGAGAAAGAAGAGTAGGAAAGAAGGAAGGGAATAAAGAAGGAAAGAAAAAGAAAGAGGGAGAGAAGACAGAGATAAAGAAGGAAGGAAGGAGAGGGAAAGAAAGAATAAGAACAAGAGAGAGGAAGAAAGAAAGGGAAGGGGGGGTCGCCGCCTTGATTCAGCGCCAGAAAAGAGCGCGAAGGGACCCAGGGGCAAAAAGCTATTCCCGTGCAGCGTGAGGCAGCAGGTGTCCGTTTTAGGAGACGTGCGTAAAGCCTCAGAGTTGCACGTTCGTGAGGCTGAGCCGCTGCTGAGCTCACGTTCATGAGGCTGAGCCGCGGCAGGAGGAGGAGGAGGAGAGGCAAGAGGAGGAGAAGGCGGCGGCTTGCCGGGTCGGTGCCCGGCAGCGCCATACGGAGAGTCCCGAGCCTCTGGGACGCAGCAGTGCTCTGTAGCACTTTGAATCCTCCTCCTCCACGCGGCGCTGCTGGGTGCTTTGTCTGTGCTTCAGCAGCAGCAGCAGCAGCAGCAGCAGCCGTTTCCAGGCGCCGAGCTGTGGCAGGAGGAGGAGGATTCAAAGTGCTACAGAGCACTGCTGCATCGCAGAGGCTCGGGACTCTCCATGCGGCACTGCTGGGCGCTGACCTGGCAAGCTGCCTCCTCCTTCTCCTGCTGTGGCTCGGGGTGCTCCACGCAGCGCTGCTCCAGCCGCCTTTCTACCCCCCCAGGCCCCAGCTGTTTGTCGGCGCTTTGTCGGAGCGGCGCTTCAGCAGCAAGGTCCCGCTGCTGGGTCCCGCTGGCTGGGGTGCTCGGCGGGCCACATGACGAGGTCTGGCGGGCCGGATTTGGCCCCCGGGCCTTGTGTTTGACACCCGTGATCTATACATTATTGGGTGCTCTTCTATCCCACTGCACAGAAACACTTTCTCTCCTAATTGATAGAGTACCTCAGTATCCACACTCTTCCCAATAAGCTTACAGCTGAAAGACATGAAAAACTCAGGTAAGACATCAGAGTTTGTAAGGAGCCTGAGTCTACTTTGGAAGCATTTTTAAATTGAATGGGCATATTAGCAGCATGGTGAGCTTATCTTTGCCCCAAGTGCAAAGACACTAAACAGCCTAGGTCCAAATAAACTTAAGAACTGCCTGAGCCCTCCTATACATTCAAAATCTGTTGGAGGGCCCCTGTTAGAGACCTCTTACTTGAAAGTGGGGTCCTCAGATGAGGTCAGGTGAAGGTGTTTATTAGCTGTTGCCCCAATTTCTATATCATTCCCTCTCCCTGCTGTTAGGAAACTGGATCAGATTGATTAGCGTATCCTGATTTCGAATTGTATTTTTAAATGTTTTATGGTATTGTGCATTGAGTTTCAAGAAATAAAACAAATTTGATCCAACACTCTGACTTCTGGGTGAAGGGGGTTTTGAATGGAGAGGCACCAGACTTTACCTTGATAAAGAAGCTTCCACAGAATTGCATTTTTGACATAAAGGTAAAGGGACCCCTGACCATTAGGCCCAGTTGCTCATTTTGCTTTACTGTCCCAGGGAGCCAGCGTACAGCTTCTGGGTTGTGTGGCCAGCATGACTAAGCCGCTTCTGGCGAACCAGAGCAGCGCACAGAAATGCTTCCCTAATTCTGCAATTTATTCTAAATATGTCCTAGTTTTCCAAGAATATATCGTGCCATTTGTTTCTATAAAGTTCAGTCAGCCGCAAGAGTTTTAGCTGCTCCCCTGTATCTGCTGGCGAGATGCATGGAACATGAGTCACTGGGATGATGCATATAAGAAACAAGGACAGCTAGAAGGGTCAAAGTCTTGGAGCGTGATTTGTCTCTTCCATGCCATACTAGTGTAACTCCAGATCACTGAATGAGTGATCAGTTTCGCCTGTACTGGGATAAAGTAAGATTTGGGGCTTCTGCCTAGAATCGTATCATTTGACGATGACACATGGTGAATTGCTCCCAGGATTTGGCTGCATTCATTTCGCATCAGCATCACTGCTGCCCCGGGTCCTCTGCTTGTGCTGGGGTCATTACAAGGTGGCACGTAATGTGGGGCCATTCTTCAGCTGAAGATCTTGACAAGCCTTTTAAATGACCCCAGAACAGTTGGTTCCCGGTATACAACCTGCGCTGGCCACAACTTCTCCTTTTCATAACCCCAGTTAAACGTCTTTGCTTCAAATACATGCGTCGTAATGAATTTTGCAATCTAACCACACGCAAGACAATCCAGCAAGCGTCAGCTAACAGATTAGTGTGATTCGTTCAAGGTGCCACAAGGGATACATTGTCAGAGGCCCATGCCAGTCCACCGTGTTTCTGCACAGTCCCTTGTGTATAGCTGTGATGCTCAAGAACCAAGAGTTGTTACCGTTTTGGAGAGGAAAGCAGAATAGTGCAACACAGTGCAACTGAGCCGAGATCCAGGCAAGGAGAGAAAATGGGAACTGACAGCATTTTGTTTCTCATCTTCTGCCCTGTCCTTTTGTTTTATGTCCATTTAGCTTGCTGCCATGGAAAGCTGCCATGCGGCAGGTACATCATGTGCTACAGGTGCTTTCATGACATCCACATGACCCTAGTTGGTGGCCAGACTGGGGAAATTAACAAGCACTCTGAAGAATAAATTTCCCTAGGATGGAAAAAGGAAGAAATAGCCTGACTGACTGTTGTAGTCATCATGGCCATTACTGTACAGTTTCATTTCCAAAGATGCTTAAAGCTAAGTTTATTTTAAGGGAACAGGGTGGTATCAGTATGGGAAGTAACCATATTGAATCGCTGGCCCAGCCCCACAGCCCCACCCACACAATTAACTTTCTTCAAATGTTATGGGAAGTGGCATGTGAGCAGACAGTTCTGTATCCACGGCTGGGAACCACAGTTTTATATCTCTGCTGTGACACCAGCTGCTAAAGAACAAAGCAGTATGTCTCTTACCAGGAGAACTACACCATCCTGGTTATGCATTGGCTAAATCAGGAGTGGACAGACTGGAAGCTTCTGGGATCTACTTAATTCAGTTACGTGAACCCTGAGGCCCATCAATCAGAGACAGGTGAAAGTGGTCAGAGGTGTACCTAGGCTCCCTTGCACCCTTATAAAGGAGCTTTATCAGTGCCCCCCACCCCTGGCCCTTGCACCCTTGGCAAGAAGATGTTTCAGTGTGCCCCACATGGACCAGAAACTAAAAAGACAGAGAGCTTTTTGTCACCTTTCGCATTCCACCAGCGAACACTTCTAATAGTGCACAGGCAGGTGGGCTTATAGCCACTCTGAGGCAGAGTGCAATGGTGCAATTTTTACACTCCCCTGGGCTGGCACCGGGGGGGGGGCACTTAGCCAACCCCTAGGTATGCTCCTGAAAATGGTGATTCAGAAGGGCGGCCATAAGCTAAGAACCAAGGACTTCGGGCCTACACATATCCTTTGGGGGAGCTTTATACTTGTTGTTATTTGATATTTGAGAGTCAGAAAATCTTACCAACCTACTGCAAATAACCTAGAGATCTACCTTCCACTGATTCACCACTATAGTCCTTTGCAGGCACAAGTAAAAAAAATTGATTGGCATGACCTTCTGTTGTCCCTCCTTGCTCTTACAGGAACTATTTCATTTCTTCCTTTTTCACTAGGGCTCTGAAATGCAGGTACTAAGCACAGGAGTAGCAGGGCTTGGGAAAAGGCACACTATGGAACACTCCTACTTCCCTAATAGTAGATAGATGGCTTCAACCTCATCTGGATAGCTCATGATTTTGCTATCAAAGAGATCAACCTTATCAAGAGGTCTGAACTATTACATCATGTGTCAAATAGCTGTCCCAGGAACCTGTCGACCTTTTGTAAACTAGCTCAAACCAGTTTAGTACTTCCCCAATAAAATGACAAGGTATATTTGGGGAAGGTGTAATCAGCTAAGGCCTTTGACTTTAAGATCCTCCTGTGCTGCCTGTTGTGATTCTGACATAAACTGGAATGAACATTCTAGTGTACCTAAGGACCATAAATTAGGGTTGCCATATTTCAAAAATCTGTACCAATTCTTACCCGAAAGAAAGCTCTTGGGCTTTTTTAAAGACAAACCCCAAAGTTGTCTGGACAAACCACCGCCTTCCAGAATTCCCCCTGGACGTCACTGCTGCCTTTGAAATCCCAGTAATGTCCAGGAGAGCCCATGTGTATGGCAGCCCTACCAGACATGTCTACTCAAGCATCCCTTTTCAGAACAGACCACTTTGGGAAGTCATCCAAACTGCTGCCCATTCTTATGAAAATTCTAGTTTACCTCAGAACCATAAATTTGATTACAAATAACCCCCAAGGTAGTTCCTGAAGTTGCTTGTAGCTACACGTGTTGCTGTCATTTCCTTCTTCCTTGCATATTGCTGCCTACACACCTCCCACACAGCTCTCTAAATGTTGCCCTCATCTGTGCCGGTTGCTGGTCTCTATGATTTCAGCACTCTGTTGTATTTGGATATTCCATTCTTTCATTATTCTCTTGTTTCAAGCCTAGAGACACAGTCAGTTCCAACATTTACTGCTAAATCTCAAGAGCTACTGACCTTGGCGGATACCGATTCTTTCTCTATATACTGAAGAATGTTGATCTTTTCTACCAAGAGAGGTTGGTTGATGTCCAAAGTAAGCCTGGTAGACACCACCTGTTCTCTGAGTAAGAAGTAAATTTTAACTTTTTCCAAGTACTTCCAATGAATGGCTCAACTTCTTCCTAGCTTCCAATATTTACATGAAAACGCTCCTAAAACAATACAGTACAGTAAAGGAATTCAAGTGCAATCCTGAATAAACATCCCAAAGACCCATGTGTTAGAAGTATTGGTAAATCACAATTTGTGTAGTTTTGAACTTTGATGAAAATGCTTTTTGACATTAATGGCAGTCATGGCTAAATTGATCATTTTTCTAAGACATTGAGAGGGAAGAGACAATATAACTTTTTGGTAAGATGGCAGAAATTTACTGATTAGTAGTAAGAGTTATTGGTTTACAATGTATTAATATTTATGAAGTAGTAGTATGGTAAATGATACAGAAATGGCAAGTGCCTTTTTATCTTGAGAAATATTAGTGAAACCATGTTTTTGATAGGTTTATGATTCGGGATGAACAAAGGTAGGAATGATTAAACATATCCATCAGTTATGATAATATTTCTGATCATGGATGAGGTGATTATAGTTTTGCTGCTTGCTCTTGTTATGATCAGTAATTTCAATTTAGTTTTATTTCAGACAGAAATAGGTATGTTTTTGTGACAACAGCGAATCTGTGCTAGAGAAGCAGACATAATTTTTATGAATGGGGTAATAAGTCTGTTTGGTCTTGTTTTACACATTCTACATTTATTGTTTTGGCCTATCCATTCAAAATTTGTTTTCTTCCACCATGTACCTTTCTGAGCTTTGGAGAAATAAAGAAAAAGGTTTTCTGATTGGCTCACATCTTGGCAGTAAGTTGGGCTGGATTGTGAAACAATCATACAAATAAATGTCAACATTCTGATATACTTTTCCCTGGGAGTGCTGATGCTACTATGCCCTGGCCTGCACTGGTACTGAGGTCATATAGAGAATTTGGCATATTTCCTAGGCTACTTGGGTGATGATTACACAGTGGTTCCAACAGTCATGATGGGAAGAGTTCTCCTTAGGTTTTTTTTTTAAAAAATCTAAACATGCAAGCTTTCACGTATCTTGTTGCAGTCTTATATTTTGAGCAGGCTTGCTATGGCAGAATATGTAATTCTGGACAGTACAGCATTTTTTTCATAACACTGAATCTAGAGTATTCATTCCTTCTTACTACCACCAGCAGCAACTTTATGCTGCCTGAGAATTGCCAGCAAGAAGAACTTGATGAGAGGTAGGAGGGATGTTCTTACCTATAAAAGGAGGCAGAGCACTCAGAGAAAGCGTTCATTTATCTTTTGGAAAGTATAGCAGGCTTCACCGCAGTTGCCTTGGAAAGTTCTGTGGTGCAGGTATTGCATCTGAAGGAATGGGAGTTTCCAGGAAGTGAGGGTGCTGTAGGAGTCTGCTTCACACCCTAGAGCTGAGTCAGAATACCTTCATTTGGTGGCAGAAGTGAACCATTCGGCCAACAGAATAGATCAAAAACTCTTGGAAAGCAGCACAAATATCAATGGCCTTCACAGAAACAGGCAAGGGATGGATCCCAATGGTTTCAGTGAGGCTGGTTTCATAAGTGATGTTGCATTTTAGTCTGAAATGCGTCATTTATGAATGCTGTTAATTGCCGTTCAGAAAGTGTAAATGCACTCTTTAAAAACCTAGTGTATGTTTTTGTCACGGTAGCTGATTCATTGGATTTGCAGAAGCAGAAAATGAAAGAAATAATTTATATATTACTTGTGAAAGTGGTGTCATTCATTATTTATATATTGTACACTATATATTGTCAGTGTGCAATACATGTTTTCTGAGTGAGAGTGATAATGTATCTGAATATACCACTGACTTCATTTGATTCAATCTTAGCTTTATCTACTTGAACATACATCCTTCGACTTTGGTGCTGAAATAACGTAAACGTTATAAAGCAAATAATTAAAAGTCTTCCTTCTTGCTTCAGTGTCTTGAGATAATTGCTCAATAATACTTCCAGGGAACTGCAGCAGCCCAAATCAAATTGGTCCAGGCTGGCACCTAATATATGTCCTGAGGTGCATATTTGGTTTTTCAAGCAGTTCATTCTGTACTTCTTGGGGCTGTGGCAGATATAAGTTATTTCTGGGATAGCTAGAAAAAGAGAACCCTACCACCAGTGGCATGACCAAAAGTGGGAAGCCGGCGTAGCCCCTCTTTGGCCATGCTCTGGCTAGAGTGGCCACATGCTCTGCCCCGGTGGGCTGCTGCAGGTTTCCAGCAGGAGCGCCGCCTCCAGGGAAGCGGCTACCTGCAGCAGCACGCTGGGGCACATGACACGGAAGCTGTCTGTGAACAAACGCTGGCTCCCTCGGCGAGATGAGCGCTGCAACCCCAGTCGTTCTCGACTTGACTTAACTGTCAGGGGTACCTTTACCTTTACATTTTTATGTATATGAAACTAATTATTTTTTGTAACCTGCCTTGGGACAGTTTTGTCCTGAAAGGTGGCATATGGAATTCAATAAACAAAGAAATATTTTTAAAATGCAGCAGCAGCAGCAGCAACAACCAAGACCCCACAAACACAAAACCATCTGCAATCTAAAGCAGTACAGTCGATAATTAAGTCGTGGTTCTTGTAGATTGGCTCTAAAATTTGGAATGCTTGATTGAGCAAGAGGAAGGTAACTTTACACAGGCCATAAATCAAAGCAAATTCTTTCAAAACACTCTGACTTCAGATTAAAGTACCTAGTCATTGGGCCTTAGTCATACATACTGGCCTTCAGTGTTTCTGAGTCTCTCAAACATGAGGCATAGGTTCAGAATTCAGATACAGTCACATAGAATCTATTTAAATTTAGAAAGTGATCAGGAAACTGAAATGTGTTGCTTTTCATTGCAGGGGGAATGAACAAAGTGCAGGAAAACAAGTTCTACATTACTAATTGTAATTCTGAGATTCAGCCCCTTTGGTTGCTTGACTCACTGCCTCAGATTCTTCATCTGTAAAATGGCATCTTCTGAGTAATAGTGTGAGGATCATTGATTTGGTAACATATGTTGAATGGTTTCTACAGTTATTAACGTTACCACTTGCTGTATTTTCTTAATTACAAGTAAAATATAATGTTTATTTCAGCTGAGATCATCAACGACAACTAGCTTCCTATGTACTGATAATGTTATCCTCACCTCATTTAAACTCTTGCTTTGGAAGCCCATTTTGGCACGCTCTGGAATGATCTAAAGAACTGCACCCAGCTGGAACGCAGTCAAATTCCTGTTTCTTATCTCATACTTTCTAGAAGATTCATGTTATTAAACAATGTGATGACGGGGCTCTTATCTCAGGGCAATAATGTCTTTTAATGCTTTGACAGGATAAAACATGGAACATGGTCAATGTTCTGGCAGTCCTTTGGTGGGGTTGTGGGGTGTTGTTTTTAAAAGAATGTGACCTTTTAAAATATAGTTTCCCCCCCTCCCCATACATTGTGAAATGTCTTCCAGAAAACTCCAAACTTGGGCCTCCCAAACTTGACTTTATTAATATGTGTAGATGAGTAACATTAATCTTACAAGTAAACCAGGTTTCTGTAACTCATTTAGAAGAGTGCCCAGCCAAGGTTAAGAACCACTGAGGCTGAATATGCACTATACATTTAAAGCAGCCCTCCCAAATCCTGGGAATTACATCTCTGTGATGGCTCCAATGCCCAGCATTCTTTGGGGAGAGGAGAAATGTGCTTTAAGTGTAGGTAGCCTTAGCAGAGCAAGTCCTGAGGTGAAGTACCTATTAGGATTCTAGGCAGAAAAAAATGTTAGTTGGGGAAGGTCTGTAGTTCAGTGGTAGAACACCTGCTTTGCATGCAGAAGGTCTAATTCCCAACATCTCCTGGCAGGATTGGGAGAGATCTCTGCCTCAAATCCTGGAAAGTCATTGCCAGTCAGCATAGACCAGGGGTCAGCAAACTTTTTCAGCAGGGGGCCGGTCCACTGTCCCTCAGACCTTGTGGGAGGCCGGAGTATATTTTTTGGGGGGAAATGAACAAATTCCTATGCCCCACAAATAACCCAGAGATGCATTTTAAATAAAAGCACACATTCTACTCATGTAAAAACACGCTGATTCCCGGACCATCTACGGGCCAGATTTAGAAGGCGATTGGCCTGGATCCGGCCTCTGGGCCTTAGTTTCCCTACCCATGGCATATGGTTTCCTGATAGGATGGGAATCGCTATGTTTGAATGCTATACCTATCAGAGGCTAGAGAAGGTGGCATCCTGACTCCAAGTAAGGGGCAGATGTGATGCATGTATGTCTGTGGGCGAAGGGAAGCAGTTTTCAGTTTGAGGTAGAGAGGCTGAAAGTGTGTGCTGAGAGCTGGTTTTTCTCTGCAATCTGTGTTAGTGGACAGATCTGCCGCATTGTAGGAATGCCTGCTTCTTGCTTCCACTTACGTTCTGCTGCTTTTGTTTGTAAATAAGGCAAATATGACAAAGATACCGTCTCATGCCTGGCAAACCTGGATAGTGCTTTCCCTGGAAATTTTTGCCACTTGAGGAAGTGGGGAAGTGTAGCAGCAGCAGCAGCAGCAGCAACAACAACAACAACAACAACAACAACAACAACAACAACAACAACAACAACAACAACATGGTTTTCCTCTTTCCCTTTTGCTTTTTTCTATTACAGTACGTGGTGTAGTTTAGGATTGCCATAAGTCCGGAATTTCCCTGACATACTGCTGTCTCTAGCAGTGTCTGGGTGGAAATCAGTAATAATGTATGTGAAAATCGGGACATATGGCAGCCCATGTCGTTTTTGCCGATTTTCCATTAAAAAAAAGCTCAAAAACGGCTTTTCTGTCTGGATTTTCACTGTTTTAAATATGGTAGCCCTAGTGTAGCTAGATCAGTGGCCCTTGAGGAGGGGAGGCATTGGCATGGGTAGGACCCACATGATCAGGCCTGCCCATGTGATACAAACATCCCTACATTACTGGAGCAGCATTACAGGGGAGCCAGCTTCAGGAAAGTGACAACTTTAAAATATATGTATCAGCATTTCAATCGGCCTGCTCTGTTGAAAAGGTTTATTTTACCTTCATGGCTTTAAAATAAATTTAACTGCCTTTGAGGGTTAATTGGTATTATGATGAATGACTCCTTTTTATACTCATCTGTTCTTGATGTGCTTGTGCAATATTATTTATGATGACTGAAGGTCAGAACAAATAAATAACCATCTGTCTAACCTTATTACAAGGTGAAATGTGGAGAAACATTGTATTTCTTCCAGCCATTAGGGATTAATTAGGGCCCCTGATAGGGACACGGGTGGCGATGTGGGTTAAACCACAGAGCCTAGGGCTTGCCAATCAGAAGGTCGGCGGTTCGAATCCCCGCGACGGGGTGAGCTCCCGTTGCTTGGTCCCAGCTCCTGCCAACCTAGCAGTTCGAAAGCACGTCAAAGTGCAACTAGATAAATAGGTACCGCTCCAAGCGGGAAGGTAAAGGGCGTTTCCATGCGCTGCTGTGGTTCGCCAGAAGTGGCTTTGTCATGCTGGCCACATGACCTAGAAGCTGTACGCCGGCTCCCTCGGCCAATAACACGAGATGAGTTCCGCAACCCCAGAGTCGGTCACGACTGGACCTAATGGTCAGGGGTCTCTTTAACTTTACCTTTAGGGCCCCTGATAGGTGACATAATATTTTGATCCAGTGTGGTATAATGGCTAGTGTGTTGGGTTGGGTTTTGAAGTGGGAACACACAGGTTCTGAGCACATAAATAGCATAGACAAAAGCAACAGGTTTGAAAATTTACATTACACTGTGTTCTTTGCACTGATTACTTCCCAGGATCTGTGATCTGTGATCATTTCCCCTCTGTGCAGGATTGTGGTATAGTATGATTAAATTGATGTGATTCTTCCTGCACTTAAGCCTGAAAAATATCTGAAACAGGCAGAAAACACGGGCAGTACAGGATTCATTGGCTAAATTTTTTGTAAACTGTTCTGAAGGTGTTTCATTTTCTAAGAATTGCTCACAAGTTACATTAAGAAATGTAGTAGCTAAAGTTGTAATCTTATGTAAAGTTATTTAAGATTAAGTCCCTCTTTGTTCCAGTGGAGGCTTCCATGAAGGGATGCTGAAGGCAATTTTCTATTATTCCCCTTTCCTTCTGCAGGCCTTGCCCCCACTCTCTCTCTCACACACACACAGGCCTCTGTACCCATTAACACCACAACCATGCATACTCCCCCACAAAGAAAACCTCCATAGCAATGAAAAACGTATCAACATTCTGCTATAGAATTTATGCATATCTTTTCAGAAGTTGGACCCACTGATTTAAATTGGATTTACTCCCAGGTTAGCATGTCTTGGGTCACAACCCTAGTAATAAACAGGAAGATGTTGTCCACTTTCACTGCATATATTTTGATATGTGTGAAAGTGCTGTGGCACTCATCCTAGGTAAACTGAAAATTTCAGTAAGATTGGGATCATATAACACACCGGTGTCATTTAATTCATGCATCCAGCACCTATTATTCATTCATTTACTGCCAGTACAGAGTACCGGTACTTGTATGCCACTTCTGGGGGCTAGCCCTCCCAAGGCGCCTGACAGCTCATTTAAAACATAAAATAATTATTATACCAACGCGTATCTACGCAGAATATGTTCAACGACACTTATTCCTAAGGCACGCATGTAGTAGGATCGTGGCCTTATTGTACAATCTTATAGGTCTACTCAGTTCGATGAGAGTTCAGTTATAGACTCACTGACAGGTAAGCGAGCATAGGAGCGCATTCTTAAATCACGCGCAAATTGCCCTCCGCTCTTTGCGCCCTTTAACCCGTTAAGTTCCCAGCTTTTAAAAGTTTGACGCGTGCATGCAGACGGAGGGTTCCCACCGGCTCGTGCCGTGCCTAGATTTTAGGATCGCCGTACCCGCCCCCACTCGCCTCCTCCGCCTCTCGCTTCGCTCTGCCCCCAGCGCCCACCTGCCCGCCCCCTTTCCCTCCGCGGCGGAAGCGGCGCGTCGGCCGCACTCCGCCGCCCAATGAGTTCTTGCAGCGCGTCAACTGGCCTGGCCGGGCTGGTCCCGTCACTTCCTGCCCCCTGTAGCCGGCACGACCGAGCCTGAAATCCCAGGGAAGAGGAGGTGGAGGTGGCGGCGGTGGAGGAGGAGGAGGAAGAGGAGGGGGGCGGGGAGCAGGGAGGTTGAGCTGCGTTCGCCACCAACATGCCCTTTGATTTCAGGAGGTGAGTGCGGGCGGCGTCCCCAGGAAAGGGGTGTGTGTGAGAATGAATGGATGCATGCATGTGTAGGGAGATCCTTTGCAGCAAGCGATGGGGGGGGGCGCTGTGCACACGGCGACCCACCCCACCCCACCCCGCAGCCTCCAATATTAAGCTGGTGCAGCTGTCATCTTTCCCATCAGGATGTGGGGAGCAGGGCACGCGCCACGGTCCCTCGGGTGTGGAGCGCCCCTCTGCGGTGCTCGGTGGACGGGGAAAGGAAAGCGGGTGGGCATCCAATTAATGGGCCCATTTGGGCAGTTGTTCTACTATAAAAATCCATGAAAAAGGCTTAGCCTCGGGTTGTAGAACAAAGCCCACATCCATCTCACTTCTTTTAAAATTATTCTGATCTTTAATCTAAGGATAAAAGGTGCCAGGCAGAGCAGGCCCCCGCCCCAGCCATAATCCTCTGATCCCTAGATTTCATTTTTAAAAAGGGGGGAGTGAGTTTCTAGCACTTGTGAGACCTGAGATATGAGGCAAAATGTATTGTTCTTCTCTTTTTCTCTGTAATAGACTAGTCTGCTCCCCCACCCATTCAGTGTTTTGTTTTGTCCCACCCCCCTGGAAAACCTCTGTCAAATGCCCATGCTTCCCTCATGACTTGAGCTTTTGGCTCTTCTGCCCTATGAATAGTGGTTTCTGTACTTGAAGCATGAGTGTGAGGTAGGAGTGGGCCAGATCTGACTTGGAGAAGGGGACAAAGTGGATTCACTTTGCCAACCTTGAGGAAAAAGAAGGTGATGGTGGGAGGCAATGGTAAAAATTGAGTTTGATGACCAGGGTGCTGTAGGCCCATTTATTCCCCCTTCTTAAAAGTGGCTCTCAAGCAAAACTGGATGCTTCTTAGGGTCATAAAGGGTACGCTGAGATGAGTGACTGACAGCACAATCCTATGCATGTCTATTCAGAAGTCTTAATGAGTTCAGTAGGTATGTAGAAGTCAGAGTGAACTGAAAGGAATAGAAGTGGAAATGCCCAATAGCTGGTTTGAGATGAGCTCTTTTAGTCCCCAATATAAAAGCATGGTGACTCAAAAGAGAATAGTAATAAGGTATATGTCCTGGACACAGCTGGATAGGAAAAATAAGAGTTAAGGAGAGCAGGTACACAGGAAAGCTGAGATTTATTTCAGTCACACACTCATAAATAGCATGCTGATTTCCCTTTCAACTTCAAGTAGTCCTGGCTGTTATATCAGATGCATTGGTTCCGTTATCAAACTGCTTATGATGCCAGAGAGGTGCCACACATTCCTTGGCATAGGAATTCCCATCCCCAAGAAATGACGTTCTGTCATTTTGCCCTTCTTTGTATCAGCCTTTCTGCCTGTTTTCATAGTGCTATATGAGACTTGTGAACCCTTTAAGTGTTTTTTAAATGAGTTTGCTGCCATACCTTCTATTCCTTCTGCCCCTGTTCCTTCCAGCTAATGTAACATTTCTATTATGCATATTATTGCAAAACGGCATTTCCCTTAATCCTTACTATTTTCAGCCATTATCCCATTGTATTATAAGATCCTCAAATTGAAATTTGTTCCGTGCAAGCTGTGTTGGTATGCAGCAGTAGGAAGGAACCTGTGGTCCCCTATATATTTTACTGGTGGAAGTTGGAGTCTGATAACATCTGGAGGGCCGCAGGTCCTCCTCACCTCGCACCCGATTTTACAGGATTGCAGGCTTTTAGATTGCACTTTAAAAATGCTTCTTCACTGAAACAGTTCTTCCTTTATTTTGAGGGGTAGGTGGTTTGTAGTGCCCTTAAAAAGTTCGCTTTCTGCAACCGAGTGAGACAAGTGAATCTTGTTCTCTGGCTCCTCTATTGGTAGGCATGCCTGAGAGAGCAGTTTCTGGTTGCTTGTCTCAAGGTGCTTGATGCCAAAGATTCCACAGCCAAGCTTGAAAACCTCATTTGCTCTCCTAACATGGGGCAATGCAGTTCCCTGTGTACTTCCTTCCACCTGCGTCTTGAGAGGGTACCACCTCTGCATACATTTACTAGGTGTGCTTACATCTTTCCCTGAGGGGTGGGGAAACACAGGTGAGGATGTTGTCCTTATAAATGGAAACATCCTATTATTATATAACACTTCAGATGCACCTTGTATTTTGTGAGGTCCCTGCCCCAAGGCCTTATGACATAAGTTAACACACAAGCAGCAGGCATAAAGGGAGGGTGTGATGGCCTGACGACTGGCCATAGGGTGGTTGCATGCAAGGTGTAGTTTTGGAGGAACATGTAGGTGTGTAGAAGCTTAAGGATTTTCCAAACATATTATTATTATTATATAACATGTTACTCTTTCTCCATCAGATACTTCAAGGCACCTGGGTGTGTTGGGGAAGGAAATCTCAGGGTACAGTTGAATAAGTCATGCCTCCTTAAACTGGCAATGGAAAAACACTGTTGTTTTCCATGACACAAACAATGACCCAGGAAACGTGGGACAATGGCATATATTGTGCTTTTCTTCTCAGTAGAGGTGCCTAATCTCTGCACTTGTTTGACTAACATATATTAAAATTTATTTGGGAAGCTGTCCAGGTACTAATGCTGCTTGTCAGGCTCGGCAGCAATTATTATGCAAAGTATTTTATATTAAGAGTGTTAGTCTTTGAGTGATCCGGAATTTGTTCTGCTCCTGTTGACAAACATGAATACTTGAATGATAAGGAACATTGTTTTATGTTCCCTTTATGCACTTTAAATGTGCTAGATTAGTTTGAAACGGATGCTTGGCTAAGGTTTCAGATACTCTTAGTGCTTTTCTTTAACTTGTGACTTAATTTCCCAATCCCAAATTCTTTAAAAAATAAACAAATATTTCAGTTGCATTTGTATCTTAACCTTTATCTCAGGAGCCTAGAGCAGCAAGCATGGAAGGATTCAGTTTCCCCCAAATTCACCAGTATAACTCCTACATAGAACTCTTCCGAACTGGAACCAGAAGTGAATAGCTGCTTCATTTCTTTCATAAGTTGCCCAGAACGATATGTTGCCTGGAATGAAATGTAATATCTGTGTGTCTAAATAGTCCAGTTCTGTTCTCAGCAGCTAGACAAACAGTGAACATGCAGTAGAAATACTCCCCCACACTCCATAAATATCCTTCATTAAAGGAATAACCCGTCTGCAAATGTGCCAAGTAAAGAACCAGAGCTGCAAGCCTTAAGAGCTGTCAACTGCCTGAGCCAGTGCTAGCCTGGGGCTGATGAGAATTTAAGTCCAAAATTTCTGGAAGGCACCAGGTTAGAGAAGGTGGTGTACCGTAAATGGACAGATAAGATTCTATTTCCTGCCAATTACGATTACAGTGGTACCTCGGGTTACAAACGTTTCAGGTTACAAATGCTTCAGGTTACAGACTCCGCTAACCCAGAAATAGTACCTCGGGTTAAGAACTTTGCTTCAGGATGAGAACAGAAATCATGCTCTGGTGGCGCGGCGGCAGCAGGAGGCTGCATTAGCTAAAGTAGTGCTTCAGGTTAAGAACTGTTTCAGGTTAAGAATGGACCTCCAGAAAGAAGTAAGTTCTTAACCCGAGGTACCACTGTACTTTCTGATAGCAGATTCCACGATGGCCTGCTTTTGAAATATTGGTTTGCTGCTCTGAGTTAGTTATCTGGTAGCTGACCCCAGGACCTTGGTAGTCTATATAGATCTCATATCTTCTTCTTCTTCTTCTTCTTCTTCTTCTTCTTCTTCTTCTTCTTCTTCTTCTTCTTCTTCTTCTTCTTCTTCTTCTTCTTCTTCTTCTTCTTCTATTTTAAAAAAATATTTATTGAATTTTATAACAATTAATGATGCACATCTCATTCATCATGTTATTTACAATTATTCTCCCTCCCCTCCTCTGGATTTCCTTCAACTCTCCCGCTGGATTTCCTTCAACTTCCCCACTGTTATTTAGTTTTATTTATCGTATCCTGCTTTTCCTACACCAAAATAAAATCCCTTATCATTTCTCTAAAATATCTGTTACTCAAATGAAGTTGTGAAAGTTCATTCAAATCCTGCCAGTGAATCCAGTCCATTCTGTTGTTTCTGCAAATAAACTGTAAATGGTTCCCAGACTCTTTTGAAGTCCTTTTTGTCCTTCTTTCATAGTTTGTTAGCTTAGCCAATTCTGCATAGTTCATCAGCTTTTCTTGCCATTGTTCCTTAATGGCATGGGTGTCAAACACAAGGCCCGGGGGCCAAATCCGGCCCGCCAGACCTCGTCGTGTGGCCCGCCAAGCGCCCCAGCCAGCGGGACCCAGCAGCGGGACCTTGCTGCTGAAGCGCTGCGCCGACAAAGCGCCGACAAACAGCTGGGGCCGGGGGGGTAGAAAGGCGGCTGGAGCAGCGCCGCACGGAGAGTCCCGAGCCTCTGCGACGCAGCAGTGCGCTGTAGCACTTTGAATCCTCCTCCTCCTGCCACGGCTCGGCGCCTGGAAACGGCTGCTGCTGCTGCTGAAGCACAGACAAAGCACCCAGCAGCGCCGCGTGGAGAAGGAGGAGGATTCAAAGTGCTACAGAGCACTGCTGCGTCCCAGAGGCTTGGGACTCTCTGCACGGCGCTGCCGGGCACCGACCCGGCAAGCCGCCTCCTCCTCCTCCTCCTCCTCTTGCCTCACCTCCTCCTCCTCCTGCCGCGGCTCAGCCTCACGAACGTGCAACTCTGAGGCTTTACGCACTTCTCCTAAAACGGACACCCGCTGCCTCACGCTGCACGGGAAATGCTTTTTGCCCCTGGGTCCCTTCACGCTCTTTTCTGGCGCTGAATCAAGGCGGCAACCCCCCCTTCCCTTCCTTCCTTCCTTCCTTCCTTCCTTCCTTCCTCTCTCTCGTTCTTATTCTTTCTTTCCCTCTCCTTCCTTCCTTCTTTATCTCTGTCTTCTCTCCCTCTTTCTTTTTCTTTCCTTCTTTATTCCTTCTTTCTTACTCTTCTTTCTCTCACCTCTTTCCTTCCTCTCTCCCTCCTGCTCCCTCTTTTCTTTCTTTCTTTCTTTCTTTCTTTCTTTCTTTCTTCTTTACTTCCTTCCTTTCTTCCTTCCGTCCTTCCCATCTTTCTTCCTCTCCCTCATTCTTATTCTTTCTTTCCCTCTACTTCCTTCCTTCTTTCTCCCTTTCCGTCTTCTCTCCCTCTTTCTTTTTCTTTCCTTCTTTATTCCCTTCCTTATTTCCTACTCTTCTTTCTCTCTCCCTTTTCCTTCCTTCCTCTCTCCCTCCCACTCCCTCTTTTCTTTCTTCCTTCCTCCCTCCCCTCCCCTCCCTCTCCCTCTCCTCAGAAACATAGGATGCTGCTTTATACTTCTGGCCCTTAAACCCTGGAACCAGGAGAGCAGCTCCAGTGAGTCAACCTCAGCCAGTCCCTTTGGTGAAGGGTGGTGGCTCACTGGCAGAACATCTGTCCTGCATGCAGAAGGACCCCAGCATCTCCAGGTACTAGTAGCTCTGCAAAGGTCCTGCATGAAACCCTAGCGAGCCTCCACCACCCAGTGCAGCTACCAAAAATCATTTTTCAATAAATTGTACAATAATTGTACATTTGAATATCTACTTGCCATTATTCTGACTATGTTTCTGCTTTCAGAGCTAGTTATTACTTACATTATTACAAAAAACAGTAATAATTGAATGCAGTGACAATAATTTATGATAATAAAGAGTGGACACATAGTCCTACAGATACAACCGGCCCTTTGAGGGTGACCAAACTGCTGATGCGGCCCCTGATGAATTTGGGTTTGACACCCCTGCTTAATGGTATTTCTTCCATCTTCCAATATTGTGCAATCAAGATTCTTGCCGCAGTTGTAGCATACATAAATAATGTCCTTTTTTGGGGGGGTAGCTCTTGATTTGAGATACCTAACAAAAAGGCTTCAGGGTGTTTGACAAAATTCATTTTAAACATTTTTTTCAATTCATTGTATATCATTTCCCAATATTTTTAATGCATTTGCATTCCCACCACATATGATAAAATGTTCCTTCCTTTTCCTTACATCTCCAACATCTGTTATTTTCTTTCCTAAACATATTTGCCATTTTCACTGGTGTGATATACCATCTGTACATCATTTTCATGTACTTTTCTCTTAATTGTATGTAATCTGTGAATTTTATATCAACTTTCTGTAATTTTTCCCAACTTTCAAATTGGATGTTGTGTCCCACATCCTGAGCCCACTTAATCTTAACTGATTTAAGCTCTTCATCTTTGGTTTCCCACTCTAATTAAATACTATATGCTTTTTTAACAATTTAACATTCTCTTCCATTATTTCTTTTTGAAATCTGGAGATTGTATAACTAAACCCCTTTTTATTGTCTTCCTTAAAATTTTCATTTAATTGCCTATAGTGTAGCCAACTTTGTAAATAGTCTTTCAGCTCATCATACTCTTTTAGTTTGAGTTTACCTTCTTCTGTTAATAACTCTCTATATGTCAACCACCTTACTTTTTTGGTCGATTTAAGTGAAAATGCTTCAGTGGGTGACAGCCATCATGGTGTTTTCCGCTCTAACAAATCTTTATATTTTCCCCACACTCTTATTAGTGACTTTCTTAGTATATGGTTTGAAAAACCTTTATGTATTTTCGCTTTCCAATACCATAAATATGAATGCCAGCCAAATCTATTGTCATGTCCTTCTAGTTCTAACTCTTCTTCTTTTTCCAATTTTATCCAATCCCATATCCAAGCAAGACATGCAGTTTCAAAATACAGTTTCAAATCTGGGAGAGAATATATATCAATGGCTTGATCTCATATTGATCTCATATCAATGGCTATTGGGGAAAATAAGTACAGGTATTTGACAATGCAATCCTATACAGGTACATGTCTATTCAGAATCAATCCCCATTTGTGTCCTGTGGAACCTATATTCACGGAAGTATGTTAAGTATTAAAATGTATAAGAAATGGCTTTTCTGGAGAACTGGATTTGTCTACTGATTTGATAACTTGTACTGCTTGTTCTTCCCATAACCCTTACATGGGCTGTGATAATGCAGAGCAGTTTGTGAGCAAAATTATGTACTAAATTGGTTCTGTAAGGATGTTTGTATAGTCCTTCCACGTGGAATATAATGTTAGTCCTGAGGCTATGCGGCACGGCAGTAGGTGTATTTTTTAAAATAAACGAGATCGGAGATACAGCCTGTGTAAACTCCTTGTTTAGTAGACCAAGTGATATTAATGCTCTGGCATTTTCTAGTACCTAGTGACAATGGTGAGTACCTGGTGGTCACTTATAAACGTAACTTCAGTCAGAGCAATTTCTGACATTTACATCATGCAACATTGCAACAGGGATGGGGAAACCTTTTCTAGCCCAAGGGCTGTATGCTAGTGATGGATGGGTTTAGTAGAGGCGAAAGTGGGTTTGACCACAGATGTGACATTTTAACCTTGTCCAGTAGACTTCATTCCAAGAAGTCTCTCCATCCTCTATTTGGGCGAGCAAGACTCACTGGCACAGTTCAAGGACACATTCCAACCAGGTGAAGAGCACCTGAGGGTATGGAGGAGGGCTGGTGGGGGAATGTGGCTTGGAGAGAGTCCCGAGCCCCAGATAGAGGGGCTTCATTAGGCTCCTAGGCCTCAAGTTCCTTACCTCTGCAAGGGCTTATGATGCTACGACAGTTCTTTGTATGGGTACCCAAAGTCAAAAAGGATCTTATAGAGTTGGAAAGGGTGTGGAAAAGGAGAGCCAAAACTATTATGGGGTTGAAGCATCTAACCTACAAAAAAAGGCTGAAGCACCTGAGGCTTCTTAGATCTGGAAAAAGATGGCTAAAGTTTCATCTATTCCCTCCATCCCCTTATTGGATGTCCCTATCCTGGGAGGTACACCCTACTCATCTGGTTCTAACTGACCATATTTCCTACTAGATATAGAATAATAGAATTGTAGAGTTGGAAGGGACCCCGAGAGTCATCTAGAACAGCCCCTTGCAATGTAGGACTGTAACACAGAAAAGAGAGATGGGGGTGGGGTGGTAAAGCTGTAATTCTCACTTTTGACATTACCACGTCTGTGATATCATTGTTTCAAGGGCAACCTGTTTATGGTAGCATCTCCTGAACGTAGTGGGTGGAGATGCTGTGGGTGAAGGTGAGTGTGAATGATGAGCAGATTATATATAGGCACCTGTGTTTGCTCATGGAAAATGGCAAAATGTGTATTAATGATGATCTTATCCATTGCACGGCAATGTGTTAGAATAATTTTGCAATGACTGTGTTGCTAATTTTACTTTGCTTCTAAAACGGTTTTCTAAACAGTTGCTTTGATTAGTGACCAGCACTCTAAGTTTGGCGAGCAAACTGGTGACCTGAGATAGCTTGTTGGTAAAGTAACAGAAATTCGTTACAAAGGTGCCAGTTTTAATGATGAAGAGAAGAATCTTTTAATTGGCTTCCTCAGGTATACAAGAAAGGCAGAATACATGGAATATATGCTAACTTTTTGGATTAAATTTATATATTTAGTTAGCATCTCTGTTTTGTAGCTAGTAACACTTGTGTGTACTGGAGGTAGTGGATGAGAAACCATTTTACACTACCAATGGGTTTTATAAAGGTCTCCACTTTTGCATAAACCTAATGGAATTACTGTGATTCGCTGCAGATAAAACCTCGTATTTTAGCTCTTAAGTAAAAAGGATTTTTGGACTTTTGACTTGTTTTCCTTACCATTGGACCTAAGGCAGTTACTCTGAAATTAAAATTTGAGAGCCCTTATAAAATGTATTATATAAGCTTATGTGACCCAATTCTAATCTCAGATTGATGTTAATTTGGCAAAAGCCTTTATATAATAAAATAGAAATCTGGACTTAGGAAGTCTCTAGTAAATTTTTTTGTGACTGGTTGGTAAGAACTTAAAAAGAGCAACCGTCTTTCTCTCTTCTTAGCTCTGCAAAATTCGGGTGCCTCTGGCTGGAAAATTGGGTTATAAATATGTCTGAAAGCCAGGTGTTGTGGTTGACTTGAGGTAATGCCATATATACATAAAATATTGTTCTATTCCAAATGGGGTATTTTAGTGGCCAGACTGCACTGTGCGCAGTATGGTTTAAATAGGGTTTGTGATGTCATCTGTCCTTATTAAGGAGATACTTAGAAATATTTTTGTAGTTCTTTCTCCTCATATAGTACATCCCAGAATGTTGTCGTATAACTCAGCATCCCCTCAATATCCTATCTTTACCAGGCATAAGCAGTACTGGGTGAGTTGCTAAGGGAATATGTGACTGATGAGAGAAAATGTTACCCAGTGGGCCCTTTCTGCAGTGCCCCCTCCCCATTTGTGGAATGCTCTCCCCAGCGAGGTTCGTCTGGTGCCTTCATTATATATATTTTAGGCTCCAGGCAAAACGTTGCTCTTCAACCAAGCATTGGTCTGATTACTACAGTATTCTATAGCCTTTTAAATGTCTTGGTGGGAGAGGGGCTTATTGTTCTGTTTCTGTTTTAACTATTTATTTGTGCTTTTATCTTGTATTTTTATCTTGTGGAGCACCTTGAAATGAAGGGGGGTATAGAAATCTAATAAATAAAAATACATATTAACATATCTTTGCAAATGACTTGCCACTTAAACCTTGAAAAGAATGATGTTACACCACAATATTATTTATTAAACAATTTCCTGAAATCAGATTGACTAGAATATTATGCCATGAGCTTTTGTAGGCTCTGATTCTGTTTTGTCAGAGTATGGAAGTAACTGACTGGGAAAGCAGCAGGTAGGTTTAGTATGAAATGTTTGGTACTACGTCATGAGAATATCAAAATTATTGAGGTCTTCCTCCATTACGTAGTTAGGAATTTGGCACAAGCACAATCCAAGAAATCTTTCTTACCAATGCTTAAAAATCCTGCTATGGCTTATTTTATGACTACGTCTTGTTTTCGGAGAAACAGGGTAGTTGCAAAATGTAGACCATGAGCTTCAGGACATCTCGGTCCGGTATACCTGAAGGAGCGTCTCCACCCCCATCGTTCTGCCCGGACACTGAGGTCCAGCTCCGAGGGCCTTCTGGCGGTTCCCTCATTACGAGAAGCCAAGTTACAGGGAACCAGGCAGAGGGCCTTCTCGATAGTGGCACCCACCCTGTGGAATGCCCTCCCACTAGAGGTCAAAGAGAACAATTACCAGACCTTTAGAAGGCATCTCAAGGCAGCCCTGTTTAGGGAAGCTTTTAATGTTTGATGGATTTCTGTATTTTAGAATTTCTGTTTTTTTGGAAGCCGCCCAGAGTGGCTGGGGGAACCCGGCCAGATGGGCGGGGTATAAATAATAAATTATTATTATTATTATTATTATCTTCACATGTACTTAATATGAGAAGCCAGTATTCCATTACAGAGCATGCTAGACCACATAGGTCAGATTGTGCTGTGGGATCCCTTTGTCCTTTTCAGCCAATACCAGGTATTTGATTGGGAAGTATTTCTACGGTAGTGGCAGCCATAAATGGCAGCTCACAGAACAGAAAGTGAATTTGCTAATATACTGTATTTTTTCATCTATAAGATGCCCCAATGTATAAGATGTCTCCTATTTGGGGGGACTCAAAAATACACATTCCACCCTCGGCACTATCCATGTTCCCCAACCCTCCAGAACACATTTTACAGAAGCACAGGGAGCTGCAAGGGGGAAGGAACTACCAGTGAAAATTGCCTCTTCCCACAGTAGGATCTTAGGATCCAAGTCATTGTAGATATTAGTACTATGGCAAATTATGGATATTTACAATTGTACCAACCAGGCAGCCTAGGAAATTTACTTCCATCTCTCAGAGAAATACTTCTATGGTTAGTAAACCACCATTCCTTGCTTATGGGAAGTCTTGACTCCTATCTGGTGTAAAAGAGCTTTTCCACATATCCGTGATGCTTGCTGCCCTCACAAGCTGTGCTGGAAAGAATTTTTCATACGTCCTTCATCGTTCCTTTCTCTGCCTCCTTCCCCCCCCCCAACTATTATTTGTTATTAATATATATCAAAATAATATATCGAAATAGGTGCCTTTTTTCTATTTCAATGTGGTGTGGATTTGAGTTGCGTAGCTACCTTCAGTTAGTATAGTGAGAATCAGGTGATGTCAAGATTGCGCAGGATGCAGGTGATTGCTCTGCAATCTGCATTTTAAAGAGCCAATAGGGAACTATTATTGGGCATTGTATTCATCCACTGCTTCTCTTGCAGTGACTTTTTTTTAGGTTTCAGTCCAAAAATGGGTTGGTCTCCTTGAATACCACTTCTATTACTTGAACATATTTATCCTGTTACTTGAATATATTTTCCTCTCTGATGATGTAACCAAGTCCCTGGCTGGCTTAAAGAGGAGGGGAATTCAACATCATGCATATATTATTTATTTGCTTGTACACTCTTGCTGCCCAATAGAAAGGACAGACTTTTGGCATTAAGCACAAGCTGAATTTACAAACTTAGCTTCGAAAGTCAAATTTGTCTAATGTGGTTTTTCACACATCGTCCAAGCCACTTTAACTCTGTAGTGAGCCTGGAAAATATTCCGATAAAGCCATCAGAGAGGCTTATTGGACATGCCTGCAAAAGGTTCAGAGCAAATCTTTAGTATACATGTTCAGTGCACACATGCACACACATACATACATTCCCAAATACTATTCTAGCCAAACCTCCAAATTAGTGAAACTGAATGAACATAGTAGATAAAGTGTAATAATAGTTGGCATGTGAGTTTCAAAACAAGAATTCCCATGACCTGTAGCAGAGTGAGGAATTTTTTTTCTGTTATAAAATGATTGTGGATATAGTTCCACAAACTTATGCAAAGCACAGTCTTCAACCATGATGGATGGGGTCTGCATTTTGTCCTGCTAAAAAAAAGCCAGCTAGTGCTTTGTGGATTGCATCTATTTAGGATGCAACCCCTTTCAAGCATTTTCTTAGAAAATGTTCCCTGGACCTTTTCAGCACACATGTAGTCTTTTTCAAGTAGTACGGCACTTGTTTGCACCTTACAGTGATGTGGCCACCAGTTTGCATAGGAAGCCAGTAAGATTGAAGGTCTGGAGTTGCACAGGTTAGTTCACACCAAGAATGGACATTGGAAACCCCGGTAACTTTTGTGCCTTTTTTGGTGTGTGGCAGGGGATTGCTTTCCTAATTTCTGGGACCACAGGAGACTCCTCCATAGATGTGCCTCTCCTATGATAACAATAAATGGGCTCATGATTGGCAGCCCACTGGGATTGCACTGCCAGGGGCAGTGCGCTCCCCCTGCGCTCCTCTGCCTCTGCCAGTGATGATTGGCACATAGATTGCATTTTGTTTAGCTAGGGCAGGGGCGTCTTAGTTATAGAGGCTAGTGGCGCGGGGAGGTCGGACGCGGCACCTCCCTGCATCAGTTCGCCGCCCTCACCCGCCTCCACCATGCTGAGCAGCGCCCAGAGCCTCCGTCCCATTGGAGTGCTGCCTGCCTGAAGGGCTGCCTCTTGCCTTTCCCATCTCTCCCTCGGGGGAGCTGCCGAAGTGCCAAGGCCCACCACGATGCGCGCATGCTTCGCCAAACCCTTGCAGTGTGTGAGGGCTGCCAGGAGGTGAAATGGGGTGGTGGTGGTGCCGGAGGGATCTTTGAATGTGGGGGGGGCACGCTGGAGGGATCTTTGAACCACGGTGCCAGATATCCTTGAAACAGCCCTGAGCTAGGGAGATGACAAGATTTTGCATTTGAATATAACCTCCTTCTGTTTTTCAGCTAGGCAACTCAGTAGCCCCAGCATTTTAGCCTCCCATTCTCTTCCTGAGTGAGTACCTCATTGGTGTTCTGTTCTTCTTAATGAGATGAATATGCCCGTCCCAAATAGTGCTACATCCTTGTTTGCTGGCAGCCTGCTCTCCCTCTCTTGAGAAACTTCCTCTGCTTAATTTCAATTAGCTTTTGGAACTGGAATTAAAAGGGAGGAGCAGACTGGTTCTGATTGGTGTTCCTGTTCCTCAGTTCCAAGTGTGGCCAACCAGTAAGTTAAAAGCCAGAGGAGTAAAGGACACTGGAAGAGTGTGCTTATCTTCATTTTATCTGTTTGACAGATGTTAATCCCTTAGTCACTTAATAATCAGTAGGCATTTATAACAAACACTTTATTCATCCTGCTTAGAATAGGTGTTTTTCAGCTTCATAAAGATTCATGTTCAAGTTTTGGAGAATAACTTCCCTTGTTTTTGTTTTTTTCATTCTTACATGAGTCATACCAATGGAGAAAAATTGCATTATGGGACAGTAATATTTACACACCTTTCCTGCAGTGTAGCATAGTGGCTAAGAGACTGAGATATGAACCGGGGAGACCTTGATTTGAATTGAGCCTCTGCTATGAACTCCCTGGTTAACCTTGGGTAAATCACTCTGGTCTCAGCCACAGTCCCCTGCCAT
This sequence comes from Zootoca vivipara, assembly GCF_963506605.1. Lineage (NCBI taxonomy): Eukaryota > Metazoa > Chordata > Lepidosauria > Squamata > Lacertidae > Zootoca > Zootoca vivipara. The sequence continues at coordinate 74,830,100 of NC_083277.1, read as the reverse complement.
CTGCAGTATGGGCAAGAATGATACTGGCTTACATTACAGGGGTGCCACAAAGACTACAACTAGATAATGTGTGTGAAGTGCTTTGAACGTTTGAAGTTGCTATACAGGTGTCAAGTATGCATTGCTATTGCTTCTGCAAAGGAAAAAAATGGTAAGCAAATTTGCGTAACTTGCACTTTCCTCACACAGTTACAGGTAGGTAGCCGTGTTGGTCTGATGTAGTCGAAACAAAAAATAAAAAAATTCCTTCCATTAGCACCTTAGAGACCAACTAAGTTTGTCATAGGTATGAGCTTTCGTGTGCATGCATGAAATCTGAAGAAGTGTGCATGCACACGAAAGCTCATACCTATAACAAACTTAGTTGGTGCTACTGGAAGGAATTTTTTTATTTTTTGTTTCCTCACAGTTCATGATGCAGTTATGGAGGTTTAGTTGGCTTCAAAACAAATATAACAAAACTATGAAGGTTCATTGGTGCTTACCAATGGGCAGGACTGGCCAATCCACTAGAAGCAATTCATCTCAGGAAGCAGATATTGGGAGTGGCAGCAGCCCCAGCCCCATTCCCTCGCCTCCTGAGCTCCTGGCGATTCCTCTCTGTCAGAGATCAGTGCCTCAGGCCTGAATGAGCCTACTTCCCTCAGGCACACTGGAGGATGCCGTACCGTTGCCAGCAGATTCAACTGCCAGTCCATTCAGCTTCTGTCCATGAAATGGAGGGGTGGGGCTCAGGGCACCATCTTGTCTTGTGCCTCAGGCAGCAAAATGTCTTGGGCTGGCCCTGGTATTTGTGGTAACTGACGGGAACTTTCAGCTTGCTGTTTTGGGAGAGTATTCCTGGTCGTCACAATTCCTTGGTGGAGTTCTGTGGCGTTGTGCTCTCTGCTCCCACCCATACAAGATGAACTAAGTGAGCAAGATGCGGTAAAAAGAACAGGGAGCGTATATGCGTCCCCTGTGGCTCTTTCCCTTCACCCTGCAGCTATAAAGTAATGGAGTCCTGCTGCATAGTGAAGTATTTCATTAAAACTGCCTCATTTACTTTGTTTTTGGTTACATTTGTTATTTCAAACAGTATCCTTATAGTGTATAAATACAATTATTTGTATAAAATATAAATGATTCTGGTGTTTTTGCATAGTAGGGCCTACAACTGTGCCTGTAATTACCCGTGTGATAAGCAACATTGGAATGTGCTTCACAATGCAGAGCACCATGAAAGAGTACTTTGGCCCTTATGTTCTGGCTTTTTGAGTTGTACACTGTAGCATGGGCGTAGGCAGGGGGTAGGAGGGGGCAATTGCCCCCCCTTAGAAGCAGGGCCGCTGGCCAGCCTGCCCCGCTGCCCGCCCAGTGCCGTCTCCCTTCTCCCTGGCTGGCTGTGGGGCGGGCGGAGGGAAAGCCCCAGAGCCGCGCAAAGCGTTTGGCTGGCTTTCCCTCCGCCCACCCCACAGCCAGCAAGGGAGAAGGGAGACGTCCCTTCTAGCCGGCACAAGGTCTGAGGAACAGCGGTTGAGAAACACTGGACTAGACGGCACCAGATAGCATAAATAAAATGTGTCAAGTTTTTAAAGTGTAGCAACACTCCCTGTTGTTTCTGTCCTTTCTTCTTCTTCTGTACTCAGCACATGATTTTAAAAAAAGAACTGTGGCTTTTTAAACCACTCCTCCCCTTTTCCTTCATTCCTTTGGACTAGGATGTGGAAGGGGTTGGCTGAATTATGTGGCTTGCTTCTGTTTGATTCTAAAGAACAAGAAGAACAATAAATAAATAAATAAATAAATAAATAAATAAATAAATAAATAAATGCACATGAAAGTGCAACTACAGACACACTAAGCAGGTTTTATTGGCTTTTGTGTGAAGGTCTGAAATAGAAAAAGCCGCAGTGGATTCTGTAAAACTGCGAAATTAACTTGCTCCTTTAAACCTAGAACAGCAACTTCTTCTTTCTTAATATTAGTCATGGTGCTGTTGCGCATTGTTTGTAACAATAATTAAGTGCTAAGTCGTAGGACAGAAGCTATCCAAGTTGGATTCTGCTTGTGAATGGGTTATTTTGCTGAAGCTGATGCCACGGTTTGATTTCTCCTGTATGACTCACTTTGGAAAGTCATCTTGGAGAAGTGTGAAAAAATAAAGGGAATATTTTAAGATAATAAATAAATAAATGAGTGTGTTTTCTGTGTAATCTGAATAACAAATGTTGCACTTTAGTGTGTGCTGGGGGTGGGGGAGTTAAAATTAAGGAGGGCTCCCCACAGCTCTATTTGGGAGGAGATGAGTAATTATCATATGGTGGCTCCTTGGAAAACTATTTCAAACCTGCAAATGTTTTAAATTTGGAAGCTAGAATGTCAAGGCCTTCAAGTGATTGAAGTATTGGGGAATCAGTTATACAAACTGAACATCCATATTGGAACTCTGGAGGAAGCTAGACCAGCACAACACAGGTTAGTTGGTCTTGCCTGTAACTCATCTCACTTCCTAGAGAGGATTGATGGACTTGGCTGTGCCCTGTCCCCCCGCCCATAAGAAGAGTTCAGTGGTAGTGGGAAGAAAATAACCTCATTGGCCTATGACCAATATATGCTTTTAATGTCATAATGACCTCATGAGCCAAGTGACCATTCCTGTGTCTGCAGTGAGGTCAAAGTGCAACCTCAAAAGCCATCAATATACGGTAAGGTATTGGACTTTTAAGAGGATATTCAGTAGTAGGCTGTCTAATGGGAGCCTGAAAGAGATATCTGATGGCAGCGCAGGGAGGAGCATTCAGTTCTTGCAATAACATTGGATTATCAGTGAGTTAAGACAAAGGTGTTGCTCTTCCAAGGGTCTGCTCTCCTGTCCCTGATATATTGTGGTATTAACAAGCAGCTTTTAGTTGGTATTTGCCAATACTCAGCACCGTCACTTTTCATTCTGCATCCTTGGCATTTCCTGGCACTATAGGTTAACTATAGGTGAACATTACCCATGCTAAGTCTAGCCTACCAAGCTTCCTGGCTCTTCTCAACAGAGAGGGCACACTAGCTTGGAAAGGGGCATGAGATCCAAAATGGATACCTTTGTAAACATAATTTAAGATACTTTGATATCCAGTGAGTGGGAAGCTCTGGCAAATGATAGGACCAAGTGACAGCACAGACTCTTGAGTGGCCGCACAGAATCATAGAAACCTTGAACAGCAACGTGGGTAGAGTTGACAGCAGCATGTCTCCTAGAGAGGTGCATAGATTTTGCATATCTAGTCAGTCTTTTCTCATCTGGGATTGGCACCTGCAGCCTCTAGAAAAACCATGTCTCTGATCCAAGCCATTCAAAGGGATGTTCCAAGCTTGGTAGCTGCCACTTAGGACTACGGGTACATTTACAGGTCGTGCATGCAACTACATAACAGAGCTGTTTGGTGCATCTAGCTGCATGGCAGGGCAAACTTAACCATGGCTATGCTACCTTGCAAATCCATCCAGTAAGAGTGCTAGCAACCACCATGGGGTAAAAAGGTTGATTGATGTTCCCTTCTGTAGAGTGCATAGGAGAGCAACTGGGTATGAAGGAGCCTTTTATGGTTTTATTTTAAGCTTGAGTAATCTGGCCATCTCTGACAGAACGTGGTGCTCTTGCCAGGCCCATTGTATTGTTTCTGGCTGTTCTAACTGTTTAGGATTTGAGTGCCTGTGACCTAGCATTACTAAAGAAGCAAAGATAAATTATCCTGTGGTCATTGTTTCAGAGCAGTGACCCAAGGAAAAGTTGGAACTCATTCGTTATTAAATAATACGCTTCTCAACATGCTTGATGGGTGTGATTAAATGTTGTCCTTTCCTAAAAGGTATTGAAGGGTTGGGTGGGTTTAATTTGCTTAGCTTTGGAACCTGCTTTCAGTGCTGTGGCTTAGCTCAGGGGTGAGGAACCTCCTGTTCCATTGGCCTAACTAGCTCCAATATAAGGTCCCCCCCCCCAAAAAAAACACCCTTTGCCAACTTGCCCTGCACCTGACATTTGTGGTGTCAGGTGCAAGGCAGGTGAGGATATGGCTCTAAAGGAACAACTAGAAGCTTAAAATGAGTTCTAGCTTGTTCCTGTGCAAGCAGGCCTTCTTTGCTGACGGGGCTCCCCGGTGCTTTGCAAGTACAGATAATGATCACTGGTGCTTGCAAAGAGCTGTGCCTTTGACCACAACAGTTTGATTTCAAACTGTGTAGCTGAAGGAAAATGAGTCACCTGGCATTGTTGTATCATTGTGTGATTGACAATCTTGTTGGCTGGATCCAGTTCTATATTCCTGTTTCATCAGGATAAATTGGAAAACAGTGAATGCCCTTGAATATGTGCAGAGTCCTGTAACTGGATCATGGAGTAACAAGAGTCCTATATTTGGGATTTTGGGATGGGGGATAGATCTGCAGGTCAGATGGTGCAAATTCCCAGATCAGAATCCCTTATTTTGTGAACTAAGCGTATGGATTTGTCCATGCACCATGTACAGTACTACAGTTTTGACTTCCCTGTATGGATTCTCTCCTGCTTCCCTTCATTTCCACCCCTGGATTTGTGTGTTGGATAAAGAAAGTAGCTGTGAGATTGAATTTGTAAAATCATTGGCCTTTCCTGTGTATATTCTCAGATATATCATAAGAACTTTCATTAGTTTTCATAACTAAAGATATTGACATTGGAGGAAGGAAGTTTGCAGGTACCTCCCAATATCCTTTCCAAAAGCATTGTTACATGGTGAGCTACCGTAATATAGATAATGAAGCTGAAAGGTCAAAAGTTTATTTATTTATTTTGGACTGTAGTAGAATAGCCTTTTAGGAACTGCTATTTTAAAAAAAATAGCAACAAGAAGCTCTCTGTACCCAGTCCTTCCTATGCCTATACCGTCATACAGCTACAGAGAATGCCCTTTTTATGCAACTTGCTATTTTAACTTCATTTTCCAGTGTCTTCAACTGGTTGGCCTTATATATTGTGGAAAATGAATGCTTAGCTTCAGTTTTAGCTTGCTTAATAAGCTAAAAATCACTGAAGGGCATAATTTACCGTGTTTGAAAGGATCTTTTAATAGAACCAGAGGCTCATACTTGACAATGTTCAATAGGCAACACCCCCCCCCAACATATGGCACAATGCAGGGCCATTCACCCATTCATCCATATCAAACCTCCTCCATATCAACCCACATTACATTATGTTGAGAGCAGGTGCACTGCAGAAAGGTATCCGCAGAGCAAATAACTGAGTGACTCAGTTCCTATTTTTTATTCAGGAGTTGGCAAAGTTGTATTTTCTTCTGTAACGAGGTGTGTGTGTGTGTGTGAGAGAGAGAGAGAGAGAGAACCATATCAGTTGCTGAAGGATGGGAGAATTTAGCATTAATAACAGTGCATCATAAAAGTCCTGTGACGTTTTTGTGGCTCTAGCCACTTCATCAGATATGTGGAATGTTACCAGATGCAGTGGTGGAGAGTCTCTGGGGCTCCCAACTCCCATCAGCCCTAGCCAGCATGCCCCACGGTCCAGGATGACAGCAGTTATAGTCTGGAGAGCCACAGCTTTCTTGTCCCTGGTGCTGGGAAATAAATATGTTAGCTGTGAGGTCAGAGGCAAAGTGAAATTCAGGTAGTTGTGATTATGTTAAAGGATAAACATATGTATAATACCTATGTATAATAGTTATATTGACTATTCACCAAGCAGTGTTAAACACAAATTATTTCGTTTGTCAACACTTGTCAGATTTTCAAACAAAAAAAACATTTTTCAGAGTGACATTCAACCATGTCGGTCAGCTTGTAGAAGCAGACTTCTCCTTCTTTTCCTCCCCTTGCAGCCCCCTGCATACCGCCAAAATCTGCTGCAGAGAGTTTGGGGTCTCGTTGACTCCTACCCATTCAATTGAATATCTTCAATTGTGTGTGGTATATTTTAATTAAGCATCTTTAAATTAAAAATCAGTCTTCTTTCAGGCATCATGTAGTGTAATCTTCTGTGAGATGAAATTACACACATGTTTAATGTTATCCCGGGAGCTGTTTTTTTAACCCATTTGTGGTTAGCATAGCTCCTATTGTCACGTGGACATGGGCCTAAACTGAACCACTTCAGATGTCTTGTTGACCAAAGTATGCCCCTTTTTTGTGCATATTCTCCCTCCTCCCCACACACCCCACCCCAGTGCTGGCAGGAAATGCATCCTTTGGCTGAAACAATCTCCTAGTGTGGCTTTACTGGGCATTCTGGAGTATGTAGTTTAAACCATGCATTGACACCCAGAATGTTGGGCACCAGTATTTTGCTTTCTAGGTACATAACTGGATTTGCAGTGTGGAAAAAAGGTAGTCTTTTTGTGAGCCTTTTCAGAAAATGTAGCAGTCCTATTTCTCTGCTTCTCAGCTCCCTGTGAACGAAATATCCTTAAGTAATAGCAATTGCCAGAAAGCCGGAGGTGGGGGGGGGCAATGTGACGAATATAGGACTCCTTTGAGTTACCCCTTTGGTTACTTGTTACTCCTCACAGGCAACCCCTCTTTTAGCCAGTATATTTGAGGATTGAAAAGTTATTGTTGGATCAGATTGCAATGACCTTCAAATGCATAAGCCTTGGTATTTCTCTTCTGGTTCCATTCAGTGGTTTCTGTAAGAACTGGTTCAGTGTATTTGCCCCCAAGATTTAATAGATTTCCTGAACAGAATGTTTTGAATTAGTTTCAGACTTGATGTTGCACACTTCTATAAAGTTCTGCTTCGTTCTCTCATAGTGTCATGCTTGCCCATTATTTAATAATTATTATTTCATTCTGAAGGTCTGAAGGTTAGCTGCATATGAAGTGATTAAAAACACAAACACAGACACATTTAAAACAAGTCTACAACCCTAGCAAGTGGGCATGATGTAAAGATCCATTTATCCAGCTGGCAAAGCCTTTCGGAACAAAAATGCCTTCAGCCGTTTCTGGAAACGGCATATAGTGGGCTTCCATCATATCTCGACAGGAATGTTGTTTCACAGAACAGGGGCAGCCACACTAAAAAGCCTTGCTGTGAGATACTGCAGAAGAGGCTTTTGAGACCTTTGGAAGTTGCAGGATAAATTCTCCTGAAAACTGCAGCAATCTACTGGAGAAAATGGATAAGGCTGTCTCTGAAGAGCCTTTTACTTCTGCTGGTGCCAGGCAACCATACTCTCTTAACAGGGCTTCTTTGTTAGGATGTGGTCTATATACCCAGATATCAAAATATATCCATTGTCTAATTTGGCTTAGGTAGGATAGAATGTTCTTGGTGTTTTCAGCTTGGAACCGATTGGTGATTCTACTGATGTGTGGACTATGCTGCTGCATAACTGATTTATTGACTTGCAGAGTCAGTCTCTGAAGTGATGGTGTGTGCAACTATTTTCAAGACTAATAAAAAAAATTCCTTCAGTAGCACCTTAAAGACCAACTTAGTTTTTATTTTGGTATGAGCTTTCGTGTGCATGCACACTTCTTCAGATACACTGGAAACGGAAGTGTCAGGCCCTTATATATATATACAGAGGGTGGTGGGGGTGGGTGGGGATGGGTGATGGGCTGATGGGAGTGGTAAACCTGTGGATGGCTGTTAACGGCTGCTGATGGCTGCAATTAGTCCTGGGGGAAAAAACAAGGGCAGAGGTGCTAAAGAAAGCTTGATCATGCATAATGAGATAAGAATCCAATGTCTCTATTCATCCCAGGTGGCTCCATGGTTTTAAAACCATGGAGCCACCTGGGATGAATAGAGACATTGGATTCTTATCTTATTCTTATCTCATTATGCATGATCAAGCTTTCTTTAGCACCTCAGCCCTTGTTCCCCCCCCCCAGGACTAATTGCAGCCATCAGCAGCCGTTAACAGCCATCCACAGGTTTACCACTCCCATCAGCCCATCACCCATCCCCCCCCACCCTATGTATGTATGTGTGTGTGTGTGTGTGTGTGTGTGTGTGTGTGTGTGTGTGTATATATATATATATATATATATATATATATATATATATATGGGGCCTGACACTTCCGTTTCCAGTGTATCTGAAGAAGTGTGCATGCACACGAAAGCTCATACCAAAATAAAAACTTAGTTGGTCTTTAAGGTGCTACTGAAGGAATTTTTTTATTTTGCTTCGACTCAGACCAACACGGCTACCTACCTGTAACTATTTTCAAGACTGTTACACATAACTGAAGCCTCCTGCCTTCCCAAGCTTATATGCTTCCCACCACCTATAAATAACAGAAGTGTCAGATTTGAGATAATCCCAGAGTTTTTAGGTGCTTAACTTCCCCCAACCCCCACCTGTGCCCCCCCTTTCAAGCAACTGTATGAAAACTCAATGGGTCATTTGTTGCTGTCCTGCTTCTTGAAAATAGCAGGCGTGGGTTGCATGAATGCAGTGCAGTGGAAATTGGTTTTTTGCACTGTCAGGGAGAAGGCTTCAAGCCTTGCCATCTCCCTGATATGACTATGTTCTCTGTGTTGGATTGTTTGCTGTTGTTTTTTCTGTGGGGGAGCATGGAATCCTGCGAGGAGAATTGGACTGATTGGTTCCCCCACCTCCTAGTGCCCAAACATAGTGCTTATCTCCTCATCCGTTGCATGTGAGAACTAGCCCCAAGTGGGCATGTTGTAAATGGGTGTCAGCTAATTTACACCTGAAATTTTTATCCTCAGCTTGGACAGTTGTGGAAAAGGAAATATGCCTTGCTCTGACTGTATATTCCATCTCTTACATACTGTAAGGGCCAAACTAGATCAGGTGCCATTCACACAATTGTTTAAATAGCTTTAAAAAGTACATAGCAGACTTGGGAGGCTCATGAACCAAATCAGGACTCTGGGGAGTAGGGGGGGTGTGTTAACCCTTTGCTTCCTGCTGTGATTCTGATCTGGATCTGGGCCTCTACACCTGCTATCTGCACTGGAAGAAAGGCTTCCTTTGTTACAAATCGGGGCTTTCTTCCAATGCCCGTCCACTCCATGCAAAAAGAATAACAAAAAAAAATTCCAAACATCCAATTCTTATCCCTGGTTGTTTAAAAAACAATAGTTGTGGATTCAACTTGTTCTTTGTTCACATTTTTCATCTGTTTGGTTTCTGTGTTCAACAATATTTTGCTTATACCTGAAGTGCCTCTCAGTTCTAGAGTGCTTTGTGCAATACAGTATAACAAAGTGTGATTGAGGTTGTGGGTAGAGGAAACCTGTGGTTCAAACTAATTGGCTGAATATACTGCAGTGGAAACTTTCCCTCTCCTGTAGTTCAGCGAACAACTGCACATTTTTGTAAATTTATCTGTTAAATTCCCCCCTCTCCATCCCTGTCCACCCCCCTGAACACACACCTCAGCTTTGTTTGAGAACTTTTGGAGTGTAGGTGGCTAAGGAATTTCATTTCTCTTCAGTGACTCACCACCAGAATGATTCACTTGTGTATGGAGAGGAAAAACGACCCTGAGAGGCAATTAAGTGGCAGGCTGTGCACAGAATGCTTAGACTGTGTGGCATACTCACAAACCCGTGCCCCTTTCGTTTCTGAAAGCTGCTACCCTTGCCTCTGTTGCACCCCTACCTCTCGGGTGGAGGTATGTCCTAGTGAGCGGGTTGTGCATCATGCTACCACTTTCCTTAAGAGGTGGAGGCCATGTACATCTTGGAGAGGCATGTTGCTGATCACACTGCAGCATTCTACCAAATTTAGCAAGCTGAGGTGGTTGCTAGCAGCCCAAGCACAGACCTAACCCCGAGGTTTGCAGAAGTACAAAAAAAACCTATAGATCGTAGCGGGGGACCCATATAGGATAAAAACAGTGGACACAGTAGGATGACTGCTGGAGGGGGGAGGGAACTGAAAACTGGTCAAAGCAGGAGGGAATGGCATATCCCGGATAAAGGGCATATCTGGCTGGCTGGAACCATGAATAGGAGCTTTCAACAATGCCACCTTTTGTTGCACTTGCCAAGGGTAGATTTTAAGATTAAGATATACTTGATTTCAGAGAAATCAATTGCCTTTGTTTCTGCCTGAGCCACTGTTCTGGGCATTTTTTTGTTCTGATTGGAAGGTGGCAGAGCTAGAGCAGTAACGCATGCAGCAATGCATAAAGCAGCCTCCATTGGGGAGCTCTGAGATAGTGGGACTCAGTAGAGTTGCCTGGTCTCTGTGGAGGCTAATTAGGAGGAGGCAAGGCCAGAGCAATGAGTCATGCAGACTCCCAGCAGGCACTGTCCGCTGTGAATGGCTGCTTTGAGTTCATAGCATCCAGCAAAATTATTTCACGGATTTATTTATTGTGCCAGATGAGTATTCCTTGGTGCAAAGTTTGAGAGTTGCACTAGGTTAGAAAAGTGATGAGGGTCTCTTTGTCTTAGAAAAGTTTAATTGTCAGCTCTCACCATGATTGTCACAGATTCTCCCCTCCGCAAGGTGTCAGTTCTTTCTCAATATCAATGTTGGTTTTCCTCCCAAGTGGTGAGCTTCCAGCACAAATAGTCTATGGCACCATTCTGTGCTTCCTAATGCAGGGGAGTCTAACCTGTGGCGCTTCAGGTGTTGTTGGACTCCGGCTCCCGTCAGCTGTAGGCAGCATGGCTGACTAGCAGGGACTATGGGATTTGGAGTTCAACAGCATCTGGAGGGCCACAGGTTAGACACTCCTGCTCTAGTGGGTTTTAGGTGCTCCCTGGGGTCATAGGCAGAGGAAATTGAAGAGCACTTTCCCAAGGACAAATAATGTCAAATGGTAACACTACTGTTTATAATGCAGTTGCACTGAAAAGGGTGAAAGAAAAGGAGAAATATACAGTGGAACCTTGGTTTATGAACACCTCGGTTTACGAATTTTCGGTTTACGAACGCTGCGGACCCATCTGGAACGGATTAATTCATTTTCCATTACTTTCAATGGGAAAGTTCGCTTCAGTTTATGAACGCTTCAGTTTATGAACAGACTTCCGGAACCAATTACACCCATGCTTCGGGTTAAGTACGCTTCAGGTTGAGTACTCCGCGGACCCGTCTGGAACGGATTAATCCACTTTCCATTACTTTCAATGGGAAAGTTCGCTTCAGTTTATGAATGCTTCAGTTTAAGTACTCTGTGGACCGTCTGGAACAGATTAATCCACTTTCCATTACTTTCAATGGGAAAGTTCGCTTCAGTTTATGAACAGACTTCCGGAACCAATTGTGTTCATAAACCGAGGTACCACTGTATTGCTATATATCTGGGAGGTGTTTCTAGCTTGCCACATTTGCCATGTCAAAGTGGATAGGCCCCAAATTAGTACAGTAGTATCTTGACTGGCAAATGTCTTGTGGAGATAAGTAGATAGACCTCTGGTCAACTGAATTACTTTTTTTTAAAACCCCTTTATAAATACAGTATATGAATTCTGTTTATACATGTTACATAATGTCTTTCCCCCCTTAAATCTGTTCTCCCCTCCATTGCCCTGACATTCCACAGATGATAGTCATTTAAGATGATTTAAATAAAAAGTTCTGAGAAGAAACTTCCTTATTTCCAGAGAAGACATCATCCTTCTCATTAAACCACCCCAACCCCGAAATGTTGACAACACATTTTAAAATCTTGCAGTGGGCTGTCTCTCCCTCCAAGAACACACTTCCTTTTATAGTATCCACATAGTGTTATTTTTACAGCCTTCAGCCTGGAGCTATTTCCTGTTTCCAATTATTTAGTTACACGCCAAAGCCCCTCTCTTTCTCCTCCTGGCTTCCTCGCCAAGTTTGCCAAGGCATTATTGTCATTTCAGTGAGACGACGCCAGTGCTGAGGTTTTAATGGGCTGTGAGCAGGAAGTTTAGCTATTTCCTCTGCCTGTGAGGCCATGATGTCATGAGCTGCTATGGGGCTCTTTATCATATGCTGCTGTTGCTGTGGTCTGTGTGCAAAGAATGTAAACAGTGTTTTCCAGATGTTCCCAGGGAAGCTGCGGGTCCATAAATGGGCCATTTTGTTCAGGAATATTATAAATGAGGGGAAAGATGAATCAGGCTGTAAAATATGTATAGCTCTGAAAATGTCAGATGCTACAGGCTTTGTTGAGGTGGTAAAGTCCTCGTGTCTCTCTGGGGTGTGTGTGATCTGTTTGTAAGGAACCACACACGCATACAATTGTGTCATGCTAGAAGGCTGAAAGTGATTAAACTCTTCACACCAAAGTGCTTTCAAATGCAGGGCTCTCTTTTGATACCTAAAAATTGGATCTTGTGTTTGGAACCAACATGAATTGAGTAAGCTATCTCCATCTGTCCATTCCTCTGCCGTACTGTTACGTACAGTGTTTATAGACCAATTTCTGTGGCTTGCAATGGATAAAACACTGCTAAAAACAGCAGAACAAGAAAATATACAAGACCCATTTAAAACCGTAGAGGATAAAAGCACCCACTGACTACCAGTTCAGCTTGAAACTTTTCCTAGAAGCAACCAAAGAGCTACACTTACATTTCATAGGGGTTGCCTGGGTGGGTGGTGGTAGATCAGGCATAGGCAACCTTGGTTCTCCAGATGTTTTGGAACTACAACTCCCATGATCCCTGACCACTGGCCCTGTTAGCTAGGCATCATAGGAGTTGTAGTTCCAAAACATCTGGAGAGCCAAGGTTGCCTATGCCTGTGGTAGATTATTACACAGCCTATAGACCAGAGCTGTCTTGGAAGAGGGATTGATTGTCAGGTCTCCTCCGTTTAGTCAGGGTTGAGAGTGAGACACAGGGAAAAGAATAGGAATTCTCCCTCTCCCTCCCTCAGTTTCCTTCCCGTCAAACTTTAGCTAGTAGTAATCACAAACTAGTTCACTTATATAACTGAGTGAAAAGATGTTTTTTGCACTCTGGTGTAAAATGAAAAATGAGGTTGTTGGAAAACTTAATGGAAAAATTTTAAGCATCATTCAGCTCTGTTGACTGTGTATAGTGAAATGCTCCACCTGTTTTATAGCATTTTTGTATGTGTGTTTTTCCAGGCTTGACATCTACAGGAAGGTGCCAAAAGACCTTACGCAGCCAACCTTTACAGGAGCAATTAGTAAGTATCCGTGTGTGCATTTGCCTTTGCAAATCTCTGCTCGGTTCCTTTTTGCTCCTTGATTTAAACAGTATGATTTCCCCCCGGAGGTCATTACCATAATTCAGCAGGTTTGTAACATAAAAGCTTGCTGTGAATAAGATAACTGGAAGAGCCAGCATGGACGCCCAGGCAGTATATTGGTCTCAGACCTGGGAGACGCTTCTGAATTATGCCACGTTGGGTGGTTTTTGGAAAGTAATTTAATTTCAGAGTTGGAGCACTGGATGCTGGGGTGAAAGCAAATAAGTTCGTCCCAGGAAATTAAACTCCCAGAAGACTGTGTAACAAAAGCCATATTGCTGTTTATAGCTAGAAAGTGACAATCAGAGTCCTTTTTTGTCCCCAGCCTTTGTCAGCAGGTTGCATGGTTTGGGACTGACACCCTCTTCTCTTGGGACCTCGTCTCCTTCCTTCTTTACAAGGTTAAATATTATTGGCTGAGTAATGCAATTTCGCACCATCATTGCTAGTGAGCATGTTGCATGTACCCTAGAATCATAGAATCATAGAGTTGGAAGAGACCACAAGGGCCATCCAGTCCAACCCCCTGCCAAGCAGGAAACACCATCAAAGCATTCCTGACAGATGGCTGTCAAGCCTCTGCTTAAAGACCTCCAAAGAAGGAGACTCCACCACACTCCTTGGCAGCAAATTCCACTGCCGAACAGCTCTTACTGTCAGGAAGTTCTTCCTAATGTTTAGGTGGAATTTTCTTTCTTGTAGTTTGAATCCGTTGCTCCGTGTCCGCTTCTCTGGAGCAGCAGAAAACAACCTTTCTCCCTCCTTTATATGACATCCTTTTATATATTTGAACATGGTTATCATATCACCCCTTAACCTTCTCTTCTCCAGGCTAAACATACCCAGCTCCCTAAGCCGTTCCTCATAAGGCATCGTTTCCAGGCCTTTGACCATTTTGGTTGCCCTCTTCTGGACACGTTCCAGCTTATCAGTATCCTTCTTGAACTGTGGTGCCCAGAACTGGACACAATACTCCAGGTGAGGTCTGACCAGAGCAGAATACAGTGGTACTATTACTTCCCTTGATCTAGATGCTATACTCCTATTGATGCAGCCCAGAATTGCATTGGCTTTTTTAGCTGCTGCATCACACTGCTGACTCATGTCAAGTTTGTGGTCAACCAAAACTCCTAGATCCTTTTCACATGTACTGCTCTCAAGCCAGGTGTCTCCCATCCTGTATCTGTGCCTTTCATTTTTTTTGCCCAAGTGTAGTACTTTACATTTCTCCTTGTTAAAATTCATCTTGTTTGCTTTGGCCCAGTTGTCTAATCTGTTAAGGTCATTCTGAAGTGTGATCCTGTCCTCTGGGGTGTTAGCCACCCCTCCCAACTTGGTGTCATCTGCAAACTTGCTCAGGATTCCCTCAAGCCCATCATCCAAGTCATTGATAAAGATGTTGAACAAGACTGGGCCCAAGACAGAACCCTGTGGCACCCCACTAGTCACTACTCTCCAGGATGAGGAGGAGCCATTGATGAGCACCCTTTGGGTTCGGTCAGTAAGCCAGCTACAAATCCACTGAATGGTAGCATTGTCTAGCCCACATTTTACCAGCTTCTTTACAAGAATATCATGGGGCACCTTGTCAAAGGCCTTGCTGAAATCAAGATAGGCTACATCCACAGCGTTCCCTTCATCTACCAGGCTTGTAATTCTGTCAAAAAATGAGATCAGATTAGTCTGACATGACTTATTTTTCAGGAACCCATGCTGACTTTTAGTGATCACAGAGTTTCTTTCTAGGTGCTCACAGACTGTTTGCTTAATGATCTGCTCTAGAATCTTTCCTGGTATTGATGTCAGGCTGACTGGGCGGTAATTGTTTGGGTCCTCTCTTTTCCCCTTTTTGAAAATAGGGACAACATTTGCCCTCCTCCAGTCTGCTGGAACTTCGCCTGTTCTCCAGGAATTTTCAAAGATTATTGCCAGTGGTTCTGAAATCACCTCTGCCAGTTCTTTTAATACTCTTGGATGTAGTTCATCTGGCCCTGGAGACTTGAATACATCTAAACTAGCCAAGTATTCTTGTACTACCTCCTTACTTATTCTGGGCTGTGTTTCCCCTGCTGAATCATCTGCTCCATATTCTTCAGGTCGGGCGTTGTTTTCTTTCTTGGAGAAGACTGAGGCAAAGAAGGCATTGAGGAGTTCTGCCCTTTCTCTGTCCCCTGTTTGCATTTCACCATCTTCTCCTCTGAGTGACCCCACTGTTTCCTTGTTTTTCCTTTTGCTACGGACATACCCATAAAAGCCCTTTTTGTTGCTTTTAACCTCTCTGGCGAGCCTGAGTTCATTCTGTGCTTTAGCTTTTCTGACTTTGTCTCTACACGTGCTGGCTATATGTTTGAATTCCTCTCTGGAGATTTCCCCCCTTTTCCATTTTTTGTACATATCCCTTTTAAATCTTAACTCAGTCAAAAGTTCTTTAGATAGCCAGCCTGGCTTCTTTAGGCACCTTCCATGTTTCCGTCTCATTGGTATTGCCTGAAGTTGTGCTTTTAATATCTCCCTTTTAACAAACTCCCAACCATCATGAACTCCCTTCCCTTTTAGTATTACTGTCCATGGGATTTCACCCAGCTTTTCCCTAAGTTTTCTGAAGTCGGCTTTTTTAAAGTCTAGAATTTGGACCTTAGTATGCTTGGTTGCTCCTTTCCGCTGGATAATAAACTCCAGAAGAGCATGGTCACTCCCACCTAATGATCCTGCCACTTCTACCCCACTAACCAAGTCATCACCATTGGTTAGGACCAGATCTAAAATGGCTGATCCTCTTGTTGCTTCTCCCACTTTCTGGACAATGAAGTTGTCTGCAAGGCCAGTGAGGAATCTGTTCGACCTTATGCTCTTGGCTGAGTTTGACATCCAACAAATATCAGGATAGTTGAAATCCCCCATTACTACTATCTCACTTCCTTTGGAATGCTTGGCCATCTGTTCCAGGAAGGCATCATCTGTGTCCTCAGTTTGGCTTGGGGATCTATAGTAAACTCCCACAATGAGGTCACTGTTGTTTTTCTCTCCCTTAATTTTGACCCAGATACTCTCAATTTGGCTTTGAAGTTTTAAATCCTGGATCTCTTCACAGGTATACATATCCCTAACATATAAAGCTACTCCTCCTCCTTTCCTGTTTGGTCTATTTCTCTTAAATAGATTGTATCCCTCTATTACTACATTCCAGTCATGAGACTCATCCCACCAGGTTTCAGTGATGCCTATTATGTCATATTTAGTTTGCTGTACCAAGAGCTCAAGTTCATCTTGTTTATTTCCCATGCTCTGTGCATTAGTATACAGACATTGAAGACCGTTGATCATTCCCCCATGTCTCTTATTTAAGGATATTTTCGTCCCACCACTAGGTCTGCATGCTGCTTGCTCCATTTGGTCCTTGACATTTGGATGATCATCTTCAGCATTTGATAGACTCCTACCTTCAGGACCACTGTCTCCCTCCCCCACATAAGTCAGTTTAAAGCCCTCCTGATGAGGTTTTTGAGTTTTGTGGCAAAAACATTCCTCCCAACTTTTGTGAGGTGCAGTCCATCACTTGCCAGAAGTCCATCTTCAAGAAACTGCAGACCGTGATCTAGGAATCCAAACCGTTCCTGTTTGCACCATTTGCGAAGCCAGTTGTTCACTTCCCCTATTTTTCCCTGTTTCTCATATTTTAAGACATACCCATAAAATAAGCCATAGCAGGATTTTAAGCATTCAAGGAATATAAGCCATACCCCGAAAATAAGACATAGTGATAGGCGCAGCAGCAATGCCGGCCGCGGCAGGAGGATGAGGAAAATAATAAGACATCCCTTGAAAATAAGCCATAGTGTGTTTTTTTGAGGAAAAAATAAATATAAGACATGTCTTATAATATGAGAAACACGGTATCAGTATACACATCGAGTTGATCCTGCCAAGCCTGTAATTAGATGCCTATTACTGCTTTCCTGTTGCACACCTGTTTCCTTTAACTGTAGGTGAACCCCAAGTTTACTTACTCCCCTAGTTGGGTTCATTAGCCCTGTATATCCTTGCTGATGCAGACAGAATCACATCCCTAGAACTTAGTAATGCTGAATCATTAAGGAAGCAATATGAAATAGCATAGAAGAGTCACTTGACAGAAGATGAGATATTCTACCAAATATTTAGTGGTGACAGGCCATTTTACATTAGAATGTCACTCTCTGCTCCCTTTCCTTCTCTAAAATTTAGATTGCTGCTTTCACCATACTGCAACTGTTCATATGTATCATATGGGTTAGAAGAAGAACGTTACAGTACTTGAGCTACTGCTTCACATAACGTGTCTATTCTGTGGTTAGGAGGACACATTCCAGAACTGTTATATGTGATAAGTGCTAGTTATAGTGAGATCCACCAAACTGATTAAGGTGACAGGAAGGGAGCATACAGATCCCTCTTTTACTTCTGCACCCAGCCCCCACAACAAACCAAACCAACCCCAAAAAAGGACTTCTGCAGTGTTGGCAGCAGTGATGGGGGTTGCTGTGATGGCAGCCACAATAGTTGCTGCAACATCTTGGCTGTTTTGTTTTCCTCTCGTTTTTTTTTACAGAGCAGGTGCAAAGTTCAAGACAGTTGCAAAGTGCCAGATAGCACTAGTGAACATGATTGCCTGGAATTTTACTCCTTGAGAGTGCAACTGTTTTGTGAAATGTTTAAAAAGGGGAAAGATGAGAGGCTGTTGCTCATGTAGTGCTGCCATTTAAGGGCCCCTGGGCTGCAGGACTCTAAATCAGTGCCCCTTAGTCACTATTGGTCAGCAGTGGTTAATTCAACTTTGGGTTGCTAACATGACAACCCTTTTTTTATTTCATGCACACATGAGAGCACTTATGGCGTCCTCTATCCAATCTTGGGAGCACAGGTAATGGCAAATAAAGACAAATGGAAAATGATTCTTCTGAGGACAGCCACCAAGATGATTAAGGGTCTAAAAGACTAATCCATTGACTAATCCATTGAGGAAAGAAGTGTCCTATGCTCATGATCTTCATATATGAAAAAGGGTATCTGAAAGAAGAGAGGTAGCAGTTGTTCACTCTCTGAGGAGAATGGGGTTGTTCAGAAGGGTGTCCTAAATGGCAGAGCAAGTCAGCAAAGGAACCAGATACATATGGATAATGCAGAATATTTGTTTCATTGGAAAGATTGGAGTGGAGACTTGATTAGAGTAGATGCTCCACAAATCCCTCCCAACTCTGCCGTCCTTTAAACTATGTGCTCTTGGCAGGCAAAGATGAGCTTGAGGCATAATTCTGGGAAAGCTGGGACTATCCTTGAGGATCTGAACCTTTTAGAGTGTGATCACTCTGGACAGCAGATGCGTCCATCAAATGTAACACCATAGTCTGTGAAGGGGACATGCATACCATCTCAGCAGTGTACAGATTGTCCCCCTACATGTATACAAACACACCCCTGTCCCCTTCATCCTTTATAATGTTCACAAGACCAGCATATCTGCTATGTAAGAAATATGAATGTTAGCTCAGAGGCATAGCAAGCCCAGGTCGTACCCGGTGCAGAATTTTTTTTGTCAGCCCCCCACGCAGCTCTGGCTCTGGCGAAATGTGAAAAACATGAATTACAAAAAACAAACAAACCCTAGAGCTTACAGAACAAAACCAACTTCAGATATGAAATCAGCATTGAAAGAACATATAAGAACAGTTGAAAAATCTCATGCAACAGAGAAAAAAAAGTTCCCCAGTGGGGGGTGCCGAGTGCCACCCCCCTCCAGGGTGGCACCCAGGGCAACCAGCCCCAATCGCCCCCTTGCTACGCCACTGTGTTAGCTGACCAGTCAAGTACATGGGAAGCTACCTTGTGCTTATTCATACCATTGGCTCATCTCGGTCAATATTGTCTAGACCAGTGTTTCTCAAGGTTGGGGCTCCAGGTGTTGTTGGACTACAACTTCCATCAGCCCTAGCTAGCAGGACCAGTGATCAGGGATGATGGGACAGCCGGGGACACAAGCTTGAGAAACACTGCCTATATAGGCATCAGATTTCTACAGGATTTCAGGCAGGGGTCTTTCTCACCCTACCTGCATGTGCTCTACGCACTGAGCTACAGTCACGTTCCCTTCCTGTTCTGAAGGAACTGTATAACTGTCCATTAAGAAGGAGGTATAAATCAGCATTGCTGGAGAGCCGTAACTATACTTGAGGTTTCACAACTGATACCAAGTAGTTTAGGTACTACTTTATGGGGGGTTGGGGGGGGGGCTATTTCTAAAAGATTTTTTCGAAGCAGGGAATCATTTGCACCAACAGCCCATTTCTGTTGTAGAGTAACTTGCATGAGTCAGCTGCTGAATGCCTTCCAGATCAATGTAGTGTGTAGCTCTGCCAAGGTGTCCATGTTTGGAAATGAAGCATATAGTGACATGGGCCCTGGCATGTGACAGTTAGTATCCCACTGGCCTGATACGACATATTGACAGAAGCAAGCAGTTCAGAAAGTGGCTCTGTCAATCTCACAGTTTAATACCAGATATTAATCATTATTGTGCACTGGTTTGAGCATCATAATAAACTGTACACACAGGTCCCACTTTACGAACACAATGCAATCCCTGGAAATCATTCACTAGGTGAGCGTTTGCATGACGAGTCAACAATTTTCATTTGCATAATGAATTGATGATTTCCATTGGTTTCTATGGGGAAATTTCTAATGCATTCCTACTCATGGAATCTGCAGTGCGTATAGCAAGGGTTGAGTACTAATTTGTTGTTGCATTCAGGAAGTGAATTTTGGCACAGTGTAGCATTCATAAAGCATGGCCTTTATGTAGTTAAATTATAATTTAATGCGAGCAAGCAGTGTATAGTAGTGGTGCACACAGGTCAGAAATTCCTCTCGCACTTCTCCCTGGTCCAGTTGCATCATATGTACATAAAATGCCCTTTGTGTCTCTTGCTTTTTTTATCAGAGACTAAAAGGCTCTCTGGGAAACAAGAGTGACTGCTTAAAAAACAGCAGTGCTTCTTAATCCACAGTAGTGAATGTCTACTCATATAGAATCTCTCTGGATTCATGTTCTAAGCCCCATGCAGACTCGGTTGCCCAGACAAACGGCCTACTCACAGCCCTTAAGTTTTCCCACTTTTTAATGGGATGAGCATGTATCTCTCAATGAAAACATTCCCCTTTATGCTGAGTCCAGCATTAGCTCAGAATTCCTTCTTGATTCTTCTGAATTGTATGTAGGAAGAATTCTGCCTTTGTCCTTTGGGCCTAGAGGCACTTGAAGTCTAGTGGTTTTAAAGCCACTTTTCCACATTACAAAATCATTTCTAGTGTACGAAAAGCTGCTAAACAAGCATTAATACCTTTAGGATCACCAGTGATGATGATGTGTAGTAATCTCTGGGGTGTGATACATTGTGATAAAGTGTTGTGTAGGCATATTTTAGTTAAACCAGCCTGAGATGGTCCTTGCAATCCTTGTGGGAGTGCAGCAGCATGCCTGTTCCTGCAGTAGAATGAAGTGTTGCAATGAAGTGGTTATCTGCATATAATCTGCCTCTATCTTTTTAAGCCCCTGTGCCTGAGCATGGTGCAGTTGCGTAGCTGGGGGAGCTGCACATTCATTCACAAAAAAGTAGATAACGTTTGTACCTGCAAAACAGCCAAATAAAGGGAGCTGTGCAGTCGTTCTCTCATTTTGTATGCGTTTTATTTGCCTGCTGTATCTGAACTCATGTCCCATTCCTAGAGCTATTGTTCGGTACTAGAAGGAACAAATGTTCATGTATACGTGGAATTTTTCTCCCCTTTTGGAGGATTTGTCTTCACAAAGTGCAGGTATGCTGCCTCTTAAGTGGTCCGTGTTCTTAAAAAGAGGAAATGCCCTCAACTATCAATTACCCAAATAAATTTGCAATAATCTTGGCCCTTTAAGAACATGGGATTTTCCTCCTCTGTCCCTTTTGGGCTTGTGGCAGCTAATAAAGCTGATTTATTGTAGAACTGACATTCAGCAATATCCATCTATCATCTATCTCCAAGTTAGGCTTAATGCAACTAAGTCATTAAAAAAAGTTTTTTTTAAGTCAATATAATTTTACTCTGGTATTAGTGATGGAATATGTTATTTATTTTATTTAGCATTTTATCCACATGTCTGCCCCTTGTAAAGTGTGGGAGGTGAATTTATTCTTTACATCAGCCTTCATCAACCTGATTCCCCCCAGATGTTATAGACTACAGTTCCCATCAGCCCAAGCCAGCAAGGCCAATGGCCAGGGATGACTAGGAGGGCACATTGGGAAGGGGAAGCAAAACCCTGTTTCCTCCCTCCCCTTCACTTTGCTGTGCTCCATGGATTTAAAGCATTTTTTGCCCTGCATCCCTTTCCCCCATGTTTTCATTTTACTGTACAGATGACGCCCCCCCCCCCACTGTGAATGGGGCATTTGAGTGGGGCAAGTGCGTTGACACATTTAGTTCCTTAAAGGGAAACATGACTTCTAGCCAAAAGAAAAATTATTAAAGTTTCTCCTCACCCACCTCCACCGAATATGAGATGGTGTGAAGATGAAGGTGGAAAAAGCCATAAGATGGCTTTGGGAAGTGAAAATTGTGCGGGGCAGGCACTGTGATACACATTGGTGTTACACTGTGAGGAGGAAGAGACTTAGATGGAATTGAATATAGAAGAGGAATAATAGATAGATGTGCACGAAGGGCATTCATTAAGGGGGGAGAATAGTATGGCTTTCAGTGGATTCTGTCCTGTATTATGGCTTTGGTGCTAGCTTAGCTTTTATTTGAGAGACTCTGTCATTTATATCATGGCATGCTTTGCTGTGCCTGAGGGCTTGCATCCCTATCAGAGACCTGAACTTTCTGGTCTTTGGCAGTTAGAAGGAGCTTGATGAACCAGTTTGGGCTGCTTTGAACACAGCTTTTTCCGCTTTTGACCAGCCTAAAACAACCCCCTGTGTTCAGTTCAGTAAACAGATGAAGTCTTAGGAGAATGTCACCCTATGTTTTTGTTCCTTCTTTGTGTGTCTTTACTGTGGGTTGGCCACTATAAAACTGGATTTTTTTCTTCCTCTTAAATCTCTCTATTTTGAGGGCCCCTTAATTAGTATCTCCTACTCTCATTGCATCCTCCTTTCTCTTTTTACCTACCTACTACTACACGTTCTAAAGTTATGGATATGGCCTTTCTCCAGCTGTAATAACTATTGTACATTGAACACACATCAGTAGGCTCCTTTTAAAGGCCCTTGATAGTAAATTCTTTCCCTTGCAATAATTTGAGGAGCAATGAGAGATTTCCCCCTCAGGAACTCAATTCCTAAGGCTACGCATTTGCCTTCTGTGTAATTCCATATTCTGGGGAAGGTGACTCTAAATGTATTTGCTATGTGACTTGAAAGAATTACTGACAACATCCTTTCTTATTTCTTGTTTCTTTGGAGTTTTGTGGTGTGTTTTGGCATTTAAAAAGTGAGAGAAAAGGGTGATAATCAAAAAGGTTACATTACAAGAATGGGAAAAGGGGCAAAATCTGATAGAGGGGCATTGTTTAGTTAGCCATTGCTTGAAAACTTGCCCTAGAGCTCTAGGGGGCAGTGAACAGAGGATTGACAGGTCACAGAAAGAAGAAAGTAAGAGCTACCAGAACTCTGGATTCAGTTTATGGAAGCAAGCATCCTCCCAGGCAGTCTTCTTCAACCTGGGGTCCTCCAGATTTGGGCTACAACTTCCATGAGCCCCGCACAGCATGGCCATTGGCTTGAGATGGTGGCTGCTTCCCCCACCACCTCCGCCCCAGCTGGAAGTGCATACTGATGTACATCTACAGAGCAAGCCTCAGAAAGAAATCAAGTGAAAGTAATGCAATAATCTAAAAGCAGATGAACAATGTCAGGAGTAATGTAAAAAGACTGTTGCTTTTAGATTTTATTTTGGCTGTTTTTGCCCATTTGTTTTGAAGCATTTTATTTGCTGTCATCTTTTGCTGATTTTTTATTTATTTAAAAAATAATTATATATTATGACTGAATTAGTTTCCATTTATACTTTTGTACACTACCTGGAATCTTTTAATGAAATACTTTAAATTGTTATTTTCAAACACTACTGGAGCTGATCAGCGTTAAACTATGGACGTAGTCCAGATTCAATTACTTTACCTCCAAAGAGCAGGCAAAAGCCATGATAGAGTGCAGAAAATGAAAGGGAATGGTCAATGCAGGGCATTTACCCCTTTTTCTTGTCTTGAGACTGTAAACTCTGGGATGAATTGGAGGTGAGGGGAAGGAACCTTCCTGGGTAGGATTTCCCCCCCCCCCTGCCTTCATCCCCAGCTACTTTTTTTTCGGTTAAAAAATTATCAAACAACAACAAACGAAAAAAAGGGGATACAAAAACAATAACACAAATAACATAAATTCAAATTTAAGCCACCCAACGTAAATTAATACATAACTTAAGTCTATCCTTCTCAAATCAATTGGGCAAATTAAACAAATTAAACTATACACATAATAATAAATCAAAACAAATCCCCAAATATGTATATAAAATATAAACATAACAATATGCTCACCATGTCTTAAAATCAACTTCCAATCGCGATCCCCAGCTACTTTTCCTATCCCCCACAGGTGTGTTCTCTGTGCCCTTTTGGTATATCTAAGAAGGGGAGATTTGGATCATGCCCCTAATCCTTTATATGCATGGTTAAGAAACAGCAACAAAACAGGTGCCAAGCTTCACAATTTCATGGCCTGTCTTACATTGTGGCCTTTTTATTTCCCCAGGATTTTTATTCTTAAATATTTTCAGTGCTCTTTGGATCTGTTGGGTAAAGATCATTCTCTGTTGCTAGTTTTACTGTATGTTAGCTTATTTTCCTTATTGCATTTTCATATTTTATGGCTTAATTTTTCTTCCCATGTAAAACCACCCTGAGAACCTTTGTTATTGGGCAGTTTGTAAACCCTGGAGATTTAAAAAGAAATTTGAATTTCAATGCATGTTGATTTGAAACTGCCCAAAGTAACCCTGGTTTTTAGGCTTGTATGGTCATGGAAGCCATCCCAAAATAGGAATTGCCAGCCTTTTGGGGTCTGTGGTCACATTTGGAGAAACTGTCCTGGGGGCTGCATGTACCACAACTTAAAACATACTTCAACCTCTTCTATTGACTACAACAGAATACTTACTTGAAGCCTAAGTGGGGGAAGGAATGAGAGAGGAGACACCACAGGCATCCAGGAAGGCCTATTGAATTCATAGGGAGTTGGTCTATTCAGCATGGCTACTAATGGTGACAGATTGGTGCTTCCATTTTTCTATCTCTGAATGCTAGGTGCTAGGAATAAACAACAGAAGAAGCCTGCTGCCTTTATGTCCTTGTAAATTTCCCAGAGCCATCGGGTTGGTTGTTGACGCAAAGCAGATTACTTGGCTAGATGGCTCTTTGATCCGGCATGACCATGTTCTTCTAACCCTGGAGGAAAGACTGGATGGGGGAAGTGGACTGGTTTAGACAGTGTTTCCCCCTCTGAGCCACCTTCCTCCACTGAAATGTGACTCACCCATGGGTTGTGCTGGTATGTTCTCTTTCCTCTGACTGCAGGCCAAGCAGAATGAACATGAACTGAGTGACAACACAAAGGGTGGAGGGGAGAACAGTTAGTCAAAGTGCTTACTTTTTCTGCAACCATTTCTCCCTCTCTGTCCTCCTTCAGGCTTCCAAGCAGAGGTGACCAGCATGAGCCCTGCTGTGGGAAAGTCAAATGGCAGCAGGACAGGGTTGGACATAGTGCTTAGAGACACTGCCTTAACCAGTCAGCTCCCTTTGTGGGTCTTGAGAGCCCAAGATCAGAATTTGCTTTAGACGCAAATCTTTAATTCCCAAATTGCACACGGGTGACAAACGGACAGGAGGTGACTTTAATCACCTGTATCTTTAGGGGTGCTTTGATCCCCTTCTCTTGGTTGGCATCATTGTGTATGTGGTTTCAATACATATTTAAATATTTGCCGTATATACATCTAATAAAGATGTTTTTAAATATTTTTAATTTAAGTGTAAATTACAAAATCACATATATGTCATCTGCACAATTTTAAAAGTCTACAAATAGGACCTAATTATAAGACATTACCCATTTACTGTGGTCTCTATAACATCATTTATAAATAATCCAAATTCAGTTAAAACTGTCAATAACTTAAGATAAATATAGAAATTGAAATATGTATCATAGTAAACATCTATATATTGCAGGAGAAAGTTTCTGTATTGTCCCTTAGCTCCGTAAGAGAGATTTCTTCTTGGCAGGCATCATTAGAAGTAAACCTGGCATAGTTCATTGGGACAAATGGCTGTGTCCATTATTATTTTTGCAGATCTGTTCTGTCATTGCCAAGCTAACAGCACTGTGATGATACACAGAGCAAAGTTTAGAGAAAGAGGCCCTGCCTATGGTGGAATGCCCTGTCATCGTGACTGAAGAACAAACAAATAAATAGGGTCACCCTCTCCTTAAGCCCTCCTCCCAATACTATCGTTTTGTGGCATTTCTTGCCTGCTTTTTCCATGGTGATTCAGCATGGAGTCAGAATGTAGAGAATGTTTGCTTTAATTCATCAGTAAATACCAACCCTGCCCCTTTTAGTTACACCCTTAGCGCTTGCAGCTTCCCTCCCTCAGGGCAGGTTATTGCTTTTTAGAGACTGCTTTTGAAGAACGTGCTTTTTGGCAGGGATATCTAATAATATTTCAAAACCTGTCCAAAAACCAGAGAATTCTGGTTTCTTCCTCAGCAGAGATTTTATTAAATTAAAATTTGAAAGCGATACGATTTAATCAGAGTTGTGGTGACCTGCGTGATGTCTAGCTTGTGGTGAACTGTGGTATATGCAACAGTCCCAGAAATCACCATGGGTGTTCAGCACGACATTTTATGACAAAAATAGCACATATGAGGCACAATATGTTGTCAAGGGAAGTGCAAAGGTGTACATGTGTTCTAAGCAAGCCAACTTCGTAAGAAAATAAACTATTGATTAGTATAAATGTGCTTTCACGCTATACTTTTTTGCCTGCCATTGATACCATTTGTTCTCTTGGGTGCCACTGAGGAACTAGACAGCTCCTCACAAACTGCTGCATTCCTGTGTTCTCCCTTCTGTGCTGTCACAGAAAGAAACCCACCACAGCTGCAGTGGCAATTCTCTCTCTTCCTACTAGTGCAATTGTCTCTCCTATAGAGCAGAGGCTGGTGACTTGACTACTTGACCTGCTCAGTGATATGCAACCCCAACTTTCTTGCATAGCCTGATAACTCCTGCCCCATTAGTGACCTTCACTGCCCCCTCTTTCCTTTTAATATGTTGTGTGGTAGGAGTGGGACACGGGTGGCGCTGTGGTCTAAACCACAGAGCCTAGAGCTTGCCGATCAGAAGGTCGGCGGTTCGAATCCCCACGATGAGGTGAGCTCCCGTTGTTCGGTCCCTGCTCCTGCCAACCTAGCAGTTTGAAAGCACCTCAAAGTGCAAGTAGATAAATAGGTACCGCTACAGCGGGAAGGTAAACGCCGTTTACGTGTGCTGTTCTGGTTCGCCAGAAGCGGCTTAGTCATGCTGGCCACATGACCCGGAAGCTGTACGCCAGCTCCCTCGGCCAGTAAAGCCAGATGAGCGCCGCAACCCCAGAGTCGTCTGCGACTGGACCTAATGGTCAGGAGTCCCATTAAAGGTAAAGGGGCCCCTGACCATTAGGTCCAGTCGTGACCTAATGACTAATAACCTAATAAGTTTAATAAATGGTAATAAGAGTTACAGGGAAGGTAAGTCTGGTTAATTTCACTACTGCCTTGTAAATTATAAACATGGTGACTTCTTTCCGTCTGACCCACTGCTGATGTGTGCATATATTCTGAGGACATATCTTGCCAGTTTTGAAAAAGTTTCATTGGCACTGGTTTCAATGTGCTGATATTAACTTATATGTCTTGGGACTCTAGTACCTAATAAGACGCCTACTTCCATATCAACTTTTTAGCGATACAAGCAATCTTCTGAGGCTCTCTGCACCTTTAATGTCCCTGCCACTGATGGTGAGGTGACTGGTGACAAGGGAGAGGGCATTCTTGACTGGGGTGCCCTGTTGCTAGAACTCCACCAAAGCAGATCACTTGATACCTTATTTGTTACCATCTAGGTCAGGGTTCCCAAACTAAGGCCCGGGGGCCGGATGCGGCCCAATCGCCTTCTAAAACTGGCCCGCAGACTGTCTGGGAATCAGCATGTTTTTACATGTGTAGAATGTGTCCTTTTATTTAAAATGCATCTCTGGGTTATTTGTGGGGCATAGGAATTCGTTCATATTTTCCCCCAAAATATAGTCCGGCCGCCCACAAGGTCTGAGGGATAGTGGACCAGCCCCCTGCTGAAAAAGTTTGCTGACCCCTGGTCTAGGTGCCAGGCGAACCCCATTTTATTTTCCCTGGCCATTTAACAACTGCAGTATGTTGGTGTTTGATGTATTTTAAATGCATGGTGGTTCCTGTAATATGCCCTAGTGTTTTTTACATGCTTTAATTTTGGATTGTAGTATGTTTGTTTTTATTATTAAAATTTTCATTTCACTTTTAATTTGTTTGCCGCCTTTCTATATTACCATACACAAGGTTGTTTACAAGTTGAAGAAACAACAAAACAGACAGCAAAGATTTCACATCTAATAGCAACTTTCAAATAACTTTCAAATAAACAACATATCAAATAAAGCAGTAGTCAATAATGCATTAGAATATAATAGTAAAGAATAAAATTAAATATCAGCAAATAATAATTAAACAGTTTAAACTTAACAATTACAATAAAGAATTACCAAACTATAATCAATAAAAATATTGGCAAGTCACAATCCATAAAATACTCCAAAACCATGTAAAGGATCAAATTGAGAAACATGGGATTGCAAGCCATCCTGAAATTGTTTGGATGAAGGTGTGATGTACAGATTCTCAACTAAAAAAATGTGAAGAGATAAATTATCCTAATGGAACAGCAGTTGCTGGCAGAGACAATAGGTGAAGTAAAGCTTCTTGGCTGAGGAGGGCTGCTTGACCCATTTTTTTTCTCAGCCAGGGACAAGGCAACTATGGTAGTTATTTTTATTGTCCTTTTCTTCCCTGGGCATTCCTTCACTGCCAGAGCAGCCACAACCTTCCTCCCTTTGGGTGCATGGCAGCTCAACAGCCAGCCAATAAACTATTGTTAATCAGGGATGGTGCCTGGCAGACTGACTATCTGGACAGTAGGCGTGTCTTGAGTTTTTAAAATCATATTGCCCCTTCTCTGTGTCGGGCTGCTGAGGGGAAGATACAGTGGTGCCTCGCTTAACGAATGCCCTGCTTAACGAAATTTCCGCTTAACGAATGGATTTTTCGAGCGGAGGTTGCCTCGCTAGACGAACGAAAATTCGTCTAGCGAATCGCGGTTTCCCATAGGAATGCATTGAAATTCAATTAATGCGTTCCTATGGGCAAAAAAACAATTCGAAAAAAATTCAATGCATTCCTATGGGACTCGTTAGACAAATTTTTTCGTTATAAGAAAAGACCCGTGGAACGAATTAAATTCGTCTAGCGAGGCACCACTGTAAACTGTTTTTCTCTCATTTAGTTCCATTTTCAGTGTTTCTCTGCTGCTCTTCTAAGGACTCCAGCAGGTAGTAACAGCAGGTGGTTCTAGACAGAAGCAGCAACAAAAAGCATCAAAAACATTTTTTAAAAAATTATGATACCATAAAATAGAGTAGCAGAGCTCCAACAACGACGAAAGGTTTTTGTTTTGTTGGTTTCATTAGGAAGCACCTAATGAGAACAATAATGCATGCAGACTTGCCTTCATTGAAGAGAACATGTAGGCAATATGTGGTTTATCCTGTGTTTATGCAGAAACACCACCAGTAAGAATTTGCTAAGTTGCCCCTTTTCTCTGAGTTGAAGCATTAGAGCAGGCATCCCCAAACTTCGGCCCTCCAGATGTTTTGGACTACAATTCCCATCTTCCCTGACCACTGGTCTTGTTAGCTAGGGATCATGGGAGTTATAGGGACGTGGGTGGCGCTGTGGGTTAAACCACTGAGCCTAAGGCTTGCCAATCAGAAGGTCGGCAGTTCAAATCCCCGCGATGGGGTGAGCTCCCATTGCTCGGTCCCAGCTCCTGCCAACTCAGCAGTTCGAAAGCACATCAAAGTGCAAGTAGATAAATAGGTATCGCTCCAAGCGGGAAGGTAAACGGCGTTTCCATGCGCTGCTCTGGTTTGCCAGAAGTGGCTTTGTCATGCTGGCCACATGACCTGGAAGCTGTACGCTGGCTCCCTCAGCCAATAATGTGAGATGAGCGCCGCAACCCCAGAGTCGGTCACGACTGGACCAAATGGTCAGGGGTCCCTTTACCTTATGGGAGTTGTAGGCCAAAACATCTGGAGGGCCACAGTTTGGGGATGCCTGCATTAGAGGGAGAGATGAAGGCAAAAGAAATAATAATGAAGCCTGTGGATGATATCCAATGTTAGCCATCCTCAAAGCAGACCTGTTGAAATCAATGGTCTGAGTATGACTTAGTCCAGTGATGGGCAACCTTTTGAGATTGGTGTGTCAAAATTCGCCAAAAAACCAAGCATAACTCGGGTGGTGTGTCACTTCGAGAAAAAAACCCATAATTTCACAATATTTATAGTTTAAATAACAAAAATGTATAATTTTAATATATAACTGTATTTAATAAACCCAAAACTAATTATTTAACCAAACCAAACCAAAAAAAACCTTTTTATCACAAAGTGCCCAGAGTTGTTAAGCTTTTTGGGGGGAGCTGCTGATCAAAGTTTTGGAGGTTTTTGGGGGAGTGCAAAAGTTGCTTTGCTTTTTTGGGTGGGATGCCCCAAAGCTGCTGCACTTTTGGGGGGGGAGAAGAGAACAGAAATAAATGACAAATAATACCTTCACTGGAACTAACATGCAGCAGCGACATAGTCTGCCAAAGCGCCAAAAAACCCAGCACAGAATGGGTTAAAAATGAACGCTGTTACACCCAATCATAATCTGCCAAAGCACCAGAAAAAAAAAACAGCACAGAAAGGGTTTAAAAAACCAATCTGGCTACCAGCAACATCAACAACAAAGGATCCGGGTTTTAACAGTGGAGACAAGCTCTAGCGGAGACAAGCTGTAGGAGGAGCGGGAGAACAAATGGGGGGGGGGGGACAACAACAACAGCACGAATGGGCTGATGGGGCGCGTGCCAGCAGTGAGGACTCTGCGTGTCACGTCTGACACGCGTGTCATAGGTTCGCCATCACTGACTTAGTCGGATATCACACAGTGAGTATAGTGGATGATCTGTAAGGCAGGATATCCTGTTCAGCCATAATCCTCACCATGACGTTTTGGTCTAAATTGCTATCTTTCAGCCTAGCCTAACTCACAGGGTTGTTGTGATAATTTAAAATGGGGAAGAAGAGAACCCATGTAAACCACCTCAAGCTTTGGAGGAAAGGTGTGATATAAATTAATAGATAGATGATAGATAGATAGATAGATAGATAGATAGATAGATAGATAGATAGAAGGGTAATTTTGGAGTTCAGGTGTGCATATACATGTGTGTGCTTAAATACTGTCAAATACTGTCTGGGGTGTTTAAGTTAACTTAAATTAGCCATCCAGTGTGGCTGGGTCAACCCAGTCAGATGGGGAGGGTACAACTAATATACAATACAATACAGTGGTACCTCGGGTTACGAACGCGATCCGTTCCGGGTCACAGTTCGTAATCCGAAAAGTTCGTAATCCGAAAAGGGCCCGAACCGCCGCTTTGCGCACACACGCATGGCGAAAATACTTCCGGGTTTGCGAAGTTCGTAACCCGGGTTGTTCGTAACCCGAGGTGTTCGCAACCCGAGGTACGACTGTACAATACAATACAATACAATACAATACAATACAATACAATACAATACAATACAATACAATACAATACAATACAATACAATACAATTAACTAACATGTCTCCATATGTGTCTTTTCCAGTTTCTGTCTGCTGCTGTTTCTTCATATTGTTTCTCTTCCTGTCTGAGCTTACTGGATTCATAGCCACTGAAATGTAAGTACAAACTATTGTTGTTGGCAATTTCCCTCATGTTCAAAAAAGTGGTTGGTTAAAGAATAATTTAGTTTGGAGTTCTGTTATCTCTAAAACTGTCATCAACAGGTTAACAGTCATCAACAGGTTTACCACTCCTATCAGCCCATCACCCATTCCCATCACCCCCCCACCCTCTGAATATACATAAGGGTCTGGTTACTTCTGTTTCAGTGTATCTGAAGAAGTGTGCATGCACATGAAAGCATACCAAAATAAAAACTTAGTTGGTCTTTAAGGTGCTACTGAAGGAATTTTAAAATTTTGTTTTGACTCAGACCAACACGGCTACCTACCTGTATCTAAAACTGTGTTAAGGTAGGGCTGCCATACGTCCAAGAATCGGGCTGCAAAAATGATATCCAGGCAGATTTTTGCTGATTGGGGACAAGCAGTACTTACCTGACATGGTAAGCCTGAGGTTATCTAGGGAATGGATAAGCTGAAATGATGGTACCAGTTGCTGGAAACCACAGAAGAGGAGAGTGCTCTTGTGCTTGAATCTCAGTTGCTGGTTTTCCACAGGCATCTGTCCGGTCACTGTGAGGGCAGGATGCTGGACTAGATGGGCCATTGACCTTATCTAGCAGGCTTTTCTTATGTACAGTGGTACCTTGGTTTACGAACTTAATCCATTCCAGACGTCCGTTCTTAAACCAAAGCATTCTTAAACCAAGGCGTGCTTTCCCATAGCAGCGGGGGACTCAATTTACAAATGGAACACACTCAACAGGAAGCAGAACATGTTCTGCTTCCAAGGCAAAGTTCACAAACCAAAACACCTACTTCTGGTTTTGTATCGTTCTTAATCAAAGTTGTTCATAAACTAAGCTGTTCTTAAACCAAGATAGCACTGTACTCCCTAATTTTGTGTTATGCCATGCCCTCATGGCAGCCATTTTGTGACTGCTGCCCACAGTACTTTCTCAAAATTCAGCAGATGCCTACTGGTTCAAAACGGTTGCCAACTCCTGGATTAGGCAAACCCATTGTCTGATAAAGATGTGTGTTGCTGACACAAACTTATCATCTCTCTGGAGGGGTGTGTGGTATTTTCTGAAATTCAGAAGGAGGGAGGAAAACATCAGACCTGAAGTTGAATCAGAAGTGCTGGATATTGGTATTCTGAAGCAGGGCTTGACAGTTAATTCAATGTAGATTATTTTACTTAACAGATGACCTCAGTCTTGTTGGATATATTTTGAGGATCTACATATCTGGGGACAGTACAGGCTTATTGAAACTGAATTATCAATCAATCATGTTGAAAAACCGAGAGAAACACTGGAATAATATATTCTGGTTGACAAGGATAGATAGGCTGAAAGCAGAAGAGCACATCTGTCCTCTTAGGTCCTTCTTCAGTATTTCTGGGGGCCGGGAATTGGGCATATAGTTTTGATGTTGATCATGGGTTATAGAATACTGCCAAATGTGGCTGTTCTGCAGTAACATACATATTGAAATAAATTATTTAAAATATATGTATTTTTAACCCAAACAAAAAAAGGTAAAGGTAAAGGGACCCCTGACCATTAGGTCCAGTCGTGACCGACTCTGGGGTTGCACGCTCATCTCGCATTATTGGCCGAGGGAGCCGGCGTATAGCTTCCAGGTCATGTGGCCAGCATGACAAAGCCGCTTCTGGCAAACCAGAGCAGCACATGGAAACGTCGTTTACCTTCCCGCTGTAGCGGTTCCTATTTATCTACAGTACTTGCATTTTGACGTGCTTTCGAACTGCTAGGTTGGCAGGAGCTGGGACCAAGCAACGGGAGCTCACCCCGTCACAGGGATTCGAACCGCCGACCTTCTGATCAGCAAGCCCTAGGCTCAGTGGTTTAACCACAGCGTCACCTGGGTCCCTTAACCCAAACAAAAACTAAACCCCAAATCGTGTTAGTTCCCCAAACTTTAATTTGTTGACTTCCACCTTCAAGTTCTCTTCCTACAAAACCAAAATCAGGTTCCATCAGTAACATTTAACATAAATTAATCCATCATGGGTAACATGTTACTCACTGGCATCCAGTCTTTATCATGATGAGTTCACTTTGTTTCCCGTGACACATAATTCTTCGGCTATTAGGCATTGATGAATTTTCCTACAAGAGGGCACTTGAAGGGATAAACTGTGATGTCAAGCCTCTGAGAGATCCTACTCATTTGGGGCTTGATTATGGCTGAAATAAATACAGGAAGAAGGCGCCGTACTGTATGTTTTTCTGATTTCCAAATAAACACTGCATTTTATTTTTATTTTGTATTTGTATAATAGTGTGTTTCAGAGGCGATACTCCTTTTTGGTTTTTACTCAGATTTTATTTCCATATCCTCACTGTTTCTGGTTGATCTTATCTTTAGAAACCACAGTATTCATCTTGCCAGAAAGTTCTAGGAATATTAGTCAATTTCTAGATACTGAAAAGATAAGAAAAGTATTATTCAATTCTGCTTTTATTTTTTATAAAATCAACAAAGATTCTTGTGGCACCATATATTGTGCCATAACCTTTCAATGAGCACTAAAGCCCACTTCACCAGAGACTTGTATGATAATGTTTTATAACTTAAAGAAATGGTGCCCTTGAATATGAGTTCAGTGAAATTTATTGTGCATGCTTCTTAAAATCCCTTTCTTATTCCTACTGTCAACCATAATCCATGTTAAGGAATTTGACAGGACGAGAGGAAGCATTTTCTGACTTAAAATGGCCTATAAATTAATTCTCTTTTGCCCATAGCTGCCAAGTTTTCCCTTTTCTCGCGAGGAAGCCTATTCAGCATAAGGGAAAATCCCTTAAAAAAAGGGATAACTTGGCAGCTATGCTTTTGCCCAGTGCAGACTTAATTTTTTCTTGTCTCTTAACTATGGTTAACGAACCAGCAATTTCTGCTTATAACAGACACATCTGCTGAAGTGTTATATGGCAGGATAAGTAGTGGTGGTAGTGCATATCGGAATACTTTCCCTGCATTGGGAAAGGCCCTAGAAATACTGAGATCTGTCATGTCCCTTACTTGGCCTAGTATTGTTACCCTGCAGGCTTTCTGCTTTGCCTTTTGCAACTGTGTAATCTTCCCCGGGCAAATTTTTCTTTCATATCGCTACTCAAAAAGTTAGGCTTGTTCATAATTCAAATTATTATGCAGTTCACTGAGGAAACCCAACCTGCTTTCCCGGTACTGGTTGTTATATTGAGTCTCCTTTGGTGTGTTTGTTATTGCGCAATCAAAGAAGACATTCCCCCAAAGCAACACTGTTGTGAAGTGTGGTAATGTGGGAATAGCTACGCTATTGCGAGATCCAGAGGTTTAAGCCAGAGGCATGTAATGGCCACTGATTGTTGAATGCTAGTAATTTGTAAACTCCACACATGGAATTCTGTTTTCCTGGCCCCAAGCAATGGATTTCCTTGGAAATTATATTGGCTGAATCTCAATTTTACCTGGTCTGGTGTCTGCCCTCCGCCAATCATTTAATATTATCTGGTGCCCAGATATTCTTGTGAATGTGGATTGGCCCACAAGGGCTAAAAAAAATGTACAAGTGCAGCAGGCTTTGTGCAGAAAGGTCAAAAGTATTGTGAAGATGTATAAGGCTTCTTAGTGTAAGTAGAACAAGCATGAAAAATGTTTCAGCCCCAGGTGAATGTGCAGCAGGGATGCCAAAAGTCTCGAAGAAGGATGCTAGGATACCACCTCTCAAAACAAAGCTTCTTTGTTAACAGCACTGAGAGCCTTTGAGCTGAAAAATGGGATAAGAAATGTTCTAAATAGAACTAAATAAAACCTGGTAGATTTTGGTATGGTCCATAGAATTTTTGGAGTAGAATTGAGATCTGCTAGAACCCATGCTATTTGATCTGGATTCTGCTTTTGCCCACTTCACTGGTACTGATCTTAACAGCCACATATTATCTGCATCCACTGTAGGAAGCATGGGGCTTAGCTCTACCAACAATATTGAGATAGTATGCTTTTGAACCTGAACCTGCAGAATTATTATGTTTGCCCCATTTTCTTATTGCAGTAAAAATTAAAGTTTACTTATGGCAATGGCATGATTTCCCTTCTCTCCATTGTGCATGTGCTTGAATGGGTTTCAACTCCATTAGTAACTTTTAAGATAACATTATTTCTATAATTTATATGGGACAGGATAAGTAAGTGATGGTGACCATCACTTCACCCCTTCAGGGAACCCCCAGACCTTTGGTGCCTCCACCTTCTTCTACCCAGATAAGTTTTGGCGCTTGAGGGGGAAGGAAGCTGAGTAGCAACAGCAGGCACTTCACATATCCATTTTATGTGTGATTGCTTGGGGTGTGTTTAAAGGAATGAACATACATTGGGGGACATTAATGCATCCTTACCAAAAGTGGTATCCACTGATGAATCTCTGAAATGGTAGTCTGTATGCCTTACTAAGGGGAGGTAGAAATTGACAGATATTTCAATAGGGCTTTGTTAAAGAATTTATTCTTTTGTTGTTACACTTAAATCTAACTTTTCTTCCAGGAAACGCAGGGTGGTGTGCATAGGGTTCCCAACTGGTCTCTTATCCAGACATTGACCAAACCCAAATCCTGGTTCTCTGAGGGTAGAAAGTAGGATGACCGGATCAGTCAAAGTTCAGTATGCCTTGCTTTTGCGTGTCTGTTCTGTCCCATTTCTATATTAATTTGTTTTTCCTTTTCTAAATCTGCACACAACCCTACTATCAAACTACCTACAATTTTTCAAAGTGCTCTAAGGGCTGTTTTTTAAAAACAAAAACTATTCATTTGTTTAATTTTTATTTATTTTTAAAAAACAGCAACAGATAATAACTCCAAATAGTTAGAAATGCAACTGCTGGGGTCTCAGGGATCCCATGAGGGTCAGCTATCCTTTTTTCCTTACAAGTTTAAACTGGTGAACCCACTTTGGAATTCAGCCCCCCCCCCCCGCAAATCCCAAGTAGAAAGAAAGCTCTCTCTTATTAAATATTCCTGTTTTTTTTCTAATTGCCCCAGAGCTGAGATTAAATACCCAAATTTTGAAAGGATCAAAGTGAAAGATTTTGATCAAAGGTTTCTAAAAGCATATTTGTGAGCATGTTCCAAAGGAAACTTTTTCCTTCAGAGCTATTATTTTCCATTGACATGTAAAAAAAAAAACCCACAAGGATGATGATGAGCGCTCTGACTCCAAGGGACGGATAAAGGAAATGAGGTCAATGTTCCACATTTGGATTTTTGCGAAGCTGACATTCACAAACAGGTACCCTGTCCCACTAAGTGAGTGACTCACGTGGTTAGGGAAATAGAGCTGTAAGTGTTAAATGCCCTTGGCATTTCCTGGGCAGGATTGGTGGCAGGTTGAGAGCCATCAGTAGGCACTCCTTGTAATTTTTAACGGCCTACCCTGCGTCATCTTGCTGATGCACCATAAATCAAATAACCTATTTCATAGTTAACCCAGTTCTGTAGCCTAACTGCTGGCTGTTATTGTAATGGTATAACTGGTGAGAAAATAGCCACGTACCTTTTGACCTAATTAATACTCTGCAGAAGTGACTTGAAGAGTCTTTCCAGACATTCCTCAATCAAGGAGGAATGAAGTAATTAGCCGAGTGTATGCCGCAACTAATTGATAGCTACACAGTGGGGTTGTAGCAAAATTTGCAGGGTTGCTGTGAGAATGGCAAAAGATGAGATAGAGCCACGGCTGTTTTTGGTACTAGGAGCACCTTATTGCTGCTAGTTACATAATTATGAGTGACCTAGCAGCCACTGTATTTTTAAAAAGAGAAAGCCAATGGTCCATTGCAAAGTAGTTTAGTTGGTGCAGATTGTGTGCAAATCTGTGGCTGCAAGTAAATAACTCAGTCGAGAATTGTCATAGCAATGAGGACAAAGAGCACAACAGGTCTTTGCATATCTGTTTAAAAACCTAGTGTTTATTCCATGCACATCTTTAAAATAAATACTTCCTTCGGTGTGTTTGTCATTAGGTTACAGTTGAGGATGCATGGCGATAGTAGGTTACAGGTAGGTAACCATAGCCATGGCGATAGTAGGTTCCTCTGCAGCAACTTCATTTTTGTGTGAGATGGAATAAATGAACATCTAGGTCTGCAAACTTACACAGTTAAGATTTTTGAGGTTCGCCCAGGGGGTTACAAAAATTGCACCTCCCCACTCTGGCTAGGAATGGCTTGGAGCCTGCCTGGCCAACCACACACTCCCCGGGCCTCTCCTCTGCTGCTCTGGGCAGGTGCACAGACTCCTCTGGCAAGGGCACAAGGGATGGGGTGGGCGGGCACCAATACGTCTCCTTGCCAAGAGTGTAAGGGAGTAAGGGATTGGGGGGGGGGCACCGATACAGCTCATTGCAAAGGGCGCAGTGAGCCTTGGTACGGCTCTGCTGCGCATATTTTTAAAAATGCAGCGATTTGTGCAAAGGGTGGGGGTGGGGAGAATGTGTGCAGAAAATATGAGATAAGATTAGGAAGCAACTGTTGCATGTGATCATGAAGTAGCTAGGTTTGGCTTTTGCAAAAAGAAGTTATCAGGCAAGATAACTGTACCGATGCATTGCTATAAAATCCCTGTTATGTGTTACAAATAAAAGTGTTGGGGAAGAGATTGCAGGAACTGTATGGTGCAGTTTTCATGAAGGAGGCCAGTGCCAGACTTCTTCCTAGACCATCTCCTCCAATGAGCTTGTGCTTTTGCACAACTAACACAGGGTATGAGGCAGAATGATTTTAGATCATGGGATGTGGGCTGCCTTTTCTTCTTGCATGAATCTCCGTTTTGGTTCCTGTGAATGCAGCCTGGTATGTTGTGGTAGTAGTTTGCAAACTTTCCATGATGGCTTGTAGACCAAAGAATCATTACATGTCTCTCTTGGAGGATTCTAGGGCACATTGCTCCCTGGTGTCACCTGTGTAAATGGAGAGTATGCCCTAGAACATACACTACTGTCTCATGCTGCTGCACATTGGGGGGGGGATCAGTAATAGTAGGCAAGCTAACTTTTTAGGGTGGCTTATCCAGCAGCACTAATTTCTTGGGTGAAGAACCCCTAAGACACTTCTGCAACACTAAAGAATTCCTTCAACACTGTTTGAAAATTGCTGGTTTAAAGCGAGTGTCAATTGTTCTAGTTGAGGGAATGCAATTTAATGGCTTGAAAGAAATGATGGCATTTGTCTCCTGTTGTTGTTGTTTAGTTGTGTCCGACTCTTTGTGACCCCATGGATCAGAGCACACCAGGCACTCCTGTCTTCCACTGCCTCCCACAGTTTGGTCAGACTCATGTTGGTGGCTTCGAGAACACTGTCCAACCATCTCGTCCTCTGTCGTCCCCTTCTCCTTGGGCCCTCAATCTTTCCCAACATCAGGGTCTTTTCCAGGGAGTCTTCTCTTCTCATGAGGCGGCCAAAGTATTCGAGCCTCAGCTTCACGATCTGTCCTTCCAGTGAGCACTCAGGGCTGATTTCCTTCAGAATGGATAGGTTTGATCTTCTTGCAGTCCATGGGACTCTCAAGAGTCTCCTCCAGCACCATAATTCAAAAGCATCAATTCTTGTGCGATCAGCCTTCTTTATGGTCCAGCTCTCACTTCCATATATCACTACTGGGAAAACCATAGCTTTAACTATATGGACCTTTGTCAGCAAGGTGATGTCTCTGCTTTTTAAGATGCTGTCTAGGTTTGTCATTGCTTTTCTCCCAAGAAGCAGGTGTCTTTTAATTTCGTGACTGCTGTCACCATCTGCAGTGATCATGGAACCCAGGAAAGTAAAATCTCTCACTGCCTTCATTTCTTCCCCTTCTATTTGCCAGGAGGTGATGGGACCAGTGGCCTTGATCTTAGGTTTTTTTTTTTTTTTGATGTTCAGACCATATTTTGTGCTCTCCTCTTTCACCCTCATTAAAAGGTTCTTTAATTCCTACTCACTTTGTCTCCTGTATTGCTTTCCTAATGATATGACTGGCAGACCTTGGGCAAATAACTTGGCTTTTGCTTCTTCTTATGCCAGACTTTTCAAGTAAGGATAACCGTATTTGTCTGGCTGCTTCCTCAGCTTAATTACGGTAATGCTCGCTTAACACTTTTGAGATACTTTAATGAAAGGTGTTGTAAGATCGTGAAGTGGTTGGGTTATGCCGTTCATCCTCATCTGTGTGTGTATGTGTGGGTTAACAGGAAGCGGAAGCCTGTGTGCTATGGTGCTAATTATGATGGCTGACTCAGATGAATGTTGACATCTCTGACCTCCATTTTCTTTTGTCTGAGAACTATACTTCCTTTCTTAGTTGTCCAGTCTGTTTTTTACATTCTTGATTTGAGCATTGAGCAATGACTTTTTAAAATGAGGAAGTAACCAATATCTTTGAGACAGCATGCATTTTTAAGTAGCAAAGCAACACTGCTGTTAAAAAAAGAACTTGCCTCTGGTTCCAAACCTAGGCCTGGAAACTCGAGCCTCTGTGTCAGGCGTACGCATACTCTTCTCTTAGTGAATGAGGAATGGCGATGCAGGAAACTACAATTGTAAGAATTATGCAGGGTCGGAAGGAACAATAGAAAATGTATTTGAGACACTTGGGTAGCCTGAGATTAAGTGGTGTTGGATGGCAATTTCCCCCCTCAGATTTAATGGTGGGATTGAGAGGTGGGTGAAGAAACTTGAGAGAACATTCTTACTAGAAATGTTATTCTTAACATCAATAACATCAATAAGGGAAAGGATTAGGAGGAATTTGATAGGTAGTGATGAGAAAATAGAAGAACTAGACTGCTGCAAATGTGTTTGAAAACATTAAAACAACAAGGCGTTAGTTTGACTTACTTTTTTCCCTCTGCTTTTGAAAAATGGTGAGATTTAGATGTGTTGAAATCCTTTCATGTGACTGAAGAAGAAAAATATGTGCAAATTCTCTTGAGTTGACTGCTATCCCAAAATATTTCTCACAGAGGCCTCACTTCAGCAACCAGCCTCTCCTTCTTGGGGCAAACTCCTCTCTCACCTAAACCCCTCTCTGCAGCTGCTGCTTATGTAATTTGTAGGTCTGGCCAGACTGTCCCTGAAAGCTCCTTGTACAGTGCAAGTTCACTGAGCATCAAGCCCCAGTCTTGTTTGAGTTGGCACCAAACAAATGTTAAGTTTTTTAAGCCAACTTTTTTCTAGATGCTTCTGCTGCATGGGGAAAATGCTTTTTTCATTTATCTGAAGTACTGGCTGCATGTCCTGGAGAAAAGTGATACTTACCTGACCCTGGTGCCTACAACTTTTTCTTCCTTTGCAGTTCCTGTGGTGGCTCAGCATAGACAAGCTGACAGAAAGCGATCCCTCCAAAACAGTGTTACACACTTCAGCTTTCTTGGTTGCTTTGAATGGGTAACATCAAAGGCGTTAAAAAATAAATAAATTCTGAATTTCTGTACAGTGCTGGAGAATTCCAAAACTTGCAGCATATCTTCTAAAACCACCAATCACTTCCTGCCTCACCCCCCCCCCCCAATAAATCTATTCTCATACAATCTGGGCACCCAAAGAGAGCTTCTGGGGCACTAACTAGGGTACATGGGATTTAGGACAAATAGGGACCCAGCACTGAGATTTAAGAGGAATTTGAGGTCCCAAGAGACCCATGCCAGGTGAGAAGAAGATCTTGTAGGAGAGGGAGGATACGTGTTACCAGCTGAGGAACTGTCAAAAATTTTTTTAAAGGAAAGAGTTACGTAATAGTCTCTGCAGCGAAGCACTAAACTGCAGTAGAGCTGTATTGTTACCTCACTTGAAGTTTTATAGATGTTTGTGGGAAAGAAAGAAAGAAAGAAAGAAAGAAAGAAAGAAAGAAAGAAAGAAAGAAAGAAAGAAAGAAAGAAACCAAATCACAAAACAGGTTCCTGAAGAACACTACAGATTGACACAAGCTTCCCACTTAAGATTGACTTGGCTACCTGTATTCACTAGTAGTATAAATGTCAAACCTGCAATGCTGGACTGCCTTGGAGTGAGTTTTGAGAGGCTCTATTTTGTTTTGTTTTTTAATAAACAGAATGTAACTGACAGGATGGGTGTGGCTTTGATTTCATAGATCTAGGAAGAGATGAGAAGGAAGCAGCAAGGCTTTGTTATGAAACAGGCTGTCTGGCAAACGGGCATCCCACAGGAAGCACTACTTGAGCGCAGATAGGTACATTGCTAATGAGGATTAATGCTTGTCCTGGTTGACATCACTCCTGGGATCTGGAAGGACAGTGTTACTTAATCTGAAGGACTACATAATCAGCCGATGAGAAATTATTTTGAAGGCTTAATTCTTTGTATCAGAACATACAGCTGTAGTGAGGGAACACCAAACTAGGTCATCCGTGAGCAGACATGTTCCCCACCCCCACCCCGTGTCATGCTTATTAATCACTCCAAAAAAAAATAAGTTGAGCAATGCTTACCAATAGCTCTTCAGGCTAAATTTAAGAGGGATTGGTTTTATGTTTGCTTGTGCAAAGGTGAGGCAGCCAACGGAAGAAAAGTTGCTGAACTTGTTGACCTGACACTAATGATCTTCCTCACAAAACTTGTAGTGTGACCTGTTACTCGATCGGAAATTCTGTCCCTCTCTCTAAAGTAAAAGGAATTTGCCCTCCATGAACAGGGAAAACACTTTAGCCAAACATCCCCAGCTTCTGTTAACTATACCACTGCAAACTTGCTTCCATTATTCATTAAGCATTGTGGTCCATTTTCTGCACTTGGTTCAACTTCTTGAAGTGTGAGGTGGGCCACCTTAGAAGGTACAGTGGTACCTCGGGTTACAGACGCTTCAGGTTACAGACACTTCAGGTTACAGACTCCGCTAACCAGAAATAGTACCTTGGGTTAAGAACTTTGCTTCAGGATGAGAACAGAAATTGCACGGCAGCGGGAGGCCCCATTAGCTAAAGTGGTAAAGGTAAAGGGACCCTTGACCATTAGATCCAGTCATGACCGACTCTGGGGTTGCGGCGCTCATCTCACTCTATTGACCGAGGGAGCTGGCGTACAGCTTCCAGATCATGTGGCCAGCATGACAAAGCTGCTTCTGACGAACCAGAGCAGCACACGGAAATGCCGTTTACCTTCCCGCTGTGGTACCTCAGGTTAAAAACAGTTTCAGGTTAAGAACGGACCTCCGGAACCACTGTATGAAAAATTCCGGACAAGTATGAGGCCCTTCCTGGTTTTTCTCAGTGTGTATTCATTAGGTCAGGAGATGGAGATTTTTAGCTACTTGCTGGTCAGTGTCCTCCTTGTGCTGATAGTAAGTGCTGGAAAAGAATGTGACCATGCTCTGTTGTTTTTACAAACCTTTTGTTTCCCCTTATTTTATTTTCCTTAGCCGCTACCTTCCACATGGGTGTCTGGAGAAATAGAATTAATTTTAACACATGATACATTTCATTGGTGTTGGTTACACATAAGAAGGCATGGGTATTTATTTCCTCAACTTACAAAGGGTTCTCTGTGACAAGATTTGGAAACCCCTGTTCAAAGCAGAAGCTGTCGTCGGGAATGAATGTGAAAGACGCAGCGAGGAAAAGGTCAAAGTCAGATAAATTGAAAAATACATTATTGCCCTGAGTGAATGAAGGGAGTGGTAGCAACAGGCAGAAGTGAAATGGGGAAAGACCTGCTGGAAAGTAGGTGTGACCCAGGACTGTGATGGGAATAGGTGCATCACTCAGATCTTCACTCCAATGCTAAG
The DNA here is from genome assembly GCF_963506605.1 of Zootoca vivipara. Classification (NCBI taxonomy): domain Eukaryota; kingdom Metazoa; phylum Chordata; class Lepidosauria; order Squamata; family Lacertidae; genus Zootoca; species Zootoca vivipara. Next base: position 74,786,965 of record NC_083277.1, on the reverse strand, counting down.
TGGTTATCATTTCTCGTTTTCTGGGTACTTCATGCTATACCAATCGAATCCTTTATATATTGTAATTACAGGTGAAACTCGGAAAATTAGAATATCATCAAAAAGTGCATTTATTTCAGTAATGCAACTTAAATGGTGAAACCAATATATGAGATAGATGCATGACATGCAAAGCAAGATATGTCAACCCTTTATTTGTTGTAATTGTAATTATTTGTCGTTAGGCGGGTCAATTATAAATGGAATGTAATTAATGAAATGTAATAGTGATGTTTATTTTTGTATTATTGTAACTATTTGTTTTATTACTGTGGAATTTTCAAAAGAAAGCATTTGCAGAAATTAAAAATAAAATAAAATAATAAAAAGATGCATTACTGAAATAAATGCACTTTTCGACGATATTCTAATTTTTCGAGTTTCACCTGTATAGCTCTCTATGTTAATGCATCTTGTATTTGTTATTGTTAGTTTGTTAGGTGTTTATAGGTTTAATTCATTCATGTTACTGTTATGGTTCCTATGCATATTTTCATTTTAAAATTAAATATAGATATTTACCTGTAGGGGTTATGGCCTGTCATACTTAAAGTCTATTTTTTGTCTTAAGGGGAAATATTTGCACAGAATTAATCCTTGGAATTCCATGAATGCACATCAAGCATCTTCATTTCTGAGAAAATGGAGGTCTTAGTGGGCTGAGCAGGATTGTGTCTTCTGGTTGCACCCCCTCTACGAGTTGGATCTGTTCCAGCTTATTTATTTATTATTTATTTTTACATTTATATCCTACCTTTGTTCCAGAGACCTTAAGCCAGGCACCCCCAAACTGCGGCCCTCCAGATGTTTTGGCTTACAACTCCCATGATCCCTAGCTAACAGGACCAGTGGTCAGGGATGATGGAATTGTAGTCTCAAAACATCTGGAGGGCTGAAGGTTGGGGATGCCTGCCTTAAGGCAATGCAGGCACTTCTTCCCCTCTGCACTTTTACCCTCACAACAACCCTGTGGGGTAGGTTAGGCTGAGAGAGAGTGACTGGCCCAAGGTCACCCAGGGAGCTTCATGGCTGAATGGGGATTTGAACCCTGGTCTCCCAGGTCCTTGTCCAGCGCTCTAACCACACCACACCACACTCGCTCTTCTGGGTGGGGTGGGTCTGTGGATGCAGTCCCTCTACCTCCCTGTTTAGATATGTCAAGTGTGTGTGGCTACTTTGGGGGAACGAAGTGTGCACTCTGCACCTTTTTAGTTTGAGGACCATATATAAGATTGTCCCTCTTCCATTTATAAGCTGGCGGGCCAGAAATGTTCCACAAGGAACTCTTAGCTCAATTAATAATTCCAAAATTGAAATGGAGGAGGTCATGCAAGGCTGGACTTGCAATTAAGTAATGTGAAAACAGTAATTTCAGGTACAGTTTATCACAGAGAGCCAAAGGAAGAGTGTCACTCTGACCTTCTGTTTCAGTGGCTAAAATGTCCTCATCTTGGGCCTCACTTCTGTTACTGTTTGTTCTGACTTTTGATTGAAGCAATATTACACCTGACATTATTATATCATTATATCGTTAAATTACTTTTGGATCTGCAGTTCTTCATTGTATATCTCTTTTTGGAGGATTTGTTTGTTTTTTAAGAATGATGTGGCTTTGAAGCTTGTATGACCAATGTTATAGCAAAGCCCTCTTTGTTCTCTTTCTGTGGAGATTTCCTCTTCCTGTCTCTCGCAAATAATGGTTTTTGTACTATTCCGTCTAAAATGAAACCACCTATCTTCCTCTCCCCTGCAGCGTTAACGAGCTCTACGTGGATGATCCAGACAAAACGAGTGGTGGTAAAATAGAAGTAAATTTGAACATCAGTTTGCCAAATCTGCACTGTGAATGTGAGTACATCTTTTTTTTTTTGTGGCTCTGTTTGCCAGTAGTGGTTGAGTAACCACTATGTTGGCTTCATAATTCATGTTCAGATTGCTATGAATCATTTCCATTCTTTTTCTAGGAAAAAAGAAGAAAATGTCCTCTTTAGAGTACATTCTTGCTTTTATGAATGGCTGCTTTCCGCTATTACTAAACACTTATTTAGGCAATGGCGTATAAGGCACTGTATTAAAGTGACATAGTGCCTAAGGCAAAAGAAAAGCATTTTTGGAACACTATTCTCCAGGGGGACTCACCTGGTGCCTGTCTTCCGGCACCAGGCAGAAATCCTTCTTTAAACTTTTCCCCCCCAGGCCTTACAAAATATCAGTTGAACTGTTTTAATCTGTCCCTATTATGCTCCTGTGTTTTATCCTGTTGCTGCTGTTTTGTTTTTGCTGTTTGTTATTATTGTTATTATTTATTAAATTTGTACAGCACCCTTCATCCAAAGATCACAGGGCGGTTCACAACAAAAAAACCATAAAATGAGAATGCAAAATACATAACACAAATAAGAACAAAAGCAAAAACAAACCAATAACACCCCCCCCCCCAAATGTAAAAGGACATAGGATGTTAATCAGCCAAGGGCCTGGTTGAGGAAAAGCACTTTTACCTGGCACCTAAGGATATGTAATGAAGACTCCAGGTGAGGCTCCCTGGGGAGAACACTCCACAAATGGGAAGCCACCACAGAAAAGGCCTGTACCTTGCTATGAGAGGCAGCAGGAGAGAAGGATTGATACCTAATGTTCTAGGACAGCAGTTCTCAACCTGTGGGTCGAGACCCCTTTGGGGGTCGAACGTCCCTTTCACAGGGGTCGCCTAAGACTATCGGCTGCCCCACGACACCCCCCCCACGACCCCGAAGAAGGCGGAGGCTGACGCCGGCGGAGGGGGCGCCCCGTCCCCGCCTAGTATCTTAAGAATGATTCATGTATCCTTCTTTGTAGTATGTTATTTTTAACACTCCCATTCTTTTCCCGCTTTCTCCCTGATTCCTAAACACATAGTGATTGGTCTGGATATCCAAGATGAAATGGGAAGACATGAAGTTGGCCACATTGACAATTCGATGAAAATTCCTCTGAATAATGGGGATGGGTGCAGATTCGAGGGCCAGTTTAGCATCAACAAGGCAAGTTGGAATAATCCATGCTGGGGAAATGTTGGCAAATTTGACAATAAATTGTTGTGAAGTCTCTGGGTGCTGCGTTGCTGTGAGTGCTGGGAGGGTTACATAGCCAGGTCTAAAGGTACGGATGTCTCTCCCCCCCCCCCCCCGAATACACTGCAGGACATTATGGAAACAACTGAGGCAGCCTGAAGTGTTCCAGGATAAATGAGGGTTCTATATCTATGTTTTGTTTCAAGGAACCAGAATGTTAATGCAGTCATGGTAAGGGGCATTGTGTGTGTCAGTAGATCTTCCAGATTGCTATTTCTGGCAGCAAATTAGAATGTTTTTCTGGAAGTAAATCTAATTATGAATAAACACAGCAGCCCAGTCTTGAATGGAGAACCAGAGCACCTATTGGCAAACAATGCACCATTCTGCTATTTGGAAATGACTGGCTGGTGTGTCCACCTGCTAGCAAATGCCATTGTTCCTGTGCTAATCTTTGTGTATGAAAATCATGGGATGTAGTTCATAAAGCAGGAACAAAGAACTACTGCTACCAAAGTGAAGAAATTTTAGTTGAATAAGAGTTGAGTTTTATTTGATTGATTTTTAAATCTGCATGAATTACCATATGCATAAACAATTACATTGAAGAGAAAAAAGTGTGTATTTGGTTAGCTGAGCTTGTGCCAACCTGATGCCAGCCAGATGTTCTGGTCTACAACCCTCTTTAGCCCCAGCCAGCATGGCTGTAGTTCAGAATATCTGGAGGGCACTAGCTTGGCAAAGGCTAGTGTACAGTATGTGTGAAAAGATTGCTGCTGGATCATCATACCAAAAGGCCCCAGTCTAACAGTAGCCAGTCACAGCATGCACCGCTATAGAAGTGTACCCGCTTTTGTGTGAAACAGTCTTTTCTAAGATGCCAACTGCTACTATAGTTTTCATAAATATTTACTTTTTTGTTTTTTAAAAAATGACACATCCTAGAAAATGTGCTGCCTGATTTAGTCAAGGGTACATTTAAGATCAGTTAATCTAGCTCTTTAGCTGACTAAATGCAGCAGCCCTAGTTAGAATGGAAAGCAGCAAAGAGAGGTGCGTATTATTTGTGGGGGCAAAAACCACGCTAGAAAGAGGAAGTCACGCTGCCCTGGCATGTTGCCATGGGGTGGAGCATGGGTAAACATGGGAGCTGAAAACACTTCTGAGTTCTTTGTGGTTTGTTGATGAGCTCAGAGTGTCAGCGTGTTTTCTTTTCTCCTCCCAAAGCATTGTACAGCCAGCATGTGAGTCACTGCAGTGCAAAGGGCTGTGGCCCAACTCTGCACAAACTCCCTTCTGTTCCAAGAGGTGCTCAGCCGTTGAGGAATGCCAGAGAGAGAGAGGGAGAGGGAGAGGGAGAGGGAGAGGGAGAGAGAGATGGATGTTGTAGTAGATGCCTTTCTTCACTTCTCTCATCTCAGTGGAGACCAAGTTTCTCTTCCAGCAGCAAGGGGTGTGTGCATTTTGTTGGGCGGGTGTGTCTAGCATCGGGTAATCTGACCATGTAAGGCAGCCCATGACTTCATTTGGGTGGGGGAGAGGGAGTGTGTGACTGCTAGCATAATAAGGATGTAACCCTAATTCACACCTCATTTTTATACCACAGGCTACAAAATCCTGCTGCTTCCTCTTCCTCCTAATTCATGTTGGAGCACACCTAAAAATAACAAGCAGGCCCTACCCTTGCTTATGCTGCAGTACAAAAATATATGTGAATGTTTTTATTTGATTGCTTTCCCCCCCCTGTCAGCTGTTTTTTGTGTCAGTCATCAGCCGCTGTAGCAAACTGCAAAACAACTTGTGTGTCTATGTAGATTGTGCAGTTTTTAATCATTATACTTAAAATAATAACAAAGTACACAAAGAGCTCCTGTGTTGGATTGTGTATTTGCTGTCTAAGGCTTTCTTTGTACTTCTAAGAAAAAGTGTCCTTAGTACTGTTTATCCCTCACCCCCTCCAGCTGTGTATTATTTTGGGTGGTTCGTGTGTGGAATTTTGTTAGGAGAATTGCCTTAGATTTCAACTGCTTTGGTGCAATGACAATATAATTAGATGTGTTCTTTCCCGTTATGTTTGTGAGTAATTCCCTGGTGTTAAGGAGCTATTTGCTTCCTTACCCCACATTATAGGCACAAAATCAACAGATTCAAAATATGGTGAGGAGGTAAGAATGTATCCCACCAATTTTTGTATCAGTTGTGCTGGTTGCCCATGTATTTGGGGGACAGATTCAAAGTGCTGTTTATTACCTTTTAAAGCCCTGAATGATTTGGGACAACAGTTCTTAAAGGAGCTCCTCTATCTACCCTAGATCTGTGTCAGTCTGCCTGCTTTAGTGTTTGCCAGTGAAAATGCTTAGGTTGGTGGGCACTTGCAATGTGGCATGCTCCTCAGTGGTTTCAGGATTAGACATCCCTTGTGTCTTTTAAGCAGGCCTTAGAGAACTTTTATTTCTCCAGAGTTTTCAGTGAAAGATCACAAAGCAGAGGTGGCTAACCTGTGGGCTGCATAGCACCCTCTCAAAAGCTTTTTGCAGCCTTCAGGCTCCCTCCCCCCATTAGTGATTCTAAGAAAAAAACTTCTAAATGATTTTTTAAAAAATCCCGACAGCTTCCATAGGCAACCCACTGTGATGCCAAAAGTTCCTTTTTTCGTGGCCTCCAAGTCCCTCCAAATTTGTACATTAAAAAAGAAATATATTTTACTTACCACTCTCATGGTCCCCTGGTGTGATTCTGTGATGCCACAAGGTTTTTGCGACCATCCACAAGACCTCCAAACTGTTCTAGAAAAGAAAAGCCAAAACCCACTTTTACACTTTGGCCATGCCCATTTTGAAATGTGGCCCCTGGAGCATTGACAATAAGTCAGTGAGGCCCTTGCCCCCCCAAATGTTAGCTACTCCTATCATAAGGAGCAGCTCCTTATTTCTGTGTGTACGCGTGTGGTTTTATGATGACATTGTTGCTGGCTCTGACTTTGTTGTTATTAATGATATATTAATGTTTTGGATTTGGATACTTTAAATGATGTAAGCCCCTTTGTGGGTAATTTGACTGCATGGTGAGCTGGTATTCCCAGTGATTGAATGGACAGGCTTTGGGTGACATGTAGACCCTAGCAAGCTGGATGATGCGAATACTATAGTGGAGTGTTTATGAGTATATGGTCACAGGTAGGCATCACTCTCTTTCTTTCAAGTGTCAAGCTGTTTGGAGTTCTCCTCCCCAGCTTTATTCAAAGGCAAAAAGGGTGTGTCGTGTACCTGACAAAATGTACCTGACAGAGGTGTGATGTACTAGACAAACTGGCCCTGGCTCTTATTGGTCAGAAAGAGCCGGAGGTCTTCCCTCCAAAGGAAGGGGAGAGAGCCTTTAAAAGCAGATCTGCCCTTGCAGCTTGGACCCTTCTACCATCAGAGCCCAGGGAGGAAGCTGACTGTCTTTGCTACCTCCTCATAAGTAGACTGAGATCACTGTGCTATTATTAAGTAGGACAGAAGTAGTCAGCTTTTGGAGTCATTGGGCTCTTTCTGTTTTTAATAATTCTGTGGGACCTTATTGCCCTCTTCCTTATTTAATCTTAATAATGTTTCACAATTGGACGAGTGAAAGCAGTGTGTGATTGTCACCCTTGGGATTCAGAAATCTCCGTGTGCCTAGACCACTTTGGGTTTCATGCTACTGGAAGTCTTAAGATCAGAGTGCGTAAAGCCAGGAATTTGCCCAGTTCTCTCTGGGAGAAGCAGAGAGCTGGCTTTATACTCTTGTGTAAATTGCAAGGGATTGGCTGGAGGCATGAAGCATGTGGGTCCAGGAATTTAACACTTAATCAAGCATCCCATTTCCCCCTTGGTTTCTGGGGCTGTAGGTGACCGAGAAGGATGGTGGTGGAAGCAACTGTCAGATAGTAAGACCTAGTTGCTAGCGCTGTGGGGCTGTTGGTCAGCTGCTGCGCAAGGATGGGCTGTGAGACACTCTATTAAGCATCTCCCCTTCTCCACAAGGTTCACTTAGGTTCCTTTATCAGATGGAGCTAAGGAGGAAGAGTCCTATGCAGAGCAACTTGCTCTTATCACCCAATGAGTTATTAGGCTCAGCACCAGCAGCAATGAATGAATATTTCTTCTCTTCTACTAAGAGAACACAGGGCAGTGTACCATAAAACAATATCATATAACCTATAAATGTGCAACTAACCATATGAAATCAGATTTATTTCAAAGCTTAATTGGTGGGTACTCACTGTGACCATCTCCAATGTAGTTTTTGCTCCACCCTCTGCAGGACAGTGAACTAGCAGTTTCCATGATGTAGAGAAGCCAAAAAAAGATGGAACGCCCCCCCCCTCCAACACACACAGTCCCCCCTTCTACTTGCTTCCTTATTGTAGTAGTGCTTGAACGGGATTCTGTTTAAAATGCTTTGTGGTGCAGTTCCATTTGTAACAATCCCTGAAAGCCTGCTGATCCCAGAGTGATCTAATCACAATTAACACCAGAGCCTAACTGCTCAACATTGTCATGGTAACCAGAGTTCTTAGCTGAAATCTGTGCATTCAGGAACTATGTGTACTAAAATTTTGTAAAGAAAAGGCATGTTTGGGAAGGGGCCACTAAAAGCTGGAGCCTGATTGTCATTTAAAAAAAGGAATTCATTTAAAATCTACTTCAGCTGAAGAGCCCTCTTGGCAATTGCCAGGTCATCCGGTGATAATGGCCATTACAGATCTCTCTGTCCCTGACCTAACTATTTTGTCTTCAAATCCAGCCTATGGCAGCTGGAGCTGGTTGTGTGAAGTTCCAGCTGCTTCAGCGCGTGCCAGGCTGGTTGTTTGGATTTAAGCTGGGGCTGTACTTGCATGTTTCGACACATGGTCTTAGAGGTGGTGGGCCAGAAGACTTTCCCTACAGCTTTCATAGACTGAGGTGGTCATGAAGATCAGGGACAAAACATCTTGAAATGAGGGATGTAACGAAGAACGTAAATCGTAGTTTAAGGAGAGCCAAAGGTCTTTGTGCTAGACAAGAGTCTTAGGAATGCAAAATGTCTAAGAACTGCAGCACAAAGAACTGGGGGGTGGCTGTATTTCACCCTCTTGTTAACAAAGGTGCTTGTTTGAAGGTGAAGTGTGGGTGCAGCTTCATGGCAGTTCTCTTGGTGATGGGATGTGTAGATGGGAATGATTCACAGGGCCAATGCAAGAAGTGCAGCCTGCTCTATACCAGAAGTAATGTTAGCACAGGATATATTTCCCACAGCCATTTCCTATCTTGGGGGGTGGGGTGGGGTGGGGTGGGGGTGGAGCTTACCTTCCGTCTAGCTTAGCACTAGAGTGCAGAACCAGGAGCTCAGGCCTATGTGGTGGGTGATGCTCTTGAATCAATATTACTCCTGTAGTGCAGCAACTGATGCAAAATTGCAGCCATCGTGTGGGAGCTCTGTGGAATTCTCAGGTGGAGCTTGACAAATATTTCATTTGATTTAGGGGAGGAGGCAAGAGTGCTCCAGATCTGTAAGCCTTTGATGAGTGAGTGGTCAGTTATAGCCGTCTTCTTGACTGAGAGTGGATTATTGTGACTATTATTGAATCTGGCCTGTGACTAACCCCTTTCCTTGATTGTAAGCATTGTAAGGTTTTAAAACCTTATGCTCTGTAATAGATGTTGGAGGCCAAATGATGTAAGTCACCAGCCTTAGCCTTGTGTTCCCCATCATTCAGCTTAGTCCAGGGGTTCCCAAACTAAGGCCCGGGGGCCGGATGCAGCCCAATCGCCTTCTAAATCCAGCCCGCGGACGGTCCGGGAATCAGCATGTTTTTACATGAGTAGAATGTGTCCTTTTATTTAAAATGCATCTCTGGGTTATTTGTGGGGCTTGCCTGGTGTTTTTACACGAGTAGAATGTGTGGTTTTATTTAAAATGCATCTCTGGGTTATTGGTGGGGCCTGCCTGGTGTTTTTACATGAGTAGAATGTGTCCTTTTATTTAAAATGCATCTCTGGGTTATTTGTGGGGCCTGCCTGGTGTTTTTACATGAGTAGAATGTGTCCTTTTATTTAAAATACATCTCTGGGTTATTTGTGGGACATAGGAATTCGTTCGCCCCGCCCCGCCCCCCAAATAGTCCGGCCCACCACAAGGTCTGAGGGACAGTGGACCGGCCCCCTGCTGAAAAAGTTTGCTGACCCCTGGCTTAGTCTGTGTGGAGAAGTTAAAAGCTTAACAAATGCTGAAGTCTTGCCTGCTTTTAGGTTCCAGGTAATTTTCACGTATCAACACACAGTGCCACTGCACAGCCTCAGAATCCTGACATGACACACGTCATCCACAAACTAGCCTTTGGTGACAAGTTACAGGTGAGTCTTGAGTTAAGGCATCTCTTAAGAGGATGCAATAGAAGTTACACTTGCTAACTGTAAAAGTTTTATGTATGTTGTTGAATAGTCATATGTGGCATAAAAGGTTCCAGAGGGTGAGGAGGTTACATTTTCAGTCTGACATATTTAAGTAATCTACTGTGAGACGTAAAAGTATTTGGAAAAGGGCTGCTTCTCTCCCCCCCCCCCAAGAAAATAAAGCAGTACACCTGATTGGTGCTTATAAGCACATACATATTATAAGATGAGCATCCACTTTCATGATACAATACACAGTCGTACCTTGGATCCCAAACGCCTTGGAAGTTGAACATTTTGGCTCCCAAACACCGCAAACCGGGAAGTGAGTGTTCCGGTTTGCAAATGTTCTTTGGAACCCGAACGTCCAACGCAGCTGACACAGCCTCCGATTGGCTGCAGGAGCTTCCTGCAGCCAATCGGAAGCCATGCCTTGGTTTCTGAACATTTTGGAAGTCGAACAGACTTCCGGAACTGATTCCGTTTGACTTATGAGGTACAACTACATTAATAAGCACCAGTTGCAGCAACAGCCTTTTTATGTTGGATTGCATACCATCCATTCCCTCCTTTTCTTGACAGTTATATTCTGTGTTTCTTGTTTTTCTATTCTTTTCTAGGCTCTGTACTTTTATTTTGAAAACCCAGTAAAAATTACGAGTAAAATAAGCCAGTGGGCTGCATTTTTTTTGTGAGGGGAGCATGTTGCAATGCTTCAAATCATTTGCTAGTGTAAAGGACTCAGGCTGTAGCTTCCTTATCCTATAAATTGTTCAGTGGGCTCTCTGCTCATTCACATTTGCCATTTATTCTCCTCTGTTCTGCATTTATTCCTATATCTTAGGAATAGTTGGTGACATTCACACTGCTATATATGTGTGGTTGTGCCTTGGTGACACATGTGGGAGTGATATCCTTGGGAATATGGACTGTCAAAGAAACCACCTGACACTGCTTTGTCTCTGCAGAAGAGAAGTATTTCAGTCAAAAGTACCGGTAGGAGGAGTCAGCACAGACAGTTCATTGTCTCCTTCCATACCATTTCCCAAATCTAGATGTTTTCAGTAGTGAAGGTTTGGCAGTAGTGGAGTCAGGGGGGCGGGGGCGGGGGGCATCAGCCATCACAGAGGGAGGCAGGTGGGCTGCAGGGCATCACGGGGGTAGCTGGGCGGCATGGGTGCAGCCACTGCCTGTCCTTCAAGAAGCCAGCTAAGTTTAGGCGATGTTCCCCAAGGCAACGTTTCACCAAAAAGCTGAACAACTTTGGGCGATCTCTTAAAAAGTGCTCCACCCCAGGTGTCGGCAGGGATTGCTATATCGCTGAGGTTTGGGTTCAACTGTTGTGAACGTTACCATGTCACTCATTAGTACTCCTTCCCCAGACTCAGTTCCCCATATGTTGATGCCCACAACCCCTGTCAACCCAACGGTCACATGGTCACATTAGCAAAATGGGGACTTCAGTTTGAGGACGGCTGCTACAATCCTTCCTCTGTTCCTATGCTCTTACGGAGAACAGAGGCTGGAAAGAGATTTCTTTTACCATCTCTCTCTTTCTAATCGGCTTTGGTTGAGGAAAAGCACATACTTGCCCCGTGGCCAGTCTCCTCTGTAATGTTGTTACATAACTCTCAGTTTCACAATGGGGATGTCTCACTTTACACCACCCTCTTCACCTACTTTTCAAAGACTTCACTTCGCAAGAGTTGCAGTAGTATTTGCCACCACCACCTACTCACCACACGTACCAGCCATGCTTTTAAAACCATACTCTCATTGCAATTTTGGCTAATCAACACAGGCATTTCATTACACTTGCTTCGCACACACCTATTCCTCAAAAACCTTTCTAACACTCATCTGGTTTTTGCCCTTAGATTCCACGAGAACCATTAAAATATCAGCTTATTTGGCTCATTTGTGGGCACTCAAGGCAGATTGCCGTACAACAGCGGATTACAATGCCACCATTAAAAACAATATCAGTAAGCTAAAAATGTCGAAACATCCTCAAAACACCATCACAGAACCAGCAGCCTTATTCAGCAGCTTTCAAGATCCAATGGGATTTTGCCTTCACATTCCTTAAAGCACCTTGGGAGTGATTTCATTATGTAATGCTCAGGCACACCTCTGCAATGGGTATTTACCTGAACCCATCCCTTCCAAATTGGTTTCAGAAAATACCCGCTACCTATGTGTACATTTTGTTCCTGAATCAAGCTGGTGTTTCCATGTGTGTGGCCACCCTCCCACACCTGCCCTTCACCATGCCGGTTGCCTTGCTCGTTTCACCTGTAGAATATTACAGCATTGGGGGGGGGGAGCAGTTACTGCCATGCTGAAGTTTTTTACTTCAGTGAACACAGAAACCTGCCTTACAAGAGGTCAGACTGTTTGCCCATCGAGCCTACTCTTATGTATTCTGACTGTGTATCATGAGCATTAGATGAAAGCTCATTAGCTGACTTTTTCTGAAGTGTGGGGAGAAATTGATCATTTGAATGTTGTAAGGGCGTAATTGACAATAGGTAGTTGCCTTCGCTCTACCTACTGAAAACTTTTCTGTTCCAGTGGGTCTAGTCAGATATATTATTTGGTCACATCTGTTCTTAATTTTTTTAAAAATTGTTTTATGTTTTATGTTTTGTTGTTTAAATGTTTAGATGCTTTTAATTGTGCTTTTTTTAAAAAAAATTTTTTTAATTGTATCTGTCCCGGGCTTCTTTGGGAGGAAGGGCAGGATATAAATGTATTTAATAAGTAAGTAAGTAAGTAAGTATTAGAGAAAGAAAGCTACCTTAAAGTTGTACCAAAAGAACCCTTTTTTGTTTTCTGTCCTCAAGACTTGAAGTCATGAGACCTGAATCAAATAATGGCCTTGAATTAATACTAGCGCACTATCTTTGATGAATGGTGCATATTTCAGAAAAGATCATGCATATAATTCTGCCCTCCTGGGGGAAGATGAACTCCTCTGACCCATAGAGCTGAGATCAGCTCTGTTCAGAAATGCTGCTTCTTATTAAGCTGTTCTGATAGCACATCTGTGAATGGGGTCCTGTGAGAAAGAGTTGCAGTCATCTTTCTGTATAATCCTTCAGTTGTCACTGTGTCACTTGGTACAGGGTAAAGCCTCTTGATGCTAATAATTTGAGTAGCACCATAGAAGACCCAGATGTGCCATTTGTCACCCTTGTGTGACTTTGCCTCTTTTGTTGTAACTGCATGAGGCTTGTGTGTAATTACAAGGAAACTGAACTGGGGGTGATGTGAATATTAATAACGAAGGAGGTGTTTTGTGGGTTTCCATTAATTTTATATTGTTTATATGTTTTGATTTTTATTGACCACCCATTAAACATAAGGTAGTTACACAAAGTTTAAAACAATATAACATTCAATTTTCTTAAATTTGTTATATTAGATTATTAAGTATGCCTATGTAAAAGCACACACAACATAAAATAATTCTAAAACAGCATTTAAGCTCCCTGCTAAAAATAATTTCCTCCAAGGACAAGAATACACTAAAGCATTGTCATTATTGTTTGTTTATTTATTTACTTGTATGCCACCTTTTTCCTGACAGCACTCAAAGCAGCTTACAGATAAAAACAAGAACCTCTAAAGAGATAAATTGATCGTTGAAATACAATTAAACATTGATAGAATTAAAACTATACACATATATAAAGTCAGTTTAAAACACACCAATAATTACAATAGAAACAGCATAGCACAAGCCCTTTCATTAAAAGCAGTTAGTTCCTGAAAGCCTGTTGGGGGGGGGGGGGGGGAGTCTTCACCTGCTGGTGGAAGGAGAACAAGGAGAGAGACAGTCTAGCTTCTCTAGTGGGGAAGTTCCAAAGTTTGGGAACAGCCACTGAGAAGGTCCTCTCTCGTATCCCACCAAGCATGCCTATGAGGGTGGTGGGACCAAGCGAAAGGCTTCCCCCCAAGATCTCAAAACCTGGGCAGGTTTGTATGAGGGAATAAAGCATGGATTTTTATTTTTATTTTTAAAAATCATCATTTGGCATTGAAAACATCTTGGGTCCTGTATATGTTACTGTTTTGAAACAACAATGAGGTTATTTTTAAAGATGCATTTCAAATTTCATTTGTCTGTCATTGTACACATCAGAATTGTTGATTGTGTTTCTAATTTGCCCACTAATTTGTCCACACCAGTGAGTGGAGAGGGGTGTGGATGTATTCATTTGGCCTACATTTTCAGGTTGGATTGAAGCTGGTTTGGGGGGCAAACACTTCCAAGTGCAGTGTTTGTCAAGAGATGACAGGATAGGGGTATATTGCGGCTAATGCTGTGTACCCAGCTTCACAGGCCGGCAATCAGAGTGCACTGGATACATAATAAGCGGGAGAGTTACCATTTACTCAGGCTTCAGTGCACTCCTACGTCTGGTGTTTGAGGCCAAGCGCACATGAAGTTAGCTGCAATCCGAATGTATCTTGCAGTTTCTAGAGAAATCCTGTTGTTTGATGCATTTCCCCTCAAATCAGCTTCCATCTGATTTGAATTTGTTGACTGCAGGTAAGCTGCGGTTGTGCATGCGCAGGTGTCTGCACATTTGTAGACGACAGCTTCATTGAATAGAAGTTTGCCAGGGGGAGGGAGGAAGGTTGCTGGTATGGGGAAACAAATAAGGTACTTTGCATCAGATGAAGACACACACACACACACACACACACACACACACACACACACGGTTCTTTACTTGTGTTGATAGGCTGCACTGTAGTATATTTCACAACTGTGCAAATGTGAAAAACCTATTGCCCAGAGAGGATGAGAGATAACATCAAATTAAATTGCACAAAATGACTTTAAGCTCCTTGCCTCTCCTTCTACCTGCAGCGTTGAAGCTTCCACTGTTATAAGCTAGGTTGTCTCTGGAAGTATAAAATAACAAATGTAATACAAAAGTTAATTCTATGCTCTTTCCCTCTACAGGTCCAGAACATTCATGGAGCATTCAATGCGTTGGAGGGAGCAGACAAGCTCAGCTCAAACCGTACGTACACTCTGTGTTTTGCAGGGCCTTATCTAGGGTTAGTAAAGACGCCTTGATTGGCAAGACTGGTAGGAGCCAGCCAAATTTTATTTAATTCCAGGGACATGAAAACTGTGTACACACCATATATTTAAAAGGTATGACTTTCCTCAAAGAATCCTGGGAACTGTAGTTTGTCAAGGGTGCCACGTGAGTGGTAAACTACAGTTCCCAGGTCTCTGCCCTGGGGGGGAGGTGGAGAGAGTCTTGTGCTTTAAATGTATGGTATATACACAGCCAAAGAGTGTACGGCTCTTTAGAGACTAACCAATTTCTTAAACTTTTTGTGAACTAGAGGCTGTAATGAAAGGCATACATGGATGATAAGTGGGGAGTGGGGGTGGGGAGAGAATAGTAGGCAGTGAGGTCATAGAGAAGTGAAATGCAAAAAGGACAGATAGTGACAATCCAGTTGGAGCTAGAATATATGTATGCAAGATAAGCACGGTGACCCTTTTACAGCAGTAGTCATAGGCGATAAAACAATCAGCTTGGTAATGATGAGGTAATTGACATCTGTAGTGGGAAAGGAAACCGTTGTCTCTGTTCAGACCCACCCTTTGTGTGCGGGTTTGGGGTGCGTGAGATAGACCGATGTAGCCTGCAGCTGAGGATTACGCGGCATACATCTGGCGAAGTGGACTCTAGTCCACAAAAACATACGTCAAATCTTGTTAGTCTTTTTACGGTGTCATCAGACACCTTTATCTTTTTATCGTGCCACAGCAGACTAGCACCGCCACCCCTCTGAAAATTGTTACAGATTATATTTATGTTCTTTATATAGTTGGGTTGTTATCAAATAATATTACAGTGGCTATAGGGATGAATTAATTTGATTTCCCCTTTTCCCTAGCTATAGAACAGAGAGGCCCAGATTTTTTTTTAAAAAAAAAATCCATAGTTTGCCTGCTTATAATAAAAGTTACAGGGAATAGTTGGTCTTCTGAAGTGTTGGTATGCTCCTCCACCATGAATATATGATTCCTAAACATCCTAGAGACTTTGGATACTGAGTGGTCTCTGTGAAGCTGACTGATCTTTTAAGTCCAGCTTCAGAGCCCTGCTGTGGCTGTTCCTTACCTTCCATTTTTTAAAATGTATTCTTTCTTAGCAGTTTAATTTTGGCTGTATATAACCATTCTAGTGATTTTTAGTGGGAAAGTGACTCGAAAATATTTGATATAAATACTTAGATACTGTACAGAAAGTAGGCAGGGCAAAGAGAGACAGACTTGCAAGGTCTTTAAGGGCACCTGTGTCATAGCCAGGAAATGAGCCTGATCCTAACCAACATTTTAATTCTTGGTATTTCCTTCCTCAATGTTTACTTATCGGCTGTCATGAGTTAGTCTAAATTGGGCATGTAGAACACTTCTGCAGTCTGTATGTGCTGCTCAACATCTTAGCATCACTTGCAGTGTATTTCCTGCTCCATGAAACACACAGCAGAGGGAAACACTGGCCCCCTATTTCCCTCTCTGCCCCATGAAGATGTATTTAAACTGGTTTTATCCCAGGACATTCTTTCTCCGTGCTGCCAGGTGCTGTTGAGACCGAGTGGTTGCTTTCCTACTTTTGGCTTGATTATCCATGAAAGCAACCATTGCCAAGGATACAATATATGAAATAAAAATAGTGCTTGAATGTTTTAATCCCAATGGGAAGGACTGAGTGTAGGAAAATTAGCTATATAGTGTGCCAGCCCTCTCTCCAACCTGGAGTATTGTGCTCGTCCTATCAGCCAGCCCTTGGAGGAAACTAATTTTCTAGATCCATTTCAGCTGGGGCTTAGGTCCAGTTTTGGCACAGAAACTGCTTTGGTCGCCCTGTAGGATGCCCTCTGTTGGGAGAGGGACAGGGGAAAACGTGCCCCTGTTAATTCTCCTCAACCCCTCAATGCCTTTTGATACCATTGACCACGGTATCCATCTGATTGATTGACTGATCGATTGAATATTTAATTTCTGTACCACTTAAATTTATTAAAAATATATCTAGGCAGCATCCAAAGAAACTGAAGCAGCAATAGACAACTTAAAACAAAATGTTACACAAATACACAGTTACATATGAAAATGTTAATACAAAGTTATTAATATATATCAATATCAATTCATTTTCCTTCTGACACACCCTCCCTCTCAGCCTTTGGGTTCTCACCCAGTCCAAACAAACTCTCAGCTCACCCACCAAAATCTCACACCAATCTTACAATCATAGAATCTTAGAATTGGAAGGGACCCAAGGGTCATCTAGTCCAACCCCCTGCAATGCAGGAAGACCAGAAGAGATCCTGGTAGCAGCAGATATCGCCCTAGTCTCTCACTCTATATTTGCTTTTTTGGGCAGGCCCTCAGACTGCCCACAACTGTGCCCCATTCATTCTGGAGCGACTGTCCAAGGTGGGGGTGGGTGGCATTGCTTTGCAGTGATTCCAGTCCTACTTGGATGGATGTTTCCAGCAGGTGATGCTTAGGGAGGGTTGTAAGCACCAACTCAGAATAGTCCTTGCCAACGGTTGCCCATACCAATTTTTTACAGTCCGTTGAAATGGTGCAGTGAGTATCTTGAAACATCTGCTAATTTTAAAAAAAGGGGGGGGGAGGTTGTGGCACATTCCAAAAGTCTTGTTTGTATACCTTCATATCCGTGGACTCAATATGTTCTTCTGTGTGTTGGTCAAGTATGTCTTTTATGTTGAGGAAAATGCAGATGGACAAAAGTGTATTGACCCCTGATAGGAATGAATTGCCTGGGTTAAGTCAATTTCCATTTGAAGAAGAAGAAGCTGCACTTTTAAAGTTGCCTGTTTCAGGGATGCATTTCCAAGCATAGTCTTGTGGTGTGATTTTTGGGGGCTTCAGCTTTCTCTCTTGTTTACGCAGCCCTTGCATCCTATGATTATATATTGAAAATTGTTCCCACGGTGTATGAAGACATGAGTGGCAAGCAACGGTACTCATACCAATATACTGTAGCCAGTAAGGTAAGCATGCTGTAGTTGTATATCCTTTGCTAGAAAGTGCTTGATGCAGCACACCCTATTGGATGAGCCTTCTGCTTTAGGTCCCATTTCCACTGTCAGAGCGGTTGTGCTTCCTGTGCTTGAAGTGAGTGCAATAGCGGCCCCTGCTGGAAAAGCAAAGAACTGATAATGAAAGGGAGGTGCCATTGCATACTAAGGATGCTTGAGGAATTTGATCTGATGTGATCCACAACTCCTAGGTTGAAACTTTGTAATCCACCAGGTGCAGTTCTCTGCTCAAAAAGCTTACCAAAATACATATGCTGTATCTAAATAGATTTCCTATTTTGAAAGAAAATATTTTAGAAGAGCATGTTTGGAGAGAAAGTAGGTTTCGAAATTACGCTTTGAAATGTGTTCAGATGTGCATTTTCGTGCAGCTATTTTATGGCTGATTAACGCAGAATGGGACAGAATGGACTGACAGGTGGATAGCCGAGAAAGAGACACAGACTGGAAACAGATTGATTCACCTATTTCCTACTTCTTGATTTGCTATCAGTAATCCTGTATAGCCAGTGTAGGGAACCTTGGGCTCTCCAGATGTTGCTGAACTACAACTCCCGGCATTCCTGGTCATGCCATGGTTGCCAGGGCTGATGGAAATTGTAGTTCAGCTACTTCTGCGGAGGCAGAGGTCCCCACCCCTGATGCATGCCTAAAGCATGGTTGGGTTCATGAATTTTAGGGGGGTTGTATATATTCTATTCCCATACTTACACTTTTCAAGCAGTAAGGCAATATAATGTTGAGGGTCTGGAGCAAAATGGCTTGTTTTTGAGCGGAGGAGGTTAACACCTTTTTAGTGTGCTTACTCTTTTCATTCCAGCCTGAATAACTTGGGATAGATACCCACATGTGGTATTTCTTTTGATGTGACATGTTTTCAGAATATTGAGCTGCTCAGAATTTTTCATGCTTTTTTAAAAAAATACATCAAGGTCTCCAAATGTGGGCTGGGTGTGCATGAATATCCAAGTGGGGTGGCTGCTAAATATAAGCTCAGGAAGGAGCAGAAAGGTTGCTTGAATCTATCCCAATTGGATGGGATTCGGGGGGGGGATTTCTTCCCGGTCTCAAGGTAGCCTCATGTTTGGCAGAGGGTTCTTTTTGAGGGGCAGGCATGATTTTCCCTACTTCTAGTATAAGATAGTAACCTTATTATGTTGTCCTTTTCCTTTTATTAATGGCCATTTTGAGCAGACATTTTAGAATGTGCAATGAGGTGGTCATTTGTCCCACCACTAATCCATTACGAGCTAGTGTAACATAGTGGCTAAGTGACTGATCTGTAAACTACAAATTCCCCAGTTCAAATTTCATTTCAGCTATGAGTTCCTTAGGTCAGGGGTGGACAACTTGCGGCCTGAGGGCCACATATGACTCTTGGACTAATTTCACGTGAGTGGCAAGGAAGGAAAATCCAAGAGGGAAAAGGGGTGACAGATAAAAAAAATGAGATGCCCCAGCCTCTTTTTACTCTGGCCAACACCAGATCCTGCTCTGCCCTCAACAGATTATCCCAAACAGTAATCTTAGGCAAACCACTGGTTCTCAGCTGGCACCACCAAACCACCTCCAAATTGAGATTATAACTCAGTTCTACCTTATATGAATCTTTTTCAGGAGTACGTAGCATACAGCCATACAGGCCGCATCATTCCAGCCATCTGGTTTCGCTATGACCTGAGTCCTATCACAGTGAAATACACAGAAAGGCGACAGCCCTTGTACAGGTTCATCACAACAGTAAGTTTCCATTACATCATGTTCTCTATTTATCAGCTGGCACGTCTTAAAAATGTGTGCGTGCAAGCGCAGCTCATGTGACAGGGTCAGAAAAGAACCATAATGCTGAACTTGATGACCAAAGTTCTTTATCCAGGTGAAGAGCTCTTGTCTCTTGCACAGTCTGGGCTCTAGTATTAAGTGCCTTGTTTTAATGGTACCAGCCCTTTTCTATTGCTACTAGAAATTGCCCATCAGGATATATTCATGCCTTGTATACACAAGCTTTGCACTTCCACCATTTTGAGACCCCAGCCATCTTTTTAAGAATGGACACTGGAGTGGGGCAGGCAGGGCTGTTATGTATTAAGAAGTAGTTATCCAGCTACTCAATGGCTCTCTGGGCTGCCATAACTCCTGCCGTCCCAGTCTTTGCGAACACTGCCCGCTTGCCCTTCTGCATCATGGTTGCCTTGGAGACTGGCTAGCCGTCATTGCTGTGGAGAGGCTGCAGCCTTCTGGCCCAGCCAGAGATTATCCACTTGTGGCAGCTGGAGTTATTGTCAAGAGGGGCAGACCTCAGAAGCACCCTGAATCTTGTTAAGCAGCAGATGCTTAGTTAAAAGCTACAAAGGAGGCCCATGGAAGGAGCACCTGCTGTTCCTTTTGTTGGGTAGCTTGTTTACCAGGCTGCACCCATACAACTGTCACAGAAACACTGAAGTGTTTTTAAATGTGTTCTCATGAGTATAGGTGGGAAAAGACCATACCAGGCCGTGAGAGAATTTATCCAGGTTTGGAAATGTAAAACTTCCTATTGTTACCTCAAAAGGGAATGGACCTTTTTAGTGTCTCTCTCTGTGGGAACTTTAAGCAGGGCTGTCAGGAGGAATAGTGTTGATGTGCATGTATGCTTGGTCATCTGGGTGCGGCACTATGGCATTTTCTGTGTACAGTGGAACCTCGGTTTATGAACACCTCGGTTTACGAATTTTCGGTTTACGAACGCCGCGGACCCATCTGGAACGGATTAATTCACTTTCCATTACTTTCAATGGGAAAGTTCGCTTCAGTTTATGAACGCTTCAGTTTATGAACAGACTTCCGGAACCAATTACAGTACACCCATGCTTCGGGTTAAGTACGCTTCAGGTTGAGTACTCTGCAGACCCGTCTGGAACAGATTAATCCACTCTCCATTACTTTCAATGGGAAAGTTCGCTTCAGTTTATGAACGCTTCAGTTTATGTTTATGAACAGACTTCCGGAACCAATTGTGTTCATAAACCGAGGTACCACTGTATTTGTTTATAGTAGGAGTGACATAAATGTGTGGACTGGCTGTTTTGGATACAATTTCCATTATTGCTCTTAAGGCACACAAAGGGTTTGTCTTGGCATACACAAAAGCTGTTAGTAAAATAGTTGGGGAAGGAACAGCGCCACTAAACAAAAGTGTTGTTGTGCCCACATATTCGCTGGCTGTATATAAGAGGAATGAGAGAGCACCTATCTGCTGTCTACTACTTCTGGGTTTATTTTATTTTTATTTATAAAAACATTTATAGACCACGCTTTTATAAAAACACAGCAAGGTTATATACAGCATACAAAATTACAATTGGATAAATAAAAACGTCAGTAAACACATCAATAAACACTGGTTGGTGAAAATAAATTCACATTGCAAAGGCCTGTCTGAATAACGCAAGTTTTTTAAGGAGAGATCTAAAAGATGGCAGGGATGAGCCTTGCCAACCCTTTACTGGCAGGAAATTCCACCAAAATATGTGTAGCCAAGTACAAAATGGATAAGATGAGAGCATCTGTTGTCCTTTTGAGGAGTGAGCTTAGCACCAAGCACTAAAAGATGCATCACTTGTATGTCTTATTTTCTGGAACCAACAAGGCACAGCTGTCTCTAGACCAAGGGGGTGCATCCACAAAACCTCATTCCTAGCCTCCTGGATGAGAGTTTTTATTTCTCTTAAAGGAGGAGGAGGAGGAGGATTCCGCCTTCCCCTCTCCCAATCGCTGAATGCGTCTTACCTTTGATTTTTTATAAAAAGTGCATGCAGGGAAGGCAGAGACTAAGCAGATGCCAGGTATGTGTGAGTCATAAGTAATCAGTGGTGCAGAGCCGCACAGATGAATATGTTTTTCTCTGTGTGTGTTTTTCTTCTTGTATTTGCTGCTCTGAAGTCATATTTTCCTGCCCTCAATGCAAAAAGTACATTCCCTCCTCCCTACTTGCGGTATAAAACATCTTGTGTCAGCTGATCCGCATGGATTGAAATTACCCAACTCATTCTGGTGTCATTCTCCCTGAAAAGTACGTTTGCATCACTGTTAGAGGAGAACAGGGTGGGGGCAAGGGGAAAAAAACAGAAACACAGGAGTGAAAAAAATAAATTCAGTTGTACAGGGGTTTATTTCCTCTGTCTTTTTTGTGGTTTTCAGTTCTGAGAATGTCAGCTGTGTTGAGGAAAATAAATTTACCTAGACTTTTTGTAACTGAAACATCTTCCCAATTTGCTGGGATCATTGGACACATATACTGTACCTAAGTTAAAAATACACATAGAAAGGAGTGATTCCTCCCTCGCTGCTGCTGCTTGCTATTAAAGTCCTATTTACTCATGCTGTCTAATTCCCTTTCAAACTTGGCCACGGTTCTCTTTGGCTGCTGTCCCGTTTCACATGCTAATAGATCTACGTGGTGACAAGGGGGCTTGGCTTCCCCCTGTGAAAGGTTTACAGCTCATTTTATTGATCTGCTTTACAGCCCAGTCCTATATTATCTCCTCCTATTAAGTTCATTGGGACTTACTTTCAGGTAATGTGCACAGGATTGCAGTCTCAAAGGAGTAATTCCTTCCTGCATGTCAGTTTCCCATCTGTCCAAAGTCTATTCTTCTTGAGTTTTACTGTCCCTAGGACATGATCCTTGACCTCCTGTTTCTTTATTTTGAGAATTTCTTGAGCTTTTTTCTCACCTGGATTAAATCTGCTTATATTTTGCTACTCATCCATTTTAAATCTCACTTTTCGGGGGCGGGGAACTGTGGGTACCCCCCGCCCCATAGGCCATAGCCAGCATGGACAAGGAATGGTAGGAGTTGCTGAGGGCCACAGAGAGACTCGCCTTCGCCCTCTATTAAATATAGTGGCCGAAGTGTTGGATTTGCCTTGAAACAGATAACATAATCATTTCCCCATTTTGGAAATCTGAAAAAAATCCCCAACATCAATCTGCTATGAAGGTGCTTGAGATAAGGACTGTATAGTGCTGCTATGCACACTAGAAACAGATAATTGATAAAGAAGGAAGTTAAGAAGATGTGAGGGTTCAGTGTGTAGAAGAAGCCACAGAGTGACGATTAAGCTCACAGGCTGGAGGAGAGGGCAGAGCGTGTAGAAAGAGCTGTGAGTGGGAGGGTGGTCCCCTTTTGCCATCCCCTGGAAAACTCAACAAACTTGCTGTACCTGGAACTGTGTGTGGAGAGTGCAGCTGAATGGGACACAGCTGTGGGCGGACTGAGGAAGTACCATCCACCTTGGGCCTGCCCATAGAAAGCAAGTCGAGAGAGGGAGAGAGAGAGACTAGGGTGATGGTCCACTGTTTCCATGAACTCTTTTCATCGTGAGACATCTGTGAGAGTTTGTTGGACCCTGGGTGAGAACCAGGAAAGAAATTCATCATAGGATAAGCACACCCGTCATAAACACATCCAATATACTAATAGTGAATTCATTCTCCAAATGCTGTTCCTAGGGCAGCTTCTAGGAGCCAAAAGTGGACAAACTGCCCCAGAAAGAGCAGAAAGTGCCCCCCACCAGAGGTACTACCCCTCCCCTAACACCCCATAGTGGACTAGGTGGGCCATTTTGCCTGATCCAGCAGGCTCACCTTACGTTCTTATGATAAAAGTTAAAGGGTAGAAAATGGAGGATTGAGCCAAGAGTAGTGAGGATTTGTTTAGGGGTGTGATAACTAATAACAAGGTCACCTTTTTTGGGTCATGGTATTTATGAATAGGCAGTGGATCTGAATGTGGGAAATGGGGTTCTACTTCTTGCTCAGCTCTCTGGATGATTTTACACTTAGCTTTAGGTCTCTTCCTAGCTCAGTCAGTAGAGCATGAGACTGCTGGTGTCAGGGTTGTGGGTTTGAGACCCATGTTGGGCAAAAGGGCTCCTGTTTTGCAGGCAGTTGGACTAGAATAGATGACCCTCATGGTGCCTTCCAGCTCTACAGTGCTACAATTCTATAGGCTGCCTGAAAATAGCTAAATGGAAACCAAGGAGGACCTCTGTACGCTTGAGAACCAACTTGATCTTCCCTACACCAACCCGTTTATTTTTTGTTTCTTTCAACATGTCAGATTTGTGCCATCGTTGGAGGAACCTTCACAGTGGCTGGGATTCTTGATTCCTGTATTTTCACTGCCTCTGAAGCCTGGAAGAAGATCCAGCTAGGGAAGATGCAGTAACAAAGCAACTCTCCTCCAGGTCCTGTGAGAAGAAGCAAAGAATAAAATCGTCACTGCTATCCATTTTTCTCCTTTGTATCGTTTTCCATTGGTACATACCACTTTAATTAGTTAATTGAAGACTTTTTAAAAGAGCAAACAAATCTAGCAAAGCAATCCTAACAAGGGGCTGGGGAGGTATGGAGCAGAGGACCCACCCTTACATCCAAAGATCTACCAGCCCTGAAACACACCTTTGGGGTTTTCTATGCCCTACTGCAACCGAAAGTACTGCCAGTGAGAGATGACCATCTGCCTGGCATAGCATGGGAACTCAGCCATGGCAGAGCCCCCCCTAGCAACACTCCTCTCTACTGGCAAAAGCCACTGGAGACGAATCTATGCAGCATTCTAGCCCTCTCCCTCTACTCTGCCAGCCATCAAAATGTTAGGTTCAGATTGCACTCTGTGTCTCTTGAAAGATGGCAGCATTGACAAGTGTGTGGGGCTTCATAACACTACATTCTCTGAAAATTATTTTTGTTGTAAAACCAAATCCTACGGATCTGACTAGTATAATTATTTTTAAATTCTCACAGGTGCTGGTCAAGGCAAAAACTAATTATGCAAAGTAGATTTTTTTCCCAATCAAAATGGACAATCATGTTGTCTCTGACGAAAATTGTGCATGAAAAACACTAGCCTGGATATTGAGATCATTCAGAACAACAGCAAAATACAGTAGAACAATCTATTTCTCTTAATCTTCTGGGATGTTCTTTTTAAAAACTGAACAGTGTTAGCATTTATAGATGGCATAAGGCAGCAGGACAAAAGCAGAATGAATGAATTGAGAACTGCAATATGCAGCAGAAGATGATTATCACTACCTATTGCTGCATTTTTTTGTTACTTCCTTCTGCCTTTTGAAGCATTTACTACCCCACCTGCCCAGGTTAGAATGTCTGGATTGAAAGAGGAGAGAATGAGACACTCCAGTAACCTGGCTGGATGAGCATCATTTTGAAAGACACAAATGCCAAGAACATAGGACTTGGCCCTTAGTATGTGGAATCCAAATCCTTGTACATATTTTTCAATTGTTTGCTTATCTTTAAAATTATTTTAGATTGCCAGCATTTGCCAAGGAGGATAGGAATAGCCCTGTGAAAAACGAGATAAGGTTGCAGCACAGATGCATTTCAATCTTAAGTATAAAACCATTGTTTGTGTGTGCCTGCAATGATTGGCGGAAATGCAGAAATACTGCTAGTACTGTAGTAGTTTTTAATATGCTGTTGACATTGAGAACTACAGCAAGATCTATAATTTCAGTAGACCTCAAATAGTCCTTTGATATATGAATCAAGTGATAATTAGTTGCATGCTTTGTACATTTTATATCACCTAGATATGAATGCACATTGGCTGTGTGTTCTCTAGGTTTTGCTGCACTTCTTAAAATAAACACTAAGAATTTCCATGTTACAATTTGGGTGAGGGTATTCCATGCTGGAATAATGTGTGATCTTTTAAGGGTGACCTTTGAAAAATGTGGAAGTGTCAAGTCAATACACTGCGACTGACACAATTCTGCACATATTTACTTGGAAGTAAGTCTAATTCTATGGAGTTTACTTCTAGGTAAAAAGATACAGAATTACAGCAGGGATGATGAACCTTTGACCCTCCAGGTGTTATTTGGCTACAACTCACATCATCCCTGACCACTAGCCATCTCTTTGGTGGTGGTGGTGGTGGTGGGGAGCCTGACCCAGGTCATGCCATTTGGTGGGGGGTGCATCTGGTATTGGCAGCCTTGGCTAGCAGCACTGCCACCTGGCCAGCCCTCCTGTCAACCTGCCAAGGCTCTTCACATCCTCCCTTCCTAGAGGGGAGGCAAGGAGCTGGGAGAGCTTTACCGCTGCTGCTGCTGCTGCTGCTGCTTTCAGTGTGGTGGCACCACCACAACAAAAAGTAAGCCAGGAGAGGGGCTGCCATGGCCACCATCACCAGGAAGAGGGAAAGGGGCAAGGTGAGGGCAACGAGGGGCCCCACATCGTGATTTGTCACAAGTCCCACACACCCCTATAGTGGGTTCACCTGGATGGAGCTGACAAAAGTCCATCTGGAGTGCCACAGGTTACATCCCCCCATCCCTGGGATTACAGCCTTCATCTACTCAGTATGTCTGTTTGAAAATTTCACTCTGCTATGGTGTTGGAAAGATAGCAACTTTTCTCTGATTGAAATTCTCACTGATTCCCCTCCCCCCCCGCAACAGCCCTTCCTTCGCTGATTTTGAATCCTTCATGCTTTTACAATGTTGATAAAACATCTTTAGAATTCCCCCTATCTTTCTTACGAAATGATTTGTTATATTGATGTAAAACTGGATCTTGTAACTTCCTGTATCTTGTTTAATATTTGGATGAATTTTATACATTTTTTCCCCCATTTGCAAAAATCAAATTGAAAATAATACACGAGTGTTCATTTCTGTCTCCCTGTGCCTTTCTTACATGGGATATGAGGTTGGGTTTTTCTGAGGAGGAAAGTGTACTGTACCACTTTTCATCCAAATGTCACCTTTAACCCCCCCACCCCCCATTCCACCAGCCTCTTCAAGTCTCTTCTGCTCTCACCAGAGGTCTAAAATTGCCACATATGGAAAGAGCCTTCTTCCCCTACCCCCCACCTGCCCCATGTCATTTATTACAGGCATGAGCCCCCTCCTTGGTCTTCCTGCCCCATTGTCTATTCCCTGTCCCTGCCTGTTGAACCAGCCAATGTTTACAGTGGAATGATCAGGACATAAGAGCCTGCTAGATCAGGCCAATGACACATCTCGTCCAGCATCCTGTCCTCTCAGTGGCCATGCCAGTGGGGAAACGACTGGGCCAAACATGAGCACAAGAGCACTTTCCCCTTCCGAGCCTTCCAGCAACTGGTATTTGGAGGCATGGCTCCCTCCAACTATGGAGGATGGTGGACTAGTGTAAAATACAGTTATGGAGAAACTGTATAAAACCACAGCAATCCTTTTTAAAATTGTGGCTACAGAACTCAAGACCAGAAGTGCGCTGGACCTCACTGGCTCTGCAGATGCAGAAAGAGGGCAAGGGCCCCTGCCTGCCCCTCCAATAGTTGTGCAGAAGAGGCAATACTAGTAGGTGTAGTTACAGGTAGGTAGCCATGTTGGTCTGCCGTAGTCGAAACAAAATTTTAAAACTCCTTCCAGTAGCACCTTACAGACCAACTAAGTTTGTCATTGGTATGAGCTTTCGTGTGCATGCACACTTCTTCAGATACGAAAAGCTCATACCAATGACAAACTTAGTTGGATTCTAAGGTGCTATTGGAAGGATTTTTTTTATTTTGTTTCGACTAGTAGGTGTAGTTTTTCATTGCAAGCTGCAGAGGCTGAAATCTCCCCTTCCCTGCAGACTTATTTAAATGAAAAGGAGCTTTTGTTCTTTTTGCATTTGGCCATCTAGTACGGTAGCTGCGAGGACAGCTACCAGCGGAGAGGTGTGGGGCTCCTTTAAAAGTTTATGGGACGGCGGCTGCTTCAAGTGTGCAAAGATGGCAGGAGAACAAAATGTTTAGATATCAAAGCGAGCGCAGAGCGTATACGAATACGCCACGCTGCTCGCGGGGCATTTATCCGCTGGTCTCACTAGTTTTCTGTCCCCTGGCGGAAAGTGGGCCCAGCCCAGAGGCGGGACAGCCCTCGTATCCCCTACAGCAGCGGACTTAAGGCTCTCCCTCCGTGCGCCTCGCTTCTTCTCCGGACTGCAAAGCTCCGCTCGCTCGAGGCACGGTAGTCAAAGCAAGCAGCACACAACGCCCTGTATCGGCTCCTGCTGCAGTTTCCTCCGATGGGCGCGCGGGGGCGCTGGCCGTTCCTCCTGCGCTTCCGTTCCGTCGACGTTTCTCGGAAGCGGGTGGCGTTCTCGCGAGAGCTGATGTCTCACCAGCACCGGCGGAAGTAGAATCAACCTCTCTTTCCGGGCGGCCATAGCCGAGGCAGCAGCGGGTAAGAATGGAAGGCGGATTGTAATCTGTTATCATCTGCCCGCTGACGTCCGGGACCCCGTTGCAGTTTACCGGGGAGCGTGCAGGGTGGAGGGGGCGTCGCGGTGGTTCCTATATTTGAGGCGGGAGAAACCGGTTTCTCCGTCGGATCTGCTCACCTCTTTCCGTGGCCGGTTTGGGGCCTGGGAATGCCTGACAGTGGTGCGCTTCGCCCCATAATGCTCTCCGGTGGAAGTGCTGTCTGAGAAGGGGATGGGAGGGAGAAAGTGGATAGAAGGCCTGACGTTGGAACGCATTCCCAGGTTATGGGGACATAGACGTGGTGCTTTCTTCTCATCTGTTGTGCGGCTTCCTATATCCAATAGTACGAGTTGGAGTGTCTGGATGCTTTCCCTTCCGCATGTTGCGGAGCCACATCTCCCAGCGTCAGGCTGATGGGAGTTGGAATCCAACGTCTGTTGGATCACAAATTACCTAGCTGCTGATCACCTGATAAAACTGTTCCGTCATAAAACTGTTCCGTGTGTGTCTTTGGGCCTGACTTTCCATAGTACTGCTTATGTTCTCTCAGCGTTTTTCTGGGGTATTGAGATGTTTAATTTTACTCCATCCCCATCTCTTGGGAGTCTGCTGCTTGTCCCAATTATTTTAGTGTTGTAGCTGCCACTGTTAAAAAATCCTATGCACACTTTTTGGGGCATAATGCACACTGAACATAGCAAGAATTATTTCTCCTGATACACATTGCTACTGGTTTCAGTTCAGCTGAGCAACTTGAACTTTTATTGCATGACCATGAATATAATAGTAGAGCAGACGTTGATTTATCGTGGCCAGAATATAGTCAATAATGACTAAGCCAGAATGCTCCTATACCAAATAAATTATTATCTGGGCCTTACTAAATATTGCCCTGAAAGCTTATAACTCCAGTGCTGTGAAAGAAACATTTTACAGGACAATAGAGTCCAAGTTATAACTGAGCTTTATATATGTCTTGTAAGCCTGACATTCCAGTGTCACGGTCACAACCCTGCACCCTCACAGTTCCAAATACCTCAGACTTGCTTGTCTTAACTTTCTCAGGATATATCCAAAGTGCAAAAGTATCTTTGAGACCTTGGCTGCTAACATGTTTTTGAGTTTGGGGGCACTACTTTCCAATTATTACATTTTTTTTGATAAATACTGTTTTATTGAGGAATGATTGGTAGTCATTGTTTTTCCTTGTTAGATTTCAGTGTGAATAATTTGGTGTGCATGTTTTTTTCCTCCAGTCAAAATGAAGTTCAATCCGTTTGTGACCTCAGACCGCAGCAAGAACCGCAAAAGGCACTTCAATGCGCCATCTCACATTCGCAGGAAGATCATGTCTTCTCCCCTTTCCAAGGAGTTGAGGCAGAAATACAATGTCCGTTCTATGCCCATCCGAAAGGATGACGAAGTCCAAGTACGTATGTGTTTTGAGTTATTGATTTCTTCTGCGAAGAATAATGGTTTTGTTTTCAACTAATAATGGCAATAGACGTCAGCGAGGTAAATGGTTAGTTTTGAAAACAATTTCTACGCAACATTTTGTAGGTTTCCTTATGCATCAAATACCAAATTCTAAACTGCATGGAGATAAGGCCCAGTTCACTCAAGCAGCAATTTTAGGTGGTCCCCTTTAATGCAATGTGTGGGTGCTGTCCCACATAAGAAGCTGTTTTATGCCAGTGTTTGGAAGCAAAAACAGCAAATGTGTCTGTGGCATTTCAGATCAAGTGTGGTTTGGCTGATTGCCATACTATCAAAGCCCTTTAATTTCAATTAATTAAAATTGTGTAAGAGTCATGTCATGCAAACAAATTTCTGCATTCTTCCTACCACTTCTTTCCTGGTTTGTTGTGATGGCCAAACAGTGCTTAGTGAAAACCAGAATTGGAAACTGGTATGCAAACAAACTTCAAACCAGAATTTGTTAGCATTCATTCTTTGTGCCAGCCATAGTTTGCCAGATTTGGATGTCATGGTGGACTTGTTACTTGCAACCAGGAAGAGGGAAATTCCTCAGGAAGAGGAAGGTGGCTGTGTTCCCATGGTACAATTCCAATGTCTGGTTTTTACAATCTGGAACTGTGGTCTGAAGTGAACCCTCAGGAGAAGAAAGCTACCATAGTAGCATTGTGCTATGGAAAAAGAGCATAGCAGGAAAGGCGTCTTAATCTTCTGAGCTGTCTCCTTGTCTTTGGGATGAAAGTCAGTTATGACCACTTTATCCTCATAGGAATGAGAGGAATCACTGGAACACTGGGAGTAATGCACAAGCAAGTCAATTAAGGTTTTAAGATTGCCTTCCAGCATATGGCTGGAAATTGTGCTTTTTTGATGTGCAGATTTATTTTACTTCGATCCAGACCA
This sequence comes from Zootoca vivipara, assembly GCF_963506605.1. Taxonomy (NCBI): domain Eukaryota; kingdom Metazoa; phylum Chordata; class Lepidosauria; order Squamata; family Lacertidae; genus Zootoca; species Zootoca vivipara. The sequence continues at coordinate 74,756,731 of NC_083277.1, read as the reverse complement.
ACACGGCTACCTACCTGTAACCAGATTTATTTCTGTTTGAGTGGAAAAACAAATTCAGTTTTCAGATTAGCAATGTACTGTGGGTGCTTGCAATAAAAACTTTTAAATATAGTAAATATTTAATATTGTATCAGTCTTATTGTCCCTGAATCTAGTTTCCTGCCTGGCCTGTGTAAGAGAAAGTCTTTCCTTACCAGACCTTTAGAAGGCATCTCAAGGCAGCCCTGTTTAGGGAAGCTTTTAATGTTTGATGGATTTCTGTATTTTAATATTTTGTTGGAAGCCACCCAGAGTGGCTGGGGGAAACTGGCCAGGTGGGCGGGGTATAAATAAATTATTATTATTATTATTATTATTATTATTATTATTATTATTATTATTATTTCCTGTGGCATTTTATTTAATGCAATGCTTAGTGCATGAAGATCTCTGCTGTAGAAAGGTGATTACAATACTGTGTATAACAATGAAACTTGAGAATGTTAAATGTTTTTTGTATTCGTAGGTCGTTCGGGGTCATTACAAAGGGCAACAGATCGGCAAGGTAGTCCAGGTATACAGAAAGAAGTATGTCATCTACATTGAACGCGTACAGCGTGAGAAAGCCAATGGCACAACTGTACACGTTGGCATTCACCCTAGCAAGGTAATCTTGGCTGAGATGGTATGCAAGGGAAATTCTCATGTTTCTGGAATTCTTATGTTCAATAGAGTGCAATACTGGTAGCTGTAGATAATTGGCGTTACTTAGTTCTGCAATCAGAACTCTCTGGTTTTCCCAACAGCAGTTGTTAAACATGCATGATCATCAAGAGAAAGAGGCATGTCAGAAGACCAAAACTTGAAACAATCCAAGGATCTTTTTCAAAAAACAAAAACTTGTATATATGGTGGTTAAAGAATGTAATCCATAGAAAAGTAGCTTTCACTTTACAGCAGTTAATATATACAGTCGTACCTTGGAAGTTGAACAGCTTAGTTCCTGAACGTTTTGGCTCCTGAATGTCGCAAACCCTGAAGTGACTGTTCCGGTTTGCGAACTATTTTTGGAAGCTGAACGTCCGTCGGAGCTTCTGCAGCTTCCGATTGGTCACGGGAGCTTCCTGCAATCAATCAGAAGCTGTGCTTTGGTTTTCAAACGTTTTGGAAGTCGAACGGACTTCCAGAACGGATTCCGTTCAACTTCCAAGGTACAACTGTACTTCATTTAGTGATTATAATGTTGAAGCCTATAGCGTTAAAAAAAAACTAGAGAATCATAATTGAGAGAATAAGGCATCTGGCCTAGTCTAAATTACAAACTTTACAAAGTTACTGGGATATTAGAATTTCAATAATCAATTATGGAAAGTATAAATTTCAGTCAACGATTAATGAAGCTTATTAGAGCATATCCAGAGGGATACTATAAAGCAGGCATATATCAAGGATTGTCTAGTATATGCTAAACCAGAAAGACACAAGTAGTGTAGAATGAAAATCGGCTTCTGCAGACTGGTTTTGAACTTCTAGCAGTGTTGATTGGGGGTTGTTTGGAAGTTTTGGAACTTAAGATTTTCTGGCTCTTCAAGTTTGCTTTTGTTAATACTGTATGTTGAACATGTTTAGAAAAAAAGCATGTTAACTGTTCTTCTTGAAAGTCAGGGTAATTGCTGTGCTTTCTCAATATTTACTGATTGGGATTGTTGATTGCTCCAAAGAGTAGTGCTGATGATGAGGAGGTGCATCTGGGGCAGAAGCAGAACTTCCATAGCAGTAACACAATCCAGTCTAATCTGCTCTGTCTCTGCATGACAGAATACCTCCTGATTCTTGTGTGGACAGGGACTGCATGAACTCACTCCAGATTCGCTGTTCCTGGAATATTTTAACTGATTCATCTACAGTATTTCCCCTAAGATTTGGAGTACAGTGCAAATTGTGCCATCATTGTGCCGACGTTTGTTCTTCCATAGCAATGGCATCAAAGAAGTTCACTTTTTAAATCTCATTCAGATTCCATGATGAGAGACTGGATACTGTTGGGTCTGTTATAGCATTGAATTCAGACAAGATTTGAGAGAGTGATTGCTGGAAGGGCACTGATGGCCTTGGTGCTTTGATAAAATAAGTAGATATCATCTACACCACTAGTGGTGCAGGGATTTTACTGGTTTCCTGTTGCCATACTGTAATTTGAAGTGCTGACATCTAAAACACTTCATTACATGGGCAGTGTGTACCTTGGAAATCTGCCTTTCTTCCTTTGCTTGATGGAGAGTTAGTGAAGAGCTGCTGTCCTTCCCACAAATACATGGGAAAAATACAGACAATGAGGACATTGTCATGTTTATTGTCTGCATTCCAATTTTGGAATGTGAAATCAGTTTTGTTGTCAGAAATGTGGTGGTGATCAAGGGTTGTGGGATGTATCATTATGCTTGTCAGGCATGAAATTAATTTTCTTCCAAGAAAAAGCTGGCATGTTTTTCAAGCCTTGGTGAAATACTTTGGGGGGGGGAATTAATAAGGGGGAAAAGTGAGACATATGTGCATTGTTCCCTTGGCAATAAGACACGCTACGTCATGTTGAATGAAGTTTTAAGGCCTCTCTACAATTTAGATAAAAGTTGTTGTGGTATAGTGAGCCAGTGTGCTAGTGACTGGGAAACAGGATACTGCTTAACCCTGAAGCTCAATTGGGTGACATTGGGACTAACTTAGGTGGGTTACAAATGTGTTATGTTATCCTTTGCAGGCCTTACTCAAAGCAGCCACCATATATTGTATCTTGGCTGAAGCTTTTTCTTGCTCAGAAACAGGATTAGCTCTATGCAATGCCAGTAAGAGTAGGATTTATTTTGAGAAAATTTAAACTGAGACTAGCACATAGCAAAAAGCTGACATTAGTGCCCTATTACTGTGTGCTGGTATTCTTTCATGCTGTAAAGTGAAGTAGGTAAGTTTTCCAGATGTTTTCTCACATGAATATTGCCTTCTACCCAGTAATAGAGAAGCTCTTAAATGAGATCTCCTAGTTCTGAAATTTGGCCTCTGCTCATAAAGCTCAATTCCAGCCCTCCCATTTTCCAGTTTCCCTCCACTTCCCTCTTTCCACATTTGCAAATTTACCAAGTTGCAAGGTTGGACAGTGTGGGGGAGAGAAGGAAAAAACCCATTGAGATTAAAGCCCAAAACTGTTTCCTCTGTGACTCATCTAGTAGAAGGAATAAAAATGAATAATTGTTAGGGTTCCTATAATTTTTAGGAACTAGAAAGTTCAAACATACTCAGAAGCAAATCCTCTTGGGTGCCATTTTCCCTCCTCTCTTCCATCTCCCTCCACCATGCAGCTTGATGAGCCTAGCCAGTGATACTGGCAGACAAGAGAGCTGGAGGTGGCGGAAGAACTACCACCAAGTTGGAGAATTATTGGAAGAAGCCTGTATTTTTTCTGAGAATTCCTCAAAAATACTAATAAAATTGCCCATACCAAGTAGGGATAAGCAGTGCTTGCATACTTCTAATTTTATACTTGGTCATTAGACCAGAAACAATGCTTGCTACTGTTTTTACTGCTTAGGTATCAGTACTGCAGTGTTATTACTCTAATCAAACTAGATGCAAAAATATCATCTGCATCTGAGTGGTGGGATGAAGCTAATCCCAAATGCCATTTAGGGTATTCGTGCATAATAACCAAATGTTATCTGAGGCCATTATGTTACTGTTGCTTGAATAAATTCCGGCTTCTGCAGCTTGAGAATGGGATGCTTGTGATGGATGCACTCTCAGACAGAAGGTGGTTCATTCTTCAGGGATTGTTTGGGCCTCTGCTAAATTAACCCTTATTAAACCCAGGTGGCACTGTGGGCTAAACCACTGAGCCTAGGGCTTGCTGATCAGAAGGTCGGCGGTTCGAATCCCTGTGACGGGGTGAGCTCCCATTGGTCAGTCCCAGCTCCTGCCAACCTAGCAGTTCGAAAGCACGTCAAAATGCAAGTAGATAAATAGGAACCGCTATAGCAGGAAGGTAAACGGCGTTTCCATGTGCTGCTCTGGTTTGCCAGAAGCGGCTTTGTCATGCTGGCCACATGACCTGGAAGCTATACGCCGGCTCCCTCGGCCAATAATGCGAGATGAGTGCGCAACCCCAGAGTCGGTCACGACTGGACCTAATACCCTGACAGTTTTGCTGATTGGTTGTACATTGTTACGCTGGTTGTCTGGTCACATATTACTGACTGCCTTTTTGGTCAGATATTCCTGGTAGCCTAATGCTGATATCACCAGATAATTGGCTTGCTCCCTATTTAGTACACTTGCCTTTAAAAGCCAACATTTCTTCTTAATGTTGTTGCTTTGCTTCAGTGTTCAAAAGATTTCATTTTTAAGCCATGTTCCTTGTTTTACAATAACCATCCTATATAATAATGTCCATGTTGTCCCTGCGTCCAGTTGTCCCGTGTGTCCCTGGGTCACTGCGCATGTGCCCCAGGGATACAGGGATTGGACGGAGGGACAACGGCCAACCGCCGCTCCGAAGCCCAGTCTCATGCTGGAGGTGCGCGGCGAGGCGGCGGGGGAAAGAAGCGCTCCCCCCGGCAGCCTTGCCGCGCACCTCCGGCATGGGACGGCGCTTCCTCGGCCGAAGCGGCAGCGGGCGCCGAGGGAAGCCGGCTTTGGCTTGGCTGCGGCGGGAAGAAGAGGAGGAATTCCTCCTCTTTTTCCCGCCGCCGCCAAGCCAGTCCCCAAGCCGAAGTGCGGCGCGGCGGGGGCTTTTCGCCGTTTGCCTTCCCGGAGCGAAGGGGGAGGCAAACGGCGAAAAGCACCCGCCGCACCGCACTTCGGCTCGGGGACTGGCTTGGCAGCGGCGGGAAGAAGGGGAGGAATTCCTCCCCTTCTTCCCGCCGCCGCCAAGCCAGTCCCGGAGCCGAAGTATGGCGTGGCGGGGGTTTTCGCTGTTTGCCTCCCCCTGGGGGGAAGGCAAACGGTGAGAAGCCCCCGCTGCGGGGTTGCCTGCTCTGTCGGGTGGGGGGGAGGGAGAAGCAGAAGATCTGATCGGTCTTCGGCTTCTCCCTTCCCCTGCCCAACAGAGCCGGCATTTGGCTCTGTCAGGTGGGGGAAGGGAGAAGCAGAGGATCGGATTGCTTCTCCCTCCCCCCACCCGACAGAGCCGGCAACCCCGGGATCTGTGCTTTCTGTCGGCGGTGGTGGGAGGGGAACGAACGGAGAGAAAGGGCTGCTTTCTCTCCGTTCGTTCCTCTCCCCTCACCACCAACAGAAAGGGCTGTCGGCGGCGGAGGGAGAGGAAGGAAGGAGGAGAAAGGGCTGCTTTCTCCTCCTTTGTTCCTGTCCCTCTGCCGCCGACAGCAAGGACAGGTCCGTGGCGAGGCAGCAGGGGGGGTTGAGAAGCGCTCCCCCCCCCCCCGCCGCCTTGGCACGCAGCGCCGGCATGGGACGGAGTTTCGGAGAATATCTCCCGCCCCCCCCCCTCGCCGCGCACCTCCCGCATGAGACGGGGCTTTGGAGACCTCCGAAGCTCCGTCCCATGCCGGCGCTGCACGAGAGCAGCGTTCTAGCGCCCGTTTCTAAACGGGCTGAATTCCACTAGTAGTCCATAATTCTGCTCACCATGCTTCCCTAGCAGTAGTGATGAGCCCCAGCCTTGCTCTTGACATTGGAATTAGGGAATGGTTAGGGTCGGGTATTACCCTGAGTTTTGTTGTGGTTTTTTAGATGTTTCAAGCATAACATTACAAACAAAAGCCCCAGTCCTTAGCTTCAGTTTGGAGCTGGAGTAACTGTTCCAAATTGTAACTTTGGAAGTGCTTATGGGTTTCCCCAGTCCACTCAAACTCCCAAGTGACATTAATTAAGTTTCAGATGCGCAACTCATAACTTTGCATGAGTTGTCGTCATACTGAAATTATGCAACCCTTTTCTCCTTTCCATCAAATTCAGGAGTGACAGTGAAATGCTGTTTACCTTCCCACTGGAGCTCACCCCGACGCGGAGATTCAAACCGCTGACCTGATCGGCAAGCCCTAGGCTCTGTGGTTTAGACCACAGCGCCACCCGTTTCCCTGTTTTGTAGTTAGTTACAAATCAAAGCACTCAGAAGAGAGCCTTTGCTGTGCTGGTGTCCTGTTTGTGAAATTTCCTCTCTGAAGACACTGGCTGGTTATTTATTTTTGTTCTTGAGTTGTTCTACTGTAGACTTGATAGATTTTGGGGGGAAGTTTTATTTTTCATACTTGCTTTGTTTTCGTTCTCTGAGTTGCATTGAGAAGTTTTTTGAGCAGAAAGATGGGATATAAATATTGTAATTTGTTTATTTTGACTCCCTAGGTGGTGATTACAAAACTAAAGCTGGACAAGGATCGTAAGAAAATATTGGAACGTAAAGCAAAGTCTCGCCAAGTTGGCAAAGAGAAAGGAAAGTACAAGGAGGAAACAATTGAGAAGATGCAAGAGTAAAATGGACTCATTTGTGAAACCCATTAAAGTTTCGATAAAATCTAACCGGCAAGTGTTCTCATTTTGTATCGTAACATAAGACAGAGACAGCAACAGCATTAGGTAAGAATTGGCCTTCCTCTGCCAGCAGGAATTACGGAGCAAGATATCTAGCAGATTTTCCTTGGCAGGGAATTACTCAGCATTTCTCATTAAGTTTTACTCAGCATTTATCATTAAGAACATCTGAAACAATCAAATAGCTGTGGTCACATGCAAGCTCTAAGTCCAATTAAATGCAAAAATGAATTATTTAAAAAAAGAATACAGCTTTTCACTACAATAAAAAAGCAGGAACACTCATGCTGAGTCCAATGGTTCAATTTAGGGAGAAGCTAATAAATTATAGGCTTTTTGGCCTAGCAACAATTCTAAATTAAATGGTGTCTATTAAGAGTTATTAAGTATATAGAAAAGCTGGTCTTATTGAGGAAGGGATCTGTATGCTTGAGACAGATTATAATAGGTGTTCAGTTGTATAAATAAAAAGTATTGTTACCTTTAAAAATCATTTTGTCTGTAGGCCTGGCCCTGGAAGGGTGTAAAGAAGGCTTCTAACAAAGGCTCTCAAGTAAAAACAACTGTCTCAGATAAGAGCATGGAACCTCTTGGTTAAAGAGTAGGAAACAACGGGGAGGAATAAATTGATAGTTTTCATAACAATGAGAAGCAGTGTGATCCCCCATTTTATAAAGTATTCATATATTATCTGGAGTTGGGGTTGAGCTGTAAGTTTTGGGAGAATACAAAGTAATTCAGGATACCAAACAACTTTCCAGCCTGAGTGAATGGACAGCAAAATGCAAATGAAATTCAGTGTAAGCAAGCATAAACACACACATACTGGAACAACAGCAGCAAAACCACAACCCCTTCACTTACGTGTTGAAGGCTCTGTACTGGCTGCAGTTAGCTAGAGAAGAATTATCTTGGTCATGGAATTCCACGCATGCAATCCAATTGGTGTCTTGTGTTCACAGAAGGGCCTTTGATCCAGCAAATACCTCTGGTAACCAGACATTGAGGATTATATTACCATTATTTGCATATATTCTAAAACTGGGAAAAGTGAAACCAAAATGATGCACCTGGACAAGAAAGCTAAATACTTGGGTTTTTAATTTTAGGGGTGAGGATTGCATAATTTTGTAAATGGGACATAGTATGGCAAAAATTGATAAACTGTCCTAATAACTAAAATCCATGGTGGCCCAATGAAATAAATTGCAAATATCTAAAGGGCTGTCACAAGTTTGAATGGATTCAAATTAGAAGAAAGGAGATTCTGACTAAGCATTAGGACAAGCTGACAGTGGAAGGGACTAGGAAGGTGGTGGATTCCTCCTTTTAAATAGGATGGATGGCCATCTGTCAGGGATTCTTTGTTTTGTGATTCCTGCATTGCAGGGGGTTTGAGTAGATTACTCTTGGGGTCCCTTTCGACTCAACAATTCTTTGATTCTTTTAAAAGCAGTGGGTCTTCCGAGCAGATTTGTTTTGAGTGGTAGTGTTAAACTTGAGCGACCTTTCAACGAACGAAGTGGCGCTAGGCACAGCACTGGGGCGGGAGGGAGGGAAAGCGGTTTGCTGAGGCTGCGCATTCCCCCCCACCGCCCGCGTGTGGGAGGCGATTCAGAATAAGAACACGGGCGGGCCCAGTTCCGAAGGGAACGTGGTTCGTAGATAGAGCGTAGGGTGGGGGGAGCTTCCACGGGCACAGCAGGCCGCCGAGAGAGCGCATGCGCAACCCCCGCTCGCATCCGGATTCGCTCGCTGCCCAAAGTGGGCGGGGAAAAGGAGGGAGAGCCTCCTCAAGTGCGCCATTCTCTCACGCTGCGGGAGCCCCTGGTTGGCTGGTGCTCCGGGGAGAGGGCGTGACTTGCGAGGTGGCGTAGAAATCGGCCATAGTGGAGGCGGCGGCGGAGGCCGGCGCTCCGTAGTCGGCTAAGGGAGGGAGCCAGCAAGAGCCCGGCAATGGCGTACGGCGGCCTCGCGGTGCCCATCACCGTCATGAGCGTGTTCTGGGCGGTTGTCGGCGGCGTCGTGCCGTGGTTTGTGCCCAAGGGGCCTAACCGGGGGTAAGTGCCCGGAGTCGGCGGAGGTGGGGGACGTTCTCGACTGGGCTGTCCTTTTCGAGGAGGCCTGGCTGCCCCGGCCGGCCGGCCGTGGGAGCTTGCACTGCTCTGGCTACACCTTTGTGGAAATCGCCTCCGTCTGCCTAATAGCTGTTTTCCTGGCCTGGGAGGGGAACAAACGCGGTTTTTTCGCAGTTCGCATTTTTACATGGCCTGTTTTTCAACGTTCTCGGAGGATGCGGCGCAGTGAGCAACTGCCGTCGCGCAGCCCCAGTTGCGGCCTTCCTTTCTTTCTCGCTTGTGTTCCTGTTCCTTTTTTTTCTTTTCTCTCCCACCTCCAACCCGCTTCCCGTAGCAGCGCCGGCCCTGCCAGCCTTTCTGGGAGCTTCTGTGCGGCACTGGCACTTTGTGAGTGGCAGGTGTCAATTCTGAAGTATCTACACCTGCGAAGCGGCTGGAGTTCCCTTGGGATTTCCCGGCGTCTGGGTAGCTCCTGTGTGTCACACCCCCTCCCCCTTTTTGTTTTAGTACCCATCCCGTGTTAAGTTAATCTCATTTCAAATGGAGCGACTCCCCGAGTCAAATGCACTGTTTTGCGTTATCTCTTGAAACGGAATATTGTTTGAGATATTCTGGGAATAACTGTAAAAGAGGGGCAGATCATTTCACAACCATGTAGCAGTCTTGTGACAAGTTATCTTTTTCATCTGTGTGTAACTCATTCCCCTAATTCGAGGACTATGAGGTGGATAAGCTAGTTCCCTTTGTAATTAATCCATCAGCCAAACTGCTGAATTCCTAACTGCATTCTGGTTGTTCATCCTTGTGGTTTTCTTTGTGATTTGAAATAAGATTTTCCAATTGAACCACATTTTCCTCTCTGATAACTTCCTCTTCCAGTGCCATTGAGGATTTTCTTTCTTTCTACATTTCCATTACTGGTGCTAAATGTCCAGCTAGGATTACCAGCAACAGTACTAGTTTATTTCTTTGAAATGTATAAATAGTTTTTCAGCAAAAACCTACAAAGCAGTGAATGATAACATATGGGGCGGGGAGATAGTTAGACATAAGAGAGAGCAGCACAATAACACACAAATAGCAGTAGGTGTCATTACATCTAAGTTGCATTATGATTCGGGTTTAAGAAGTGGGCCTGAACAGTGTTTGTGTTTCCGGCATAAGCCATGACTGATGCAAAGATTGAAATTAGCTTCCATAGCTAGAGATTGTCCCATTTTCCTTTCTAAACAGGAAAAATCAATTTTGTGGCCTGCATTTCTGAAAACACTTTCCCACTCAATGTTCCCAGTAACAGCCTCTTACTTTGCATACAGGGTGCTCTAAATTCTTGGTGGGTCAGAATCTAGCACTGGTGGGTTGAGGACAGGACAACAGACTTTGATGCAAATATTTTGACAGATGGTGCTTTAGGATCATATTTATTAAAATATTTAAGGTAAAGGTAAAGGGACCCCTGACCATTAGGTCCAGTCGTGACCGACTCTGGGGTTGCGGTGCTCATCTCGCATTATTGGCCGAGGGAGCCGGCGTATAGCTTCCAGGTCATGTGGCCAGCATGACTAAGCTGCTTCTGGCAAACCAGAGCAGCACATGGAAACACCGTTTACCTTCCCGCTGTAGCGGTTCCTATTTATCTACTTGCATTTTGACGTGCTTTCGAACTGCTAGGTTGGCAGGAGCTGGGACCGAGCAACGGGAGCTCACCCCGTCACAGGGATTCGAACCGCCGACCTTCTGATCAGCAAGCCCTAGGCTCAGTGGTTTAACCACAGCGCCACCTGGCCTGCCTTATATGCACTGATCTCAGGGCAGGATACAGAATGCATTTAAAATAATCATTCAGTTATATAGGTTCGAAATGTTTTGCTTAAAATAGGAGAGAGGAAAAAATTAAACCTGAGTTTCTTATGGTGCTCATTAATCTTACATGATACTGAATTTCACAACTGGGATCATGGAGTAAGCAGAACCTTGAGAACTGATTCTGAACAATTATATGTTATCTGAAACTACAGCTGTGGGGTAGCTTTAATTTACTGCAAGTACTGTAATGACCAAGAGATTTGAGTTGTAAACCTAGAAATCACTAGTTCAGGTATTACCTTGAACTTACTAGATGGCACCTAGCAATCTACTGTCTCTTAGTCCTGTCCCGTCCCCCATCCTCAATGTAGGGAGAGTCCTGACCTACCTGACATGGTGGTTGTGAGGATTCCTGATATGAAAATAATCTTGGTATGTATGAAGCACCTTAGAATGTTCAAGTATTATTATCGTTATTGCAATAGATTTACATTGAATCATCCTCAGTCTGCACGTGTTAAAACTTGAGAAACTATTCAGCTGTGTTTCTTTGCTTTTGTCCAAAGAAAGTCTGTAAATATTGCTTCCATTTTGTCAACCATTTCTTTCTTCCCCCTCTTTCTACAGTGTTATTAACACAATGTTGGTGACATGTGCTATCTGCTGCTACCTCTTGTAAGTATCCATTTATCTTCTTTCAGTCCAGATGTAGCCAAAACTTTGATAGCACAAAACTGCAATGCCTTTTTTATTTTAGTAACCTGGGTGAGTGTCTGATGTGTTTGGCTGATTTGCGAAAATATGAACATACTATGTAGGATAAAGAACTTTCAAACTTTGTATAGTTCTCTGATGTAAATCAATTGTTAGTTCTTAACCAGGGTATCATAAATGATGGGAACAATTTACATCTAGACTTGCAGCTCGAGCGTCTTTTGTTCTTAGTTGGCATCGGATTGCTTTGAGTTACTAAGTTTTCTACAATAGAGTTGACTGTACATGAGTCTTTTGGGATGCAGAAATTGAAGTCTATCACCCTTCTGATTTCTCTGCTGTTTAATACTTAATAGTTGTGCTTCCTCCTTTTCTAGGAAATGTGTTTAAGCCATTTCTGCTTCCTGTATTTCTGCTTTAAAATGCCTTTTCAGAGTATTGCTAAAATAGTAAACCATAACAAAATTTTCAGCCTAGTTTTGCCAGCTAACAGGCTCCTAGTTCAACAATGCAGCTTATCCACATGGGAGTAAACTGATCTTCTGTACTAACAGGAAGCTAGTCAGCTGGAATACCATTGTGTAGTGCTAGTTTAATATGAAGAATTTGCCTCTGCTTTTGCTTACACACAGTCTAGAGTGATCATCTTGCAGAGTTTACAGTCAGCATGCTTCCATCGAGAAATGCCTTGCTTTAGCTAGACTACCCTGGAGCATAGGCCTGCTTGTGTTTGGTTTAGTGCTAGGGCAAGCAAGTTTTGTGCAAGTACATCCTGCTTGTTTATGGTTCAACAAACCCAAAGACTCATGGATGTGAAGCTGTGACCTGGCTAACTTAAAAATGCACCACACCAGGATGTCTTTGTTTTCCCTTTGCTTTTATTCAAAGCACAAATATAGATGCATGTAGGCAGTAAAAAGTTTTGACAACGTAAGATGAGTCACTTACAGGTATGGACGTTTTCTCTTTTTTGCTAAGCAGGTAGAGCAAAAAGTTGTTTTATCCCAAAAATCCTTGCAATAATAATAATATTATTTATTATTTGTACCCCGCCCATCTGCCTGAGTCTCCCCAACCACTCTGGGCGGCTCCTGTATTAAAACAATACAGCATTAAATATTAAAAAAAACCTCCCTAAACAGGGCTGCTTTCAGGTGTCTTTTAAAAATAGGATAGCTGCTTATTTCTTTGACATCTGATATCATTAAACATCCTGTGAAATACATGACTTTGACAATACTTTCTGCATGGACATCCAGCCATAAAGAGTTATAGAAAGCAGTTGTCATGGTGGTATGTTGTCTGGGAAAGAAAGAAGAGGTTGCTTCTAAACCAGGAAAAAGGTGGGTAAACACATAGACCTGGTGTCAGCACCCAATATAGTGAAGCATTTGCTGGGGCCTAAGCCACCACAGCAAGGCTGTTGCTTTGCCCTCCCCCTCCTCAGCTCCTCCTACCACCTGAGCCTCAGGCAGCAGTGATTCCACAGTGGCGAACCTGTCCTTCTGCTTGTTAACTTGTTGTGATCTGGTTTGCCAGGTGCCTTTGGCAGCAGCCATGACACTATAGTAGACTACAGTAGAGCTTGTAGAATTGTCCGTGTTGTTGGGATCAAGAGCTGAGTGCTGACCTTGCAGTACAGAAACTATACAGTTCCTAGATCCCTGGGAGGAGGGAAGAATAATATTCATATATACCCCACCCATCTGGCTGGGTTTCCCCAGCCACTCTGGTTGGCTTTCAACAGGATATTAAAAGCACAATAAATCATCAAATATTTAAAACCTTCCTAAACAGGGCTGCCTTCAGATGTCTTCTAAAAGTCAGATAGTTGTTTATTTCCATGACATCTGATGGGAGGGCATTCCACAGGGTGGGTGCCACTACCGAGAAGGTAGTGTTGTACCACTCTGAGGAATGTAGATCTGAGGTGACTAGAGGTCTCCTAACAGCTCCCTGCACCCTTAACAAACTAGTTTCCAATACAGTGGTACCTCGGTTTACGACCAGTCCAGTTTACGGATTTTTCGGTTTACAAACTCCGCAAACCCGGAAAGAGTGTCCTGGTTTTGCGAACTTTACCTTGGTCTACCGCCGGAATCTGAACAGTGGAAGGGCACCGCCGGCGGGGGGCCTCATTGGGGAGAGTGCACCTTGGTTTACGACCGGTTACGGTTTACGACCAGACTTCCAGAACGGATTAAGGTCGTAAACCGAGGTACCACTGTACAATGCTTTAAAAGTGCAGGTGGGGCCTAGGTGTCATGGTGCACAGCGCTTTTTGCAATACTCCCTTTGTGTAAATAGGTCATCTTTACAAATATATATATATATATCCAGGTCTACAAAGCTACAATATAGTACCTGTAGCTCTGTGGAACTAGTTTTTTTTCTTTTTAAAAACTGTTCATAGGATTACGGTGAAAGGTAAGAGGTTTGAGGAAAAAGCGAGATGGGATGGAGATAAGAAGTCAAGGGAGGAACACTTAGATCCTTTTGAGCGAACTCCTTTTTTTAATCCTCTTCTCCCCCACCCATCCATGTGTTTTCTTTATGAATCTGATACCAGCTGAATCAATACCACTATGTATGTGGTGGAAACAGCTTGGTGCTCCAAGCTGTTGCAGAGAATAACAATTACCAGACCTTTAGAAAGCATCTCAAGGCAGCCCTGTTTAGGGAAGCTTTTAATGTTTGATGGATTTCTGTATTTTAATATTTTGTTGGAAGCCGCCCAGAGTGGCTGGGGGAACTCGGTCAGATGGGCGGGGTATAAATAAATAATTGTTGTTGTTGTTGTTGTTATATAGCTTCAGGGTAGTTTTCCACAGTTGTGAACACATACGAGGGCTGCCCATTGCAGCCCAGTTGCACTTCTGTACAAATTTATCATAGGCTTCCATGTAACAGCAAACAGTGTCCACATTCACAGCACCAAGTGAGAAAATTGCATTTTGCAGTATGGGACATGATTACAACTGGACATCCATGGGAGTGGCTTTGGGCTTAGTTTGCATTTTCACAGAGCCCCACTTATGAGTAACCACTGCTGCTTGATGAGAGGTGAACATGTTTCATACACTTTCAAGGAATAAAAATCAAAACCACTAGAATGCCTATATTACGCAAATCCAATTGAAAAAAAAATGTAAACGTAATAGGCTCTTGAATAACAATTGTAAAGTTATTTACTAGAAACTGCTTCTCAAAATTCGGGGTGCAGGTGGCACTGTGGGTTAAACCACTGAGCCTAGGGCTTGCTGATCAGAAGCTCAGCGGTTTGAATCCCCGCAACAGGGTGAGCTCCCGTTGCTTGGTCCCAGCTCCTGCCAACCTAGCAGTTCGAAAGCACATCAAAGTGCAAGTAGATAAATAGGTACCACTGCAGCAGGAAGGTAAACAGCATTTCCGTGCGCTACTCTGGTTCGCCAGAAGCAGGGTGGATAAAAATCAATGATTTTTTTTAAAAAATCAAAAAAATCGGATTTTTTTGATTTAAATCGGATTTTCTTGATTTAAATCGGATTTTTTTGATTTAAATCGGATTTTTTAAAATAAAATGCTTTTCGAGGAAAATATATTACCACCCAAAGGTTATTCCATCATGAAATAAAGATTAGTTTTTTTAATTATGTAGAATAAGGTTATATATGTTTAATTTTTTGGGTAAATAAATTCCATTAATCCATTCACAATGTCATGCTCTTCCAGAGGTTTTTGTAAGATTATTGGGCAGTTTCTCTGCCTACAAGATATTATCACAGATGCTTGGTTTACTTTTGCAGTTCTCAAAACTGAATTTGACAGCAGAGATCACATTCCTCTTCTTCACAGCAAAAATGTTATAACATGAACAGAGTTGAGAAAAAGACCTTAATCCTATTGTTCTACAAACCTATGAATACAGAATCAACCCCTTCAGTGCTAAGTTTCAAGAAGTTCAGTGAATAGAATAGAAACAATATTTTTCTGATTGTTTGGAGTGGACAGTATTTAAGTTTTTCATGTGTAGGCTGGGCTGACAGTCTAAGTTTCTTAAAATATATATATATTGTTTTTGTTTAGCCAAATTAGTTAACAAACATGGATGTTTGTTTAAGCAAATAACATATGCTGTAATGTTATTGTTTCAGTTGAATAAATCTATTTAAATTGTTATTATTAAGGTAACGATTATTTTTCTCCTTCCTAAGTACAATAGTAAAGTGGTCCAAATATGAATAACCCATTAAACTGGGGAGAAAAAACTAATATGAAAAGTTGTTATTCTAAAAATCTTCATCTACTTGCATATTCAAGTTATACCAGCAAGGATTAGTCTTTATGTAGAAAACTATGATTTAAATCAAGCCTTACTGACTAGTGATTTAAATCGTGATTTAAATCGTGATTTAAATCAGTTTGATTTAAATCAAATCCACCCTGGCCAGAAGCAGCTTTGTCATGCTGGCCACATGACCTGGAAGCTGTACGTCGGCTCCCTCGGCCAATAACGCGAGATGAGCGCCGCAACCCCAGAGTTGGTCACGACTGGACCTAATGGTCAGGGGTCCCCTTTACCTTTACTTCTCAAAATTAGATACAGCTTCTCATAATGTCAAAGTCAACATTGTGACATAACATATTAAAATGTAGCTTATTCAGTTGACCACCAAGTCCACCAAGTTTTTTTTATACTTTCAAAGAAACAATGACTAGCTCTGTCTTCCTCCTCCTTGGAACCTAAACTAGATTAAATGCTATTATAACCGCCTTCAATAGCCATCATGGGCTACATATGTGAATGGCAGTACAACAAATGGATTTTGTCATCTGACATTCCAAACATAACTTACTCTTGTTTTTAAAACAGTACTGCACTGCTCAAACAAACCCTGTATCAGTCAATATATGTTTTGATTCAATATGGATTGTAGGGTGAGGACATAAATTGGCCCTGATCAACTGTTTTAATTATCTTCTGTAAATCTAAAAATTATAGAATGCAATGATGCAGGAAGGTGTCATCTCAATAGAGTAGAAGGAAGGGAAGCTCCATATGTAAAGCTTCTGTTGATATCTAGGCTTCCTTTTGAGTTGGGTCTCCCCTTGTCCTTATGAACAATCAGAATTGGTGAAGGTAACAACAGTATGGTGCAGAATTCCTAAGTTGTAGAGCCAGATAAGATGGTCCTGCCTAGCAGTGGAAGCTCAGTGGTTCTTTCTCTGCTTCCCAAGCAAGAGCAGTACATCTTCTGCTTCACCTCCTTATCTATGTATTTAAGCTCAGCTTCTGCACATCTATTCTGTAGGTTAACGCCAAATGCTAATCCTTATTTTCAAGGGAGATTTAGAATGCAATTATGTTAACTGATTTTCTCCCCCAAATATGTGTGGCTACTGTTTCATAATAAAATCTTCACTTCCCCCATGATTTAAATATTTCTACTATTTTGGAACAGGTGGGAAGCATGGCATCCAAAATCAATGGTAATTGTGAATGGCAGTGCTTTTGGCAACACTGAGATGTTACTAATGTAGCCCATGCATTTTGCATATGTCTTCGTTGCTACTGTTGTAATAGTTTTTTTCATTACATATCCTTCATATGTATTGATGGGCAAAATGTTTTATGGCAGTCTTGGCAAAGAGCACAACCTTGTGGTTCTCTCATTCGTCAGTTCTTGGAACCTCCGCCCATCAAAGAAGAAACAAAGTCAGAATCTGGGTGCTGATCATTAAGGCTGCCTTGTAATTTCTGTGTCGAGTAATTTTCCCACAAGGTTGCTTTTGAAAATGGAATGGCATTCACCTAGCACCTTGTGCTCTGGGCAGGTGAATTGTGTATTCAGAGTTACAGGTAGGTAGCCGTGTTGGTCTGCCATAGTTGAAACAAAGTAAAAAAAAAATCCTTCCAGTAGCACCTTAGAGACCAATTAAGTTTGTCATTGGTATGAGCTTTCGTGTGCATGCACACTTCTTCAGATACACTGAAACAGTAGTCACCAGACCCTTATATATAGTGATAGGGTGGGGAGGGGTTCTGTTTCAGTGTACCTGAAGAAGTGTGCATACACACGAAAGCTCATACCAATGACAAACTTAGTTGGTCTCTAAGGTGCTACTGGAATGAATTTTTTTATTGTGTATTCAGAGTGCACTTGTAACTTGTTTGCTTTCATCACGTATACTAGAAATGGGATGTGAAATCTGTGGATGTGGTTGGACTACAACTCCCATTGTCCATGACCATTTGCTCTACATGTTGGGGCTAATGAGAGTTGGAGTCCAGCAACCTATGGAGAGTCATATGTTAACTACTACTGTACTAGGTAATGGTAAGGATACCAGTGGAAAATATTGTGATGGGCTTACCTGAAATCTGCAGGAATCAGTACTACTGTGGCCCAAAACTGCCCTATGCTTGCTGCACAAAACATCCCTTTTTGGTTTAGGCATGACTAACCTGCATGCTGGGGAGTGTCTTAACCTCCACCAAGAAAGAAGCTGTGGCTAAGGTTTGTGTGAGCTCCATGATTAATCTGGAAACGTGATAGCTTGCCTCTTGGTAATATGATAGGTTACATATAGTAGCTGTACAGATTGCCCTGTTATGTGTTTGTTTTCTGTTGTTATAGTACCTTATTTTCTGATTTGGGGCAATTTGGGTTGTGTCGAACCAAGTCGTACTCAGAGTGGACTCATTCAAATTAATGAACCTAAGTTAATCATGCCTATTAACTTCAGTTGGTCCACTCTGAGTAAGACTAGCATTGGATACAACCCTTTGTAATAACTTCTCAAAAATCTGATTATCATTTGAAAAGGCCAAATATCTGGCACCACAAAGGGAGTTTATTTAAACCTATGGCATCCTGTTAAACCTATAGGAGTGTGTGTGTTCTTTCTGTTTTCAAAATGTCTACTTTCAAGGAACCCCTTTCACACTGACATGCCTGTCATAGAACCTCGTGTGTAACTGAGAACACTTTCCACACTCCATTGGAGCAGGAAACTAACTGGCCGTGCTTGTTGGTCTTTGCTGTTACCCCTTGTGAACTGAGCACGTGCCATAGAATGCCTTCATAACTGTTTGTGGCTGTACATTGTGGAGGAAGATTGGTAACAGCAGAGAAGCTGCCTTTCAGAAAATCTTCTGCCCTTTGTTGATTGCTTCTGAAGAACCCCATGGGTTCTCTGGGACACAGTGTGAAAAGTGCTGACCTATAGCACGCTCTAAGCAGAGCAAACCGTAAGCAAACAAGCAAAGCTGGTTATATAAAGAGAAAGAGACAGTGTATAATATACACACTGCCATGTGACTATTTGATATGGGTTAAGCTTCCTTCTGGTCACAAATATGTCAGTTGGGACTCCAAACATGAGTAATCATATCTGTAGAATAATGGTCGGATAGCTCAGTTGGTTAGAGAGTGGTGCTCATAATGCCAAGGTTGCATGTTCAAACCCTGTATGGGACAGCTGCATTATTTCCTGCATTGCAGAGGGTTAGACTAGATGGTCCTCAGGATCCCTTCCAACTCTACAATTCTATCATTACAAGATTTCAAGGGAAACTACTGGGACCAAAGAGGATGTCATCCTATATCTGTAACAATCCATGATGAAAATGCTAGATATTGCCAGGAGTCCTGTTGGTAATCAGTGTTGAAAGTGGGCATTCATTTTGCTGTGGCTGTTTAATCTGTAAAATTAAGAGCAGTACTGAAATTTGACCAATGAACTCTGAATAGGATTAATCCTGTATTGCTTGTCTCTGTCTGCTATGGCTTTTCCTTCCCTCTCCCAGCTGACCTGCGTTTCATTCTCTGGTTGAAGCAATCCAGGTTTGTGTGGAATTTTCCATGGCTGCCTAAGCACTTTGCATCTGTAGCAGCTCACATTACAAAGCCGCTTTGCTCTTCCTCCTCCTCCTATAGCATTCTAGAATTAGCAGTTAGATGTGCCTGTGTGTTCACAAAATGTTTTGTGCACTGAACATTTAGCTACACAGTAACATAGTACAAATTAAAGAGATTCTTAAGCTCTTATTATTTGCAGTTGTTAACATACCAAATATGTAACCCAGAAATAAATGTGTTGCAGTTTTCTAAGTGTTTTCCGTGCTACAAAATGTATTGTGTCCTACTTGGGCATTGAGTCCTCCTGCTTCGCTAATATGCTCACTGCTCTGAGAAGTACGCATTTTGTTATATTGCTAGTGGCTTCACAAACTCTTAAAATACATTCTGCATTAGGTTGTCATAAAAGGTACATGGGTAGAAGACTTAAGCTTTTTTCAGTATAACATTGATGCAAAAATCCCCTGACGCTTGTCTCCTGCACCTAATGTATGTCCACTAGCAATGTCAACGTCTAAACAAGACGTTGTGAAACTACAATTAGAGCAAGAGAAATGATAGGTCTGAGAAATAGGGCTGCCGAGTGACTGTATTTTTAGGTTGCCCTTTAATATTGGAAGAAACCAGTCAGATCTGCAACAAAATGTTACCCTTTGGAGTGTCATGTTCAGTCAGTCGTGCCCTTCTCCATACTTAATTCCATTACTCCTCACATCCAGTTTTCCAATTGCCTCTTGTCATTCAGCATTCTGTGTTCAGCATGCTTTGTTCTTATTAGGTTGTTTTACTGCGTTGCAAACCTTCTGGTTTCTCCAGGCCTGCTCATATGCCCCTTTTATGTGTGGGAGGTGCCTTTGGCTACATAAACAACAGCACTCACCTCTGAACATCAGAACTAGAGGGAACCAGTAGGTCCCTGCAACAAAATGTGGAGTGCTTGTTTAAGGTTCAAGTCTTTCCACTCCATCCTGTCCCTCCCCCTGGCTTTCTGTCTTGTCTCCCCCAACAGTCAGTCAGCTTTCTTTGCCCACAAAGCTGTCCTCATTGGACTGGTTTTTCTTCCTTGAGGTGTTGTGAACACTGGTGCACAGCCCCAGCTACATAGAAATCTTGGATCTCTCCTTTGAATTCTATGAGTAGCTTTCTGTTCTCTTCTCAGAGTGATCCTGGAAATTGCCTATCTAGACGAGATGGTTCTATCCCTTTTATGTTTTTATATTGCTGACTGTACACTACCACAATATTTTATGAAGGGGTGGTATAGAAATAATCTTCAGGGGTACCTCTAATTTGCTGATACCTCCCCCTTACACATGGGTAGTGTGGTTCTGGTTGCATAAGTGTGAACACTACCAGACTTGAAATCATAATGTTGATCAGCCTTCCTCCATTTGTTTTCTTTATTACAATTCTCATCGTTCCTGACCATTGGCCATGCTGGCTGGGGCTGATGGGAGTTGCAAAACATATGGAGGAACCCTAGGTTGGGCGAGGCTGATACAAATAATGCTGATACATATTGAACTACCTGGGTGATGGCATGAGTTAGAGCACTTTAGAGCACTTTAGAGCACTGCCTAGTTAAAACACGAGAATTACTTGAAATTAAGTAGGGCAATACACTTTGATTTATGGGCAGTTGCTCAAACTTTTATGGCCATCTCTTATTTTCAAAGTTTAATTTTGGTAACATTTTGTTTGAACACTAGTTTTAAGTAACTGTTAGCATTCTATTCTTCCTTGAGTATCCTGATAAATTTTAGTCATTCTATTAATAGTCTGCTCTTGTCTTGCAGCTGGCTGATTGCAATCCTGGCTCAACTGAACCCTCTCTTCGGACCACAGTTAAAAAGTGAAGTAATTAGATATCTAAAGTACCACTGGCCTTAACCGATGTGCTCTTCTCCTGCAGTTTGTGGACTGGGTAAATATTGACACTTTAAATTATTTATTACATTTATATCCCACTTTTCCTCCAAGGAGTTCAAGTTGGTGGACATGGTTCACCTCCTCCCATTTTATCTTCACAACAACCCTGTAAGGGTTACAGTGAGTATTTTCTTTTAAACCCAGCCAGATGGGTGAGGTATAAATAATAATTATTATTATCACACAACATGCAGAAAAAGCCATGGCATTTTACTGAGTTGAGGATAGTTATCTCTCAAGAAGAAACCAACTTGCTTTGTTGCAGAGATTGCAGCAATGGAACTTGTTGATCTTGTCATAATTTCATGTGTGATTGTTATAAATGCTAGCGCTCTTTGACCCCTATCTCAATTATTGCAGTGTACTGGATTATTTACGGTAGTACAAATGTTTAAATAACCAGTGGAATTGGTACTTCGACTCCCAGCACAATTTCCATTCTTTCTCTGTTGCCATTTTCTCTTTAATGAAAAGGACTCCCATGGTTTTGGCTCATGCTGCAAGTTTTTTCTCACTCCATGCCATATTCCGTGTCTGTTGCAGAGCTACAGAAATGCAAATTCCAGTTTCTGTTTATGTGTTTCTAGAAATAGAGCTGTGTTAGTCTCTTGCAGCAAAAGAAGGGAGAGGCTTATAGCATTTCGTTATGGCATAAAGTTTGGTGGGCTTCTGCATCTGATGAAGTGGACTGTGGTCCATAAGAGCTTATGCCTCAATAAATATGATGGTCTTTAAGGTGGAGTAGCCAACGTGATGCCCTTCAATTTTTGTTCAAAAATAAAAGAATTGTCTGCTTGCATGGGAGTGAGAAGCAATTGTTCCTGTGCAAGCAAACAAATGGCACTGGCTCCCTTTTCTTCCTGCCTATTGCCGAAGAAGAAGAAGAAGAAGAAGAAGAAGAAGAAGAAGAAGAAGAAGAAGAAGAAGAAGAAGAAGAAGAAGAAGAAGAAGAAGAAGAAGAAGAAGAAGAAGAAGAAGAAGAAGAAGAAGAAGAAGAAGAAGAAGAAGAAGAAGAAGAAGAAGAAGAAGAAGAAGAAGAAGAAGAAGAAGAAGAAGAAGAAGAAGAATAATAATAATAATAATAATAATAATTGTAGTTTGGATTTGTTATCCCGCTTTATCACTACCCGAAGGAGTCTCAAAGCGGCTAACATTCTCCTTTCCCCTCCTCCCCCACAACAGACACCCTGTGAGGTGGGTGGGGCTGAGAGACTTCAAAGAAGTGTGACTAGCCCAAGGTCACCCAGCAGCTGCATGTGGAGGAGCGGAGACGGGAACCCAGTTCCCCAGATTACGAGTCTACCGCTCTTAACCACTACACCACACTGGCTCAACCAGTCAAGAAGAGCTTTTGCTCTAGGGGCACTGATCAATTATCCAGTGTTTATTCTGTCTACTTATTTAATATTGAACAAAATAGCTGTGTCCCCAAACCTCCTGTACGAGGAATGTGTTGTATAAGGGAGTGTATACCATTCTCTCTGCTTTAGTTCAGTGGTTGAACATTGCTGTTGCAATGTTGGCTAAGGCCTGACAGGGCTTTGAGTTGTTTTAGTAAGTGTTCGTCTCTCAATGCACCAAGAAGTTTCCCATGCGAACAATTACAACAGGAAGCAACTTTAGGAATGTGGATTCTGTAATGGTGAATAGTTCTGTAGGGTGCTGTAATAGTTCAAAAGGGTTCTACCTGCTGTTTTATCTTGCAGCTCTGATTCACCTTAATAACTATAATTTCCTCTGTTTGGAAAAAGTTGAATAGCAGAGGACAACTGGTGGCTGATGTTATGGTTTAATTGTCTGCAGTTAAGCTTCCTTGAAACAAAGCTCTAGTGTTTTCAGATCAGGGTTGTAATGAATTGGGATAGTGACAGGCTGCAGTGAGCATAGGGAGCCTGGTTTCCCCTTTTTAGCAGCTCATACAAGTTGGCAGTAGTCTTGCATTTTACAAAGAAAGGCCTCGTGCAACACAGCAGTGAACTTCGCTGTAACAACTTTACATGAAAATTAAATTGGTGGTATATCAATAACTAAGGAATTGGAATTAACTTGGAGGTGGGGCAAAATTTAGCCTTGTTGCTCAAAGGTGATATTCTGGCACTAGGTACTTGGGTTCTGCTCTTAATTTTTTCTGATACTGCTAATACCAGTGGATTCTAGCTGACAGTTTGTATTGACTTATTACTGCATTTAGCACAATTTGTTCACATTTTAGTGAGTAGAGTCTGCAAAGTAAGGCTTTCAAGATCCAAATGGATCTTCAACTATTAGTGTAAATTTTTCTTTACAGCAACTGTGATGCTTAGTATATTAACACCTCCCTGCAAGAATTTAACTAATAGCTGAATTAAAATGCCACTGAAAGAGACTAAACTGCTTTTTTGCTTTGCAGGATTTGAAGAGATTTTCTTTATGTAAAGCCCCGTTGATCCAGATGCCTTCTAACGTACTTTGAATCCGACCACGTCTGCTCAATGCCTTACTGTTTGTTCTGTTACAAGAAATGTTTGCCTAATCTTGTTGTTTTTTCACCTTTGAAAGTGCCTAATAGATATCTATATTTCTACTCAGTACAATGTTGTGCTTGAATTTCAAGTATTATAAATAATATTCCATCCCTCTTCTCTGCACTGACAGTGGCTAGATGGAATTGAGAGTTGCCTCTGAACATTTATTTGCCTTACCAATTTTTATACTAGACTGCCTACTGATCCAGTTTACAAGCACAGTCTGAATGCCGTGTCTGATAACTTTAAGAAATATGATTGTTTTCCTCAAATCTGAAATAAATTTCTTTTCTTCTGAATGTGGTCTTCTGGCTTTCTTTAGAACACATTGTTCTTGCATAAGCATATTCAGCACTTTTATAACATCTGAAAAGTTAGGGACTTAATGATTGATTGCATGCCTGTGTGGAACAGTTCAGTTACTTCACTGAAGTTTTGCCCCACCCTTCACGAAGTGTGTATGCTGTGAGAAATACCCACTATGCAATCTTGGATACTTTCATAGTATTTGAATGGAACTGCAGTACAAATAGTGTAATTGTTCCTTAAGCCATATTAAGTTCAGGATAGAATTTACAAATGTTTGTGAAATAATGAAGTGACTGGGTAACCTGCATATAATTAATTACTTTGCTTCATCAGCTGGTTTGCTTAGAAGCATATATTAGGAATGAATATGGTTACAAAGCACCTTTTGTGACGTTTTGTGCATGGAAGACTTCTAAAGTGATCATGCAAATGTATTGTGGGAATATTACTTGGGAGTGGCTGTGTTTTTGAATGTGCTTGTGAAGGGAATTCTGAACACATGCATGCTCATGGCTTGCAGCTGAATGTTTAAAGAGACTCAATGCAGAAAGTTGCTTGAGCTGACAAAGATGTGAAAGCCCTAGCTGGGGAGTGTTTGGATTTAGGAAGGCTTATTTGTGGTTATTAGATTGCTGTAAGGTCCTCTTCAAAAGTAGCACTGTAGGAAAGTTATACGGATGACTGAATGTGAGATAACCAAGCAGAGAGGTATGGTTTGGTAACAAGCTCAAATCCTTGCAGTAGACATAGCCACAGTTAGCTCTGGAAAAAAGGGAAAGGGAGCTAATAAACCTTTGCCATGATGAGTGGCATCCAGTTGTGGCATCCTGCTTGTACAACAGACTTCCATGTGCACAAAGGGGCATTTTCTTTCCCTACAGCCCCCATAAATCTGTTCTGGAGGGTATAGGGAACTGCAGGGGCCAGGAGGCAGTGGAGGAAGGGAAAGTCCTGTTGCATCCACTGGCACAATGTTGCAACTCAGAGTTGTGTATGTGAAAGAGCAAGCAATGAGAAAGAAGCACCAAACCCTAAGCCTGGTGGGGATTTCCACAGAAGCACAGCTCTTAATGCATTCCTGTGAGGAGCATCATCATGACACTAGAAGAACTTGCAAAATAAAGCAATGGGGAGGAATGCTCATTTTTGCTCTGCAGTATCTTCAGTTGTGTACGTTTAGAACAAAAAAAAAATCCCATGAATCTATTTCCTATAAATTGTCGCTGTATAGTGTGGCCTGCAGACGATGGATTCCATCAGACCCAGTCAGCTTAGCCAGTGATGATGGGAACTGTAGTCCATAAATACCTGGAAGCCCACAGGTTACCTATCCCTGCCATAGCAAATGCTCAGCCGAATGCAGAGAAAGGAGTTTGGTCCCTCTTATTCCTTCCTTTCTCCCCTGAGCTCGGCGTGCGGCTCGAAACTAGCAGCTGCCACCGCTGTGCCTCTCTCGGGCTCGCCGCCGCCGCCGCCGCCGCCGCCGCCCGTGAGAGCTGAGAACAGAACGTTCTCTTCCTTCAATCCTCCCCCGCCCTTCTCACTTGAAGCGGTCACGTGAGAAAGGAAAACAGTTTCTGCGGCCGCTGATTGGCTCTCGGCTCCTCGCTCTCTGATTGGTGGTCTTGGCTTCCTCACTTTCTGCCTTCTCCTGGCTTTGCTTTTCCCTTCCCCTCCCCCGGTTTTTTTTTTTAATAAAAAGCCCACGTGATGGGGGCAAGTCACGCGATTTCCGGGAACCCGTCAGGAAGGGACATAAACAAAACAAACCCCAGAGCGGCATGGAGGGGCCGGGCCAGGGCTGGAGCATCTGCAGAAGTGGGGGCCCCCACTGAGACAACCCCCATCACCCCACTGGGTCGGGGCGACAGGTGAGGGGCCGAAGGGTGAGGCGGAAAAGGCTGGAGCCCCCGAGGCGGAGGGTGGGGGGCAGGAGCTTGAAGGGGGTGTAGCGGTGGCCGTAATGCCCCAGCGCGGAAGGAGGGGAGAGAAACGGAGCTGAAAGTCCCAGCAGTTCCCTGAAAAGGCCCGGGCTGGTGGGAGGCAGGAGGAGGGAGGTGGGTTGCTGTGCGCCCCCCCCCCTTTTTTTGAGGGTGCGGGGAGTTTGTCTTGCTGTTGACCCCGGGAGGCGACAGTCCTCTGCTGGGAAGGCTGCGGGGGAAAAGAGAGATCGTGTCGGGAGGAGAGATCTAAAGTTGCTGTTTCTTCTGCCGCAGCTTTTGCTTCAGAAAGGGGGCGTGGAGGCAGCTTCGGGAGCAACTGCTGGCTGGAGGATTAGGCTAGGTGTGTGGTCTTTACTCAAGGAAGGAGGGCAAGGGGCTGCGCGCCCCCGGAGCGTCCCCTTAATCCTACGGTAGCAGCGATTGTGCAGGATTCCTGCAGCGAAAGCAGTTCTGGTTCCTTTTGGCCTCTCGCCCCTACATGGGAAAGGATATGGAAGAAAGGGGCGTGTACTTGCTTGCTTGTCTCGCTGGGAGGCTTTGCCTTCTCCTAGGACTGCAGAGGAGCATGGGAGGGAGGGGCGTGGGGAAGGGGGAGCTTGGGGAAGCTTTTGATTTTGTAAGTTTCCTTTTCCTTGTAAGATGTAGGAGGTGGCCGATGGTAGGTGTGGTGATAGTGTGGACTTCTCTAATGGTAGTTAGAATAATCCAGTGCTTACCTTCTGCCCTATTTCCATCTTGAGAGACTTAGTGCAACCTGGTTGTTTTCAAAAGGTGGCTTAATATGTTTATGACAAGGTGGAGGATGATAAGAAGCTGTTTGCCTAGTTTTCGCAGTCGTCCACACGTTTCCTCTAAGCCTGTGGTAGGTATCTAAAACGAAAGGAGCTAAGATCTTGAGTTGTGTCGGTTCAGATCTTTCGTCTCCCAGAAAAGCTGAATCCTTTAAGGATGAAAGTGTTGCCAGAAGTCGTTGTTGCAAAAAGAACGAAGGAAAAATAGTTAATGACGAACTATTACTAAATAGCCGTCAAGATTAGGAGAGACAAACTTCCAGAATCCTTCTGCTTCAAATCGTGTTACACCTAAAGGCTACACGTGTTCCCATTTTATTGCCTGCTTAGACTGCATGAGGGGTGGGGAAGTGAAACCTCTCGGGGGATTGCCTGAGTCCTCCTGTCTTTGCCACGGTCCAGCTAAGAGAATAGAACGTGGAAACCAAGTAAACGGTGCGGAGTCCAAGAAAGAAATGTTGTATTTTGCAAAAGAGGCGTTGGCAGAAAAGGATGAAAATCGGTCAGTTCAGTCTTGTGATACTCTGCGTCTCGGTGGGGTGCGGGAGAAATCCTCGGTTTCGTTGCAATGATAGGACTTTGGGAAAGTGGCAACTGAGTTTGGCCCCACAAGGGGAGGGGGCGGAACCGGAGGCTTGCCGGCACCCCTTTCATTCAGGGGGACATGCAGTCTGTTCGGATCCCCCTCTCGTTCTTGCTCTCCACTGCCCCACCCACAAAGGCAGGTCACAGCTGCCTTCTCTTCCACCCACTCCTTATGACACACAAGTGATCTTGTGGTACAGAATGTCGCTGCCCTCGCGGGTCAGGTGCTTGGAGGGGGGTCCTTCCCCTCCTCCCCCCGGATCCCTTCCCCGCCCTTGGCTTGGGGAGGACGGAGGGCGTGGGCCGGCGGAGTCCCGCTCACTTCGGAACATCCAGAAAGTGATTTGTTTACATGTCACCTCATGCTAGCTTGGGGGAGGCCGCTGGGCAGAGAGACTGACGGGGAACCAGCCCAATGGCAGCGGGGCTTGGAATTAGGCGGGCCAATGCGACCAGGGAGGGGGTGGGGCCAAGTGACAACTCGGTCGGCTGTGTTTCGGTGCGTTTGGTGGGTCAGCCATGTTGGACGGGAGGTGTGTTAGTGGGTCAGCCTAGCCGAGGGGGGGCTGTGGCATCGGGGAGATAAAATAAAAAGGGGCTGGAGATTAGGAGGTTGCTGAAGGCCCCGTCCCCACCCCGTAGAGCAGGCGAGCCCTGGGCAGAGCAAATTTCTGCAGGCTGGAGGGACTTTTTGGATTTAATGCTCCTTTTCCTGCAGGGAAAAAAGTCATGCCAACTCTGTTGTGCCGCTGCCAAAGTATGTTGGGGCAGGCATGCGGGCATGCACCAAAAAGCAGGCGCCAGTCAGGTCACAGTTGCCATGAGTTTTTAGAGAGCACATTTCCACTACTGTATAGGGGCGGTTTCCTATCTTTCACCTTTCTCTCTGGAAAAGGTGCGGTTCCTTTTCACGTGAAAGGTTTTAGTATTCACACGAGTTGCAATAATCATGCTCCATGTAATTTTTTGCATTGTTGTTTAATTTTTGGAACTGCAGTATATTTATGTCCTTGCAGAAGCACAGGAATGTTTATACCCGCAGCAAGCCATTACCCTGTTTCTCCTAAAATAAGGCATACCCAGAAAATAAGCCATAGCAAGATTTCTAAGCATTTGCGCAATATAAGCCATACCCAGAAAATAAGACATAGTGATAGGCGCAGTTCTGGAGGGCCCCAAGGAAGAGACGAGGCTGGACGCATAATAAAAAATAAGGCATCCCCTGAAAATAAGCCACTGTGGGGGTTTTTTAGGAAGAATAAATATAAGACGGTGTCTTATTTTTGGAGAAACACGGTATAAAGCTAAACATAATTTCGTTGCTTCAAAAAAAAACACTATGCAGGAAAAATGTGCACCCACCATTATAAATCATTATCGAGACACATAACCAAGTCCAGGGATGGAATAAAATGAATACAGTTAAAGAGACAAGGTCTATATGTCTTGCTATAGTTCAGTGATTTTATTTATTTAGGTGGCTTCTACGGTATATTGCTGTTCAGGAATCAGTGCATTCAAAGCAGTAGTTCCTAAACTCGTCTGTGGCCCACCAGTGGTCAATGAGCTTCATTCAGGTGGTTTGTAGTATGTCTGCGTTAAATATATGCATTGATTTTTAATTGTATTTTTATTATATTGTATTTTATTGCAATTTGAATTCAGAATGTAATACAATAAGGTGCAATATAAGAAAAGAATATAAGAAATAAAAACCCCCAATAAAAATGCAATTAAAAATTATACAACATCTATCACAGTGTATTGCAGCTTGTACCACAGGCAGAAAAATCATTAAGTGGTCTGCCTAGACCCTCAGTAATTTTCAAGTGATGAGAAGGGGTATGGGAACCACTGTTTTAAGGTATAAACCAGAGAGGTTAATGTGTTTTTATTTTAAATGCCTGTGTTTTGTGATAATGTAGAAGGGCTACCTTCTCTTCTGCAACCAGTACAGGACAGAAGGCATTATCTCTACAAAGATCACTGAAGCAACCTCAATTTTTTTGTACAAGCTTCTTGTAAGATTCCTTTTTGTCCTATTTATCTCTCAGCCTTCCTATCCTGCATATGGTGCAATACTTCCAAATGAAGTATGTCCAGCCAGTATCTTGTGTGGAATTTTCTATGGTTGAGTCCAAGGAGTTGCTGCTTGAGTTTAAAGCTGCTGCTTTGGCCCTGGTACCTTACTCCTTGCCACATACACAGTCATTGTTGCATGTGATGCTGCAGTTCCTAAACAAACAAGAGTTTGACAAAGAGCTTGGTGGTAGAGCATCTCCACCAAAGGTCCCAGCTTCAGTCTTCAGCATCTTTATGTAGGACTGGGAAACACTTCTGCCTGAAGCCCTGGAGATCTGCAACCATTGTAAGATGGACCAGTGGTCTTCCTATGTTCCTATGACTATTGTATGAAACCCTGGAGAACAGCTGCTGGTTGGTATTGACAATACAGGCTAGATATACCAGTTGTTTGATTCCATCTAAGGCAGGTTCTGCTGCTCTGTGTTGCAGATTTGCTTTGTACTGTACTGTGGATTCCCTCAGCACTAGGTTCCTTTCTTGTTTTTAAGCTTAACATTTGTAATTGAGCATTGGTGGAGTATAGTAGTATGCCACGTGCTCTTTATTTTTGTTTGGTTTTCTTTCTGTAAAATTAGAGTGCTAACCTGTATTGCAGGCTTGCTCACTTGCAAAAGCAATACAAGTACAGTGGTACCTCGGTTTACAAACTTAATCTGTTCTGGAAGTCCATTCTTAAAATGAAAACGTTCTTAAACCGAGGCACACTTTCCCTAATGAGGCCTGTTGCCGCCAGGGCCCTTCCACCGTTTGGATTCTGTTCTTAGACCAAGGTAAAGTTCACAAACCGAGACACTACTTCCGGTTTTGCAGAGTTCATAAATGGAATCGTTCGTAAACAGGACTGTTCTTAAACTGAGGTACCACTGTAATGTCAAGTTAAAACTTTTTAAGGGCTTGATGGGAGAATATTAAGTAATGTACTGTAATGTATTATGGTAGAATCAAGAGACTCCCAAACCTTTTACTTCTTTGTCTAATTACAGGGTGCAGGATTTAGTCTGTACACCTCCTGGTACATTGTCCTAGTTGCATGGAAGTGAGGTGCTTTCATTACATGTAACACTTGGGAGCAGGAGGCACTCTTTAAATAATTATATGCCAACACTGAAAAGAAGCTGGGTGAGGCTGTAAGTGCTGGCAATTCTGCTTTCCTGTTACAGTACTTGTTAGCAGTGAATAGTGGGGTTGTAGCGAGGAGGGATTTCTCTATATGAATTGCAGCTCTGCATTATTTCAATTTACAAAATAATCCTTTTCTTTCCCTGGCAGCTTTTATTTATGCTTGCCCATAGCAAGGTATCATATTCCTTGTGTGGGAACAGAATCTCAATCATGTTTGAGGCAACTGGAGACAACCAGTACACTGGAAAACCAACTTATACCATTGTTCTTTAGCACTTTTTAGTGGTTTTATGAGGACTTTAAGTGCATCACTCAAAAAGAAAACATCTTCTGTTCCTTAAAAAAAGAGATTTTTTTCCCCTAATACTGAAAATAATTTAGTATTTTTGTTTTTCAGGAGCAGCCTCATGATTGCCCCTTATCATGAAGAGGTGCTCATTACCTCTTGGGCCCTGTGGGTTAAAGCCCTACTTGAGGCTAATGAGCAGTGAGGGGCAATGGAGGAACAATTATTTACTTATTTAAGACAGTTATACCCCACAATTTAGCCAAAAAGGCACTCAGAACAGCTTACAAAAATCAGTAGTAAATTGGCTCCTTCCCTCAGAGTCACAATTTAAAAAGAGATGACACATGAGAAAAAAAGAATAGGTGGGAGGCGGGGAAAGCAAACACAAATTTTAAAGTCAGTTCCTATAGCAGTAATATAGTTATGTCTAAGCAGATTCTGGCTGTCCAGAAAAGCAGCAGCTGGCTGACTGGTTGCCTTGCCTTGTGGAAGCACTCTCCCCCCCAAATTCCGTTTCTGTGATACATTTTAATTGTTTTTATTCCTTGTAAGGCTTTTAAAACATTTTATGTGCACCACATAGAAATTCTGACTATTAAATGGCATAGCAGTACCTTTAAAAAAAAATCTCATCCAGGAGTAGTGGCCAGGAGGACAGGGCAACTCCTGCCACATATGGCAAGTCACTCTTTACTCAGCCCCTGGACACATCTGATGACTGAACTGTGTTAACAGAGACCTAAGTCACAGTGATTAAAAGTAATTTTATCGTTTAAAAGGTGGCTAACCTGAGGCCCTCCAGATGTTGCTGAACTACAGCATCTGTCCTCCTTGACCACTGGCTATGCTGGCTGTGGCTGATGTGAGTTGTAGTCCAACAACATCTGCAGGTAGGTAGCCGTGTTGGTCTGGATCGAAGTAAAATAAAAAAATTCCTTCAGTAGCACCTTAAAGACCAACTAAGTTTTTATTTTGGTATGAGCTTTCGGTATTTTGGTATCTGAAGAAGTGTGCATGCACACGAAAGCTCATACCAAAATAAAAACTTAGTTGGTCTTTAAGGTGCTACTGAAGGAATTTTTTTATTTAACATCTGCAGGAGCACAGATTATGCACCCCTGCTTTAAGTGCTTAGTAAGCATGTCATAGGTGGCTTTTGATGGTTCCTTAATGTCTTCCTTAATGTGGCCAGATTGCAGTGGATCCTATATTAGTCAGGAAAGCTCTGTTGAATGGCACTGAACAGGTGCAATAATGACACTACGATCTCTCACAGAGTAGGCTCAATTGTGTGTTTTAGCCATATGTCATCAAACTCTTTGAGTTTTCCACCACCTATGTCCCTATCCTTTTCTCTGTTTCATCACCCTTTCGCTTCATGACTTCCAGCTCACTGAAAAATCATTGAACTGTGACTAGTAGAAGAGGATGTTTAGGAGCAACCGTGTCCAGTCCCAGACTCATCTCTGTCTGGAACCAGCTTTGCCAATGGAAACCTCCTCAAGCGGTTTCTTGAGTGGTCTTCAGGGTCAGGCTGTTCAAATTGGTACACCACCCTTCAGAGAGGGATGGCTGTTATCAGCCTGAACCTCAAATTAAACCACCCTCCTAGACCAGATGAGAAAACCCAAGTCAAATATTTGACCTGTACAGCCCCTATGATTGTCATAGCAGCCTTTACCATTTTAGAGAACAGGTTATGGGCAGCGATCCAGTAAAACTTGATCCCTAATAGAAAAGCTTGAAATTGCAGTCAGTGCCTCCCTCTCTTTGGTTTCTCTTCTCCTTTGTAAAACATGGAAGGACAAGTCACAGGGGCTTCATGTGAAAGACAAGCCAGCCTGAAGGGGTTATAAATACTCCTTTTATTGTCCCTGCATCAGTGAGAAAGCAGCAGCAAGAGGGGAAATTTCCAAAAGCTCCCAGTTCCTATTAGCTCGGGTTCCTATTAGGAACTACTATTCCTAGCATAGTTGTAAAGGAATTACTCTATGGCAATGCCCAATCTGTGGTAGTTCTGCACAGACTGCTCAGATGTACACAACTGAGAGGGATCTACTCCCAGCTTGTCGATCCATGTCTTGGTGATACAAGTCAGAATAGCTTCATCATCCATAATCAAATCAAGAATTAAGGAGATTTTCTTAATTATTAAGCAGCATTACCTTGTGAGTCCAAGAACAAGTTAGCAAGGCATGGCTGGGAAAAGGACTTAGAAGGAGGGCTAGGCAAATGTTTAGCTGACCTTTTCACTGGCACCAGCAATTCCTGTCACTCCTGTAATTCCCCCCTTACCTGCAATAACTAGAATGGAGGCATCCTCCACCTTCCCGCCTCAAATTTCTGGATGCTAAATTTCCTAGTTACTTCATGATCAAGCCAGCAAGAATAGAGGCAATACCAACAGCAGACAGCTAAAATGCAATATTTAAAAATATCACCCTACTGATTCTTAGCTTCAGAATTAGAGCACAAACTGAAAATAATTTGATCATTGAAGATTACGGTACCCACTCCTTGCTTCTAAACTATTCCCCTACTAAACGTTTGTACTAGATTGACCTCCAGTTTTTTGTTGTTTCGGAACATGTATCAGTTGCATAATTGTTTAGCTATTTCACTTTCTGTTCTGTTTGTATTTCAAGTTTTTAGGAGAAACAGATAGTGTTTTCATTCATAGCCATGATAAAATGAAAATCAAATTTGCCTGTTTCCATAGTTCATTTCTAAAGTGCATCTAATGTTCAAAGTACTATACAGTGGTTTTTTACTGCATCTCAACAAATTTGGTGTTTTCAGCAAATGACGTTTCTGAGGGAAGTATTTCTTTTTAACTCTTGTAAATACTGTTGTTGTTGTTGTTGTTGTTTAGTCGTGTCCGACTCTTCGTGACCCCATGGACCAGAGCACGCCAGGCACTCCTGTCTTCCACTGCCTCCCGCAGTTTGGTCAGACTCATGGTGGGGAGTTAATGGCTCGTTACTGAAAGTAGTTTTAATACATCATCCCTTCACACACACACACCTACGGGACATGTATAAATAACATATGTAGGCCCTAAGAGGGGTCCTCAACCTTTTGGGGTACATGAGCACTTCTGAAATTTTAAGGTAGCACCATGGGCACTACCACAAAATGACTCTCCTTGGCATGTGGCCATCCTCAAAATGGACAGCATTGAATTCATAGTTTAGGGTTCAGTGCAATATGGCATGTCTTCTACAGAATTATAACTCCATAATCAATTTACCTTTGGGAGTGTGTTCACAGTATTGAGGGGAATAAAACTTTGTAATGAACGCAGAAGACCTCACACATCACAGTGGCCACAAAGATGAAATTTTGACTGTTGGCTACAGGATTGGGGATAGTTACCTCTGTCTTAAAATAGACTGACAAGCTAACTGACAGTGATATGAACTAGTATTTGCCAACACGCTTATGTAATGTGCGGAAGCAAAGTATCACTGCGTAACCAGTTAGCTACTGGACATGAATTCTTTCATAAGGACACATTCATAGCATGAAACAGTTTTCGTAATCTGGCACCACGGTCTTGAATGCTAAAGTTGTTTTTGAAAACTATTAATAGAGCAGATGATTCTTTTGTGCATTTGAAGTCTTGACTCTAAAGTGTTCTGTACACCAGGCAGCAGACAGAGGGAAAAAAAAGATCTTTCTATAAATACCACACTCTGCTTGAAAGGCCACCTTCTGTAAGACAGTAAAAAAGAATGGTAGGAGCAAGAACTCACAGATACAAACAAGAGGAGGGAACTTGCTTGCAGAAAGTTTGTAATTTTGAGAAAATAATCCTCATGGTCCCTTACATCATCAAGAAGAAGAAAAAGCAAGTTTTCTAAGAGTAAAACATCTGGATACAATTTGTCATTGTTTGGGACTTCTTTGAGGGTTGAACTAGACATAGTGTTAATTGTGTGAATGCAATTAATGTGCACATTTTTTGTCAGAGGCGCTGATGCAGCTACTCTAGAGTAACGACTCCTCGCAGCATAGTCCTTTTAGACTTTTATTGTGCTGATTATTTACAGTGCTCAGAGCGATCTATATACATGCTTTCGGTCAGGTGTCAGAACCTCCGAATGGACTTTGGCGCGTTTTCTTCCAACAAAGAAACTTGGGGAGACCCAGCCTCTTCCCCCGACGTTTTTTGCGCAATTCCGGAGTCGGGGGATTGGCCTTCCCCCCGGGCTCCCCCCTTCCTGTCCCACCTGGGTCAGTGGCTCCGCAACCTTGCCTGAGCCTCGGCCACCACTTCCTGATTCTCCGCTGGAGGCAGAGCTCTCCCCAGCGCTTGGGGATGGGCTGGACCTTAAGATGGGCGGGACCTCTCGGTATTCCCTGTCCCTCACATTTTTTATCTCCCAAGTTGAAGCTTCTCTAGAAATGTGAACAACAGCTTCAGATATGTGATTTTTGTCAGACCTGGCAGCGGGGAAGTGTATTAAACTTTCCCCTCCCCCATGATCCCTTTGGCTACTCAGGCTTTGCTATGGCTGCTATTTACATAACCCAAAGTGTGCAAGTTAATTGCTTTCAAACCTTTAACATCATATCTAATTTAGCCCTGATTGGTATCTTATGAGAAGGAAAATATTGGGAAAATATGGGCATGTATACCTCGTGTTGTTAACTAGCATTTGGTCCTCCAAAATCTCTAAAACCAGGTGGTGAAAATAATGCTAAAACTTTTTTTTAACTAGTTTGATGTTTTGCTCAAATTTCTTTGACAGAATTGTCCATGTTAAAGTGTTTTGGGCAGGAAAAAGTTTAGAACTCATTGACAAGTCAGAAGAGTAATAAGGGCAGAATCTGTATTCTAGGTACTACTGTTAGATGTGATAAGCCAATAAGTCTCTTCCCTTTTGTAACTGAAATGCTTATGTAGGCCCCCTATGGCTTCCAAAGGTGGCCTCCTACTTTGCATGAAGATTGAGAATACCATGGCTTGACTGAGTTGCACCTGGGTGTTTTCAGAATACAGTACACACTTGTCGCTTCCATTGCACATGTTTGCTACAGATAAGTTAGATGGCAGGGATGGGGAATTGTTTTCAACACAAGAGCTGTATTCCCTTCTAGGCAACCTTCCAGAGGCCATGTGCCGATGGTAGGCAGGGCCAGAGGCAAACGCAGTGACAGCATTAGAAGCAAATTTTACTTTCATACCGTAGGTTAGCATCTACATAAACTCACACACCTCTCTGTATCCACTCAGAGAAGCAAGATACATTATAAGAATTCAAGGACACAATCCAGCCAGGCAAAAGCGTTCAAGGAAGGTATGAAGTAGAGCTAATGAGGGGTGTGGCCTGGAGAGAGTCCCAATGACCAGACAGTAAGGGGTGGAGTCTCACATTTGACCCTTCGACCTCATGGTCCACGGGTTCAAAACCAGTGCCGACTATTAACCGGTGGCAAATTTGATTGTTGCATAAAGTGTGGAGCTTTGTTGTTAGCAGAAGCTTAAATTGAAGAAGGTTCTCTAAAATATCAGTAAAACGGTTCTGCTCTTGTGGTTCTAGATTATAAATCACCAGGTATCACATTAGAAATCATTCCTTTAATCGTGTTCCTTATGTTTCAAAGTATTGCAGAGAGTAGGGTTACCAGGCGTCCCAGGGGACAGTGCCCGGATTTACAAATCTGTCCCTGGACAAATTCCGTCCCCGGAATATACTCAGATTTGCAAACCTGTCCCTGGGAAACAGGACAGCGGCAGCCTCAGCAGCCTGGAGCCAGCCTGGTAGCGCAGTTGGCTCTGGCTGGCTTCAGGAGCTGCTCACTGCAGTGGGGCCCGCCATTTTTTCTCACCGAAAGTCCCCATATGATGTTTCCGGTGAGGAAAAATGGCAGGAGCCACGGCAGCGAGCAGCTCCTGAAGCCAGCCAGAGCCGACTGTGCTACCAGGCTGGCTCCGGGCTGCTGACTGATGCTGCCACCGCCACTGCCAAAGGGGAACCGGGGACGTCCGGCAGTACAGATTTCCTGCCCCCTTCCCCCTTTGTTTTGACTGATCAGGGGAGGCTTGGGAGTTGCGGCCAGCCGGCCATTGCCCAGTTTTTCAAAAACTCTGCTTATTTATGTTTCACAAGGTGCGAAAGAAGGGCTTTGCACCTTGCTGGCAGAGAAACCGCACGCCTTGCGCCCCTCCTGGGCAATGCCTGCCCGCGACTCCCGAGCCTCCCCCGATCTGTCAAAACAAAGGGGGAAGGGGGCAAATCCTTGGGGAAGGCTCGGGATATGCATGTGTGCTTGGGCCCAGGGTATTTTGCCTCTCCATCCCCACTACTGACTCCCTGTTGCTACTCGGCTTAAAAAAATAAAATAAGTGTCCCCAGATTCATTGAAAAAAATCTGGTAACCATAGCATAGAGTGCTCAGTGCTCTCAAGTTGTGATCCTTAGGCAGTATTTAAATTGTACAGTGGAAGTTAATTGATCCAGAGAAGCTTTTGAAACAACTGCAGGTTTCTAAAATTAAAGCTGTGTGTGAGGAGATAGCTTCAAGTTATAGAGCTCTTGTTTGTCTTATAGTCTTGTGGTCTATGATCATACTGGTGGCACATGGATTAAAATGCTTCAGGGGAGTTTTCTTTCATGTAAATTGGGTGTAAGAGATAAATGACTTTTATTTTCTTAACCGTTAAATGTAGATAAAGCATTCTTCTAATGTTCTCCACTTTGCAACTAAAGGAACTAGTTTAAGTTCTAGTCAGAACCAGGCCTGCTGTCCTTGCACAACTCTGTTTGCCTGCCTGCTGCTGTGTAGCTCATGGTCCAGTTTGAACCCAAACTTAATTCTTGTACTGTATTCACGAGCTTTCAAGCTGATCTGCAGCATCTTTTATACTGTACTAAATTTAGCTTTTTTAAGGAAAAGAGGCATAATGAGGCATGTAGAATGGAGGCAGGATATTGGAATGATAGGTATGCCAATTTTAATTTATGAACATACAATCCTTAAGCAAGCAGAATATTTTTGTTGTTTTATGGCACTCATTTGCTTTACCTCCAGTTTCCTAGATAAAAAAGAAGGACTTTTTTCCAGTGAATTGATTTTAATTGGGGACTTTTGCTTCTGAACTAACAAGCAAATTCATTACAGCAACCCATTGTGAAGTGCCATGGTGCTGAGTGGGTTATTCCTTTGCATAATCTTGGTGTTTGTGGTATACTGAAGGGTTGCACAGTTGATGCCTTGAGGCGATCTGCCAAAAAGCTTAAACATCAGGTTTCAGGGGTGGCAGGGAAGCTGGAGTAGCTAGAAATTCTAGGACAAGTATTATTATTAAACTTTAAATGGGTGATCCATTGCATAGTTGTCAAAAAAGTAGATTTATTGGAAGCAAGACATTATTGGGACTCTGCCTCGTTCAAGCATGATTATGGTGCTTGTGGCTTTTTGAGTGTTTTACTGAGCTCATATTAATGACAATTATTCCTGCTGCTGCACAAAGCTGTCCATTTATCTTCCATATGCATCTTGGGACACCACTTACCATACCTGAATTAGGTCTCCTTTCCTTTTAATTTAATTTTGAGGCATGCTTCACCACATACCAAGAAGCTTTTGGCTTTAAAGGGTGTTCGAATAAAAACTATCCATTCTTACCTCATGGTTCTGTATGAGTTACTGTTCTAGGTGTTCCACCTCTGAGGGCAGTCTGCTGCCTTTCTGTATCAGAAGTTATGAGATAATTTGGTCACACCTGATGCAGAGTAGGGCAAAATACATAGTCACCAGCAGAGGCTGATTAGAAGAAGAAAAATCCTGAGTAAATCGATCATGCAGAGCCACCCTGATCAGTGTGTCCTGTGAATGGGCACTTTGGGATTTATATGAACATTTTAATTCCCCTCTTCTGGCACATTTGCAATTAAAAAAAAACAAATAATAAAATTTATTTACCACTGAATATTAAAAAGTAGTTTACATGCAGTAGAAAATATACCTTAACCATTTCAATAATACCAGAGGTTAAAACAAGTTAACCCACAATTTTTCCAACTAAAACAGCAGTCTTAAAACCATACGTTATAAAATAATATTACATATTAAAATCTTGTGGGGGGGAGCACAAACAGATGCTATGCTAGAATATGCGTTGTAATATTAAAATGAGGCTTGTAGCTCTCTGAACAGCCTAGTCTCAGTTAACCATGTCCCGGTAACATCCTGTTTGGATTACTGCAATGCGTTCTACAGAGAGCTGCTTTTCAATACCGTTTGGAAACTGCAGTTGGTTCAGAATACATCAACTAGATTACTGAACATGACTAAGCAAATAGAACCTTTCTGGCCGGTCTTAAAACAGCAGCACTGCCACCTGATTTGTTTCCAAATACAATTCTCAGTGGTAGTACTGACCTTTAAAGTTCTGAAAAGCTTGAAACATGGATGCTTAATGGAACACCAGCTATTAAGATAATTCTCTGGAACCCCTTCACCACCTGCCTCATATGTCCACATATTCAGTCCATTGTCAAATCATGTCATTCTCCATTTCAACATTTCATAAATATAGTCATTGCATTGTGCCTCTTCAACAAGTACTCCTGATTTTCATGCCCTCTCTGTGGTCCCCTCATCTCTAGCCCTTGCTCTTCTGCCAAAATCACTCACTTCTCTCATTGCTCTGAACACATCTTCCTTCTCTGTTTTATCTACTTTCTCCCCTGTGATGAAATTATGAAGTCCAAGAGAGCAGGTCCCTGCCCAAGCTCCTCAAGGCAGGTGCTTGTCCTCTTGGACTTCATAAAACCATGTATTCAGATCATGCTATGTAAAAAAAAATCTCACAAACGGTGTTCAAACTGGAATTGGTGCACTTGCGCAGTTCTGACATTAGGATTCAAGGGTATTAGGTTGTGGAAACTTTCTTTGTTCAGAAATTATCGAGCAATCTTCATTTCAATGCAAACTTAATATTTGGTTTTGGTTTTATTTCATGCAGAAAGTCCCCAGAGAAAAGTTCCATGTAGTCAACACGAAGCTTTTTCCAGGAAAATAAATCTGTGAATCTCCATTGCATGAGTTATATGTTGCCTATTGACCCTGAAGAAAAGCTGGAACGGAATTTGCAAGCAACGAAAACAACAAGTTTGGACTTAGACTTGGGGGATCTGGGCCTGGAAATGCCTCAGGTAATACCCAGTATTATATTCGCTTACCTGATATAAGAAGTCAATAAATTTTACTTGGGTTTTGATTTTATGTGTTTTGAGGTGGCACTAGAGCTTATCTTAGCAGAATATGGAAGGAAGCAAATTTCTGTTTCAGAGAGTTGACTGGGGTGGGGGTGGGGAACAGCAAGAGGAAAGAGAATTGCTGGAAATTCCTGCCTCCTTGTTTCACTGATGGAGCCTTGCCACCACCTGAGCCACACCATTGGATATAGCCAACGTTGAGTACTTTAGGAACTTCTTGCTTCTGCTTTTCCATGACATGTGAATCTAGCATGTAGCAGCTAACTGATTCAGGATGCCAAGGACAATATAATGGGAATACATGTATGAGAAACATCGTCATTGGCCTTCCTTTGTACATATATATTTCCAGAGAATTGCTTAATATGTATATAGGCAGTGAGAAAAGACATAGTTCATCAGCCAGCTTTCTTTTGTTTAGCTTAGCAAATATGCAGAACATGTTTTAAAATTGGCTAAACCCAAGCTGTGGCTCCAGATTGACTGCTGTAAAAAGGTGCTACCATTTAAAGAAGAAGTGGAATATGCACCACATTAAAGGAAAATGTTAGCAATTGCTCAGTAGGATTTAATGTTTCTTTGTTACAAACTGGTTGTTTGTGTTACAAATTACAGTGGTACCTTGGGTTGCGGACCCAATCCGTTCCGGGGTGCCATTTGCACCCCGAAAAGTCCGCAACCCGAGTGGCGCTTTTGCGCATGCGCGCGATAGAGCGCTTCTGCGCATGAGCACGCGGTGAAACCCGGAAGTAAACACTTCTGGGTCCGCCGCGTTCGTAGCGTGGAAAAACGCAACCCGCAGCGGACACAACATAAGGTATGACTGTATTAACATTCTGTTGCAGCCTAGTGTGAGTGGAATGGACCCTCCTTTTGGGGATGCCTTTCAAAACCACATGTTTTCAGAACAGACTCTGACGAGCACAGATCTGTTGGCTAACAGTTCTGATCCAGATTTCATGTATGAAGTGGTAAGTTGCTTGTATTTTTCTCTGAGCTGCATAAAGCACAGCTTAGCCCAGGCATCCCCAACCTGCGGCCCTCCAGATGTTTTAGTCTACAACGCCCATGATTCCTAGCTAACAGGACCCGTGGTCAGGGATGATGGGAATTGTAGTCCAAAACATCTGGAGGGCCGAAGTTTGGGGATGCCTGGCCTTAGCCCCTCTCAAACAAGAGAGGGCGTGCCTTTCAGCAAGCTGTGTACTGAAGGCCAGTTTGCTGTGCTTTGCTTCTCTATTAAATTCAATCACTAATTGAGGAATCCTCAATTCCTGAGCCCAGCAACAGTGGCTTCTTGCCAATGAAAGGCTGACAAAGCTGGCCAAGAAAGAAGTAAAAAAAGAACTGTGCTTGAGCAGACTTCAAGGCATTGCTGACATCGCTACATCCAAGAGGAGTCAGAAGTGGTTGGATGTTAGAAAAGACATTTTAAAAGTGAGGGAAATAGAGAAAGAGTTGGAAGACAACCAGCGGATCTCTTGGTCCTGCCCCATGTAGAATCTCTGGTTCCTGGGAAAATCCCCCAAGTGAGAAAGTGCCACAAGCTCCCTTGGCAACTTGTTGCCAAACTCCCCCCCCCCCAAAGTCGGACTGTTTTTCTTTGCCTTTAACCAAAGTCCACACTCAGTAGTTAAAACTATTGCCATTTGAGCTTTATTAGTACTATTTACACTTACTTAATGCCAAACACATGGTTGCAGGATAGTATTATCAGTAAAAACAAGAATTTAAAACATTCAAAAAATTAGCATTTGGCAATGAACTAAAAGCAGATTAAAACACACATCAGTGTGCTGGGTATCTGGGTAAACAGGGTACAGTGAAGGTCCCTGCCTGTTATCAATAGGCAGGGAGCCCATAGTGTAGGTGAACTTACAAGTATCTGGAAACTGCCTCTGCTCAAATCTTTTCCTTAAGCTAATTGTGCTTGATTCCTTCAATATTTCTGAACAGAACTTGTCAAAGACTATTAGTTAAATACAAATGAAGGTGATTAGAAAGCAAATAAGATATTTTGTATTTTATTCATGCAGTTAAAATAAAGTTCTTCAGACTAGATGATACAGCTTTGTACTTTAGAAATGTGAGATCAGTGATCCCTTTCTCTCTTGTCCTAATTTTAGCA
Organism: Zootoca vivipara; assembly: GCF_963506605.1. NCBI lineage: Eukaryota > Metazoa > Chordata > Lepidosauria > Squamata > Lacertidae > Zootoca > Zootoca vivipara. Next base: position 74,714,861 of record NC_083277.1, on the reverse strand, counting down.
GTGTCACTGACAACTAACTCCGCTCTTAAACTAGATGAGTCACTTATTTCTAGGCAATTATAATTGATGGGCTTTTCATTGAACTGGGCATGGGAACTGCTGACCTCTTAAAAGCCTTTGATTCAAAGCTGACAGAAAGACAGCACAATCCTATGCATGTTTTCTTGAAATTCCCACTGTGTTCAGTGAGGCTTACTTCCTGGTAAGTGTGTTTTAGGATTACAACTGTTGAAGTATTTCTCCCTTGAGGTATGAATAGCTTTTGTAGGTATGTATGGTGCACGTCACCAGCAAATTAGTGCTTTTTGTGGCGTGGCTTGAGGGTGAATCCAGAGAGAAAAGTAATTTACCATTATTTACTGACATTTTTACATCTGCCACTGTAGGACAGAGAAATGGATTACCAGCAGAGTTCCAGGGATAACCTCCTTTCTGTAGAGGACTGTAAAGATCTTGAGAACCTGGAGTCCTTTACAGACATTCTGGATACGGAAACCTCTTTCCCCGCAAATTGGGAGCAGTGGGACACCTACTGTGAAGATTTGACAAAGTACACCAAACTAGCCAGCTGTGACATCTGGGGAACAAAAGAGGTGGACTATTTGGGCCTTGATGATTTTTCAAGCCCGTACCAGGATGAAGAGGTGATAGGTAGAACTCCAACTCTGGCTCAGCTCAACAGTGAGGACTCTCAGCCTGTCTCAGATCCACTGTGCTACCCAGAATTGCTGTTCAGTGTAAAGCAAGCCCAGTTAACCTCTTTGCCAGCGAAGAAGATTGCAACCAGAGCAGCAGCCCCAGTTTGTTCATCCAAGACGGGCCAGGCTGAGGCACCTTTATCAGAATCTGCCCTGAAAGGAGGCAAACCCAATTCAAGCACACAAATCATGGTGAAGACCAACGTGTACAATAATGAGAAAGTGAACATTCATGTTGAATGCAAAGATTATGTTAAAAAGGCAAAAGTAAAGATAAATCCAGTACTGCAGAGCAGGTCTTCCATGAGCCAGGCAAACGCTGATGCTGCAAAAGAAAACACCTGCTACTGTGGAGCTGTAGCAAAGAAACAAGAGCGGAAAGGGAATGACTCCCTTCAGAGTCACAGTCCAGTGTTGCCTTTTAAAGAGACTCAGGCTCTGCTCCTCACTCCACCTCAAGAAACTCCAGGAATAGTTGCTGAGGAGAACAGCAACTCTGCCAGCACCTCTGTTTCAGATCCTTCACAGAAAAAGGAAGAACACAACTATTCCCTCTTCGTCACGGACAGTTTGGGTGAGCAGGCCAGTGCAGGCAAAGCTGATCCAGAGGAGGAGGAGGAAGAAGAAGAGGAAGAGGTGGAGGATGAAGATCACGATGAAGGTTTCGGAAGTGAGCATGAACTATCTGAAAACGAGGATGAGGAGGAAGATTACGAGGATGACAAAGATGATGACATCAGTGATACTTTCTCTGAACCAGGTAATTTTAAGCTTGTAATCTAGAGCTAGGTGTGCTGCACGTATGGGGGGAAGGGGGAAATTTTGAATGGGTATGTTGGCAAGGCTGATGACCCCCATAACACTTTTGTTAGTGGAAGAGTTGTGAATTATTTTTCAGTCATAACCGGCGGGTGGTTTTATGCGATCAGCAGTTGGATTTTTGCAGTTGGCGCTGACACCCCCGGTGGCAGTGTTTGCACCCCTAGTTGGTATGCGGCACTGCCTGCCGGGGGTGCCAGCGCTGACCATCGATCATGAAAATCCGACTGCTGATCGTGCATATATGCCCGGTGGCTGGACGTATTTGCATGATCCATGGGCAGATTTCCACAACGATGATCATGCCAATCGCAGAAATCCACCCGCCGGTGATGCGAGTGCTGCCAGCCAGGGGTTGTCAGCAGTGCCCGCCAGGGTGCCAGCGCCGGCAGCCGGGCGTATTTGCACGATCAGCAGGCCAACCCTCCCTAAATAAAATCTCAACGATGCTGGGCAACATTCCCAAAAATTGCAATGTGGGGGGTGACCAAAAAAAATTCCCACTGGGTACCACCTGACCTTGCTATGCCTCTGCATGCTTGTCTTTCTAGTCCTCTTCTCAAGCTTCAGAATCTTGTTTAGAAATAACTAGGATGGTCTAATCTAAATAAAAAAATTCCTTCAGTAGCACCTTAAAGACCAACTAAGTTTATATTTTGGTATGAGCTTTCGTGTGCATGCACACTTCTTCAGATACCTGAAGAATATCTGAAGAAGTGTGCATGCACACGAAAGCTCATACCAAAATATAAACTTAGTTGGTCTTTAAGGTGCTACTGAAGGAATTTTTTTATTTTGCTTCGACTCAGACCAACTCGGCTACCTACCTGTAACATGGTCTAATCTAGTGAGTTATAAATGGAATGCTTTAGAGCCTTTTAATGCAGGTTTGGGCAACCTTTTTTCTGCCCCTGTTGCTGTGGTGAAGGGGAAAACTGCTGAACTGCAACTTTTTATGTCTTAGGGTATGAGAATGATTCTGTAGAAGACTTGAAAGAAATGACCGCAATATCTTGTCGGAAAAGAGGAAAGCGAAGATACTTCTGGGAATATAGTGAGCAACTAACACCATCACAGCAGGAGAGAATGTTAAGGCCTTCAGAATGGAATCGAGATACACTACCAAGTAACATGTATCAGAAGAATGGATTACATCATGGTAAGAGCAGTCCCTTAAACAAATGTTGTTGCTTTCAGGTGCACATGCACCTTTCAAGACACTTGTCATAATTTTTTTTGCCTTCCAGTTGTATAATTGATTATATATTGTACTGGGTAATAATCATAACAGTGCCATTGGAGGTTGTAGGATAAAAGCTATTTCTAAAAATTGAATGTAATTCATAGTATTCTAGCAACCCATCAGATAACCTGCTTTTGTATGTATTTGCATAGGGAAATATGCTGTTAAGAAGTCACGGAGGACAGATGTAGAAGATCTGACACCTAACCCTAAAAAACTGCTACAGATTGGGAATGAATTGAGAAAGCTGAATAAAGTGATCAGTGATTTGACTCCAGTCAGCGAACTTCCTTTAACAGCTAGACCAAGGTCAAGAAAAGAAAAAAACAAGCTAGCTTCCCGGTAAGGCATCATCATCATCACTGTAGTAGTAATAATAATAATAATATCACTAGCAGTTAAGATTACTACATGCTGAGTAAAATAAAAAAATTCCTTCAGTAGCACCTTAAAGACCAACTAAGTTTTTATTTTGGTATGAGCTTTCGTGTGCATGCACACTTCTTCTGAAGAAGTGTGCATGCACACGAAAGCTCATACCAAAATAAAAACTTAGTTGGTCTTTAAGGTGCTACTGAAGGAATTTTTTTATTTTACTTCGATCCAGACCAACACGGCTACCTACATGCTGAGGTGAGGGGATTATTCTATTTTGACAAGTGTTTGCAGACTAGTATTGTACTGCAAAAAGTTGGTTGTGCTGAAGCACGTGGTTGTTTTTCTCCCCCCCCCCCATTCCTGCTTCTATGGTATGTTTGAGGCATATCTGATTATGATGGTGTAATATGTCCAGCCTACACAAATGGCTTCACACTAAGCGATGCTATTTAAGTCTGAAAGTTGTCATACTTTGCAATAAACGTCTGCATAAGACTATGGTGTTGTCAGTGAAAGCTTAATGAGTGCTGGGAATTATCGTTCAGTATCTTGACTATTCGATTATAAGATCTAAGCTATTATAGGTGTCCTTCCTCCCCCCCCCCAGCAGCTTATGCTTCATGCCCCCATGCGCATAAGGGAAATTGCATAAAGTGGGGAGCACCCCACTTTAATAGGGAGAGCATGTGGGAAATGGAAATAGCTGGAGGCTTCTGCCCGGCTGGCCCCAAGCCAGCCTGCCTCCCTGTTTCCCTGAGGAGAGCCAGTGCATGTGGTCGCAGCAACTGGCCATGGAGGGTGATGGCCAAGAAGGGTGCCCAGCAGAACTGGTGTCAGCATGGGGGCGGGGAGAAGGTGCCTCCCGCCCTGCACCGCTGGTTGATCTGAGGCCGCCTTCCCTTGTTCAGGCAGCAGCCCCAGGTAACTTCTGGGCAGCAAACCTGAGTGAGAGAATGGCTATTTATTTATTTATTTAGCAGTGACCCACATGAACAGGGTGCATGTAGGTGGGGTGGGGATGGGGGCACCTGTATAGCATTGATGACTGCCAGGACAGTAACATCAGGTATGCTCCAAGACAGCTAGATGGATATTCTAAGCTTCTTTTTTGCCTTCCATTCTCACAGAGCTTGCCGACTTAAAAAGAAAGCCCAGTATGAAGCCAACAAGGTGAAACTGTGGGGTCTCAACACTGAATATGGTAAGCCTTTAAAACAGAAAAAGACTTCATTAGCAAACTAGTTTCTTGAAATAACTTCCTTTGTCGCTTTGTGTGAGCATGCTGTCTAGACAAAGCAGGCCATCAGGGTTTACTTGCAGCCTCAGCTCATGAGGCTTGAAATCTGATGGTCCAAATATATAATGGACAGGTTATTGTCTCCACAGAAAATAGTATCATCTGTTTTTTATTGTTATTAAATTGATTAACCACTTTTTTGTCATGGCAACTCAAAGTGACTTGCAAAAAGAAGAAGAAAAAGTAGTACTGGATGATCACCAGATGTTTGTTATAGCTATTGGCAAGCACCTCTGGAAGATAAGGCCTTTTTAGCCATAGCACCTTGCTTGCGGAATTTTCCCAGGGAGGTTTAGTTGTGGCTTACATTAATATATTTTAATTGCATTTTTTATTTTCTCAGGCTTCCCCGTCTGTTCTATGTTAAGCACCAGTTTCTATTGTTGTGTTGTGTTTGTGTTGTAGTTATTTCAAATGGACTTGAAATTTTTGAAGGGGCATTATAGCAAATGTTAAATGAATAAATAGGGAGATGTATTCTTCCTTCCCCAAAGGGTACATTCCAGTAGATTTACATTGTTGCTTGGTCTCTTCTTGCAGATAACTTGCTGTTTGTGATCAACTCCATCAAACAAGAAATTGTGAACAGAGTGCAGAGTCCCAAAGACGACAGAGTAGCCAATATGGGTCAGAAGCTTGATGTACTTATTAAAGATACTCTTGGTAAGTAAACATCCAGTGTGATGGTACCAAAAATCATTAGTTTTTCTAAATGTTGGGGAAAAATGCTTGCACAAATACCACAACTTTAGACTATGTTCACCTGCTACACTACCATTGACTTGACTTTTAAAATCACTGAGATCTTGCCTTTAACTAATGCAACCTAACATCACAACAGCAGAGGCCATATTCAGATGTTTCAGGCAGGGAATATACTGTTCCAAACAACTTTTTTAAAGCAAGGATCTCTATTGCACTGAGTTTCACATAACAACTGCTGAGAAAATAAGATGTTTGCTCTAATCATGCAAATCAACTTTGTGTGGAATGTTTTGCTTGGGTGTTGTGATCACCTATTGCCTTGTGATCAGTGCCAGTTTTCTATAAGAGGTGCCACAACAAACCTTGTTATCTTATAATGGTAGTGACACCCACCTGAGAGGTGCTGGAACTAAGTTCTGGCTTGTTCTAGCTGAAAAAAAGCCCTGTCTGTAACACCTCTAATCGGTTTTACATTTGTCTCAAAATTGTTCTTCCACTTTCCCCTGACCCACACTTCACCTTGTTGTATAAAGAAAAAAGGATGGTGAAACACCAACAAACTTATTTACTCTCTTTATGGGCTGCCCTATCATCTAGTGCAGGGGTAGTCAACCTTTTCATACCTACCGCCCACTAATGTATCTTACTTGATAGTAAAATTTCCTTACCGCCCACCAGTGCTTGATGGAAGGAGGATTCAGCTTGTGCCGTAGAACCCCCTACCGCCCATCTAGAATCCTGAAACGCCCACTAGTGGGCGGTAGGGACCAGGTTGACAACCCCTGATCTAGTGATACCTTTTCCAGTGCAGCACCCACAGTACCCGTGAGGCCCCTCCCCCATCTGATACGTTTTATAACACATTTCTGCTGATTCATTGCAAGTGAAGTGCTGGCCAGTGCTCCAACCCACCAGAATCTTCATTCCTCCTGAATGACACCTGAATAAAGAGAGGTGCCCTCAACACTTATTTCCAACTTAAGATGTGCCAAAAAAAGGTTTGGTACCCTGATCTAGACACCCTTTCACTTCTCCCTCTCAGACTTTCTCTTAATTTATTACTCTAGTGCTATGGTGCACAAACTACCCCCACACCACCACCACCCCGAATCTTCAGGATTGTGGTCATTGGTCATACACTTCACATACTCCCTATTATGTTGCAATGAAAAGCTGTATTTTAGGTGGTGGATCAAACTCAACACCAAGGAGCTACTAGGACTTTAGCCAGGGCAGTCTTGAGCAGGTTGGGCGCCCTGGCGCTGAGGCGCGGAGATCGCTCCGGCGCCCCCATCCTTGCAGTGTGTAGCATGGCTTCCGCGCGGCTTTGCCATGCAGCGCCCCACCTACCGGCCCGGCGCCCTGGTGCAAATAGTTGGGCCTGGTGGACCAAGAATGACCTGAGGGGCCGAGGTTCCCCTCCCCTATTTTATATGTGTAGGCACTAACAAATCCTGAATTAACAATGAGCAGAAGGCAGAAAACACAATCTGAATATATGTCTTCATTCATTTTTCCAGGGCCACCTGTATCTGGGCAAACATCAGAATTTGTGAACCAAGTTTTGGAAAAAACAGCAGAAGGAGATCCTACAGGAGGCCTTGTAGGGCTACGAATACCAACATCAAAAGTTTAGTAGACATCACTTGATCCAATCACATTGGTCAGAGCTCTGCCTGTGTCATGTACTACATTGTAAAATTATTTCTGGTTTGCATGTGAATTTAGCGTTCTATAAAACACAGTTTTCAGTTCCATCATTTTTTTCCTTTTTATAACAATGTAGTAAGATAAGTGAAAGCATGGTATAAAATGCTTACTGGCATTTTGGAGCATAAATCTTGTAGTTTTAAATCTGCTTCTGTCATAAATGTGGTGACTACATATTCATTTTTAAATTAAGTTTACCTAGGACCAGATAATATAACATGCAAGAGCAAAACATGTTTTTTGCAAGTAAAATTCTTGCGAAATGCCAAACGTTATGGCAGGTTTATGCTCCATGAAAAATAAAAACTTAGAATTCAGATTAAGAAGGGTTTTTTTTCAAGAATAATTGCTCTTTTGTTCTAAACTAAACAATAAGTTTTCTTTGCATCCATAACTTTTACATAGCACACCTGGCAATAACGCTAGTGTGCCATATAAAAAATAGTTTTCTGAGCTTGATACGGTATTTAAATGTCTGTGCAAGTAAGAAAATGTATACTCTTTGTGCCTTGTATTGAGGGGGAGGGTGGGTGGGGAGAAATGTAACTATAAAATGGTAAGAAACCCTTGTGGGAGAGAAGATGTATAGATGGTCTCATGGGTTTTAATGTATTTGTTCCAGCGCTTACAAATTTTTGAATGTATATAGGAATATGTTGAAAATGTAGATATGCCACAGAGTCTAATGTATTGTAAAAAAGATGGCTCTAGAAAACTCATTTTCGGTACTTGGCCGGAAGAAAACAAATACTTGCACATTAATGCGATTGTTTATTTTTGTACCAAAGACAAATGCAACTGATATGGCAGATTGCCAGTTTAAGTAAAGTTTTGCACAGCTTACATGATACTGTACTGAATGTATAAAAAGAAAAAAACTTAAAAGGTCAGGGTTAGGGATCTTACTGAACTGTGAATTTTTTTCTCTTTGGGTCCAATTGTCTACGGAAGGAGCATTCATACATAACTATTATTTTGCTGTTCTTCTAGTTCGCTTCATAGTAGATAAGTTGGCCATCTAGAAGTCTGTAAATCCTTTTTTCTGCACATAATAGAAATTTTAATATATTTGGATTTTAGTAAGCTATTGGTAAAGTAGATTTTGAGTTTGGAAATTAAAAATTTAGCTTGTAGGATACTTCCACCAAACAACCAAAATAAAATTATTTTTATTGTAATGTGTATATATGTAAAGAAAAGAGCTAAAATATCTAATTCCTTAGTTGCCACTTTTCCAGTTGTTGTATTATTGTGCATGTGATGTTTCCAAGGATCAACACAGGCTTAAAAAAAGAAAAGAATTTATAGATTTTATATTTTTGTACAGATATTTCAACTAGCTTCTTCAAACTTCTATGTGACTTATTGTTAACTTGTAGTTTCTATGATTGGGGGAAATACAAATGCGTGTGCAGTTTGGCTCACGAGAGTCCGCTTTTAGTCAGTGTTAAAGTACAAGTGAAAAGCTTTATCTCTTGATGAGAAAGTTGTTTATGTCAAGACAGGATCATTATCTGGTTTCATGAATGCCTTTCCTTCCAATTGTTTGATAGACAGGTGACTACATAACACTATTTATGAAGGATACCAAATAATTCAGATGCAGCTCCAAGTATATTCAAAAATCTCATAATCCCCCCTTCAGTTCTTTACATGCACCTTACAGTGCAATTCCTTATATCTAAATGGACATTGGGAATTGCTACATTCCTGTAACAGGCAAGCAATGTATTCTTTTTTTAAAAAAGAAAGATTGAGGAAGATGTAGCTCCCACTGTAGAGTTGTACTACCCCAAAGCCTTTTTTGCTCTCTCTGTCCGCACTGCTGCTTATTGTTATCTACCTTTTCAAAAATTGATCTAAAGTGTTTGCATAATTTCAGCACAAATTTGCATGTCATGATGGAGCTTTTTTTTTTTTTAGCGTCAACCCTGCAAAAGTGCTGGCATATCAGAAATGTATCTCATTTAACGCTGGTTATAGAGCTGTGTCCCAAGTATTTTACACCAACCTATTCTGATATACTGAAATAGTGTTGAGCTTCATTGAAGAATGGTGTTTAAATATGATTCATGCTAAGATTCTAACACTGGATCAGAAGAGCATGGATAGGATAGTTACAGTGTGATACATCTGTTTTGCAATCAGGACTTGCGCAGCAAGATAAACTGACAGTAAGATACAATACCCCTTTGTAGTAATTCAGGCTTCTCTTGAGCTAATACTGCATTTGCAGCCTTTTTTGTGCATGTCTGAAAACCAGAATATGATTTTGGTCTAGCATTGAAAAGAGACTTTGAATCTTTTTAGTGGATTCCACACCCTTGCATTTCAGTGTTTTCTATGTATTAAGTTATAGTCTAAAAGCTTTGAAATAGTTGAGCTTTTTAATGGTGACACTTTATTTTGTATCTATTTATATATGTATGTATGTATATCTTAGAAAAGCACTTTGTTTAAAAAAGAAAAAAAGATATTGCATTTTATATGATTCCTGCCATTGCTGCTAACTCTGGGCTGGTCAGAATGCTGCAGCGATACTTGATCTAAATAAAACCTGGCAGTAAAATGTAGAGTAAAGTTAAGACCTTTGCTGGTTTAACCTTTATTGTAAAGATGACATAGGCAAGCTGTGCAGCTTTACATTTTAACCAGGGGACTCTGTGGCATTTAAAACAGTCTAGAAAATGGTTGTACTTTTAATGCCAGTAACAATCTGCTTCCTCTAGTGTCATTTAATATACGTTTAGTGTATAATTATCACAAAGATTTTAAAAAAAACCAAATGTTCATGTTTTGTTTTGGCAAATTGTGGCATGCATTTTTGGATGATTATCTTTAGAGGAGCTCTCTAAAGGTTTTCAGTGTTCATACACAGTATGTGGATCTTATTGAAGTCTTTGGTCACTTTCCAAGTGTAGGCATTGTGAATATTCTAATGTCACCCAAAAGCAATTATACACTTTATTTTTTAAAAGGAGTTCCGAACTCTCTTTCATACACTGGATACTTTAGAGTTTGTTTCCATAGTAAAACATGCTCTTGCTAAAAAATTGTCAGTTTGAAACTGAGTGCCACACTTCTATTTTTGAATGGATATGAACTACTTACTCTGTACCGTGTATGGTTCTTGTCCTTTACCCATTTTCTCCATTGACAGATTATGATGTGGCTTTATATTGTGCCTTACTTGTATATTAGAACCAAGTTTATTTTTCATTCCCCAGGACTCCTTAAACCCTTGAACCCTTTTGGAAGCAAACTACAATAAAAGCATCATGAAGGAACTTCAAACAGATTTGCTTAGTTGTATTGATTAGTTTGTACTGGCATAGGGTGACCAATTTTTCAGTGGTCTTGGAAGATAGGATTTTTTATAGTAATTCCACTACATCTCTTTACAAAAGCTTCTCTGCCTTTTCTTGAATTTATCAAGCACACCTTGATATTTAACTTTCTGGGGCTCATAAGTACTAGTCTTCTGGCTAGTCAAGGACTGGCTCTTTCCACTCAGCTCTGGCATCAATGCAAACAGTGACACTGTTGTAGGAATTGGGCACAGAGATATACTAAGTCCACTAGTTTGGTCAGTAATTTTTTATTTTTAAATGTAGACTGAAGTGCAGTGGAAAAGAGCAAAAATGATTTCTAACACAGATTAAAGGTCTCTTGAATAATCTTAAAGCAACAGACATTTCTCAAATACCGTACTGTCAGTGTGAGTTTCACATAAGTCTATACCATTTTTCTGATGTTTGCCTTCATTAATAAATCTGCTTGTTTATTCACAAATGTCAATAATGATGTATTGTTTCTCTTATGTAAGTCTTTTTAATACAGCTAGTTTTGAAATGGTAATCACCTCCTATCTGTGTTTGATGGGTTTACTTACAAGTTGCCTTCAGCAGAAATATTTAGCAGTCTTCCTGGAATTCTGTTGAGGCACAGTCAAAATACATAATATTGAAGTTCAGCCTTCCGACCTGAATTTCATACATGTCTAATCATGCTTTCTTATTTTTCTTTTTTTAGGTAAGGTTTAGCTGTCAAATTGTCTAGTTTAGTCTGCTATCAGATGGGAGCCTATATTTTCGCTAGCTGAAATGCTGCACAAAAGTGCAGTTTCTTATTTTGTTTTACCTGAGGGATTATACAAAGTACATTTCAATCAGTTCCTAATACAAAAGCTGATCTCCTTTGAAAAAATGTTTAAGGGCATTACCACATTGAGAGTACAATGCTTAGTGATACTTTCCAGTGTAAACGGAATGCTTTGTCAACATTGCAGAAATGGCACTTTAGCATATACTTCCTTCACAGCATTCTAAGCTTGATTGGGTCTCATGGATACGTATTTTCAGTCTATTTAATTTCCCCCAATTGGTTTAGTGCAGTAGAAAGGTGTTTGTGCAATGTGATGCTCAGCCTTTTAAGATGTTAATGAACTTCCACAAGAGCATATTGGTCATGCATTTTTTCTCCATAAACCGAAACACACTTTATTGGAAGTAAGCCCTATTTGTTCTGGTGAAACTTCAGTTTAGCATTGCAGACTTAATCTTTTTGGAAAGCAAGCTTAAGACAAAGCTAGACCTAGCTAAGAAACGAGAAGAAGAAAATACCGGTAATTGTCTTGTGAGACCAGGCCAAAGGTTCTTCTAACCCATCGTTGTTTTCAGAGGCTAACAAGATGCCTCATTTCCCAACAGCTTTCCATGAACTATGGAAGAATGAAACAATTCACTTTTACAGAAGTATAATCCATGAATAGTTTTCATTCTCTCTTCTCCTTCCTTAAACACTCTCAACACCTTTTGGCCCATAAATATGCTTAAGAACGAACAAAGTCTGCAATTCTAACCTAACTTAACTGCTAGCAGGGCCAACTCTCCTTGCAGTCAAGGGGACTTGCTTCCAAATGAATGGGTTTAGGATTGGGGCACAAGGCTGACAGCATATGCAAACACGGCTAAGCTTTCTGAAAACCAAAAAAAAAAAAAAGCATATTAACAACCTTGGTGATCTTATGCTTCAGATCATGTTTGTAATGCTGTTTAATGTTCTGTAGTCCATTTCCAACTGGAGCTCAGACAAATGTATTGAAGGTCTTGTCTCTGTTCAGAAATTTTTATCCTGTTAAAAGCATGATCTGTTTGCAATTTTTATAATGTTTAATGTTGTGTAATTTTTCTTTTTTTAAAAAAGAGGCACAATTAAAACATTGATTTTGTTTACTCCTGTACACCCTGGGGCCCGAGCACTTCTATTCAGATACAAACTCATCAATGTATGCAACATACTTTGTAACTGAAAATAAATTGTGAAGAGAAGTTCTGACAGTATGCTGGCTTCTGTGTGTTTTCTGTCTGAGGTACTTAGCTCATAAGTATCACTAACTACAGCTCCCACATGAGCTTTCTTACTCTTTTGAAGCAACAGAAATATCCGTACTAATAATGGAAATGTTTTATTATTTCAGTCAGCAACTGTAAGTTCCTCAGTTAAGAGTTCTAATCACTACGTCATGAAAAAAACCCTTTGGAATTATGACTTAAACAAGAAGATAAAACTAAATATAGTCTAGCCTATTTGCCATTATCTGCTCAAGAACTGCTGTTTCATACTTCCCAGCCTCAAAGCTTTAGATCCATATAGGTGCTTAAGAATTAACTAAGGACATAATCCCAACCTTATTTATCTGGGTGAATACTTCAGAGCTTCAGAATATTCCAAAACATCAGTTGCTGAGACTTGATATTTCTGCAGCCCGCCCCTGGTGTGCCCCCAAATTTGTTCTAGAGAGTTAGGGGACTCATGAGGTTTGGGAGGGGGTAAGGAGGGAGAAGTCCCATTCTGTTCATGCAATGTTGGATATCTCCCAAAAGTCTGATTAAAGAATGAATGAATATCGGTACAGTATCAATACCCCTGTACAGTATAGAAAGTTGGCGGTTTGAATCCCCGCAACGGGGTGAGCTCCCGTTGCTTGGTCCCTGCTCCTGCCAACCTAGCAGTTCGAAAGGACATCAAACTGCAAGTAGATAAATAGGTACCGCTCCGGCGGGAAGGTAAATGGCATTTCCGTGTGCTGCTCTGGTTCATCAGAAGCCGCTCAGTCATGCTGGCCACATGACCTGGAAGCTGTACGCCAGCTCCCTCGGACAATAAAGCGAGATGAGCGCCGCAACCCCAGAGTCGTCCACGACTGGACCTAATGGTCAGGGGCCCCTTTACCTTTACTACCTAATGAGTGACAGGCCGCATAATGAGCAAGCATGCAAAGTGTTACACACTGGAAAATGGTTACTGGTCAACCCTTTAGAAGTGTGTAAATAGATTAGACCAGTAAATCCCAAACTGTGGACTGTGGTCAAGTAGTGTTCCATTAAAAGGTAAAGGGACCCCTGACCATTAGGTCCAGTCGTGACCGACTCTGGGGTTGCGCGCTCATCTCGCATTATTGGCCGAGGGAGCCGGCGTATAGCTTCCAGGTCATGTGGCCAGCATGACAAAGCCGCTTCTGGTGAACCAGAGCAGCACAATGGAAACGCCATTTACCTTCCCGCTGTAGCGGTTCCTATTTATCTACTTGCATTTTGACGTGCTTTCGAACTGCTAGGTTGGCAGGAGCTGGGACCAAGCAACGGGAGCTCACCCCGTCACAGGGATTCAAACTGCCAACCTTCTGATCGGCAAGCCCTAGGCTCAGTGGTTTAACCACAGCACCACCTGGGTCTCCATTACATGTGGCTAAAAAGACTCCTTGGGCTCTTCATCACAGGAGATGCCTTCTGTGTGCCATATACATTGCTCTGACCATGGTTCCTTCCACTCGGAAGGAAATCTCCATTGGGAGATTTAGGGTTCTTCAGTCATGCTTAATGTAGAAATGCTACAGAACCACCCAGCCACAGAAGTAACTATTGTGTGTTTTATAGCTGTGTGTTTTATAAGTGGAACTTTAGAGCAGGATCTGAGCGCAACAGCGCACACACTACTTGCAACTCCCAGGAATTGGTATTCAGAGGCATACTGCCTCTGATAGTGGAAGTAGTGCAGAGCCATCATGGCCTGTAGCCATTGATAGCCTTAGCCTCCATTAATTTGTCCAAACCCTTTAAAAAGCCATCTGAGGTGGCGGCTGAAACTGAAAAGATCATAAACTTTTACACCTTACCACCTTCCACAACTGCCAGTGTGGGTAGGCCAGTCATGCTGGAGGCTATAAAGTAGGCTGCCACACGCACCCATATGCTCCCTTGTAATCCCCAATGGGTACGTGTTGCAGCGATCAGAGGCAAATACAAAGGGAAGCAAAGAGAGCACCCAGAGTCCAAAGTAGCCTGGTTTTTGTCTACCAAACCCCGCTCATAACATGAAGCAAGTGACTAGGCATGGAGAAAGGTTGAAATAACCCTGAGAGTTTTGGCACAAATGCACCCAACGCCCCAGCAGCCAAATTTGATGGAGTTTATTACAGAATAGAAAATGAAGGAAGAGGACAAATGGAAGAGGGAGAAAGTTGCTTCAAGAAAATAACAAAACTAACCTAATTCAAGATTCAGGAAGACTTTTCATTCAAGTCTACCCTAATACAGCTACTTAGAAACAAGTTTCTGAGCTCATGTGTCAGCATAGATAATCAGCTGAGTGACAAAGGACTCTTCAGCAACAGTCACCAGTTTCTAGCCATAGGTCGTTAACCAGTGTCTGGGACCAGCCGTTCAAGTCTGACTGGCTGAAGGAGGACACCTTTTGGAAGCTGGAGAAAGGCGAGGTGTTGATTACTGAGACACATCTCCATCTCCCTTTAATGTGTAGAAGGGGGGGATGTGACCTTCCCGCTAATGCAGAAGGAAGACAAGAGATTAACAAAATAACCTCACTTTCCTCTCCTCGCCCCACAATGACTCCCAAATCTGCTCTGAAGGATCGTGGTTTAGGGGTGAGGAGGGAAGCTCCAGTTATCTGGGCATACATGGTTAACTAGGCCTTTTAAACGAATATATGTGAACACACTCAACGGAGGTTACATACAATTTAGGAATAGTCAATTTGTAAAGTTCAATAAAAATGATCGGGGGCGGGGGAGAATGAAAGCTAGACAAAATTAAGCAAAAAGTTGTTGTTGTTTAGTCGTTTAGTCGTGTCCGACTCTTCGTGACCCCATGGACCATAGCACGCCAGGCACTCCTGTCTTCCACTGCCTCCCGCAGTTTGGTCAAACTCATGTTAAGCAAAAAGTAAACACACATAAAAGCCCGTACTCAATAAAATAGTTTCCAGCTACAAGTCCCGCCAAAAAGTCACCAGATTCTGTGCCAAATGAAGGCTCCCTGGGGAGATCATTCCAAGGGGATGTACCATAATAATATATGGTTGAATCCAGAGTTAGTCGTGCATTGAGCAGATCCATTGAAACCCATGTGAGTTAAGTTAATTGTGGCTAATTCAAAACCCCATTTGTTTTTTCACAGCCAGTCTGCTCTAAGAATGGCTCTGCCGGGGAGATGTACGGTTCTCCCCTCGAGACACAAATGCAACAAAGCAGCAAAGAGCAAGGCAAGTCTTGCAACGCCTTAAAGACCGACGAATGCAGACGGGGGGCGGCGCACGGGGTGGGGTGGGGAGTGGCTGGCTTTCCGAAAAGGAGGAGCCTCCTCGGCCGCCGTCCTTCTGCCGCAGGTTTGTTTTCTTCCCTGTCCCGCTTGTTGGGACCGCCTACCGGGGCGGGGCGGGGCGGAGGCCGCGTTTCGAAATTCTGCTCTTGTCTCCTTTGCGCTCGCCGTAGTTCCTCCCCAAGATGGCGGCTGCCGGTGACGTGCCGGTTCGAGTTTGCAACCAAGAGATCGTGAAATTCGACCTCGAGATTAAGGCGGCGGTGCAGGTACAGCAGCCTCCGGCCTCGGTCAATACATCGCGGGCGACGGGCAGCTACGCGCTTATCTTTAAAGACGCACTTCTATCTTTTGTTATGCCTGGGTGGGTGGGGGCTTCGTAGCCACGCCCCCTTTGGGTCCCCTTAGCGCTGCCTGCCTCCTAGCGGAGTCACGTGGCACCTGAAAGCCAACGCATTTGCAACGATGCCCGCTGTGGGGCGCTAGCGTGCACTTCTCAGGATGCACACAAATGCCAGTTCAGGGTGACATTCCACGCAATTGCTCCACACAAATTTCCACGTGCCACAGTAGATGCACTTTAAGGTGCCGCATGATTGTGTTGTTATTGGTGCGTGGCAGTTCTTCCTCACAGCTTTTTAGCTGCAGAGGTGTCAGGCTCAGGAGAGGCTCCTCCTCAGCCTTGGAAAGTTCCCACGATAGGGAAAGTTCCCGCAGCTTCTCCCAGCTTCTGCTCTGTGTTGGAAAAAATCTGCTCACAGTGTGATATTCTCTCTTCTGTGCCATGATTGGAGGCGGCACTGGGAGCTGGGGTGTCTGATGGTGGGAGGGCCTTGTGCAATGTTGCTATGTGAGAAACCTTTGGTAGGGATAAGAACCTTTGATCACTGGTCCTGCTAGCTAGGAATCATGGGAGTTGTAGGCCAAAAAACATCTGGAGGGTCGACGTTGAGGAAGCCTGCTTTAGGACTAAATTTTCATTGCTTGCAGATACTGTAATGTGGATGATATCGCTGTGTCAATTTGCAACCTATTGGTTGCAATTTCAACATTTAAAATAAACATTTTGTTTTCTTAAAAAGGTAACACTTTATATTTAAAACAATCAAGCTGGCAATTGACCATACAGCCCAAGAGAACATCAGTGTAAAAATGTATTTATTCTATACACTGCTTGTTATTTCTTTTAGGACATTCGAGATTGTATGGGACCTGTAAGTACACTTACAGAACTGAATGCCAAAGTAAAGGAAAAGTTTCAGCATTTACGGCTTAGAATACAGGTGAGGAATAAATAGATTTTTGGGGGGGGAGTTGCTAAATCCTAGAATCGTAGAGTTGGAAGGGACCATGAGGGTCATCTAGTCCAACCCCCTGCAATATAGGAATCTCTTGCCTAATGCAGGGCTCATACCCATGACATAGAAATTAAGAGTCTCATGCTCTGCTGACTGAGCCACAAATAAGCTCCCCTTTCTGTTATGGCAAAACTGATAGTTGAAAATAGCATGTCACTAAGCATAACAGCTTTTTAGAAACCTGGTTCCCATTTCTGTCACTCATAAGCAAAATGTGGCTTTAGCAGCCCCAAAGACCCAGCTATCTTTCTGCTAAAAAGGATGTGCTAAAAGAATAACTGTGTATAATTTAATTAGGAAAGAAATACCCAAGAGAACAGCTAGACTTTATTACCAAGTAGGAACAACGTAATGAATTTTGTTGTTGCTTGTATTAAAATTGAATAAAAATAATATTAAAAATGATAATATGCATCTGCTGTTCACGGATCTGCTTTAGGAGCTTGAGCAGATGGCGAAGGAACAAGATAGAGAATCAGAAAAGCAGGCATTGCTCCAAGAGGTAGAGAACCATAAGAAGCAAATGCTCAGGTCAGTAAAACCCTAAATATTGTTTACCACTGGGCTGTATCCAATGCTGTGTCCATGTGCAAGCAAAATGGACTTCCACTTGCTCAACAAGACCACCTTCCTTTCCTCCTTCCTGCAGCCCTCATAATCTACTCCTGAGAGTTGGGGGGGGGGACCTCTGGAGCAAATTTTGGGGGCATGCGGGGGCCTGCAGGGAGGGAGACAGGGAGGGTAGAGTCCTGTTGTGTGAGCAGGAGTCTGTTTGTGAAACACAAGGTTCTTCCCAAGGTTCCTCCCAACCCTCAATTGGTGTCAGCACCGACCAACTTAGAGCTCTGACACATGTTTGGCATAGATAACACTTGTGTGCAACAGTGACAGCATAGAGGGTGTCTAGGTTAGACTCATAGCATTGTACTGGCTATACGTCTACTCAGAAGTAAGTCCCATTGAGTTCAATGACAGCTGCATAATTCAGGGTATCCATCCAATGCTGTGAGTGTCCTTAGCAACCTTCCAGAGAATAGGATGGACTGTTACTAATTTCTTCGGACATCCAGACCTTTTCATTGTTGAATGGACAGTAGCGCCAGGAACAGCGTTCTCATAGTGTTCAGATAAGAGTGGAACATAAAAAGGTGAGGAAAATGCAAGGTGCAACTGTTAATAGTGTTGATGTAGCATGTCCATTAATGATCATTGCTAATTATGTCAAATAATAATGGAGTGTTAAATGTTTAATGTATGCAGTTATCTTTGTTGCTTTGCTCTTGATACAGACAGGTGTTTCTATCACCATTGTGCTAAATTTCACTATATTAATAATTTCAGCAATCAGACAGCCTGGAGGAAGGCAAATCTAGCTTGCAAAATTGCCATTGACAATGCAGAGAAAGATGAACTGCTTCGAGGTGGAGATCCTTTACGACAAAGGTACACAGTCCTTTTATAACTGTGGAATTTGGCTGCCAGGTGTTATGTGGTGGGACTTCCCAAGCCTTTTGTGTCAAGCTCTGCTTTAGGAGGTCACTATTTGCAGTCTTGTGCCCACCTACCTAGGAGTAGAATCATAGACTTGTAGAGTTGGAAGGAACCACGAGGATCATCTAGTCCAACCCCTTGCAAAGGCAGGAATTTTCCATCCAACTCGGGGCTTGAATCTGCGACCCTACTCTACTGGCTGAGTAGGCCCCATTTAATTTACAGTGGAACCTCGGTTTATGAACACCTCGGTTTATGAATTTTCGGTTTATGAACGCCGCAGACCCATCTGGAACAGATTAATTCACTTTCCATTACTTTTAATGGGAAAGTTCGCTTCAGTTTATGAACGCTTCAGTTTATGAACAGACTTCCGGAACCAATTACACCCATGTTTCAGTTTATGAACGCTTCAGTTTAAGTACTTCGCGGACCCGTCTGGAACAGATTAATCCACTTTCCATTACTTTCAATGGGAAAGTTCGCTTCAGTTTATGAACGGTTACTCCACGGACCGTCTGGAACGGATTAATCCACTTTCCATTACTTTCAATGGGAAAGTTCGCTTCAGTTTATGAACGCTTCAGTTTATGAACAGACTTCCGGAACCAATTGTGTTCATAAACCGAGGTACCACTGTATTGGCTTCTGAATAGGATTGCACAGTAAGGAGCAAACTGGATCTCGGATCATTAAAATGGGAGGTCTATTGATATTTGATTACACTTTAATTTTACCCCTGTATTTCAGCCAGATGGCTATTTTGGATGAAATGTTTAAAGATTAACCTAAACCTTGTATGAATAATTCACCCTGATTTCTAATTTAAGATTTATTTTGAAACAGAAGATTAAAGATGTATGCTTGCATTTGTATGTGTATCTGAATGTTGGCTGATATCTTCCAGCTGTATGGTTCCCATCACTTTTGAAGCATTCTGAGTAATTGGGATTATAATTTTGTTTTTATAATAAGTTTGATTCCCACCCCCTTTTTTCTTTTAGAAAAACTACAAAGGAAAGTTTGGCAGAGGGGGCCAGTAACATCACAGAGAACCTGATGGGTATTAGCAGGATGATGTCTCAGCAGGTACGGCAGAGTGAGGAGACGATGCAGACCTTAGGTAAGTAAATGACCACAGTGTGCAGTTTTGGTCATTGTTAATAATAATAATAATAATGGTTGATTGACTCACCAAAGCACCTTACAACACAGGATAAACACTTACATTTACAGCAAGCCAACCAATAAAAATTTAAAAACCTTCCACAAACAGGAAGATATTACTGAAAAGGCCTGATCTCGTGTTGCCACCCTCCAGATCTGCCATGGAGTTCTTAAATTCCCTTTAGTTATTAAATTTCTATATTGCCCTTCATCCGAAGAATTTAGAGATGTAAAATTTCCGGAAATTTTGAAGCTCGGTAAAAAAACCATTTTTGGGGGGGGGGGAACCAGGAAAAAACGGTTTCCCCCCCAAATTTTTCCAGTTTTTTCATGGGCCTTCACATCTCTACCGAAGATCACAGGGTGGTTCACAATATAAAAACACAAAAGTGCATACCCTGTCACTCCCCCACTTCCTTTTCTCTCGCTTGATGCCTCCTACAGCTACCGTGTTTGTCCGAAAATAATCCATACCCCAAAAATAAGCCATAGTGATAGGCAGTTTAACCTTGTTTAACTCGTCTGTACCATACTTAATAATAAAAAAGACATCCCCTGAAAATAAGCCACCGTGTGTTTTTTTGAAATAAAATAAATATAAGATGCTGTCTTATTTTTGGAGAAACATGGTAAATATTTAATCCTATGCCAGAAAGCACAGAAATGCAGTGAATTGGCAGAGGAGGAACAACGTGATTGATTCTCTCCACCAGTAGCTCGCTTGGCTACTTCACTAGCTATGGAAAAAGAAAAGCTCCTTTCTCCCTAACCAGCATGTTGATATTATAGTATAATATGTCAAGTCATATCATCATATCATATCATACATCAGGATACCATGCATCAAATCTAGACCTCTACAGCATGGACTCTGAAGAACATGCATGTGTTTCAAATGGGGCTTTTCTCTTTAAAGTGTACCAGTAGTTAACTCCCACCCACATTAACCTCTTTCACTCAATTCGAGCAATGTCTTAAATCATTTCTAAAAGAGTTTTGGGCTTTGCATTAGAAAGCCAGAGTTTGGCCTGACAGTTTTCAGACCTCAAAACTCTGTATCAAATCTGCTGTTAAAATTCGTGGGTCATTTGGAAAGTGGACTAGCTGGACCTTCTGCCTTTTCTTTGCTGGGAGAAACAGAAAGGATTGATTTAATAAATGCAGTGTCCGCCTCTTCTCTTCCTTCTCTCTCCAGGGCTGTCGGTTGTCTGCAGCTCCTCAGTGTATGCTTCCTCTCTCACTAAGTGACAGTCTTGGCAGTGAGACTGTCCTCTGTTAAAGAGTCCATCCTGTTTGGTTGAGGTATAGCTAGCAAAGGTCACTCGTCTTGAAAAAGCCAGCTGTACTTAATCTACCATTAAAATGTTGCCACGATGAAAAAATGAAGTCCTTACCGCAGCAAGCAATAAATAATCTGGAGTCAGGAAGCCCAGAGTTGTCACACAACCCCAATCTTTCATGTACCATGAGAATGACAAAACTTTTCTCTTTTCTTGGAAAATAAAACGGCAAAGAAACGTATTTGGTTCTGGTGAAATTTCATTCTCAAGCAAAATGTATTTGCAAACTGAAATGCCCTGTTTGGGCCACCTATGTAGGAATATACTGGTTCCTTAGCTGCTTGCTTCTAAACATTTTGCCATTAGAGTGTGTTTTAATTTACCTCCCATAATGGAAACTGAAGCCCTGCACAGTGGTTCATTTTAGGGCCACTTCTTGCAAGATATTTTGTACTTGGTTGCAAAGCTGTGTAATTTATTATGATCAGCACACGTGTTTTTAGTTTACTTGACATTTCTGCAAGACAGAAAGACTAAAAAAAATGACCTTTTGCTCACTTCAGAGAAAAGGTGCTGGACATCGGAGCAACTTGTGTGTATTAGGAAGTCCGTGGGCCATATTCAACTAAGTGGTCCTGCTAGTGGAAGCTTGTGCAAGGACTTCTCTAGTGCAACAGGGCTTCCCCTAACTCCAGTGTTCTCCCTGTGCCTTCCTAGAGGATTGGGAGAACCCATGAACAGCCCACAAGGGGAGTGAGGAGGAGATAGTTCCATCAGGCAAGCAGAAATGTTTGCACTGATAAAGTGATCTCCTTAGTGCTGTATTAAATTTCTCCCCAAGGTATTAGCATGATTGATTTTAAACAGCTCCTGATCCACATTCTAACCTTGTTTGGAAATGTATCAAAACAGTATCATCTTAACTCTTTTCTTTTCAGTTTCAAAATTTCCCACTCCATTCTAAATTAGCAGCTGGTGAAAACGGACATTCTGGCTTTTAAACTGCCACATTGGAAATCCCACAAAGCCTGTTATCAAGTAGCATCAACATTGCAGTATCTGTCTCTTTTTTTGCAGCAGATAGCACACCATTGACACTAAATCTACATTTACTCCCATTGCCAATTATGTATTTTCTACTTAGCCAGTTGGTATCATTCCATCTGGCTTCATTATGATATTGTGGAATGAGATTAGATTTTTCTAATTGCAACAGGGGGACTTGTTTATCACGATCAATTTCACTTATGGGTATGGGCCGGCTCTGATTTTTGTCTTCTAAGAATGGGGCTCCACAGAAAAATGCAAGGCCATTTGGACTGTGGTGGTCCTTTGATGAAGGCAAAGGTATTCAGCTAACCCATTTTGCTAATGGAAGCTAGACTTCTTCTGACACAACAGGATTTCTCCCCTCCTGCTGCATGTCTTTCCCCGCACCTTCCCCAAATCTGCTCTGGTGGGTTGGGGAAGGAGGGGGGACATCATTCTATCAGGCAAGCAGATATGCTTGCACTAATGGAACAATCTCCTTTGTGCTGTGTTGTCTTCACCAGACTTGTCCTCAGCTTTTCTCAAATGGAAAAGTTCTACAGCCTGCTTCCAGGGGCTTTGAGCCAATGTACCTATTGCATTGTGTGTTGTATTCTGTGCTACAGGACCCAAAGTGGACTTGCATAGTATGTGTGCTTTTGATAGTGCCTTTGAAACGCTGGGCTGAAATGTTGCGTTTTCTCTTTTCAGTCAGTTCTTCACGAACCATTCTGGATGCCAATGAGGAATTCAAATCCATGTCTGGGACAATACAGCTGGGACGGAAGCTCATTACCAAGTACAACCGCAGGGAGCTGACGGATAAACTGCTCATCTTTCTCGCCCTTGCCTTGTTTTTGGCCACCGTGCTTTACATCCTGAAGAAGAGACTGTTCCCCTTTTTGTAAAATTCTCAAATGAGGAGAGGAAGCAGGACAGTGAGGAAGGGTGAATGGAGGCTTTCTTACAAAGACCTGACACTCTTCTAATCAGGAGAACCTTCACAAACATTCACAAACAGAACATATTAGCAGTCTGTGAAGATTTAGACTTGCTTATGTAAGCTAAATGAGCTGCAGGTTAGGGCAAGGAACAATAAGAATCTGACCTGTTTCTCTGAGAGTGGCAGGTGTCAGTTCTGAAGTGGATGGTGGAAGACATATTAAGCCTCTCTCTTGTCTTTCGCTTGGAATGTGTATTCCACATCCTTCCTCCAGATATCGGTTCCTGAGAGGAGGGGGACGGTATTACTAAAAATACACTTAGATACATTCCTTTAATAAAGTGTATTTGAATACAGATAGAGCAGGGAGTCCTGTTTTTTAAAAGAAAAATGCCTTATGAACTGAAGGAGAAAACGTTGCCCTTTAAGTTACAAAAATGACTTTTACTTCAGTTGTTTCCACAAATGAAAGGAGCAACGAGGTGAGTTCTAAAATCTTTCCATAACTGGCATTATTGTAAATGTATCTTCCTTTACCCATCTATTTATCTTAAGGGTGCAGCTCAGGTCAGTCTGTTTGCTTCATTCCGAGATTTGCTTTGGAGGCCTAATGAGGATCTTTGGATAGAGATGTAAATTGCTTGGCATATCAGCTCCTGAAACTTCCCTGTCCCTTTCCTGTTCCCTCGTCAGTTTAAAAGTCATTGGGATATCGTGCAGGATTACAAGTTGGTGGCATCATCCATCCCTTCCTAGCTGCACCACTGCAGTCCTGTGAGCATGGAAGGAAATCCCTGTAAGACACTAT
Source organism: Zootoca vivipara (assembly GCF_963506605.1). Classification (NCBI taxonomy): domain Eukaryota; kingdom Metazoa; phylum Chordata; class Lepidosauria; order Squamata; family Lacertidae; genus Zootoca; species Zootoca vivipara. The sequence continues at coordinate 74,691,317 of NC_083277.1, read as the reverse complement.
AGAGCCCCTCTCCTCCTTCCCTGTTGGCTCTCAACAGGGTGCACAATGTCCTAAGCACGCAGGGTTGTCTTCAGTGTTGGGCCAGCAGCATTCCACTGACGCGACAGGACTTCCACGTTCTCTCCTCCCCCTGCACTGCCTCTAAATTTGTTCTGGATGGTCCTCCAACCCTCCAGACTTGGTCTTGTGGTGGGCAGCTGGAGGGAACAAGAGGAAGAAGTTTGCTCCATGGACGTCTGCTGTGCCAGTGGAACTGCAGCATCAGATACCGTCCACAGCCATGACACACAGATGGCCATGAGCTGAGCCCAAAGCTATGGGTGCAGGCTATGGTAACACGGCATGAGTTGCTTGCTTCCTGGGCTCCGGTCTAAGCTGGGCCACTGGCTGCTATGAGCAGCATTTTTCATTTCAGGTAATGGCTGAACATGTTGCCATGCGCCCCAAACCAAGTTGCTGAGTAGAGAAGGATGATCTCAGCTGTTAACTGTTCTGCATATACGCACAGCTCTGCACCCATGATAGATTTATTTGTTTATTATTATTATATTATTATTAGCCTGCCCTTCCTCTCGAAGGAGACCGGGGCAGCAAGCACCAAAAAGCTAATACAGGTACAAATAAAATAAAATTTAAAATGTTTAAAACATTTTTAAAAGACTCTGCATTGCACTGCATAATTTAGGTCGGCAATGTGGAAACAACCTAGAAAAAAAGTTTTCATCCATTAATAGTTTTTGTTCAAAAGTGTTTGACACTACTGATGCAATTCCAACATTGTGTTGTTGCTCAGCAAACAATGTGGATCATTTTTCTTTATGAATGCCATTCTTTGGGGGGCTTTCGAATATGGATTTGATCAAAAGATGAAAGCAGACATGCATATCTTCATTATCAGCACTACTGCATGGTAGTGTAATGTATTTATTAAAATCACAAATTATAAAAACAAACACTCTCTCCTTTTCTATTTTCCTAGTATCTTAGCACACTATAAACTTGAGTTTGTTTTCAGATATTTTTCTTTATCTATTTGTAGCTGAATAACTTCCTTCCTTCCTTCCTTCCTTCCTTCCTTCCTTCCTTCCTTCCTTCCTTCCTTCCTTCCTTCCTTTCATGAAACTTCCAGCACTATTTCATCTTGCGCCAGTGTAAATGCCTCTGACGAAGAGATACCCAACACTTAATCAAATCAATGGGCTGAAATGCCTGCCCAGCCTGTTTTAGCGTCTTCGCTGTGTGGTCTATCTCGGAACCTTTTCTCTTTGTTCTCATGCAAAGGACTTTTGGTACCCAAAATCCTTTAAGTTCTGACCTTTGCACAAGTATTCTCTGTCCACCATAGCATCTGATGGAACCCATATTGTGGGTGTCCAAAAGGGGTAGCTATTGTTTAAAGTTGAAATGCTTATTGCAGTATATGCTGCTTGTAGTATGCATGAAAATACAGCAAAATTGGAAGGGGGTGGAAACTTAACCCTATTTGAAGGGGGTCATTTGTGTTTGGCATCCAGCCCATGTTGAAAAGTTAACAAGGTAGGCTAGGGAGTGGGAAAATACAAGGAGGAGACTTCAGGGAGGCATGGTTCCTATTTGTCATCTTATGTTAATTTGCAATTTGGCTTCTGATTTATATGCTGTCTTCACATAATACAATGCAACTGTTGTCATTAGCAGCATCTTGGACCCCTGCAGTCTGTAATAAGTTTCAATGTAATTTTGTTGTGCTAAACTTTCAATGGAAGTAAAAGCAAAACAAAAAATCTCTGCACAATTTTGCAAAAAAACCAAAAACAAAACCCAAGTATATGATTCATTTATTTTTTAAGCAACTTTGTTAAACAATCACTTAAAAACAATTTGTCTAACAATTAGCTGTTATACCAAACCTACCCAGGCTGGCATGTTGTGGAGGTCTGATCACCGTTCAATGGTGCAGGAGATACGGGCTTGCCCATAGGCAGTTGTTTATACCAAACCAAGGCTGGCAACTGCTTGCCATAAATGGCCATGGCGAAAGCTGTTGCTTAGATCACCATGTTTGCACCGCTTAACATGTTGCACATGGGGGTGAGGGGGAAGTCGCCCTTCACCCAAAGCAGTATCTGCCTCAAATTAGACTGTCCTACAGACAATAGAATGACTTGTGTGTAGAGAACATAAATAACATTTCAATGAATTGATGTGGGATGGGGAATGTGCTTACTGGAGAGAGATGCTTTCCGCATTAAGATGCTTCCTCCAAACGGGAGGGTGAGTTCATCGCTGTGGTGTTTCTAAAAATGCCACCGTCAGATGCATGTGGTGGCTGTCGCCTGCCAAGTGGCTCAGGCGCGCATGCCAGCTGGGAGAGGGCTGGGAATGGCTGGCTGGCTGCAATCCAGCGAGGCTGAGAATAGACAAGCTGCAGATGCAAGCCTGCCTGTAGGTATGCACAGCTCCTCTCAAAAACAGAGGGAGGAAGCCAGGTGGGCCACACCCTGTTGCTGCTGCTATTTTTGTTAGCTATCGTCACCACCACATCCAAAGGCTTAAGTACATAGAGAGGAAGATCCCCTCGAGACTTTCCCAAACCCAAGCATCTTTTGGAGATCCAGCTCTGAGGGCCTTCTGGCAGTTCCCCCACTGCAAGAAGTGAGGTTGCTGGGAACCAAGGAGAGGGCCTTCTCCCTAGTCGTGCCTGCCCTATGGAATGCCCTCCTGTCAGATGCCAGGGAAATAAACAACTATTTGACAAAATAGAAGACATTTGAAGGCAGTCCTGTATAGGGAAGATTTTAATGTTTGATGTTTTATTGAGTTTTTATTATTTTATTGGGAGCCACCCAGAGTGGCTGGGGCAACCCAGTCAGATGGGTTGCATATTATTATTATTATTATTATTATTATTATTATTATTATTATTATTATTCCAGTGGAGGGCTGGACCAGATGCAAAAGGGGGCCAGCAACAAATGTAATTTTTTACCTTAATACAGTCGGCTACTGTTACAGAAACTCACACATGCCTGTCTATCTGCCATCCCAGCAAGCAAGAGGCATTTATTAGAGTTCAAGGGCATGGCCAGTCAGGCAAAAGCACTCAAGGGAAGTGCAAATTTGTGCGGCTGAGGGGTGTGGTCTGGGGAGAGGCCATGGTTGAGGAGGAGGTGGCACCTGAGGACAGATAGAGAGGGACGAAAGGCTGAATTTGGCCCCAGGCCTGAAGGGTCATATACGGAGAGCAATCCACACATGGAAAACAGCTTTGCATGTGAAGTGCATTCTCAATGGACTGGTACAAATGTGTCTATGCTCACTCTGCTCCAGACTTTTTGGACAAAACAACTGGCATTTCAAAATTATCGCCAAGTAGCTCACTGAGAGCTCAGTGAGAAAACCCTCTGCAATAGTAACTATATTTAAAAGTTTAGGCAGCCCAGCTGAGTAGAAACAGACTCTGGCTGTCCTGGGCGGCTAGATTTAACATTCAATTTGCAGGGTAAAAGGTATTGTTCTGCCATCAGTGAAAAGCTCTCTTGCTTTGTCTTAAGTCATTCAGCCTTTCAATAATTCAGTTGACCTTCTGCTCCTGTAAGGCAACAGTTTTAAATTTAGCAATCTGCAGTAAAGTATTATCGGAAGTGGAAACTTTGTATTCATCGTGAAACACATCCAGTTTTTAAGAATGAAAAACAAGCTTTAGCTTTCATTTGACTCCAAGGCTCAGGTTACATTTAAATATTTTTATTTCTTCAAAACTGTCTGCTCTGTTTGTTCAACAACTGATGGGCAAATTTATTGGAAATGTTATTATTTGCTGGCTTTACACCATGCTTTCCTTACCTTCTGTCATTTCTCATGGAATTAACAGTGTAAGGGCAATGTAAAAACATCCACACACACTTGAGTGAACTGGGGTGGGGATCTAATTCAGATCTGCCTTTTTCATTCAAATTTTCCATAAACATTTCAGCGCTTAAGCTGTCCTTTATATTTGTGGGAAATGAATGTTCAAGTAGTTGTTCAAGCAACTTTAGTTTGAGTTCCTGGTCATTTATTTTAGACAACCCATTTAATTAAAGATCAAATAAGGGCAAATGCTGTCTGGCTTTGACATCTGCTGAACTCAAAATTTTCATGGCTATTTTGTGAGAGTTGTGCGTGGGGAAAAGAAACACACTAGCACAGTACAAGGGCATTAGTCCAAATGATCAGGAAAGCCAAGGAAGTCATATGAATGAATGAGATCAGATATGGCAGTGTCCTATAGGGTCAAGTTATGGAGCATTCCAGAGTAAAATTGTTCTGTGAAAAAAGGAAAGATTCAGCATCAGGAACTTCTGCAGTAACAAAATATAATGCTCACCCCATGCGAAAGCAGCTTCAAAATTTAGCAGTCGGATATTGTAGAAAATACTCAATGATATGACTCTTGGACAATGCTCAACGACCAAACTATTATGGGAAACAGGCATATTGGAGAGGTTGATTGGAACATCTTAAGGACAAAAAAACCTTTTACGATCAGAGTCAACCCATATAAGAGATAATTCTTTTAAGTTATAGATGGCATTGAACACCTTTAAGATACAGTTACATAGACAAAAGGGACGCAGGTGGCGCTGTGGGTTAAACCACAGAGCCTAGGGCTTGCTGATCAGAAGGTCGGCGGTTCGAATCCCTGCGATGGGGTGAGCTCCTGTTGCTTGGTCCCAGCTCCTGCCAACCTAGCAGTTCGAAAGCACGTCAAAGTGCAAGTAGATAATTAGTGACCGCTCCAGTGGGAAGGTAAACGGCGTTTCCGTGTGCAGCTCTAGTTCGCCAGAAGCGGCTTAGTCATGCTGGCCACATGACCAGGAAGCTGTACACCAGCTCCCTCGGCCAATAACGCGAGATGAGCGCTGCAACCCCAGAGTCGGTTACGACTAGATCTAATGGTCAGGGGTCCCTTTACCTTTACCTTTAGATAGACAAAACATCTTCACCACTGTGTTGGAGAGGATATAAGGCAGTTGGTATGACATTCCACACGTGGTGTTCATGTGCAACCATTCTGGGAAAGTGTATATGTGGAAATATGTGCAAATCATCATGTACAATGTAAGCCAAGGAACAATATATAGAGAAAATCAGCTCGACTTACTTTATAAGGAACTCATCACAACTACTCATAGCAAAGACCTGGAAAGGACTTGAACACCTACATATCACAAGATAGGCAGGACTGCATATCCTCCTGCTCAACAATGACCTTGGCATGCAGGCCACAAAAGGCCAAACTTCAGTATTGATTGTTGTTGTTTAGTCATTTAGTCGTATCCGACTCTTCGTGACCCCATGGACCAGAGCACGCCAGGCACTCCTGTCCTCCACTGCCTCCCGCAGTTTGGTCAAACCCATGTTCATAGCTTCGAGAACAGTATTGATACCACATTCCATTTGACTGCATTTTTGCTCCGAATACCTGTGATGGAACAAAGGGCCCTGTATGGGCTTGCAAGTATGCATCTTCCAGCAACTCACTTCAACAAAAGACATCCTCTTTTGCCTATTTTAGGAATAGCATGTTAGCAGGATATGTCATGAGAAAGGCAATGAGAGTTCCCTCATTGCAGGTGAGACATTTCCTGGCGCTGCTTATGCCAGCCCCCCCATCCCATATTTTTATTTTTAGATACAGAAAGTGATACTGATCAAATCCAACTGTTTTGTCAGCTTTTCTAATGGCACACCAAAAGCCCAGTTATCTCCACCTTTTAAACCCTGCCGGGCCCAGATGGCAGGCCACCTTGTCGCACTGTGAGTGAGTACGTTTTGCTCTGCATTCAGTGTCACTTTCTGCATGAAAGGAAAATGCCGTTCTGAGCCTTTCAAGGCGATAATGCTGCTCGTGTCCCTCTGTTCCTGTGATAAGTGCAGAGAGGGCAGGCAGGGAGACGGCCTCCGCAGGGATCAGAGCACACCAGGCTCCATAGATAGGCCCACGTGGGATATATCTATAGAACAAGATGAAAGTGTTTCACTTTCTTCTTTTTAACCGTATCATATACAGGGATGCTTTATCTTGATCCTTTGCAGGGTCTGGCTTTTTGTGTTCAGCCCCACGTTCTAATCCAAACTGAGAGAAGAGAACCCTGAAAAATGGAACTGACACATATGATAACTGGGATTACTTTGCAACGTTGACTTTTTAAATGGCCTCAACAACTAGAGAGCAAAGCCTGAAATGGCAACAGGTAAAAAACATTATGCCCCTATTCCTCATTTCCCTTCACAGTAAGAAGTTCTTGGGCACCTTTTACAGGATGAGCCTTCTCATGAGACTTATGGCAGTAATCAACCATTCATTTACAAGCATGAAGGTTGAGCAGGTGGAAGGCAAACACACCCACGGGTAGTCCCAGTCCCCAGGCAACTTCAGTACTGCATCCCTAGAAGAGGGGTGGGTTGGTAATACCCACTTGCTGGAACATTTGATGTAGATAGGCAAAGTGTTTCCGATTCCCGCTTCAATTGGAAATGTCAGGAAGCAACATCTGGGAGATCTAGGAGCAACTCTTTCATGTACAGGTGAAACTCGGAAAATTAGAATATCATCGAAAAGTACATTTACTTCAGTAACGCAACTTAACAGGTGAAACCAATATATGAGATAGATGCATGACATGCAAAGCAAGATATGCCAAGCCTTTATTTGTTGTAATTGTCATTATTTGTCGTTAGGCGGGTCAATTATAAATGGGATGTAATTAATGAAATGTAATAGCGATGTTTATTTTTGTATTATTGTAACTATTTGTTTTATTACTGTGGAATTTCCAAAAGAAAGCATTTGTAAAAATTAAAAGAAAAATAAAAAGTTGCATTACTGAAATAAATGCACTTTTCGACGATATAGTTTCACCTGTATAACAAAATTGGTTCTGAAAGACTAGAGTCAGGATTGAGGAGCAGTCAGTTCTCCAAAGGTGCTAGGCTCAGGCCTAGTTTTTGTACTTGTGCCACTCTCAAAAAGAAAAGAAAGAAAGCAATCTTCAGCCTTTTTCACTCCACTTCCTGATATGCAATACCAGAAGACACGACGACACAGGTAACTCACCTAGGCAAACTGAGAGAGAGAAAGAGGTGGCGCGTCCTCTCTGACCCTCCAAGTGTCCCTATTTTCCACAGACATCCCTGATTTAGAAAAGCCATTTCTGATTTGATCCCAAAATTCCCACTTTTCCTTAGGATGTGGTGGAGTCCCCTTCTTTGGAGGTCTTTAAGCAGAGGCTTGACAGGCATATGTCAAGAATGCTTTGATGGTGTTTCCTGCTCGGTAGGGGGTTGGACTGGATCACCCTTGTGGTCTCCTCCAACTCTATGATTCTATGTCCCTATTTTGAAGAAACATTGGAGAGTGTGCCATCTTTCTCAATTTGCCTAAGGGAGTTGCCTGTGTCGTCGTGTGCTCCTTCCCCTCCCTCCCATATGCCAATGCTGCTGTGGAAGAGAAGATCCACTGCCAGATGCACAGCAGCAGCAGCAGCAACAACAACAAAAAATGGATCCTTTCTCTCTAGACTCCTTTGGTGCGCTCTTCTGCTCATGTATGAAAATTGCAGGCTGTACAAGGAACTGCTCCTAGGCCATCCAAATTACTCCTGCCGCTCTACATTCTTAGGAACCAAAGAAGCTGCCTTATCTGGAGTCACACCAATGGTCCATTGAATTCAGTATCATCAACACTGACTAGCAGCAGCTCTCCAGGATTTCAAAGAGAGGTATCTCCTAGCCCTACCTGGAGATGCTGGGGATTGAACTTGGGACCTTTTGCATGCAAAACAGATGCCCTACCGCTTTGCTATCACCTTTATTTTGTATAGTTTTGCATTGGATGCAAAAGTTGTTGTGTGTTCAAGAATTCTCACACATCTGGCAATACTGTGTTGGTGACTGGGATTGGCTGCCAAAAACACTTAGTAGGCAGGCCATCTCAGATCGACCAGTTCTAGACATTGAAGCCTGATCTGTTCCCCTCGTTAGTGCAAGATTGCAGCTCCTTGGTGGCGACACTTTCTCCTCCTGTATATATTCATATTGTGCTGGCTCCTTCTAGGCCAAACAGCATGGACCACAATGCCATGCTATAAAGATACACAGGTAATATTAGTGTTCATTGTAATGCACAACAGCATCTCAATCACCAGAAGAACACAGTGGATATGCGTAAAGTAAAGGCTGGGAGGACAGCCTTTTTTGAAGTGTGTTCTACTCATAAATGTACCTTCCAGAGCCGAAGAAAAATAATCTTGGGCCTCTCTAAGCATAAACAAGATAAAACGGAGATAGCTGAGATGACAGTGCTCACTCTCACCCTGGAGCCATTGGAAGGAAGATCAAAGCTGAAAAGCCATGTAGGCTCAGCATGTGATTTAACTTCCTTCAGTGGTGGGGTTTGGAGGGTGGGGAAAGTCCATGGAAAACAAACCAGTGCTATCATTGGCTCTCAGTTCTGTCAATCATCTCAAGCAGCAAGCAATCTCACAGCTGCTTTGGATACTTGATGGGAGGCAGAGGAGGTGACATTTCAGCCTCTTTGCCCAACGAAGACCTGCTACTCAGAGATGGGGGCAGGGAGGAGGCTCCCTTAGCACCCCTGAGTGTCACTTGCTGTAAGAAAGCTAGCCTCCCTCTGTTGCCCTTTGTACAACACTCCCAGGTGGTAGGAGAGTTATTATATCCGATTCCTGGGAATGAAATTTCCTCATGCCTTACGTAGTGTCATTTAGATACAGGCTCAGCCACAGAGTTTTTGCATGAAGCCAATGGGATAACAATGATCAAATGTAGTGTGAGATGAAAGATTTGCTATTAGAGATCCCCAAGTGCATCAAATGCAGTCTGCAAACTTTTCTCAATTATGCTTTAAGACTGTTAGAATATGGAGGCTAGGGCTTCCATCGCATCCTGCACATTCCCTTTCTCTCAACCTGCCCTTGTTTTCCAGGGGCCCCCACATTTTTGCTTCATATTCAGTCAGTATAAGAAAAATAAAAAAATTCCTTCAGTAGCACCTTAAAGACCAACTAAGTTTTTATTTTGGTATGAGCTTTCGTGTGCATGCACACTGAAGTGTGCATGCACATGAAAGCTCATACCAAAATAAAAACTTAGTTGGTCTTTAAGGTGCTACTGAAGGAATTTTTTTATTTTACTTCGACCCAGACCAACACGGCTACCTACCTGTAGTCAGTATAAGAGTTCTGGTGAACCCACAGGCTGGTGATGGAACACACCTTTGTGACTTGGTTGACCAGGTTTGTTTGGGTTTGTTTCTCAGTGGCAGAGCATCTCCTTTGCATGCTGCAGGTGTGCCAGGTTCAGTCCCCAGCATTTCCAGGTAGGACTGTGAATGTCCGCTCTCTGAAACCCTGGACAGCCTCCACCAGTCAGTGCAGAAAATATTGAGCTCGGTGGAACAAGGGTATAAGGCAGCCCCCTATATTCCTGTTTTAAAAGATCCCTTTATGCAGGTAGAAATCACATCTCCAGAAGCATTAAAAAAAGATAAATAGGAAGAACGAATGCAGAAAGCTTCCCAGCCAAATAATAATTAATTTTTAGTCAACTTCTGTCACTGCTGAGGCCAGAGAAAGTGACTTAGCTGTTTTTCTTTTCTTCTCTGCAGCCAAAAGCCAGCAGACATTAACAATCTTCTCTCCATCGGCCCACAATCTTCCATCCTGACATATTGGTTATTTTTCCAAGTGTCACCGTAACAATAACCAGACATGTTTATTGCTCATTGAAATATTGGAACGCGGCTCCTCCTCGGAGATACCTTGTCTGGGACTCAAAAGGGGAAGAAAGTTCCTCTAAATAAACAAAGCTGCATTTCATTTGGCACGAGCCCCATGCAGTCCTCCAGGCTTGCTGCATTTTGTCCCGTTTGCCGGCTCGCCTGGACTCCAGATGTGGTTGGCACCAAGTGGCAGTGAGTGCCCCTTAATTTGGAGAGGCAAATAAAATGTTATACTTAGGTGGCCACCAACTCATAAACAGTCACATCTGAAGTAGAAACAGGAGATCTGAAGAGCAGAAAGATCTGAGTCTGTGTGCAGCCCAAAACTTCAGGAGCCTTACTTAAATGTCTGCTCCATCAAGATCAATGGAACTGACTCCCTAGTAATCATCTTTAGGGGTGCAGTTGTTTAGCCTCTTAATCAAAAAGAATTTCTTAATAACCAGAGTAAAACAGAGAACTGCGGGACAGGTAGTAAGTAAATCATGTTGGCAGGCTGCTAGCTACAAGTGCCTGGAAAACTCTCAACTCCAATATTGCCTATACTGTATAATTTTAACATGGACTTCATTGTGGTTTCCTCTGCAAGACAGGAATACTAACAGCATCGTGAGAAAGATGTCAAATTAGTTGCATGGATCACCTCAACCAAGGTGATGTTGCAATCCAATCCAATCATAGGATTGCACTATTAGAAAAAGGTTAAAGTCCTTACTACATATATAATTTCTTTGCTGGGTGCATTCTTATTTTTCATTGACATTTGCATTCCACCAGGGTTTATGGGGTGTTAGGGGAGGAGTAATAGCCCTGGTACACATTGTGCTCCTTCTGCAGTAGTGTGTCCACCTTTAGTCCCCATCCTGCACTCAACTCTCACCTGTGGCTCCTAGAAGCTGTCAGATAACGGTGGCCACACCCTGGGAATGGCTTTGACTGCCTGGCTAAATCAGGTGAGGGTAGCTGATGGCTCTCAAACCCTCAGGGGATTAGGGACTTCCCCTGCATGTGAAGACAGGCTCTGGCAGGTTGAGCAGATGAGATGAGTGGGTCCAAGGATCAAGAAGGCGGTTTCTGCATGTGCTGTAGAGGTAAGTGAGGGGTAAATGGAGTTCATCAGCCAGGGAAGGAAAACTGATCCTAAACCTCCACTGCCTTGCGGGATATCTTCAGGAGAAGAAAAGCCTCAGGAGTAGACCTTACGCATATCTGGAATGGAGTCTCTAAAAACATTTGGATGGCGTCTTGTATGTCTCCTTCCAGCAACCCCTGCAACCAAGCTGGTGCCAGGCATATTGCTCTGCTTTCCTTTGGACCACACCACTGAGGCCAAGATGGCGGGTCTTGTCATCTGGGCAGCCCAGGACCTCCATACACACTGCCCATGCTTGTGCCCCGGGTAAGTCACTTTGGTGCTTCAGCCCTAGTGGCATACTCCATTGTCTCTCAAGACAGATGGATGCCAACAACAACAACAACAACAAATTTGTTGAGGGGTTTGGAGTGGTGTGCATGGGATTCTGTGCGGCCTTTTTTCTGCTGCAGGTATTGCCCAACCCTAGACCTGCTTTGTTTCACCAAGATGGCTTCAAGATGGTGCCTTCAAACCCTGCCCTGTTTTGTCAAGACGCGTTTGCTTAGTTAGTGCCTACCAAATGTGCTATGTATTTTTCAGCCACTAGGTGACAGGGCACTCTAAAATTCAAACCAAGCCTCCCAACATTGAAGCACTTGTCCAGGGCAACTTTAGAAGTCTCTCAGTTCAAATCATTTGTACAAATCCCATGTAACTTAGTTCATTGCTGACTTCTGAGGAAACATGCTTAGGAGCAGGTTGTGGCCTAGACTGCAGTGGTCCAAAAAAAAAGAAAGTCAGAAGAAATATGTACAGTACATACATTTAATCCCCCCCCCCGTGACTTCGGTTCTGGAACTCACAATTTCAATTTGATTCCTTCCTTACCTGATAGAGGATCACGAACAATGTCAGAGACAGCAAAAAGTATCACATGCAATTTAATGCTGTTGCTTTGTCTCCATTAATTTGAAATGACCTATGACTGTAGCTCAGTAATATATCAATAAGTCATTTAATACATACAAAGGGAGTGAAGCGAGAAAATGAGACAAAGAGGAATCTAGGAAAATCACTTCTCTGCCCCCCAATGTGCTATTTCATTTTTTATTAAAAAAAACAACACCTGGCATGTTGTCAACTGTTATGTCTAGTCTGACCCTACGCAGGTGCACTTTTTCCTTATGGTTTAGTCTTAATACTGGGGAAAACTTCCTCTGTCTGCTTTACTTGTGTCTTACTGTTGTTAAAGGCAGAAAAGCACTAATAAGAAAGGCAACTGTTCCCATATTTACTGGGCAGTGGGGGCTTTTATAGCACAGTTCTGTGCATGTTTGCTGAAGACCGAGTGACACGAAGCTCAATGGGACATACAGCACATTGTTCACAAAAATAGAATTTATCTTAATAACGTGCTAAGTGAGATTATTCAATTTGGAACTAAAATACAAGAGCGTTTTAAATTGTGCAGAAATTTCATCAGCTACTGAAAGCTTTAAGTACCAGACATATAGTCAGTTCTCCCATTTCCAGAGCCAGTGGCAAGTCTAGTCCTGTACAGGGAAGTTTTTAAAGTTTGAGGTTTTATTGTGTTCTTAATATTTTGTTGGGAGCTGCCCAACCAAAACCCAAGCCAGTCAGTTGGGTAGCATATTAATAATAAAATTGTTATTAAATTTATTATTATTATCTCTTGATCCATATGTAGACAGTCTACATTTCTAAACAGGACTGTTTTTAGCAGGAATTTAAAAAGTAAAGTGAAGGTGCCTGCCCGATGTCAATAGACAGGAAATTCCAATGTGTAGGTGCTCCCACACTAAAATATCAATTCCTTACAAATGTAGAACAGATATTATGTGCCCCTAGTAATAGGGCCACTTCCACAGATTGAAGCACTCAAGTGAACATATATGGAGCAAGGCAATCTCTCAGGTAAAATGGTCCCAAGTTGATATGTGGTGTGTTTTATGTTATCTGCCTGATGGTGCCTATATAAATATAACATTTATGTAATGAACATGAAAAGAGATATGGGAACGTATTTCTATTGGATTCCATCCCTGGTGATAATTCCTGAGCATAATGCCACAAAATAATGGGCAACAAGACATTGAAGAAAAGAGAGTGCAAGCTGGGAATTGTGTAGCTGCTCACCAAGACTGTAGTTTATAACAATCTGTACTGCCCAACCGTGAGTTGAACATGTCTTTACATGCCTTTTGTCAAGGAACAGAGCCTAGAGAATATAATCCTGATTGTGCCATAATGGCAAACTGGAAAAATATATATTTTCTCTTAGCTTTAATTGGAGTAGGATGATTACACCCAGAATGCACTGCGGAGATTAAAATCATGGAGGATAATGTTGAAAACCCCATATCTAGTTCATCAGCATGGCTGCTTGCCTTTTAAAAAAGGGGATCATATTTAAATAGGGTTTGGAAAGGGCAGAAAAAGAAAAAAAGACCACAACATCATTTCCTTAAAGTCTGTTGTGGTCTTTTTCTTTTTCTAACCTTCCTCTGCTACTGAGCTTCTGCCTATCTCACTACTTAAAGTGTGCATTAAGTAGATGCTATAGAAAGGCACACAGGCTTGTACATCTTAATGGTGCCATCCTGCCCATGCCTACTCAGAAGTAAGTCCTATTTAATTCAGTGGGTCTTACTCCCATATGAGTGAGAACTTACTCCATTGAGCCTTCTGAAGTTGCATCCTGTGTTAAGATGAATGGGTTTTATTGCTTTCCCCTGAATCGACCTTGAGCAGATTGTACAAATTTTCTCATCACTCCAGCAAAGGAGAATTATAACACCAAAGCAACACTGTTAGTTCTCACTTTCTCTTACAAAAAGCTCAATTTATCTGTTTAATTCTGTAACATAGGAAGCATTGGGGTGTCTGCAGCTCCCTGAGGATCTATGCTGACCTTCAACAGGCTTCAATTGTTAGATCAATAAACTTCTGACACCTGCAGTACAACATAAACTTGACCTTTAGTCCCATCTGATCCATCACTAGGAGGATTGCTTTGAAGGGCAAGGGAATTGGTGGCCATTGCAAAGGTACCTAAATAGCCAAGTCAAGAGTGATGCAACAAAACAACCATCTGCTTTGAGTAAATAGTTTTGAAGTATCATATAGGTTATGATATATGATTTCTTTTATGGGAACGTATGTTTCCCTAGTATTTCAACACTTTAAAGATGATCAATAATGGTGAGCCTGGTGATGGGAACTCCCGGTATGTTAGCCTTCCTGTTAGTGGCAGAATTTTTAGCATTAACCTGCTCCTGTTATCCAGATGGTGTTCTAGTATTTTTGTTGATTCAACTTCAAGGGGAAACTCTCTCAGAGGAGACTTGGGTTGAAAAGATCTGCCAGCACCACACATTCTTAAGAGGGTGAAGTTCTTCAGGTGGCACACACGCTGAAGCCTGCAACATGTCTCCCATAAATGCTTTAGATGGATATGAAATGGGACACAGAGGTATAAGTAGAAACTAATTTTCTGCACGACACCTGCCCCTCAGTTTAATCTTGACCTCCTGATCTCTACATGACAAGAGTTGGCTTTTGAATGGCTGAGCTCCAGCTGAGCTCGAACAGCTTGATTCCAGCACTGTTTGAAACTGCTGTACGTAAGGGACATAAAAGGAACAGGTCTCTGGTGTGAGGAAGTTAGTGTGAAGGGAGACATATGCTCCCACAGTCTACCTAAGCATGAATTTCCTGTTCTAAGATACTTATTTAAAAGGCCATATAAATAAATGTGGATGTACAAGAGAACTGGTTCCTGGAAGCCGAGAAGGCAGGAATCTCAAAGTCCAGAGCAAAGAATGCAACGGAAACAGACATTCAGTAATTGAGAAGCTTTCCGTGGGCTACAGTCATTTAGCCTTGAACAGCAGGCTTCTGGAGAACATGATAGGTTGCTTTCTCCAGAATTGGCCGCAAGGGCAAAGGGCCTATTTTGTTGGAGAATATTGCCTTTAAATAAAATTTAAAAAAAGAAGCAGGACTCTCATGAAACAGAAAGTTTTCAAAAGCTCAGCTGTTCCTTGATGTGTCAACAGATGTTGCCAGGTGCTCTCCAAGGGCTGGGCACAGCTCCTCGTGGAAATTTAACACTTTGCAGAGAAGCTAAAGTTTTAATAGCACAAGTAACTGAAGATGTAGTGATCCGATGGTGCAAAGTTTTTGTGAATGTTAGAGTTAGCCAAGACATGAATATGCAGCATATTTAGACAAGGATGCAAAGCTGATCAGTGTGCAAATCCGGATGAGAAAAGTGTCTTTCATTTGTCAAAAAATACGCAAGGGTTTGGCTCCATTATTATAGCATGACCTAGAGAAGCTGAGATGATACACCACGGCTGATGGCCAACATTGGTCATATTCAAAGGAGACCAATTTAAATCAAGTCACTGGAGTTTAATGGGTCTGCTCTAAGTAGGACTAACATTACATGTCACCCAATGTAATGTGGATCCAATTCTATCAACATTTCAAAAGCTGCAACAATGGTCATCATGGTGTCTGAGTAGCTTTGAGGTGTAATGCCTGCTTCTCTGAACTTGTACTCCATTAACATTTAACCTCATGCAGTTTCTTGGGTGCTATAAGGTTTAGCATGTGTTTTGTATGCATGATATGCCCAGCTCCCATTGCCCCCTGATGAAGAAAGGGCTTCTCATACAGAAATGCAAAGAATGTAAGAAAAGTCCTTATGGACCAGGCCAGCAGCCCACCTAGTCCAGCATCCTGCTCTCACAGCAGTCAAGCAGATACCCATAGGAAGCCCTCAGCTAGGACTTAAACCCAACTGCTGTTCCCTTGCTTCGGATTCCCATAAACTGATGATATTCAAAGAGATACTGCCTCTGACCACAGAGTTACACTTACAGCATAGCCATTCTAGAGTTATAGAACTCTCAGGGGAAATAACAGGCAAAATAAGACACTAAAACTAACCTTAACCTCTCTGTTCCACAAGTTAGGGGGCTTAGCCAATGCCTGCCCCTATAGCGGATATTAGAAAAAGTGGGACCTGCAATGAAATGTTGCAGAATAGCATGCTTCTGTTTAGTGTCTGGGTGAGTCTGTTATGCTGTCCTCCAGAATACTCCATTCCTCAATCTATCCAGTATTCTGCTTCCTTTCCCACCCCAACAAACAGCATTTTGTGGCCAATAAGCACACTCAGTCCTCAGTGTGTTGGTTGTGGGGTTCCCTCCCGCTGGGTTTCTTTGTAAAGATTTTCATACTTTTACAAATGTTGGAGTTTCCCAATAGCTGCACGCACACCATACATTCAAAGCACACACAAACTGTAGTTTCTTGTGGGTACTGGGACTTGTAGCTCTGTGAGGGGTAAGATGCAGTTCCCAGGATTCTTTGGGTGGGTGGGTCTGCTTTAAATGTATGGTGTGTGTGCAGTTCAAGTCTCCTGTTACCTCCATCCTGTGCATGCATGGTGCCTTTTTGGCAATATAAGCAAAATACTGAAAAAATAAAACTAGGGAAGTGTGTGTGTGTGTGTGTGTGTGTGTGTGTGTGTGTGTGTGTGTGGTGTTATTGGATGCCATCGAGTCTTAAGGCTATAATCTTCTGGCCATTAATGCTATGCTAACTGCAACAGGATTTCATTCTGAGTAGATATCGTTATGACCACTTTCTGTTACTTTTTACTTCATTGCAAACGTTTTTCACTACTTTCCTGCTCAGAATGCCCAAGATTGATAACAACTAACAAACGAAAATGTTAAAAACACAGGTATGGTAAAGCAGTAAAAAGCAGCACTTTTTTTGAAGAACCCTTTCAAATAGCAGTAGAGACAAGCAGAGACAAGTCACCTGACAGGTGACCTGATGCTTGACTGGTCACCAGTTGCAATTCATTGCATTAATGGAAAACCTGATTAAACACATTGAAGCAGGGAGGAATAATTTGCAAAACCACATTTTATTAATGAGACTTGGAAGTGTTTTGTTTCAAATGCAAGGCTTAAGAAGCGCAACTGCCAGCTTCCTTCCACATATAGTCTTCTATAGGAGAATGTCCTTGGGTGACAATAGGAAAAGTAGAATTATCCAGCGAAATTTGTACTGAATATTCTTCATGGCCTTTAAACTTCATTGAGTTTTAAAACTCACCCTGTTGGTTTTTTGTGCTGTTTTATAACTATGTGTAATTATATTTTGTACATCGCCTTGGATCATGGAAGATGACCAGTTAACAACCACAACAAGAATCCAGATGGGTATGTTTGCTTGTTTTGATTTGTAACAAAAATCTGTTGTGCATGTTGTATGCTAGATAAATAAAAATGTAATAAAATAAAAATAATGGAATAGCAACAGAGAGCGCAAAAAGAAACTTACTGATAGAACCAATAAAATGGGCATGACTGCGGATTTGAGACTTTCTAGTAAAAGGAAGCAAGACCTGCCCACCTCTCAGACTTTCTGGCTTAGATCATTGCTTGCCCTTCCTCAGAAGATTTTCAGAGAACAGCAGCTGGCTGGCACCCTCTTTCCCAGCCACCCCCATAGTTCAGGGAACACCCACTCCTGCCTCAGTGACCCCATTGTAATGCTCCTCTCGCACATCTTGCCATGGCTTTTTCTCCCTTTGCCAGCTGAGGGTACAGCTTCCTCCTGGCCTATTGTGCAGGTTAATTCCCCCACCAACCCAGGAATGAGCCCTGTGCTCCCCTACTGGACCCAACAGCTGACTGAAAGAAGGGAATAGGTAAAGCGAGTCGAAGGGGGCAGCTGTTGGGATAGAGGCCTCTCTTGTGGCTGGAGCCGGATTAATGCCCCTGCATGCATTCCACTTGCTTCTGTCTCCCAGCACTTGCAGATGGAAGTCCCAAACAGTGCCTCACTCTTCAGACCCTTGATCCACTGCCAGGCTGAAGCTGTTCTCCAAGCCAGCTGCAATCCTGCCCTCTCTCTCTCTCAGTCACTTTCTGAGCAGGCTCCAAGGCCTTGACTCCCTTGCCCAATCGCTCCCTGTCTCTCCTCTTATGCATCTGTTTGTGATGGAATTCCCAGGGAGGGGGGAGTGAAATATTTTTGCCTTTGTTTAGGCAAGCAAGCAGGAACAAGCAAAGCACTTTTTCTGAAGAGTCTCTAGGAATAGACACGTGGCTTCCATTGGAGTCTTTTTATATAATAATAATAATAATAATACCATGCTGGGGGTTTTGTGCAGAATAAACCGGTCAAACTATGAAAAAGTGGTCTCAACAGACCCTTACTGGTGGGTTTTGATGCTTTTAAATTCTTCTGTCTTCCCTTAATCAATTAAATGTGATATAGAGGGCTAAACATGTTGCAGGAATTAACACCTGCCCCTAGTGGGTGGTATCCATGGGTGTCCACAGCAATAATTCGGGGTGGGTGGGAGTGTCTATGGCATGTAATTACAGTTTACTGACTTGACTATTTGCAGTCTTTCTATAGCTGAATGCCACACACCTTTACCTGGTGCTGAAGAGATGCAACAAGAAATAATGGTGGGCTGTGCTAACAACGATCAATTAAATGTGATATAGGGGGCTGAGCATGTTGCAGGAATTAACTCCTTTCCATAGACATCTGAAGGTAGCCCTGTACTGGAAAGTTTTTTATGTCTGATGTTTCACTGTGTTCTGTTTTATTCTGTTGGAAGCCACCCAGAATGGCAGGGGCAGCCCAATCAGTTGGATGGGGTACAAGTAATAAATTATTATTTGTTAATATAGCAGAGTAAGCCACTAGAAAGACATACAATTGCAACAAAATAAAAAAATTCCTTCCAGTAGCACCTTAGAGACCAACTAAGTTTGTTATTGGTATGAGCTTTTGTGCGCATGCACACTTCTTCAGATACCAATAACAAACTTAGTTGGTCTCTAAGGTTCTACTGGAAGGATTTTTTTAATTTTGTTTTGACTATGGCAGACCAACACAGCTACCTACCTGCAAATACAATTGCAATTTGTCCGTTGAATAATACTGTAGGGCTCTAAGCCAAATTTGAAAACCCTAAGGCTGAATTTCACCCCTTTTTCACATAATCTGCATTGGCTGTGGTGAATACCAGATAGAAAGACTGCAACCAGTAATATTTTTTTCTGTTAATGTTTGTCTGTCCATAAGATAAAGGAAAATGTAATGCAAAATAGATCATTCTTTAAACAAAAACCAGAGTCTTTGGAGGTCTTGGGCAAAACACTCAATAGGCCCTTTTATAAATTTATCCTGGGGAATAGATCAACTTTTTCCTATGGACACTCAACAAACAGAAGCCAGACAATTGATCTTTACTCATTGTTGAACACAGTCATGTCTTCACCCTGTGTGGTCCAATAGTTCACTCATGCTGCATACACCATGAGCAACCTAACCAGGACAGCCTGCTCCATGAGCTGCAGGAACACCCAGCTTACAAAGTGTCAAGGTGAGTTAAGCAGAGGTGTGGGTTCAGCAGCAGGGCAAAGAGGCCAGGGCACACCACTCTTATGTATCTCTGCTGAGATAAAGGACCAAGCATGGCTCCTTGCACCTCCACTGTAGTTGGATAGAACTAGGAACTCTTTACTATGAAACATGTAATAAACTTAAACTTTCTTATTTTCCATACCAAAAGTCTCAGTGTGATTTCTTCCAAGCATAAATGTTTTCCTCCAAGGTCTTCCGGTGTTCAGTTCAAACTTCTGCTGATCCATGTATTCTCCAGTGCTATTACATTTGGCAGGCTGTGGGGCACTGTAGCATATCCAGAATAAGTAGGTGACATCACCAAATTGCCTCTTTTATACCCCAGTCCTATGCATGTTTGATGGGATTTCCTTTCATGCCACTGTGCATTGGATGGATTGCAGCCATGCAGTGCAATTAAATGCATTTTTACTCAGAGGTACCGGTATGTCCCACGGTTTTCAGTGGGGCTTCCTCACTTGTATGTTCAAGATCTCAGCTCTAATAGTAGTCCTATTCTTTCCACCCACCATATCAGTGTCATGGCCCAAACAAAACAGCCCTTTAGAACCTGTATTTCACCATCAAGACACATGGTTCTCTTCCTTTCCCAGTTGGGGCCTTCCAGACATTTCGGACATCAGCTCCTATCATCCCTGGCCATTGACCAGGCTGGCATCAGGTTGGAGAAGGCTCCACTATGGCAACCAGTGGAGGTCAAGGCTAATATGGAAATAGCCTTAAAAATTTGAAAGAAAACTTAAAAGAAGATGACTAATGGGATCTTTCCAAGCCTAGACTGTGACGTCTGTTCCTTTGTCGTCTGATGAAGCATCATCCACCAGAAACAGCATGGAACTCAGCTGGGAATATTCTTAGTATCGCTTGTCTTTCCCTAAAGGGCATGTCCTTCAGCCTGACCATCTACACTTCAATAGCAAAATAGGTGAGGGTGAGCAATCACTTCCTGCCCAGCACACATACATCCCAGCCATTGGGATGTATTGGGCATTGCAAGCTTTTCTTACTACCTACAGTCACATGAGTGGATTGACAGACTGTGTGGCTAGTTTTTCATACCTGGTATACCCTGTATGCATTGAGACTACTGAGCATCAGCTGAACATGAGCTAGAATGCCCTACTACCTCCCATTTTCAGTCAGAACCAAATAATGGGAGGTTCCGAAGCAGCGACGATGGCGCCGGGTGGGCAAGCAGCGGGCGGAGGAGGCAGCTCCAGCGCGGTGACGCCTGAGGGGCTGCGGGGCTGGATCCGGGGCGCCTACCGCTTCGCCACAGACCACAGTGACTTTCGCAGGAACCTCATAGTTAACCTGGGTCTCTTTGCAGTGGGAGTTTGGGTAGCTAGAAACTTAACAGACATCGATTTGATGGCACCACAGCCTCCTGCATAGCAGAAACGATGTGAATGAAGTAGATCTGCATGAAGTCTGAGTTTCCCTCTTGCTTTATGACCAAATGAATTGATTCATCACTGCGTTGATTTACATGGGATGTTATCTGCAATGCAGCTTCTATTGAACTAAGGACTAGAGGAAACATCGAGGCAACAATTTACCTGTACATTTCTTTTTATCATGTTCACTTCGCTTGTTTGGGAGCACTATTGAGTCCAATTAATGTCATACCTTCTGTTCTATTTTTGTCAGAAAATGTAAGATCTTTTGCAGATGGAATCAACTTCTGTACCAAGCGTTTAACAGATTCTAAAGTGTGAAATAAAGACATGCCAAAAAAAAGAACCAAATAATGGATCTGCAATGGTTGCTTTTAGATAAACTCAGCTGTGCAGTTTTTAAAAAATATTCTCCATATACAATGCCTGAATTGACAGATTTATTAAAAGTATGGGTCATCAACATAGAAGCATATTACATTGCCAACCAAGTACACCACATAATGCCATACTGTATATACTAGAAGATGAGACAAAACAATGGATACACCTGGAGAGGGACACAATTGAAAACACCTGCACCACAGCATACCCATTCCTCCCAAACAAACTAAGGAGAATCCCCACAACACTTAACAGGTATGTACACACAGACCATGCTTAAAGCATGGAAAGCAGAAATAGGCAAACTATCCCCAACCCCATCCCCACTAACTTCCCTGGCACACCACCCACTATTCCATCATGCCGCACAAAACCTCCAGATAAAAACCTGGCAAACCAAAGGCTTACATCACCTAATAGACTTCTATAAAAATAACAAATCCCTGTCAACACAAGAAATACAAGACAAACTAGAAGACACCCAAATGCCCTGTTTAACATACCACCAATTACATACCCTCTTAAACAACCCAGTAGTAAAATCAGCAGCAACTAGGTCCCTGGCAACCTTCGAAAACCTCCTCCTAACAACAAAGGGACATGGCAAAGGGATGGTATCCACAATATAAAAAATACTACTCCATAATCCCACAAACCCCCTAGATGTAATAAAAAAACAATGGGAAGATGACATAGGTTATGAGATTAACCCCACTCAGTGGACCAGAATGTGGTCTAACCCCCCCCCTTTAAATCCATATCAACAAAAAGGAAAGAACTCACTCTGAAACTCACCTACAGGTGGTACCCAACACCAAGGAAGCTAGTGCTAATACGCCCAGGAACCTCACCAAAATGCTGGAGAGGGTGCACCTCCACAGGCACATACTTCCAAATATGGTGGGAAAGCCCCATATTTCCAACTATTCTGGACAACAGCCATATGAGAAATATGTAAAATAACTAAGCAAGTATTAGAAATCACCCCAGAATTGGCCCTACTAAACATCTTCCAAGACAATAATGCCCACTTACATCACATGGAACTCATAACCCACCTACTTTCAGCAACCAGAAGCATCATAACAAGACACTGGAGAGACCTTTCAGGAGTAAGCATGGACCAGTGGTACCAAATAGTATAGGAAACAGCCCTACTAGAAAAATTAACCAATAAACAAACTGACATGGGGACAAATAGAAGAAGATGCCTTCACCCCAGTATGGCTCCCCTTTATCACATACACAGCCCAACAAGATAATGACAAGAATCCACCAACAGCATACGAATCAATATGGCTAACCTGATTCAAAACACCCACCTACCCCACTTACTCATGAAAACAAAGTTCACCACAACCTATCACAAACAAGCAACCATATCCTAGGCCAACCCCAACCTCTCTCACTACCAAAGGAACATAAGCGAATAGCAAAGAGAACCTACACAAAACCCCATACATACATTAAGTAAAACAGAAACATTGCCACCAGACCCCACCCCCACCCACCATCCCCCCTTTTTTCTTCCCAATGTAACACTAAAGTCTCAACAAATGAAACTGACCTGTAGAAAATGTAACTTGAAATAATAATAATAATAATAATAATAATAATAATAATAATTTATTATTTATACCCCGCCCATCTGGCCGGGGTATAAATAATACATTGCACATACTTTTGTAAACTGGGAAATCTAGAAGAAGAAGAAGAAGAAGAAGAAGAAGAAGAAGAAGAAGAAGAAGAAGTCATATTCTCAGCAATACACTTGAAACAATTTATGACAACAATATAAGCGTCAAGAGATAAAAACAACTACTTTAACCTCTGGACTGAAATATTCATACTGTAATAAAATAAGATAAAAACAATATACCCTAACAGGGAGGCACACTGCAACTTGAAATACTAAGAAGGATTCAGAGTTACAGTGGAACCTCGGGTTTCAAACGCTTCAGGTTACAAACTCCGCTAACCCAGAAATAGTACCTCAGTCAGGTTAAGAACTTTGCTTCAGGATGAGAACAGAAATCGTGCTCCGTTGGCGTGGTGGCAGCAGGAGGCCCCATTAGCTAAAGTGGTGCTTCAGGTTAAGAACAGTTTCAGGTTAAGAACGGACCTCTGGAACAAATTAAGTTCTTAACCAGAGGTACCACTGTATTCTTATTATTAATATGCTGCCCATCTTCACAAAGTTTCTATTTATTAGGATTTTAATTCCTCAGTGTTTTCTCTTTTTCTCTTTCTCTGCTTACTAGCACAAATTCTCCACCTACAGCTGGTCCAGAGCTCACCTCAGACATATTCTCTGCACCAGCTGAAGTGCACTTTGCTCTTCATAGCTTCCATTTCCCACTCAGGAAATATTCTGATGGAGCTGTGACTGAATGCATAGCCCACATGTCAGGAACAAGATTAACAGGGGTTCTATTGGACTTAATGGAAATGCGTGGATACACATTCCCACTATATTCACTGACATAAAGCTACATTGAACCCAGCATATTCCTCCGCCCCTTCTCTCCCCACCCCTTACCAAAGGAATGTGGAGTTGTGGGGCAGAATTGTGAGACATATACCTTTGCTGAGGCAAATCCATAGGCACATAGGAAGCTGCAGTGTCAGACCCATGGGTTCATCTAGATCAGAATGGTTGACATTCACAGGCAGAGTCTTAGTCAGGAGTCTTTCACATCCCTACCTGAAGGCACCAGGGATTGAACCAGGGAGCTGTTGTGAGCAGGCAACACACATGCTTTACCACAGAGCTAAAGCCCAACTATGGCCCAGTGCTCGTCCACCAGGCCATTCCTTGCAAACCATGCAGGGATGTGTAGGCCTACAGAATCTAGCACAGGATATATTTGTGAGATATTATCCTTCCTTGGGTTTGTGAGTTCAGCTGAATACATCTACCTTTGCAGCAAAAATAAGAAAGCTGTTGATCAGCCTTTCGGTTTAAGTAATCCAGGATGCTTTACTGCAGACTGGATTTCCTGACAATTTCCCCTTTTCTCCCTTAAAAAAATAAACATGCAAAACAGTCTTCTTAGAAGTAAAGATAGATTTACTCACTCGCATTTCACAGTAGCAGTCTTGAGGCAGGCTTAAAAGGTACTACCTTTTAAAACATATATTGTAGTTTAGATTAACATGGAGTCTGGGCCTATATCCCTAGTCACTGATGAGACACTGAACAGAAGAGATGAGAGAGACTGGATATCAGGAAGCGGAGAGAAAGCAGGCCTGACGTGACCAGCTTATATAGGTGACGCCCCTTTTACCTGGCTGGCTGGACACAGTGGGAGGGTCCTGTAGACCCTATGAGATCCAACTTCCTCTGTGTGTGCCTTTCTAGCAAACAATAGTTGTTAGTTTGACTGCATTGTAAATATCCCATAAACCACACCTACCAGCCCCCTGCTGAAGCCTTTCATGTTGTCAGGTGTGGTGTCAGGTATTGCTCTCCTAGTTCCTCTTTCAACTCTATGTGATTTTTTTGGGGGGGGGGGGGAGGTAGCCACCTTCACAACCCTGAATGGGGCAGTGGGAGGGGGGAATTCAGAGGCCATGATGGGCACCAGGAGAATTCCCCACGTGCTCCTGGCCTGTCGCCACAACCCCGGTTCTGTGATTTAGGCACCCTGCTGCTCATTACTCCCGAGCTGTATCCTCAAGGTGTATCGAAAGGAATCGTCCCAAATCAAACAGAAACTTTAAAGGCCGCCTCGATGGAAACGCCTGTCGACGGAAACAGCTCACGCCTTTCCCGCCGGTAAGCCATCAAGCGACGAGCCATTAAAGGTATAGGCAGATGCGCATCAACATGCGGAACATGGGCGTAACCAGGATTTATTTTAGGGGGCAGTTATCTTCCACGCAATTAGTTAATTAAGTATTTTTATTTATTTACGCCCAAGCTGTGGAATCACAACGCCCTACCTAGTGTTTTGCGATTTCAGCTGGATCTTCACCAATCACTCCGCCAGTCACCACCCAGGTAGCCAAAATATCTCTTTTGCGAGCGGGGCAGAAGGAAGGGAGGATAATTAGGCACACAGATGTTGAGAATTTTATTCGTACTTTAAAACACACACACACACTCCGACAAGATAAACTGATTCCAAGGGGGGAAATAAATGATTCCAAGGGGGACACAAAGGGTTCCTGTGAGCTGCATTTTTGGTGTGTGTGTTTGTGTACCTTCCAGCCCAAACTGCGCAGGGGAGGAGAGGAGGCGTGGACAGAAAAACTGAGCAATGGCCCTCGGCTGCTGGCCGCCCTCTCTTCTCGCCCTGCTCCTCCCTGGCTGCTTCTTGTCTCCATCCTTGTTTACTGATGGGTCCGATAGGGGACTCCGGAGAGGTCCGTTCCTTCCCCTAATGGCATTCTCCATCGCGGCACAATGCCCCTCCGCCCCCAGCCCCCAGGATGTTTTGACTGCGCCGCATTCTCCTGTTTGTTGTTCCTCACTCCGAATAGGGACATCCGATAAGGGGCTGAGTAGTCACAGCGCCAGGTCGCCAAACTCAGACCCAGCAGCACTTCTTCTTCCTCCTCCTCCCAGCCCCCCTCTACAATCGCACTCTCCCTGCTGAAGACAACCCTCGTTGCCAAGACAGGAAATCGTCCTGGGGGCCTTCGATAAGCGTGTGTGTGTGTGTTTAGGGGGAAGCGGGCTATGGTGGCCTTGATGGCGCGCACAAAACTGGGTGAACGGGCTCTTGATCTTGATCCACGCGGGGTGCTGAGACCGCCTTCCAAGTTTTCTAGCGCTTTTTGGGTGAATTTGGAGTGGTCGTTGTTCCTGCCGAGGAGAAAACCGGGGGAGAGGCGTTTGGAAAGGCCATCAGCCTTCTGAACCAGGGATGGGGAGCTCGCCAGACATTACTCGTCGTCTTAAATTCTCCTTATCTCTGGCCATCGATTGGCCACGCTAGTTGTACAGATGGGAGCTGAAGCTCAACCACATCAGGAAGACCATAGGATAGCCCAGCTCCCTCCTAAACAGTTTGTGGCTTAAGGGCATTGAAGCAAGAGCTTCCTCAAATCCAGGGAGCGCAAATGTTGACGGGGCGCTCTCACTTTCCTTTGCTTGTACTCATATAGAATCAGAATTGTCGAGTTGGAAGGGATCCCGAGGGTCATCTAGCCCAACCCGCTGCAACGCAGGAGTCTCAACTAAAGCATCCAAGACAGGTGGCCATCCAACCTCTGCTTAAAAACCTCCAAGAAAGGAGAGAGTCCACACCTTTCCGAGGGAAGGTCGAACAGCTCTTACTGTCAGAGAGTGGACGACGGACGTGCTATTTAGGCTGCTGCAACAACAAGCGCACTTCAAAATCACTGATTCTGTCCTAATAGGCACTAAAAGCCAATTGCACTCAGATCCTAGTAAAACGAAACACATTAAGAGGCACCTGTGACAAGGGCGCTCTTTTCAATGTAAAGAGGACGTAGATTCCAAAAGGAAGCTGCCCGGCGTTTTGCACGCATACAAAATAAAGTTGGGTGGGTGTGCCACACGCCCTGGGAAAATATACCCGCTGCCCGCTACAATAAGGATGGGATGGTGTCATCTGTCTGCATTTGGGTAGCTAAATGGTTGGTGTGTCTCCGCAATGAGCCATTTTCTAATGCACAGCGGATTGTTCTGGCACTTCCTACACACCTGGACCTGCTATTCACCGCAGGCGCTCCTTGTACGAAGCAAGTCTAACTGGACGTGCTTTCCGGTTTTCATTCGGATGGGGCTTCCCTGCCTAAGCAGCAAAGTGTAGGTGTGGAAATGGACTGGGAAAGCCAGGAAGCAGGACCTAAGGCTTGGCAAGAGGCCAGGGTGTCCCTTGGATTTCCCGACTCCGCGTGTTCAGCAGGGAGAAAAATCGTCCCAGAGCTCCCAAGGGTGCTTGGTCCTTTCCGGAAGAAGGTAAAACGCGGATCTACACGGATCCTCATGGATCCTCCACTTTTTTTAAAACAACTCCAAGAAATCCAGTGTCATATCACATCTGGAAGCCACGACTACAGACTGGACTATAAAAAACGTGGATCCAAAACTTTGCTGCCCTGCAGCAACACAAAAACGTGGTTCCGAGGCACGGATCCTCATGAATTCATATGATTTTTATATAGAAACATAATAAAACCACCATAATACTCTAGACCACATCTTAGTCTATAGGCACCACCAAAAAAATCACGCACCCACTGTTTCGTGTGGTCGCAATGGCACAAAAACGTGGTTTTGAAGCACGGATCCTCATGGAACCCCACGCTTTTTGCATGGGACCCCCCCTAATTCACCCTCAAATCACATATCATGCCCAGGGGTACAGCCTGCACCACAAAAATCAAGGATCCACAGCTTCCTGGCGACACCGTGGCCCAAAAACGTGGTTTTGAAGCACGGATCCTCACGAATCTTCACCTATTTGCATGGCCCCCCCCAAATTCACCCTCAAATCACATATCATGCACAGGGGTA
Source organism: Zootoca vivipara (assembly GCF_963506605.1). Classification (NCBI taxonomy): domain Eukaryota; kingdom Metazoa; phylum Chordata; class Lepidosauria; order Squamata; family Lacertidae; genus Zootoca; species Zootoca vivipara. Next base: position 74,663,712 of record NC_083277.1, on the reverse strand, counting down.
CAGCCTGCACCACAAAAATCAAGGATCCACAACTTCCCGGCGACACCGTGGCCCAAAAACATGGTTTTGAGGCACGGATCCTCACGGATCCTCATGAATTCATATGATTTTTTCATTCAAATTAAAAAAAACCACCATGATACTGTAAACTATGTCTTACTCTGTAGGCAGCACCAAAAAAATCACGCACCCACTGTTTCGTGGGGTCGCAATGGCGCAAAAACATGATTTCGAAGCACGGATCCTCGTGGAACCTCACGCTTTTTGCATTGGGCCACCCATAACTCACCCTCAAATCACATATCATGCCCAGGGGCACAGCCTGCACCACAAAAATCAAGGATCCACAGTGTCCTGGAGACACCGTGGCCAAAAAAATAGTTTTGAAGTACGGATCCTCACGGATCCTCACGAATCTTCACCTTTCTGCATGGCCCCCCCCAAATTCACCCTGAAATCACATATCATGCCCAGGGGTACAGCCTGCACCACAAAAATCAAGGATCCACAGCTTCCTGGCGACACCATGGCCCATAAACGTGGTTTTGAAGCACGGATCCTCACGGATCCTCACGAATCTTCACCTATTTGCATGGAGCCCCCCCCAAATTCACCCTCAAATCACATATCATGCCCAGGGGTACAGCCTGCACCACAAAAATCAAGGATCCACAGCTTCCTGGCGACACCGTGGCCCGAAAACGTGGTTTTGAAGCACGGATCCTCACGGATCTTCACCTTTTTGCATGGGGCCCCCCAAATTCACCCTCAAATCACATATCATGGCCAGGGGTACAGCCTGCACCACATAAATCAAGGATCCACAGCTTCCTGGCGACACCGTGGCCCAAAAACGTGGTTTTGAAGCACGGATCCTCACAGATCCTCACGAATCTTCACCTTTTTGCATGGCCCCCCCAAATTCACCCTAAAATCACATATCATGCCCTGGGGTACAGCCTGCACCACAAAAATCAAGGATCCACAGCTTCCTGGCGACACCGTGGCCGAAAAACGTGGTTTTGAAGCACGGATCCTCACGAATCTTCACCTTTTTGCATGGCACCCCCCAAAATTCACCCTCAAATCACATATCATGGCCAGGGGTACAGCCTGCACCACAAAAATCAAGGTTCCACAGCTTCCTGGCGACACCGTGGCCCAAAAACGTGGTTTTGAAGCACGGATCCTCACGAATCTTCACCTTTTTGCATGGTCCCCCTCCAAATTCACCCTTAAATCACATATCATGCCCAGGGGTACAGCCTGCACCACAAAAATCAAGGATCCACAGCTTCCTGGCGACACCGTGGCCCAAAAACATAGTTTTGAAGCACGGATCCTCACGGATCCTCACCTATTTGCATGGAGCCCCCCCAAATTCACCTTCAAATCACATATCATGCCCAGGGGTACAGCCTGCAGCACAAAAATCAAGGATCCACAGCTTCCTGGCGACACCGTGGCCCAAAAACATAGTTTTGAAGCACGGATCCTCACGGATCCTCGCGAATCTTCACCTATTTGCATGGAGCCCCCCCAAATTCACCCTCAAATCACATATCATGCCCAGGGGTACAGCCTGCACCACAAAAATCAAGGATCCACAGCTTCCTGGCGACACCGTGGCCCAAAAACATAGTTTTGAAGCATGGATCCTCACGAATCTTCACCTTTTTGCATGGCACCCCCCAAAATTCACCCTCAAATCACATATCATGGCCAGGGGTACAGCCTGCACCACAAAAATCAAGGATCCAGAGTGTCCTGGCGACACCGTGGCCCAAAAACGTGGTTTTGAAGCACGGATCCTCACGAATCTTCACCTTTTTGCATGGGCCCCCTCCAAATTCACCCTTAAATCACATATCATGCCATGGGGTACAGCCTGCACCACAAAAATCAAGGATCCACAGCTTCCTGGCGACACCGTGGCCCAAAAACATAGTTTTGAAGCACGGATCCTCACGGATCCTCACCTATTTGCATGGAGCCCCCCCAAATTCACCTTCAAATCACATATCATGCCCAGGGGTACAGCCTGCAGCACAAAAATCAAGGTTCCACAGCTTCCTGGCGACACCGTGGCCCAAAAACGTGGTTTTGAAGCACGGATCCTCACGGATCCTCGCGAATCTTCACCTATTTGCATGGAGCCCCCCCAAATTCACCCTCAAATCACATATCATGCCCAGGGGTACAGCCTGCAGCACAAAAATCAAGGATCCAGAGTGTCCTGGCGACACCGTGGCCCAAAAACGTGGTTTTGAAGCACGGATCCTCACGAATCTTCACCTTTTTGCATGGGCCCCCTCCAAATTCACCCTTAAATCACATATCATGCCATGGGGTACAGCCTGCACCACAAAAATCAAGGATCCACAGCTTCCTGGCGACACCGTGGCCCAAAAACGTGGTTTTGAAGCACGGATCCTCACGAATCTTCACCTTTCTGCATGGGCCCCCCCAAATTCACCCTGAAATCACATATCATGCCCAGGGGTACAGCCTGCACCACAAAAATCAAGGATCCACAGCTTCCTGGTGACACCGAGGCCCAAAAAACGTGGTTGTGAAGCACGGATCCTCACGGATCCTCACGGATCCTCACCTTTTTGCATGGAGCCCCCCCGAATTCACCCTCAAATCACATATCATGCCCAGGGGTATAGCCTGCACTACCACAATCAAGGATCCACAGCTTCCTGGCAACACCATGGCCCAAAATCGTGGTTTTGAAGCACGGATCCTCACGGATCCTCATGGATCTTCACCTTTTTGCATGGGGCCTCCCCGAACTCACCCTCAAATCACACAGCATAGCCTTCACTACAAAAATCAAGGATCCACAGCTTTCTGGCGACACCAGGGTTAAAAAAACGCGAACGGCAGAAGATGAAAATATTGACAGATCAAGTACCGTGTTTCTCACATTTTAAGACACCGTCTTAAATTTATTTTACTTAAGAAAATAAGCCTATGGCTTATTTTCGGGGGTGTCTTATTTTTAAAAAATTACCACCTCTTCCTGCTGCGGCTTGGTGCCCGGAACTGGCTGCTCCTGCTCCTGCGCTGCTGGGCACTTTGTTGGCGTTTCAGTAGGGCACGCTGCTGGGAACCCGGCGGCGGGACGCGGCAAGAGCTGCATCACGCGCTGCGCCCCAACCCGGGGGCGGGACCTGGCAGGAGCGTGCTGCTGTTCTTGCCGGGTCCCGCTGGGTTGGGATTTGGCGCGGCACGCGCTGCGGATCGTGCAGGGTCCTGCTGGGTTGGGGCTCGGTGCGGGGCGTGCTGCAGCTTCTGCCGGCTCCCGCTGCATCTGAGCTCCACGCGGCTCACGTTTCACATCCGCTTCCGGCAAGGGCTGGCATCTTCCTTTTCCTGTTCCTTACGGAAGCGCCATCTAAACCTGCTCCCAACACGATATAGTACCGGTACCCCAGCATGTCTTATTTTGGGGGGATGCCTTATATTTTATTGCCTTGAGAAAATCGTGCCATGGCTTATTTTATAGGCACGTCTTAAAATGTGAGAAACACGGTATGGATGTTGGTGATCTGACACTAAGTAAAAGCGAAACTAAAGAAGTGCCATGGTCAGATCACTACCTGGTGCAACTTGACTTCCCCGCGACTCTTCCCCTCTCTATGGAGGTGGACCAATTTGGTTGGTCCGCCCCCGCTACTTAATGGATCAAAATGGTTTCCAGAGAGTGGTAGGGGATGTTTTATCCCATGTTGATGGCCTACATTCCCTGGTGGCCTGATGGAATGTAGAGTTAACCAGGGCTATTGACTGTTTGGCTCCGAAGCGCCCTCTCCAATTGCATGGAGCCCGGACAGCCCTGTGGTTCTCCATGGATCTGAGGGCAATGAAACAATCGTTGAGACGGTTAGAGCGCTGGTGGCGGATAACTCATTCTGAAGCTGACCGGACACAGGTTAGAGCTCAATGTCGAGCCTACCAAGTGGCGGTAGCGACGGCGAATAAGACTTTCTTCACCGCCTCTATTGCATCTGCAGAAAACAGCAGCAGGAGACTTTTTCAGGTGGTTCGCAGTTTAGTGGAACCACCTGCTCCATCGGGGCCCAGTACGGGCCGCATGATCTCCTGCAACGATTTTGCAAAACAATTTTGCAGATAAAGTCGCTCAGATTCAGGAAGAGGTAAACTCCACCGTGGGAGCAGGGCCAGGGCGGGAGAGTGCTAGAGTCCTGTCTAGTCCAGTTGTGTGGGATCAATTCCATTCTGTTAACTCCGAGGATGTGGACAGGCTACTTGGACGAGTGAAACCAACCACCTGTTTCCTTGATCCTTGCCCATCCTGGCTTATAAAAGCTAGCCGGGAAGGGCTGGGCGATGGGCTTCACGGGTTGGTGAATGCTTCTCTCTGTGAGGGAGCCTTCCCAGACCCGCTGAAAGAGGCGGTTATTAAACCGCTTCTTAAAAAACCATCTTTAGATGCAGCCAATATGGCCAACTATCGCCCAGTCTCAAATCTTCTATTCTTGGGCAAGGTGATTGAGCGAGTGGTTGCTGAACAACTCCAGGCACGCCTGGAAGAAGCAGACCATTTGGATCCCTTCCAGTCGAGATTCAGGCCTCATCATGGGACTGAAACTGCCTTGGTCGCACTGGTTGATGATCTCCGGAGGGCTAGGGACAAAGGTGAGAGCTGTTTTCTAGTTCTGCTGGATCTCTCAGTGGCTTTTGACACCATCGACCATAACATCCTTCTGGACCATCTAGAGGGGTTGGGAGCTGGGGGCACTGTCATACAGTGGTTCTGCTCCTTCCTCCTGGGCCGTGTTCAGAGAGTGGTGGTGGGGGATGAGTGTTCGGACCCCTGGGCTCTCACTTGTGGGGTGCCTAAGGGCTCTGTCCTCTCCCCCAAGCTTTTTAACATCTACATGCAGCCGCTGGGAGAGATCATCAGGGGGTTTGGGCTGGGTGTTCATCAGTATGTGGATGATACCCTGCTCTACCTCTCTTTCCAATCAGAACCAGTGAAGGCGGTGAAGGTCCTGTGTGAGTGCCTAGAGGCAGTTGGAGGATGGATGGCGGCTAACAGATTGAGGTTGAATCCTGACAAGACAGAAGTACTGTTTGTGGGGGACAGGAGGTGGGCAGGTGTGGAGGACTCCCTGGTCCTGAATGGGGTAACTGTGCCCCTGAAGGACCAGGGGGGCAGCCTGGGAGTCATTTTGGACTCACAGCTGTCCATGGAGGCACAGGTCAATTCTGTGTCCAGGGCAGCTGTCTATCAGCTCCATCTGGTACGCAGGCTGAGACCCTACCTGCCTGCAGACTGTCTCGCCGGAGTGGTGCATGCTCCGGTTATCTCCCACTTGGACTACTGCAATGCGCTCTACGTGGGGCTACCTTTGAAGGTGACCCGGAAACTACAACTAATCCAGAATGCGGCAGCTAGACTGGTGGCTGGGAACGGCCGCCGAGACCACAATAACACCAGTCTTGAAAGATCTACATTGGCTCCCAGTACGTTTCCGAGCACAGTTCAAAGTGTTGGTGCTGACCTTTAAAGCCCTAAATGGCCTCGGTCCAGTATACCTGAAGGAGTGTCTCCACCCCCATCGTTCTGCCCGGACACTGAGGTCCAGTACCAAGGGCCTTCTGGCATTTCCCTCGTTGCGAGAAGCCAAGTTGCAGGGAACCAGGCAGAGGGCCTTCTTGGTGGTGGCACCCACCCTGTGGAACGCCCTCCCATCAGATGTCAAAGAGAAAAACAGCTACCAGAAGACATCTGAAGGCAGCCCTGTTTAGGGAGGCTTTTAATGTTTAATTGATTTTTTTATTTCATTTTTCTGTTGGATGCCGCCTAGAGTGGCTGGGGAAACCCAGCCTGATAGGCGGGGTATAAATAAAATAATAATAATATTAATAATAATATTTTAAGTACAGTGGTACCTCGCAAGACGAATGCCTCGTACAAGACAAAACTCGCAAGACGAAAGCTTTTTGCTTTGCATGAGGGACTCGCAAGATGACGAGGTTTTCTATGAACGCCGCTTCATCTTGCGAAGCGCAGCCATAGAAAGACGAAGCGGCGGCGAGTGGCAAAAAAAAGGGGAACCAGCTGTAGCGTGGAAAAAAAGCAAAGGGAGAACAGCTGTCAGCGTGGGAAGCTGATCTTCCTTTGCCTTCATCCCGTGCTACAGCTGGTTCTCCTTTGTGTTCCGCTGGTCTCTGCCAGTTGCGGAGACCAGCGTAACGCAAAGGGGAACCAGCTGTAGCTCGGCAAGAAGGCTGACAGCTGATCTTCTTTGCCTTTTTGCCGCGCTACAGCTGTCAAATCACTTATAATGCCCAGGGGCACAGCCAATGTAGGTCTTTCAAGACTGGTGGTACGTGGTCTCAGTGGCCACTCCCACTCACCAGTCTAGCCAGGGCCGTCTTAAGCATATCCAGCGCCGTAGTGCAAAGATCCCTCCAGCGCCCCACCCCCCTCCGTTTCCCAGAGTTGTCGACCCAATGGCATAGCAAGGTCAGGTGGTACCCGGTGCGGAATTTTTATGTCACACCCCCCATTGAAATTATTAAAACAAGGAAAAATAAGATACTTACAGTTGCAAGTGTTATTTTCTTTTTCTTTTTTTTACATTGTGAGCATGAGCACTTAAAACCCCCTTTTCCTAAAATCAAGGTGCATATATTTTAAAGTTCTACTTATTATGAACATGTAAGAAATGTTGCTGAATTTCTAAAGCGACCTCTTTCGGTTTAAGCGCACCTATACATGCCTCTCCCAAAAGCCGTTCCCTTTAAGCTCAGATGTGCAGAGGCTGGTTGTAGCCGTTCAGCACCCTGCCCATGCACAAAGAAACTCTCATTCCTCATTCCTTCACATGTCCCAGGGTCAAACCCTGACACTGAAAAAAAATGGTTCTGGCTGAGTCCTGAAGTCACATTAAATCCCAGTTCAAAGCCATGCCATTTGTCCATAGGCGAGCAAGTCCGTTTTGCCTTCCTCTTGATTATCAGCCAATATATAGTGTATGAATCGAGTTACCAAAGGTCTAACCTGCATGTGGATTTTCAATTATTTGTCAGGAGTTGGTGTCAGTTGAAGGAAAGCTGAACAGAGATGGAGGGGTAGGTATAAATCCCATCCATAGGGCCAGAACTTGAGAGAGCTGCTGTCCCTTGACGATGGACATGGAAGAAGCCAGGCCATTAGGTGTACAGTGGAACCTCGGTTTACGAATTTTCAGTTTACGAATGCCGCAGACCCATCTGGAACGGATTAATCCACTTTCCATTACTTTCGATGGGAAAGTTCGCTTCAGTTTATGAACGCTTCAGTTTATGAACAGACTTCCGGAACCAATTGTGTTCATAAACCGAGGTACCACTGTAACTTCTTCCATGAGTATAGCACTCTTCTGGGAAAAGTCTCACGTATCCCAGAAAAAGAAAACTTCCTTCCATAGAACTCTTAAAAGGGCAAGAACACTCTCAAGGACTGACAAGGTAGTCAAGGGAGCAAAGAACAGCAAGCAAGAGAAATCCCCACAAGGACACCCCTTAATAAAATGATGAAATCCATCAAGAACATCCCTGAACTCAGGTATGGGGAACCTCCTCATGTTACTGCACTACAACTCCCATCATCCCATCATCCCTGGTCACTGGCTCTGCTTGCTGGGGTTGATGGTAGTTGTGGTTGGTTCATCAATGTCTGGCGGGCTAAAGGTTCACCACATTGGTGCTAACAAAATGGTTCCTTGACAGCCAAGTGCCAATGTCACAATAAATAAATGTTGTTATTTTGGTTCGGTGGGTGCCTGACTTCATTATAATGACCAGATTCACACAAACAGTACTGGCCTCCCTTCAAGTACAGCTTTCCTCAACCTTGTTGCCTTCCAGATGTTTGGGATTGCAACTCCCACCATCCCTGAACTTTGGGAAGAAGATGGGAGCTGGAGTCTGGAGGGCACCAAGTTGGGGGAAACTGGCATAGGTAATCAAGACTGAAGGACTGCCAGCTCCAAAATTACAGCCTCTGTTGCTGGATAGCTCAGTTGGTAGAGCATGAGACCCTTAATCTCAGGGTCATGGGTTCGAGCCTCATGTTGGGCAAGATTCCTGAATTTCAGGGGGTTGGATTAGATGACTCTAATGGTCCCCTCCAATTCTACAATTCTATGTTTCAAAACAGAGACCAACGTGCCTTCCGACTCATCTCTGCTCAACGGCCCAGTTGGGCAACCCTTGAAAATAGCGGCCCCCATAGGCAAAGTTAGGGAAGTGAAGGATGCGGGCAGGTTGTGCTTTGCACAGTGGATATTTCTCCCCCATATTTTTATATATCACATGATTCATTTTCTTGCATACAAGGGCTGCGGATGGATGGGTATGTCCTCGACACCCAGGCAAACCAATGGCATATGACACTGGCTCTGACAGGCGGGCCCTGACCAGAACATGCTGTGGTCCATAGTCTTGGTTTTCCCAGGCTGGTGGGTGGTTGGGTGGTTGTCCCTGCCTCGCAGGGGCATTTGGAAAAGTGGAGCCTCACTTTGAGAGAACGGTTTAAAATGAAAATGCTGCAATTGACGTGTCCTTGCGAATCAAGTGGCATTCCGACAAAGCGTTACCAAATAAACCTTTTGCTATTTCACCTTCCAAAGCCTGCCTCGTGTGGAGTTGCTTCTCTGTTTATGGTACTTTCTCTATAAACAACAGCCTTACTGCGTCTGCCAAAGTTGATCGATCAGGCCTGAGACACGCAGTGCAGGATCTTTTCTTTGCATGAGCAATGTACCAGGATTTTAAAATAACAGACCAAAAACTATGGTTCCAGGTACCCCTCCCCGCCTTCGAGGTGGCTTTGTTGGAGGCACGGCAATCTGCACCCCAAGGAGCGTGCAGCGTTGGACAGCTGGGCTGGGCTGAGCAGGTGGGGGCACAGCCCCTTGACGGAGGCAGCTCCGCCACCACCACCGCCACCGGGAAAGGAGCGAAGCGGAGGAAGCGGACACGCGGGTGGTTCCATGTGCCTCCTCAATGCGCCCCTGCTGGGCAGGCAACATGGCCCAGGGTGCCACTCAGCCCAAGGGGAAAGACGCCCCTGAGTCTAGCTGCCACATTCTGGATTAGTTGTAGTTTCCGGGTCACCTTCAAAGGTAGCCCCACATAGAGCGCATTGCAGTATTCCAAGCGAGAGATAACTAGAGCATGCACCACTCTGGTGAGGCAGTCTGCAGGCAGGTAGGGTCTCAGCCTGCGTACCAGATGGAGCTGGTAGACAGCTGCCCTGGACACAGAATTAACCTGAGCCTCCATAGACAGCTGTTGGTCCAAAATGATTCCTAGGCTGCGCCCCTGGCCCTTCAGGGGCACAGTTGCCCCATTCAGGACCAGGGAGTCCTCCACACCTGCCCGCCTCCTGTCCCCCCAGCACAGTACTTCTGTCTTGTCAGGATTCAACCTCAATCTGTTAGCCACCATCCATCCTCCAACCCCCTCCAAGCACTCACACAGGACCTTCACTGCCATCACTGGTTCTGATTTGAAAGAGAGGTAGAGCTGGGTACATGGGCGTACCCAGGATCAAAACTAGGGGGGGGCAAGGGGAGGGGCCAAGGCACGGAAGGGGAGGGGCCACAAAGTGGGCGGGAACGGCGAACTCGCGCTCCGCCGGGCTGTGCCCCTCCCTAGAAGCAGGGCTGGTGGGTGGAGGCGGAGGCGGAGCCCAGCCCAGCGGAGCGCGAGTTTGGCGTTCCCGCCCACCGCGCCGCGCCGCGCTCCCTGGTTCCCCGCCGCGCTTGGCCTTGCCAGAGGGCGCGACGGGGAGCTGGAGGGAGGGTGCGGCGCGGCGTGGCACGGCGGGAATGGCGAACTCGTGCTCCGCCGGGCTGTGCTCCGCCTCTGCCCACCAGCCCTGCTTCTAGAGTAGGGCAGCTGCCCTAACTTGCCCCGTGGTGGGTACGCCCTTGGCTGGGTATCATCCGCATACTCATGCTCTGGTCAGACCTCACCTGGGGTACTGTGTCCAGTTCTGGGCACCATAGTTCAAGAAGGATACTGACAAGCTGGAACGTGTCCAGAGGAGGGCAACCAAAATGGTCAAAGGCCTGGAAACGATGCCTTATGAGGAACGGCTTAGGGAGCTGGGTATGTTTAGCCTGGAGAAGAGAAGGTTAAGGGGTGATTTGATAGCCATGTCCAAATATATAAACGGATGTCATATAGAGGAGGGAGAAAGGTTGTTTTCTGCTGCTCCAGAGAAGCGGACACGGAGCAATGGATTCAAACTACAAGAAAGAAGATTCCACCTAAACATTAGGAAGAACTTCCTGACAGTAAGAGCTGTTCGGCAGTGGAATTTGCTGCCAAGGAGTGTGGTGCAGTCTCCTTCTTTGGAGGTCTTTAAGCGGAGGCTTGACAGGCATATGTCAAGAATGCTTTGATAGTGTTTCCTGCTTGGCAGGAGGTTGGCCTGGATGGCCCTTGTGGTCTCTTCCAACTCTATGATTCTATGATGAACACCCAGCCCAAACCTCCTGATGATCTCTCCCAGCAGCTTCATGTAGATGTTGAAAAGCATGGGGGAGAGGCTTTTCGCTGAATCACCACTGATTCCTGTAATGTTCATGATACATGACAGCAGGCGAGAGGACAATCACAGGAGATTTTTTGAAACCTTTCAAAACAGTGTCCATTGCTCAATTCAGATAAAGGTGTCATAGTGTCTGACAGAGAAAAAGGAATTTAAAATGCTTTGGAGCATCTTTTGTCTGCAGAGACTTCATGTTTTGGTTGAAAAAACATGGGGCCAGTTCAGAAGATACCAAGCTATACCTTGCTGACTATTTTGATCTTCTCGGGTCAAATTCCGAGCAAGACTACAGATTCAAATTTGATAAACTCAGTACAAATTGGAGCAAAGCGTTCTTAGACTACTTTAAGGCAGACCTGCACCAACAATAATAAAGCATGCTGGGGCCTGGATTCTAAAGAGACTGGACATATATAATGAAAAAAGTGGAATCACCACAAATGTCTCTGGGAGTTTTCATGCAGCTCTAAAAAGACTTTGACAATGGAAAGAATTGACGGTGGAAGCAATGGTGTTATCCTTACATGCAATGCAAAAAATTTACTGGAGAGAAACTTTGCGTGGACTGTGTAACACTGGAAACTTTCATTTGCGGCCTCAGTTTGTCAGACACTCAAGATCACCCAGGGAGTAGTCTCGAGCAGGTCGGGCGCCCTGGCACTGAGGAGCGGAGATCGCTCCGGCGCTCCCGCCCTCACTGGGCGCAGCATGTTTTCCGCGCAGCTTCGCCGCACAGCGCCCCACCTACCAGCCCCGCGCCGCGCCCTGGCACACCGCGCCACCGGGAGTCTACCTAGAGCCGGCCCTGAGATAACCAGAAGATACAGTCTTTCCTCATATAGCTTGTGATCCATCACAAATCATGGATAACTTCTGTGGCCTAAGAAAGATGAAAGCTATGAGAAGGCACCATCAGTTTGTCAAATGGTACCATGATCCTTCATGGTAATGAACAATTTAATAGATGTTTGTCCACAGCTTGGTGTATTTGTGGTAAGGGTTAGTAAAGAAAAGCATTATGTTGTCTGCCTTTTCCCCAAAGAGAACTGCTCTTGCCCATCATCCAGGACTTGCTACCATATTATAGCTGCCAAAAAAAATCTATTGGCATGCCACCAGAACCAGGGAAGCCTCACCGGTTGCAGCTCACACAGTTGAAGCGAAATAAAAGGCAAAAGAGTAGATCGGGAAGAAAGTTCCTCAGACTGAAGGAAAATATAACAGTAGCTCCAGCATCTGATTCAGTGCAGGCTGCTAAGAAGTTGGACTCCTAAAAAACAGATCACCGACTGACTATGAGACAGGGAAGGTAAACGGTGTTTCCGTGTGCTGCTCTGGTTTGCCAGAAGCGGCTTAGTCATGCTGGCCACATGACCAGGAAGCTGTCCAGACAAACGCAGGCTCTCTCAGCCTATAGAGTGAGATGAGAGTGCAACCCCAGAGTTGTCCACGACTGGACCTAACTGTCAGGGGTACCTTTGTTATTGTTTAGTCGTTTAGTCGTGTCCGACTCTTCGTGACCCCATGGACCATAGCACGCCAGGCACTCCTGTCTTGCACTGCCTCCCGCAGTTTGGTCAAACTCATGTTCGTAGCTTCAAGAACACTGTCCAACCATCTCGTCCTCTGTCGTCCCCTTCTCCTAGTGCCCTCAATCTTTCCCAACATCAAGGTATTTTACAAGGATTCTTCTCTTCTCATGAGGTGGCCAAAGTATTGGAGCCTCAGCTTCAGGATCTGTCCTTCCAGTGAGCGCTCAGGGCTGATTTCCTTAAGAATGGATCTGTTTTATCTTCTTGCAGTCCATGGGACTCTCAAGAGTCTCCTCCAGCACCATAATTCAAAAGCATCAATTCTTCGGCGATCAGCCTTCTTTATGGTCCAGCTCTCACTTCCATACATCACTACTGGGAAAACCATAGCTTTAACTATACGGACCTTTGTAGGCAAGGTGATGTCTCTGCTTTTTAATATGCTGTCTAGGTTTGTCATTGCTTTTCTCCCAAGAAGCAGGCGTCTTTTAATATCGTGAGTGCTGTCACCATCTGCAGTGATCAAGGAGCCCAAGAAAGTAAAAACTCTCACTGCCTCCATTTCTTCCCCTTCTATTTGCCAGGAGGTGATGGGACCAGTGGCCATGATCTTGGTTTTTTTTGATGTTGAGCTTCAGACCATATTTTGCGCTCTCCTCTTTCACCCTCATTAAAAGGTTCTTTAATTCCTCCTCGCTTTCTGCCATCAAGGTTGTGTCATCTGCATATCTGAGGTTGTTGATATTTCTTCCGGCAATCTTAATTCCGGCTTGGGATTCATCTAGTCCAGCCTTTCGCATGATGAATTCTGCATATAAGTTAAATAAGCAGGGAGACAATATACAACCTTGTCGTACTCCTTTCCCAATTTTGTTGTTCCATATCCAGTTCTAACTGTAGCTTCTTGTCCCACATAGAGATTTCTCAGGAGACAGATGAGGTGATCAGGCACTCCCATTTCTTTAAGAACTTGCCATAGTTTGCTGTGGTCGACACAGTCAAAGGCTTTTGCATAGTCAATGAATCAGAAGTAGACCTTTTTCTGGAACTCTCTAGCTTTCTCCATAATCCAGCGCATATTTGCTATTTGGTCTCTGGTTCTTCTGCCCCTTCGAAATCCAGCTTGCACTTCCGGGAGTTCTCGGTCCACATACTGGCTAAGCCTGCCTTGTAGAATTTTAAGCATAACCTTGCTAGCGTGTGTAATGAGCGCAATTGTGCGGTAGTTGGAGCATTCTTTGGCACTGCCCTTCTTTGGAATTGGGATGTAGACTGATCTTCTCCAATCCTCTGGCCATTGCTGAGTTTTCCAAACTTGCTGGCATATTGGGTGTAGCACCTTAACAGCATCAGCTTTTAAAATTTTAAATAGTTCAGCTGGAATATCATCACTTCCACTGGCCTTGTTATTAGCAGTGCTTTCTAAGGCCCATTTGACTTCACTCTCCAAGATGTCCAGGGCCGGAGCATCCATTTAGGAGAACTAGGCCATTGCCTAGGGCGCCAAAATGGAGGGGGCGCTGCCAGCCTGCCCCCCTCGCTGCCGAGCGAGGCTGCAGCTTCCTTTTTTATTTTTTCTCCTCCCGACATTGCCGGGCGAGGGGCGGGATAGCGGCCCTCTTCGCTAGCCCACCCCTCGCCCGGCAATGTAGGGAGGAGAAAAAATAAAAAAGGAAGCTGCCTGCCGAGCAAGGCTGCAGCTTCCTCTTTTATTTTTTCTCCTCCCGACGTTGCCGGGCGAGGGGCGGGATAGCGAGACGCCGCGCTAGCGACTGACTGGCGTGACCCCCCTCCTCGCTGGCCTGCCCCTCGCCCGGCAACGTCGGGAGGAGAAAAAATAAAAAAGGGCGTGCCTGCCTGCTGCCTGCTTGGGCCCGGCCTGCCTGCTGCCTGCCTGCCTGCCTGGGCCTGGCCGGCCTGCCTGGAATTTGGAGCACCCAGAGGAGTTGCTCCCGTCGGATCAAGAGTCATGAAGGAAGGGGAAAAGGTAAGGTACACTCAGAGGAACTTTTGTAATAAGACTGCTACTTTGACATCTTGTATACAATGTCCTGGGAGATTGAAGTGTTCTCCTACTGGTTTCTCTGCTTGTGATTCCTGATGTCAGAACCCCGCACGCGGCGCAACGCTCCCTTTCCGCAAAGCGCGCCCAGGAAGAGGCGCACCCCACGGGGCCCAGGCACCTTTGCCCTCCCCGGGCGCCACTTAGGCGCTACAATGCCCAGGGCAGGATGCCCCGGGGCATGGGCAGAGTGTGCACTGCTTCTGGGCGTGTTAAAAACCAGTTACCAAATAAAGCAGAAAGCCAAACAAAGTTCAAATTATAGATAAGGAAAAAAACCCCAGCCCATTTTTATTTATTTTTATTTTATTAATAATGGGGGGGCGCCAGAAGGTGATCTCGCCTAGGGCGCAAAAAACCCTAGCACCGGCCCTGAAGATGTCTGGCTCAAGATCAGCAACCACACTACCTGGGGTATACGAGACCTCCATATCTTTCTGGTATAATTCCTCTGTGTATTCTTGCCACCTCTTCTTGATGTCTTCTGCTTCTGTTAGGTCCTTACCACTTTTGTCCTTTATTATGGTAATCTTTGTACGAAATGTTCCTTTCATATCTCTAATTTTCTTGAACAGATCTCTGGTTTTCCCCATTCTATTGTTTTCCTCTATTTCTTTGCATTGCTCATTTAAGAAGACCCTCTTGTCTCTCCTTGCTATTTTTTGGAAATCTGCATTCAGTTTCCTGTATCTTTCCCTATCTCCCTTGCATTTTGCTTGCCTCCTCTCCTCCACTATTTGTAAGGCCTCGTTGGACAGCCATTTTGCTTTCTTGCATTTCCTTTTCCTTGCATTTCCTATGCCTCCTGTATAATGTTACGAGCCTCCATCCATAGTTCTTCAGGCACTCTGTCCACCATATCTAAATCCTTAAACCTGTTCCTCACTTCCACTCATAGCTGCCAAGTTATCCCTTTTTTAAAGGGATTTTCCCTTGTGCTGAATAGGCTTCCTCGCGAGAAAAGGGAAAACTTGGCAGCTATGCTTCCACTGTGTATTCATAAGGGATTTGATTCAGATTGTATCTTACTGGCCCAGTGGTTTTTCCTACTTTCTTCAGTTTAAGCTGGAATTTTGCTATAAGAAGCTGATGATCTGAGTTACAGTCAGCTCCAGGTCTTGTTTTCGCTGACTGTATAGAGCTTCTCCATCTTTGGCTGCAGTGAATATAATCAATCTGATTTCGATGCTGCCCATTTGGTGATATCCATGTGTAGAGTCGTCCCTTCATGGATCAATGCCTTGTCGTGGCGAAGGGGCTTGAATAACTCAGAGAAGCTATGAGCTATGCCATGCAGGGCCACCCAAGATGGACAGGTCATAGTGGAGAGTTTTGACTAAACGTGATCCAACTGGAGAAGGAACTAGCAAGCCACTCCAGTATCCCTGCCAAGAAAATTCCATGGACAAAGACAACAGGCATATAAAAGTTATGACGCTGGAAGAGGAGCCCCTCAGGTCGGAAGGCATCCAACATGCTACTGAGGAAGAGCGGAGGACAAGTACAAGTAGATTCAGAGCTGATGAAGCGGCTGGGCCAAAGCCGAAAGGTCGCTCAGTTGCGTATATGCCTGGAAGCGAAAGGAAAGTCCGATGCTGTAAAGAAAAATATTGCATAGGAACCTGGAATGTAAGAACCATGGATAATGGTAAGCTGGATGTGGTCAAAAATGAGATGGCAAGAATAAATATTGACATCCTGGGCATCAGTGAACTAAAATGGAAGGGAATGGGCGAATTCAGTTCGGATGACTATCATATCTACTACTGTGGGCAAGAATCCCGTAGAAGAAATGGAGTGGCCCTCATAGTCAACAAAAGAGTGGCAAAAGCTGTAATGGGATGCAATCTCAAAAATGACAGAATTATCTCGATACGAATCCAAGGCAGACCCTTTTTTTTTTATATAAAATATTTTTATTAATTTTCCAATTAAAACCAATTATATCACATTCAATATTTCAAATTATACACATATATATATCAATCAAACCGAATGTTATGCCAAATCATCTAAAGAATTTTTTATTTGGGTTCCCATGCTTCAAGAAATTGGGAATTCCTCGCAACTGTCCACTGCTGTCTTTTTTCTAAAGTTCAAATCGTCCTCCAAGTTCATAATAATCCAGATCTTCCCCTTACAGTCACATAGATGTTTTCCACTTTCATCTGATTGTTTCCCAGCTGCTGAGATAAATATCAAACAAAGTTTCACAGATGTTCTTTCTCCTGTGTGAGTTAATCAGTCCAGCCTCCCCATAAATCTTCTTAATGGAGCTCCCTATTGCGTCGAAGCAGCTCGAAGCAGCGCCATCTTAAAAAGCTCAAATCACTTTCGTTTTCTCTCATAGCCATGAAGATTTACGATCATTATAGAATTTACAGCTTTTCCAGGCAGGAGACCCAAACATCAAACCATAAACTCTTGGTAAATTAATGGATCTCCTTGCCCTATAGCTGAACTTAGCTTCAGGTCGCTGCTCCAATTTAAAGTGCGTCACAGCTCATAAATCCTCCGAACGCGTCCAGAACTCCTTCCGTCCGACTAGGGGGGGGCTTTTCTCATCGGCAACTCCACATCTTTAAAAAATATGCTCAGTAACAACAGTTATAAAGTTCAACTCACACAGTCTTTTGCTTCTCTTTCACTCCAAACAAGCCAGGACATCGCGTCCGGGAAGGTACGAGGCAACAATATGAAGAAAAAAAAATAAAAACTCACTTCCCTTATCGCTCCGTCCCCATCAATCCTTCTTCCAGATGCAGTACAGTCTTTGACTCCTCTCCCTCAGCAGCATAAATTTCTCAGCAGTAAACAGCGCTTCTTCCCCTCCTTCTGAAGTATGTCCATAGATTTAAGCCTAATTATCTTCTTTAACCATGGAAATCCCCGCCATGCAGATTAGCGTCCGGGAGTCCTGGCCCTCGTAAGTGCTCAGCCCAAGCTCCCCCCACTCCAAAAACAGTCGGAGTGGGTCTGGGGGCATCGCGGGCCAGCGGCCCCTCTCCGTAACCCCCGGAGAGGGTAGGGGGTTGCCATTTACTCCCCTAGCAACCGCCAAATTCCTTACGAAGGTCAGAGAGATGGAAAACAGGTCCGCCATTCCTGCAGGCGGAAACCGGAACCCTCCAAGGCAGACCTTTTAATATCACAGTAATCCAAGTTTATGCACCAACTACCGGTGCTGAAGAAAGTGAAATCGACCAATTCTATGAAGACTTACAACACCTTCTAGAAATGACACCAAAGAAGGATGTTCTTCTCATTACAGGGGATTGGAATGCTAAAGTAGGGAATCAAGAGATAAAAGGAACAACTGGCAAGTTTGGCCTTGGAGTTCAAAATGAAGCAGGGCAAAGGCTAATAGAGTTCTGTCAATAGAACAGGCTGGTCATCACAAACACTCTTTTCCAACAACACAAGAGACGACTCTACACATGGATATCACCAAATGGGCATTCATACACTAGTTATTCATACACTAAATATTGGCTGATAATCAAGAGGAAGGCAAAACGGACTTGCTCGCCTCTGGACTGTTAGGGCTTTAAACCTAAGACGCTGGCAAATTAGCAAGGTCATGTGATTTAAGTTGTTAAGTTGTTAAGATGCTCAGTATATATAGAGCGTTTGTTTTGTTTGCTTGTGGGGTGTGGAGCAGTCATGTCTGAAAGCTCTGGAGATGTTTCTGTTATCTGTTTGCAATAAAACTGTCTTCGAAAGTTGGGCTTCCGTGGGTCGTTTCTGCTGCAAAGCTGCAAGCATTTTACCACAACAAGAATCCAGCCGCTGTGCTTAATGCTCTGCAAAGAGAACTGATTCTGGTCTGTGCAGCGCAGCAGAAGCGTTTTACTGGACCAGTACAGGAAAACCTCTTATGGACAAATGGCAATACTTTGAACTGGGATTTAATGTGACTTCAGGACTCAGCCAGAACCATTTTTTTCAGTGTCAGGGTTTGACCCTGGGTCATGCGAAGGAATGAGGAATGAGAGTTTCTTTGTGCATGGGCAGAGTGCTGAACGGCTACAACCAGCCTCTGCACATCTGAGCTGAAAGGGAACGGCTTTTGGGAGAGGCATGTATAGGTGCGCTTAAACCGAAAGAGGTCGCTTTAGAAATTAAGCACCATTTCTTACATGTTCATAATAAGTAGAACTTAAAAATATATGCATCTTGATTTTAGGAAAAGGGGGTTTTAAGTGCTCATGCTAACAATGTAAAAAAAAAGAAAAAGAAAATAACACTTGCAACTGTAAGTATCTTATTTTTCCTTATTTTAATAATTTCAATGGGGGGTGTGACAAAAAAAATCCACACCGGGTACCACCTGACCTTGCTGGGTCGACAACTATGGGAAACAGAGGGGGTGGGGGCTGGAGGGATCTTTGCACTACGGTGCTGGATATGCTTAAGACGGCCCTGGCTAAACTGGTGACTGGGAGTGGCCACTGAGACCACGTACCACCGGTCTTGAAAGACCTACATTGGCTGTGCCCCTGGGCATTATAAGTGATTTAACAGCTGTAGCGAGGCAAAAAAGGCAAAGGAAGATCAGCTTCCCATGCTGACAGCTGATCTTCCTTTGCCTTCTTCCCACGCTACAGCTGGTTCCCCTGTTGTTGCTGCTTGCCGCCGCTTCGTCTTTCTATGGCTGCGCTTCGCAAGATGAAGCGGCGTTCATAGAAAACCTTGTTGTCTTGTGAGTCCCTCGTGCAAAGCAAAACGCTTTCGTCTTGCGGGTTTTTTGTTGCGCGAGGCATTCGTCTTGCGAGGTACCACTGTACTTAAAATATTATTATTAATATTATTATTATTTTATTTATACCCCGCCTATCAGGCTGGGTTTCCCCAGCCACTCTAGGTGGCATCCAAC
Source organism: Zootoca vivipara (assembly GCF_963506605.1). Lineage (NCBI taxonomy): Eukaryota > Metazoa > Chordata > Lepidosauria > Squamata > Lacertidae > Zootoca > Zootoca vivipara. Next base: position 74,644,657 of record NC_083277.1, on the reverse strand, counting down.
AGAAAAATGAAATAAAAAAATCAATTAAACATTAAAAGCCTCGCTAAACAGGGCTGCCTTCAGATGTCTTCTGGTAGCTGTTTTTCTCTTTGACATCTGATGGGAGGGCGTTCCACAGGGTGGGCACCACCCCCGAGAAGGCCCTCTGCCTGGTTCCCTGCAACTTGGTTTCTCGCAACGAGGGAAATGCCAGAAGGCCCTTGGTACTGGACCTCAGTGTCCGGGCAGAACGATGGGGGTGGAGACACTCCTTCAGGTATACTGAACCAAGGCCATTTAGGCCTTTAAAGGTCAGCATCAACACTTTGAATTGTGCTCGGAAATGTACAGGGAGCCAATGTAGATCTTTCAAGACCGGTGTTACGTGGTCTCAGCCGCCGCTTCCACTCACCAGTCTAGCTGCCGCATTCTGGATTAGTTGTAGTTTCTGGGTCACCTTCAAAGGTAGCCCCACGTAGAGTGCATTGCAGTAGTCCAAGCAGGAGATAACTAGAGCATGTACCACTCTGGCGAGACAGTCTGCAGGCAGGTAGGGTTTCAGCCTGCGTACCAGATGATGCTGATAGACAGCTGCCCTGGACACAGAATTGACCTGTGCCTCCATGGACAGCTGTGAGTCCAAAATGACTCCCAGGCTGCGCCCCTGGTCTTTCAGGGGCACAGTTACCCCATTCAGGACAAGGGAGTCCTCCACACCTGCCCGCCTCCTGTCCCCCACAAACAGTACTTCTGTCTTGTCAGGATTCAACCTCAATCTGTTAGCCGCCATCCATCCTCCAACCGCCTCTAGGCACTCACACAGGACCTTCACCGCCTTCACTGGTTCTGATTGGAAAGAGAGGTAGAGCTGGGTACCATCCGCATACTGATGAACACCCAGCCCAAACCCCCTGATGATCTATCCCAGCAGCTTCATATAGATATTAAAAAGCATGGGGGAGAGGACAGAGCCCTTAGGCACCCCACAAGTGAGAGCCCAGGGGTCCGAACACTCATCCCCCACCACCACTCTCTGAACACGGCCCAGGAGGAAGGAGCAGAACCACTGTATAACAGTGCCCCCAGCTCCCAACCCCTCTAGACGGTCCAGAAGGATGTTATGGTCGATGGTGTCAAAAGCCACTGAGAGATCCAGCAGAACTAGAAAACAGCTCTCACCTTTGTCCTTAGGCCGCCGGAGATCATCAACCAGTGCGACCAAGGCAGTTTCAGTCCCATGATGAGGCCTGAATCCCGACTGGAAGGGATCCAAATGGTCCGCTTCTTCCAGGTGTGCCTGGAATTGTTTAGCAACCACTCGCTCAATCACCTTGCCCAAGAATGGACGATTCGAGACTGGGCGATAGTTGGCCATATTGGCCGCATCTAAAGATGGTTTTTTAAGAAGCGGTTTAATAACCGCCTCTTTCAGTGGGTCTGGGAATGCTCCCTCACAGAGAGAAGCATTCACCAACCCGTGTAGCCCATCGCCCAGCCCTTCCCGGCTAGCTTTTATAAGCCAGGATGGGCAAGGATCAAGGAGACAGGTGGCTGGTTTCACTCGTCCAAGTAGCCTGTCCACATCCTCGGAGGTAACAGATTGGAATTGATCCCACACAACTGGACCAGACAGACCTCCAGCGCTCCCCCGCCCCGGCCCTGCTCCCACGGTGGATTTTACCTCTTCCCGAATCTGAGCGACTTTATCTGCAAAAAAACTTTGCAAAATCGTTGCAGGAGATCATGCGGCCCGTACTGGGCCCCGATGGAGCAGGTGGCTCCACTAAACTGCGAACCACCTGAAAAAGTCTCCTGCTGCTGTTTTCTGCAGATGCAATAGAGGCGGTGAAGAAAGTCTTCTTCGCCGTTGCTACCGCCACTTGGTAAGCTTGACATTGAGCTCTAACCCGTGTCTGGCCAGCTTCAGAATGAGTTATCTGCCACCGGCGCTCTAGCCGTCTCAACGATTGTTTCATTGCCCTCAGATCCATGGAGAACCACAGGGCTGTCCGGGCTCCATGCAATTGTAGAGGGCGCTTCGGAGCCAAACAGTCAACAGCCCTGGTCAACTCAACATTCCAGCGGGCCACCAGGGAATCGGCTGTTGAGATTAATAGCCCGTAATTGGCTAATTATCGATAACACAGCTATGTGAGAAAGAAAGATAGCAGAGAAATCTATCTGCCTATGAACAAATTATTAGCTGCATTGCAGACGTACCAAAAATACTCGCCCAGTACGCTCCGTCACAAATGCCCAGCCTCTGTTTCTAAAAACCGCAGAAACATAACCCCCAAGTCCGAATTGGTCCCACCTCCCTGGAGAGGGGAAGAGTCGTGGAGAAGTCCAGTTGCACAAGGTAGTGATCTGACCATGGCACTTCTTTCGGTTCGCTTTTACTTAGTGTCAGATCACCAACATCCATACTTGATCTGTCAATATTTTCATATTCTGCCGTTCATGTTTTTGCGCCCTGGTATCACCAGGAAGCTGTGGATCCTTGATTTTTGTGTTGCAGGCTGTGCCCTGGGCATGATGTGTAAGTTAGTGGCGGCTCCATGCAAAAAGGTGAAGATCCGTGAGGATCCGTGCTTCAAAACCAGGTTTTTGGGCCACGGTGTTCCCAGGACGCTGTGGATCCTTGATTTTTGTGGTGCAGGCTGTACCCCTGGGCATGATATGTGATTTGAGGGTGAATTTGGGGGGGCTCCATGCAAATAGGTGAAGATTCGCGAGGATCCGTGAGGATCCGTGCTTCAAAACCACGTTTTTGGGCCACGGTGTCGCCAGGAAGCTGTGGATCCTTGATTTTTGTGGTGCAGGCTGTACCCCTGGGCATGATATGTGATTTGAGGGTGAATTTGGGGGGGTCCCATGCAAATAGGTGAAGATTCGCGAGGATCCGTGAGGATCCGTGCTTCAAAACCACGTTTTTGGGCCACGGTGTTGCCAGGACGCTGTGGATCCTTGATTTTTGTGGTGCAGGCTGTACCCCTGGGCATGATATGTGATTTGAGGGTGAATTTGGAGGGGGCCCATGCAAAAAGGTGAAGATTCGTGAGGATCCGTGCTTCAAAACCACGTTTTCGGGCCACGGTGTCGCCAGGAAGCTGTGGATCCTTGATTTCTGTGGTGCAGGCTGTACCCCTGGGCATGATATGTGATTTGAGGGTGAATTTGGGGGGGCTCCATGCAAATAGGTGAAGATTCGCGAGGATCCGTGAGGATCCGTACTTCAAAACTACGTTTTTGGGCCACGGTGTCGCCAGGAATCTGTGGAACCTTGATTTTTGTGGTGCAGGCTGTACCCCTGGGCATGATATGTGATTTGAGGGTGAATTTGGGGGGATCCCATGCAAATAGGTGAAGATTCGCAAGGATCCGTGCTTCAAAACCACATTTTTGGGCCACGGTGTCGCCAGGACACTGTGGATCCTTGATTTTTGTGGTGCAGGCTGTACCCCATGGCATGATATGTGATTTGAGGGTGAATTTGGAGGGGGCCCATGCAAAAAGGTGAAGATTCGTGAGGATCCGTGCTTCAAAACTATGTTTTTGGGCCACGGTGTCGCCAGGACACTGTGGATCCTTGATTTTTGTGGTGCAGGCTGTACCCCTGGGCATGATATGTGATTTGAGGGTGAATTTGGGGGGGGCTCCATGCAAAAAGGTGAAGATTCGCGAGGATCCGTGAGGATCCGTGCTTCAAAACTATGTTTTTGGGCCACGGTGTCGCCAGGACACTGTGGATCCTTGATTTTTGTGGTGCAGGCTGTACCCCTGGGCATGATATGTGATATGAGGGTGAATTTGGGGGGGGCTCCATGCAAAAAGGTGAAGATTCGCGAGGATCCGTGAGGATCCGTGCTTCAAAACTATGTTTTTGGACCACGGTGTCGCCAGGACACTGTGGATCCTTGATTTTTGTGGTGCAGGCTGTACCCCTGGCCATGATATGTGATTTGAGGGTGAATTTTGGGGGGTGCCATGCAAAAAGGTGAAGATTCGTGAGGATCCGTGCTTCAAAACCACGTTTTTCGGCCACGGTGTCGCCAGGAAGCTGTGGATCCTTGATTTTTGTGGTGCAGGCTGTACCCCTGGGCATGATATGTGATTTGAGGGTGAATTTGGAGGGGGCCCATGCAAATAGGTGAAGATTCGTGAGGATCCATGCATCAAAACTATTTTTTTGGACCACGGTGTCGCCAGGACACTGTGGAACCTTGATTTTTGTGGTGCAGGCTGTACCCCTGGCCATGATATGTGATTTGAGGGTCAATTTGGGGGGGGCATGCAAAAAGGTGAAGATTCGTGAGGATCTGTGAGGATCCGTGCTTCAAAACTATGTTTTTGGACCACGGTGTCGCCAGGAAGCTGTGGATCCTTGATTTTTGTGGTGCAGGCTGTACCCCTGGCCATGATATGTGATTTGAGGGTGAATTTTGGGGGGTGCCATGCAAAAAGGTGAAGATTCGTGAGGATCCGTGCTTCAAAACCATGTTTTTGGGCCACGGTGTCGCCAGGAAGCTGTGGATCCTTGATTTTTGTGGTGCAGGCTGTACCCCTGGGCATGATATGTGATTTGAGGGTGAATTTGGGGGGTCCCATGCAAATAGGTGAAGATTCGCGAGGATCCGTGAGGATCCGTGCTTCAAAACCACGTTTTTGGGCCACGGTGTTGCCAGGACGCTGTGGATCCTTGATTTTTGTGGTGCAGGCTGTACCCCTGGGCATGATATGTGATTTGAGGGTGAATTTGGGGGGTCCCATGCAAATAGGTGAAGATTTGCGAGGATCCGTGAGGATCCGTGCTTCAAAACTATGTTTTTGGGCCACGGTGTCGCCAGGACGCTGTGGATCCTTGATTTTTGTAGTGCAGGCTGTACCCCTGGGCATGATATGTGATTTGAGGGTGAATTTGGGGGGGTGCCATGCAAAAAGTTGAAGATTCGTGAGGATCCGTGCTTCAAAACCACGTTTTCGGGCCACGGTGTCGCCAGGAAGCTGTGGATCCTTGATTTCTGTGGTGCAGGCTGTACCCCTGGGCATGATATGTGATTTGAGGGTGAATTTGGGGGGGCTCCATGCAAATAGGTGAAGATTCGCGAGGATCCGTGAGGATCCGTACTTCAAAACTACGTTTTTGGGCCACGGTGTCGCCAGGAATCTGTGGATCCTTGATTTTTGTGGTGCAGGCTGTACCCCTGGGCATGATATGTGATTTGAGGGTGAATTTGGAGGGGGCCCATGCAAAAAGGTGAAGATTCGTGAGGATCCGTGCTTCAAAACTATGTTTTTGGGCCACGGTGTCGCCAGGACACTGTGGATCCTTGATTTTTGTGCTGCAGGCTGTACCCCATGGCATGATATGTGATTTGAGGGTGAATTTGGGGGGGCTCCATGCAAATAGGTGAGGATCCGTGAGGATCCGTGCTTCAAAACCACGTTTTTGGGCCACGGTGTCGCCAGGAAGCTGTGGATCCTTGATTTTTGTGGTGCAGGCTGTACCCCTGGGCATGATATGTGATTTGAGGGTGAATTTGGGGGGCTCCATGCAAATAGGTGAAGATTCGCGAGGATCCGTAAGGATCCGTGCTTCAAAACCACGTTTTTGGGCCACGGTGTCGCCAGGAAGCAGTGGATCCTTGACTTTTGTGGTGCAGGCTGTACCCCTGGGCATGATATGTGACTTGAGGGTGAATTTGGAGGGGGCCCATGCAAATAGGTGAAGATTCGTGAGGATCCATGCATCAAAACCACGTTTTTGGGCCACGGTGTTTCCAGGAAGCTGTGGATCCTTGTTTTTTGTGGTGCAGGCTGTACCCCTGGGCATGATATGTGATTTGAGGGTGAATTTGGGGGGGCTCCATGCAAATAGGTGAGGATCCGTGAGGATCCGTGCTTCAAAACCACGTTTTTGGGCCACGGTGTCGCCAGGAAGCTGTGGATCCTTGATTTTTGTGGTGCAGGCTGTACCCCTGGGCATGATATGTGACTTGAGGGTGAATTTGGGGGGGCCCATGCAAATAGGTGAAGATTCGTGAGGATCCGTGCTTCAAAACCACGTTTTTGGGCCACGGTGTCGCCAGGAAGCTGTGGATCCTTGACTTTTGTGGTGCAGGCTGTACCCCTGGGCATGATATGTGACTTGAGGGTGAATTTGGAGGGGGCCCATGCAAATAGGTGAAGATTCGTGAGGATCCATGCATCAAAACCACGTTTTTGGGCCACGGTGTTTCCAGGAAGCTGTGGATCCTTGACTTTTGTGGTGCAGGCTGTACCCCTGGCCATGATATGTGATTTGAGGGTGAATTTGGGGGGGTGCCATGCAAAAAGGTGAAGATTCGTGAGGATCCGTGCTTCAAAACCACGTTTTTGGGCCACGGTGTCGCCAGGAATCTGTGGATCCTTGATTTTTGTGGTGCAGGCTGTGCCCCTGGGCATGATATGTGATTTGACAGTGAGTTCGGGGTGGCCCAATGCAGAAATCATGAGGATCCATGAGGATCCGTGGTTTTTAACCACGTTTTTGTGTCATTGTGGCCGCACGAAACAGTGGATGCGTGATTTTTTTGGTGCTGCCTACAGACTAAGACATACTCTACAATATCATGGTGTTGTTTTTTTATTTGAATGAAAAAATCATATGAATTCATGAGGATCCGTTTAAAATCATCTGGATCCGCGTTTTACCCTGACCCGTCGTTTCCCTGTCAGGCCTGACTGAACCGGGCGACTGCTATCCACCCACTGGCGTTGAAGTTCAGCTTCCCATTTCCCAAACACGTCCACTCAGAAGCCCAGTTGGTCTGCATGCGATTTGGGTGGTCATAGGAGCCAACTCCTAGGGGCCGAGGTCCCTTTGCCCCCCCCAATAAAATATTTGAGTTGATGGGCATTGCCATTCAAATGGAGTGCGTGTGGCGCATCATGTGATCGATCATACGGGGCGGCGCTTACCTGGCCTCCCCCAATATTTTACTCAAGTCACCCGCATACTGGACGGGGGGGGGGCGTGGACGGTGGCGGAGAATCGACCTTTCAGGTGTTGTTGGACTAGGCCAGTGGTTCCCAATTGGTGATCCGCGGACCCCACGGGGTCTGTGGCACCATTCACACAACAAAACCACATTTTCAAAAGTAGGGGGTCCGCCCGCCGCGGCTTGGCTTTTGAAAAACAGGGGGTCCGTAGCTAATAGGGATCCACTGGACTAGACTGCTGCCTATCCGCCTTGGCGATTGGCAATGCTGACTGGTGGCGGGGCTGATGGGAGTTGGAGTCCGGCAACACCTGGAGGGATACAGATTGAGCATAGGATGCTTGGCTTCCAGGTGAATGCACGCAGGATGGGGCTGCGCATTCCAAATGACGGTGCTGAGAAGTAAAACCCCATCGAACTCGGCATAAAGCTACTTCGTTCTTAGTGGAGACGTGTGGAATAGGAGGTTGTAAAGCCTACTTACTAACCATGAACGAAACTTACTTCTAAGTAAACGTGGTTATGGCTCTGAGTTTCGAATAAAGGATGAGATCCAACCAGAGTCGGAAAAAATTAAGCTTCTATTTTTGTTTTCACTTTATTTCACAGTAGACCACTTCGAAATCCAGATAAATAGATAGGCAAATTACACGTAGAAAACAAACAACCTTGAAGTTGCAACCCTTGACACAATTCCCTGGGAGTAAGGCCCACTGAATTCGATGGTATTTCTATTGTGTTTATACATGTATGAGCATGCATCATCGATTTGCCCTGTGAATCTCTCCCAATTTTCAAAGTGCCTAGTTTTGGCTCGGTGGCGCCCGCCGCTCCATGGCACGGACTCCTTTTAAATTTAAAAGGAAGTGCTTCGTTTTGACGGTGGGATCAGGCAAGAGAGAATCGTTAGCCCCGCGCGACCCCTATTAAGGGAAGCCATTAAATTCTCAGTTGCAGGAAAGAAAGCAAATACGAGCCACAAACTCAAGCCACTCTCTTTAATGACAAGACACCCAGTTGTATCGGGCTGTACAGCAAAAAGGGGGGGATGGGGGAGACCACGTACATCAAACCAAGCGGCTGGACAAAGAACAGACAGTGCATTTAATACTATCAAAAATCAATCACTTGTTTAGTGCATAACAACTAAATGGGGATCTGGAACGAAAACAGCGTCTGACTTCCCTCATTCTTGTGGGGCCTCGGCTATAGTGCGGAAGAGTCTTTACTCCACTCCACCCCCTTGTCCAACACGCGCACGCGCACACACACATATTCCCACGCACGGTCCTGGAGAAGGAAAGGCCGGACGTGTCCAAGTTAAAAACAAAACAACATAACCAGAACAACCCAGCAAGAGAAATCTTGTTTCAAAACCTGAGCTCGCAGCCAACTTGAGCAGCCCCTGAAGATCCTGACATGGAGCTTTTAAATACTGTATAGGAAAAGGATTCTGGACGTGTTGAGAATAAAACGAAACAGACAAGAGAGCGCGAGTGGGAGTATGTCTGTTAGTAAACAAGGCCCGCCCCCCTGAAAACGCCAAACCCCCTTTGAAATTCATGTTTTAGGTGGATCCAAAAAGAGAGCCCAGTGGATTCACGCCCATCTCTTAACTTCGCTGCAAGGTTGCGATCTGCAGAGCAAGCTGCTCCCTGTAGTTTTGAACCATAAAAAAAGCCCAGCGCTGCGCGCGCAATCCTAGCCTGGAGCAGAAGTTGGCTGGCGGGGCAGTGGGGGCCAGAAAATGTGTCCAGCAATGTAGACAATGAGCAAGTGCTGGGAGGCGCCTTGGGAGCCTCTGTGCGCCCACCCTGAAAGAACCCCAAATCTGGGCGGCGTGGTGGGGGGATGCGCTCCCTCGCGCCCCCGGATCCTTGAGCCCAGAGTGATCCCTGCTGACAGACCGCCTCTCTCCAGCAGGAGGTCCAACCCGGCCGCTTTTAATGCCCTCTTTGGAGTCCGTCCAGGAAAAGTCTCCCCCCCCCCAAGCACTCAGCCCCCGCCGCAGGGAGGGAGGGAGCCTTGGGAGGCCTACCAGGCCCGGATGCCGTGCAACGTGGAGAGGGCGCTGTTCCCTTGCGGGATGGGCGTCTGCACGGGGTTCAAGTCCCCCACGCTGAAGTTCATGAAGTTGCTGCCGGGCGCCGCGGGCTGCACGCCTTGCACGCCCGGGTAGCTGCAGCTGTAGCTGGCGCTGCAAGCGGCGCCGCTGTAGTTGCTGTAGGCCGGGTAGGAGTTGTAGCTGTAGGGGTTGAGGCTGACGTTGTAGGGGGAGCTGTAGGGCGACGAGTCCCCCAGGCAAGGCTTGCCGTCCCGGACCAGGACAGGCACGGCGATCCTCCGCGGAGGAGGGATGCCCACCATCTCCAAGCTCTGGTCCTGCCTCTGCCGTTTGCATTTGTACCGCCGGTTCTGGAACCAGATTTTGACCTGCGTGGACGTGAGCTTCAGCACGTTGGCTAAGTGGTCTCTCTCCGGGGCGGAGAGGTATTTCTGCTGCTTGAAGCGCCGCTCCAGCTCGTAGACTTGCGCCTGCGAGAAAAGCACGCGGGGTTTCCGCCGCTTCCTCTGCCGGGGTCGCTCCGGATCCTCGGCGTCCCGCTTCTCGTGCTCCAGGGATTTCTGGAGGGCGCACAGCTCTGCGGAGAACCAAGGAGAAAGAAGCCCGCAGGGGCAGTCAGAGCCTGGCGCTTGCTTGTCATAAACAGTACAGTATTCGACATTTCCAAGTCACTAGTCCTCTGGATTTAGTTGAGATTCCTGCATAGCAGGGAGCTGAACTAGATGACCCTCGGGGTCCTTTCTCAACTTTACAATTCTATGATTCTATTCTTTTGGTTGGACTGAGGATTTCAGCCGGAAGCTCCGATCCCTTTATATTGATCCCTTACATTAAGTCTCATTCATTTGATTGCCTGTACTGTATAGGTCCTTCATTTGCATTCTCCAAAGAGCTCAGAGCAGCCTCCACATTGATCTTCCACCCATTTTGACCTCCGAAGCAAAAACCCCGTGAAGCAGGCGAGACTGACACAAGTGAGCAGGACCAAGTAGGGATCTTAGTGGAGCCCTCTTCTAACTTAGCCCTGCGCTCTAACCATTATACGACGATCCCTCTGGGGTGGAAAAAAAGTACTGGCTACCAGCCTCCAACACAGAGAATCGGCCCTCTGCGATTGTGATCTGTGTTTGGGAGGTCAGGCTAAATACTGCGCTCTATAGAAATCAATAGGATTTGCTTCCAATACTATTTCTAAAATGGATCCCACCTTCCAAAGCTAAGGTCTCAAAACACTTTTCACTGACGCTACTGCCCACCTGAGTGCTGTCCCCGCCCCCAGCTTTCGAAGGAAATGGCTGAATCCTCTGGAGGCTTACTCAGAAGTAAGTTCAGCAGCAGCGCTCAGAGCCATTTATTCCACCACCACACAAAAAAATGTTCAGAACATTGCGCCCTAAAACTGCAGCCCTATTTACACTACGGAGTAAATCTCATTGAACCAACCCTTCTCCCCAAAGGGTGTTAAAAAAACAACGTTCTATGTCTCCATTCTGTAGTCCGATAAACACATCCATTTACACCACAATATCGATTGCCATGTTTAGGGGTGCTAAAGTCCCAATTCTCTTTCTCTATAGATACCCGGTAGTTGCAGTATATAATTCTAAAACGAAATGCGGCCAGTTAAAATTAATGCAACAGACCAAGCCTACATTTGGGGGCTCAAATCCAGCTAAAATTAAACACTAAAGTAGTCCTCGAATATTTCAAAGGGGAAACTATGTGCTTAACGTCCTCTCGCTGAAAAAAAACACCCTGGGATACAAAAGTGCTTAACATTGGCTGAATTGTATCCGCTGAAAAGCTCAACTTTTTAGGTCAGCTGGAGTAAAAGTCGATCTTAAACAGATTTCACAAGCCATCCCACTCGTGTTTATTCAGAAGTCAACTCCTTATCTTACTTGGAAGTACCGCTGAACTCCAAAGATTTGCTTCTGCGGAAATGGAGCAAAGCCTCTGTTTTCGTTTGCCTTTTTTCTAAGCAGAGCTATATTCTTAGGTGCTATTTGTTTCCTCCAAATAAATTTAGACTTGAAGGCCTTACTCTGCGGACTAGATGGTTGCTCCTGTTGTTGTTACATTTTTTAATTATTCAAATACAACATTTCCTTTCATCTTAATTAATTCAGTTTTAATATTCAAGGCACAAACTCAGCTCAAAGCGATGAAAATGATACCGGAATTATTTCTTTTTGGAAATTTAAAGGCTGGATGTAGGCATATCCCAAAATTGTCCCACTGAATTCAGCGGGATCCCAGGATCGTGGAACTGCCGATAATGGGCAAAATCTTAATCTGGCCACGTTTCAGTCCGTTGAATTTTTACTTTTATTCATTTTTTTTGCACACTTTATTAGCGACAACCTCCTTTTGAAATCAGTGGGGCGCTTCCACATAAACGTGCAGAAGACCTGGCGACAGGACTGCCAATTTAAAATGAACACCTTAAAAACTTAAATTTAATTATTTGTCCATAGGTTTTTGGGGGGTTTTGTACTCATTACAAATCTATAGGACTTAAAGGATGAATCCTAAACAATCTTTATTGAAAATAGCTTCACTGAAATCAACAGGGCTTGCTTCTGAGTACGTATATATATTATCAGATTTCGGAAATCTTAATTGTGGCTGAATCACGCCCAGCTGGGTAGACCTCAAGACCTCATCGCGTGCACAATGTACCTTTGAAGTACATTCGTTGCCTCAAAGAATTCTGGGCAGTGGGCACTGTAGTTTGCCCCTCACAGAATACAATTCACAGCAGCCCTTAAACTCCATTGCCCAGAATTCTTTGAGGGAACAACGTGCTTCGAATGTGATTAAGCGTATAGTTCGTACGCAGCCACACTGTCGCTATTTGCGGGTGGGTGGGATTCAGCCGCAGACAGGTAAACTCAGGTTAAGCAACTGAAGTAAAATTGGAATTGCTGCGCAACAAACCGCTCCCCCCAAAATAAAAACATATTCGGAGTTTTTGCGGTAAGGAAATTGCCAGAAAATTTACTGGGAAGTGTGGGATAACAATTGTTCACACGAGGCTGTATAACAGCCCCTCAAACAAATCATAATAGGTTATCAAAAAGTAGAAGAAGCCATAACCTCCCCCGCAAACTTTGTGCAGGATGAATGCTCAATAAATAGGCAATCTAGAAGAGACCTCAGGTAGCGTCACATTTTCCTCCAGAGTGAAGAAACCAGAGACACTGATGAGCATAGCTGCCAAGTTATCCCTTTTTAAAGGGATTTTCCCTTATGCTGAATAGGCTTCCTCGCGAGAAAAGGGAAAAATTGGCAGCTATGCTGATGAGTCTCATTCAAGCTCTTCTCTCGAAGAGTTAATGTGGATTTTATCTGCACTTCAATACTACACACGCACACACTTACCTACACACACATAGATAGATAGATGGATGGATAGATGATATAGATAGATGAATTCCTTCAGTAGCACCTTAAAGACCAACTAAGTTTATATTTTGGTATGAGTGTATCTGAAGAAGTGTGCATGCACACGAAAGCTCATACCAAAATATAAACTTAGTTGGTCTTTAAGGTGCTACTGAAAGAATTTTTTTATTTTGCTTCGACTCAGACCAACACGGCTACCTACCTGTAAATAGATAGATGATAGATAGATAGATAGATACGATAGACTATAGAGTGTATATCTATCTATCTATCATCTATCTATCTATCTATCTATCATCTACATTTTATACAAGCCATTTCCAAGTCAGTGTTATTTATTTCTACGCCATTTACTTAGGACTAATGTTAACTAGTTTAGGAACTGAAAATCCGAGCCCGAGATTCTCAGGAAATGAGCTGCTCAGACTGAGTATGAACACATCAAAGCTCAATCTGTCGGGTGTTCTATCTGGGAAGATTCCTAAGGAAATGGAAATGAACCAGTGATTCCCAAAAGAGCAGGGACATCCTCCACTAGAGAGTTGATTAAAGTGCGATTCACACAGGGAGCTGATCCTTTCCGTCAATTTCCATACAATGAATTGGAAATCTTACAGAGCAATCCTATGCATGCTTACTTAGAACCGGTGAGCCTCAAGAGGTCCAGCGGAGCTTGAGGCCAATTAAGTGCGCATAGGATGGCAACCTCATCAAGGGGGGAGGGGGGAATGAAAAAGTCGTGACTTCCAAAGGCAGCTTTTGAAACGTTAATACTCCGAAGGCTTACTAAGAAATCATTACTGCAATTAATTAGTCCTAAAGGGCTAGCGAAAAAGTGCATTGATGGCTCTTGTGCCTGTTTATCAAACTTCTGAGCAGAAGTTAAATTACTACTACTATTACTGCTACTTGAAAATAAATCCAATCGAGATGGTTGGAGTCTATTCCTTCTGGGAAGGGTCGTAGTGTTGAATTGTGCTCCTCTTACCAACGCCAGACACTTTTGGAGGAAGTTTCCTTAAAGTGAGTTTACGGATTGCGCCTTTTGAGGAGTTCTGAGGCCTCTCAGCCTACATCAAAGGGACAGCTGAACAACGGGTGTGACTACAGCTGCTGCTGCTGCTGCTGCTGCTGCTTATTATTATTATTATTATTTCCAACTATATCAATTTAAATGTAAATACTAAATTTAAATACAAGCATGTTTAATACGAATTATAGTTTTATACATCTTATACATATTTTAAATTTTACAAAATCATTGTTGACAACAACAATAATGTTATGGATAGTAATCCTATTGTCAATGCTACCTCCCCCCTCATTTGTTACCGAAATTTGGCGCGCGAGGGGGAAAAAAAGAGTTCGGACTCTTAGCTGGAATCCAGCTGCAGAACATCGACTTCAACTTTCTGCACATCTGCCTTGGTGTAAGTACCTCTCAAGTTACTTGAGTAGATGTGGATATGACCGGGCTACGAGCTAAGAACCAGGAAGTGCCCAGTCTCATCTCTGCCATGACCCTAGGCAATATATTTTCTTTCCTTCCTTATCTGCAGTAGACTAAAGGCTTGTGATCCTCACAAGAAGATAATGGTTGTCATACGCCTTGGACAATCACAAACGCTCTATAAAAAGCTTATGCTCATCCGTGTCAATAATAAGAAAAATTGGTTTATCAGGAGGAAGACATATGCAGGAAAATGTACAGCAAATGTCCCTATTAGACTAAGTCTAAAACCAAGGGAAGGTCCAGTACCCCGTCTGCCCGCAAAGGGTTCGCCAAACAACAGTCAGCAAAGCCGACTCTACCTAAATCCCTCTCCCTTAGGAGATGCGGGGATGGAGAACCATCCCACTCCTCCAGTAAATGACAAAGAGGGATGGTTCGTAAGACGACTCACTGCTACTGCCGTTTCCAGCAGACAAGCTGCAAGCCTGTCGACATGAAGGGGACAATCCAGCTGGTTTCCTTCAGAAAAGACTCCGGGTGGCTGTGCATACGTGGAGCGGGACTGGTCGCGCACTCCCTGGGCCCTCGGAGACTTCCTTCCTTCCTCTGGGCAGTCGGAGGATTTGCTTAACTCGAGTCGGCGGGAGATCCAGGAACCAGGCAGCCGCTTCCAGCTCCAGCTGCCTCGGAGCCCCCTAGCCCGGCCAGGGGTCTCCCCCTCACCCCCCAAATATTGCCCCCCTCCCAACCTGCCCTGCTCAAGAGAGAGAGAGATGGCGCTTCGGCCGCCGCGGAAGGTACCCTCTCCGTGTCCCCGACGGGCCCTTGCTTTTACCTTTCTTGTTGTCCCCTTTGGGCGCCTTGGTCGAGTCCATTTCCACGTAGTTTTTGGCCGCGTAAAAGGGGCTGGGGAAAGCGGCGCCGTTGCTTTTGGCGAGGCCGACGGGGCTGTCCGCGATCGGGCCTTCGTCGGCCGGATACGCCTCCTGCTTGAAGGTGGCCAGCATGCACGACGAGGGCGAGCCCAGAGCCGCGAGGTCCATGGGCGCCAAGCCGCTGGGATGTTGCTCCAGGCTCAAGATATCCTTGACGGAGAAAGGCGTCGTGGTCACCGGGCTCGGGAACATCGCGGGCGCCGGCGTCTGTGCCCGAGCGCAGCGTCCTGCGAGCGCAGAGCAGGTGCCCCCGGCGTGCGCTGAGCCTCGTCTCCAAAGCGCGCACAGCAGGGCCGGCGCTGCCAGCCGCAGCTTGGACACTCCGGAGGCAGGGACGGAGGCGGAGCGAGGCGCAGGGAGACCTCTCCCATTGGCCGGCGCCGGGCCGCGTCCCGGGCCCACCTAATATAGTCACGGAGCGCCGAGCAGCGTCGCGGAAGGGACGCCGAGGCCCGGCCAGTGGCGCGCGCAAAAGCGCTCCGGGATGCCATCGATCATGGCGTCAGGTTGAATAAACAAGCCGCAAGGAGAGCGCCGTCGGGCGCGCAGGGTGACCTGAATGCTGTGTCAAGAGGAGGGCTGCGAGAGGAAGTGGGGGCGGGGGGGGAGCGCCGTTCTTGGAAAGGTTTCCCTAAAATAAAATTAAAAACCTAAAAAAAAAAACCTGGAATAAGCCCGACTGTGGGAAACTGGGAGGAGGGAAGGGTCAGCAACAACAGGCACGTTCTTTAGTTTCCACTCCAAAGAAACCCAACCAAACCAAACAAAAACCGTCGTTTTAATTGTTCCACGAAGTTAGGCCAGTTCCTCTGGCTACTGCAAGGGGCGCCCTCCCCAAGATCAGATCCAACCCACCAGCCAGGATCAAACGCGGCGCGCGCTTAGCACACCACCAGGCCAGTCAGTGGATCCAGCGGGGAAAGCCTCGCGCTTGCAGGGCAAGCTTCATCTTTTATAGCACTATGAACTTAGCGGTGGCATCGATCTAAAGTAGCGGCCTTTACAGAACACACGAAAGACCGTTTACACGGCTTACAGCGCTAACCTCCCTAACCACTAAGGGTGACGTAATGGCGGGTTGACCCGAGGCCCGGCAAGCTCTGAGTCTCCTCCACTATCCTTCCTCCCTGCTTCTGGTGTCTGCCAGGCGATGGCTTCTGTGACAAGGGAAAGGATCGTATGGCCCTCCAGATGTAGCCGGGCTACTACACATCCCCTCATCAGTCCTGACCGTGGGTTCCGCTGGCTGGGGTGGATGGAAGTTGGAGTCCGCCTTTCCCCCCACCTTTTTCTAAGTGCTATTATTGGCAATAACGACAATTGAGACCTGGGGGAGGGTGTTGCGCAGTAGAAGGCAAGGCTGCCGCGGGCCACCAAGAGCAGGGGAGACCCAGCCCGGCCTCTCTCAGAAGCCAGGCCCAGAGCCAAACCTCTTCCGAGGAGACGCGTGACCCCCCTGGTTTCCTCCAGACTCCAGGCTTCCAGGCTCTTTCTAGCCTGAGCCTCGGCTCTTCTAGTGGTGGGCGGTGAAATGTGGGTGACCGCAGCAGGCCCTTAAGAAGCACTTACATTGATGCATTGCTTAACAAATCCGAAGTGGCAAATAATCACTCTGGGGGATGACCCAGCTTGGAGAAGGGAGCAATAATGTGGGCTGCTCCAGAGAAAGGGAAAGAAAGTAAGCCTGAGGAAGGAAGGGAAAAAAAGGAAGACGGGAAAAGTCTGGAGCCAGTTCTTTGGGAAACTCTTTCGAAGCGAAGAACGATAGGCAGGCACATCTTCCCCACGGCGAGCTTTTCTTTCGGAAAAGACCGATAAGAGCCTCACCAGGGAGAAATCAGGACCCGAGGGCGGAAGAGAGGCGGAGGCTGGTGAGTTGCCCTGGGCCCTTCCACTGCCTACTGGCGATTTTGGTAGATCTGTCCGGTTGGGTTCTGGAGAAGCCTGCTCCTCCAGGTTGAGAAATAAGGGACCGAGCAGAGTGCTAAAAAAGACAGAAAAGCAATAGCGCGGGAGTTCAAAACGGGGATTTCAGGAGAGTGTGGAAATCTTGGCAAGAGTGTGAAAGGCTTCCTCTGGGTTAGATTAACTCTTCCCCTCGAATCTACTGTTATCTGAAGAGGATTTATTGTGGCTAATAAAAATAAATAAAATATAATAATCACAACCAAATAAGTATAAGCGCTCCTCCTGAGAAATAGTCACGTGACGTGTACGCATTCATTCCCAGGACAACCCCCTGCCCCCCCTTTTCTTTAACTACGGTGCCTCTGTGGATCCTACTTAAGACACACCAATCGGGGAGCAAGTCCCTTGAACTAAATTACCAGTTAAATTATCTCCGTGTTAGGTAGGATCCAGCTAGCGGGGTGTGTGTCTTCCAACAACAACTGCCACCTGCCATTAGGGCTCCTGGCGTCTCTGCAGAGGCAGATGTTGCAACTTGAGGAGCGTGTCTGCAGCGCCCGCACCGGCGCGTGGAAGGGCACCTGCGTCTTGCTGTGCCCGATACTGTATTTCTTTCTTCCGTGCCCCACGGTCCGATGTTTTTTTTTCTCCCTTCGACTTTGGTGCCCACAATCTAGTACCGTGTGTGTGTGTGTGTGCGCGCGCGCGCGGCAAGACATCAGCAGAATGATTTCGAAATAAGGGGATTGTTGCGGTTTTTCCATAGAGACTGCAAATCCATCCTATGCACGTTTCGCCAACTGCTAATATACTGTAGTGTGTGTGTTTGGGGGGGGGGGGTTCCTAGTAAGGCTGTATTCCTATGCACCTCCTTGGGAGCAAGCCCCGTGGGATTTAGTGGGGCTTGCTTCTGAATGGGTTTAGGAAGTGGATCTGATAAAGCGCACCCTACTTCCAAGTCAAGGAAGGACCGTAGGTCGGTTGTGGGGCACCTGCCTTGCAAGCAGGCGGCCACAAATTCAATTCCCGGCATCTCCAGGTAGGGCTAGGAAAGAAAGACTGCCTGAAACTGCGAGGAGCTGCTGTCCGCTAATGTGCACAATACTGAGCTGGATACGGCAATAGACCAATGGTCTGAGTTAGGCGGCTTCCTGTGTCAACACTGTTTAGGGTAGATACAGGTAGGTAGCCGTGTTGGTCTGCGGTAGTCGAAACAAAATTTTAAAAAAATCCTTCTAGCAGCACCTTAGAGACCAACTAAGTTTGTCATTGGTAGGAGCTTTCGTGTGCATGCACACTTCTTCAGATACACTTATTGGTATCTGAAGAAGTGTGCATGCAGACGAAAGCTCATACCAATGACAAACTTAGTTGGTCTCTAAGGTGCTACTGGAAGGAACTGTTTCAGCGTGTACCTTTCGGTTTGCTGGACAGAGCATGTTACCCGCATACAAAAAGCTATAAATGGAATACGATGCTTTCCGTGAGAAAAGGAATTACCCCCCATCAAAGCTCGGGATGCAAGTGAAGGCACTGTCGAGTAGGTTCCTGCTTCCTTTCTTTCTGGACGTGTGCGTCCAGACATACAGAATCGTGCGCACGTTCCCTTTTCGTCCGGCTGCTACTGAACGGATCTGACAATAGCCCGATTTATGATAAGGCAAAACAGTTTTGCAAATACAGGTACCGTTAGGTAGCCGTGTTGGTCTGACGTAGTCAAAAACAAAATTAAAAAATTCCTTCTAGCAGCACCTTAGAGACCAACTAAGTTTGTCATAGGTATGAGCTTTGTGTGCATGCACACTTCTTCAGATACACTGAAGCAGAATCCCCAGACGCTTATATGGTGGGGGGGGGGAGGAATTACTCAGAAGGGTGGGGTGATTGACAGACTGATAGCTGTTGAGGACCGTTAACGACTGCAAATGGCCTATACAGGAAAAAGTCCTGTCCCAGTCCTGTCTCGCCGAGCAAAAGAGGGCAAGCCCACTCCGCTGTACCCGCCCTTCTTCTCTCCTCGATCGTATTTCTAAGTGACCTACCACTTGGCTTCGGTGGGACCTGGCCACTCCGGCCCACATATGACGCAGTTTTACGCCACTCAAAACCATGCCTTGATCTGGGCCTAGCTGGGACAAGAGGTGGTTTTTGGTTGCCCTCTACGGTTGCTCGAAGCAGCAGTCTCCCACCGTAGGTTTAGTTTCTTGTATGACTGAATTCAGCATGATTAGAGAGGGCATTTGTGGTATTGTTTTCAAAAAAACAGCGCACACAAAACGTACTTGGGGACAAGGAGAACAGCTAAATTTAATGGAGGCGCTTAAATATCATCATCAACAACAACAACAATAATGGTTGTTTCTCGTGTCCTAATAGCACAGAGTGCTTTTCTGGCGAGGTGCCTGCTATTTCACATCCACGACGAAATCGATCCTTCTTTCGGGAGCTTTACGGAGCTCATTCCCACCCACGGGCCGCATACCCAGGATTTATTGCGGGTTATCTGCGACGCAATTTGTCTGCTAGCTAGTTAAGTATTTTTATGTATTTACTTGATGGGGGAGGCAGCTGCACCCTCGTGGCTACGCCCATGTTCCCACCTTCTGGTGTTTCCCCCCCCTGTTCCATTTCTAAACAGGCCGATTCCCTCCGGCTTATCTGGCCAAGGGGCGCTTGCCTTGGGCAGGCAACGCCTGAACCTGGCGGCGCGCGGAGCTTCAGGCGCTCTTAAACCGGACTACTCGCGCTTATCTGCGACTAATTGCCACGTCAAGGGCTCTGGTTTAGGACGCGTCCCTGCCCGCCTCCACCGCGATCTCTGGCCCTCGGCCCTCCCTCCGTCATTCCGCGCCCTGCTTAATGGCCGACCATTTGCAAGCCCTTCCTGGAGTGTAAAGCAGGGCTCGCCCCCCGGCCCCCGCCCGCCGATCGCAGTGGAAGAAGGTCGCCGGCCCAAATCTCTCTCCTCCCTCGGCTTCTCCCAGTGTGGAATTCTCTTTATCTCGCAAGAAAATGGAAGCAGCAACATCCGAGTCAATTAAAATTCTTGCCCTGGGAGGGTTTTGGGGGGGCTGGTGTATCGGATCCGAAGTCGCGATGACAGTTTGAGAGATTAGGGTGTACAGAGAGTCCCAAAATATCTATCTGTTTAGGGAGGCTTTTAATGTTTAATAGATTACGGTACTGTATTTTATTTTTCTGTTGGAAGCCGCCCAGAGTGGCTGGGGAAACCCAGCCAGATGAGCGGGGTATAAATAATAAATTATTTATTTATTTATTTATTTTTATTTATATATTTAAATGTTGGAGGGATGGGGTGGCGGGGGCTGCGGCAAGGAGGCTGCGGCAACTCTTCTCTTTCGCGTTCACTCCGTCCTGCAAAACTAAAGGGCTGGGGGAAAGGATTAAAATGCCTCAGTTCACTTCCTTCTCCTGTGTTTGGTACAAATCAACAGCGCAGTCCATCGAGAAGCAAGCCAAGTTGAGTTCAATGGGAGTTACTCCTAGGAAGGTAGGGCAGAGGATCCCAGCGTGAAAGTATTCTGTGGAGGGGATCACCTTGCATCAACAAATTTATCTCCATCAAAACATTTCAGGCTATGTTCATGTATCTTTGACTGGGACAAAACATTGGAAGAATAGATAAAACCAGGTTGTATTTTGAGTTGGGACAGCAATGTTCCATCCATTCTTTAAGTTAATTGATTTAAAAAGTTTTAACCGAATTAACATTTAAAGAATAGCATCTATTTATTAAAATTCAGGCACTGATAAAAACTGCAGGTGGCAGGCACAGTCTTGAAAGGGGCATCCTCAGCTCACTCCCATAAGAAGAGCTGGATCAGGCCAAAGGCCCATCTAGTTTAGGATCTTGGTCTCTCAGTGGCTGGCTAGATGTTTATTATGGGAAGAAACCGACAACCAAAAGCACTGTGTGCAACAACACTCTCTCCCTACTTGTGCTTCCTAGCAACTGGTAGTCAGAATCATAGGCCCCTCCACTGCTGGAGTTAGCACTCAAGCATCCTGGCTAGTAGCCATCTGATAAGCTTTTTCTTAATGGATTTGTCTAATCCCAGTTCAAACAGGTTTGAAAGTGATTTACATAAGTAGTGTAAACCACAGACCACTGAAATCAATGACATTTAATTGAGCTCAACTTTGTCCATACTCACAACCACCAGGGGTTTCCACTAGCATGTTTAGAAATGACGGTATTAGCTGAGGGAAATGGACCTAAAAAGGGAGAGATTGGACCCTCTCCTACTGGAGCTTGTTTCAAGCTGCAGCTATTCAAGCTCCACAGATGTTCTCTCTCAGTTAATGATATTCAGAGAAAAATCAGAGTCAAATGCAGGGGCACTGGCCTGTGTGTTTTGCATACTGGGCCCCAGATCTCCTGCCTCTGCCCTTAATTTAATCTCTCTCTCTCTCTCTCTCTCTCTCTCTCTCTCTCTCTCTCTCTCACACACACACACACACACACACACACACACACACTGGTCTCCTATATTTTTTGGACCAGAGGCACATTTGGAAATCTAATAAACTTTTGTGGGTACCACAAAATATCCATTTACAGAAGGGCACTGCTCAGCACCCCTCCCCCTAAACCAGGCAAAAACACCTACACCCCAATGATTAAAATGCAGACAGAAAAAGCAGAAACAAGCAGCCCCTCAACAAACATAAAAGTGTTTCTTAACAAGATATTGGAGGTTTAAGGGAGCTTGGTGTGCACCAAGGGTGTGGTGTCATGGTGCCCATAATGGGGACCTTAGACTTATAGGGGAGCTAACTGCCCCGCAAGGTGCAGTTTTGGTGAGATTGCAGTCACCTACCAGTTTCATTTACTCAGGGGCAAATGTGTGTTATAGACGGGAGCCCCAAACAATGCCCCTGGTCAAACACTTCTTTTGTGGTTATGATGGATAGACAGCCATTTGATCTATCATGCCATTTACTCCACTCTTCGTAATGTAATCCCCTCATTTCAATCCTCCGTATTATATGGATTTTAAGTATTTTAAGGATATTTCCCATGACATATCTGGCATTTCTTGTGGGAGATGTAAATAAACCAAGAGAAAAGGCTCTTTTGCTGCTGCTGAAAATCTCTTCATGGTCTTTTTATGTAACTCAAAAAGCAAGAAACAAAATTTAAAAAATTCCTTCCAGTAGCACCTTAGAGACCAACTAAGTTTGTCATTGGTATGAGCTTTCGTGTGCAGATACCAATAAGTGTATCTGAAGAAGTGTGCATGCACACGAAAGCTTAAACGCCCTCCCATCAGATGTCAAAGAGAAAAACAGCTACCAGATTTTTAGAAGACATCTGAAGGCAGCCCTGTTTAGGGAGGCTTTTAATGTATAATAGATTATTTTATTTCATTTTTCTGTTGGAAGCCGCCCAGAGTGACTGGGGAAACCCAGCCAGATGGGCAGGGTATGTATAAATAAATAAATAAATAAATAAATAAATAAATAAATAAATAAATAAAATTAGTTGGTCTCTAAGGTGCTACTGGAAGGATTTTTAAAAATTTTGTTTCAACTA
Organism: Zootoca vivipara; assembly: GCF_963506605.1. Taxonomy (NCBI): domain Eukaryota; kingdom Metazoa; phylum Chordata; class Lepidosauria; order Squamata; family Lacertidae; genus Zootoca; species Zootoca vivipara. Next base: position 74,622,372 of record NC_083277.1, on the reverse strand, counting down.
TACTAGACCAACATGGCTACCTACCTGTATCAAAAAGCAAGGACTCTTAAGATGGTATACTTGAAAGGACCCTTGCTGATTCTGTTCTGTTGGTTTTACTTGTGATTGTGCTCAGGTAAGTTCAGGATCTGTTAGTTCAATAGAGCCCAGAGGCTGGCAGAAGGTTTTTGCCTCTGCCTAAGGAGGAGACTCCACTATGACACCATATGTGATATTATTATTGTTAATAATAACTTATTTGGCATTTTAACCAGCAGAAAAGGTAATCTACTTTGTTCTTACAACACTTATGTGAGGTAAGTGAGCACAATCTATTCATAATAATGGGGCACCACCCTGAATAAGGGTACTGTATTTCAAGTCCCTGATCCCCATTAACTTGGGATGCTCAGTTTTAGATCCGAGAGTGTGACCAAATACAGACTGCATCAAGTCAGTTTTTCAGAACTCATTATTTTGTGACATTTGGGTAAGTGCTAATGAATGTATTTTGCCTGACCCTAATAAAAACATTGCAAGACTGTGGATTTGGTGGTTTTTCTCAGAGAACAACATGACTTCCTTGGCTTTGTTTCCTAGTCAAAGTAGTAGCTGGAAAACAGGCAACTTTCCATTTCTGGAGAAGATCCTACATCCTATTTTTTCTCATTGCTAAGGAACAACTTGAGCTAACTGGCAGGACAATCATATGCATGCCTACTCAAAACAGTTAAGTCCCACTGAGTTCTATAGTAAATGTGTGTAGGATTGCTGCCTAAATTAAGGGGTTGCTACTACCAATAAGAACTCCCAAACACAAAATATTTAGCGTGGAAAATAAAAGCAGCAACCTGGGCAGCTACCGTACAATGGGGAGATTCCGTGTCGCTGCAGACCTGCTCATATACCAGGATCTCCCAACAGAGAGATCTACAGTACAGTATTTGCATCCCAATCTTATGGGGGTAAGTTGTTCGACAGTAAAGGCAAGTTTGCAACGGCACCTGATCCCAACCATGCGTCCATGAGATTATTAGAGCCTAGGGATTCCTAACAGATCACTGGACTGCGACCAACCAGCTATTATAGCGTGTTTAATGTGAGCAGAGGGCAAGGGGGCAATGAGCTAACAGCCTCAGGAGCAGTCTTGACCGTCAAAGCAAAACAGATCAAACATAGCAGTAGCCCGACAGATAAGAGTCGAGGCATGGGCACCCCAAATGCTTTGCGGGGTGGGGGGCTCTCAACCCCAACCCTGTTCCGCGGGGAGTCCCCCTTCCCCCGGAGCCGCGCGCCCATAAAGCGTTATTAATAGGCCGCGGGCGGCGGCTCCGGGAATCCCCGCTTGGTCTGCGGCCGAGGCGCCCGTGATTAATGGGCCGCGGAGGCGAGGCTGCTCCCTCCCTCGCCCGCCTCTCGCTTAATGCAGCCGGGAGCCAGAGAGGCGTTATCCAGCGCTTTATCTCCCGGCGGGGTCTCTCTGCTAATACTCCAAATGGGCGCTCTCGCCTCGCCCTGTTTACAGCCCCTTCGGCGGACGCCCCCCTGATGAATGGACATTAGCACTTTTTCGCACTACTGTATCAACAAAAAGAGCTGCAGGGCCGCAATAATGGCGGGAAAAGCAAACACTCGCCCGGCCAGATTGGGCGCGTCTGCTCTGTGTCCGCCTGATGGATGAGCCGGGCCTGACAGGCCGAGGCTCGGGAGGCTGCGGGGCCCGGCAGCCTCTTGGCAGCGCAGCCCAAACACGCAGCCGAGGGAGGAAGACGCTAGCCTCCCCCCCCCCCCCCAGAGCCACCCCTCCGAAACCCGGGAGAGAGGGGCCCGCAGGGGTCTCTGGGAAAATGGGCAGCCGCTAGGCCTCAGGAGCCTCGCACGTCGGGCCACGGGGCGACCCTGCGTTTATCGGAGGGGGCCGCATGCGGGGGTGTCACGAGGGCCTTTTGCTGCACACGCATCTGCTTCCGACACTTATGTCCTAAAAAGGCTGCTACCCTTCTCCACGTGCAAGGCTGCTGGGCTGCTTAACAGAACTGCAAGGACTTGAGGGTCTTCACTTTTCGATCCCCCTAAATCAGTTTCCTTTTGCGATGCCAAAAGCAAGGGCGAGGAAGGACATGTGAAGCTCACTGTTGGGGTGCCAGTGCCACCACAAGGCCTTGGGGAGCCCAAGACAGGAAGCTGGTGTGTCCCAACCCGGGGCTCCCCTGAAGAAATCTTCGAACCATGTGGACAGGGTCTGTAACAGGAGCAAAAGAAAGCAAAGGGAAGTGGGATGGTTTCTAACTGGAAGGGAAAATGAAAGTAGGCCTGGAAAGAAGCGGGTTTGTTCGTGTAGGCCTGCGTGAAGAAGAAGCAGGTTGGCGTGCACAAATTAAACATCTCTCTTTGGGAAAGATGCTAGAGAAGCAAACAGTGGAACTAGCTCTGCTTTGGGGTAACCATTTGTTTGTAGGAGGAGCTCATGAATATCACAGGTTCTTTAGATAAAAGGGTATATTCTGTGGCACATCCAAGAGGGATGGAGAAATCTGTCCAGTTATTATTTTTGCTACTAAGAAGGAAATCCTGTAAATCTCTTGCATATTATTTATGATAAATCAATATTGTTAACGTGGAATAAAAAGTGGAATAAAAAGCTGTTATAGAATAGAATCTACATTATGGCTCCATACATTTTATATCCATTTACGGATTGGTTTGCAGTGCAGCAAGAAAAAAATTATAGCGTTAACCAGTTGTAGGAATGGGGTATCTAAGAAATCAAGTCTATCTGATCCAGATAAAGGGTTGATAATTCTACACAGACATACTTAATATTTTTATTCCCAGGAAGCAGTGAGGGGAAAATGATATCAGTTAGCTGAAACTCATTTTGTTTCCAAAATTTGCTCATTGATTGACATGTGCATGCATCTATAGGCTAGCGAAAAGCTGAAACCCAGCTGTTCTTCTGCCAAGATGAAAATTAATTCACAATCTACAGCTCAGATTCCAAGTAAATGAATTAATTTCAGCTAAGTCACCTTTACAATTTAATGAAAGGGCATCATTCATTGACCAAACAGCATTTTTCAAAAAAATATATAAAAAATGCAAGTACTTATACAAGCTGTCTAACTATGGCACGCACTATCTTAAAGGAGATATTGTGCCTTTTCTTTCACATAGGGGATAATGCCGCTTCTAAGATTATGGTTGCTAGGACACTCATACATTATCTGAAAACACAGTGTGCCGTTTCTTTCAGAAATTCTTCTTTCAGAAATATTGTTTTTACCCTCATACAAATGTAAACAGTTTCATTATTAATGTGTAAGTTTCAGCTCAATTATCAACAAAGGTTGACAACTTCCACCATCTATTCTTAGGCATCTTTATTAAGAAGCAAGTTCCACTTAGTTCAACAGGGCTTATGAAAGTGTGTGCATAGGGTTGCAATTTTAGTTACAGTACTTAAATTTTATTTCAAGCATATTCTCTTTTTAAAAAACCCACCAGAAACCTTTAAAGTCACACCTTGTTTTTAGACAATTAAATTTTCTACAGGAGGGTGTGGGTGTGGTTTGTGGCTGGCTCTGGTTCTGAACTGCATGCAATCTGCTGGAGGTCTCTGTTTGTAAACACTGAGTTTCTGATTCCCTAGCACTAATTGAGAGCTAGCACTTCTCTGTGTTGTGGGTGTATTAAGAGCTGGGATTCCAGCAGCAGGCTATTAGCAGTTCCTTGAGTAAATCTTTGTAGATTTCTTCCTGCTTTCCACCTCCCCCATTTTCTTGACTGCAGAAGCTACTGGAGAAAATGGTCTTGTTGACATTGCTTCTGGCTTCTTAACACTTATGGGGACATTAGGCGCCAGTTCAAATACACTGTGCTCCACTTGTAGTGTACATGTTCCCTTTTTATAAACACAGCTTTATAGCCCTGACATGCTTGTCAAAATTCATTGACAAACATTTTGGATGATGGACAGCTTCTACATATACTGGACAAAGGTGACCTCGTAACAAATTCTGTGCTGCTGGGAAAAATCTAAAAGGCAATACAGTACCCCCATTCATTCTGGGGATCTATCTTAACATGGTCTTTTAACTCTGAAGCATTTTAGAAATGTTAAGGGAGGTTTCCCATTGAAAAAAATAAATAAGGAGAGCTAAAAGCAGAAGAAGAGCTTGCCTCAGATAAATCCAATTTTATTCACAGCTTTTGTTAAATATAAGAAAATCAGACAGATGGATGCAGCTAAATGGGACTCTGCCTTCCAGATAGGCAAGACACCTATTGATAAGAAAATGGGAAGAATAAGGCTTGTATGAATACCAGTAATCTACACATCCCAATGAAAAATAATACATACATAATGGCATAGTTTGACGGCTATTTCCCCTCAGGTTTGGTTCCTGCAGCCAGCTAGCTCTACACAGCAAGCAGAAATTCACCCAGAGAGGCAGTGGTGGGGGACAGCTCCTCTTGCTGAATTTATGTTTGTCATAGCTGAGAGATTGGGAGCCCCACTAGGAAAAGAAAATTGGCAATCCTCAGGTGGTCTCTGGCAAATGTCAAGTAAGAAAGCCAACACTGCATTCGGTGAACTTTGCTATGCACTGAAAAGAAGATCCACACTAACCTATTGGTCTATTTTACCAAAATAAAAACTTAGTTGGTCTTTAAGGTGCTACTGAAGGAATTTTTTTATTTTGCTTCGACTCAGACCAACACGGCTACCTACCTGTAACTAGAACTATTGGTCTTGCAAAGTCAGAAACAAATGGCTAACACTGCAATCCTATACAGTACATGTCTCCTCAGAAGTAAGCCCCAGCCAGTTCAGTGGGACTTAGGCACTGGTAAGCGGGTACAGGATCACAACCCAAATCTCTCATCCCTAAGGACCCTGCAAGGGTAGGATACCACAGTTACAAGGTCAGAGTCTGACAGTGTTTGAAATTAGTCTTTTGACGAGGCTTGAATTTGATCCTGGTTGTCGAAATTGTCACTCTTCGTTGATTTATACCTCACTTCTTCTTCTTTTTTTTACAAAAAGTGCAGAAGGCAGCTTACATGAATTTGGTATTACAAAGCAAGAGAAAATGCATTCTAAAAATGGGGGTGGGCGGACGAGCAAGTAAACACCAATTGGTTTATCAGCCATTTGGTATTGTTGGAAACGCCATCCTTCAAACTAGCAGCTGACATTATAAAGCGCCAGCAGCAACCAGCACGCATAAAGCTAGATACAATATTGGAGTCGCGAAGTATTTGTAGGGAAAGCACTTTGTACGCCGAGATGCGTTGAATGAAAGGAGGCTTATTTCCAAGTCAATAGACGTGTACGTTAGTTAGCGGCCTGTTTGGGAGGTCGGGGGGAGAATGTACTTAAAGGAAAGTACTTCTGATTAACTGATTAACTGGTCAGCGTGAGAGTGGCTTTAAAAGGATATCTATTTGTCATTCATTGGTGCTTAGGTTCAGAGGCTGCACACATCGACAGTTATTATCAAAGTTCCGGAAGGAAACACCCGGTTTCCTTCTGAATCCATAAAAAGAGAAAAGCGCAAAAGTAAGCTGTCCGGCGTCCCTATCTTGAGCACACTCAATTAATTTGGAAATAATATTATTCGAAGCAAGTGTGATGGGGACGTCGTTTAATGAGACCCATTGCACTGTTGCGTTGATTTAAACTGTTGTACCCACTGCTGGGCATAGCTGCCAAGTTCTCCCTTTTTTTTAAGGGAAATCCCATTATGCTGAGTAGGCTTCCTCGAGAGAAAAGGGAAAACTTGGCAGCTATGCTGCTGGGAGGCAGCTGTTTCTGCGGCATTTGTTGCAAGCTGGAAGGAAAGAGTCTACCACAGGTGTAGCCCTATTAGGGCAGACCTGCTGTCAAGGCAGCTCTCCTGTGGGTTTATGACTAGATGCTTCTCTCTCTGCCAAACAGGCCGTCCACGCGGTACATAAAGAATACAGAGTCGTCGAGGTTTCAGCTGCAAAGCGATCGAGGCTCTGCAGTCTGTCTGCCGCACACGATGCTTTGCGAGAGGGAGGCCTGGTGCTTTTGGTCTTGCAATCTTTCTGGTAATGGGCGTTGAGAAACCGAATCTCTTTGGCCAACATCCCTCTCTCCTTCCACCTCTTCTTAGAAACACCAGTTCATTTTAAAAAAAAATGTTTTGCTTTGTTTACCCCATGAGAACTTCCAAACCGGTAAAAACTGGAAAGAATGAAATTGACATGCCCGGGAGAAACTCGATCTGTACAGAACAGATTGAGGAGGAGGGTGAAATTGTCCAAGTGGAAGGGAGATCTCTCTCTCTCTCGGAGGGGGGGGGGGATCTGCGGTATCTCTGTATCTAAAATGCCAGGCAGTGACTAAGAGCCATTAGTTTAGATCCCCCCTCCTCCTCCTCTCTCTCTCCCCTCCCCCCACCTAAAAATGACTTCCCACCGGGGAAGATAAAGACGGCGATAGAGTTTCTTAAATAGCCGCCCCTCTCCCCTTTTCCTGGCGTTATCAGGGGGAGATAGTGCCGCTGGGCAGGGCCAGGTCATGCTATCTGTGGTCTTGGCTGCCGTCCCCAAACGCTGCCTTGTCAGGGGAGACGCCACCCGCATTAGGACCCAGACTGGACTCCTTCCGTCCTCGGTCACTCACCAACCCCCCCCCAAAAGACAAGACCCCCTCGCTCCCGACAGCTCTTTCCCAGGAGTATTAGGCAGGCTCCGGCTCAGAGCTGAAAGGGGCTGAGGAGAGGAGCGATGGGGAGATGGGCGGGTGGGTGGTGGATGACTTGATCTCTGGTGCTACCGTCGTTCTCTAACCTCTTCCTCTCTTTTCGTTTGGATCCAGTTAGGAAAGCAAGCTTTGGAGGAGACCATAGAGGCGGTGGGAGGTGGGAATCTCAACTGGGATCAGTCTGTCCTCAGCCCAACTCATGCAGGTCGTTGGAGAAAGTCAAGCGGAGGACACGCTTCCAGGGTGGCTTCCTATCAGTTCCACAGGCACATTATTTAGCGTGGGTATCACTTGTATTTTCCAGTATAATTATTTATTTAAAACACACACAAACATACAAAGCTGCAGTCTTAAGCATATTTACACGGAAGTAAGGCAGCATACTGTATATAAAGCAACGGGATTTACCTCTGAGAATTTTTTTGTTATGTTCTGCTTTGTGGTTTTTCCAGTTTTTCTTTAACAATACAGTAGTTGAGGAATAAATCAACTGAAATATATGACGGTCGAATAAATGTTTCAACACCAAGATCCCACTTTCTTCTACAGAACTTTTCCCCAAGGTGTAAGTGGCATGTCTAAGCTTGGTGCTTTGTCCTATAAAAACTATCAACTCGCCATTCGGAAACCTTTATGTTAAAAAGTATTCCAGTACCGAGGATATCATGAATACAATTTACAGACGGTATACAATTACGCGATATTCTTAAAATGTAAAATAAAAAGCAGAGAATTCTAAGACGCAGAATAAGGTGCTTGATATCAGTAGGTTTAATTATTCATTGGATTTTGACTACTTCGATCTTCAGTAGAAACTGATAAGTCTCGTTGACGCAACCATTAAGACACTAGGAAGGTTTTGAAATCGAGAGCCACTACATTCAGTCCGGCGAAAAGGAGATATAGGGAGAGAGGAGGCTTCTGCCAATGTATCGTTTGCTGGAATAGGAATTTTGGAAGTGTAGAAAGCATTTCGTAGGTTTTATCTACTCCCATTCTGTTGTATTCAGCAATGCAATTCCGTGTGCACATCTAATGCCAATATTAATTTTCATTCCGGTGCAACTAGTCATGCCTAAATACCTTTGTTTTTGTTTTTATTTTTAAATGTCGACAGAGTAGGTTGGGGCTCTTAATTCTTTTTAAAGCGTCTGATAAGGTTAGGATCTTCATAACTTGTGGGAAGAGATTTATTACGGAAGGTGAGGGAAACTCCGAAAACGACAAGATTCTTAGCACATGATCGGTCACTTTGAAAGCATTTCCATCAAAGTCAATGGGACTAAATTCCCAAGAAAACAGATTTAACAACGGGTTATTGATGAATCGTCCTCCCGCGGAAAAACAATACCAAAAATACAGCCAACCGGATCTGAACGCGATTTGAAACGTGTAGAACAGGACAGGATTTAATTTTCTCTACTTCTGTTTTAATTCGTTTATATAAAGCAGTGACCCCCACCCCGCTCGCATAAAGTCGGGTAAAACGCATTCATAGCTTGTGTGTGACAAAATTAAAGCCTGCCTTCGATTTCTGAAATAATTGCGTCTGCTGATATATACTACTGACAAATGCTTTCAGCACCAGAAATATAATCTGATCCTGATTTAATCTCTTGAGATCAAAGAAGCAGGAATGGAATGCAAATGATTGGGATGAAAAATTCAGTTTCCAGGATGCTCCGCTCTTTAGAGGGTAGGAAAGGATGCGGAGTTAGGTCATAATATTCTACCATGTTTAAAATGAGCACATTGCAGTTTGAAAAGCCTGTCCAGCCTTTATAAGATCCTGAATCGCAAGCATAGGAGCCATTGCCTAGGAGCCGAGGTCCTTTCGCCCCCCCCCTGAAATATTTGAGGGCCCCTCCAAAGTTGATGGTCATTGTCATTCAAATATTGTGTGTGTGTATGTGCACCGTGTCATGTGACCGATTATGCGGGGCGGGGCTTACCTGCTCCCCCCCCCAACAAATATATTTTATTCAAGTTGGCACCCCTGATCGCAAGAAAGGTGTGAGGAACTTGAGAAATCTATTTGTCAAGTCAGCCAAGTTATAGCTGACTGGAGTCCACAGATTCCAACTTTGTGGATCTAAAGTGGCCCTATAGATTTTGGGAGAGTGGATTGTCATCGGGAGGGAGGGTGATGTCCTAAAGTGAGTTCCGTTTCTACGTTCCTTCTGGCACGCATCCTTGCGCGTGTTTCCTCGGAAGTAAGGCTCACCGAGTTCGGTGAGACTGAACTTCCAAGCCTTGCATGTACGTATAACATACTATGTTAAGATTTAGTTCGTAGGATGATCGGCTGTTTGAAACCAACCAGAGGAGCATTTTGCTCAGAGAACACGTTAGGACCGGTCGACCACCATTGCACACAAATAAAGTATGTTCGGGTTTTTCCGCAAGCGAAGCCAATTCGGATCAAAAATAGCCCCGCTTAATTAAAGAATCGCGTTGCAGGCACCCCTACAATCCTCTTTAAAGGACTTTAAAAAAATAATCTGCTGACAACTCCGTGAGAAATAAATGTTGTTGTTTTTTATCCGTCTCATCCCTGAATTCGAATCAAAGCAGGCATAAGCCGGGTGGGAGAAGCGTGGCCACCAGAAAGGGTTGCTTTTGCTAGCCGTGGAATGGGACAAGGAAATGGATAGCTCACATTGCAAAGTTTAAATTTATCACTTCTCCCAGCCATTTGATAAAAAAAATGACTGTGTGCAGTCGTGGTTAAGAGGCTTCATTATAAAGGTTTGTTGACATCGCGATTGTCGTTATTTTATTTTAAAACCGAGAGTGACTTGTGAAAGCCTTGCAGACGTTTCCATTCGCTGTTCACCCCGAGCTCGGCATCCGTTGCTGCAGCGCGCGCTTCGTTTCATCCACCTTTTATGATTTACCTATAGACGGAATGTTTGGAGCTCAGTCCTGTAGGCTTGCAAGGGTCCGGGCGGGGGTGGAGGTAAAGGAGACGGAAGAACCTCTCCTGAAAAAGATGGGTGACAGCCCCACGATAGTGAGGGCTGCGAGCTGACCTTGAGGCACAACAGAGAGGCAGAGGGAGGGAGGAGGGACAGAGACAGACGCGCGCGCAGAGGGTGAAACGTGTTTGGAAATACACACGTTTGTCGCGGAGGCAAACACCTCTGATCCAGTGAGCGCTGCCGAGTCCTTGGAAGCGACCGCGTGAAAAGCCTTGTTCCCCCCCACTTCCATCAAAGCTTTGGATTTGCGCCTTTCCTTTCGAAGTCGTGGACAACACTGTATTTTCGGAGGGGAGAAATGGCTATCCTGTCCTATCATACTGATGGTTGTCAGGAAGGTGAATTGGGCGCAGGCAAAAGCACGGTGTCTTTGCGCCACAAGGAACCAAATGGAGATTCGGGATCCGTCGGGACCGGGTGTTTCGGGTGCGACTGCGAAAGCACCCTTTGGGTGGATCTCCAGGATCTCACCAGTTGTTCATTGATTGGCCCATCACCTGCCCTTTGTCAAGGGTTTTAGCTCACCCCTTTGCCCTTGACCTAAAGCAGGACTTGCACAGTTTCCTGGAGAGTAGGCCTGTCAAGGAAAAATCACTGAGGGTCTTGTGTGGCACCCTAAGGACTAAGAACAGTATTATGGCACCAGCTCTCCCAGATTACAGCTTCCTTCGTCAGACGAGGCAGGCAGGAATCTGCAGAAACTGATGCCCCAACAGATTCGTTAGTTGTTGTTTTGCGGCAGCTGACACCGGCTCCCCATCTGGACTGGGAATGAGAAACTCGTTAAAATAAATTATTTCGCACTGTCGTGATTAGCACCCATTGACGATATGGGGGTGACGGGTGGGAAGAATAAGGGCGCAGCGCTAACTCCCCACGCGGGAGAACCAAAACTTTCTCAGCTAAATCGCCTGAAAACGGCGTTGTGGCGAGTGATGTGAAATGGGGCATATTTGTAAAGCGCTTCCTGTCGTAAAATGTTATATAACCACACACCCTGTTTTGGGAAATCTCGCAAGAGATTTTCAGAATTTCAAGGAAACTGCAACGGACATTCAGGAAATGTCCGAAGAGACGCCTCCAAGCTCCTGGCTCCAAGCTCCTTCTCTCCCACGTTTCTTTAGATATCTGTTTGAACGAACCATCCCTTGAGGGTCTAATACAGGGGTGTCAAACTCAAATTCATCGGGGGCCGCATCAGCAGTTTGGTCACCCTCAAAGGGCCGGTTGTATCTGTAGGACTATGTGTCCACTCTTTATTATCATAAATTATTGTCACTGCATTCAATTATTACTGTTTTTTGTAATAATGTAAGTAATAACTAGCTCTGAAAGCAGAAACATAGTCAGAATAATGGCAAGTAAATATTCAAACGTACAATTATTGTACAATTTATTGAAAAATGATTTTTGATAACTGCACTGGGTGGTGGAGGCTCACTAGGGTTTCATGCAGGACCTTTGCAGAGCTACTAGTACCTGGAGATGCTGGGGTCCTTCAGCATACAGGACAGATGTTCTGCCAGTGAGCCACCACCCTTCACCAAAGGGACTGGCTGAGGTTGACTCACTGGAGCTGCTCTCCTGGTTCCAGGGTTTAAGGGCCAGAAGTATAAAGCAGCATCCTATGTTTCTGAGGAGAGGGAGGGGAGGGGAGGGAGGGAGGGAGGAAGGAAAGAGGTGAGAGAAAGAAGAGTAGGAAAGAAGGAATAAAGAATGAAATAAAAAGAAAGAGGGAGAGAAGACAGAGATAGAGAAGGAAGGAAGGAGAGGGAAAGAAAGAATAAGAACTAGAGAGAGGAAGGAAGAAAGGGAAGGGGGGGTGGCCGCCTTGATTCAGCGCCAGAAAAGAGTGCGAAGGGACCCAGGGGCAAAAAGCATTTCCCGTGCAGCGTGAGGCAGCGGGTGTCCGTTTTAGGAGAAGTGCGTAAAGCCTCAGAGTTGCACGTTCGTGAGGCTGAGCCACTGCTGAGCTCACGTTCATGAGGCTGAGCCGCGGCAGGAGGAGGAGGAGGTGAGGCAAGAGGAGGCGGAGGTGGCGGCTTGCCGGAGAGTCCCGAGCCTCTGGGACGCAGCAGTGCACTGCAGCACTTTGAATCCTCCTCCTCCTCCACACAGTGCTGCTGGGTGCTTTGTCTGTGCTTCAGCAGCAGCCGTTTCCAGGCGCCGAGCCGTGGCAGGAGGAGGATTCAAAGTGCTACAGAGCACTGCTGCGTCACAGAGGCTCGGGACTCTCCGTGCGGCGCTGCCGGGCACTGACGTGGCAAGCTGCCTCCTCCTCCTCCTGCTGTGGCTCGGGGCCCTCCATGCAGCGCTGCTCTGGCCACCTTTCTACCCCCTCCGGCCCCAGCTGTTTGTTGGCGCTTTGTCGGCGCGGCGCTTCAGCAGCAAGGTCCCGCTGCTGGGCCCTGCTGGCTGGGGTGCTCGGCGGGCCACATGGCGAGGTCTGGCGGGCCGGATTTGGCCCCCGGGCCTTGTGTTTGACACCCGTGGTCTAATAATACAGCAGGTAGAGGAGGTTGAGAGGAAGCCACCAACCTAAAAGAAGAAGAAGGTCGTACATTTTTTTTTAAAAAAATGTAAAAATGTTTGATACTTAAACTAGGCGGCAGATTTAAAAAATAAAGGGGCAAACTGAACAAAGCTAAGACCGCCATTGGGCACACTTCCCAGGGAGAATTCAGTGAGACTTACTTCAGAGCAGAATATCCGCCCTCACCCCTCCCCTCAGGTGGGCGAGGTTTGCGACACCGTGCGGGGCTTACCTGGCTGGTGACGCCTACCTGGCTGCCTGGGCCTATGACCTGCCACCCGGCCAGCAAAGGCAAAGGGCACCTGGCCGGTGGGGGCGGGAGTAAGGCCAAAGAAAAGGGACAGGAACACCGTGGCGAAGCCTCTTTGTCCTTCTTCCTGCGACTCAAGGGCGTACCCACCATGGGGCAAGTTAGGGCAGCTGCCCTACTCTAGAAGCAGGGCTGGTGGGCAGAGGCGGAGCACAGCCCGGCGGAGCGCGAGTTCGCCGTTCCCGCCCGCCGCGCTGCGCCCTCCCTCCAGCTCCCTGTCGCGCCCTCTGGCAAGGCCAAGCGCGGCGGGGAAGCAGAGAGCGCGGCGCGGCGGGCGGGAACGCTGAACTCGCGCTCCGCTGGGCTGGGCTCCGCCTCCGCCCACCAGCCCTGCTTCTAGGGAGGGGCACAGCCCGGCGGAGCGCGAGTTCGCCGTTCCCGCCCGCCGCGCTGCGCCCTCCCTCCAGCTCCCCGTCGCGCCCTCTGGCAAGGCCAAGCGCGGCGGGGAAGCAGAGAGCGCGGCGCGGCGGGCGGGAACGCTGAACTCGCGCTCCGCTGGGCTGGGCTCCGCCTCCGCCCACCAGCCCTGCTTCTAGGGAGGGGCACAGCCCGGCGGAGCGCGAGTTCGCCGTTCCCGCCCACTTTGTGGCCCCTCCCCTTCCATGCCTTGGCCCCTCCCCTTGCCCCCCCTAGTTTTGATCCTGGGTACGCCCATGCTGCGACTGAAATCAATAGGACCTTAAAGTGCCTAATTTTGGCTGAGTTCTATTGGTCCATACCTCTCTCTCTCCCTTTCCACCACCACCACCACATTTAATCAATTATAATGCCTCTAAGTAATATTTTGCATTATTAGGCCCTCCCTTCTGGATTTCCTTATGAGATAAATTTGGAATTTGCACTTCTGTGTCTTAAAGATAGGAGCCTGAATCTTGTTGGAGAAAAATTTAAAATTGTGCCCATCTGTTTTCTAGCCCCTCCACCCAGCCCAAGGGTGAGCATAGTTTTCCAGAAGGGATGCATGGAGAGAAATGTATGACCTATAAAGTGTGTGCGTTTGGGGGAGGGGTCCTTGCTTATTCTCGCATTCCTGTCCAAAATATCGCAGCAGTCTTTAATAGAACCCCAAAGTCTCCCGATTACTTTCTGTGTGTCAAATTAAAGAAGGCACAGGAGCAGCTTCAGAGCAGAAAAAAAAAAAGGTCCAGTCCAATCCATATCATCCCTAGGTGGGTCTGGAAGAGATCCCTTGTCAGAAAGTCTGCTGAGCAGCTGCTAGTCAGCTAGATGGACAGGTAGCTTCCTATGTCTGTCCATCCATCCTAAGCAAGCATCTTCCTAAATTCAGTTGGCCCTATTCATAACATGCATAGCTGTGAGCGAAAGGCTTCTATGCACCCTTGCTTTGGAGAACGTCTCATGGAACTCAGTACGATTTACTTCTGACACCACCTGCATAAGAGCAGGCTGCACTTGAATCTGGAGCCTCCATGGGATTCACATCTTAGTACTGTAACTCTGTGCTGAAGGGAATTCCAGGAGAAGTACTTCTTAAGTTTTCTTAAGCCACCCCTTCCCCCGGCTTGACAGAGGCTAACGTGTTTCTAACAGTTGCATGACAGGCAGAAATTTAACAGCAAAAGCATTGCCGAGCATGGAGATGCAGGGCTGGGCATCTCCACCTGCTGAATTTCTGCTTGCTGTAAAAGGCACAGAAGCTCTCACAGAAACAAACAGTTTAAAAGAGAAATGGGGTTGGGAATAGATTGCGAAAGGTCTTTATTACAGGCTTCCAACAGTTTGGGGTTTCTGTTTTGGTGGCAAAAGGCCCATGAATGCTTGCTGAAAAGAACATGTGCATAGAGAAAATACAGGAGGAAGGCGAGGAAGAGGGCAAGGGGATCCTATCATGGTGGTTACTCCTAAATATGCATAGGGGAAGTCCAATTGACTCTGTGGGGCTTCTTTCCAAATAAATGTGTATAATCTCTGTCTCTCTTCCAATTCTCCTTCCAGGAATGGCAACATAACCCCAGGGCTGTGGGTGCCATGCAGTGTGCATGGCCCTGGCACTGAAATTTGTGAGTGCTCAGCCCCTTCATGGGAAATTTTGTGGGTGCTCAGGCACCCAGGGCCCCAGGGAGATGGCACCTATGTTCCCTATTGCTCTAAACACATTTACAACTTGTGTTCCAAGGGGGCCTTCACTTTCCTCAAGTTTTCCAGGTGTTCTTCGGTGAAAACATCCCCATCGGAGGAAGAAGACAAAAAGCAGTTGGCGCCAGCCACTGCTATGGATCTTGCCTTACAATTTGCAGAAGGAGTCTTTGGGGTCCTTCATATTACCAACTCAGAGCTGTCCATGAACTGAGAAAAAATTCCCCACAAATCCTCTGCTGCCACGTTCAGATGTCCCTCAGCAAACAAGCTGACAAGGAAAGGGTTCCTTGAAGGTCAATCAGTTTGAAAACATCCATTCTAAGGTGGCGTTGCAAAAGGGCTTCTTTGCTTGGCCCAATTTGGTTTCCAGTCTCCCTGATGTCTAGGCCTGGGGACTGTCAGGGCTATCCACAGTCTGCCTGTCTTATCAGGCCTGTGGTAATTAGGGGTTAGAGGTGGTCGATAAGGGGGATCCAATGGCCCCTGGCTGGCAGCAGCTCTGCTTTTGGAACAGAAACAATCAGAGCTGACTCTCTCCTCTGTGGATGCTGAAGGGTGGTCAGCCCTCCGCTGTGGGAGAGGCAAGCCAAGCTCGGCAAGCCTTGTGTACAGGGGTGGTTTCGGTCATGTTGGGTTTTACTCTGGCAAGATACAGGGCTTTTGTAGGTTTGAGGGAATCCAGATTGACCATCTTTCATTTTGCAAAGGTTGATCGAAAGCTTTTTTGTTTGTTTGTTAAGAAAAATATCAATGTATTCCTTGAATTGGCTGCCTCTGAGGCTCTGCTCACCCTCCCCTTGAATGGGGTGAGTTTGAAAGGAGAGCGAACCTAGCACAGAAAACACAGCTTTGTAGTGTTGTGTCACATAAGGAACAGAAGAAACAGCCTTATACCAAGGCAGGCATTTGGTCCATCTAGCGCAGTATTACCGTATCTACTCTGACAGGCAGTGGGTCTCCAGGGTTTCAGGAAGGAGACTTCCCCGTGGAGTGAACCTGCGACCTTCTGCATGCAAGGTGTGTGCTTCAGCCCTGAGCTATGCCCCTGCCTCCTCATATTACTTTATTCAGCATGAATTAATCTAAGTAACTCCTATACCAATTATTCAGAATTAGCTAGTAGACTGAGATGGTAGAATTATGGACTGTACCACTTTAGACTACTCTCATGGTGTGTGTGTGAGAGAGAGTGCAAAAAGTTCTACATGTGTGCTAAACTAGTCATTAATCTAATCGTTTTTGCTCCTGGTGCCAGGTCTTTTCTTATTTAAAGCAGTCAAAATTATAGCCCCCTCTTTCCAAGGGTGGTTTTGGGAGATGGAGCCCTCAGATTATTGTACCAGGTGCTGACTCATCTGCCCTCTCCCTCTTTTTAAAAGCTTAACACAATTAAACATTCCCTGGCCTTGAAAATCCACCCATCCACCATCTTGATTTCCTCAGAGACCTAATTCTGCATATGTATGTATATATAAATCAGCATATGCAAATGTCATGCACAGGCTCTTGTGCTCTGTTAAGTACCCAGTAACACCCCTGCCTGCCCACCTAGCAGTCTGAGCTGATCATGATATATTTGACCACCTCAGTCTGCATAACAGGCTCTTCATGGGACTGGAATTCCCATTCCATCCATGCAACACATTCTGAAAGAGGGAGGAAATGCAACCCTTTAACTGATTAGTGGAAACAAGTGTGCGATTAAAGGATGGAAACGGGTAATGAATGTGAATGAAAACCTTGAGAATGTTCCCCTAAATATTGCTGTCAGGAATCTAAGAGCCGCAAGGACGCCAGGAGTTAATTTGGAAAAGGGGAACAACAGCTTGCTAGCCATCTCGTACAAATGCCCTTAGTATTGTCATCGTCTTTCATGGTCAATGTCCAGCTGTAATTAGAACTGAAGAGGATATTTCCTCTCCCACTGCTTCTCCGGGCAAAGCGGCACCAACAATCCCCCCCACCCCCATAATGATGAAAACATCTGCAGTGATCTTTAGATGTCATGCTTCATAGACTCCCCTTCCCTCTGCTGCTATGTCTCCTGCTCCCACCATCTCTCTGTGTAGTCTCCCTCCCCCACATCCTCTGTCCCAGTTACTCCAAAAAGACAGAGAAGATTTTATTTCTCCTTTCATTGTCAGCGATAGCCTCCCAAGGGTCAGGCCTGCCCCACAAGGATGGACACTGGGGCCACTATCACACACGGATGAATTGCCTCAAATATGGGGAGGCTTTTAAACTGTTCCTTTATTTTGCCACAGCTTTTGTGTTTGACGACAGGCAGACGGGCTGGAGAATCTTTGAATGATCTGGGAGTTCAAAAGCATTTATTCCAAAAGGCTTTATGGAGCTCAAGGCATCTCTGAAGCAGAACTAGAATGTTCTGAAAGATGATATGTTTACAAACCACTGTGCAGTTCCTAGAATGGCTACGGTGTTGTTTACAGAAGGGGTGGGAAACCTATTGTGGTCTAAGGGCCACATTCCCTTGTGCGGTAGGGTTCTAGGGTCTACATGCAAGCAGTAGGCGGAGTCACAGTCAAAAGTGGGTGGAGTGATGGAAGTGATTCTTATATATATGCAGTAGGTCACAAATACAGCCACACAAAAACCAGAAGCTTCAACATGCCCATACACACACCTGCATGGGAGCTGCTTTCAGGGAAGGGCCATAGCTCAGTGGTAGAGAGCACATGCTCTACATGGAAAAGGTCCCAGGTTCAGTCCCTGGTGTCTCTAGGTAGGGCTGGAGAGACCCATCCTGAAAGCCTGGAGAGTTTCTGCCAGTCAGTCCTGACAATACTGAACCAGGTAGACCAGTGGTCTGACATTGTATATAGCTAGCATAATGCATTCTGTGACTATGTTGGAGACAGAGTCAATTGCATTATTCCTTGCTGGGAAGGAGAGTGCTGTCTGAGCTGGCAAGACCCTTGCAATTGGCCCTGCCCATGTGGTTGTGGTCTTTCTACATATTTCCCCATGGTGTGAGTTCTCAACACTGGGAAGCTTCCATTGGACTTGTGTCTCAGTCAATTAATCAAAGTTTAACCTGTTACAGCACAATTCTGTACTTTTATCCCCAGATGTAGGGTCTGTAGAATTCAATGGGAATTACTCCAGGTAAGTGTGCATAGAGTTGTAGTCTCCTTTGTTTTTAGGGCCGTACCACTCCCACATGATCAAACAGTTGCTGACCTCAACTAAGTATAGTATTCCCTTGGTTAAACATGCATTTCAGTGCATATGGTGCCCAGATCCGAACTCTCATTTTTACCGTTTCTTTTCACCATGACTGTATTTGCAGATGTGGAAGTTAAAAGCAGAAAATATAATATAAAGTGGAATGTTCCTAAGAGTTGGCCAAACTTCACTGCCCTTTCCTGCAGTCTGCTTAGCTGCTGCTACTGGAGTAGCTCCAGCTGCTTTTATCTCTCAATATCATTGATTTTTCCATATTTAAAAAAGATTCTTTTGAGTAGTGAGGCTAGGAGGCCAAGTTTTAAAAACGAGATTTTTAGTTCGCATGATATAAACAAAGTAAATGGCAAATAAACTATGTGCCGAGAGAGAGAGAGAGGGAGAAATGTGTCTGACCACATTTCTAAACCATTCTCTTCTTTATTTTTTATGGAGTGTGGGAAAATTCAGATGCTCTGGTTAGTATAATGAAGTAGATTGACTGCATTGTTGGAACATAATCCAGCTAAGGTTGAGCACTTTCCACTGCTATTGCTTGTAATAGGAGTTTTTTTTTTAATTTTCTTTTGCACATGTGTAACTGTCCCATTGGAATCCTTGGGTCTTAAAAGTGCTTAATTGTGCCCAAGACATGCCTGGAACACATGTAGGGCTGGCACAGCTGCTGCCTGGCAGGGCCAGAGACTCCTACATTTCTAATTGCTAGTGCCCCGTGTCTCTGCTGCAGCTAACTAAAACCATCCTGAGGATGTTCCAGGAGCCAAAAATTCCATATCCAATATTAGATCACACTTAATATTCTATCAGGGATAGTTATAGCCCTGTTATGGATGGAGGTGGGTTAGCACTCACTTATAGGCACCATGCAGAGCCTCGAATTCTTTGCTGAACATTCCTCTCTGGGTTATGCTGTATGTTGTAACACATTCAGGAGTTTGGACAGGAAACGGGTTGGTAGAGTCAGAAGTACTGAATACCAGTTCTGAATACCAGCTGCTGGGAGGCAGAGGAGGGGAGAGGGCTCTTGTGCTTAGGTCTTGCTTGAGGGTTTCCCTTGGGCGTCTGGCTGGCCATGGTGAGAACAGGATGCTGGACTTAGATGGGCCATTGGCCTGATCCAGCAGGCTCTTCTTATGTTCTTCCCATTGGCGTGGAAGACTGTCTTCATGGCTTTTGGAAGTTGGGAAAATATATTCTTTGTTAGGGCCATTACAGGTAAATTGTCTACAATGAGTGCAAAACAGTTGGAGACTCCTCTGGAAGTGGAGAGCCTTTTTGG
This sequence comes from Zootoca vivipara, assembly GCF_963506605.1. Lineage (NCBI taxonomy): Eukaryota > Metazoa > Chordata > Lepidosauria > Squamata > Lacertidae > Zootoca > Zootoca vivipara. The sequence goes on along the minus strand of NC_083277.1, from coordinate 74,603,250 downwards.
TGAATGAGCAAGCTTATTCTACTTCACCCCACTTTAGCTAAGGATGACGTCATCCATAGGTGTCTGTGAAGGAAAATAAGAGCACACTGAAGTTTCGGGAGGCGGGGAGGGAGAGAAAATTGAATTTGGGCTTTGTAAGCGGGGAGGGAGAGAAAATTGAATTTGGGCTTTGTAAGCATCTGAGGCTACTAGAGCAGGGGAAGACTTTGGTCTTTCAAATTTCACTGGCCCCGGGCCCTGTGTGAGCCTAAAATTTGCCCCCCTCTTGCCTTCTGTTCTGCTCAATTCACTATTACATCATAGTTGCGACGCTCTGCGGCGCCCCCTAGGATCAGTGCAGCAGAACTGGTTGTCCTAAATACGCCTCTGCTTACAGATCTGAAGTGGGAGCAGTGGACTATGTCTGGCTGCAGAAGTTCTTAAATTGTATGCCTTCACCTATGCTCAACATGTATATCTGCAAATACTATACAATGTTAATAAGCCTCCAGTGACTTCCTTCCAAAGGAAACCAAACCTGTGCCCCTAGAATTTTTCACTGCTTGGAGATGTGAGGTGAGTATAATAATTATTTCTGCCATAAAGAGGATCCTCTGAAGGACAAATGTAAATAGAATTTTCAGCCTTAGGAGACTTGCCATTTCTGAATTTTTATAGCCAGGCCCCACTGCTGCTGTCTTTTAAAATAAAAGGCTGGGAACTGAATCCTAGGCTGAGCTAAGAGAGATAAGTGCATCTCGTTTTTCTCCACAGATACAATTCATTCAAAATACAGAATAGGGAAGACATACTGCATCCTATGTTTTTAAAAGGTTTCTAAATATAACATGTCTGGGAAGATATAATCTCTCTGTGTCTCTGTATGGAGAGTACAGTGGTGTTGGGTGCAACAGCAAATCATCTCTATAACATAATCTGTTATTCTCTATTTTAGGAAGCCCAGTCTGCTTCCTTTTTTTGGAAACTCGTGAATACTTTACCACATCTCACAGAAAGATACTTGCTAGAAGGTTAGGTGAAAAGAACTATACTTCTGCAGTAGCTTCCTTTGTGGTTTGATTTCATTAGCAACAAACAAAATAAAGGGCACGGAAAATAATGGATAAGCAATACACTTGCTATAAAAGGTGGATTCTCTGGCTTATATCAACGTCATGCAAACTGCTAAGAGGCGTACCATATGTCATTTGGGTTTTAGTTGATTTTTCCTTTCGCTACACTAGCCCTTGGCTTTCACAATGTAATAAGTAATAATGAGAGGATGCATATTTTCTCCCCCGCCCCCTTAACAAATTGGATCAAGTACAACTTCTAGATAGTCTGAGGAAATTTTGCATTCAAACAGCTCTGATTAATTTTTGAGATGACCAGCTTTCATATTGTAAAACTGACCTGCATCAAAGTAACCTTAGATAGTAGAGCGAAATATTCCACAGGTGGTAGTGAGGCCTGCCATGTCTGAAAACACACACACACACACACACACACACACACACACACACACACACACGCCTAATGTAGCTGCTGGTTCAGCATTAGCTATGTAAGTAGTTTGCAGGAATCTCACTCAAGGGCTACTTAGTGGTGTCAATTGGGGTGATGCATTATTGTGATGGAGACAGCTGCCTGCTAGAACCTGGATTGAGGCCACTAGCACAGTTCCTAAGTATGTTGCTAATAAAAACAGATTTTAAAATCGGCTCACCTTGTAGTCATTTCCCACACATCTCATTAGGTGAGCTAGATTTAGGAGTTTTATATACAACCACATGCTGCTGACCTTAAGACAATCAGAATTTCTTCTGTCTGTCTATCTACCCATCAACAATCCATCTTTCTTTCTTTACTTTCATTTGTTGCATTTATACCCTACCCACCTTTTTTCTCTGGGAGCTCCAAGTGGAGCACACAGTTCTCCTGCTCCTCATTTAATCTCCAAAATACTCCTGTGAGCTGGGTTAGGCTGAGAGGCAGTGACCCAGTAAAAAAACACAACATAGTTGAGTGGGGATTTCTAATATTACGGTTGCACACCAACCCATGTTTTTGATGCGTATCTAGTTGAAATAACATTTCATTTGCTGAAAAAACTTAACAGTTGTGATATTTGCAAAGATCAGCTGTGCCAGAGAAGGCCACCAGTGGCCAATATGGTGGGGCAGAGTCATCGAATCATAGAATTGTAGAGTTGGAATGAACCCTGAGGGTCACTTAGTCCAACACCCTGCAAGGCAGAAATCACAACCAGAGCATCCCTGACAGATGGCCATACCAACCTCTGCTTCGGAGCCATCCTTCCAAACACTGGCAATGTTACAGTTTACCTGGACAGTACTAAGGTGGGGCAGAGCAGTAGCTGTGTGTATTCACTGGTGGAGAGAATGCAGTGCTTGTGCCAGCACACTGAAACATCTCTGACCTTGCTACTGCCTTACCTCCCCCCAGCACCATCTAAGCAAGCTGTAGCAACACTGGTGTTGGGAGGGCAGCTCTGTGGCTTAGAGAACATTTCAGTCAAGAAGCTTGGCAAGAATTTGCTTATCTCTCTTAAGCAAGAACAGAAACAGGCTAACTCCACCCAAATACAACAAAGTCCAGCGCCACCTATTGAGTAAACAATATAATGGCATTATCCACAACCTGCTACAGTATTGTAGAAGGGATCTGGGATGCAAAACAGAGAGCTTAAATGGAGGACCATCCTGCACATTCACTTTGGGGGGAGGAATGTATTTAGAAATGCAAAACTGAGAGGTGTGGCTCAGGATTCAGTGCAACATTGCAAGGAACCAGGGAGTTGTACCTTAGCATCCCTTCTCTGTCTCTGCAAAAGATCCTGAGGCACACATCAAAATATTTGGGAAAGCAAAATGTTTTGGGGCAGCCTAGCAAAATTGGCTCATCTTGTTCCTCCTGGGCCCAATGCCAGTTGGTCCAGCCAGAAGCAAACACAGTAGAAAGTTAGGTTGCTGGTGGAAAAAAACTAGTGGACAGCCATCTGTGGATTACTATTCAACTTCCTTTTAGAAAGATTATGCTCTTATTAATATCTTTATTTCAAGGTTGCAAACCTCATTGGAACTTGTGCAGAATGTTTTATAATAAGTAAGTAAAAGAATATAATTGGAATTGGGACACTGTGAAAATTCCTTATGCAAAAATGGTTTGGTCTGGACACAATGCTAGAATATCTTGAAGGGGACATCATTTGGACATGATCCAAATATTTTTGAGGAGATTAGAGGTGTGCAAATATCTGTTCTTTATTTTAGGCTTCAGCACCGCTGGAAAGTAAGAAAAACTAACTTCAGCCTTGCAGTCAGGGAAGAGAATCAGAGCAGTCACAGATGAAGGCCAGGAGAGCCTATGACTGACAGCTCCAAAATGGTTTCAAAATATGTGTACCAGTTTATTCTGGAACATTATAGTTGGCCTGGACACTGTATAAGGTAGCAATTTCCTGTGCTGCTCTGGCCTGTCTCAGGCATCTGGCAACCCTACCAAAAGTGTTATCCAACCAGTGATAAGAAAGAGCCTTGGTTATGGGTGAATTGTTACCATTGCCTAATATTCCAACGTTCTCTACTTGAGAAGGCTATTTGTGGAAAAAAAGAAAGACCGGACCATGGGGGCAAATCTGGTTTGCTGCACCAGAAAGAACAGTTGGGCTGCAAAATCCCAAAATAAAACATGAAATAAGTTCTCAGCATGGTACTAGCAGACCCAAGACACTCATATCCTGAAAATACAGGACTGTCCGATCTGAGAAGGGTTCGGCATTTTGGGCCTTGATAGATACATATTGTTACAAAAGCCCACAAATAAGCAGTTTGGAAGCTTCTCTCATTATGAGGGAAATTTAATTGAAGACCTGTCTTTTGAATTAATGTGGGAGCTCTCGTCTTGCCAGACTCTGTCTTCATTCATTTACCGGTATATCCTACTCTTCCTTCAAGGGTGGCCTATATGAGTATACCATCCTGGCACTGACCAGAATGAGACCTCTTTAGCTTTGGCAATGAGCAGCATCCTGCACCCTCAGCCCATTCATTGATCATACTGCTATCAGCAATGATGCAAGCAAGGGAGAGAGTATTGTTATGCCCACATGCCTCATTATAGGATTAACATTCGATTTCTAACTTTGGAGCTTATCCTGTTCATATCCTGGCCACCCCACTTTTCATTCTGTGGCCACATCCACACCACAGATGTAAAGCGCTATGATACTACTTTAAAAGGTAATGGCTTCATCCAAAGAATTCTGGGAACTGTAGTTTCTTAAGGGTGCTGAGACCCCTATTCCCCTACCAGAACTACAGTTCCCAAAGTGATTTAACAACCAATCCCTCTTCACAGGAACTTTGGGAAACACATTATCACAGCACTCTGAGGGGAATAGGGGCCTCTTAACAACTCTCAGCACCCTTAACAAATTACAGCTCCCAGAATTCTTTGGGGGAAGCAATGACTGTTTAAAGTGGTATCAAAGCTCTTTAAAAATATGGTGTGAATGTGGCCATGGCTGTATGTATTTACCACATATTTATATACTTATTTTGCATTATGTATAACTTCCTTTCAGCCAAAATTCTTAAGGTGGTTTACAAAATAACATTCCAAAGCAATTTTAAAAAATTGTGCTGTAGGTAAGAGGGAATGTGGAGATGGGGAAACAGTGTTTCCTTCACACCTGTACCAAATTATGTTTTAATAGGTCTTCAACCCCACCCCCACCCCAAGTTGTCCCCCACCATTGTTTTTAAATCTGTGTTTAATTTAGTGTCGGGTACTACACTTGGTTATAGATATGGTTATTTGCCTGTGATATTGAAAAGCCACTTGAATTTTAAATATTTTAAAGAATCTTCTAACTCGTGCTGCTTTGAAACAAACACACACACACAAACACTGGGAAAGAAACACAACTTCCTCCCTATCCATTTATGCTATCTGGCTGCCCCAGTGCCGATGTCTCAGCTGTAAGCCTGTTTGAGAGGGATTCCTGCAGCTAGTCTAATGTTGGTTAACTCACAGCCCACTCTTCATGGCATTCCGTGGCAAAAGTCCAGTTAATTATGAAGGGGTTGGATTGCACTATAAGCATTTTGAGCACACATTGATGTAGTTCCTTCAGGTTGATTTGGCTTGGCCACACTACACTTGTGGCGATCGGTTAAGGGGTCAAAGATTAATGCATTTTATATAACATGTGCCTCTGCACAAATTTAGAGTTGACAGCTCCTTCCCTCACAAGTCGTAGGACTCAAGGACTACCCTGTCAGGTGGCAGAGAGCTGGTGGTGTATTTATAATTCATCGCTGCCTGGGACTGATGGGAATCTGTCATCTCTCAGACTACTCTGGAAGCTGTTCAGCTAAAGGTTGACAGTGATGCTTGTGGCTTTTCGTTTTTTTAAGAGGGGATGTGGGACTATGGATTCACTTGCATTTCTCAGCTGACAAATGAATCCTATTAAAATTCACACCGTGAAAAGCTGGTGCTCGTAGCAGCAGAAAACACCCAGTTTCTACCTTGTCGTCACTGCACCAGCTTTCAGGAGATGCCTTAGCTAGTGAGTTCATTTTCTATGGCAATCTGGTCCTGCTCTGTACCATATACATTAACTAGTCTGGGTCAAAAAGGCTGCAACACAGAATAAAAATGGATTGCCCCCCCTCCTTAGATCATCTCACTGTAGATGCAGGAGCACTGCAAGCCTTGGGTCTCCACATTGACTAGTTCTGTTTTGATCATGGATTTATCCTGGTCGACTCATTTGGGAGGGATTATGAATTTCAGGGATAAAAGGAAGAGCTATATATAAGCACATGGTCACTGACCTGGGGTAAAGACTATCTAGGAGAGTCATTATCCCAATATACTGGCCCAACAGGTTCATCATGCTGAGATGTCTTCTTCTCTAGACTAGGAGAACTAGCATGCTTATATTTTGCTTTTCTCTGAGACTTTCCCTTAGGCTTGTCCCATCCAACTGCTCTTCCTATCTTTTAACAAACATCTTGGTTGTCTATACCTGGGCACAAATCGGTTATTGGGTGGGGCACAAACACCAGCTGATCAGTTTGTGGTACTGTACTGATTTAATGGAGGCAGCAATATATTCTTGAGCTATTCTTGTGCTTCTCAAAGTCTCCGGGTTAAGGGGATGTCTTTTTATCTGCTTTGATTTAGTAATTGTATGTATTAATATGCTAACAGACTTAAGTGACAGAGAGACAATACTAAAATAAATAAATAAAAATCAAGTCAGCATTTAAAGGATTTTTTTGTGATTTTCCAGGGAATAGGCAAGACAGAGATGTTGAAAGCAATGGAGACATGCTTGTGCCAATTTTAGCTGCCAACAGAGATGACAAAAACATGCAGTACCAGAGTGAGTCATGACAACTGCGAGCACATGGCAGCAGCATGTAAGATACTGCTCCAGAGCAAACCACATTCTAACATGCCAAGGATCACCAACATGGTGCCTGCAGGCACACATGTGCCCACAGAGGTCTCCCTCCTCCGATTGAAGTTTGGCTTGGAAGAAGCATTCTGCTGTAGCCAGTACCAGGGGCGTACCCAGGATTAAAACTAGGGGGGGGGCAATCGGGAGTGGGAGGGTGGTGAGCACGCTGGGGCTGCTGCTGGCATCGGAGCAAGAGCCGAGCCCTTTCCCTTCTAGGCTGTGTCGCCAGTGGGATGCCTGCCTTCCTCGCTTGGCTGCTGCCTGTTTTATCACTTTATAACCATTTAATTTTTTTCTTCTAGGGGGGGGGCAGCTGCCCCATGCTGGGTACACCCATGGCCAGTACAATAGGTTGTGCTGTGTGCTTGGTTGTGGGTTGTGTGGGGGCACCTGCAACAGTTCCCCTGATGTGCAAATGTGACCACAGGACCTCAAAGGCTGGAACCTCTGAGAGGCACACAGTCTGACTTGCTAGTTAGCAGGCAGTAACCATTGAGGAAGAGGAGCTGCATGAATTCATTCCACACAGCCAGGGCTGGCCCAAGACATTTTGGCACCTGAGGAGAACCACAAAATGGCACCCCCCTCCCTGCCATGGAAGAAGGGGTGAGTGAAGATCTACATCAAGAACAAGGGGAGGGGGAAGTAGTAGTAAATATCGACACCGGGATCTGCTGCCCCTGTGGATCCTGCCGCCTGTCTGCTTTTGTTATTTTGGTCTCTCTGAATGCGTAGAACAAAGGCAAGCATTGGAAATCTGTGGATGTGTCACAGAGAAAGATCCTAGCATATTACACCTATTGGGCATACTTTTGGAATCTGTGATGCAATGTGATGGCATATGTGACAGTGTGGGAGGAAAAGTGATGGCTGCTAAAGCAGTGCGATTAGATTACAGCTGCCTGGCAGAGATGAAGGCCAAAAGCAAAACAAAAAAATGTCCCTACCGTGCTGCTGTTAAATTCAGAGGCAGGAGCTGCATTTATATACTCCACAACAGCACTGAAAGATTATGAGTTACAGGGATGGGGAGAGTATGTGGGTGAATTCAATGGGGCTTAGTTTGTTTTTTGGTTAATGTTGTTAATATTGTTTTGTAGATTATGAGTGCTTTAATGGTCACATAAACATAATAAATGAAATGAAATCTGCAGCACTGAACATTTGAGAAGAAGTCAGAAAGCTTACAGCAATATGCCTGCTGTCTGAGTAGAAGTTAATTTGTGTGTGTGTACTTACTGGTATGAATTCATCCCAAATCTTAGAATATCTATCATTTCTCTCTTAAAGCCCCAACATCTAAAGTTTTAAATTACTCAGTGTTTGTTTATACTCAGGTATTTTCTAGCCTTGATCATAGAATCATAGAGTAGGAAGGAACCACAAGGATCACCTAGTCCAGCCCTCTGCAATGCAGGAATCTTTTGCCCAACATGGGGTTCAAACACACATCTCTGAGATTAAGTCTCATGCTCTACTGACTGAGCTATCCCTCCCTTATGAGCTGCAGAAGGAGAGAAAAAGAGAGAAAATATTCACAGTGAGGGTACACAAACATTCATACGCAAACAGTGCACACAAACACGCACAGGGAAACTGGTTTTTTGTTTTGTTACTAAAGGTGGGGGGTTTAAAATACATAGATAGTGTAACATCGATTAGTTGTATTGAAAAGTTCCTTAAAAGCAGACAAAAGCAGAAGCTCAACAACTTTGTTTGGATTTCCACTTAGGGAAATATGGCACCCCTAGGCCAGGCTTCCCCAAACTGCGGCCCTCCAGATGTTTTGGCCTACAACTCCCATGATCCCTAGCTAACAAGACCAGTGGTCGGGGAAGATGGGAATTGTAGTCCAAAACATCTGGAGGGCTGAAGTTTGGGGATGCCTGCCCTAGGCTATATAAAAGATACTCTCCCTCTCTCCTCTGACAAACCCACACAAACATTGTGCAGATTGGAGAGTGCTCTTCCTTAATCACACTGAAAAAAGAAATGGAACAAATCAACCCACCCTTGAGTGATGATTAATCTGCTGCTTCCTGACACTGATTTCAGCTACCGGTTGACCAAGGACTGCTGTTTGTCTTGAACCCTCAGCTTCCTTTCTGATGCAGAGGAATTCCTTTCCAGCACAGGGGTGACTCAAAAACCTAATCATGCATGCAGAAGGTCCCAAATCTCTAGTTGGGGCTAGGAGAGTTTCCTGTCTGAAACTCTGGAAAGCCTCTGCCAGTCATGGGATGAGCACAGGAAGGACTTAGCAGGACAATAATCCCTCACCCATCATTTGTACCCACCATCTGCAAGGCCAGATTTAGGTTTGATGAGGCCCTAAGCTACTGAAGGTAATGGGGCCTTTATACTGTATGTCCAGCTGTTCTTTGTCAACAGCAAATTGTTGCTGTTTTTTGTGTTGAATATATGCTATATAGAAATTTATGGACCTAATAGTTATCTAAAGCCATTTGCACATAACAAAATATGTATTTTATCAAAGTAATTGTTGAACTGAAATACAATTAAGAAGAAATATACTAATAGTGAAATACAATTAAGAAGAAGTATAGTGAAATAATTATTAAGCTCTAACTTAAAATGATTTTTTTATTCATAACAAACTTAATAATGCAAACACTTTTTTCCTTTAATTTTTTTTGGGCCCCCCAAAAGAGTGGGGCCCTAAGCTATAGTCTGTTTAGTTTATATGTAAATCCAGCACTCATCATCTGGTAATCAGAGGTAGACTGCTTGTCAAAATGGAGATGCCATCAAAATTCCTAACTACTGATGCAGGCTTGGTTTTTCACTGTCAAATGAGCACCACCACCACCACATTTCTTAAGTAATGTTTCATTCCGGATTGTTTGAGTTAATGTTCTAATGTGTTGTAATCCACTTTGAGATCCCCCCCCCAATATATATATAAAGTGGTATAGAAATGAAATGAAATAATAATAATAATAATAATAATAATAATAATAATAATCTGCCGCTTCCTGATTCCCTGTAAGAGAAACTCAAATACCAAACAATAAAAAATGGGTTGGATCCAGATTTGCTCATGGTTAAAAGGTAAAGGGACCCCTGACCATTAGGTCCAGTCATGACCGACTCTGGGGTTGCGGCGCCCATCTCGCTTTATTGGCCGAGGGAGCCGGCGTATAGCTTCCAGGTCATGTGGCCAGCATGACAAAGCCACTTCTGGCGAACCAGAGCAGCACACGGAAATGCCGTTTACCTTCCCGCTGTAGCGGTACCTATTTATCTGCTTGCACTTTGACGTGCTTTCGAACTGCTAGGTTGGCAGGAGGTGGGACCGAGCAACGGGAGCTCACCCCGCGGGGATTCGAACCGCCGACCTTCTGATCGGCAAGCCCTAGGCTCTGTGGTTTAACCCACAGCGCCACCCGCGTCCCTCACGGTTAGATAATGCCAATTGAAATAATAACTAATTGAAGTTTCATTGATTTCAGTAGGTCTGATTACAAATCACTCTTTAAAAACAAATACATGCAATAGATGAACAGTCAGCTGTTGCCATGGCCCCACTCCTAGAAACTACTCTGGGCACACGGTTGCTGGTTTCACCTGGTAGAAGAATTTTAGAATTATTGAGTTTTTGCAAGACTTTACATTGTTTCAGTTGTTTGTTTTGATTTTATTTGCCCCCCCCCCAACTTTCTCTCTTTTGTTGCTCTTTGTGTGCAGAGCTGAAAACCTTTTAAGGGTCCTGTTTCCTGGATCATTAACCAGTCTTCTTACTTCTTGGAGCTCACAGATCAGTGTCAGTAGCATCAAAAGACCAGGGCTGTGTATTCACTCAAACTAACTCTGCATCCATTGTGCCCCCAGCGCTGGTTTGGGAACGGATATTGGCCACAATCCATATCTATCTTGTATCTGTCTCCTGTCATTTCATTTGATGCATTCCCCCCTCCAACCAGCTTCAATCTGAATTGAGAAAAAGAATGACTCAGCTGTGCTTTAAGCCAGTAATAGTGATGGAGTATGCAAACAGTCTGTATTGTAACTGGGTGGCACAAAAAACAATAACTTAAAATAGCCCAAAACTTAATTTGGGGGCTCAAAACATAGTGCTGAAGTGCTTCCAAAAAAGCAACTTCGCCTCAGCTCTCAAGATGGTGGTTGTGCTCCCAAGGAGATACAATGCCTGTCCTTTTTCTAATCCTCTGCAGCCCCACAGTCTAGAATCCATGGCTCTTCCAAGGCTCTTCCATCTGTCAGCCCACGCCTCTGTACACGTGGGGCAGGCTGCTTCTGCATTCTCTTTGCACTATGGGCAGGTCAGATTGAAATGCTGACTATAAAAAATTCTCACTAGGTATTTTGGCAAAAGGCACCATAGCTTTGGGTCAGTTTGCAGCATCGTTTTAAGAAACATCTGTTGCTGTCATGTGGCATCCAGTGACATGTTGACTGCATTGAAAAATGGCTGCTTAAAGGTCCAGATTTTGCTCATCAGGGACAATTGGTTTGATATACTTTCTCAACTATAATCACATGTTTCTGATGTGAGACCTTTGATGAGCTGAGCAACAGGACAATGGCATGGTGCAGGTAGAAGAATCAGACATTATTCTAACTCAGGGTTACCAGACGTCCCCATTTCCCGGGGACAGCCGCTGGATTTGTGAATAAGTCCCTGGACAAATTCCATCCCTGGAATGTCCCTGGATTTCATCTAATGTCCCTGGGAAACGCGGCAGCGGCAGTCTCAGCAGCTTGGAGCAGTTGGCTTTGGCTGGCTTCAGGAGCTGCTCGGAAGTCCCCATATGATCAGGGCCGGCTCTAGGGGTAGGCTGGGTGGCGCGGCAAAGCCATGCGGAAGCCGTGCTGCGCCCGCCCACCAGGGCAGGGGCGCCGGAGCAATCTCCGCACCACAGTGCCAGGGCGCCCGACATGCTTGAGATGGCCCTGCATATGATGGTGGTGCAGGGGCTCTAAGATGCAGCTTCCGGGCTGCCTCCGCCTTCCCTGACCCCAGCATCTGAGCTGTGAAGGGAGCCTTCATGCTGCCTATTGGAGCAGCCTCCCAACTCCTACTTGCGTGTAAGTAGGAGCAGGGCGGGGATCTCTCAGCTGTGAAGGGAGGCTTCACACTGCCTATCAGAGCTTGCACGCAAGCAGGAGGGGGCAGGGATCTCTCAGTTAGGCAACGGGAAGCCTCCCTTCCCAGCTGAAGGATCGCCGCTCCCTCCTGCTTGCACGCAAGTAGGAGTTGGGATGGGGCTGCTCCGAAAGGCAGTGTGAAGCCTCGCTTCCCAGCTGAGGGATCCATGGGCGTACCCAGGATCAAAACTAGGGGGGGGCAAGGGGAGGGGCCAAGGCACGGAAGGGGAGGGGGCCACAAAGTGGGCGGGAACAGCGAACTCGCGCTCCGCCGGGCTGTGCCCCTCCCTAGAAGCAGGGCTGGTGGGCAGAGGCGGAGCCCAGCCCAGCGGAGCGCGAGTTCAGCGTTCCCGCCCGCCGCGCCGCGCTCTCTGGTTCCCCGCCGCGCTTGGCCTTGCCAGAGGGCGCGACGGGGAGCTGGAGGGAGGGCGCAGCGCGGCGGGCGGGAATGGCGAACTCGCGCTCCGCCGGGCTGTGCCCCTCCCTAGCAGCAGGGCGGGTGGGCGGAGGCGGAGCCCAGCCCAGCGGAGCGCGAGTTCGGCATTCCCGCCCACCGCGCCGCGCTCCCTGGTTCCCCGCCGCGCTTGGCCTTGCCTGAGGGCGCGCCGGGGAGCTGGAGGGAGGGTGCGGCGCGGTGCTCCGCCTCTGCCCACCAGCCCTGCTTCTAGAGTAGGGCAGCTGCCCTAACTTGCCGCATGGTGGGTACGCCCTTGGAGGGATCCCTGCCCCCTCCTGCTTGCATGCAAGTAGGAATGGGATTGGGGCTGCCGCTCTCAGCCCTCCTTCTCTGCCTTCCATGCCTGACCCACCACACACCGCTTCCCCACCACCACCACCAAAGAACCAACAACTCAGGGGCTGCCCAGGCTCATGGAGAAAGGAGATGGAAGCCTCAGAGTTGGAAATGACCCTGAGGATCATCTAGTCCAACCCCTGCAATGCAGGAATATGCAGCCATCCTGTTTGGGGATTGAACCTTGGTGTTATCAGCACTATGCTGTAATCAACTGAGCTATATTTCATCTGGATCTTATCCTAATTTTGTCATAACAATACTGGGGTCCCTAATGTGGCATCCTTGGGCTTCAACACACTCTCAGAAACCTTATTGATGCTCACCCAGCACTTTTATTCCACCTAAGGGTTTGAGACTGTGTTTTGTTGTTAGCTAGTTGGGAAATTGCCTGTTTTGGGGAACAGGGGTTCTGAGCATTACCAGGTCCCCCCCCCTGTAGAATAGATATTTTGTGGTGCTTATGACAGTTTATTAGACTTCCAAATGTACCTCCAGGCCCCAAAAGGTCATTGCTGATAGTAGCAACACTAAGTACAAGGGGGTTAGAGCACTATATAAACAATACCTTCGCAGCCCCATTGCAGACTATGGGCTTAACGCTATGCAAAAACTTAGTTCTTCTGCATTTGGATTTGTTTCTGTATTCTGTGTACTTTTTGTATAATTGTCACAAACAATTTGTACATATGCCAGCTTAGATCTTTTTGTACCTGCTCCCCCTTCTGTAATTTTTTATTTGCAGATAGAAATGGAGGTTGGAGGAATAAAACAACCCCGTCTCAGACGTATAGCAGCTAAAGTGATAGCTTCATGCTTAGGCTGGCCCTCGTCTTAAAAGTATCTGTTGTGATTTGGAACAGATCAGAATAATGTTTTAAAAAATGTTTACGCAGGTCTTCTTGAGTGAAAAGATGATATGGCAGAATTAGAGAAGATGTCAGGAGGTAACGTATGAAGAGGTTAAAAGACTGTGAGAGTACAAAGGAGAAAATGGTAAACTTGCGCCAAAGGCATTTAAAGCCATATGGACCATAGAACCTTTTTGGTACACCTCTTCAGTTGAAAAGGACCTTATTCCCCACAAAGAGCTCCAGTTCTAGAGTTCCCTGGGAAGAAGGGTTGACCAATAAACCACTGGAAACTGTAGCTCTGTGAGGGGAATAGGGGGTCTTAGAATCATAGAATTGTAGAGTTGAAAGGGATCCTCAAGGGTCATTTAGTCCAACCCCCTGAATTGCAGGAATCTCAGCGAAAGCATCTATGTCAAATGGCTATCCAACTTCTGCTTAAAAATCTCCAAGGAAGGAGAGTCCACAACCTCCTGAGGGAGATCATTCCACTGTTGAACAGCTCTTACTGTCCGAAGGTTCTTCCTGATGTTTCGTCAGAATCTCCTTTCTTGTAACTCGAAGGCATTGGTTTGAGCCCTACCCTGCAGAGCAGTAGAAAACAACTTGTCTTCTAGCAACTCTCAGCACTGGCGCTGAATTGGGGGCTTGCATACTCACAGCGAGGTGGTGTGTGCTTTCTTTAAGAATCCTCTGGCTTTCCCCCTGTGGGAAACTGTGAGGGCTGTTTCCAGCATAATGCTTGGAACTCATGGATAGACTTTTATTTAAAAAAAAACCATCACACAAACTCTTCAGTTTGAGATATTACATGGGGATTAGCAGCTTTCTCAGCTGATTGGTCGAATGCAGACAATGACTGTGCTGGGGAAAAACTGATATGAGAGAGCTTTGCCTTGCTCTTGTTTGCTTCCAGTAGAGTATTATGTGGTGTGGTGGTGCCTTCATGTGGAAACTGGAGGGATATGCAAGACAGAATCTGTGGGAAAGAACTAAGGCAGAGGCACAGAACTTTAATAGTACCATATATTCCGGCGTATAATACGACTGGGCATATAAGACAACCCCCAACTTTCCTAGTTAAAATATAGAGTTTGGGATATACTTGCCGTATAAGAAATACGACCCGGCATATAAGACGACCCCCGACTTTTGAGAAGATTTTCCTGGGTTAAAAAGTCTTATACGCAGGAATATACAGTATGTAATGTGTAATTTTCTCATGAGATAAGAGCTCCACAACTAATTCACCTTGGCAACAACATATGTGGGATTATACATTCAGCATGCTGGAAACTTTACCATTCCCTTGCCTGCTAAAAGTAGGAGAATTGTATACTAAGTTCATATATATCACATGTCAGGAGGTCTTGTGATGGGCCCCTTGGCTCCATCGGGACCTGGCAAGGTTTGGCAACTTCAGATGGACCAAGAGGAGGAAGACAAAGGAGCAGATGGAGGGCTGAAAGACTGGCATCCAGGGGTGTAGGAAAGAGGTTCTCTGTGTGTGACTCTATATGACACACACACACACACACACACACACACACACACACACAGAGAGAGAGAGAGAGAGAGAGAGAGAGAGAGAGAGAGAGAGAGAGAGAGAGAGAGAGAGAAGCAGATTTCATGGCTTTCTCTTCCACCCCTCCAAAGGAGTGCAGAGCCTCATCAGGGAGCAGGGAAGACTTCAACAAGCCAGAGAGAGGGGCTGTTGGTGGTGGTCGAAGGACAGGACAGTGTTGTCACTGAGAGTCAGGCACTGCTGACATGGGTGTGATCAAACACAACTCCTCAGATGCAGCAGGCATGAGTGTGTGCAGCAGATTTACAGGGTGAGAGAGTCCCACAAGTGAGCTCTCCCTGCCTCACCTTTTAAAGCTTGGGAGGAGGGGCATGTCAACTGTTGGGACATCTCTAAAGCTTCCACCCACTGATGCATTTCTTGTCCTGGTCATGGAACCTTGAATTCTGGATCACGTGCTTGCTGCTGGGCCTGCGTGGCTGTTCTCTGCTACTTAGTGTGGGAAGTGGTTTGTCTGTCGGTTTGTTAGTTCTCTCTGTGTTGGGAAGCCTCTTGAGATATTGTCAGAAAACGTGGCACGAAGGGTTCCTGAAGTGGGGGACAGCACTCTTCATCAGCATTTGGGTGCCAGCTGCCATTTTGAATCACAATTGCGGACATAAACCATCTTTTTAAAATGAAGGCTGTTTCCAGAGTGGGTTCCTTGGTTCATTCATATCTGATTTGTCAGTGTGTGCAATAGGCATGTGAGGTGTATGTCTTACACTTTTCACATGTATTTCCCTGTTTCCCATGCACACCAGGGGTGATCCATGATGGAGTTTCCATGCTGTGTGTCCTAGCCCCTTCACTCATTAACTACTCCCCTGCCTTTCACCACCTTTTCCTGTTGTGGGCATGCATTCAGGTATTTCTGTACCTCTGAGTGTACTCCTTTAAATCCACTCCATACAGGAAGTGTGCAAGAGCATAAGAGCAAAAGCTACCAGCCTTTTGTTATCATGTTCCACAATGAGCACAATGGAGGCTTGTGCTTTGGGTGCATGTGTGTGCAGGGGGAAGCCAACATCCATTTTAAATTGAACAATAATAGTAATAGTACTAATAACACACATGTATTATGCAAGACTCTTATTTAATAACACGGAAGTTTTGATAAAAAAAAGTTGTGACAGACACACCAGGGGTCAGCCTCTTAGTGACCCAGCAACCAATCAGAGCCAGTTATAATGCAGCCAATCAGAAGGGACTGGTAAGTGAGAAAATTAGAACTTTACAGTTAAACTGTCAGACAGGAATCAATTGAGGTTGGAAAAGTGCCTAGTTAGGGACCTGGGAGAGATAGGGATTGGGGTTAGCTATGCAAGGCAACCTGGTTTAATTTTCTGAGAGAAAGTAAGAATACTAGAAGGGCCTCGGAGAGCATTGCTGGTGTAGTAATATTAATAGCTAGTGCGGAAAATAGTCCATCCTGAGATGAATTTTAAATAAGAGTACTGAATAAGGTTTTAAAGTTTTCTGTAGAGTGTGTTTGCCTGAAGCTAAGAATTGTGCCTCTCATGCATAACCTCACTGAGTACAATTAAATAAAAAGTCTAGGTTTGTTCCAGAAGTGCCTCATATTTCAAACCACTTGGTGGGAGGAATAAGTGGACACATACTCCACACAAGTAAAACACCTGGTTGTGGTATAATAAAGAAACACTACCACAAACAGTTTCTAACAAGGAGAGTTGAAACTTTTAAACACCCAGAAAATTGGTCATGTTACCCAGCTCCTCCCATCTTAAGTGAGGGAGTCTGTCACAGAGGTCTTGCCAAGACCTTGGTATTGAGTGCATGGGGTGGAGGGAGGCTACATTTATGTACTTTTATTAAAGTCTCCAAGGTAATTTCCACATGTGTTGAGATCTGGAGAAAAGAGCCCCTTCAAATAGTTTCTTCAAATGGGGGTTGTTAAAGTCCTTGAAATCTCACTTTGACAGTTGCTGTTTTTACCATCAAGCTATATGGAAATTTTGTGAAATGCCTAAATACCTTAATAAATTATCTTCCTTGGTTGCTTCCAGACTGAGATTGTCTGCTGTATGCTGCATTTCTGTGATCCCAATACACATTACCTGTTTACTGGGTCTTGCTACTATTGTGGGATACAAAAGTGATCGACAGATTTGTAATAAATGCATATAGACTCTTCCCCCATTCCTCTTCTTTCTGGAGCTAAGCTTGAAATATTGAAAAGAACGACAGCCTTAAGTTTTTATCTTAAACACCATCTAAAGGAAGTAATCAACTGAACTTGGTGAGATTTGTGGGTGGACATGCTCTGATAGAGCAGGCTACTTGTGCCAAGTGCTTGCAGTGATAATAATAATAATAATAATTTTTATTTATACCCCGCCCTTCCCAGTCAAGACCGGGCTCAGGGCGGCTAACAACAAATAATATCAACACAAATATAAAAAAAACAATTCAGTTAAAACAACAGAATAATACAATGTTAAAATTCAATTTTAAAATTAAAAATCTACGAATAAGATAAAACCATTATAAATAAAACCTTAGGGGTTTTGATCTGGTCATATGGATGCTTCAGCATCAGGCGAGGTGGCTACTTCTTTTTGCACATCACACAAAAAAGAAGAAATGCATCAACAAAAACGGACAAAAGAGGACACAGATTTGCATAAAATTAGGATGTGCTAATTTATATGCATAGATCCAAATTTAGAAATAGTTACTATAATTTAAATAGAAATACAATACATCTGTGGGGAAGACAGTAGTCAGGTGACCTGTGCGCCCGCTCAGTCTGCTGTCCAGGTACAAACTGTGGATAATAAATTTCATGGCTTTCCATGGAGGCACAGGTTGCAGCCACAGCTAAGGTGGCATTTTTCCATCTCCGCCGTATCAAGCAGTTGGTCCCTTACCTCTCTCGCCCTGATCTGGCCACAGTGATCCATGTGACGGTCACCTCCAGGCTTGATTATTGTAACTCGCTCTACGCGGGGCTGCCCTTGAAGCTGACCCAGAAACTCCAGCGGGTGCAGAATGCCGCAGCGAGGTTCCTTACGGGGTCCCGACCGCGGGATCACATTCATCCAGTGCTTTACCAGCTGCACTGGCTCCTGGTGGAGTACAGGATCAGGTTTAAGGTGCTGGTTTTGACCTTTAAAGCCCTATGCGGCTGGGACCCTCGTACCTACGGGACCGCCTCTCCTGGTATGCCCCGCGGAGGACCTTAAGGTCCACAAACAACAATATTCTGGAGATCCCGAGCCATAAGATGGCTAGATTGGCCTCTACTAGAGCCAGGGCCTTTTCAGTATTGGCCCCAACATGGTGGAACGCTCTTTCACAGGAGACCATGGCCCTGCGGGATTTGTCATCTTTCCGCAGGGCCTGCAAGACAGAGCTGTTCTGCCTGGGCTTTGGGTTGGATTCAGTCTGACCCCTGTGTTTTCCTCCCTCATGGTTTGTATTTATGGACTACTTAAAATGAGGCTGCATTTAAAATTTTAATATTGTATTTTAATCTGTATTTTAATTAATTGTTTTATTTTCTTTTATGTCTTATTGTAATTTTATTGGTGTTAGCCGCCCTGAGCCTGGTTTAGACTGGGGAGGGCGGGGGTATAAATACAAATTTATTGTTATTATTATTATTAAATCAGAAATAAAAAAATCCTTCCAGTAGCATCTTAGAGACCAACTAAGTTTGTCATAGGTATGAGCTTTTGTGTTCATGCACACTTCTTCAGATACACGAAAGCTCATACCTATGACAAACTCAGTTGGTCTCTAAGGTGCTACTGGAAAGATTTTTTTTATTTTTGTTTTGACTGTGTCAGACCAACACGGCTACCTACCTGTAACTATTAAATCAGAGTTGGACTGCTGAGTCCTTCAGACAGAGGGCATTCTCAAACAGGGGGCTGATCTCTGATGGCTCTTCGGAGAGAGGAGTGTCCTCTGCAAAGTAGGACACACGACCACCCTGTTGTCTTGTTAAACTGCGTTGTATTTGCCTTTCACTTTAAAATAAAATGCATGCTACAATAATGTCACTTTCCGGTTGGCATTCTAGTTCAATAGGTGCTGATCTCTAAATGGCAGCAAGATGGCGACGGAGAATAAGGAAACAGATGATACATGTCGAAAAAGAAGGGCCTGAGCTATAGCTGCCCTATAACAAAGCCTCTTGCCCAGGGAGCCTCAAATGAAATTACTGCACTACACAAGTCTAAGGGTCAAATGACATATGATATGAGATCACTCAACCTCCTGCAGGTTTTTTTTTTTTTAAAAAAGTTTAATAGCAGGCACCTCAGGGCCATTTTTGAAATTAGAACCTGTTCACACAGCCCCTTTGGCTTGTGGCAAACCTGCCCATTTTCATTCTGAGGTCAAAGAGTGCTTATGATAAACCACTTCTGTGAATGGCTCCTAATAATAACAGGCTATTATGGTAGCTATGGTTGTCCAATGGAACCCTCTAAGGGCCAGGTGCCAGAGGACAAACAATGGGGAAGACTGATGCCTTCACACCCTACTTATGGGCTTCCAAGAAGCATTTCTGTGATGCCTCCTGGAAGCAAGGTTCTGAAAACAGATGGATCCTGGGTGCCTGATCCAATTGGGCTTGTCTTCTGTTTTTAGACTAAAAGTTCCCATATCACTTAAACCCTCACAGCAGGAGCATGACTGAAAAATTGGGATCTGAAATTCACGATGAACCACCCACATGCCCACATGCACCTGGGGCAAGCAGGGACAGTTTGTGATTCTTGCCCCAATGACTACTGTACAGTGGTACCTCTAGTTACAAACTTAATTTGTTCCGGAGGTCCGTTCTTAACCTGAAACTGTTCTTAACTAGAGGCGTGCTTTCGCTAATGGGGCCTCTTGCTGCTGCTGCGCCGCTGGAACATGATTTCCCTTCTCATCCTGGGGCAAAGTTCTCAACTCGAGGTAACTCTTCCAGGTTAGCGGAGTTTGTAACCTGAAGCATTTGTAACTCGAGGTACCACTGTATGTCCATTGCCATTTCAGGCACAATAATGTGGCAATGTGCGTGTTGCAAGCACCTACTGGACACTGCCTTGAAAATAAACAATTGTGAGTATTGCAGCCCACCTAAAAAAATCCACACACTACACCATATTCATATGAAAAGTTTCTAAAAGTTGTTAATTTTTTTTAAAAACAGACTGTTTATGAATTACCACCCTGGTCCCTGGCATGAAAACCAACCTATCACCCCACCCCTTTTTTTAAAGGCAAGTGAATAGAAGGTGTTTCTGAAAATGTTTAGCTCTATTTATGTTATTTTAAAAGCGAAGTTGGAATGCATACCCTCTGATATTTTAAAGGATGAATTGCTCTTATCCATTCGTTACTTGAGAACCAGATATTGCATGGCTCAAGGCTAGGAGGGCTATAGTACTAATAATAAAATCCTGTGGTGGTGGTAGATATAATAGAATCATAAAGTTGGAAGGGACCCTAAGGACCATCTAGTCCAACCCCCTGCAATGCAGGAATATGCAGCTGACCCATACAAGGATTGAACCTGCAACCTTGGCATTATCAGCACCATGCTCTAACCAACCAAGCTATCCAGGCAGTGTTAGTATGTTTGTATCACCTGGAACAGGATAAATTCTCTATGCACTGATAACAGCTTCTAGGAACCGGAATCCAAGAAGATAACCAGGTTCCCACAAGAGCCTGGCTCTTCAGCTATAGTTAGCAGCAGACCCACTGTTATCTTTCATCTGGGTGGAGAACCTTATCATTAGGTGTTCTTGGAAAATGAAGGTAATACCAATCTTACAATATATCACAAGTTTTGGCATTCCACTGGTCAAATTCTTTATTTGCTGCCTCCCATGCTTTATAAATTCCATTTCTTTCATTTTCATCAGTGCTGCTATCAGATGTGAGGCCGGCTGCTATTGGTTTCCAGGGGGTGGGGTGGGGAGGTATGGGGGGGGGCTGATACCGGGGAAGTTGGACAGTCACTCACACATCACTCAAAAATAAAAAGAGGACAAAAGAAAACACATTTGCATAAGATACTATATGCTAATATATATATGTGTATAGATACAAAGTTAGAAATAATTACTGTAACTGAGAAAGAAAAGCATCTCATCATAGTGTGGAAGACAGCGACCAAGTGACCTGTGTACCTGCTCAGTCTGCTGCCAAGGTGCGCATGGTTGATGTGCAACTTTCAGACCCCTTCTCTAGAGATGGACAAATCTGTAAATTCTAGTTTTTCTCAGATTCTCATTTTTTTTTTAAAAAAACCTTGAATTCAGTCCTCTCCATTTCTGTAGCAGTTTGCTTTAACAAAAACAAAAACAAAATCCAAAACTCTGCATGAAAAACTAGACCCATTTTGAATATACATTTTGTATGCAGTTTTGCCTAATATACATAGTTTGCAAGCAATTCCCCCTAGCGTACTTCATTTTCCTGAATTATTTCCCACTAATATATGCATTAGTGTGTGCACGCTTCTCTAATATACCCATTTTTTGTATGCATCTTTTGTTTGTTGGAAAACTGCACTACAGAAGTGAGGATTTTGAAGGACAGGTGCATTTTAGTTTGCATAGTGGTTTGGGAAGTGTGAATTAAGTAGTAGGTGCACTTTAAAATATGAATGTAATTTCTTCCCCACCTCTACCCTGCTTTCTCTACTTATGGTTATTTATCTTTAAATCAGGCTTGGATCAGACAGCTCTTCAAATAAAGTAGGACACACAGCCATAATATATGCCAAGCAGGTTAGGGAGGATACCATATTCACTTGGTCAAGGTCACTATTTTCGTCCATAAAAGACTGTAATTAAATTCCACACTCTCCTATGAACTCAATCCCTGTGATTCTTCTGCCTCTCCCATATTTATGAATACCCACAGGACTTCCATGCATGTGAAACTATTGGAAGGCAGTGACTATGACACTGTAAACCTCTCCTTATCATGAGCTGCGCAGAATAATGCAAACAACATTGTGAGTGCAATTCATGGAATTAAAAACTAGTAAAATAAATGTGTAGTGTGCTGCTTGAAAAAACCTAGATGCCATTGCAGTTTCACTACCTTAAGGAAGTGTACGCCCATTAAGAAATGCAGCTAGAATTTTGTTAAGAGAGTCGTTGATATCATAAGAGGTGAATTCATTGCCCTTTCTTCGTGCTGTGTGACTCCGATGCTCCTGAGAGAAGTGAAGCAGCAAAAAACCTTTCTAAGTGAAGAAAACTTGCTCAGTCTCTACAGAGAAGGGGCATATTAGAGCTCTGGTCTGTGTATGTGTGAGAGACGGTCGATGGGGGTGGGGCAGGCTATTTTTACCTAATCTCTTTGCTGAGAGGAAAGTAAGTCAGATGAATATTTTTACTAAAGAGGAGTCTGCTTTCTGGAACTGGGCCTAAGGAAGGGCAGTCCCTCTCTTTTAAGTGACCGACTTTTAAGATATGCCTCTCAAGCTCACTCTCTTCCTTCACTCAATCCTTTCTAATGTTTCTTCATGCTTAATGCTAGCTCAGCTGCAGTAGTTGGGCTACATCTCCCAGGCCCCTGCAGCCTGAGGGATAGTGTTATATTCAACCTCTTTCCTGTCCCCAGGAACTGGATCTGTCAGCAGAGAACAGCTAAAAATACCCTCATTTCCTTTAGAAATCAAGGATGCACATTGCCTGAACCTGGGGCCCACCTCATGAGTGCCTACGGTAATCCTATCAACACATACCTCTTTGGCTATGTTTGCACTACCCCGCCCCATCCACACACAGCCAAGAAACCTAATTCCCTTCACAGAAAATTAACTGTCTGCATAAATCTCTCCTGTACACTTAATTAAGGATGAGTTCTTCCAGTGCTCAAAGTTTTACTAAAGGTACAGTTCTCCTATAGCTCAGCACACCTCTGTTTTTATGAAGGGATGTACTGTCCAACTACCTCCTGGAAAAGACCCTGATGTTGGGAAAGATTGAGGGCACTAGGAGAAGGGGACGACAGAGGACGAGATGGTTGGACAGTGTTCTCGAAGCCACCAACATGAGTCTGACCAAACTGCGGGAGGCAGTGGAAGACAGGAGTGCCTGGTGTGCTCTGGTCCATGGGGTCATGAAGAGTCGGACACGACTAAACAACAACAACTGTCCAACTTAGTCCTACTTAAAGTAGATCTCCTGAAATTAATGTGCTTAAGTTACTCATATTCACTCATTTTAATGGATCTACTCTGAGTAGGATTAACTGTGGCTGCAACCCAAAATAGCCATGGCTTCCCACAAAGAATTCTGGAGGACTGTTAAGGATGATGAGAATTGTTAGGAGACCTCTATTCCCCCCCCCCCGCTACAATACTAATGACTCAAACATGACTCAAACATCCTGGGAAAGTTATATTTCCCCAAATACCTATTACCTGGGATAGTGCCATTGTTGAGTGCTGCAAAAGGAGAAGGTACAGATGTACGGTACCTTCTACATTCTGGTCTCTGGTCCCCTTGGTCTCTGCAGTGCTCCAGTCTCCCAAATTTATACTCTCTGAGCATTGGAATATGACAGGCACCCTTGTCTCTGTGGTCAGCCAGGAGAAGTACCAATGGCATCATCACGTACCACTCTAAGGTATGTCAAAGAGTTGGCAAGCTGTCCTCTTCTATTATTAGCATGAGAAGCACTAGTCCCTGTCATTCCCATGGCTTTGATCCTGTAAACCCATGAATCAATCATCAATCCTGGCAATTAGCCCAAACTGACCTCATGGCCTGGTAAGGTGAGGTTACCTCACTGACTTATGTCCATAGTCAAAAAATAAGCTCATCTTCCATTATATAACACCCATCACATAAACACAGCCTAACAGGCCAAAATATTGTAAGCAAATTCAGGCTCCTATGGAAGCCATCAATAAGGCACCAGGGACATAATTTTTGGATACCACTTATCTCTTCATAATCAAAATACTGTATACTTCTACACATTTCCAACACACATTAACATCAGACTCCTCCTCATTGAGGTGGATTAAAATACTACTTTCCCTCATTGTACAAGAACATTGTGGTTTCCTAGTCTTTGCTGTTCTAAGGCATGGTCCCTTTTTGCACTGGAAACCCATGAAACAGATTTTTTTTTTTTGCAAGGAAGGCAGCCTCTGTTTTTAATTGAATTTCCAGCTCAGTTCCAAACCACAATTTCTTTAGTAAGAGACCATGGTATTTGTAGAAAATCTCATAATGTAGGGCTACAGTCGTAAGGCTTTGACGGAGGTAGGGATTCAAGTCCCTTGTGGCTTCTGCATAATGCCTCATCTTCAAATTCCTGAGTCATGGTTTTCAATCCTTGGTTGTGAGGTTTGGATTTACACATCATGTCTTATGCTAACATATGAGTTTATACACTAGTGAAACAAATATGACAAAAACCAGAATGCTACCTTTTTTTAGTTTGGGGCCAACCCACTCTTTCCCCCTGTCTTCAGTTGCTTAGTGAAGGCTTCAGTGGGGAAGTCTGGGGACTGTTTTTTTGTGGTTGCTAAGCAACTGCAGCCACCTCTTCCCTCTCTGGCATTGTCAAAGTGGCTGACTATATATGGAAGAAAGGGTAATAATGGTTACGAAGATGTCTAACAAGATGTCTAACTTGGGTAGCAGCTAGAGCAGAGATGCCATGGAGGAACCAACAGTTCAAATGTCATGGAGAAATGTAGCTGGGCCCTTACTGCTTTAGAATCATATCCAATGTTTTATTGTTATGTATTATACTGCTTACATGTCAAAGTGGCCTTTGTACACAGGTAGCTGTGGACCTCTCCTAGGTAGTACTTAGCTCTGGTTTTGGGGTTCACCTTCCTGTGTGTTTCATGTTCTTGCATTATTTAGGCTTTAAATGCACAAATATAAAACCAAACAAATTACCGAATTGTTTCCAGAAACTAAATGGAAGCCAGTGCATTTGACTTGCTTGTGCATAACTGCTTAATACAGATATTTTTGCATTTTTTACATTATTTTTCTATTTTTCTATTACTTCACACACTGGTCTCCCTGAAGGAAAGGAAAGACACCAAAATTCAGCCACTCCTAAGGTAGAGCATGTACAGAAATAATTCCCTTCAGGCTTCCAGGCACAGTTGGAATTGGCCGAATCTAACTCTACAAACTGGGGACCCAGGTGGCGCTGTGGGTTAATCCACAGAGTCTAGGGCTTGCTGATCAGAAGGTCGGCGGTTTGAATCCCTGCAACGGGGTGAGCTCCCGTTGCTCGGTCCCAGCTCCTGCCAACCTAGCAGTTCGAAAGCATGTCAAAGTGCAAGTAGATAAATAGGGACCGCTCCGGCGGGAAGGTAAACGGCGTTTCCGTGTGCTGCTCTGGTTCGCCAGAAGCAGCTTTGTCATGCTGGCCACATGACCCGGAAGCTGTCTGCGGACAAACGCCGGCTCCCTCGGCCTATAGAGTGAGATGAGCGCCGCAACCCCAGAGTCGGACACGACTGGACCTGATGGTCAGGGGCCCCTTTACCTTTAACTCTACAAACTGGCTTTGGGCCAAGGATCAGAACAGGTGATATAAGAACAGCTGCAGACCTGGGTCTCTTTTCCTGCTATTTTCTATGGTATCTACTGCAAGCAATGCACCTTATGCTGTCATCACACAGCTGCTGATGTCAGGTAGAGACAATGAGACCCACAGTGCAATGGCCAACATACAGTTGGCCCCAGGAGAAGGAACTGCTTCTTCAACCACCACACAGTCAAACGACGGAATTTGCTGCCACAAGATTTAGTGATTGCCACCAACTTGGATGGCTTTAAAAGGGGTTAGATGAAATCATGTCAATGGGTACTAGTATAATGTCCGGTATCAGAGGATGTCTGAATTGCTGGGGAACATGAGCAGGGAGAATGCTTGGAGGGGAACACCTGGTTATTAGCCGCTGTGAGTACAGGATGATGAACTATATCGGCCTGTGGTCTGATCACGGGGCTCTTACGTTCAAAACCCCAAACCAGGGTTCGCAAAAAGCACTCACAGAAGCGAACGACACATGGAAAGTAAGTCAGCTTCTCATCTAGTTTCAGAAATCCTGTAGCTTGGCTAGAGACCATTTCCTACTAAGGTCTGTCACCATATACCGGTATCTGGCAGGAAACGTTCCCTTTCCTCTTTATCCAATGGCTAAAACTAATCTATGGAGGATTATGCATATAAACTGTGGATTGCAATGCACCTTAAGCATGAATATGACAGGTCATAGTTTCCTGCAAATCAAACTTAAGCTTGCAAACTCCCATCTCATCCGAGGGTTTAAATTGGATTAGTTATTTTTAAACCTCACAGAAGGGGCATTAAAATGTGCTTTTCAAGCGGCCATAAGCAATTCCTGCCGTAGGGCATGGGCTGCTCTGCTACTAATTCCTCTCCCTATCCCTTTAAATAACCCCAAGTGATGAGACAGAAAATAATATGCCAAGGCACAGCAAGGCACTCTACTTGCCTTTGCTGATTGTTGACTTTAGAGAGAATTCAGATTTCACTTGTGGGTGTGGGTGGGGGTTTGTTTTGTTTCACAATCCAGGATTTGCTGTACCACCAGAATTCAGCAGGATATATTTTTTTAAAAAGAAACCAACAACCCTCAGTCCTACCCATAACTCTTTAAAGAGATCATTACTGGAATGAATAGTCTAAAAAGTTGAAGGTAGCATGCAACTCAGTCACCTAAGAATCACCAGGCTGTAAAACCACATACACCAGGCCCTTCCCTTCCCTGTTATATTCTGATCTGAAAACCACTGCTGCCATTGTTAGCTTTGAGCCCCTCCGCTACTCTGAGATTTCTGGCCAAGTTAAGTAGTGGCTCTAGTTTAACTCTTACATTTGATACTTTGGGTTCATCATGCAGTATCTCCTTCCCAAGAAAAGAGCCTCAAGATTTGATATGTGCATTCCTGGCAAAATGTGTCCACATTTGAATACCCACCTTATCCACCCACCTATTTTTATGGGAAAAGTACAACTTTATAAATGTCTGCAATTCTTAGCAAGCTTCTTCCTCCTCCTCTTCTGTGGATTGAATTATTCATTTTTCTTTCCTTTTTAGCTAGACCTAGGCTTGCAGAAATTTTTATTGTGGAGCTGGTGCTACTCAATGGATCCCCCCCCCACAGCAGCCACATGACATTGTCCTCATCAAAAATACCATTCCTCATGGCCCCATTTAATCAGGATTCTATGACAGAGTCTGCCTCTTTTGGGATTGCTAGCTTGCTTCCATAGAAGTTAGCCAAGAGTTAAAATATTCATAAACCCCAGGTTTCAAATAGTTAGCCACTGCTCTAATGGTAACACCTGTTTTCCTCTTAAATGATCTCAAGGCTCAACCCTATATTCACTGGCACTGGACCAAAAGAAGTGAAAGATTTGTTGCCTTCTTGCTGACATGGGATTTCAAAGTGATGCGCTTAACTTTTGCATACAGATCTCAAATCCAGCTTTGCACTCTGCATGCTCCAAGTTCAGGTATACCCCATCACTGCTCACTTTCTCTAGGTTAGTTCTTTCACACTTCCACACTAAGGTGTATGTACTGAATGATTATTTGCTCCTTGCATATTTGTAACTTGGCTGTCTTAAGAGCAGTACACATATACTCTGCCTTTCTTTTCTGTGCAATAAACCAATCTTCTACTTCCTGGTGTGGCAAGTTCTTTATTAGGCATAAGGTTTAAAGGTATACACACATTTTAAATGGATGCACGTCCTGACTCCACGCAAAAGGCTTCATTCCTCTCAAGAGTGCGCATTGGATCGACACATGTGGTGGACACATATGTGGGTTCAGATATGCATCTTTTAACAGTTTCTCATTGTACAGGAGCTTTAGGCAGACAGAAGTGTAAATTACTTTGGCTTACTCCCAGCATATGAGGCAGCCTTGCATCTACTCTGGAGATAATGGGAGGGTTGCATTGATTCTGCTCTCCAGATTTGCGGGAGGGATCCCCGTGTTGTGCTAAGTGGATTTGTCAAACCTGTTTGAAGGGATAGTAGCTCTGTACTGAAATGAATGGAAACTGTAAATCAGAAGTAATGGACATTTCCCACCAGTCTGGCATGATTCAGCCAAAGTTAAGCCCTTTTCAGTTCTGCTTTCAAAGGCTGAAATGTACATTCACTTAATGACTGAGCTCCATGAGTTGTAGCCAACTAAGCCCAACTCAGAGTAGACCAACTGGAATTAATGAATTCAAGTTAGTTATGTCCATTAGTTTCAACGGGTCCTCGTTGTATATGACCAACATCGGATACAACCCAACAAGATTATAAAGGCTGCAATCCAGTCCACTTTCCTGGATGCAAGTCTTGTTGAACGCACCCTTGTTGAACCACCCTTCTGCTTTTCCATTTCCCCCACCGCTTTTTCCCAGGAAAACCTGCTCTTTACTGCTGAATCTGAGCAAATGTCAATCCACAAAAAACTCCATTGACATTTGCTCTAATTCAGCAAAAAGTGGGTTTCTCTGGGTGAAAGTGTTAGGACAAGCAGAAGTGTGGCCAATCCCTGTGAATTACTTCTGAGTAAACAGCCACAGAAGTATACAGCAGAACTGCTTAACATTAATTGCGCTGTGTCCATAATTTTAAAAGAACTTTTGTTGTTGTTGTTGTCACGGTGGGTTAAAATATTATTGGCTCCTTGAGCGGACAGCTGATCATATTTTTATTTTCAAGAAGTAAGGCTATACAGATGTCTTGACAAAACTATCAGGTTAAATGCACTTGTTATCTGTTAGAAATGAAAGTTAACAATAAATAAGTGATTTATGCTGTCAATAACATTATGGAGTGTATAAAATTATATTTCCCTTGCTTTAAACAATAACAAAAATCTACTAGTGGCATTAATATATACAACACAGGTCCTGAAATATATTTAAATTACCTTAGCCAGCAGTGCTCATATTTATTATTATTTTTATATGGAGAAACTATAATAAATAGAAACGTCAAATATTTACAATAAAAGAATACGTGGAATCAGTAGGTGAACACATACATCCAATTTTCATACACAGAGGGGGGGAAGATATTATATACACCCCCTCAAAAAACACCTGGATTTCCTTTGTGTAAGCGATAAGGGGAACATATATTTACTGAATGAAGATAAATTATATGCATGCTGAGGTGATCGGTTGACAGACATTCAGTGGTGTCTCTGAGTTTTGGTTCCCGTTAGTAAATCTGACTTCCGTAAGATCCAATTAATGACATGAAAATATAGGGGCCTGATTTTTTTTTGGATTGTACCTATGTAAGCTGATGATATGGTGATCATTTCAAACAATTTTATATGAACAAGGGGACCTCATCTATACTCTTGCTTCAGTGGGACCTGGAGTCACTGCTTGACACAATCACAAAAGTTGCCCTTGTTTGAAATGGTGTAAATAAAACTCCCTGGCTGCATGAACAATTCTATTGTTCTTCATAGGAGGAAAGGCTTATATGATATTGTTCCTGGTCCGAGTGAGGCTAGGTCCCCCAGCCAGAGCTAGCTTTGCATATGCAATGTGCATGAATGCACATGGCCATGACTGGGGAAGTTCCTGCACCTAGGAGATTGGTGTGCAGAAGAAGCCACTACACTGGGATTTCGTTCTGATACTGCCTTTCTGCTGAGGGAACAGTCGCCAATGCCTTCTGAAGCCACAGGAGCTATTAATGTAGCCTTACAGTCTCTGACTAAAACCTGCTTCATCGATTTAAGGACTACTGCAGTCCCTCCCATGCAATGTAGTGTCCTGAGTGATCTTAGTTAACGATAGAAAGAGGTTTATTTAGAAGTAAAGATGGAATAAAGCATATTAACTCTGGATAATAACAGAGATTGTAGTCCAAAATGCACTTAGGAGGTGGCTGGGGCTGAGGTGTCAAGATGAGTTAAGCTTCCTGTAGTTAACCTGATTAAATCATTGCACAGTGCTGGGTTGCGCTTATTCTACATCACCATTTCTTTGGCAACACACACACACACACACACACACACACACACACACAACCTTAGAGCACAGGATTTCTATAGCTCTGCAAACATTGTGGTCCTGCTTTGAGGAAGAGAATAACTTTTCATCAAGCCTCCGAAAAAAGAGCTTCGTGTCTAAGCAAGTTGTAGCCCACCATATATACGCTGTACAGGAAACTCGCCTCTCACATGAGGGCTTGGTTTCAGCGGTTGTAGGGCGAACCAACTACCTATCTGCTTTGGGGAGGTGTGAGGGCTCTGGCAGTGTCCCAAAGCCCTTCCACCACCTTCTCAAAGCACACCTCCTTCGGCTCTCTGAAGGCTTGCCTGCCTTTGCAAAGGAGGCATGAGGGCTCTGTCAGGGTCCTAGAGTCCTCACTCCTCATTCCCGAAACCTAGTAAGCACTAGCCCAGCTTTATGGAAGATGCAGGGCTCTAGGACCCTACCAGAGCCCTTATGCCTGACGCCTCCTTCCCAAAGCCAGGTGCCTGCCCTGCCTGCCTACTTAGCTTCAGAAAGTTTGCAGGCACAGTGAGGGCTCCGGGATGCTTCCAGAGTCATTGTACAGCCTTCCCAAAGCCAGGTAAGCCTGTGATCGCAGCTTTGTTCAGTTTGTTTGTAGGCAAATAAATAAATAAATAAATGGAGAACGGGTTTTCCCTGCTCTCCATTTCTTTATTTATTTTCCCTCAGCCAGGCTCATGCAAGTAAAATAATAATAAGATGCGAGTTACCCATATTTAGGAAACCCACTTCAGTCAGAAGCCAGGTGGATTATTTTACGATGTGGGGGGGGGGGAGAGAAAAAGGCATGCTTTTGGGTTGGTTGAAAATGTCCTCATCCAGAAACTGATTCCCTCATCAGCCAATTTCTAAAGAAACTGGAACAAAAAGCAGAAGAGGTCAGCTAAGAGCCACCCAAACCAATGCAAGGGACACTTAAGGCAGATGGTGTCACTTAGACAAGATCAATGGCTCAGACAGACAATTTAGTTTGCAATTCCAAGGTCCCCTATGCAGAGCTCTGTATCTGAGTTTCTCTACACCTGATCTGGAGCCCTCATTGCCTCTGAGAGAGTGGAGACTAGATTATTTTCTGTCTTGAGACTCAATGTTGAACCTGATCTACATGTTCACCAATTAAAATGTGGCCAAATCCTCTAATCACCACCACCTCAAACCTGCATCTAATCTCCCGTTTCCCCTCTTTTTAAAAAAGAGATGAAAGGATTTACATGAATACATTTTGTTGCACCTACACATCAAATTTGCTGGATACAATCAATAACCAATAGCTGTTGCTTTTCCTCTGTTACTTATAATACATACACTGTCACTGCCACATATCTCACAATGCCCTATGCCTGACACCACCCCTCTATATTGTACATATTTTGGAATGCCCCTAGATAAGAAGATGAACTCAATGGAGGAAGGTTCTGGTGCAGGGGGAAAGAAGAGCTACATCCTCCTTTCACCTCCGGATGTCAGAGAAGTCAGACAGTTCCTCTGCCTGTTCGACAATCCCGTGAGCCACTTTGGGACTATGGCTCCCAGCTTTAGTGCGGGTTTGGGCATTCCCAGGAAGCCTGCTACCTCTCTCCCCTCTGGTGTTTCGGGAGCTCTCTCTGGCGTCAGGTTCAGGGTGGACTATAATGTCCCCTTGACTAATAGAGGATCTGGGGACTTCATTTGGCTTCTTCTCTGGTTCAAGGGTGAAATCTCCATGTGGGATGGAGGTGCAGAAACTCAGGATAGAACACAGGCTGCCCCAGCTCTGTTCACACTGGGCCTGGACGCTCCGAGTGATGGCCTCTCTAACCTCCTCTCCACAAGCGAGCAAGGTGTTCACTAAATCGACATACGGCCTAGGAGAGAAAAAATAAATCAGAAGAATGGAAGGTTACAGTGAAATGGCAGCTTGAGTAGTTCGGTATACTTCAGGCCTGACCCCCAAAGACAAAGGCAGCCCAGCAGCCCCACACATCCATTCACTGAATTGTGGTTTCCTACAACCCTGTTGTTCGGTCCCAGGACTTTCAGAACAGTTTCGAAAAAGTTTTTTAAAACAACATTAATAATAGAAGTCAGGTTTAAAATAAACAAAAGCACAGCAACAACAAACTCTCAGTGTAAATCACAAAGAAAAGGACTTGGGGCAGATCAAAAGGTTACAGGTAGGTAGCCGTGTTGGTCTGGCGTAGTCGAAGCAAAATAAAAAAAAAATCCTTCCAGCAGCACCTTACGGGACCAACTAAGTTTGTCATTGGTATGAGCTTTCGTGTGCATGCACACTGCTTCAGATACACAGATCAAAAGGTGTTCACCTTGGCGCAGAGAGGTGGTAAGATAGTGGTTCGGAAAATATTAGGCAAGCCTTCCTGGAGAGAAACCTTCCATTGCCAGAGCAGTGCAGCCAGTGGAATTTGCGTGGGTTCTGGTTGTTGGAAATGTTACATGAACCAGTCCCCCCCCAATATTATGAGAATCGCACCAGTTATTGGAGCCATATTAGCCCTCTTCAGATGCTTCTCCCTGAAATTGAGATCACATGGAGAGGCAGAGTGGGGAGAGATGCTCACCCTGTGCCGGCCCCTGTCCCAATCCCATTGATGTGTTGGGGGATGGTGTTAAGTGTGAATGTGTGGTGGTAAGTCTGCCTAAATATGAGTAGGCAGCCACCACGAACTGGAATCCATAGAGGTACAAATTCAACAGGCTTCATGCATCCAGACCTTCCCTTGAGACAGTGGTGGGCTTGTGTCAGATGTAATGGTGGGGCAATGATGTGTGGCTTCAGAAAAGGCTCCTGTGTTAGGAGAACCATATCCGTTTATTGTATTGTTGCCAGGCAGCTGCAGTGTCTTGTTACACATTATTTTTTTCATCTCTGAGAAGTTGAAGACTTCTTGTGAAGTGACTTCTTCCACAAAATGGCTGGTGCCTGGTTCAGACTCCTTCAAAAAGATTGATGAGAGGCAATACTCACCATCTCCTCTGGGTCATTACAATGATGGAACACAGCCTGACCCCATTCTACGTAATTGGCTGATTCTGGTAGAAGAGGGAAATACCCACTGCAATATCAAAATAAGGGATTGTGGGAAATGTTTATCCCATTGAAATTAATGAACATGACTACTGTCTCCCCCTTTCAATGAACACACCTACTTTTTACTCATGAGAGACCACTGAAGGACCGACAGAACATTAAATCTCTTCTTCGTCAGCCTCCTCACTAGTCTGGGTAAAATTCTTAGTTGCCAATGGCAATCAGAGGAGTGGTTAAGGCTGGGATAAACTGTACTATGCATTATGGAGTGGTATAATTCAATGTGGAACAAAGTGCTTTGACTGTTAAAGCTAATGACTGTTAAGTTGTTAGAAACCACAGCAGATGTTTCCTATGGGTATGCTTAGATCAGATCTGAGAGGCAAGCCTATAGCCTTGACAAAATACCTTCAGGGGCAGAGAAGTGTTTCCCCCTAGCTGTTATTTTCAAGTATGACAGCTGGTATTAAACCCAGTTGGCAAACAAATAGTGCTTTTCCTTCACCATTTGTGTTATGAGAATCTGTTTGTAGGTTTGTGGTTGCTCCCTTGTCTCCAGTAGTATTATAACCACCACCAAAAATGGATATACTTTATTACTTGATCATCTAAATACCACTGGCATTTTTGTCAATGGTATATTTTTAACTGCTGTAACATAATATCATACTTATTTGTCCATAGCAGAAGACTTTTAGTTTCTAATGAGCTTAGCTGCATTCCACATCTTTCATACAGACAAGCCATAATATCTGATTTGAGGATCACAAGGAATTTTCTTTTTTAAGTTGTGGCAACCAGTCACGTTGTTCTTGTTTTCACTGATTAAGCTACCTCTCTTCATACTCAAATATCTATATTATTATTTCAGAATGTACGATTTAGATTTGGATTCTGAACTTTCTTTGAGAACTCATTTATTAAAAAGCTCCCAGTCCTCATCTTTAACCATTTAATAATAATAATAATTCATTATTTATACCCCGCCCATCTGGCTGGGTTTCCCCAGCCACTCTGGGCGGCTTCCAACAGAAATATTAAAATACAATAATTTATTAAACATTAAAAGCTTCCCTAAACAGGGCTGCCTTCAGATGTCCTCTAAAAGTCTGGTAGTTGTTTTTCTCTTTGACATATGGTGGGAGGGCGTTCCACGGGGCGGGTGCCACTACTGAGAAGGCCCTCTGCCTGGTTCCCTGTAACTTGGCTTCTCGCAGCGAGGGAACCGCCAGAAGGCCCTCGGCACTGGACCTCAGTGTCCGGGCAGAACGATGGGGGTGGAGACGCTCCTTCAGGTATACTGGACCGAGGCCGTTTAGGGCTTTAAAGGTCAGCACCAACACTTTGAATTGTGCTTGGAAGCTAATGTACTGGGAGCCAATGTAGGTCTTTCAAGACCGGTGTTATGTGGTCTCGGCGGCTGCTCCCAGTCACCAGTCTAGCTGCCGCATTCTGGATTTAGGCTGCAATCATATACTCACATGGAATAAGTACTGCAGCCCTGGCCTCCTTTGGGAAGAAGGGTGGGATGGAAATTTACCAACCTTACCACAGGGTGCAGTCACCCAGTTCCTTATCCATTTGTACCACCTTTGGCTATTATTGGCATGGGGTGTCATGCGTGATCTGGCGCCCAAACAACCTGGCTGTAGACCACAGGATTGTGACTGTTAACATCAAGGTGTGCTAACAATTATATAGCAAAGAAAATTTACAATATTAGTTTAGAAATATCAAAGGTGTTTCTCATTATTGTGGTGCTGACAATTGACACAAAAGAACCTATGAAATGTTTGACTATTCAACATTTGAAATTTTTATTCACCCCCCAAAATAAAAAATAATTCAAGGAGGTTGGCATTTGGTTCCATGGGAGTGAAGATATTAAGGGAATTGATACTTTTCAGCCATTTCCGATAACAATTGGGGAGAAAAAGGCCCCCATTTTGCATCAAACTGTACATCACAATGTTCAATATATTGTGTCTTATGCTAGGCTGGTGGTTCTCTTTTAAAAAGAAAGAATATACTGTAGTTTGAAAAATAATCTTTTCCCTTTACTTCTAAAAGTTCAAGTTTATTTTCACTGGACTATACTACTTCCACAACAGCTCCATTCCTGAACACTACAAAGGTCTCAATCCTGAAGCAGGATTTTGGAGAGAGCTGTTCCGTCATAGTGAATTGCTGTAAACAGTAATTGCTGATTGTTACACTGAGTAACAAATGCTTCCACATTTTAGAGACAAACAGCTGTCAAAGTGGCATTCTTTTAAAAAGCATATCCTGATCCGAATAAGAAGTTGAACTAACACTGATATATCCAACCTAAGACAGGTATTAGGAGTCCGTTTGTTGCCATTCTTGAAGTAGGGGAAATGAGCTTTTAAGAGAAATGAGAAGTAAGTGGAGCGTTTGTACCTATATTTTGGCAGGTTAGATATTAACAGTACGGTCTTTGCCAACCATTCACC
Organism: Zootoca vivipara; assembly: GCF_963506605.1. Lineage (NCBI taxonomy): Eukaryota > Metazoa > Chordata > Lepidosauria > Squamata > Lacertidae > Zootoca > Zootoca vivipara. The sequence continues at coordinate 74,567,891 of NC_083277.1, read as the reverse complement.
AAAAATTGGCCTCACCAGGATTCTGTATGTGTAAAGTTAGAGTATGTTTTGAGGATTTGTGTGTTTGTGAAGCCTGATGTTTCCCCTTATAATATATAAGCCAGTTATGTGAGGATACAATGCACCAACAGGAAGTATTGGGACATAACTAATTAGGGTTCTTTTTGAATGCCAGCACCACCACTCCCTTTTATCTTTTAATTTAAGAAGCAACATATAAAATTTTTTGAAGATACAAGCCTTGATTTCAACTGAAAGGACTGAGCCATGCCATTAATAATATGCACACATTCCTTCCCTATTCCAAACTGTGGACCAGGCTGTGGTCCACACAGTACATGTGAGGCAACCGGACCATCTGCCATCTTCGCACACTTTTATATCTGTGTGAAGGAGGTGTTTAGAAATACGGTAGAGATCCAGAGTAATCAGAGCCATGTTTACAAAAACAAACAAACAAACAAACAATTACCCCACAGATGCTATACCCCAGAATAAAATCTGCCACAGAAGCATTCACAGGATGTCTTTTGGGATAGTTCTCAAGAGGTATGTTTCTGATCTTGGGCACTTAAGTGAAAACCACTAAGAGCAACTAAACAGAGTCAAGAAGCTTCCCTTTGTAAACTGCTTTGATCCCCCCCCCAAATCAGGTGGTGTATACATTTTATGAAATAATAAATAATAAATACACCTGAGGCTGCACAGACATTCTGTGGACGGTTAAGGAACCAGAGCCCATCTATTACAACAGAACAGCTGCACCCAACCCCTCCAGATGTTTGGGACAACTTCCATCATCCCTAACCATTGGCTGTGCCAACTGGAGCTGATGACAGTTGTTGTCCAAAATATCAGGAGGGCAGCTGAAGAAAAAACCAGAACACACTAAATTTAGTGTACTTAGTCCAAATGCAATGTATAATTCAGTCCACAAGTACATCCAAAGAGATACAAGGGATAAATCTGGGAGTGGCAGCCTGGCAAGACACTTGGAAATCCCTTTGCAATGCCATTGCTTTCTTTCTGTGGACTAAGGGCTTATCCACACTAAACTTTAACGCTCCGTGACTGAGCACTGTTTTGTTTTTGCCCCAGGCTTTCCCCAAGCAAAAACCTGCTCTTTAGCATTCAATTGGAGCAAACGTCCATTCGGGTTTCCCATGGATTGCTGTTTGCTGTGATTGAGCTTTAAAGAGCGGGTTTTCATGGGGAAAACTCTGGAGCAAAACAAAAAGGAGGTCAGACACAGAGCTTTAAAGAGCAGTCTGTGCCCTGAAACAGTGGAGGAATTATGGTAAGTGTGGATAAGCCCTCAGGCACCCCGTAGTGTGCTATCCTACTGTACCTGTTCGTTGCCCTCTCTCTCTCAAGGCTCAGCTGCATCATCAAAGCCTACCAGTGGTTTGGAAATGGCCCCCCACGGCATTTCTTTTCCCGCTGGCTGTCCCTACACTCCCAGATCAGTAAAATTAGGGTCTATGCAATTCTGTGAGGATGCACAACAGCAGGATTATCACGACTGGAGCATCCCTGGAGCAACTGGTGATAACACAGAGCAGGCTCCCCTCCCCATCTGAGCTCCCTTGCCACCTCCCACTGCAGTATCCAAGCTCTGACTTACTCGTGCTGCAGCAGGTCTTTGAAGTGAATCATCTCCACAATGACCTGGACGTTCTCCTTGGCTGCTGAGCAGAGGTCGTGCTTCTGGTAGCATTCTCGCTGCAGCTGGAACACCATCTCCTTGATGGCAGGGCACTTGCGGCTGATGCAACTGAACTTGTGCCGTAAGGCATGAGCCTTGCACCGCAGAGCATCTTTAATGAAGGATTTTCCCTGAAGAAAGACCAAAAAAAAAAAAAGCACACCAAGTCTTCATCTCCATGAAGCATGACTTACAGCTGAGTTGCCACCTCTTCTCCGAGAAGCCTTCACAGAGTTACACATCACAGATCATTAAAGGTAAAGGGACCCCTGACCATTAGGTCCAGTTGTGACCGACTTTGGGGTTGCGGCGCTCATCTCGCATTATTGGCTGAGGGAGCCGGCATACAGCTTCCAGGTCATGTGGCCAGCATGACAAAGCCGCTTCTGGCAAACCAGAGCAGCACACGGAAATGGCGTTTACCTTCCCGCTATAGCGGTTCCTATTTATCTACTTGCATTTTGATGTGCTTTCGAACTGCTAGGTTGGCAGGAGCTGGGACCAAGCAACGGGAGCTCACCCCGTCACAGGGATTCGAACCGCCGACCTTCTGATCGGCAAGCCCTAGGCTCTATGGTTTAACCCACAGCGCCACCCGCGTCCCTCACGGTTAGATAATGCCAATTGAAATAATAACTAATTGAAGTTTCATTGATTTCAGTAGCCCTAGGCTCAGTGGTTTAGCGCCAACAGCGCCACCTGGGTCCCAACACAGATCATTAATCACATACAAAAAACCCCTAATGATATGAGGCCTTTCCTGTAAAAAATTGTGTTGCATTTTTATAAATAGGCCTATGAATGTTCTCAGATTACAATACGCTAGTGCAGAAGGTTGTTATGGGGAAAGAATCCCATAACCTGAGCCTATTTAGTTTATTATTTATAAATTGGTGCCTGTGAGATGGCACTAAACGTATGTGGCAATAGTTAGAAAAGGCCAAGTGTGGCTAAGCAATGTTTTCTAGTTACAAGGGCATGGAGATGCAGCACCCTAGACAACCCTCTGCCCCTCCCCACAGCAAAAGTCAACATGTGGTTTTAGTCTTCAGAGACACAGCTTCTCTAGCATAGTCCTGTGTGTTTACTTGACTTCAGTAGTGCTTACTCTCAAGTTCAGGCACCCCCAAACTGCGGCCCTCCAGATGTTTTGGCCTACAACTCCCATGATCCCTAGCTAACAGGTCCAGTGGTCAGGGATGATAGGAATTGTAGTCAAAAACACCTGGAGGGCCGAAGTTTGGGGGTGCCTGCTCAAGTTGGTATACAAAAGAACTGCAGCCTTACAGTGCCACCTAGGCATGTCTACTCAGAACTAAGTCCCTTGAAACCAGTGGGATTTATTCAGTTAAGTATCTGTAGGACTGCAGCCACAACCTGTCATTATCTATTATATACTATAACAAAGGGCCCTTCGTCCTTCATCCTGCCTATCCATGGCAGTCAAGAGAGACCTTCTGTTAGCGTGAAAAAATGCAGCATTCAGCATGTCACAATAGCATTATGACATTAGTAGAAGTTGGAGGGCACACCTTCTACTCTGAAACTTCCAAAAAGGCCTAGTAAGAAGGGTTAGATTTTGAAGATAAAAAATGCCTCATAGATATGCACACTGCATACTATACGATCTCTTATCCTTATTCTGCCCTCTTTTTCTGCCATTTGGTTTGAAGCCCAGTCATGCTTCAATGGTGTTACAATTCTTTGGATAATTGGTCAGCAATTCTTCTCCTTGGTGAATGACAGGCAGCTGGAAATCCTCCTACATTCTTCCCATTCCTTAACGTTTCAGGTCATCCGAGCTGATGAGCATTTCATGTTCTGTGCACCATATAGGGCAAACACTCTTTTAAAAATTTGACTCAAATTTTATAGTAACAATCATAGCAGTTGAGTGTGAGAACGCAAGTTCCTTTGGTTTGGGAGGGCATTTGAAGGGGTGTGTGTGGATGGTCTTTGCTGAGTAGTGCACCAATATTCCGTATATTATTTTCATTTTGTAACTGCTAAAGCTATACCTAGAAGATTCAATACTTGAAGCAATTCAACATAATCTAATTCAACCTGCATGGGCATCAAGGGAGCTGGGGAATGTGGAGAATTATGTGGAGAATTATGGCTATGGACCATAATGGGAATACTATTGTACAAAATGTGTCAAGTATTGTAATATAAAATGAGCATTTTGTTTTACGTTCTTAAAAAAAATATCAAGGGAAAGGTTTTTCAAAGGTGTCTCAGTATTAGGGAATGGGTGATAGATTCCTATTCATTTGAAAGGAAGCAGACATCCTTACATGTCTGAAGAAGCAGCTTAAACATTTCTAGAAAGATTTGTTTTCAAGTCCAAAGTGAGGAGTAGCCTTGTAGCTCAGCTGCACAGAACACCTTTGTCTGCAAGACAGCTCTCCTCCCTACCCACGCTAGGGGTTGAAATCTTTACACATAAATATGTGTGTGTGTGTGTGTTCTGTAAACTGCCTCGTCAAGCCAAATGCCACTGACCCATCGTAATGTGCTCCTTCCCTCTTTCACTGAAATTGGAGAGCAGCTGTACAAGACATAATAACAGGATGCTTCAACGATGTACAAATGGTTTGGAGAGAAAAGGTCCCAAACCCAGGCAAAGCAGCTGCAGACATCCCCAAATGAATAAACCGCAAGACAAAAAAGCAGGCACCCCCTGGAAAAAAAGGCAATGGAACAAGCCAACTCCCCACTCAGTTTAAAAAACAGGGTGCCCATGGTTGCCATGTTGGGAACCCAGGCACTAAAAGGATGACTAATGGAATTATTTAATTATTGACTCTGCAGGAGGTTCTGCTTGCCTCAAGTGCCAAACTGTTTTGAACTAGGGCTGTTCACTAGCCGTACTTAGACTTGTGCAGTCTGCAGATCCAGGCTGCGATTAAAATAAATCCTGTGTGTAAGGAAGAGCCATGCATGAAGCTAGAAGGATATTTAGATGCTGTGTCATAACAATCTCCACTACTTGAGGGGCAACCGCTTTAAAAAACTGGCTTTTATCTTTTTGGCAATGTGAAATGCTCTTCTATATGGGCATATCAGTGCAGACTTTGATTCCTGGGCTAAGCAAGCAATTGGTAATGGAGGTATGTTGAAGGATGCTAGGTTCTAGAACCTCAAGTCAAGAACATTACAGTGCAAGTTAACATCTGAGTGAAGTGCCACCGAGTTCAATGAGGTCTACTCCTAAGCAAGTGGGTTTGGGAATACACACCCATTGCATTAAACAAAGATTACTTCTGAGCCACTGCACAGTCTGTTTTTTCAAACAAGTGCCCCCATACTGTTTCACCTAGCATGCTGTGGAATCTCCGTATGGTGTTTTTCTTCAGCTGGTGGGACTTGAAGTGGACATGCAGTACATATATTGGGCTACTAAGAAGGAGTGACAAGTGTGTGTGTGTGTAAGGCAAGATGTAAGTTTAATAAGAGACTTTATGAATGAACCTTCTGTGCTACCGTATGAACACCCCCTATTCCAAAGGTGTTTCAGACTGGTTCATTTTTGCTGAAAGCAGAAAATGTGATGAGAAAACAGAACAAAACAAAATCTAACAAAACTCTGCACTGTTTATTTCTGCAGCTTTTGCAGCTCATAGGCTGATTTGTCAGTTACCTTTCCTTGTACTTTTAGGTCCAGTTATGCTTACCTGGGCATCAAATTTTCCAGCATTGTGGAGGAACGTCATGCAGATCTCATGTAAGCCTCGGATCTCACAGGAGTTGTTTTCAAAGCACTCAAATACACTGCACCCCACATCACCAGCATTGACCAGACAGTGCTGGATTTCAGCTGAAAATGAACACCCGTCACAATAAATGTTTAAAACCGGAAACATAGAAGGTGGAGGTTTTGATTTGCTAAGAGCATCATCATTTCAAGAAAAAGGGGAGAAAGTGCATGAGCCACACATTAACTGCCCTTGCCTTGCACAGAAATTAAGAGACAAGCTTTTAGTTACAGAAATGCAAAGTCAGTGTTTGGTGTTCCCAATCCACTCAGAGCCATTGTCTCATGTGGCAAATCTGATCCACAGAGCTCTTAAAGCAATATTCGCAACAAGGTTTCCAAGATTTTTGCACCTGAAGATATTGAGAAAGGGAATCGTCAAGATTGCTGAACAAGTGCCTTGATTATTGTTTTATGGTTGGGCCCATCTCCCCCAGATTACTGAAGTCAATTACAAAACTCCTACCGGTAATATAGCTACAGGAAGAAAGAGTCTTTTTGCTACAAGCTTTTGCTGTATGTACTGCCATTTACCATCCCCCAATATTCATTACACATTTGCAATTCAGTTGTGCACACGTTTACTTGGAAGCAAATACTGTACTACTGTGTTAAATGGGGCAAGTATATATTCCACTGAAACCCAATGCAGCTACTATAGGACAATGTACACACTCATGCATGCAACAGTAAAACCAGCCAGCTTTTCCTTCCATGATTTGTGCAGATTAAAAAAAATGCCAGTAAACTTCAAATACTGATAGTGTGTTAATATGTGTGTGTGTGTACTGACTCAGATACTGAGAAGTCTAAAAAAATGCAAATCAAATAGCACCGTGACATTTTAAGTAAAAGGGAAATGTTTTGAGTGCCATATAGACAGCCATTGCCCTAGTACACATTTATGTATCACTCTTTGCAAGCTTTTCCCAGCCTTTCTCGTCTGCCCTGGCAGCTCAAGTCACAGATCCTTTGATTTTCGTTTTATATTGCATACACTGCTTCCAGGTTTTCTCCAATGATGAAGCAGTTTATAAACAATATAATTAAAATACATACATGAAAGAAAATGGGTGTTCCTTAAAAGGGCACACAGAAGCCAAGCTAAGAGAGAGGGATCCTAGTTAAGCAAAATAAATAACAATCAGGTAGGAATTCCTCCTTTTTTAAAACACTGATTGGACAAAGGGCCAGAAGACCCAGAGCAGGATTTTGCAGCTACATCTCCTGAATTTCCATCTCAAGGAAGCCTCACTGTATTGAATTCTATAGACACAGGAGAAGCTGTGCAAAGCAGATGGGGAAAAGGGGCTCTTTGTCCAACATTGTGTAAGTATGCAGCTAGGGTGTGTGTGTCTGTGTGTGTAGTGTAGGCGGCCAGCTGTGCTTGTGTTGGGTAGGATGCAAATGCGGTTCCAATCACACGTCCTGGCCTCAGTGTGCAGAGAATTGCACAGATCTATGATTCATATGTGGCACTTTGGCATTCCTGAATGTGTGTGTTTTAATCAAAGCTTTGCAGCAGCCAGTTCCACTACAGTTAAACCTGGGGAGAACTGGAGGGTGTGTGTGTGCTGCTTCCCCGTTTCTTTCAATGCATGCCTGGCAGGTTTCCTCCAAGGAAACTGCACTGCATTGAGACTTATGGACCACTATGCATTAAAAAGATCACGCGCACCCCCCCCCCCCAAAAGAGGGAAGACGGAAAAGGAGAGGAAACCCCCTGTGGTGAATTGCATCACTGCACGCCTCTCCTGGCAGGAAAAAGAGAGAGAGAAAGACTCAGCAGTTCTACTTAGGTCTGCACGTTCCAAGTGCTCTTTTTCTTTCTCAATCGGCTCCTAAACCTGCGCCCAGGAAGCATCCTTTGTACCAGCAATGCTTTTCCCCCTGTGTTTCCTACCCGCCTCCCCTTTAAGACTTTTGCCTCCGGAATCTTGCTGAAAATTAAAGGATGGGAGAGAGCTGACCAGTATGGAACGTGCAAAGACACGCAAAGGACTAGTCATTAAAATCTTTTTATAGCAAAAGAAAAAAAAAGAGTGAGCAAGCGCGAGCAAGCACGTATTCTCCTCGGCTTATAATTACTACCTGGTCTAACTTTCACTCTGGTCCTCCCCGTCTTCTGCCTGCGATGAGCTCCTTTTGCCTTACTTAGATGGCAGCACAGCTCGGGGGTCTGCAGTTCCAACAGGGGAACAAGCACGTGCGCTTCCAAACTAAAGGAAGCATTTTTATTTTCTAAAAAAAAAAACGATTTCTGCTTCCTCCCTGCGATGCTCATCGCCGTGCCTCTTTTGAGCCTTTTACGCTGCACAGAACGCAACACCCCGAGAGCCAATTCCCCGAACTTAAAATGCCGGTTTACTTCCCTTCCGAGTTTAGACTCACATGCCGATACGGTTTGATGATATTGGAAAGGAAGCCCAACATACCTGTGTTTTGCAAAGACAGGCGCCCTTTTTGCTGAGGCGCTCTATTATCTTGGGCACCATCCGGAGGGTTGGTGGCTTCCGTGCCCACCACCGGATCCAAGCTTGCAAAGACCAAAGCCAGGGTCACGAATTTCCCTAACCACTCTGCAGCATGCATGGCCCCGATGTCTACGCCAACAGCACTAACCAAAGGAGAGCTCGCCCTCTCTCTCTCTCTCTCTCTCTCTCACACACACACACACTTCTTTGCAAGAAAAAAAGTGTGCGCGCAGCGTGGGGTGATCAAGACGAGATATCCCGGATCTTTCCCAAGCCTCGCTCGGAGCGTGCGATCGGCGCTGGTACAAGTGCGAGAAGTGGCCAGGAAAGGGAACGGATGGTGCCTCAAATATCCCTCAAAGCTCCGGTGTCACTTGAATGAAGGAGTCGAGCAGATGTTGTCCGCCAAGCCGACCAACCGGAGCATCTCTTTCACTCTGACACCACGCTCGGGGGGCGTGGCCTGCGCTCAACTACTACACACTCCAGCGAGCAACTCTGGAGATCTCGGGACAGGAAAGTCGCTGCAAAGTGCAGCAGGTTGCAAAAGCATGCACCGGCGAGCGTGGTCCAGCGAGCGGATCGCGCTCCAGCCTTCCTGCGCGTTGCAGCGTCCTCACATTCCCAATGCGGAGCGCTTATTTGCTCGGTCGTTAGGAAGTCGATTAAAGGGGAAAAGGCGACGCTAAGAATCAAAAGCGTGGCTCTGCAAGGGCAGTCGCTTGCAAGCAGCAGCGGCGGGAAAAGGGAAGCTCTTGCAGGCGATGCGGACGGTGGTGCTTGCAAGACTCGCGCTGCTAACTAGGGGGAGGGGGGGATTGCATGAGTAGTTTGGAAATCGGGCCAGGTCGTTTCCGTGATGAATTTAGCGATACCTTTTGCTAAGCACCAACAAGACTCGCTCTCTGCCTGCCTGCCTGCCTGGCACTGTGCAAGCGCGTCTACGGTATGTATGGCACACGCGGCAATCGAGCGGAGCCAGCGAGTGGCCTGCGAAGATCGGATTTCGAGTAGGCGACCTAGACGGAGCCATGTGCTTTTGCAGCCAGGGGTGCCCAGGGCGTCGCCAATCTACACGTGTTCCTTCGGAAGCGGGTGGGGGGCGGCGGGCATGGCAGGGAGCTTATCTGATATCCGGTGTAGCACCTGAACCCGAACAAAAGGACACTTTCGCCTTTTGGATCGAAGAACCCCCGTTGCATGCTGCGGTTAATATTTGCATTTTAGAGCAGTACTTTATTAATCTTGGCTCGTTTTCTTCCTACATGTCACACAGAGCAGTTTATAATGGTGGTGGTGGGGAACCCGTACTGCCCTCTCTCCCCTTTAAAAAATAAAACATGATACATAGATTTGGACCCTAATACCAAGTGGAGGTGGGGGGATTCAAATGGAAAGTTTGGTTTTATTGTGCGCCCCCCCCCCACTATGGAACCGTCTCCATCCTCAACCTTAGCGCACGCCTTGCCTTTCGCCCAGATTTTGGGGGATATTTGGGGGTGGGGTGGGGGAGAAGCGGCGATCCTTTTCTTGTGTAACCCCACCGCAGTCGTTGCATCATCTGGTTGCTGTGCCTCAGCCCTCATCCACAGCCCGATCCTCCCGCATTCCTTCCCATCCGCATTGAGAGGCGCAGATTCTGGGGCAAGGCAGCCCGCCCTCCCCGGTGGCGCGTTCGGGATTCCCACCTAAAGCCTTCCGGCAGCAGCTGCTTTCCTTAAGGAAGGCGATGGAAGCCTTCAGCAGGTGACGATGGGGTGTGTGTGTGCCAGGGATCGGGGTGGCTCCTCTTCCTTCCTTCCTTCCTCTCCCCCTCCCACCCCCCACGCCCCGCTGCAGCAATCGCTTTCAGAGGTTTCATCAGGCAGACGCCGCCAATCTGCAACTTCTCCCCTCCGGCCTTCCAGTGGAGGAGAGCCGCGGAGTGCCCGGGTCCTGTCTGGCTGCTGTAATGCAGGCAGCAGCAGCAGCAGCAGCAGGCGGGCGGGCGGACCCTTCAGACTTCGCCAGGGACAGCCGGCTTGCCGGAGGAGGGGCGCGGTGAGGAATGTCTCCAGCTGTTGCTGCTGCTGCTGCGATCCCCTTGCTCCCAGCTGTCAAAATGCACTTGAGAAAATCCACTCTCACCTCCTGAAGTGGAGGGGAGCCCCTGGGAGGAAGACGTGACACTCCGCGGCACAGCCATGGAGGACCCTGTCACCCTTCCCTCATCTCCGCTCCGGCGCGCACACACCGACCCCCCCCCCCTCCAAGCCCCGGCGCGCGGCTTTCAGCTCCTCTTCCACAAACCTCTCTGCCTTTCCGTACAAAGCATCGGGTGGTGTCGTCGAAGTGTCTTTGTTAAGGTTTCTGGAGGCCAAGCTGTGGTGGAGGAATAAGAAGGGTAAGGGAAAATTCAGGGACATTCACGAAGGAGGTGTGTAGGTAGGGAATGTATTTATTAAGAGCCTTATAGCCAACGAATTCTCCAAATGTGGATCTTTATTTATTTGTCAAGACTTAGGCTGCCCCACCTTTTATCCAAGGAGCTCAAGGTGGCAAGACTCACTTCTCAACCCCCACCCCTGTTTTAACCTCACAACAACCTTGTGAGGTAGGTTAGGCGGAGAGATAGCAACTGGCCCAAGGTCATCCAGCAGGACAGCGCTGGTCTTTTTGAATTACCTGTTCTAGGACCTTTCCTGGTATCGATTGGTCGTTACCTGGTTCTTCTTCTTTTTTTCCCTTTTGGAAAATGGGGACAACATTTACTCACCTGCAGTCTGTAGGGACCTCACTTGGTCTCCAAGAATTCTCAAAGATTATAGACAGAGGCTCTGAGATCACAACCACAAGTTTCTTTGATACCCTTGGGTGCACCTCATCAGGCCCTGGAGATCTGAATTCATTTAAAGTAGTTAGGCGTTCACCTCCTTTCTTATATTGGGCTGCAGCTCCTTCCTTACATCATTTATTCTGTCATCACCAGGTTGGGCATTGCTTTCCTTTGGGGTGAAGATATGTATCCCCCCCAATACATATACCCACTTATATATTCTCATACTTCAGGGTACTCCAGGTACCATGAGGTGTTGGTAGCCAATGGCACCAGCTTCCCATGCCCCTCATCAGGAAAGGTTAGGCAAGTGGCAAAGCAAGGGAGTTGCTACAGTGAGGGAGAAGCAGCTGAGGGCACTCTTGCAGCTGCAGTTGCAGTTTTGAGCACTCCTGAGGATCCCGGAAGGGCTGCAAGGTTTCAGAAATGACTGTACATTTTTTAGTGACCAGCTCTAGGCTCGGGATCCAACTTAAAGGGCCAAATTCAACTGAGTGGTCCCATTGGAGGAAGAGCAGCTAGCACAACAGGGCTCCCCCCATCTCTGTCATCAAAATGGCTCAGGTGTGTGTCTCAGGAGAAGCCCCACAACAGCACACAAGGGAGGAGAGGGGAGATTGTTCTGGGGGCCAAGCAGAAATGCCTGCGATGACAGATTCCTGCCACTGAAAGCAAAAAGTGGACAAAACATATACTGTATACTGTAGCAGCCCTGGTTAGAGCGAGGGAACCCCATGGTGCTTTGTCATTTGGAACTACATACAATGTGAAGTCCAGTTTGCATTTTCTGCCTTTCAATGAATTTTAAATAGTATTAGTCTAGACCAGTGAACAGTAGATTCCACCTTCCTTTGCTTTCTGTTAGTAAAACAGGCCTTGGCTGACAGTTTCTGTCAAGAAGCTGTGGATTATTTTGGGCTGATTTAAATGTGCAGAACAAGCATATTGATGACACCCCCCTACGACCGAATGACTACAGGCTGCAGTTTCCCCCATGTTTAAAAAACAACAGGGTTGGATGAACCATTAAGCAAAATAAGCATGTGCTTAGGGCATCAAGGGAAGGGGGCACTACTGGAATTTTCCATTGCCAAATTCTTAACATTCGTGGTCACAAATTGCTTAGCTGAGCGTTCCTTTTCTCAGCTGAAGTATATTAAAAAATCCCAACAGAACAACTATGCAACAAGGCAGGCTGGATGCTGTATCTACTAAGCATAGAAGCAGATGTGTTATGTAAGGTTAGTTTTCAGGATCTGATCAAAGACTGCAATTACAAAAAGTAGGGGAATTATTTTCAAGTATAAATAAAGTGGAAGTATACAAAAATAAACATTATTTTCATCTTACTGTAGATTTTTTCATTTTAAAAATAAAATTATATTTTACAGTTTATTATTGTGTATATATATATATATATATATATATATATATATATATATATATATATATGGGGGCATCCAAATCTTTCAAGTGCTTAGGGCCTCTAAAGGTCCAGCCCTTTTAAAATAACAACAACACCGATCATCTCTGCTTGTGGAAAGCTAACATGGCAGAGAGAATTTAAGTTTAGTGTTTTCCCCCATCTACATGTAGTGAGTTTTTTGTTTTACACAACTGGCGCATTCAAACACACAATCCCCTTTGCATTCTAAAGCAGTGCCTTTCCGGAGAGATGTCTTCCTCCATGTGCTATTTTTGCATGTTTGAATTGGACCTCACTTCAGCTCTCATGAGAGCCCAAATCTACTCAGAATCTCTTCTCACAGAATTCTCCAGGGGCCAGGTCAAGATGCAATTCTTATTCTGGAGGCACTGGAAGCAATAGGCAAGCATTTCTAGATACGTGAACCAATGAATACAGCCTAAAGTAGAAGGGAAGCATGAAAATCTGCGATGGGGACATGCTTTGCACCCATCAGAGTACTCCAGACTCACACTTCTGACTTGCTTTTAGTGATGTATTTAGCCCCCAAAATGCCTTTAGTCTCAGAGACTTTACATGTCTGGTCCTAAATAAGTGCTGAAAATATTCCACAGTAGAGCATGATGTTCTAGCTAGTTTGTGTTCCCCAGGGTGCTTTTGTGCTTGGACACCAGTGTAGATGTTCCAGCCGTAGGGACCAGATAGTTCAGATATCAAAGCCAAAGCATACTTTATGCCCTCTCCCTTTTGTCTGGACTGTCTTTTGCCTTTTAGGGGATATGTGTTAGTTTCCCAGTGTTCAGAGCTGTTGGAAAGAAGCAGGAGGGAGCCAGGTTTAATTGCTACTTGAGGAATTATTGTGCGCGGAACTAATGCATAAATGCACAAGCCTGGAGGTTAGTGAGGGATACCATTTAGAGCAGCCTTCACTAACCTGCCACCCTCCAGATGTTTTTGGACTGCAGCTCACATCACTGGTGTGCTGGCTGAGGCTGATAGGAGTCGCCACCCAAAACATCTGGAGGGCAGCAGGTTGACGAAGTCTAATTTAGAAGGGTGCATGTCTGACACCTCTTCCTTCTCACTTCAGACCGCATGTGCTTGCTTGTCAAGAGTGTTTCTCTGGCAAGGAAATGGATTTAGCAGTTGTGCTTGAGTGGGTCAAACCAAACAAATGAACCGAAACAGCAGCAGTCTGACCTCTGCTGATAGCATTGCTATAGCTATTAGGAAGTATTAAAAATAATAATAACCACAGCATTATTACCATTTTATGCAAGGGTGGGTCTTCTGATCTTTGTGAGCATTTCTGGGCATCACCTGCATATCGATGCCACTGCACTTCAAAGCTCCAGACACCCTTCCTTCCGCAGCAGATTCATGGACATGTTAAAGAGAGCAGGGGACATGCTGGTGACGGACTCATGATAGCACCCTGCAAGCCAAAGGCCACCAAGTAGAACAGAAATCCCCCAGCACCACCTTTGGGAACATACTTTTCAGGAAGGCCTAGAGGCACCACAAAAACAGCACAAAGAGATCCAGGAGAATCAGCAAGGTCATCCTCCGCTGTCCATTCCTCAGCATTCACCATGGTAACCAAGGCAGTCAGCTCCAGAAATGAATTTAGCATGAGTAAGTCCTGTTTTAAAAGGGAAGTAGGAATGCTTTCTCCTTTAAGCTTTGCAGGTTTAGACACCCCCTCGGATAGCTTCAAAAGGGGATTGGAAAAGTCCACGGAGGATAAGGCTGTCCATTGCCACTTCTTCCAGTATTGGAGGCAGTATACCCATGAATCCGGCCCTTTAACTTCCATCTCTTGTGATAGGCCTCAAGTACTTCTGAATTCTAACCCAGCTATAAATGCAGATTTCCACATGTTTTCCTTTTTCCACAGCTTTCACAACACAAACTTCAAAATGTGATGGCAGCCACCAATTTAGATCACTTTAAAGAAGCTTTGACAAATTCATGGAGAACAAACCTGCCAATGGTTTGCAGTCATGATGGTTGCATACTACTAGGGACTCAGCTATACAGCCGCAAATAAAATGTTTTAAGTGTGTTGTAAAGTGCATTATCCTGCCAACCTAGCAGTTCGAAAGCACGTCAAAATGCAAGTAGATAAATAGGAACCGCTACAGCGGGAAGGTAAACGGCGTTTCCATGTGCTGTTCTGGTTTGCCAGAAGCGGCTTTGTCATGCTGGCCACATGACCTGGAAGCTATACGCCGGCTCCCTTGGCCAATAATGCGAGATGAGCGTGCAACCCCAGAGTCGGACACGACTGGACCTAATGGTCAGGGGTCCCTTTACCTTTACCTAAAGTGCATTATACAAATGTGACACTAGATGGCGATAGCGAGCTATAGCAAATTCAATATCTTTTTTCAAAACGTTTTATTTTTTTAAAATCATTTTCGCAGCGTTTTTTTATATGTGTCTAGATTCCACCTAGGATCACAGGCACTATGCATCTGAATACCAGTCCCTGGGGAGCAACAGCAGGCAAGGCCTACAGCTCCTATGATCTGCCTCGAGTTTCCTGGAGGTATCTGATCGGCCACAGTGGGATGCTGGATCCAGTGTAGCCTATTGGTTAGAGTGTTGGACTAGGACCTAAAAATTACCAGGCAAACTTAGGCCTGTCACAATCTCTCAGCCTAACCTACCCCATAGAGTTCTTGTATGTCACCTTGAGCTCCTTAGAGGAAAGGAGGCCTATACTTATATTAAGGGCATAAATAAGCCTTTGGTCTGATCTAGCAGGGCTATTCTTATGGGAAATTGGTCTCCTACAGAATTTCAGTTCCTTATAGTTTAAATCTGGGTCATTTTTGGCAGATCTTCAGGAATATGCATACTGTATAGAACTGTGAACATTTTGACACTACTTGGAAAAGAAGGACAGTAAGTACCTGTGAGGCATAGCAGAGTTCCAAAACTCCCCTTTGAAGCTCTGTAGAATAAATGGCTCCCTGGGGATGATACAAGCAGTGGTGTTCTCAGTTAATTTTAGACCATTAAATTGGGAGGAGGGTGCTTGTCTTTAGATGGTAATGTGTGTTACTTCAACAAACTGAGTCAGGTGGACAAGAAACTGAATCAGCAACCCTCTTTGACCTATTTTTTTTTAAAAAAAGTATTTGAAATTCAAAACTATTACAATAAATGGGAGGAAAACTTTATTTTTAGGTGACTATAAAATGAGGAAAATAAAACTAATGCTATGGAAGAAATAGCAGTAGGAATGATATTTTAAATGGCTCAAACACCTTTTTTCCCCCTCTGGTTTTATGAAAAGGTCAAGTATTTGAAAAATCGTCTCGGTGAGGAGTTATTTTCTGATTTTATAAGAAAGGCCTATTTGGTTGATAAAATATGAACTGTTTGAAAGATTTATAGGTGTCAGAAATCCTGCCTAGCTTTTTATATTTACAACAGCCACAATGTGATATTTTAAAAACTGGTATTTACTCATGTAATCATTTCCTTTTTATGTAGGACGTGAAGAAGAGTTTGGATTTGATATCCCGCTTTATCACTACCCGAAGGAGTCTCAAAGCGGCTAACATTCTCCTTTCCCTTCCTCCCCCACAACAAACACTCTGTGAGGTGAGTGGGGCTGAGAGACTTCAGAGAAGTGTGACTAGCCCAAGGTCACCCAGCAGCTGCATGTGGAGGAGCGGAGACGCGAACCCGGTTCCCCAGATTACGAGTCTACCGCTCTTAACCACTACACCACACTGGCTCACCACACTAGTGAACTGGGCATGTGACTACTGCCCTTGATACAAAGAGAGGTATGGGCAGAACAAAATGCTCAAATTGCACCATTTTGAAAAAGGCAGTCCTACAGGACAACAGCACAGCAACCATCACCTGTGTTTACAGGCCACCCCCTTTATACCTTAGGCAATAGCCTGTGTAATAGTTTTGAGTTATCCCGTTTTCTGCTTCGGTAGTTGAAGTTGCAAACTCTTTGGCATTAAAGGCAGAAAACCGTTAAAGGTTCAAAACTTTTGCTACGGTAGTTACATTAAGGACACAAGAAGTGCCTGCTGGATCAGGGCATTGGTCCACCTTGTCCAGCATTTTGTTCTCACAGTGGCCAAGCAGATGCATATGGGAAGCCCCAAAGCCAGGACATGAGTGTAATAGCACCCCCCCCCCCCAACTTATGATTCCCAGGAGCTGGCATTCAGAGACAGCTAGTGGATTAAAACACTCTGTTGCCCTAGTGCAAGACATCTACTTTTTTTTTTTTAAAAAAAAGACTTTTCATAGTTTGGAAAGTGATGGAGACATGCGTTGAAAAGTGTGATTATCAGGAAAACATGTAAACACCCAGAAAGAAACTTAGGAATGAATGCTCCTTGTCGTATAACCGCCCCACAAACAAATGAGAACAAATACTCATTAAAGACCGCACATAGTCTTGCCACCACATTAGCTTTGCACAAATAAATCAGGAGGAATGCTCAATAAATAGATCATCTAGTGTGTTTTGCAGATGAATCATATTCTGGATTTGGAGATTCTGATGGGCTGCTGATCTAAGCAATGAAAACACCGAATATTGATCCTAAAGCCTCATTGGTCACTTTGACAGGATGAGATCTCGCTATGGCTTCACCTTGTGGAAGTACTGATTCTACGGCAGATGACTAATTTTCTCATCCTGTGGCTCCACTAAGATGTCAACTCAATGGAGGGTTTGCTTTTTGCATGCAACAATGGAACGTATCTCGTGTCCATCAGTTCCACACAGGTTCCATCACTCTGTGACCGCAAAAAGTGCAAGTCAAAGAGAAGTAGCCCCTGTGCAAAGACCTGAATATCCATGTATCTAATTTAAATATATTTATCTCCAGCTTTTTCATCTCTGCTCCAATGGAATTGGGCTGCTGCTGCTGCTTCTTTTACCAAACACACACACACAACTATCCCCAGCTGTTTCCTGCTATGACTTGTGCCAACTGCTCAGCTGCTCATGGAAAAGGAAGGAGAAGGAGGCTATTGCCAGGCTGGTCAACTGGGAACTTGTGAGGGAAACTTTAGATCTTACCCAGAAAGCAGATGGGAGGAAGCACTTCCTCTTCGTACGCTTCCTGTGTATTGTCTAAAGTGGGAACTTGTGCATCTACCCTGTCATGATGCATGATTTCTGGATGCAGGTATAGATCCTGCATATTGCTGTGAGTTTTGGCTTTGCCTTAAAACCATAAGGGGTTACCTTCCCCCCCCACCCCCATCTCTGTAATATTTTGAAGCCACCCTAGCTGTGCCAGAGCTTTCTCCTTTGGCAAGAGTTGGCTTCTCTTTTTTGGGGACTACTTTCCTACTTTCCCAGTCAAACGGACTAGTTATAATGCTGGGGATTTTTCTGCCTCTCTCCTTAGCACATGCCTTGCCTTGAGTTTGTTCACATGCTTGAACTTTCTGCAGTTATTTACATCTTTTTGCTGAGATGGGCATAGGGGGCCCTCCTGGTAGTTCCTCTGCACTCAGAGGTTCGATATGTAGCAGCACAAGAGAGGGCATTCTCCTTGGTGGCCCCTAAGCTATGTAACTCCATCCTCACAGAGCTGTGCCTCTCACCTTCATCATACAGCTTTTGGATGATGCTGAAGATGCATTTTGTTGTTCTGGCTTTTGGCACTTGAGGTGTATGTTTTTAGGAGCCACCTAATTTTTACAGTTGTAAGTTGTATTAAATTGTTCTTAATATATTGTTTTAATGCTATAACCCACCCTGGAATGCTGGTGGGGCGGGGCAGGTAGCAGGCATGCCAACTCTATGGGACCAAGGTGTTTTCGGCCCCCTTAATATCTGTTGGGAGGGGGCCAGGCCCCTCAATGTTGAGGGGGCAGAGGAGGCTGAGCATGGCACAGCTTCAGTAGTTGGCTCCTCCTGAGTGCAAAGCCCTTTGAGCCGCACTGCTTCAGGCTCCGCCCTCAGCCTCGTCCCAATGTTGTAATGACACATGCACATCATGTGTTGCATACATGACATCACACATGTGCACCACACACCGGGGCCCCTCAATCTTAGGTGGAAGTTGGCACCTCTGGTGGGTATTAAATGAATAAATAATACTTGACCTCTGATTTTGGCACACTTGTAGGGAAGGGCCACAGCTCAGTGGTAAAACATCTACAGTATTTTGAATGCAGAGGTTGAATCACTGCCTTCTCCAGGCAGGGCTGGAAAAGACCCCTTTCTGAATTGCCAGAGATGTGCTACCTGTCAACGCAGACCAGCAATCCAACTTTGTAGTCAACAGCTTCCAAGGTTGTGTAGGGTGATGGGGGAAATAGATGCAGATGGCATTTTGTTGTCTTCCAAATGATTCCAGTTGCTGCATCATTAGACATCTCTTTATAATCTTAGCTGTGAACACCTTAGTTTTTATGAAGGCTTTGGATGCATAAAGGTGGTCCAGCATAGCATCTTGATTTCACCTACTCCTCTCAAAGGCTTGTGGGTTTTATGCAACTGATTACATGGAAACTAGATGGAAGACACGTGTTTTTGGTTCAAATAAAAGGAGAGGAGGGGGGAAAGTACGGACACAGGCAGCACTGGTTCCAGCAATTTACTGCAGAATATCTGAACCAGATGCTGTTAAACCATAATTCCAAGCAATTTGCCAGAATTATGTATCTACTTTAATCTTTTGAGTCAAAGTTAGGCTATGCATGGTTTGCATTACTTGTATATATAAACAAAACTGTGATGCGATTACAGCTAATATGAGACAGATAATGATAAACAGGCATGATTTCACTAACTGCTGTCCTAGCTGGGGGAAAATTGCAGCTTTCTTTGCTAACTGGGGATAGTCTATCATAAAAGAGTCTTCAAAATGTGGCTGCCCAGATGAAGACATTTCCAACAATCTCATTATTCATAGCTATGCAAAAGCAATGTGGAGATTCAGCAGACTTTTGTCCCTGTTTTTAGCGTCAACAAAGGCTGGCCCTTAAGAAGTCAGACTATAGCACTTAGATCTGCCTTCCCCAACCCTAGTGCCCTCCAGGTTTTGTTGAACTCTCAGCTCCCATCAGGCCAGCAATGGTCAGGAATGATAGGAGTTGTGGCCTAACAATATCTGAAGGGCACCAGGTTGGAGAAGGGTGACTTAGATGTAAAGAAATGGGGGAAATGTATTTGCATGAATTGATCAGTAGTGTGGCACCTGTGGTCCCCAGATGTTGCTAGACTACACTTTCCATCATCCCAGGCCATTGACCATATTGTCATATTGGGAGTTGGAGTCCAACAACATATGGAAGACAACACCATAAATAGACCCCTAATAGATCCACAATAGAGAAGAAGAAGAAGAAGAAGAAGAAGAAGAAGAAGAAGAAGAAGAAGAAGAAGAAGAAGAAGAAGAAGAAGAAGAAGAAGAAGAAGAAGAAGAAGTTGCTCATGGGAATCCTATTATGTAAGGTACCATTTTAGCAAATTATGAGCTGTTGAGTCTGGCATATGCTGAGAAACAAAAATTCACCTTGGAACAACAGAGTATGGAAACAGATGACTGCTAACCATAAGAGATGATAGCCATGGAAACATCTGCTGCATGGCAGCCCTACCCATCTGGAGAGGCCTATAGAATCTGTCACATGAGAAATCAAGGATGAAGACAAATGTAGCATTTTTAGAGCAGTGAGGACCCCAGTTCTATTCAGTCCAAGGATATATTTTCTCTCCAATGTCAAGTTCTGAAGCAGGAGCCGGCTGTGCTGAGGCTCCTGTGATGATCTCCCCCTCCCAATTCCTGGAGCAGTTTTGCACTTTAAAAAACAAAATGAATACTACATTATTAGTTACATGAGTTTTAAATAATGAACTTGTTCATTGCTTGATTAAATCTCCATGGTTTGTGTATGATAAACTGAATTGAAACAAATTGCTTCCTTTTATATACAGTGGTACCTCGGTTTACAAACTTAATCCGTTTCGGAAGTCCGTTCTTAAACCGAAACCGTGCTTAAACTGAGGCACGCTTTCCCTAACGAGGCCTCCCGCCGCTGGTGCCCTTTCACCGTGTGGCTTCCGTTCTTAAACCGAGGTAAAGTTCGCAAACCGGAACACTACTTCCAGTTTTGTGAATATTGAATATTTCGTAAACAGGGCTGTTTTTAAACCAAGGTACCACTGTAAATAGTCACTATATGTGTTGCAGTAGGCATTGGCTTAGAAAAGACATTCCCCCTGGGATGAGACAGAAGGAATGCTTTTTCTAACATGACACCTGATACTCAAGGTTTTTTTTTTTAAGATTATCTTTTTTTAGTAGACACAGAGGTTTTTAAATTATGACTGAACTATATGCAGCCCATTACTAAAATGCAGAATGATGTCCTTAAATGTTGGTGTAGTGTAGTGCTTTAAAAAATGCTGGATAGAATGCCTGAAGCATGTGGGGAGGACAAGACTGATGTCTCAGTGTCAAATTGCTGTTATGCATGTCTGTCATTTCAGTTGCAAAGCACAGAGGAAACTGGGAGGAAGCTGAGTTTGCACTATTGCTGAACAATTCATGGTAAGATCTGTTCTGATATTCCATTAATCCCCCCACCCATTTCCACAGCTGTCTGGGTTTCCAAGTAGTTGCAGAGGTGTGGCACTGCTTAGTTTATTGTATAGCAGGAAGCTACAGCCAATTGCCTCTCCATACAGTTCTATCCACGATACAATATGTATTTAAGCAGATGCCATTTTGTTAGTGGTTATCTATTTCCATGCAGGGTGTCATTATTATATTTAACATTACAATATCAGAACTCGCTAATACAATAGAGTCTTACTGTCTGACCATTTTAAAATAGAAATTCTGGCTATCTACCTGCACATCTGTGCAACTGCTTGCATGCAAATAGCACCGCAGCTAATTCAAATGTATGATTATCTAAATATTTTCCAGATTGTTTGAACCAGAATGATGCCTTTTCTGCTTATCTAAGGCCATTCATATAAATTGAATTGTACTGTGGCTCTGGCTGCTATTCTATGTATATCCTTACCTCCTGCCCAAAAGAGCCTCCAACAAAATATACTGTAATTGTAATTTTGCTTGCTGAAATGGGATCTCAGTTTAGCAAATAGCATAGGCCACCAGGGGTGTAGGAAGATAGGGGCGGTGGGCCCCGAGCGACGCGATCCCAGGGGCGCCATCGCCGCTGCCCACCCCACCCCCAAAATGCGCCCCGCCCCTGCGTGTGGCTCGCCCCGCCCCAAAACGCGCCCCATGTCACTGCGCATGGCGCCCCCCCAGAATGCGCGCCACGTCACTGGGGGCAGTGCGCCTGCTCTCCGCCCCCGATGGCGGAGCATGAAGCTCCGCCGCTGTATGCCACTGCATCAATATTGTTTCACACCTCTCCAATCTCTGAGCAGTGCGAGATGCCAGGGGTTCTAGATGCTTACCCAGAGTTTGGTTGCCTCAGAATGAAGAACAGCAGAGACTGTGGTGTCTTTAGGATATATAGCTTATTTACGCACACCGTATATACAACCTGAGCCTTTAGTGGAGGGGCTCACAGCATTAACACCCCAAGAGGGTCTTGCTTCTCCCATAGCCACAGCCTTGGATTCCAACAGAAATCAGGCACAGCTCTGTCTCCCAGCTGCCCAGCCTGCTTCCAGCTTCTAGCTCGATGGAAGGGGGCCCACCCATTTGTACTCTGGCACAGAGCCACTTCCTTTGCTCCCTTAATGACTACACTAAAGAAACTTACCAAGAAACTTGTCTGGCTGTTCCAGCAATTGGATACTTGTTGGATCCAGGAATTAGAAGGGACTCAGACATACAGCCTAACCCCCCTACCAAACTCACAACAATATATTCGAATAGATGGTTTCCATCAGTGGCGAAGCTTCATGCTCCGCTGGGGGGCGGAGAGCTAGCGCCCCTTGGTGTGTGTGTGTGTGTGTGACACGCACTGGGGGCATGGTGCACATCCTAGGGGTGTGGCCCACAGCCCGCGAGGGTGTGGCGCGCGTTCTGGGGGTGTGGCGTGCCGCCTGTGGGGGCGTGGCGCCCGACGCGCAGGAGTGTGTGCGGCACATGTCTGGGGGGGGCCCCGCTGCGATGGCACCCTACCGGAATAGTGGTGCCAGGGGCGGTCCGCTCCCTCCCCCCCCCGGTTCCTCTGCCAGTGGTTTCCATACATTTTGTAAAACCCTTTTCTTTTGTGTGGTTAGAGATTAAAGCATAGTTTCCACAAATAAACTGACACTATTGACACGAAGTAGTAGTTTCTGCTTCTGTCCAAAGACTTGTTACAGTGTTAATATGGGAATAGATCATACTGTGTGTCAGTGGCTCATAGGATCGGCCTGTAAGATATGCGATTTGCTCAGTGCACTGGGCTGCTAACAATGTAAACCATTATACTGCTGACATCAGGCACAAACTATTTTATTTTAACGCGGCCTTCTTTATTTTGGTGAGACTTAGACAGGAGCCATGCTGGTTGTTGGAACCGATCCTTAGCAAACAGCCAGTTAAAACATGATTGAGGTCATAGATGGTAAAGAACTCCTAAGCCCCATCTGGTCCTTCTCTTTACTAGTTGCATAATGCTTTCTGTACAACATTCCCATGGGCTTTTCCCAGTCTAGCCAGAAATCACTTCGTTCCCTTTGTCAGGCTGCTTTCCCGTCATCATTCTCTCTATTTCCAATCTCTGTTCAGGCTATGAGTACTAAGGCTTATTTATGCAGCCCAAATGGTATTACCCACACATAGGAGGGAGATATCAGCAGGCTTGGGGGAGGGGTAAGAGAACCTGAAGATTTGTACAGGATTACAAAAAAAAAATAAATCTCCAGGAAAACCTCCTCTAAGTTCCCACCCCTAACTTTGAAACCAGTTCAATGAGAATAGAGTATGCTCGTTGCCTGTTGGAAGGGGGAGAGAGAAATGGAAAACTTGTGGGAGGAATGGAATGGAATGGAATGGAATATCCCTGAAAAGTGCATGGATGGAAGGAACAGTGAACAGGAGCACTCTAGGCTGCGACATTTTAATGGTTGGCTTATTTTAATTGGAACTTTTTTGTTGTTGCTGTTGGTTCATTCTACTTGCGCTTGGCAGAGATCCCCAAGACCCAAGAGAGTCTGGGAATCAGAGAAAAATAATTATATGCACAAAAAAGGGGAACCTGCCAAATTATGTCCCAAAGCAGCCTTTGAAACCTAATTGCAGTCTGCTGCTATTGGGCCCATTCTCCAGTAATTCTACTGGATTTTCTTACCAACCCAGATAAGCACCCAAGCCCAAGCCCAAAGCAGATGTAACTGTGGGAACGAACACTTCCTCCACAGAGCCCTCCAAAATTTCGGGTGTGAAATTCTGAAATGGAGAGCTTTTTTTTACTTGCTTAGGGTCTCTCTGTGTTTTTAGAATCCTTCTATTAAAATACCCTGTTCTTTTAATGCCACCATCCTGGTATGACAAGAGCACTACGAGGGAAGAAATTTGCCTGCTAGCTTTTGGAAGGATTTAATGTCAATGAAAACACATTCTGCGTACAGATAGGTAATCCTTGGACAGTGTGTGGAATGTTGTGGCAGAACCGAAGACCATTTGAACTGGTTTGGCGTTGAATATCATACATGCTTCAGGGCTGACAAATAAGCTATAATTCTGTTGAAGGTACCACTGAAACAACAAACCCCAAGAGTTCAGTTGGTCGGTGACAGCTGAAACCAGAGGCTTGAATTACAGTGGGCCCTGACAACAACTAAGAACAGTTATGGCATTATTTATTTTCCTGCAAAAATACGTTTTATGCCTTTGCTGTCAATGAGAAAATAACTTTAATTGGCCTTGTGCATTTAAAATAGAGTCACATACTTGTGTGACTGTGTGTGTGTGCACGCACACACACACTCTCACACACTCACACTCACACACTATATCCATGTGTGTATATGTTAAAATACAGTGTTCAGTGATACAAGGGAAAAAAGGGAAAAAAGGAACAAAGAAAGGTGCATTATTGTCTGCAAGCAGACACAGTTCAGCCACATTGTATAACCTAAGACTTTAAAAAGTTTTGAAGTGAAATTCCAGAAAGTCTAATGAAGCTACTCTTCCCTTTGTCCCACCGTTTATTTATTTATTACATTTATATGCAAGGAGCTCAGGGTGGTGTAGATGGTTCTCCTCCTTCCCATTTCGTTCTCACAACAACCCTGTGAGGTAGGTCAGGCTAAGAGATGGAGACTGATCCAGGGTCACCCAGTGAGCTTCATGGCTGAGTGGGGATTTGAACCCTGGTCTCCCAGATCATAGTCCATGATTTCTAGGCACGGGTCTGAGAGGTTTTTCTTTCGTCCCGCTGCTTTCTCCAGGAAAACCCACCATTTGTACTGCTAAATTGGAACAAACATCAATCTGCAGAAAACCTAACTGACATTTGTTCCAATTCAGCAGTAAATAGCAGGTTTTCCTGGGGAAAGTGGTGGGACGAAAAATAAACCTCTGGGATCTGTGCCTAGAAATCATGGTACAAATGGAAATGTGGATGAGCCCAAAGATAGAAAGAGAAAAGTGGGTGGCAGCGAGAGAGAGAGAGAAAAGATCCTGCCCCGCTAACATACGTTTGGTTTTTCCGGAATGCCCACTTTTGACTCGGACCCAATCATTTTTGATCACCAGCATGCAGCACCCATTACATGCAAGGGGAAAAGCCCCAGGAGAAAGGATGGGTGACCTTCATGCAGAATTTTCTTCCCTTACTTGGATGTCTCCTACTATATACTGAAAGGATGGCTGCAGAGGGGAATATTTCTCAAGCATCCAGCCAGCAGCATGGTTTGCAGATCAGTGAAGCTTATACTCATTCCCCTTTCCTCCGCTGTTACCAGACACAGTCCATGCATTAAAGCTCTGTGTCCAAGCACCTTTTCTTTTTTTTGCTCTACGGAGTCCCTCTGTTTAAAGCTCAGTCTGAGCAAACAGCTATCTGTGGAAACCCTGAATTGACCTTTGCTCCGATTGAGCGCTAAAGAGTGGGTTTTCACAAGGTAAGCTCAGGGCTATGCTCAGACATGGAGCTTTAAATTACGGACCTGTGCCTGGAAGGAGTGGGGCAGAAGGTAAGAGTGGATAAGCTCAGCATTTCCACTGCTTTGCCTACCAAAGTTCCCATTTGACCAGGGGCATAGGCATAACCAAAGGGGGGAGGCAGGGGGCAGCTTCCCCCCTAGATCAAGTAAAACAATAGAAATATGTAACTTAACTGCCCAATCACGCCGGTCCTGCCCCCCCTAACAAAAATCTCGGCAACGCCCATGCATTTGACCCTATTCACAGTGAGCAGAACGTTGGCAACACAGAGAATGGAACTCTCAGCCCCTCAATTTGAGCCAAACATCTCTTTAGGAAGGGAGGGAGGGATTCTAACTTCCACATCTGTTATGGATTCCTGCAGTGGGCTACAGGAATATTATTATATTATTATCTGATCCAATGGTAGCTGAAAGAGCATAATTTGATTCTCTGGGAGAAAATGCTAGGTCACTAGGAGAGAGATTAAATCTTGGAACACCTCTGGAAAATTGTATTGATTTACAGGATATTTTAAAATGATTAGCAAAAATGTTTGGAAGTTGTACTGTAATAGTAATTTTTAGGAGACAGCAGTGTCAGATATATCCGGTTGGAAAGTGCATTTATTATTTTTGTATAGAAAAGAATAGACATCACAATCCAGCCTTTTAAATGTAAGTAATGTTAGTTGAGCTTTAAACATATGTATATGCTTAACTTCTTTCAGTGAAATCAATGGTGCTTGGGTGGTATGGGTACCTGGGTAGGTATGGGAATTCTACAGGACACTTTCCTCTTTCATTTGCTACAAAAATCAGGTAAAGATTAAAAATTCATATGACCCAGAAGTGACGGATTTATCAGTTGCAGACAAGTTGTTAACAGTTTATCAATGGAAAAGCAAGACAGAGCAATAGTTTTAAAAGATTTGCTATGTGGCACCTGTTTTTTCCAGATGAAATGTAGCACAATGAACATGTAAGGATCACTTATTTACTCCAGACGTTGTCGTTCCTGAAGGTAGGGCATCTGTTGTAGGGACACCACATTTTCTCAGCATACAGGCTCAGCATATTGGGAAAATGTGGAACTCCTGTTAAGAAGAAAGGAAGCTGCCATATACTTCTGAGTCACACCATTTGGTCCATCCAGTTCAGTACTGACTGCAGTGGGGAGCAGTAGCTTTTCAGGGTTTTAGACAGCAGTCTTTCGATGCCCTACCTGCAGATGCCACAATTGAACCTGGGAACCTGTGAAGCATGGGCTGTACCAATGAGCTGTGGTCCTCTGGAGCAGGGGTAGTCAACCTTTTTATACCTACCACCCACTAATGCATTTTTCTTGATGGTAAAAAATTTCCTTACTGCCTACCAGTGCTCGATGGGAGGAGGATTCAGCTTGTACCATAGAACCCCCTACCACCCACCTAGAATCCTGAAACGCCCACTAGTGGGCGGCAGGGACCAGGTTGACAACCCCTGCTCTAGATAGTGCTGTGTAGAATGCGGTTATGTGTCATGGTGGCACCTGCTGGAAATTCCTTGTGATGCACACAATGAGGAACCACACAAGTGCACCATACCAGACCCATTCTATAAACTACCTTTCCCACTTCCTATTTTCAGACCATGCTTTCTCACCCATCTCCTCCTCCCCTGGAGTGTACATCCATCCATGTTGGATAAAAGGAGAGGAGAAATAAGTAAGGACCACCTTTCACAGGTGCACATAAATCATTGAGGGTAAGGAAGGGATGGGGAATATGCTAATTAATAAATATTGAGCATCTGTCACCCCCCCCGCCCACTTTGACCAGTGCAGCCAGTATCACAGTTCTCGGCCTGCAATCACCAGTGTTTCAGTGTGTGGCTGGCTGGTTCTCTTTCAGGCTTTTGTAGGCAGGTGCAATTCAAACATTAAAACAACTTTGAAACTGGCATGGTGTATGCATCTGTGTTAGTAGTACTGTAGGCTTGTCCATTGAATATGCTAAAGAGTAACAATCTTTTGAAATTATTATTATTATTGGGAGGAGGGTCTTAAAAAGGTATTGACTGTATCCAGCACCTGGACCGGGGTAGTTTCAACCAGCAGGGAATTACCTGGAATGAAAACCAATAAGGTTTTGCATAGCTGCTAGTTTGCATTTGCTGATTTCTTGCATGCAGTGTTTGTATTACCTTAGTATACTTTTCGATTATTGCCAACCAGTTTTCGGTAGAGTTTATTATTTATAGCTGTGGGAACATAAGCCCCTCTCACTTGAGATGCTTCTGTCTCATTTGATTAGCCATCTAATATTTTTACCCTGCAGATTAAAAGCACCTCCCAAACGATGTCCAGATAGGGACTCTTTCCCCTTTACAATGAACAAATGTAAAAGACAGATGCGGAGGCAGGGAGGAAACAGCATAGCATCTTAACAGTGACACTGACACAGACATAACTTGCTCACTTCCGGGATCAATTCATTCTTCTTAACGTTTCCACCACACCTTTGTACTCCCATCAGAAAGGTGGATAACGATCCCCCTCTGGCTAAATGATATACATTGTGGGGTAGGGGATGGGGATTCATGTTGTGCATTGGAGGGCAGATGCTCACGCTCCATTCTTCACGCAGTACAATTTTAACACATTTACTGCCTCTTTGAAGGTTGCAGAGGGAGCCTTTCCACGTTTTCAGTGCATACTTATTGGTGGACTGCGAATCAGCGTTAGTAGTGATTTTCAGTACCGAATCTGGAGGTTGGTAGTCTTGACTTTTAATGTGCAGAAAAAGCCGTTCCGGGGGGAAAAACCCTCCCCTTCAATGCCGCAATCTTTGCCGTTGAGGCTTCAGCAGTTGCACACCCAGCGGCGTCTGTTGCTCCCAACCCCCCACCCCTTTCATCGTAAGACCCTTCATCACAGACACACACTGCAGCCCCGCCCCTCTTTTAAAGAGGCCATTCGTTCACCCAAGAGAGCGACGTGTGTGTGTAGAAAGGGGGGGGGCAACAGCTCCTCCCCATGTAAAAGGATACTGTCTGCAACACAGCCATCCCTTCCCCCCTACCAGGCGCAAATGGGAGCCGACCGGCTTGGCAGAGCACGTACCGCACGTGCGCCTGCCAAGGCGGAAGGGGGCCAGGAACCGGCGGGGTCTCTCTCTCTCTCTCCCTCCCTCCCTCTTGCCTGTCAAAGGCACCTCGTACAATGGCGCAAGCACGTGCGCGCCCCGCTCTGGGGCTTTCCTCCCTCCCCTCTTCCCCTTTCTCTTTGCCGGCCCCGCCCCCTGTGCCAACACACCCCTCGCTTCTAGCCAATCGCGAGGCGGAGACGTGCAGCTGCTCGGCCGCACGATGCCTCTTCTCCGCCCACCCGCCTCCCCCGCCTCCCCCTCGCGCTTTAGTGCCGCAACGCCGCTTCGGGCAGCATCTGAGGCTGAGCTGGGGGTACGGGCGAGTCCTGCACCGGACCGGACCGGCCACGTGCGCTGCGGAGGAGGAGCGGGCCAGCCGGAGGAGGCTCTGCCTGCGCGCTTCTCTGCGAGCGGCCGAGAGAGAAAGACAGACTTTTCTTGGGGGAAGTCGAACTCACTTCGCCACCATCAGATTCTTTTAAGACCGCTTGCCGCTGTGTCTATACAGTATAGCCGTTCGCTTAATAAGGTTGCAGGGAGGGACTCTATCGCAATCAATGGCAGGCGACGCTAGCCAAATGCCAGACAATAATAGCTCCTCGGCCACGCAAGGAGTATCCCCCCCCCCAAAAAAAACCCACTCCGCGATAAATAAGGCGGTCAGAGTTAACCTATTTGCAGCAGAGCCTACGATGATGTGCACCGGGGTACGGGGAGGACGCCTGCCTCCCTTTGCGTTTTATTTTAGACGATATGTGATGATTAGCCCCCCAGGAACACGGATCAGAAAATCTCCCCGCAACAAAGCTTTAATGCTTTCTGCTGTTGTCGTTGCAAGTCTTTGAAATGAATCTTGAGGGCCGCCCTTTAGTCAGTACGGCTGCCTTTCCAGGTAAAGCTTGGAAATGGCACCTCCGAGGTTCAGCATGGGAACGTGCAAAATGCGCTTCGAAAAGAAATTGGTTGGGTTTTTAAAGCAACGACCACATCCAGATAAATTAGTCACATATCAAAAACATTAAAAGAAGCGCCTTGATGACGTCTGAGAAGTCCATTCTCTTCCTGTTGGGTGGGTCTACTTGGCCATTGATCAGCTCCAGTCATCTATGTAGTGCGAAATAAACTGCAATAAGAACAACACAATAGGTGTAATGGTTGTGTGTAATCTAGATTAAATGCAACGGGATTAGGGTGAGTTCAGTGGGAGATTTCTAGATGTTTTTAAAAAACCACTTTTCTCTCAGCTCTAAAATTGTGCTGCTGCAAATCCACAGTGCATTGGTGTAATGGCCTTTCTCCTTATATAGTAGGGAGTTATCTTTGCTATTGGGCAAAGATGCACACCAGCTATGCACAAAATACATTGCTTATTATGCAACCACACTAAGAGTTTTGCCCATGTAACAGATGTGCTAGAAAGGTGGCCTCTATAGACTACCACTATTTTGTAGGAAGGTTCAAGCATACACAGGAACTGTAGGTTTCTGCACTTCTGCTGAGTCACTCTATCACAACAAATGGACCATTTGCATTTTAGAAAGTGATAGGAAAATGGAGAAGTGTGGGATGAACAAATGACTAATAGGAAGATGTGTAAACACCCCATAAGCAAATTAGAATGAATGCACATTGTCATCTAACCGCCCCACAAAGAAAACACAAATTGCTCAATAAACACTGGCTATAATCTAACATCAGTGTAAACTCTTTGCAGGCAAGTCTGGATGAATGGGCAGTAGATAGGCTGTCTGGAAGGGCTCATTGCCATGGGGGGAACAATGACTGCAGGTACTCAAGACTGCACCTTGAGTGCTAAGAAATGTGATATTCCTGAGAAAGAAAGGCCCTTAAAAACAATGGTCTGAAAGATCCTCTTGTAACCAAAATAAAGACCCTCTGGCCACCATATCTGGAAAGTCCACTTTGGAAACAACCCAATTGCAGGCAGATTAACCCAGGCTAACACGCTAGTGCTTCTGTGTTGTGGTTAGAGCATCAGACAAGGACCTGGGAGACCACAGTTGAAACCCCCACTCTTGTCATGAAGCGCTCTGGATGACCTTAGGCCACTTGCTGTCTTGAGAGTCAGTGTGGTGTAGTGGTTAAGAGCGGTAGACTCGTAATCAGGGGAACCGGGTTCGCGTCTCCGCTCTTCCACATGCAGCTGCTGGGTGACCTTGGGCTAGTCACACTTCTTTGAAGTCTCTCAGCCTCACTCACCTCACAGAGTGTTTGTTGTGGGGGAGGAAGGGAAAGGAGAATGTTAGCCGCTTTGAGACTCCTTCAGGTAGTGATAAAGCAGGATATCAAATCCAAACTCTTCTTCCAGCTTCATGTACCTCACAAAGCTCTTGTCAGGATAAAATGGGGAGGGCAAGAATCATGTATACTACCTTGAGCTCCTTGAAGCAAATGTGGTATATAAATGTAATAATAATAATAATAATAATAATAATAATAATAATGTGAACTGATTGTTGTGAGCTAGCATCAGTGGAGTAAGTTAATTTCCAGTTTTGATGTGGTTTAAGAATTTAAGAATCATTTGCAATGATGATAATAATAACAAATGCACCTCAAAAGCTAGGCACTGTACATTATCTATGTTAAGGGTTAAAATCTTTCTAAAAAAGACTAGACCATAAGGAAAGGAAGGAGATGGAGAGGCCAGGAGAAGATGCATGTTTTCAAACACTGCAAGAAGGGAGAAATGTGAGTTTTCAGAGATGGTGAGTGCCACAAAAAAGGGCAGGGGCTGCCAATAAAAGAAAAGACCTGAAATAGGAGAAGTAATCCAAAAGGCAAGCTAAGACAAGAACATTGCCAGAGTGAAGATGAGAGGTCAAATAAAGAAAAAAAGAATACTTAGATAAGAGGATGCGAAAGAGTGGAGCTTTATTATTCAATTCAGTAAAGAAATTGAAGCTAACGAAGGGAGTATTAGAAAGCAATATGGGTAGAATGAAAAAAAAAGTGAAATGAGCCACAGAATTGGGACTGGAGGGGGAGAGAGAGAATTAAAAATATGCACATAAGAAAGGAGAATTATAACAGTCAAGCCTGAAATAACAGTCCAGTGCCTTTACAGCAGGAGGCGAATGAACACATTTTAGCAAGGGAAGCTTGTTCTCTCGTAGCTTGAAAGTTAAGTGAACTGGATTTCTTGTTTCTCTACAGATAATAGACAATGCAGCTAATGTTGAAAATCACATTTTTATAAAGCAAGGAGGGGGAACCTAAGACTTGTTTGCATCCACCTCCCATCAGCCCCAGCCAGCATGGCCAATTGTCAGGGATGATGGAAGTTGTAGTCAAACAACACCTTTAGGCAGAGGCGGAGCTAGCTGCTGTGCACCCAGGGGTGGGGCGAGCGTCCCAGGGGGGCAGGGCGGTGGTGTAAACCCCCTCAGGGATGACACCCGGGGAGGACCGCACCCCCCCCCAAACCGCCTTCCTCTGCCAGTGCCTTTAGGGACACATGTTCCCAGTCCCTGATACAAAAGCATCAGTTTTGCAACCGTTGGAGAAAAATGATTTCATTGCCAAAATATCTGAGCCATCAGTGGAAGAATAAATCAGGTGAACTGTGGATTCTTAGAAAGCATTTTTCAGGGAGAAGATGGAGAGTATCTGTGTATCTTGGAGTACTGCCAAGTACTGTCCTTGAGTAGACAGAAGCATGAGTTTCGCAAGGAAGAACAATGCACTGATTGGCTTAAATATATTTTAAGGACCTATTCACATGCTCATTCTTGAGATGGAAAAGTCCACACTCAAACAGACTGAGATTTTCACCTATGTTATGTTCTATGTGTATATCTTCAAAGTTATAACATAAAAGAAAATAGCAGCAGTTTTTATTTTTATTTTATGAGAAGATTTTCAAGAAGGGAGTGTTTCAGATGCACATTGTCCCATATGAAAATGAGGTGGTGTAGTCACAGAGTGCACACTTTACCACACCCAAAATAAATATTTGAGTCACCTGAGAGTGCCCCTAGCAAAACTCCAAGCATACCTCTCCGCAGAAATCAATAGTTAACTCTTTATATTAGCTTTGGTAGTTGTTCATGTCAATTAAAACACACCCTAGGCATATGCCTATGGTTAGTCACTCTTGACTATACTATAACGGAAAGCTAGTTTCCTCATTAATCATCCATGTACCGTATTCATTGTGGCATTTATATCCCACCTTTCCTCCAAGGAGCTTAGGGTGACGTACATAGTTCTCCTCTTGCCACAACCCTGTAAGGTAGGTTAGGTTGAGAGACAGTGACTGGCCTACAGCCATGCAGTAAGGTTCACGGCTGAGTGGGGATTTGAACCCTTGTCTCCCATGTCCTAGTCCAATGCTCTAATCCCGTGAGGTAAACTGAGGTGAGCAAGAGATTAACCAGCCTAGCAGTGCAATGTGCTGTCTCTTACACCTGCATTTGTGGGGCCACTTGCTCATTCTGCTGTGTATGCCAATCCCTATTTTTATGTGACATGGCAATACTAATTTATCTGGAATATGGAACATGTTCCATTTTGCCGCTTGCACAAGAAAATGGCCTGCTTGTTCAACAGCTCAATTTCATATTTTGACAAAACATATTAGGGAGTAAATTTGAAAGCTCCAACCATCCTCAGGCTCTTCCTTTTCCCTCAGACGAGGATTCAACTGGCGTCATCGTAAGTGCTTTCTTGCCTGTGTGGGGAGAGGATAACAGGGACCCAGAGAGTTACATTCTCTTGTTTTTAGGAATCTCAGCCCAGTAAGGCATACAATGACTTCCTTCACAAGGTGGAAGACCAAGGAGATGAGCCATAGGCAATAAGGAACGGGAAGCGAGAGCTTTAGTGGGACATTGCTATAATCTGTATTTAATGGCTTTTTACCGGAGGATCTGTCTGACCATTCCAGATTCCCCCCACCCCTCTCAGTTCTCGTTTTTATAAGCTATCTAATGCGTGGAAACGTCAGTTCTGGGCATATGTTCGCGTCCCTGGAGTCTTGTTCAGACATCCAGTGGAACATTTTCTAATTCAAAAGATAAACACTTCTGTTGGACTTGAGGGGCGGAAATTGTTTTCATCGCAGCAGGTGTTGCCCATTAGTTCTACTCGAACTGAACACCCGAAGCCAGGCTTTTCAATGAGATGCATAATCGAGCCCTTACATCACTGGGAGATGAACTGTACTTGAGCCTCTTCCTCATCGGGACCGTGCTTCCTCCAGGAGACATCCTGTTTTGCAATCCTCCAAATTCACTGTGCCATGTGGGATTTCATCACTTCTTGGGCACACAGACTCTGCTTTCTGCAGAGGGCCCAAAAGGGCATAGGAAGGATGAGAAACTGAGCCAGGGGTTTTTGCACTTGGTTGTGGACCCATGAAAGAGAGCTATTTTTCCTTTCGCACCATTCTCTCTCTCTCTCTCTCTCTCTCTCTCTCTCTCTCTCTCTCTCTCTCTCTCTCTCTCTCTCTGTGTGTGTGTGTCTAGAGTTATACAACTGAAAATGTCTGGCAGCACAACTAAGTTGTGAGCAAGAGAGTTTGTCTGCCCTGATTCCTTACGGTGTGTTGGTACTGACACCGTAACATGGCACTCCCCAGTGCCATCTGTCCATAGGACGGCGTTTGTACTTCAGTACTAGTGAGGCAAAGCGGGGTGAAAACTGTTGGAGCATCTTTCCCCATTTCATATTTCTGCACCACAAATGGATGGGTGGGACAGTGCCCCTGTGGGCTACATACAGTATTCAGCTCCCCTAGACAGCATCTTAAAAAGCAGAGACATCACCTTGCCGACAAAGGTCCGTATAGTTAAAGCTATGGTTTTCCCAGTAGTGATGTATGGAAGTGAGAGCTAGACCATAAAGAAGGCTGATCGCGGAAGAATTGATGCTTTTGAATTATGGTGCTGGAGGAGACTCTTGAGAGTCCCATGGACTGAGAGAAGATCAAATCTATCCATTCTGAAGGAAATCAGCCCTGAGTGCTCACTGGAAGGACAGATCCTGAAGCCGAGGCTCCAATACTTTGGCCACTTCGTGAGAAGAGAGGACTCCCTGGAAAAGAACCTGATGTTGGGGAAGATTGAGGGCACAAGGGGACGACAGAGGATGAGATGGTTGGACAGTGTTCTTGAAGCTACGAACATGAGTCTGACCAAACTGCGGGAGGCAGTGGAAGACAGGAGTGCCTGGTCTTCCGGTCTGTCGCGGCGGAGAGAAGGACGCAGGGACTTCGCGTGCCGAAGTCCCTGGCCTCGCGGAGGGGGGGGAAGTCCGCAGAGCGAGCGGACTCCCCGTAAAAGCACCGGGTAGAGAGTCCCGGTGACTCACGCGCCCAGCGGCTGCTCCGTTTTGCGGATCCCCCGCTGCCCGAGAGCTCAGTAGAGCGATCGAGAGCCGGCGGGGTGGAACCGCGGGAGCCATTTTGGGCTATATCTTACCTCCGAGAAGCGAAGCTCCGAGTCCTGACCCGGCAAGCGGCGGATTCTTCCGAATAAAATTAAAGGTTTCCATGAAGTAAGTGGAATTTTGATTTGGACTTTAAATTTATTAATTGGAAAAATAGGAGAGACTTTAAAGAAACGGAAGTCGGTCTCTTCCTAATGGAAAACTGGGAGGCGCTTTAAATAAACCTAAGCCGAACGACGAAAAAGTATTTGGGACTGCGGACCCGAGAGGAAAAAAGATCTTTTTGAACCATCTCAGCTCCCGAGTCCGGCACCCCTTGAGGTACAGCATTATTAAGGGGAAGAGCGCTTTGACAGCTGTCAAAAGCTGTCAAACTGTCAAAAGACCGGGTGGATTTATTGCATTGCTGTGAACAGTAAAAATTGATTGAAAACGTGGTAGAACTATTTAAATTGGAATTAAGAATGGATTTGTGATTGAGTTAAAGAACAAAGGAAAAGAACAGCCAAAATGGAGTCGATCGTCTGAGGAAGGAATTTTCCAGCACCCTTTGTTCCCTACCTCCTGTTTGTCTGCGGTTAAGAGAAGAATGAAAACAAAGTACTCTCGAGCCTTCCAGGAGGCTGTGCTGAACTATCTACAAACATGGGAGGACATTTACAAGGAACGGCAACATCCCAATTTACCATCAGTTGAAGTTGAAGTCCAAGTTCAGGACTTAGAGGATAATTTGGATTTGGAGACTGCCGAGTTTGAGACTGTGTGTAAGGAGAAACAACTTGATGAAAGTATTAAAGAGGACTTGGACAAATATGTTTGGGATGCAGCAAAGCATGGATTTCAAAAGGGAGGAAAACAAGCAGAGCAAGAAATTGAGAAGCAAAGGAATTTAAAGATCAATGGAATTGAAGATCCTGGAGGGGTTAAAATGTGGGGTGATGTTTTTGAGGGATGGGAAGGACAGGGACAGGGGGGGGCAAAGGCCTGGAGATGGATTTGGGAAAGAATGGGTGTGGGGTGAAAATTTTAGTTAAAAGGTTTTGTCTTGTCTTTTGAAAGACGGTTTTCGAAATCTTGGCTTGTTAACGGAAATGCTGATCCAATTGGGGGAAAAGACTTAGGGAGAGGAGATGGAGTGTAAAAAAGAAAGAAAAAAAGCTGTGTTTTCTTGAGGGAGTTATAAGAATGGCCTAGGAAAGAATTTTTAGGTTGATGTAAATTTTTGTAAGTTAAGATAGGTGTTTAGGCAGAAAGCTGCCTACTCTCCTCTCCTTACTCTGAGACACTCAGTGGCAGGGGGTGCTCAGAGGGGTGAGGAGGGGATTTAATGGAACCTTGGAAATGCTGTGCCCTACAGGTTCCTCTTGTGGCAGGAGGGGGCCTGTGGGAGGGCAGCATGGAAAAGGAGGAGGATTGAGTTAATAGTATAAGAAAAGGATTTTAATTTGGAATAGAAAACCCGCCATAAGCAATTAGAATTTGTTAGGAAAACCAGGAGGAAGAGTATCGAGGAAGTCACAATTACAATGTTAAGATAATAAGAATTGGGGAGTTAAAACTCTTCCCTATTGTTGTTATGTTTATATGTGTTTATGCATGTTTATGAAAGAGCTGGGGGAAACCAATCCTCAGAGCTCCTCCATTCCTGTCCTTTCAGTGGCAGGGGGGGGATGTGGGGGGAGGAGGGAGGGGGGAGGCCAAACCCAACTTACAAAGGACCCATTTGATTCTTAAAGCTCACGGGTATCACTGGTGGCAGAGGTGGACCGGTGGGTGGAGGGAAAACGAAGGGACAGTTTTATATTGTATGTTTGTTTTGTTTGTTTTGTTTGTATAAAATCAATAAAAATTATTATAAAAAAAAAGGAGTGCCTGGCGTGCTCTGGTCCATGGGGTCACAAAGAGTCGGACACGACTAAACGACTAAACAACAACAACAACCCCACCCCCATAACTGAGGTCCAGCTATTCTGCAATTGCATTGATGAAGCACAGAAATAGATACTGGGCACAGTCTTCACTACCCCATAATCCCCATAGGGTGAAGATAGAATTTTAAGCATGTGCACAATACCTGGTGGAAGCTCAAGAAAAAGACAGCAGAATTTCCAGCAGTCATACAGTGGAGTAGCTGTGACCCCAATGTTACTTTGTCTCTCCCCATTATTACCAGGAGCAGAAATAAGCAAATGTTCAAGGGCCACTGTGGCGTAGTGGTT
Organism: Zootoca vivipara; assembly: GCF_963506605.1. Classification (NCBI taxonomy): domain Eukaryota; kingdom Metazoa; phylum Chordata; class Lepidosauria; order Squamata; family Lacertidae; genus Zootoca; species Zootoca vivipara. The sequence goes on along the minus strand of NC_083277.1, from coordinate 74,530,884 downwards.
AAAAAGTCAGCCCAACTTACCTTATATATTTGTTATGAGGATAAAATTGAGGGGAGGGGAACCATGTGGGCAACCTTGAACTTCTTGGAGGAAAGGCGAGATATAAATTTATATCCTCTCCTTCCTCCCAAAGCAGCCCAGGGCAGAAAACAACAAATATTAAAGCATCTTGAAAATATGTTAAAGCAATTCCAGTACAGATGCAGGCTGCATCGTATAGGCATATGGACCACAGAATCCCTCAATGCAGGATTCGGCCATCTTGTAGCAAAAGTCTGAACGGAGCACAAAGATTAGCGAATCCTTCTTATAACTGATTTGCATCTTTGTGTGAAAGGGGCATATATGCTAGCTGTGGTTTTGCACACACACTTATTCCTTTCCCTATTTTTGTGGCCTTTTTAATGGGGCCAGATCCTTCTGCAGGTTGTGTCCACTTTACGCATGTAACATACTGTATTTGTGTTTGGCGTTGGTAAGACAGGCACTCTATTGAAGCCCCTAGTGGTGGAAGGGCAGGATATAAATGTCCAGCAAACAGGCTAAAACTGGCTACTGGCCATAAACGCTGAGCCCACCTTCCCAGTTTTTGCAAAGGAACACATGCATCTGGAACAGTACATTGCTATTTCCTCACAGGCACAAAAACCTGTTTGCCCGATGAGAAAATGAAGAAATAGGATACTGTGAGCAGCTAAGTGCTTCTTACAAACTGATTTGTATACACCAGATCCAAAAAGAATAAAACAAAAGGTTTTTATTGAAAGGACAAGACTGGCTGCATTTTTGCTCTTGTAATCTAGAAACTATTTTTTTTTGCCACCTCCTTCTAGGCTTGAACAAGTGTTTTGCTTCATGGTTGACTTAGGAATGGGGTCCCCAGCGTGAAACCCATGGGTAGCAAAGTGCCCAACATAACCACCTTAGTGCCCACAATGCCTCTTATCCCTCTCTTTTTAAACTTAGTTGTGCCTTTTGGGGGGTTGTTGAGTTTAGAGGGAGTTGGCTGTTGTTTTTTTGGGGGGGATTTGTGTCTTTTTTGGGGGGTCTTTCTTTTATTTGTCTTGGGGTGTATACTGGTATTTTGCCTGATGTTTGAGGTGGTGATTCTGAGCACATCAGTTTTTTTCTTCTGTGAAATGGGTATTTGTAGTGCCCATGTCCATCTCTTAGATTTTATTATGTTTTCATATATGTTGGACGACAGAGGACGAGATGGTTGGACAGTGTTCTCGAAGCTACGAACATGAGTTTGACCAAGCTGCGGCAGGCAGTGCAAGACAGGAGTGCCTGGCGTGCTATGGTCCATGGGGTCACGAAGAGTTGGACACGACTAAACAACTAAACAACAACAACAACAACAACAACAACAACAACAACAACATGTTGGAAGCTGCCCAGAGTGGCTGGGGCAACCCAGTAAGATGTGTGGGGGGGCATAAATAGTAAAATTATCATGATGGAATGGGGTGTCCCTATTTTCATTGGAGAAATGTTGGAGGCTATGCCTAAGCAGCCATTCTGGTAGTAGTAGTTTTTCCTCACTCCACTAGACAGTGTGGGTGTTGTTTGGACATGCTTGCGAGATGGCTATGGCTAGCTGCGATTTAACTGGCTTGGCAAGAGGCACTAAAGGCACACAAGACCTAATAATCACCTAACGAAGCTGGGGTTGTTGCCAAAAGCAGCAGGTGATCCCTAAGAAAACGTTTTATTTTGGGTTGCCTTGCCCTATCCAATCACAGTGCTTCAGGGCAGAAACCCGTCAGTAGCTCATGCGATAGAGAGATTTAATTCTCATTTTCTCCCCTTATACAGTTGCACAATTTCTACATTACTGCGGTATGGCATTGCTCAACTGGCCAGGTGCATGATTGTGAAGATTGCCCAATTCTTCCTGTATGCATCAGACTTGAAACAAATACCTCACTTTAAGGTATCCTTTATTGGGCACTGCTGGAGACAGAATATGAGAACCAGGTGGATGGTTGGGTCTGCTCCCATGCCTGTTCCCTTGATTGATTGATTCCAGGGTGTCATAAATGAAGGCAGTGCCAGTAAAAGACGCCTGGCAGGCTGTGGCAAGCAGTGCGAAAAGAAGTCCAAACAGCTGACCAGCAGGAAAGGAGAGGAGCAGGGCCGGCTCGCCCATTGGCTCTAGTGGTGCGGGGCGCCAGGGTCCCTGGGCACTGAGGGGCGCCCCAGCAAGTGGAGGAGCTGCGCGGCGGCCTCAGTTTTCCCTCCTCTGAGTCTTGCACGCCCACCAGCCGCGCTGCTCAGGGGAGAGCAGGGGACGGGCACTAGGACCCTGTTCCACTCTGCAGCGCCAGGGTCATCCCTCACCCCGGCGCTGTGTTTCATTGGTAGAGGCGATGCCACACGGCGGTAGCTCTACCAATGAAACGCAGCGCCCTGTTGGCGGGAAGGAACGCAGCACCCTGTTGGCGCAAGGAAACGGCCGGGAGGCCTCCTGGCACTGCCCGGACCCACCCGGGCCCTACGGCCCACCCATGGAAGGGGGGAGGCCGCGTGGATCCAGCAAGCGCCGGAGTCGCGGGAGACAGCCGGGAGGGTCCCGGGGCGGCTCGGGCCCACCCAGCCACCCTGGCCCACTGGGAGAAGGGAGGAAGGCCGCGCGGAGCAGCGGCGCCCCCTCCCCCACTCAATCCGGATCTCTGGCCCCACAGGAGACAGACAGGGCCATGAGAAGCCACTGGGCAGCCTCCAGCACAGCGCGGCCCCGCTGTGAGGCATGGGGGCTGCCGTGAGGCTCCCCCCGCCGCCCGGCACGCCAGGCCCTAACACTGTGCCAGGGAGGCTCTCCCCGCTGGCTCCATGGCGTGCCCATCTGGCCTCTGCTGCTGGCAGGAGGGCTCTGGGAAGCCCCAAGGTGCTTCTGGTGCGAACGCCTCCAGGGAAGGTAAGAGCTTTCCTTTTTCCTTTTTTTTTTTTAAAAAAGGGGTGGGTGGGGGGCACCCAAGGGATCCCTGCACCAGGGCGCCTGATGAGCTTAAGACGGCCCTGGAGAGGAGGCCCAAACTGAAATGCCCTGATTGCTCCTTTAGTATTGGTAACAGGAAACAATGTACGAGTTAATGAACACAAATAATTACCTTTTAAATTGACTCTGTCCTTCCACCACTCCTTCGAGAAACAAATAACCTTACATTGGAGTCAACACATATTGCCACATGGTGTCTTGGTTTCAGTGTTGCTGCTAACAGAATAATCAATTTTTAGCAGGGAAAAAAATCTTAAATACATTTTCTTTGGAAATAAGTCACATTCATGTATGTGGAATTTCCGTTGAACTCAGGGTGAGTTCCATAACTAACAAGGCAATTTGGTGTCTCCTAGACGATGTGCGTGATGTAACTGTTCACAGTATTGCCAACCTTTCACTCTCTGACGGTGCTTTGTGTTGCAAGTGGAATGTTCAGATCCGATTCTTCTCTGTGTGTGATTGACATGTGCTCCCTTTTGAAGTCTTAGATTTTTCATAGGCGATTGACTGTTTCCCATCCACACCAGTGAGGTATCCTTGATGGAATATTTCCATGCTATTTTTTCTGGGCCAACCCCTTCAGTCACTACTCCCTTGCCATCCTCTTAATTTCCCCCTTTCTGATAATGTACACCTTTGTGGGGGTGGTGTGGTGTGGGCACAGAAAGTATGGAAAACCATAAGAGGAAACTTTACCAGTCCATAGTTACTGTGTTCCACAATGAGCAAAACAGAAGCTTGTGTTTTGCGGTGAGGGCTGTGGGGAGCTTTATTGCAATTCTGACAAGAGATCTTGCACAAGATATTGGTATTAAAAATAAACTAGTCCCTGTGTATGTACTGAATTGCATTCTCCAAGGTTATCCCCCTGCATGTGTTGAGATCTTGAGAGAATGACTCATCAGAATTAAGTTGCTGACATTTCAGCATGCCTATAGTATGTGGAAATCAATGGAAATGGACCTGCTTGTTTTGTCTGACCTGCTGGAAATAAAATGATTAGGACATGCTCAGCTGCGGAGCAAACAAAAGTAGGGGGTGTGGCAATAGAGACCACCCACTGAAACACCACCCAATGTGTAGGAAAGTGCCACCCTCCCAGAGGTAACTGCACTTGTGTAACAGATTTTAACTTAATGGATTTTCTGAACCAAGAGAACATGCAGATTAAATGCAAAAAAGTATGGGCTGGCATTTTGATGACAGCAATGCCGTGTAGAGAGGGGGGGGGGAATTGTGTGCATGAGCAGCCCTGATTCTACAATAAATACATTTCTGTCTGGAAGTATACATTCCTTGCCATTCCCCAAAGCAAGGATCATTCATGGAAGTTAGTTCCTGCCTATGTGGCTCTTACCCTGGAAGGAAAACCTGTTTGGTACATAAAAGAGGCCAAGAAGGAACCCTACGCCACTTCCCTGGCATCATTGGACCATTAAGTGGCTCTTTGAGGCCACAGTTGTGCCATTCAGGGGCTGAGAGGGAAACACGAGGCAGCCCAGCCAATAAGCTTTGAAAGAGGCAACTGAGGCCCCAGCACCAGCCTGAGGAATGAGTTACCCTTCCATATCGTTGCTGCTCAGACATTTATGCCAGGACCTATGAGCAGCTGGTGGGATCCAACCCAGATCAGGATCATGCTGTCTCTAGGATGTGCATACTGTACTTCATTTGCATCTACATCTTGCTATATAATCTACCTGTCAGGAGTATGGGCTTTGCAGGACTGGGGCCCTCCTGAGCTTGTTCTGGGGATGCAAGGCGCGGCTGCTCAGGTGAAGCCACTTGATAACTCACTGCATCTGATGGCAAAGGCCAGGAGGGATATAAGCCCAGCATTTCCCTTCAGCTCTTTGCCACAGCAACATGTTCTCTGCGTTTAGCCTCTTACTTCCTGCCTCTGGACCCTCGCCTTTGGGACTCCTGCCTCCTGACCTTCGCCTGCCTGACTCTCTGCTTCTTGACCTTCGGACCCTCGACTTCACGACTCCTGCCTGCTTGACCCTCGGCTCCCTCACCACCCGGACTCTTGGCCCTGCTCCCGCACAGCCATCTTGCCCCAGGTCCTGATGTCCTCAGCCGGGGCTACAACCACCCGCCGACCAGACCGTGACACTACCCAATACCTACCTCTCCAAGGTTTTTGGAAGCAATATCTTGTTAAATATATAGGGTTTTCAGAGAATTCAGCTAGAAAAGCTCAAAGCAATGTAAATAAAGTGGGAAACTGCAAACAATTACTACAAAGCCATTATTAGTTAAATATTAACCAAGAAAAAATGAGAATCAAAGGCATATCATAGGATTAATATTTAATTAACCTTTTTTTTCCAAAACAGAAAAACATTATTGGTAGAGTCATTGAACACTGCCCCCTTCCCTCCAAACCAAAGGCAGCAGTTAGTAAAAATGAGGTAATTACATTACCATACTTTTTGGACAAGCACAAGACTCACATTCTAAAGCCCTCTACTGCACCTACTTACAGCAGAAAATTGCTTGAAATCTAGCGGGTAGCAGAATGCCTGTTTATTTTTCCTTGAAGAAAACAATTGACTCTTCAGATTTCATTTCAAAATGACTGGAAACAGATGGCTTGAGAGATGCTTCCCAGCCCCATAGCATCAGGGTAGTGATGAATTCCTGGGGGCTTATGTTATCCTTGCTTGCCTAGAATGCAAGCAATAAGACAATTCAAAGTGGGCAAAACCAAGATATCCAAGAGGCAGCCATTATTAAGCACTGATTTGCCAAGAAAAGGTAGCAGCAAAAGCACCCAGATATTTGAAGTTTCATTTACAATGGAAAGCTAAGCAAGAGAAGGAATCTCTCTAGATCTAATAGCTATAGTAGCCAGCTAGTTTAACACCAGGGGCCTCTGTTTTCAGCAGACACTGGCGATTTCAGCAGCAGAAGAGCTGAAATAAATTATACTTTCTGAATTCATAAATGATGGTTTTCATTTTAAACTCAAGAGTCACCCAGGCTTCAAGCACTCTCCAGACTAGAAACCCAGAGTTATAATTTTTAATCTGTCCTCCTCCCTGCACTGTCTTGTACTGCTAATGCGGCATGGGCGTAGGCGGGGGGCAGGGGGGCAGCTGCCCCCCTAGAAGCAAAAAATTAATGTATTTTTCAGACCATAACCAGCACTTTTCCCCTCCAAAAACTGAAGTGGAAAGGGCTTTGCTTTAGCGAGAGCAGCTCGGTCTCCGCTTGCTGGGGGGCGGGGGCGGGAACACAGCTGTAACAAAAACACATCAAATAAATAAAGCAAAGTGGCTACCGGTAGTTAAGCAGCTAAGACAATGGAGCAGATATCGCCTTTCAGGCAAGATTTGATAGCTCACCACTTCACCCTATTGTTCTTCAGTGGGAGTTGTTAATGAGCATTCAGGGATTGCATTAAGAGTTCTATTGGCGATTTAATGAGGGTGCAGAGGATTCAATTTGACTAAGGTGGCTCGTGCCTCGTGACTGCGGCTGTGCCTTGCCTCGCCCGCCCTGCCACCCCCTCTCGCCTGCCCGACCCTCCCGTCCTCTCCAGCCAAGCAGGGTAGCCGCCGTCGCAGCCAGCCCCAGAAGCACAAGGCGGCCGCCGCTGCTGCTGCCATCACAATGTCGTCAGGCCCGCTGGCCCTGTAGCCCCACCCATGTTCCCACTTCGTGGCCCCTCCCCTCCCATGCCTTGGCCCCGCCCCTGAACGACCATGGCTCCCCCCCTAGTTTTGATCCTGGGTACGTACGCCCCTGCAGACAGTGACCATTTTAGGCGCTTCCGATACATGTGCGACCATGCATGTGTGCATTGCACCAAACCCAAAAACTTCACCAAAAGTAGTGTAACAGGGTGGTGCAGGGGGGAAATGGGGTGTTTGCAGGCTTTTTCAATTGTTTTCAAATATATACCCTGGAATGTAACCCCCATGTAAATTGGGAGGTTTCCTGTACAGTAATACCTCGGGTTATGAACGCAATCCGTTTCGGATCGCAGTTCGTAACCCGAATAGTTCGTAAACCGAACGCTGCACAAAGCGCCATTTTTCGCATGCGCAAAGCGCGATTTTCGTGATTTTCGCGCTTTGTGCATGCGCAGAACGCGCGTGCCAAAAACACTTTCGGGGCTGCGCAGTTCATAACCCGAACTGTTCGCAAACCGAGGTGTTCGTAACCCGAGGTACGACTGTATTATGATTTTGCTGGAATTTCAGCTTGTGTACTTTGATATTGTTATTTTTTGTGGTAACTTGCCCTGGGACCTTGGGGTGAAGAAGGGCAGGGAATAAAAATTGCAGATGAATGACGATGTTTGGAGGAAGGCCGTACGCTTTCTCAGTGGTGAGAGTGCACGAATCACCTCTTCTTTCTTATCACTTCACTTGTCCCAGGTTTCAGCTGTGGCACTGAAAACATGCTAATTCCTCATATGCCTTGGTTCAATCACTGGCTGAACTGATTTTGAGGAATCAGTTCAGCGAGTCTGACCTTCCTTATGAAACTTCCATTTATTTTGCATTATTGGACTGGATTAACATTAAACTAAGTATGCTGTTGACAAGGACCACAATATAAAATTGGCTTTCATACTTCTCTCTCTCTTTTGGTATGACCATACCAAGATAGGGGAATCATGGGAAGGGTCCTTGCCCTTTTTTTTTTTTGCAGGCAGTCATTCACAGCCATAGAAAACTCAGAGAAGAAACATTCCCCCTTTGTTTTTGCCTAGTGAAATGGCCTTGGAGATCAGCTGCATGTGTTATGAAGGCAGATTGTTCTATGTGGGCACTGCCGCAAGGTCAGCGTGCCATACTAAAATTGAGAGGGAAGTCTCCTTGTTGTGATTTTTCTCTCTGAAGGAGTTGGTTCTGAGGGTCAGCAGGGAAGAAAATGTGGCCGATACACACACACTAGACAGCTGTGGAACCCCAGAGCACAGTTAAGTACAGGGCACTGAGTCCTTTAATCCGGCACTGATTTCATAAAGTTTAGAATTTCAGAGCGTTTAGCCATGACTGGAGCTTTGTGGCTTGGACTTGTTTGTTGTCTTCCATAAGGTTATGAGGCTTTCCGACCTTACATACAGTGTATCAGTTTGATTTAATAATAGCAGTGAGACCTTCTAAGAAACATATTTCCAGGAGAATGTTATCCTTCACAAGTGCTGAAAGCCACTCAGCCATTACCATCCTCGTTTCACCTTTCACCTTATCCTGTCCTCTTGGACATACTAGTTTCACATGCAAGCACCCTCATTGGCACACCCCATTGCTTATGTACGTTACAGAAACGCAATAGATCATCTGGTCAATGATTTGCTGAGCTGTCACTAGGATTGTTGGCGTGATATGTAATTCCACGGGAGGCTGCCATATTTCATATGATGGCTGTTAACATCAGTGTTACTGGAACACCAGGTGTCTGGGGCTAAAACTCCCATCTTCCCTGACTCTTAGCCATGCTGCCTGACACTGATGGGAATTGTAGTTCAAAGCACCTAGAGAGTGCAAGCTGAGGAAGGCTGATGTTACAGGAACATCCAATCTATAATTTCACTGGATACCACAGAGTTCAGCTGCTTTATTCTGCTGGTTTCTTTGATCTGAAACCATACTGGACCCTGCTTGGCGTTGCAAATGTGCTAGCAGTTTTATTGCTGCACCACTATGGAGTCTTCATGTATACTTTTCCTTCGACTCTGTGGATTTGCTCTGAATTGACTACAGTTAATTCATCTGATGCAAAATGTGCTCTATCTGTTGTCGTCAACATGGGGAACATTTTTTTTTTTAAACTGAAAGGGAAAAAAAGCAAGTAAACAAAGCTAGCAAACAGACATTTTAAAAAATGCCACCCAGGCACATAAGTTAATTCAATGCAAAATTCTTCCCAATGTATGAACTGATATTTTTCTCATAAATCGAAACAAGGACGAAATTGTTGGTAAGATGCAGAAATGCCTGCTACCTTTTGCTTACATGCCCTGCGGGTCCTTTAAAAGTACCCTCCAACACCACACTGGCACTTGAGAATAAATTAGCAGGTTTTATGTGCCTCTTGCAAGTCAGTGAAACAGGGTAGAAAAAGAGAGCCCTTGCCATAAATTCCAGGGCTTATTCCATGGGCTAGGACATATATTAAGCATGATGATCCAGCCAAAACCAAGCAGTTTAAATTACCAATGATTTCTCCCAACTTGTAGCTTGAGCCTAAGGGCAGAATTCAACTTAACTGCCCCATCAATTCAAAGATTATTGCGTGCGCAATGGGACTTTCCCCATGCTCCTCTCCCCACATGCCCCCCCAAATCTGCTCCAGGTTAAGAGAGTACATGGAGGGGGGAGGGAAGCTTCATTGCACAAGCACAAACCCTTGAACTGATGAAACTTCTTACTTAGCACAATGCTGAATACTACCTCCATCCACCATGGGTATAACATTATACCCAGCGCTCCATACTGCTGCACTTGTGAGAACAATGCTTTTCTCAGTTCAGGTTTGAAATAACTACGATATTTGCAAAATTTGGAAGACTAAGGCTGTGTGCACATTCCTGTGTACCCTGCAGCCAGTGCACTCTTATGGCTGGTTTGGGAAGCAGAGTACGCACAACGTTAGCCACAGCCCATATCTATCTCATGTCTGTCCCGCTGTTTTGTATGAAATAGTGCAGTCTGAGTCATTTCGCTGCAAACCGACTTCAGTTTTGATTCAAAACATTCAGAGCAGGATGGCTGTGTAGCTTCTCTGGCATCATCACTTTGTGACTCCTACACATGCATGTCTTCTTATATAGTCACTCGATGCGGATTTCAGTCATCTCTGCACAAGGAACCTGGACCCTACTTTGTACAACCAGATTTGCCTTCTTCAAACTGTTCTGAAAAGAGCAGTGGCGCCTGCAGATATCTTTTTCTTCACATGGATTGTGTTACCTGGATCAGGGCCACCATGCATAAGTTGGTGCGCAAAGTACGCTTGGCTCTCTTTGCTGTGTCACGGCGGCTGCCTTTGGTAAATTATTTCACACGTTTCTTACTGCAAGATGTGCCAATAATTCCCAGTGTCTAAAAATACAGCTGAATTCCTCCTGCCCCCTATTCCTGCACCATGGCCATCAGCACTACCAAGTGGAGCCCTGGTCTGCCTGGCAGCAGATCTACTAGCAAAGCTGTACCCCTGCCTTTCGTGCAGTGGTTCCCCATTTGTGGAATGCTTTCCCTAGGGAGGTTTGCCTGGCACCTTCATTATACACCTTTAGGCGACAGGCAAAAACGTTCCTCTTTAACCAGGCCTTTGGTTGACTGATATTCAACGGCCTTTTAAAATGTGTGGTGTGTGTTTTTTGGGGGTGGGTGGGTTATTGGGTTGTTCTTGTTTATATTTTGATTGTATCTGCAGGTATAGGGCAGTATACCGGTACAAATTTAATCATCATCATCATCATCATCAACAACAACAACAGGTGGCGGGGGGGGGGGGGTTACATGCACAAAAATAAACATTTGATATGGAGGAGAGGAGCAAAATGGCCCCCAGACAAATGGTAGATGGGCTGCAGGGTGTGGATCGTCCTGCATGATATTATTCCAAGATGCAAATGCACAGCAAAGATCAGTGGTAAAGCATATGCTTTGCATTCAAAATGTCCCAGATTCAATTCCCATTGTCTCCAGCTACAGATGGGAAAGACCTGTTCTCAGCGGCGTAGCTAAGCCGCCTGGCTGCCCGGGGCGGCAAACCTGAAGGCGCCCCACCGGGGGCGGGGTGTCCATCGTGTGCATGCATCGTGCGTCATGACGCATGCGCACACAGGAGGCATGCAGCGGGCGACGCGGCAAACCCCGCGAGCAAGCCGCGGAGTGAGGCAGTCTCGCTTGCATCGTGGTGGCAGGCGCGTTGCGTGGCGGTCGGAGGTGGTCAGCCTCGTCCAGCCTGCTGCCCCTCGTCCAGCCTGCTGCCCGGGGCGGCGTGCCCCCTGCCCCCCCATTACTACGCCACTGCCTGTTCTCTCAAACCCTGAAGATCTGCCGCCGGTCAGGTGTATATTTCCAATCTTCAGTTCAGTTCTGCACATTTCCACATCGATTTGAGTTTTGCTTTTTTTAAGTGCATGAAAATTCATCAACATTTGGGTGCAAATATCTCTTAATATACCCATTTGTCTGTCATTTCCCCAATATACACATTTCTGCAGTGCAATTCCCCCCATTATCTGTTTCTGTACATTATTTTATTTACACACCCACCCACACCACATGCACTAATATATATTCCACTAATATATATTTGTAGGCACACTTCACCTCACTATATGCATTTTTGTATTTTTGTACACATTATTTGGCTGGAGAACTGCAATGCAATGCAAATGTGGGGGGGGGAATCAAACAATGGCTATGTTTCTTTCTCACATTGTTTTGGGAAATGTGAATTAGGTAGGCTCCCCTTTAAATGAATTTGAATCTAAATTCTGCCTCCTCCCCAATGATAATGTCACTGCAAAGTCGTCTTGATCTTCAGCAGGATAGCCATGTTGATAACCACCACACTTTGGGTGAACTTTATCAGAATATTAGGGTTCAAGGTGAGCTTACTGGATTCCTTTCATTTCTGTTAAAAAACTGTGTTTTTTTGCATCTGAAATGCTTTTAAAGAAATTGAAAAATAGATTTTTAAGCATGACCTGACTAAAATGATGCCCTGACTGTTCTATCCTCTGGCTTAGAAATGAAATTTACCTTTGCTTCCTGTCCTCAGTCCCCCACTACTGGCATCCTAGTGATCCACCCACAAGCCTCCAATGTTCCACCAATTGTGCTCAGATCACTGTTTGGGAATGGCTGATTGGGCTTTACATCTTTGAAGTTTATGGAATTCTACCCAGGTGAATTTTTTTATTTTTTATTTAAGATAAAAAAAAAATCACCTGAGTAGAATTCCATAAACAGCATCTTAAAAAGCAGAGGCATCACCTTGCCGACAAAGGTCCGTATAGTTAAAGCTATGGTTTTCCCAGTAGTGATGTATGGAAGTGAGAGCTGGACCATAAAGAAGGCTGATCGCCGAAGAATTGATGCTTTTGAATTATGGTGCTGGAGGAGACTCTTGAGAGTCCCATGGACTGCAAGAAGATCAAACCTATCCATTCTTAAGGAAATCAGCCCTGAGTGCTCCCTGGAAGGACAGATCGTGAAGCTGAGGCTCCAATACTTTGGCCACCTCATGAGAAGAGAAGAATCCTTGGAAAAGACCCTGATGTTGGGAAAGATTGAGGGCACTAGGAGAAGGGGACGTCAGAGGACAAGATGGTTGGACAGTGTTCTCGAAGGTACGAACATGAGTTTGACCAAACTGCGGGAGGCAGTGCAAGACAGGAGTGCCTGGCGTGCTATGGTCCATGGGGTCACGAAGAGTCGGACACGACTAAACGACTAAACAACAACAACAACACTTAGGTGAATTGATGCAGGATTGCAGCCCAAGTCTCCTTCTGACTGAATATATGCGATGGTTACTTCCAGTGAATCTATCTGTCAAGAGATGACTGTCCCATTTAGGTCTATAAAGATATGAAATGCAATTCAGGCATATCATTCAATATATGCCAATATATCATTCAATACCGCCTCTCCTTGTATGCCCCACGGAGGACCTTAAGGTCCACAAATAACAACATTTTGCAGATCCCGAGCCATAAGGTGGTTAGACTGGCCTCAACTAGGGCCAGGGCCTTTTCAGAACTGGCCCCAACTTGGTGGAACACTGTCTCAGAGGAGACCAGGGCCCTGCGGGATTTGACATCTTCCCCCAGGGCCTGCAAGATGGAGCTGTTCCGCCTGGCCTTTGGCCTGGACTCAGTCTGACCCCTATGTTCTCCTCCCTTACGGTTTTGATTTGGGCCATTTTAAAATGAGGCTGCATTTTAAATTTTTTAAAAATTGTAAATTTAAATTGCATTTTAACCTGTATTTTAACTAATTGTTTTTCTTTTTTATGTTTTGTTGTGGTTTTGTTGGTGTCAGCCGCCCTGAGCCTGGTTTTGACTGGGGAGGGCAGGGTATAAATAAAATTTTATTATTGTTGTTGTTGGCATTGCCTTAAAAACAACAACTGTGCTGCTATGGCAATTGCACTAGACCGGGTGGTCTAGACCTGGATTTGAATTTAGCACTCATTTTAGAGCAGGAGCACAGAGTCTTTCTTCTGATAAGCCAGTGAAGATTCTTTTCCTCAGGGAATCTTGTCAGATGCATTCTACATCACAGAACATTCTGGGGCATATTCTAAAGCAGCCTTTCCCAACCTGGTGCCCTCCAGGAATGTTTTGTACTACAACTGCCATCATCACCCCTGGCCCACTGGCCATTCTGGGTACAGCTTATGGATGTTGGAGTCCAATAACATCCAGAGAACAGCAGATATAGTAAGGCTGATTTAGAGTGCATTTTCAGTTCCAGTACTGTGCTGTGGTTAAACCACTGAGCCTAGGGCTTGCTGATCAGAAGGTTGGCGGTTCGAATCCCTGTGACGGGGTGAGCTCCCGTTGCTTGGTCCCAGCTCCTGCCAACCTAGCAGTTCGAAAGCACGTCAAAATGCAAGTAGATAAATAGGAACCGCTACAGCGGGAAGGTAAACGGCGTTTCCATGTGCTGCTCTGGTTTGCCAGAAGCGGCTTTGTCATGGTGGCCATATGACCTGGAAGCTGTACGCCGGCTTCCTCAGCCAATAATGCGAGATGAGCGCGCAACCCCAGAGTCGGTCACGACTGGACCTAATGGTCAGGGGTCCTTTACCTTTACTGTGCATTGTACAATACAGAGACCTATAAGTCTTTTTGACAGCTTGTCTGTTCATACCAAAACTTTTCATTACAGAATCCCTAATTGGCTTCCTTAGAACTTTGCAAACTTCCACTCAAGACTATGATCATTCATCCCATTTGTGCACAGAAGATTATACTTATGATCAACTGAGTAAGTGGTTGTTTAGTAACAGGGAAAGTGTCAAGAAAGTACTAAAACCCTGCTTGAGCTCTTGAAACGCCATATCTATCACAGGTCTTTTATAGGCTGTTGCATTTCTAGGGAATGAGTATCTATAAACGTTACATATTGAAGAAGCTGATTTTGGGACTGCTAAGTGGCTTTAAAAAGGAAATAGGTTTTAAGAAGTCGGCAGTTCAGCAGTTGTAAATCCCAAAGGGTAACAAAAAAAGTTGCCTTTTCCAGCCACACAGTCGTTTAAATGTTAAAAGTATTTATTGTTTTAATTTTACAAGACGTGGTATTTCAGCTGTTGAACAGATGAACACCTAAACTTTATTTATTCCTCAATTCATCAGAAACTTTTTATATTTGCTTTTTAAAAAAGGACTTTAAAAAAGTCATAGAATTATGAAATCATATAATTATAGAGTTGGAAACGACATTGAGGGCCATCTATTTCAACTGCCTGCAGTGCAGGAATGATGACCTGAATATCTTTGTAAAAATATTTAAGCTCCTGGAAGAGGCTTCTTGTTTCTGACATTCAGCTTGTACAGGGTGTTTCTGTGACTCTGGTGGCATTTATGTGATATCCTTGTAGACAAAAGATGGTGGTGACTGGGAGGGGAATGCAAGGTGTTTACAACTCAAATTTGGTCTGACAACAAAAGAGTCAATCCCCAGTTCTCACACAGAGGGTGCTTCCAGATAATAATAATAATAATAATAATAATAATAATAATAATAATAATAAATTTATACTCTGCCCATCTGGCTGGGTTCCCCCGGACACTCTGGGTGGCTCCCAAAAGAATATTAAAAACACAATAAAACTTCAAACATTAAAAACTTCCCTAAACAGGGCTGCCTTCAGATGTCTTCTTAAAGTCAGATTTATTTCTTTGAAATCTGGTGGGAGGGCGTTCCACAGGGCGGGCGCCACTACCGAGAAGGCCCTCTGCCTGGTTCCCTGTAACTTCGCTTCTCACAGTGAGGGAACCGCCAGAAGGCCCTCGAAGCTGCCTCAGTGTCTGGGCTGAATGATGGGGGTGGAGACGCTCCTTCAGGTATACTGGGCTGAGGCCCACATTGGACATGTATACTGATTTGTTTGAGATGAGGCTAGAGGACATTGTGTGAAATTAAGGGTTACCCCACACTTTCTAACACATTTCCCCTATGTTTTCATTGCAGAAAAGTCTGATATTTGGGGGAAGCATTATGTGATTGCATGGATAGCTCTGTTGGTTAAAGTGTGGAGCTAATAATGTCAAGGTTGCAGCTTTGATCCCCGTATGGGACAGATGCATATTCCGACATTGCAGGGGGTTGGACTAGATCAGTGGTCAGCAAACCTTTTCAGCAGGGGGCCGGTCCACTGTCCCTCAGACCGTGGGGGGGGGGCGGACTATATGGAGGGGGAAATGAAGGAATTTCTATGCCCCACAAATAACCCAGAGATGCATTTTAAATAGAAAGATACATTCTACTTGTGCAAAAACACGCTGATTCCTGGACCGTCTGCGGGCTGGATTTAGAAGGCGATTGGGCTGGATCCGGCCCCCCGGGCCTTAGTTTGCCTACCCATGGTTTAGAATTTAGATAAATGTCCAGAGTCCTAAAAGCAGACAACGCCCCACACATGAGCTTTTGAGGCAATGAAAGGGTTAGGCTGTGAATGGAGAAATGATGCTATCTAATATGGAATGAAACACAGTTGAAATATTGCCTATTGTCAGGTGGTGCATAACTTTCCAATGCTAATGGGCTTGCCATTGCCTTGTAAAAAGTTTATGGGCCTTTGTTTAGCATCCTTTCAAACACTTTTAGAAGCCTTAGAACAACAAATAACATGGAAGACTAGATCAGCATCCGTTCCATAGTGAGCATTCTGATCCCCCCAGGCTAATAAATGATGCATGCTTAAAATTACTGTACCATGTATGAAATCCACGATGGACTGAAAATGAACAGGGTAAGTGTTAATAACAATCTTGTTTGAAACTACTTAGAAATTTGCATGGTATGGGAAGTTCCTAAATTCAGATAGGATTGTGTGTTTAGCGGATTTTGGCACACTTTTGTTAGGTAAGCTCAAAATGGGAATATTTCACGAAGCATTTGAATGCGCAAGGGACATTCTCTCCTCCTCTCTGTCTCTGAATGCACACCGTTACGAGCAAAAGATGAGCTGTTCATAGACCTTTTCCATTTTGGATGTAGAGCAAGATGAGCTTGAGAAAATACACAAGGTTGGCAAACAATCACAAAATCTATGGCTGTTTCCACAATGAGCACTTTCTGAAGAATAGTAACGTTTTGTTCACCCACCTTTTTTTAACAGGTAGGTAGCCATGTTGGTCTGCCGTAGTCAAAACAAAATAAAAAAATTCCTTCCAGTAGCACCTTGGAGACCAACTAAGTTTGTCATTGGAATACCTGCACACTTTCCCCAGGTACAGATGATTTGGGCTGTTCCATTATGACCTGTGTGGAGTGCTCAGCCATTTTCTTGATTGTGCTCCAGTCACCTCCTTACCGGTATTTCTACTCCATCTCTCATCTCTAGAAATCAGTTCTATAACTTTACCCTTCCCTTTCCAAATAGCATTGCCTTTTATTCGTTTCAAGCTGCCTTTTCAGGTAAAAGTAACAAACAAATTACATGACCCTTGCCCACCTTACAAGATAAATGCTGCTGTGAAATATTTATTTGCCTTTTGTAAGACCACTGGAAAAAATGGTGTACCTGACTTATGTCCTGAGGGAGGATTTTGGGAGACAAGTGGTATTACTGGGAAACCCAGCCAGATGGGCAGGGTATAAATATAGTAGTAGTAGTAGTAATTATTATTATTATTATTATTATTATTATTATTATTATTATTATTATTATATTGGGGGATGGATGGCGGCTAACAGATTGAGGTTGAATCCTGACAAAACAGAAGTACTGTTTTGGGGGACAGGTGGTGTGTGTGGGGGGACTCCCTGGTCCTGAATGGGGTAACTGTGCCCCTGAAGGACCAGGTGCGCAGCCTGGGAGTCATTCTGGACTCACAGCTGTCCATGGAGGCACAGGTTAATTCTGTGTCCAGGGCGGCTGTCTTATCAGCTCCATCTGGTACGCAGGCTGAGACCCTACCTGCCTGCAGACTGTCTCGCCAGTTATCTCCCGCTTGGACTACTGCAATGCGCTCTATGTGGGGCTATCTTTGAAGGTGACCCGGAAACTGCAATTAATCCAGAATGCGGCAGCTAGACTAGTGACTGGGAGTGGCCGCTGGGACCACATAACACTGGTCCTGAGACATCTACCGGTACCCTGGCTCCCAGTACGTTTCCAAGCACAATTCAAAGTGTTGGTACTGACCTTTGAAACCCTAAACGGCCTCGGTCCTGTATACCTGAAGGAGCGACTCCACCCCCATCATTCAGTCCGGACACTGAGATCCAGTGCCGAGGGCCTTCTGGCGGTTCCCTCATTGCGAGAAGCGAGGTTACAGGGAACCAGGCAGAGGGCCTTCACAGTAGTGGTACCCACCCTGTGGAATGCCCTTCCATCAGATGTCAAGGAAATAAGCAGCTATCCTATTTTTAAAAGGCATCTGAAGCCTGCCTTGTTTAGGGAAGTTTTTAAATATTTAATGCTGTATTGTTTTAACACTCAATTGGGAGCCACCCAGAGTGGCTGGGGAGACTCAGCCAGATGGGTGGAGTACAAATAAATAATAATAATAATAATAATAATAATAATAATAATAATAATTTCTATTTTTTGCATTTTTAAATTATTGGTGACCACAGATAATCACCAACGCCATATCTATCCTCATTTCCTTCATTAGACAAGATAGTTCAGGCATCCCCAAACTTCGGCCCTCCAGATGTTTTGGACTATAATTCCCATCTTCCCCGACCACTGGTCCTCTTAGCTAGGGATCATGGGAGTTGTAGGCCAAAACATCTGGAGGGCCGCAGTTTGGGGATGCCTGAGATAGTTCCTTTAGATGAATGGTAGATATCGAAGTCTGGCCTTTTCTCCACTGCATGTAATGGGATGGTATTATTAGCATATGACCCACACTTAGAAAGAGGCCTCTATGCTCGTCTCAGAATATAGCTGTGACATCTGAGAGAAACACTCAGTTTTACAAGTTGTGTTCTTGACCCAGAGTAAACTTGACATGCTTAAGCAGAAAATATCAGAAAAGGCAGAAGTTCAACCTGCTTTTTTAAACCCCTTTAAAAACCACAACATGTTCCACATGAGGGAAATTTGTATTATTTATTAATGTTCTCAGGTACAGTACTTCTTGCATGCCTTTCACTTTTCCTCTGTGTCGGGAATGTCTCCAGAACCGGCCACCACTGAGAGATGCTGAAACAAAAGCAGTACCATGTTCTTGATGTTAATAAACAAACCCAGGAGACATAATCGTTGATCAGATGAACATGAGCCCAGTTAATATAGTCTTAGCATGGAAGGCATCTCTCTTTGCTGCTGCTTTGTGGAATATCAGCTCTCAATAGTCTCAGGTGTTCCTGGGGCAGCTCCTTGGCAGGACTCACACTTTGCATGCCCAAAGTCTCAGGTTCAGTCCCTGGCATCTCCAGCTAAGAAGAATCAAGTAACAGATGATGGGAAAAAATCTCTGCTTGAGACCCCAGAGGACTGTTGCCTGTCAAAGTAGTTGTGGCTGCACTAGATGTACTAATGGCTTAACTTGGTATATGGCAGCTTCATGCATTCATAGGAATGCAATGTCACTTTGGGATCTGCCTGATTATCCATCAAGATTTTTTTTTAAAGCAACAACAGCAACAACAACAACAACAACATCATCATCATAGGATAAATGCTGTGAAGAGTACGCTGGAACCAGTCAGAACAAGCATAAAAAAGCAACATAAAAGCAATAAATACAATACATATCATCATTGTCATGCATAAGAGGAGCAGACTAAACCAATCCTCAAATCAATCAATGCTCATAAAACCAACAAATGCTGTGGATGACTCCACAAAATCCGAGCACTTAAAAGCTTAGGGAAATAAATAAGTTTTGAGCTGATACTGAAATGATAACACCATAGGCGCCAACCAAACGTCCGCAGGAGGGGGCCTTCCACATTTGAGGTAGCCCCTTCTCGTGCCACCATATAATGTAACAGCCCTGGATGTGTGACACTAATTATGGCATCTCTTTCACATCTTAATGACTGAGTGAGACACTCCTTCAGGAGCTAGCACTTAATATGTCAAAAGTACCACTGTGAATTGGGCTCAGAAGCATATCGGGAGATAGTGAACTCCCACAGAAATGGAGCAACAGGATTCCTGCTGGCTGGCCCACTTACCCATTTTGCACTAACAGCAGCTTCCAGACAGTCTTCAAGGTGCTCAGCCCCAAGTCACCAAATGCTCTTCATGTCTGTGTGGGGATTTGAACCTGGCTCTGCCCAGTCCGAGCCTGACACTCTTACCACAACACCATGCTGACTCATGAGAAAAGAAGAAGTGTACCCTGTATTCTCAGAAAGGCTGTGTAAAACCACAAGTCGTTCCTTACGTTTTTAACCGACAAATCTCTGCCGTGTTACAGAAGCAATGCTATTAAACCCAAGTTTGTAAAACTTATTTAACAACTGGCCTTCAGTTTGTTTTGTCATTAGCAATGGCTGTGACAGCTGAACAGGGAATACAGGCTAAGCATAGGTTGAAATCATTTAGGATGTGGGACCATTGCCATTTGGTTTGCATATCACTGTGGGAATACAAGGGCAGCAAGTGGGCAATTCAACAGCTGGAGCTGGGGGGCTGCTTCATCAGATGGCTCTAGCAGAGGAAACTGTAGCATTCTGGCACATAGTTTGCATCTGGCATGATTTCTTTCTAATGTATTAACTTACACAAAACCCTCTCCTCTCTAACACTATTAAACACTTTGCACACCCAATTCAATCTCTCCTACACAGATAGGCAGAGCAGGCTTTGCAAAGCTGCTAAGAGGAATCTGCAACGTCACATCGCTAGGCAGACAGATGCAGACAACAGGAATGCTTACAGGTGCAAAAAGTGCTCAGGATATAGCAAGTGTTTTTAACGACTAAGGCCTGCAGGGTATCTGCATGCCTTTCTTTCTTTTTTAAAATTAGCTTTCACAATCTGCCGCCATTATTGTTTGGTCTGATGTAGCTCTAAAATGAGACACTGTAAATGTCTATTTGCTCAAATTTTGGACACTAAGAACTGCCACCCAGTTCTGTTCCGTTGGATACTTAAAAACCAACCAACCAAGCAACAGGAGTCTGTTTTTAACTTTTGAAAATAAATGTGCTTAAGGAGATCTTTACTATGGATAATATATCTGTAGTTTGCATTGCTCTTTAAAAAGCCGAGTCAATTATATTCCACCTAAATGATATCTTCGGGTCTGTTCCTTAAAGAAAGCCAGCAAAAGTTACAACAAAATCTACCAAGCACAGCCAACTGTAGATATTTTGATCCTACATGTGATGAGCCCAGAGGTGTGTGATTGTCACCTGATGCTTATAAACCTTCCACCGTGATTGTTATAATCTGTATAATAAACTGCTATTGATTCCTGGGGGAAAAAGGGAGAGGGACCCCCTCTTCAAACAAACAACCCCTCAATAATGAAAAATGCAACTTTTAGGGAGCCAAAACATGGGAAATGTAGTTAATTTCATGCAATGACAATCACATGCACTTATTCCGCAGTGCATTCCCATATTTCTTTCCTGCATGCTCGATATCTTTTCCCCCTTTCTAATCTTGGTTTTGACATTTGTTTGCTTTCAAAAAATTAAAATTCCTCTAGGAATATAAGAAAATGTTTGCTTTGAATTCCAACTTCATCTTCATTGCTTACTTTGGCCAACTTTATCTACTGAGTTAGAGGGCAATGATTTTTTGAGCCACCCAACTTGGCATTCTTAAATCCAGGGCTTCTCCGGTAAATCCCATTCAGGAACTGCTGGAGAAGACGATACAGTTCAGACTCTTAATTGTAGCCTCCGAGGGGCCAGCACAGCAGCACAAAGGCAGCTGAAAGGGAGGCAGGGCTCTAATCACATTAGTGGCCCACCAATTTAAACCCACATGCTGCAAAAGCAAAAGTCTCATTTGGAAGAGGTCTCTTTTATATGTAAGAAATACAGCAGCCAAGCCAAGAACTTGGAAAACATTACATGTCAACATGATTAATATGGAGGGCTTGAAATGTTGTCTCCTATCCATATGTTGTTTTAAGGGATGGAGAGTCCGAGGCATCATGGGAAGGAGAAAACCTGTAGCCCATAATGGAGAGAATGAAGGTGACCAATTTAAGGTTTCTAGGAACAATGCTGGCACGAGAGTAGCTCTGCCTTCTCATTAGCAGGAATGCCCTGGGAGACTATAAACGTTTATGTAGCATTGTTTCCCCATTAAAAGGCATGCAAACTCATCCTTGGAGTTATATGGCCATGATGTGGCACTCCAATGAGCACTTCAGGCACCCTTTTTCTCTGCTCTTTTCTCATAGGTTAGAGACTGATGGTAATTTCTTAAAGGGGTCGTGTTGGTGCTATTTCCTGTGTGGCACACACAAACACATATGTCTTTCTTATTGCCCTTATAATTTCCAACAAACAGGCTTCCCTGGCTTTTGAAAACAACACAAACGCTGCAAAAGCTGCAAACAGAAGTCATGGTGGGATGCATGCCATTCTCAGTGTTGTGGTGGCATGTACAATGGTTAGCTTCGCCTCTGTGCGTTTGGCGTCCTTTTTTTAACTCATGCCCAGATGCTACATTATGAACAAAAAGCGGCTTCTTTGTGTGTACACCCTATGAGAAGCAGGATGCTGGGCTAGACAGGCCTTTGGAATGACCTTAGCATTCAGTCAGGAGTCAAACAGAAGGCTGAAAACTCTAGCATTTCAATGGATAAAACGAGGCTGCCCTTTACAGTGTGAGACGATCACTATCTCCAATTGGTTTGGAAGTCTAAACCCACCCCTCCTCAACCCCAAATAAAAATTTGTGTGAAAGTGCTGAGATCTTTAGATTAAACAAATAGTTCTCTCATCCTGTCATATCAGCGTTGTATTGGCTACCTGATTTGACATGCTGATTTGATGACTGGTTAAAAACAAATCTAGGAAGAGTAAATAATTTTTTAAAAATCTGTTATTGGCAAATGTTCATTCTAATAAAATCTGACCACTCAAATGTTCACGGCAAATGAATCTCGATAGAGCTTGAGCATAGCCAGAACTAATCCATTCAAAAATCACAGGAGCATTCACATGATCCCCCCTCCCTGACTCTTTATTCAGACTTTTGAGCACGATGTGCTTTTTTTTTTTGCAAGAGTGAAGGAACTTGAATACTGTAATTTCAAAACAGAAAACCCAAGTTTTTTTTAAAAAAAGGGGAAAATTTGCTTTGTTTTGAAATTGTATATAAATAATTTCTTGTAAGGATGTATAATAAATTGTTTCTCTCTTATACAACTTCAATTTCTAGCCCTTCACACCAACAATATTTGTGATGCCACAGGCAACAAGTCTTTTCAGCTCCATTTTTCAATCTCACTCCAGCTATTACCAACCCTTATCTCTCACCTGTCAGGCTGCTACTTCACATTTCTGTACTGGAGGTGTTATAAAAACTTCTGCTCATCTGGCATCTTCAAATAACACCACTTTACCATTCTCATTTTGGGCCAAATTATACACCACACATATCTTTTCTCTTATGTGGGCAGTTGCGTGTTCAGACCCAGAGACCTCCCCTGTAAATAAATTCACACTTGACTCAAATTTTAGTTTGGTTTTTGGCAGAATTTAGGCCACAACTTTATTGATTACATCAGGTGAGTAGTTGCATAGGCTCTGGTTCGACTAGCTCCCTGCACCCTTGCAGGTAGCGCTGACCCAGGGCACCAGCATAGATCAGCCAAGGGTGAACATCTGTATAGGTGGAAAGCCAGGAACAGACTATGTCTGCCACCCAGATGTCGCCCTAGACTCAGGCACGGGCACAACCCCCTCTGCGGGGTTGACCAAACCATTTGAGTCCCTGGATTCCTTTAACGGAATATCCTTCACATAGGGATGGCAAGAGTGATCTCCTATCCCTATCACATGAACCAGTGCTTATCCGCCACACGAGCACCCACGCTTGCTGCTAGCCACTCACACCTGTAATCAATCCCTTAACCCCACTGACACGGCAAATCCTTCCCAATCATAGACAGATGAACCCCATCAAGCCTGTAAAGGGACGCATCACGGAAGGTAATGCCCAGGTGACAGATCACCACCCCGCCCAGCATGGGCGTAGGCAGAGGGGCAGGAGGGGGCAGCTGCCCCCCTAGAAGCAAAAAATTAATGTATTTTACAGACCATAACCAGCACTTTTCCCCTCCAAAAACTGAAGTGGAAAGGGCTTTGCTTTAGCAAGAACAGCTAAGTCTCCGCTTGCTGGGGGGGGGGGACACACAGCTGTAACAAAAACGCATCAAATAAATAAAGCAAAGTGGCTACCAGTAGTTAAGCAGTTAAGACAATGGAGCAGATACCCCCAGGCAAGATTCGATAACTGACCACTTCACCCTATTGTTCTTCAGTGGGAGTTGTTAATGAGCATTCAGGAATCGCATTAAGAGTTCTATTGGCGATTTAATGAGGGTGCAGAGGATTCAATTTGACTAAGGTGGCTCTGCAAGGCTAAAAGGAAATGAATAAGAAAGGGGGGGCTGTAGCTTTGACAGACACAGTGATGTTTATAAAAAGCAGTGATGTTCCAGTCTGCCCCTCCTCCTGCATCTGTATACAGTGGTGCCCTGCTTAACGAAATTTCCACTTAACGAAAGGTTTTTTCTAGCGGAGGTTGCCTCGCTAGACGAATTCATTTTACGAAAAATTTGTCTAGCGAATCGCGGTTTCCCATAGGAATGCATTGAAATTCAATTAATGCATTCCTATGGGCAAAAAATGGGCCACATGCTGTGATTTCCTTATGCATCACTGCAGCAAACTGACACCTCTTTAACAGGGACCCATCCTCATGGCAGGTTGTTGTTGTTGTTGTTGTTGTTGTTTAGTCATTTAGTCGTGTCCGACTCTTCATGACCCCATGGATCATAGCTCGCCAGGCACTCCTGTCTTGCACTGCCTCCCGCAGTTTGGTCAAACTCATGTTCGTAGCTTCGAGAACACTGTCCAACCATCTCGTCCTCTGTCATCCCCTTCTCCATGTGCCCTCCATCTTTCCCAACATCAGGGTCTTTTCCAGGAAGTCTTCTCTTCTCATGAGGTGGCCAAAGTATTGGAGCCTCAGCTTCAGGATCTGTCCTTCCAGTGAGCATTCAGGGCTGATTTCCTTCAGAATGGATAGGTTTGATCTTCTCTCATTCCATGGGACTATCAAGAATCTCCTCCAGCACCATAATTCAAAAGCATCAATTCTTCAGCGATCAGTCTTCTTTATGGTCCAGCTCTCACTTCCATACATCACTACTGGGAAAACCATAGCTCTAACTATACGGACCTTTGTAGGCAAGGTGATGTCTCTGCTTTTTAAGATGCTGTCTAGGTTTGTCATTGCTTTTCTCCCAAGAAGCAGGGAGAATTACCTCATGGCAGGTAATATCTCTTAACTCCATAAAATGAGGCTCTCCTGTTTCACAGTGACAGATTCACAGAACTTGCTCTTTGAAAATGGCAAGTTGCAGTTGTTTTAGTCATGGAAGTAGCTGCTATGTTCAGGGCCGGATTTAGGTTTGAAGAGGCCCTAAGCCACTGAAGGTAATGGGGCCCTTTATATGTCCAGCTGTCCTTTGTCAACAACAAATTGTCACTGTTTATACCACTATACAGCTACCACTGTATATAGAAATGAGCAAACCAGTGATATTTTAGGGAGCAGGCTAGCAGGTGGGGCCCATTACTTACATCATAGGAACCTACACAAAACAAAACACTGTTGCTGTATGTAGGTTTTATTTTATTTGTTTTTTAATCTTATATTTTGGAAATGTACATCCAGTTTTTCCGCCTTTAAATTTTTTGGGGGCCCTCAAGAGAGTGGAGCCCTAAGCTATAGCTTGCTTAGCTTATACGTAAATCCGGCACTGGCTATGTTTGTCCATGATTCCGCACTTCTTATATTAAGAACATTCAGGGTCACAGAAAAGGCCCTCTAGTCTAGTATTCTCCCTAGACAGTAGCCAGCCAGGTGTCTATACAAAGCCCAAAGCAGGACAAGAGCACAATAGCCCTTGCCTGCGGTTTGTTCCCCTGTCTCTGGAAATGGAGGCAATGTGTGGCTTCCGTGTATAATAGTCATTGATTGCCTTATCCTCCATGAATTTAACTAATTCCCTTTTAAAGCCACCCAAATTGACCGAAATAGGAAAATAATAAATAAAATGATTTTTTTTTAATCCTGTATTCCAACTTAGTACCAACCTGCCACTTTTGGAGAGTCACCTCTTGTCATTTCATTATTGGGACTGAAAAGTCACTCTGTGCCTATTTCTGAGAAGTGATGGGCAACCTTAAAAACATTCCTGTTAGTGAAAGTCTTTCATCCTACAAATTAACAGGAACAGAAATTAAAGGCAATGAAGTTGAGAAACAAAGAACTGGGGAAATCCATTGTAGGTTCCAAAGTTAACAGCTTCTTCCTTACCTGAAATTATATTGCCACATAACCTCAGTTCATGACACAGAAAAAATTAGTTTCTCCTATGTTCATGATGGCAGCTATTTAAAATAAATTGTCTTTAATTAAAAGCAAGTCTTCATAATTTGTAGTACTGTATACTTGGGCCAGAGCTCTCTGATTTCATTTCTGAAGAAGAACGTAACTCTAGTCTCTTGCCAGTTTATACCATTCGCCATGTCCAGCCATAGAAATTTCTCATGGGCCCCAAACTTTCAACAATACTGCATTATGTTTCATGACTCATAAAATGGGCTGTTGCCCATGGAAAGCCATGCATCTTAGGGCAGGCTATACTGCTCCCTCCAGCATGTTTGAACGGGTCGTTCAGCCTTCAAAATATAGCATGGTTTATTATTCTCATGACTCGCATACTCTCTTTGCTGACGGTAAGAGCTTCTTGCATCAGAAGAGGAAATAAAATTAAAGGCTCTGATGCATTTCAATGGGAAATTAAATGCTCAGTAAAATCTGCCATAAGCAAACATCAAACAAAGGATGGAGCTGGGATGCAACTCTAAAACCTTTTTGAGATAAGCAAATCTCATAAAACTCTGATGCAATATGGTAGAGAAGGGGAAATTATCAATCCCGTTTTGTGACTGTCTTTAATTCCGTTTTGTGTTTGCACTTCACTCTCCCTGATATTGTTATATTGTTTTTGTTTGTTACTATGTTACGCATTTTTGTGTTTTTATGTTGCAAACTGCCCTGTGACCCTTGAATGAAGGGTGGTATGGAAATTTAATAAATAAAAATTATGATGGTAATGAATGTGCAAATTGACATTCCTTCTGGCAGGGGTATAGTTAATTGCAATCCTATAATTCAAATTTCATCATTCACATAGGTAAGCAATGTCTGTCACTGTCTGCATCTGCATTTGACCCATGAGTTGCAGGTTCCCAGCCCATCCTACTAGGATATCTATGCACAGTTTAAATCACCACTGCATTCAACACTCACTGTCACTTAAATGCTTCGTCATGTAAAGGTGAATATCCAGTGGAATATATGGCTGCACAACCCGAGGCATGTTTACTCAGAAGTAAATCCCGCTGCCTCCCATTCCAAAGGCAGTTGGTTAAGATAACATTATGTTACTGAAACACTGGGGGAGGGTGTCAATTTTTATTATTATTAAAAGTGTATGGCCAGGGCTATGCTTTCATAAAATTTGCAAGGGAAGCATTCTGGAGCTGCCGCAAAGAACCTCTCCCTTTGTGCACTGAGAGGGAAGCACAGATTTGCACAAATCTACTCACTGGCAACTTCAAGGCCCATTTTCACTTCTTACAGTTCTTCATCTTTAAACCAGACTTCAGCTGGGCAGCACCTTCAAATAGAGGACCCACAGAGGATTGTCAACTGTACAGTTGGACACATGGCCAAAGTAGCATTGAAACTACATCACAGATTATATGAAGAAGGCAATATTTCTTAAAGACTGCTGTGGGTGGAAGCAAAAGCATGCTAAGTCTTATTCGTTTCCAACAGAGGGCAAAGAAAATTCATGTATTTTTTTTTACTTTTGTGGATCTTTATTCCACAATCCAGGGGCGTCAGGCAGTGTTCATGTTTATTGTGCTGAAGGAAGCACAATAATAGAGATGGAAAACTGATTTAACCAGTCACTAGCTGTTTGTACAAAAAGAAAGAAAGAAAAGAAAAGAAAAGACTGGAATCCAGTCCTGGAAAGTTCACGAAAATAAACTATGGACAGACCTGTTATGATACAGAAGAATTAATTTGCTTACCTGTGGTTAATGATTACATGAAACATGAAGACATCAGCCAACTGAAGAAACAAATAGTCCCAGTCCCAAACAATAACATACTTTTCGTAGGATTAATTGGCAGAAGCCAATTTATCGCATGTTCACACAGCCTGGAGGTTTTAACTCCTCAAGGTTGCAAGTGATACACTTGTGTTTCCCTCCATTGTTTTTCACATGATCACAAAAGCTAAACTAAAGTAAAAACAGAGTTTATTATAGCATCAATGGGACAAATAGGAGTTCAAGTTGTTTCAGCTGCATGTGCAAAGAAACTTTTTCTGAGCAGCTGGAAATAGACCACAGTAAATTAGGAAGCAATGCTGACTTGCCTCTGCTGACACCTCTACCCAGTCCAAAGCCCAGACTCACTGGTGGAAAGAGGGAATGGATTGGTTTGTTAGTTTATAGCAGTGGTTCTCAATCTTTTTGGAGTCACAGACCTCTTTGAGAATCTGATGTAAGCAAGGGACCTCAGAAAAATGCACATAAACACACACACACAAAGTTTTGCACACAATTAATTTTATTGCATTGGAAAATTCAATTTTTTTGCACCCTGTTCACAGACCCCCTGAAGCCCATTCATGGCTTAGAGAATTAATTCCAGTGGAAGGAGGGAAAATCCTTGTTGTGTGAACATATCACATATCTACTCATTAGCAGTGTATATTATAAGAGAAGGCTTCACCCTGACCTGACACGCGCCCCCCTCCATCATATCCTCTGGTGTGCACCATTGTGGTACGTATGCAAGTTAAAGCAGCCATTTTAACTAGGCCACAAAAAATGTACCAGCTAGCTCAGGTCTTTCACGGTATGATGATATAATTATGTAATGGACCATCCAAGCGATGTGGTCATTTTTCCCTAAAATGAGTGTATTTGTATCTCAAAAAGAAAAGGGTTTTCTTTCAAAGTGAATTTCCCTACCATCTGTCGCTTCTTGAACAGTTCTGTAAAATAGTGTCAGGGCAACACTTCTGATTTTTGTAAGGTGGTGGTATTGGAGAAAGAGGACTGAGTGTGTCTGTGCTGCCAAGACAAAGCAGCAGGCCTAATTTCTGGTCGTTTCTCCTGTTCCTTCTACATTTATCACTTGCCTGCCAAATAGATTTAAATGAAACCCAGTGATATCTTTGGTGTGAAGCCTGCCCTTAAAACCAGCCGAGCTGTTTTTGTGTACTTAAGTGTGATGTGGTAGGAAGTTACTGGAAGGAATTTTTACTTGCCCCTAGAGAGTTAGTGGCTAGTTGCATGGCTCCTTTAAAAATTGGGCTGGTTTGGATGTTACTTTACCCCAAGGTGGCTTGGCTGCCTACAGCAGTCTGATGGTTTTCCTAGGGGCAGAATGCCTATGGGAACAATGCAAGGCTAGCACATGCTGTCCTTTCCAAGGGGAAAAGATGGCCGCCCACGTTGGAGTGATGGGCTGGAAGGAACAAGGAGTGAAGGGCTGTGGCCGGCTACAGAGAGGAAGTGAGAGAGAACAAGCTGGAAGGTTATTAAAGACAGAGGCTTTTCCTGTATTAAATCACAATATGTTTGTTGTTAGATTACAACAGTTTCTAGCTTTGCTCCATAACTCAAGGAACCACACGTGTTTTATATCCATACCTTGGGGGTTCTTCTTGCTGAAAGGTAGGTTAAGAAATCTTCTCCAATTCCTACTGGTGTTTGCTTTGAGACTTGCAGTGGGACCTCTGCTCATGATCTTTCTTGATAGCCATAGCCTGTGGAGTGGTGTGTTGCTGTGGCTTTCTCTGTAGTTGTATCTTGCTTGTGGAATTCCCTACCTGGAGAAGGACAACAACAACAACAACAACAACAACAACAACAACAACAACAACAACAACAACAACAACACTTGTACCCATTTCCTGTTAGAAATCAACTAAAGATGTATTTGTTTGCCCAGGCTTTCAGGAGAAAAAAATTTATTCAAATCTAGCAGCGCTGATGCTATGCTATGCTGTTGTTTTAATCTTGTAGTTTTTAGATGGTTCAAGCATTGTTGTAAATGGTGGTATTTTTTACTATGTTATACATTCCCTTGGAAGGAAGAGAAGCATATAAACTAACTAAATAACAAAACGTGCAGCAGCATTTACCAGGTATTGTAGTAGTTTTAGCACATTAGCTGCTGTTTATTTTTTTATTTTTGAACATAAGTTATGACTTCTTAATACTAGGGTTATGCTCCTATAGTTCACTTTTTGTTTATTCTTTGTCTCCTAAGTGTGTTCTTCTTCAAGTATTCAGATTCCACACTTATTCATGTCTGATGTTTTACAAGGAAGTTGTCTCATCATTCTCTCTCTCTCTGAATCTGAAAAGGGACACCAAGGGCAAAGGTCTTCAAATATGTCTGGTTCCCATGGGCAGTCTTGGGATTCACAACTTGTCCAGGTTCAGGGAACAGACTATTCTCGACATTTTCAAAGGCCATGTATCTGGTAGCCTGTCATTTTGGATTTGGGGCGCATCTGCTTGCAGAAATCCACAAATCCATTTTTAATACATTCAAGATATTCTAGGTTGACCTATTCTAGCAAGCACCGGTAGAAGCAGAGCAAATTGCCTTATACACTGTTTTTGTCAGAAAAACTGGATGGTTAAGCAAGGGAAGCATATGTTTTCATATTCTGGTCGCTGCTTTGAATGTGAACAGAGGATAGTACGATTCCTGACATTTAGACTGGATCCTTAAGGTATTTTAAGGGCACGTACACATCTAGGGGGTAGTCTATGAATAGCTAGAAAGGTCTCTCTCAGAGTATCTCACCACCCATCAATTTCTCCCTGTGTTATGGAACTTCCTTTCCCCCTTTGGCCGCATGGCAATGGCTAGTCCTCTGAGGTTGCTCATTTATAGTGCTTCAAGCATTTGTATGTATTGTACAGCACTTTCACATCAATGTACCGGGAAGTGTTTTAAATAACTTTAAAGCTCTTAAATAAAGAGTAAGAGCACAATCCATAAACCAGTTAAAATCTGGCTACAGTCCATTTGAAATCAGTGGACTCCATTGGTTGCATCAAAACATTATGTGCTAATGACGTTTATGCACTTGTCCTGATGTTAGTGTTTTAACAACACAGTTCTATGTCTGTTTATTCAAATATAAGTCCCACTTATGACAATGGGGTTTGCTCCCAGGTAAGTGTGCATAGGATTGCAGCCTGCTGTTGTGAAAATAGTGGGTAGGTGAGCCGAATTGATCTGTCTGATGGCTTCTGCTCAGTTTGCAGGAATGGAAATAACAAACGCCATGCTTATTTTCCCACGAAGGCAATGTGCACAATGTGCATATATTGTATGTAAACACTCCATTTCATATTAAAAGTGATTGTGTGTGCACAGGCACAATATGCTATCTATCTATCTATCTATCTATCTATCTATCTATCTATCTATCTATCTATCATCTATCTATCTATCTAATCTATCTATCTATCTAAAAGTGTAGGCTAATTTTTAAAGAAAACACTGTAGCCTTTTCCTATTAGGAGCATGAGAACTAACAACATGGAGGTGTATGAAAGTATTTGTACAAATGTCTTCCCTGTGTATTGCATAAGTTGAATTTGAAGGGTCTATGGAGAGCCACAATTACGGCTACACTACTCTCTGCTTCTTGGGAGAAGGGTAGGAATCGGATAGACATTTGAGGTTTTTTTTTTTTAACATGAAAGGAATGGTACCTTTTCAACGCAATGGAGAGAAAGAAGCAATGTGGGACCTGGAATTTGGGCAGGTGGTGTATTTGCTGAACTCAGCTTGCGTGGAGGATGGGTATGAGGATTTCTAACGGCTCGACAAGATGGGAGATGCTCTGATGAAAGGTCAATATTTTCTTCTTCGTGCTACATGTCATAAGAATGCAAGAAGAGTCTGCTGGATCAGACCACGGACCCATTCAATATAGCATCCTGTTTGTACAGTGGCCAACCAGAGGCCTTTGGGAAAACCAAAAGCAAGACCTGAGCACAACTGCACTCTCTCCACTTGTGAGTCCCAGCGACTGGCATTCAGAGACGTGTCTCACGTGTTTCCTTCAGGAATGCTGAATCCACGTTCCCAAGAGCCCCAGACGACATGCTAGTAATCAGCCCTGCTAGTAATCAGCTTCCCACACTTTAAAAAATAAAATAAATAAAATCCTGAATTGCTATTCTCCACCAGCAGGATGTGAGGAATATCCTCCAATTCAAAAAGTCTCTAAGTCTCCCAATTCAAAGGGTACCAATCTTGAAATCAGACAGCAGTCAAGAGGATTAAACTTATGCATGTGCTTTAGCCAGCTATATATGAAGAACCAATGTTGTAGCAGCTATATATAGAGCACCCAGTAGGATATTCTGTAGTGGAGAGTGGACTAGGGGCAGAGACATGTCTGCAGGACTCTTTGCTGCTCAATAGCTTCATCCATCCAAATATAGATTACATTTTTGTAACCTATCCTTAATGTCCCCATTGACTTCCTGTAACTTTTCCCTGTTGTTTGTTATAAAATCATTTAAACGATGGCTGTGTAGACTGTAGACGTTAATAATAATAATAATAATGATAATAATAATTAATTTATTTATACCCCGCCCATCTGGCTGGGTTTCCCCAGCCACCCTGGGCGGTTTCCAACAAGACATTAAAATACAATGATCTATTAAACATTAAAAGCTTCCCTAAACAGGGCTGCCTTCAGATGTCTCCTAAAAGTTTAGGATTTCTGCAACTGTTGCTGTTACTACTAACCAGTTACAGTATTTAGCTCCAGTGGAGTGCCCGGGGTGTTTGAGATGCAACAGTGACACGGTGCCTGCCCAGAAGGCTTGGAAAGAACTGTTGTCCGGTGGAAGCAAGCCATATGAAACACACCACTTCCCAATCTAGTGCCGAATACAATTTCCTGCCTTAAAATACTGTACTCCAAGTCATCATGCTCATACTTAGCCACTAAAGGAGATGCATGCTGTAATGTATGCTGCATTACAATGTTTGCAATGCTTTCATAGGCTTTATGTTGCCCAGAGGCAAGGCCATTGCTCAGTGGTAGCTTGGTCCTGGGTAGAAACCCTAGGCCCACCATCTGCAGGTAGGGCTGGAACCCGGGAGCCAAAGAAGACTGAGTTTGATGGGCTGTCCGACCACATCAACAGCATATATTTAATGCACTTTTAAAGCACATTGATTCCCCCAAAGAATTCTGGGAACTGTAGTTTACCCTTCATAGGAAATAAACTACAGTTCCTGGGGTTTTGGGGGCGTGGGAAGTAATGTGCTTTAAATGTATGAAAGAAGGCAGATTTCTATGCTACCATAATTACTTTTACATATATGGTGTGTGGAAGAGGAGGAAGGTGCACTAGAATTTTTTTAATGCCTCTGCTAAAAAAGAAAATTTGGGGTGGGTGTGGGGGAAGAGAAATGAAGTTATTTCCTTGATGTGTTTTAATGGTTAGGACCCTAAGGGTAAACCAATACTGCAACGTTAATATGTGTTAATTTTAGCACAGTGAGTAGATAGGATAATATTTCTTTTTTGAGTTGTGATTGGCTCATATCCTTCACTTTGGGGTTTAAC
Source organism: Zootoca vivipara (assembly GCF_963506605.1). Taxonomy (NCBI): domain Eukaryota; kingdom Metazoa; phylum Chordata; class Lepidosauria; order Squamata; family Lacertidae; genus Zootoca; species Zootoca vivipara. The sequence goes on along the minus strand of NC_083277.1, from coordinate 74,497,795 downwards.
AGGGAACAAATTTTAATTAGGTATTTATAGCAATGCATCCTCTTCCCTTACTTCAAAGGGAAAGTAATAGAGGTGTAAAATCTGGTCCCATTAATGTAGTAGCTGGCGGGGGATTAGACCTGGAAGTTGACTTAGCAGCGATACTGTCGTTTCATTGAGGGCTGCACTTTAATAACTTTTGAATGGTTCCATTTAGGAAACTGCAAGCCAAGTCACAAACTTTTGAGGGTGGGTGTGGACAAGGATGTTAGCAGAACAAAGTCAGCTGAACAGACTTGTGCAATTGTATCTAAGAATAGATCTACCTGCGTCATGTAAAAAAAAAGAAGAAGTGGTGTGTATTTCTAGAACTCCTGTCTTGGTACAGAAATCAAAGTAAGGAAGTTTGGTCACCACCAAACACATGAAACCAAAAAGAGTCAGGCAGATTCCAAGAAGCAGAGTCCCAACTGCTGGGAACTGAAGTCAGCGTCTTAGGTGGCATGAAGAATACTGCCAGCCAGACCTACCCTACTGAAAACAGAGCCACTCCCTGCCACATTGCAAGGCAAATTATCAAGAGGCGGTGCAGATCTGTAATCAGGGTATTTTGGGAAATGTTTTGAAGCAGAGATGGTGATATAAATGCTTGCACACAAATTTTGAACGGCAAGCTCCAAATACACGATAAAGGGCCAGAAAGTTAAATATAGCAGAATGCGGTAACTTGGCCACAACACTAGCTTGCAAAAATATACACCAGAGACGTGCTTGATACTCCTTTATGCGCATGGCATTACTTACAGGGATAAATGCATAGCACTTACTTTAAAGATCAGATGTGTGTGTGTGTGCAGCGCATCTGAATCCTGTCGATTTGTGCCAGGTTGGCTGACAGGGATGACGGTATCATTAGGTAGCTCATTTTATATAGCTAGCTTCCTGCAATCAGCATGACATTCTCAAGGGAAAATAAGACCCATGTTTTCAAAAGGAGGATCTTGTGCTTTTGGCTGGGTGCTCTATTGTTCAGCTAGGAATGGAGGACACATGTACATACCCATTGTAGTTTTTTCCATCAAAAGAGGTTGGCTAAGAATAAAGTACAAGATTGGAGGACCTCTGCTGTGGCTAGTAAAACTACATTTGCCCCAGCCCAGGAAGGGAATGAAGATGGGTGAGAAGACTGTTGGAGAGATAGAGTACTTGCTTAGTGCCTTCGAACATCTAAATTCAAAAGCACCATCTCTAGGAAATTACCTGACAACCAAACATTCACAAAAATCAGGGTGTTTAAAATTCTGTCCTAAATAAAGCGCCCAAACTGCTCCTGAGGCCGTGATGGTCCAAATGGTTAGCCTTTATAGGAAACTTTGCCCTAAGAAGATTTTTTTTTTAACAGAGCCTTGGTCATCTAGTTCTTCTGACCTCAGCAGTAACAGATGACATGCTTTTCAAAATGTCTATCTGATGGACCTTTCATCTCCCTCACAGGACCCATTTTGCTGCTTGTTAAACCAGCATCCTTGTCAAAGACCTCGCTAACTCCAGCAATTATTGACAGAGTCTGAAATTCAGCCATGGGAGGGCGGTATTTAGCCACAGGAGTCCCTTTTCTTACCATGGGGTCTGAGGAGTGTACTGACTCCTTTACATTTTGCCTCCATTCACTAAAGGCGCTTTCTGAAGTGAGCCAGGCAATGGACTTCATTATCTGAAGATCACTGATACTTGACTGTTGCGCCTCCCCTTGTCCCAGTGTCACAACAGCAGTTCTCCTCAGCATAATTTACTTTGAATTCCTAGGACACAATTCAGTCTTCGGCATCTCAGAGGCAATGGGTCCATTTTGTGAAGTCGGGATCTGTTCCCGAAAGTTCCCAAATCAGAAACATTTATTTATCTGGTCATATGTCTTGGCTTGTGGGACCCAGGTGGCGCTGTGATTAAACCACTGAGCCTAGGGCTTGCTGATCAGAAGGTCAGAGGTTCGATTCCCTGTGATGGGGTGAGCTCCCGTTGCTTGGTCCCAGCTCCTGCCAACCTAGCAGTTTGAAAGCACGTCAAAATGCAAGTAGATAAATAGGAACCACTACAGCGGAAAGGTAAACGGCGTTTCCTTGCGCTGCTCTGGTTTGCCAGAAGCGGCTTTGTCATGCTGCCCACATGACCTGGAAGCTATACGCCGGCTCCCTCGGCCAATAATGCGAGATGAGCGCGCAACCCCAGAGTCGGTCACGACTGGACCTAATGGTCAGGGGTCCCTTTCCCTTTACCTTTTTATGTCTTGGCTTAGAAGCCAATGTGTGAGGGCCAACCTCAGTGTGGTGACCACAGATAACACATCTCTTTTTTTCCAAGACTGGCCCACTCACATATAAAGTTTGAATAGTAAAAGGGGCATGTGGGAGAGCGGCTGTGAATCTCCCCCCTTCTCTTGAACCTCTTTGTGGTCAGTACTTTTTTGGGCCCAAAACAAAATGAAGGTTCTTGGAGCAAATGGTTCTTGTTAAAGGCTGCCTCACATTTTATATGTGAGTGGAGCTGGAATCATATGATGAACCATTCACTTCTGGTTTGAGCCTGAGACAGGATATTTGTGTGTTTATGTGTGGAAGAATGGGCTGATAAAGTAATTTTTAAAACCTAGCCCTTTCAGTCTATTTTCAGTTGGAAAGCACTCTTTGGGCTTCAAACCCTTCCTGTTAGCTCATTTCTTCCATTTCTTCTCTTCTTAATATTATTATTTTTGCTCTGCCTGTCTTTCTGATTAGTTTGAATATCTTGGCCCAACCACTTTTATGATTTCTTTTGATCTTTGTACTTCCCATTAAAAGGATGTGGTATGCCTCAAAATAGCAGATCAGTAAAAGACAATAATAGATGTTTGGTAGGACCAACGGTGGAGGTGTTTGTGGAAGGAGGAGGTAAGCTAATAATATTGAGGAAATGACAACAGGAAAAGCCAAGCCAGCTTGTCTTGTGTTCCTAAGGTGAAACCGTTTCACAGGGAAGTGTGTCCCTTCCCATGTGGCTTTTCATAGACGTCAAAGCTGCTGAGAACATTTCAGTACCAAGGCATTTTAATGATCATCCCTTAGGGCCAGCAGCCCCATAATTCTCTTCTAGCAAGTGCACGGGAACATAATGTTCTTCTCAGTATACATGTGAGCAGAAGGGGGACAACCTTTGCCCTGTGGGAAAACATTGCTTTTTTTGGGATGCAACAATCCAGCTGGTCATGGGGAACAGTTTTAAAGATGCATGCCATATCCTATTTGTGTAACTGCAGTCCTTGCACCCCTTATTTGCTGTAGTAAACTCCAGGGTGCTGGTATGAACTGGATGGGTGGGTGAGTCAGTCATCATCATCATCATCATGTGTGTGTGTGTGTGTGTGTGTGTGCACGCACACACACACGAACATGCCTGCAACTCTAAATGCAGTTAGGAAGGACCTAGTAGATGCCAGTGACAATATCGTGCAACTTTGTTTAGGTTAAGCCAGAGCAACCCTGACTACAACCTTATTTCTAATGGTGATTGCTGGAACTCTCACAAAGACAACATTAGCAGAGAAGCCATAAACAAACCCAGTAAGAGCTTGGCTCATCCATCACAAAAGAAACTTCTTACTAAAATTTGATTGATATCTTGGTATCCTACTAATCTTTTAGAAACATAGCCAGTAGGTGTCAACTCCCTTAGCATGGCCAAGTGTTCTTTTATCAAACCCTTTTCAAAAAACACATTTGCAGAGGTGAAAAACTATCAAATTAACATTGCTTCAGCTCTCAGGGATGGAAATACAGTGTATGGCACAGTTTTTGCTCCTGAAAATGCCTGTCTTTAAAACCATCTTGGTTGGTCCCTTATGGAACATGGATGCACCATGTATGCTGGAGTACTGAGGGCAAGGCTCAGCAGCAATCTGGCCCTGAGAGGCAGGCCCAGGGGAGGAGGCAGCTGAGGTTTTGGCAATAAAAGAAGCAACTTGTCAGCTGATGGGAAGTGGAGTGGTAAAAATAATGGCACAATGGCAATCAGGGAATGAGAAACAAACAAACAAACCAAAAACTTCACACACCTCCAAACCAGGTGAGATAATAATGCCAGGTCATACTGGAAAGTATGCACTGCTATTGCAATGAATGGTCGAAGAAATACTATAAATCAGCATCTTTTATTTTTATTTTTATGGAAATGAAAAATAGTAGGGGAGCAGTTCAGGGAAAACATTGCCTGGGTTCCTTGAGTATGTAAATGGCGTCAAAAATGGCTAAAAGGGCTAGTGCTGAGATTCCCTAGCAGAGTTGGCTTCCATTCCTGTTCTCCTTATCTAGAAACCATATGCTGTGGGAAAAGATGCTCCTTGTACCCATTGACCTAAGAGAATTCACCATTTTTGCATGATAGAACATATTTTGAGAATCACAGCAACATTTAATTTGTGGTATGGTTGAAACTGTATTCATGTAAGTTATATGTGCCATATAGCACAGGTGTGTGTGTGTGTGTGTGTGTGTGTGTGTGTGTAGAGTTATGTCATCTTGCATTGCATTCTGGGCTATTATTTTAGGAATCAAAGGAGCCACGAGGAAGTGCATCCTGGTTTAATTGTATATTATTATAAGTGTGAGGCTGGTAAACCAAGAAATAACCAGCAGTTTGCCCGACGGCCGAGAAAACACTCTGCGTGCCCTGTGTGGAAAAAACACAGCCCCTTACGATGGATACAGAACACATAGAGGTTCAGTTCACCCAAACAGCTTTGAGGTTTCCCTTGTCCATCATGATGTAACCAAGCCATAGAAGCCTTTGCTTCAAGTAGATGGAGAAAACCTTTGTAAAACATGTTGCCAAATGGATATATCAAGGCAGGCCTTATTGTGACAGGCTGTCAGGGACTAGCAGGGCTCTGATGAGTCTGTGGCGGAGGCAGGGGGCCAGGGATTTATGGGGTTTGGCACCACCAATGTTGTTGTTGTTGTTGTTGTTGTTGTTGTTGTTGTTGTTGTTGTTGTTGTCATCGTCGTCGTCGTCATATGTTACTGGAAGTTGCCACCAAAAGAGGACTTCACCTCTTAAAAGTGACATATACCATATTTTTTCATGTATAAGACGCCCCAATGCATAAGACGCTCCCTACTTTTGGGGACCCCAAATTTAGAAAATGGGCTTATGCACTATCTGTGTATAAGACGCCCCTAGATTTTCAACCTTATTTTAAAGTAAAAAAACAACACCCTAGTCTTATACACGGAAAGGTACGGTCAATGTTTCAATAAATAAACAAGAAGTCAGCCCAGCAGTTTGTTTCATCAACAAAGAGTGACTTTCCATGACATGTTCACAAACAAGATGGCCTAAAGGAGTAAGGAGAGAGAGGAACTAGGTGAGTTCTGTTTCCGTGATGACTGCATTAGCAAGGCTGGGTAGGTTAAGCAGGGGCGGCCACTGAGACGAAACGGGAATTGGCACCCCCTGTCCCACCAATAACACTTCTGCTGCCCCCACATCCTGGCCCTCACTGAACACCGTGGGAATTGGGGTGCTCCTCAAAGCGTTATTGCTCAGCTTCTTAACCCAGGGGCGGGAAAGACGAGTGACAGCACCACACGTTAGAATGCCTCCCTCTCACCACTGCTGCTGGTAGCAGTGGGACAGGCAGAACACTGCCTCTAGCACTTCTGCCACTTAAGGTGGGCACCTCACCCAGACGTAGTGGCACTAAGGCACTTCTGAGTCACCAGAAGTGGAACCAGCTACCGATCAACACAAATAGCACTCCTAAATGACTCATTTGACCTCAATCAGTTTTGTTCTTTTTCTTAAACAAAACAAAACAAAACCCAGCACCCTAGATCATTACTAATCTTTATTTCATTATTGTCTTCACTTGCTCAGGCTGATTCACACATGCCTGGCCATCACTGGGTGGCTCATCATTCTGCGGCTTATCATGTGATGACTTGCAGTTGATGGTGTGAGCTTCCTCTGCGGGAAAACACTGTGTTTGAGGCGATGCAAGGAAATATGAGGCCCCGTTCTCAAAGTTTGATCTAGGATGGCTGAGTTACAAATGCAAGGCGTCCTCCGGTGTTTCAGTTTGATCCCACGTGCGTGAACTCATCCGAAGTGCTCATGGCTTACCTTATTTTTCTGCACACGGCTGCTAACGTTTAATGCCAATTTGTTTGTGGTGTTAAAGAAAGCTGGGAGTTGGCTGCTGGAGTGACATGCATCTCCACAGGGCTTATGCTGTCCCCGGCTTTATCGTAAATGACCATTGGCCCTGCAAGCGAGTTCTCCACATGGTGCACATACTGCAACACAAATCTTGGCAGTATGGAGCTTTCCTGGCAGGTATGCAGGCTGAACCATTAAAGATGGGGATGCCCATCTATGTTTATTGAGATTGGAATAAAACGCCTTTTACACAGAAGATATTTGTTCCTCTTGTCTATTGAGAAAATGTACTTAGCACCAATACTGTACATATTTTTCATCTGCTATCTGATTTTACATACTTTGGGATATGTTCTGCATAACACTTTCCCTTAAATTGCTGGAGGCCGATAATAAACGTTGGACTGATTTGTGTCTGTTTTACTTTTGGCTATCAGCTCATTGCACGAGAAACTATCTGCCAGTTCTTTCCTAGAATGCTTTTTGACACCCGTTGCTCTTGCTTTCTGGGAACACAGACTCTGTTTTGCCTTCTTGAATCATCTCCCTTATATCAAACATGCACATTCCTTACATGGTAAGGAACTTCTCTCCTATATTGTCCAGAGCGGGCTGCATGTAATTGCATTCTTGTCCTAGATGCGGCAAGTGTTTATGCCAACGCCACTCAACAGGCAGAAGATTTGCAGCCCGTTCACATGCTGGCTGGAGGAGTGTTGTCTGCAGCATCTTCATCCCTTACTGGGAAATTAATCTCAAATGTCTTTTGGGGACTCTCAAAATGTAATCATTTCCAGGGAGAGAAAACACGAGATATTATAAAAAAAGCTCTTGCTGTATGACTCAGGGACAAAAATTACAACACACCATGTAGTAAAGCTCCCATAACTAAGATTTTCCATTTTATAACTTGCCGAAAGCTAAGAGGTGAGCTATTAGCCTGAGCTATGGCAAGAGGACCAATTATGGTGGGAAGCTCCAGCAATGCAGCTGAATCGCTAGAGATGATACCAGAATGACATCATGAACCAAGCTTTATGGGGGTTGTTAGGGGAGGCCTAGGGCCCCCAAACCTGGGCCTTTGGAACTGAGCCCCAAATCTCCTGTCCCCTTCCATCCTATTCCTTAAACTTACCTTTTTAAAAAACTTTGCTCAAAGGGTAGCTGGACACACTGCAAAATGCAATGCCGATGAGTCCCTGGCCACTATCTTAATTTGTACGAAACATCTATACATATAAATTAGCATATAGAAATTTGTGTAATAATGGGCAGAGTGGCCATTTTTTACAGAAGTGCTTTTTAAAAAACAACAGAAGACGGTTGTCTATCTGAAGATGTCTTCTATTTGAGGCCTATCCCAACCGAACTTTAAAGGCAAAGAACTGGAAGAAAAGAAAGCAGAGGTCTCCTCAGTTCATTGATAAGGTGCCACAACCGTTGGCAGTAACTTATCAACAGAGCAGACTAAACAGGCATATGAGTCATGGTGACATGTATTGCATTTATATCATAGTAATTATTTTTATGCGGGAGGCACTGGAAGACAGGAGTGCCTGGCGTGCTCTGGTCCATGGGGGTCACGAAGAGTCGGACACAGCTAAACGACTAAACAACAACAACAACAATGTCTAAATATGTGTCTGTACATATAAATGATGATATGCAAATTTCTGCCCTTTTTTGAGTGATGCAAATCTTTTTTGAGGGCAATGAACAACTAATCATAACTCACTATAATCTTGGTTCCAGTTAGCAGCCCCACAGTCATATTCTGCACCAGCTGGAATTTGCAGGCCATGGTCAAAAGCATCCCCCACATACAAAACTTTGCAATAATCCAGGTGGGAGGTCATCCAGGCCCTTTCTGCAGCTAGGCACTGGTTCAGCACCCTGAGCACTACTCTTGAGAGAAGGAGAAAGGGAGTTTCCTTTATGTTAAACAGCATGGAACATTATGATGGAACCTTAATGGTTCCCAGAGTGGAAATTCTATGGGACCAAGCAGAATTTCTCCAGCATCAGCTTCTGAGACCAACCATTCAAGTATAAGTGGAACTGCTGCAATGCAGTACCACCAACCCCCGAATTGGACAGCCATTGCAGAAGGTTGATGGTACTGAAATCTGTTGAGATCAAGGAGAACTAACAGAGGTCATCTACAGGGTGACCAAGATGGTTTTAAGGTGCTGAAGCCAGGACTGAACCCCAATTGAAATGGCTCCAGAAAATAATCAATTAATCATAATTAACATGCTGGTGGTTGTTGTCAAACTCAGGAATGCTGAACATGTTGACCACACATAAGCTTCAATGCTAACTCACAGCTGAAATGCCTGTTTTCTCTGTACAGCTACTTATTCTGGGCTCCCCTTGGCATTCCTCAGAAATGCTCTCAGAGTTCCCAACTTTATTCTCTGCTTCATATGTCAAAGTCAGGTCCAGGTCGCTCCCCAGTCACTTGGCATCACTGTCTCATTCTTTCCCTTTTAGCAAAAATAAATATCAACCTCTGTCATCCAAGCTGCAGCTGAACTGAGTTTTACTGGGAAGTTTATAGCCAAGGTTAACTTGTTCAAAAGGCCTAAATCCCAGAGAGAAAGTCATGTCTGCCTTTGTGAGCCTCACAAGCAAAGAGTTCATGAGGATGCTCTGAACCAAATGTCCAGAGAAGCCAGAGCTATTGCTGCTGCTGGTACTGCTGAATATGTAATCAGTGCAATAACAAAACTATACCGTGATAAATCCCTGAAACGAGATATTGATAAAGTGAATAATAATAAAACTAAACTAGTAATTGTTCAAAAAAACCACAATTAGCTGAAATCTCCCAAAAGAAACCTTGATATATATAAAAAAACAACACATAAATTTCTCAAAGAAACCTCTAAATAAGTAAACCTTGATGAGATGCCAGCTGAGTGACTCGTTTCACTGGAAAATCTCTATCTGTTTCCTCAGAAGGAAAGTATTTTGGGGCTGAGGTTTACTTATCAGAAACTAGACAGGAACTGTAGACTCTGAAAAGAACTGAAAGCTACACCGCAGTCTGAGGTAAAATTCCCCAAAATAAGACTCTAGTTTTGTTTAAACCAAAGGTTAGCTAATCCTATGAGACAATTCAAATAATGAATAACGTATCTATTTGAAAAAGATTAGGTAGAGAGCTGTAAAAGCTCTCCTAGTTGTGATGTTATAACGCCATTGCTAAGACTGCTGAATAAGCTAAGGGAATGAGTGAACGCCATTGAGAGTGGCATAAGATACTGATCGGCTGATGCTAAAAGCCAGGTCATTCTCATACTATTCACTAGGAAGCAATAAAGGGAAAGAAATGAAATGCCAAACAAAAAGGATTGGGCAAAACTGAGGCATTTCTTTCATTGGAAAAGGGTCTCACTATAAGGGTGGGAGAGAAATTCTTTTCAGTTCTTATTTAAAAGCAAATCTATCTAATTAGCAAGTACCAAAAATATGCAAACCGAAACACAACCATCCTTTTTCTTTTCTTTTTTGTAAACAATTTTTATCACATTTTCCCCCAATAGGTACCAAACAAGGAGTGCAAGGACAAAGCCAAAAAGGGGAAACATAAAAGAGGCAGAGAACCAAATTTTGTCTTAGACATGTATGCTATATGAACACAGCAATAGCTAAGTAGAATAGTTCTCTTATGTACGGAAGACAGCAAGGTTAACATCAGAATAAATAAAAACTATCAAAATTATGTATGATATGCATGCAAATTGCCAAATATGCCAAGCTTGTGATTATTGTTGTCTGGAAAATGTATTATTTACTGTGTATGGAATAAAATAATGCCATACCATATTAAAAGGGTCTGGAGATTCTAGTCCTCCTCAAAATTTTAAATGATATTTACTGCTTGGCATCATTGTTTCTTGTGTCCCCCCCTGCTCCTGGCCAGCTAATAGAAGCTGGGAAAATTGTGCGGAACAAGCCATTGTGTGCAGCTTTGCTTAATTTGTGCGATGCCTCCAGGTTGCAGAGTGTTCTTGGCACAGAATCCAAATTTCCTTGGCACAGCACACACATAGAGCACCGGTTGTGTCCTTAGAGGCGTCATATCCGGGACCATCCGTGAGGTTACAAGTGCTAATTGTAGCATCTTTAAGTAGTTTGTATACTTTCTAGAAGCCAATTATGTGTCCTTCCACACTGGCAGCAGCTAAGCAGACCAAAGATCTGCTGGTTGTTGAAAACAAACTGTGCCGCTTCTGCTACGCATGATAAAAAACAAGCAACAGACAGAGCCTTGTCTACTCAAGTCCCAGTGAATTTCATGAAAAAATTGCTTGAAGAAATTAATTGTGGAAATAATTTTTTAAAAGGAATACAAGCAATATATTCAGAACAGAACACGAAGTTAATTGTAAATCAGATGATAACGAAGGAATGTAAAATACAAAAAGGAACTAGGCAAGGTTGTCCGTTATCACCGCTGTTGTTCATCTTGGTCCTGGAAGTACTTGCAAGGAATATAAGAGCAGAAAAAGAACTGGGCAGAATGAATTCAAATTGAAAGCCTTTGCTGATGATTTAGTAATTACGGTAGAAGATCGAAAAAATTCTCTCCCTACGGTGATAGAGATAATTCAAGAATTTGGGGAAATGGCAGGATTTAAATTAAATAGAAATAAAACTAAATTAGTAGTTATAAACCTAAAAGAAGAAGAGATAAAAGATTTGGTGCAAAGTATTGAGATAGAAATTAATTAAAAAGTAAAATATTTAGGGATATGGTTAACAATAAGAAACATACATGTGTATAAAGATAATTATGAAAAAGCATTTTGTGAGATAAAAAGGAAAATAGAAATATGGACCAGAATGAACCTTTCCCTATTTTTCAGACAGTCCCAGTAATGGTTAAGGATGAAGAAAGCATACAATATTCTGCTAGAATTAAACGGAAGATGAGGAGGTCAAATTGGTTATGATTAAATGGGCACAAGATATAGGACATAATATACAATTAGAGGATTGGGAAAAAACTGTGGAAGGTAGATTTGAAATTTACAGACTGTTCTCTTTTGAAGGAAAATTATATGAAAATGTTGTACAGATGGTATATTACACCAGTAAAAATGGCAAAAATGTATAAAACGGGGTCAAATACATGCTGGAAATGTAAAGAAAAAGAAGGTACTTTATATCATATGTGGTGGGAATGTAGAGAAGTCAAAAAATTCTGGGAGAGGATATATAATGAATTGAAAAAGATGTTTAAAATGACTTTTGTAAAAAACAAACAAAAAACCAGAAGCATTTTTGTTAGGGATTCTAGGACAAGACCTGCCAAGGAAAACAAAGAACTTATTTATGTATGCTACAATAGAGGCAAGAGTCTTGTTAGCACAAAGATGGAAGAATGAGGAAATCCCAACGAAAGAACAATGGCAAGAAAAACTGGTGAGTTATGCGAAGTTGGCAAAGATGACATACAAACTACGTGAGAAGGACAACCGTGACCATAGCTGCCAAGTTTTCCCTTTTCTCGCGAGGAAGCCTATTCAGCATAAGGGAAAATCCCTTTTAAAAAGGGATAACTTGGCAGCTATGACCGTGACTTCAAAGAAGAATGGGAACTTTTTACAAACTATTTAAAAAGACAACAAAATGATTTGGATTCCTTGGCAGGTTTTGAATAAACATCCACAATTTATTAGTAGAACACATGATAGATAAGGCAATGATATGTACAATTTTATAACATGCAGAGAATAATATGTAGAAACAAACCAGAGAGGGGAGCTGAGGGAAGTCCTGAGAGGGTGGGAGAGGGAGGGATGGGAGGGGGGAAAGGGGGGAATGTAATTGGTTATGTTATTGGTAATTTGTATTGTTTAAAAGTTTCTTTTCAATAAAAATATTAAAAAAGAAAGAAGAAAGTCCCAGTGAGCCCAGTGGGATTTACTCTCAAGGAGGTGTGTATAGGATTGAAGCCGAGGGGTTTAAAGTTGGCAGATTCAAAGCTAATCCAACAGGGAGAACAAGATGTGGCTCACTGTTCCATAGCTGACATTTCTGGAATGGCGACAATAAGATTGCAGGACTTGGCAAAGGAAAGTATTTTTGAGGTCTGTACGTACACATGGGCTTTCTGCTTGTGTGTTCGCTTGTGATCTGTATACTTGGTCCACGGATTCTTACTCAGCTTTCTTTAAACGACCATTTCAAGTCTTCAGGATTGTCCGTTAGAAAATGGGAGATGCACAAAACAAAGAAGAAGTATGGCTCTAATGTGATATCTGATACAATCATTTCCAGGTCCATCTTAGAATCCTGGCAGGTGAGTTTCAGCAATACCAAGCTCTCTTCCCTTCTGTGACTGGAAATAACACCCCAGCAAGTTCTAGAGCTCGAGAAAGGGAATAGGCACTCCTGGTGCTCCCTTCTTGCAAGGAGGTGTGGTCTTGTTGTGATTGCTTCAAGGGGTGGGATAAGCCCCTGCTGGCTGAGTGCTCTTCCAGTCACCACACTAGCAATACCATGACTTCTCTAGGCTCTATAGTTTTGAGAAATTTCTTTTCCAGTTACCTCACTCAATTTCTTTTATGGCAGGAATGTTTTCTTCTCTCTCCTTACCTTGGCACATCTTGCGGTATCTAATGCCACTGTTTGTTTGTTTATTTCTTACATTTATATATGACCTTTCCCTTCAAGGAGCGCAGGGTGGCATACATGGTCAGCCAGCTGGTCCCGATCCAGTAATCTAGCCATAACACCACACTGGTTCTCAATACTGAAGTGTAGGTGGGTTCCCACAAGGCAAGACACAGTGATAACAGCAAGAACCTTTATTGAACTAACAGGACTGGACAACAGGGGCAAAACAACTGCTTATATACATTTCTGAAGGCCTGGGCCACTCCCACTCCCAACGTGATTGGCTGTCTAAACTTCCAAGCTGCGAATCACGACTCAAAGTTTAAGGGCCAATGGCAGAGGCCCAAATTCTGAAATGTTCTGTGACTGGATATAATGTATCAAATCAGAACACTACTTTAGTCCAGACTCAGGCAAGCTCAGGCATGCACAGACCCACTGAATACATCACAAATACCATGTGAGTATGTGTGCTTGTGCATGCTAAAATTCCATCACTGTTTATGCTCAAGACTTCCCTTTCATGCTTCTAAAGAGGCCCACTTGAGATGCCTTTCCTCCTGTCTTTGCTCACTAGCAAAGGCACAGAGCCTGGGACAGCTTCTTGGTGCGTCCTTTTATAGATAAGGTTCTGCCTAAGGCATAGCATGCCATCAGCACAAGCCACGCTGAAGCAAGTTTGCAGCAACGCAGTGAATCATAAGCGATGTATGTTTATTAGCAGGAATACTTATGACACTGCTGAGAAACTCTCCTGCTCCAGCTAAGTACCCAATTATTTTAGATTTATTGCCAAGGCAGCCATTGTATTAAAAACCCTTATTTATGTCGGTTTTGTACCCTCAGCCCAATCTGCTCACTTATTTTCACTGTGGGTTGTATATCCAAGGGGAAAACCCTGCCCCGCTCTATTGACGGTGCCACACTCTTAGCAAACTGACGTTTATTAACTAATACAAAGTTGCAAATGATGTACAAACACAGCAAAACAAAAGGCTCCAGTGTTGAGCCTAAATCAAGGCCCTAAATCATGTGCCATGGTGTGACAAACCACACAGCCCTTGCCAGTACTTTTTAAATGGGCCTTTCTTGCCAGGCTGAGAATCCATAGAGCTCAGCCAAAGAAAACAGTGAGTGGGAGCCAGGGCTCTCCCAAGCCCTGGCATCAGCTCAACAATAGTAGCTTTGGCCGCGATCCACGGAATTGAGCACATGCTCCATAAGGTCACTTCAGAACACCACAATTACTTGATATTTACTTCAGTGGGTTTTGCAGACAAAAATAAGAAGGGACAGCGGCACAGTTCAGGGACCAGATGACAATCCCAGGACCCTTTGCCATCTCTCTCCCTGGGGACAGGAGCCAGCCCATTGCAAGCAGGCCAGAGGGGAAGCGAACGCTTGAGGCCAGTGCTTGTCTGAGGCAAGGCAATTTCAGAAAAGGCCTTCCCAGAAGATAAGGTTAATGCGCAACAAATATATAGTTGAGACTCTTTTTCACCGTATTGGTCAAGACATCACCCCTCGAAGCCAGCGCTTCTGTTCTGAACATGTTGCATTTATGCCTGGTGACATGATGCCAGCTGGGCGTGCTGGAATTGACAAGAGGATTATCTTGACTTTATTTTGAGAGTAGTCCTCTCCAACTCCCCCTACTAGTGGTTTTTTTTAAATAGACTTGTGTGTGTGTGTGTGTGTGTGTGTGTGTGTGTGTGTGTGTGTGAACTACTAGAGTGCACATCGTCCCATCTTTTTAAAAAAACAGGAAGAAGGAATTGTTCTCTTTCTGTATTTCTTCCCACCTCACAAGAAAGGCTATCTGAAGTTCCTCTGTCTCCTACCTGGCCACTTGATATCACAAGTGCCTACAAAATGTGGCTTACGGGAGCAGCAGGACTAAAGAGCTAACATGTAGCAGGTTGGTGGCTTTGGGATGCTAAGAAGTTAAAGTAAACTGGGTGCTGGTGGCAGCTGATAGTAGGATATACCCACATGGATTTCTGTATTAGCTTTTAGGAGCTAGGAACTGCCGTAAGTTGTCATTTTTAGGAGGAGACAGGTGGCACTATGAAGTCCTGCACTGAGGTAGCTGTGGCTTCTCATTGGTCTGTGCCCAGCATTCTGGCCCTCCCATCTTCTGCCACACATACCTCCTGTGACAATCTTGTTTTTCATGCAGATATGCCATTGATTTTGAACTTCCTCATAAGGACAACAACAACAACAATTTATTTATTTATACCCCGCCCATCTGGCTGGGCTTCCCCTGCCACTCTGGGCGGCTTCTAACAAACATTAAAATACATCAAATATCACAGATTACAAACTTCCCTACACAGGGCTGCCTTTAGGTATTTTCTAAATGTCAGGTAGTTGTTTATCTCTCTGACCTCTGATGGGAGGGTGTTCCACAGGGTGGGTGCCACTACCGAGAAGGCCCTCTGCCTGGTTCCCTGTAGCTTTGCTTCTCGCAGTGAGGGAACCGCCAGATCACTGAGTGATTGCTCGCTTTTCAACTTACAGAATCATAAATGTGTAAGTGTGGAGGGTATCTTAACCTGACAAGATTATTTTGATTGCTGTGTGGATTTATTTATAATTTACTAACAGCTATGCAAATTTAATTAATTAATCACAATTAATCACATCTATTCCAGCAGTCTTCACCAAATTAAGGTCCACTGTATCTGAAACGTCGCAGTGGACCAACCCAGACAGTGAAAGCGCACGGTCTACAATCAAACCACATTATAATGTACCATAAGCCCAACCTAGGAAGGACCACAGCACAATGCATGAGAAGCACAGGTGTAAATTTGACTACTCTCTCTCACACACTGTTGGTGAGGAGAAGGCATTGCTGGAGAGGTCAAATAACTGTGAGAGCTATGAAAACCCAGATTAACCTCCCTAAATATGTGGGTCATATAACTCATATTGTCAGGTTCCCCCCTCTCTGAAAACACAAAGTGTCATATTTTCTTTGCAATGCATTAAGCCAGAACTGCCTATGTGAGAATGCTCACATATAGATATGGCAGGCTCAAACATATGGTCGCTGTGGATGAGATTTTGAAACCCCCAGGATCTCAATGTTGTAATTCAAATCCATTTGTCTTGGGGATCAGTCTAATTTTAGATGCTCTCCAGGGCAGCATTCGATCTTGCAGGTGTCAGGAAGACCGCTCCTACAGTTGTGTCAGGCTCCGTGAACCAAGCAACCTTTTCTTTAGGGACACAAAAACAACACCTTCCACTTGCATCAAAGTGCATCTTGCACTATTATATATAGGAGGGTGGCACAGGTGTGGCAAGGAATTCAGAGATCCTGGTTGCCCCATGCCTTTTTGTTCCTTCTTTGGGTAACCATGCATGATTCAACATTTCATTGCAGAGCACATTCCCCTCATTCTGACATTGGTGTTGTGAGAGGGAGTGGGGGAAATATAGCACAATGGTGAGGCTTACTCTTTCCTCAATTATTATGATTTCTAAACCTGCCCTTCTCTAAAATACTCTTAAGTAGTATGGATAGTATTAAATTACTATCCATTCACCAGTGAGTGCACAAAGATTGTTGCATGCAGTTGACATGCACTTATATAGTCGGCTGCCACGTGTGAGGACCTGTGGATTAGGCTACTAATCCCAACTCTGGCACTAGAAGAGGGATAGAATGTGATCCATTTGGCACCTGCTCCTAGAACCATAAATGTGTAAACCATGTGAAGAGAAAGCAGCAGCTCTTTCCAAACTCCTTTCTGTCCAAATCCCCGATAATGATAATAATAATAATTTATTATTTATACCCCGCCCATCTGGCTGGGTTTCCCGAGCCACTTTGGGCGGCTTCCAGCAGAATATTAAAATACAATAATCTATTAAACATTAAAAGCTTCCCTAAACAGGGCTGCCTTCAGATGTCTTCTAAAAGTCAGATAGTTGTTTATTTCTTTGAAATCTGGTGGGAGGGCGTCCCACAGGGCGGGTGCCACTACCGAGAAGGCTCTCTGCCTGGTTCCCTGAAACTTGGCTTCTCACGGCGAGGGAACCGCCAGAAGGCCCTCGGCACTGGACCTCAGTGTCCGGGCAGAAAAATGGGGGTGGAGACGATGCAAGAAAACTGCAGATACACGCACAAAACCAGTGTGGATCAGTGAGGATCCGCTGCCAGGATGCACCCAAAGTGGACACTGGCAGAAGAGAAGAAAGCATATATATATATATATATATATATATATATATATATATATATATAATCTGTTACATTCTTATTGTGACTTGCAAAACAAGCGGGGGAGGAATCAGAGGAGAGGAATCAGAGGAGCCCAAAGCACAACACAAATTCCCATCAACTATGCTCATGTTTGTGGATTTTGCCTATCAGTTGTTACCATCCGAAGAGGAATGGAGAAACTGTGGCCCTCCAGATGTTGTTAGGCTCTACTTCCCATCAGCCCCAGCCAGCATGGCCGGTGGTCAGGGATGATGGGAGTTGTAGCCCAACAACATCTGGAGGGCCACATGTTTCCTGCCCCAGTATGAGGGCATGCAAACTTTAGAAAGCTTCTTTCAAACAACAGCTACAAGCTGATACTGCCTGTGCCTGCTCCTTCTTTAGACTTTCAAGAATAAAAACAGCCACAATACTTAGGTTAGATTGACATTAGTTGGTCCACATGTGCTTATATTTACAAGAACTGGCTGCCCCAGAGCACAGACTTCTTGGTAAAACGATGTCACATCTTAATTTTCCATTCCATGCATTCCACAGAGTCTGCAATGCAGTAGAACTAATGGAGAGAGAAGTGCATGAAGCCAGTAATTGAATCCATTCTGCACCAGGCACAGCACACCTGGTCTGGTAACTCAGTAGCAAAAAATGCATTTCATCTGCAGAATCTAGGCCAAACCAATATTAGTGTGAATCAGTAATTTATTTAATATTTGTCTTTGTTCTTCACACAACTGGCCTGTAGTCAGTGTTGTGGATCTTGTTTTTCTTTCCCATCAAAAAGTCTGACATCCTTATAATCAGTGTGGTGGTTTGTTTTTTGTACAGTTATAAGACTCTGCAGATATCTACCGCCACAGGGCCCTCCTATAACCAGTTTTTCTTTTAAAAGGTTCAAAGGACATGAAAACTTGAAGTAATAGCTTCTAAAGTCACACTTGCGCTTCTTTACCACCCATCTCACAACTTCTCTAGACTGCAGAACACATCCTGGAAAAGACCTATTGCGTTGTATTGCATTTTTGTGAATTTGTGAATCGCTTATCACATAAGTTCATGTAGAATCATACAGTAAAACAATTAAAGGAGGGTATGGAGTTATGCGACCCCTGAGCCAGGGATATAAGTAAGTATATAGCCTTTAGAAGAGATCTGAAAGCAGCCATGTATAGGGAAGTTTTTTAATGTTTAATTTTTTTTACTATGTTTTTCTATATGTTGGAAGCCGCCCAGAGTGGCTGAGGCAACCCAGAAAGATGGGTGGGGTATAAAAAATAAAAATGGTTGTTGTTGTTGTTGTTGTTGAATAGGACATTCCTATTATCATTGGAGAAATGTTGGAGGGTATGCATCAATCATTCGTTCATCCCAAACGTTTGGAGCATTTATCCATCACTTTAAAAAAGAAGCACCTTTGTTGCACTACAGCAGCAGAGGGCTTGAATCCACATTTAATTTTTCCAATATGTCCTTGAACCCCTTCCTGCAAAATAATGATAGTCTGCTGGTGAGGTTTCTTTAGGCATCTCTTCCGGCAAAACCGGGCTAAATGCTGCTAAGTGCCTATAAATGGTTAATGAAAATCCTCTACGCCATATGATTCCCACATGTGGCTGTTGCATCCCTTCTCTCCAGATGTGATGAGTGATAGGGAAGCACGCAGTGGGAAACTAAGCAAAAGATCCAGATGAGGGAGATAAGAGGTAGCATGAAATTGACCTCTGCTGCCCCGAGAGTGCAAGAGGAGATGCGAGCAGGTGGCTTTCGTGGAGGAGAATGGCTTGCATTGAACACCAGAAGGCTAAAGCCTGCCTGAGCCTCAGAGGAGAGCGTTTAACTCCATGGAGCCTCTTGTAAACCTGGTTCCTGGCTTCAGACTACAGTTCAAGTATCCTTTTGGAATATTTGCACATCTGCAAATAATGAATGTTAGCAATCACATATTCTCTCTCTCTCTCTCTCTCTCTCTCTCTCTCTCTCTCTCTCACACACACACACACACACACACACACAGCATTATTTAGCAGGATTGGCACAAAGCAAAACCCAACAGAGTTTAGTCTAGAGCACAAGACTACTGCAGTGCAGTGATTACTTCTAATTAACTTCTTTGGAATTTCCAAAAATGATTCTAACACCCCCACCCCACCCCGTATGCAGCCTTTACTGCAGCAAAAATCCCAGTGAAATGACTCTTTAGTGTGCAGAGAGCAAAATCCAAATAGATAGTCCAGATCTTCAAAGGCGCTGTGCCAATTAAGACCAAAAGAACCCAGCTTTCATTTGAGCAGAAATCAGATTTTGTACACACCTGCTGCTTCCGACCATTTAGTTCTGTGGTCAGAAAACTCAGTGTGCTGTGTTAATGCTATTTGAAAAATGAATTTGGTCTTGAGACAGGGACCAAGTACATTCATTCATTCATTCATTCATTCATTGAAAACTTCTAGATGGGAAGTGCTCTAAGTGGGGCTGCCTTTGAAGATGCTGCGAAAACCTATGCAGGAGCAGAAGGTGGTGGCATGACTATATTTGTGAGCAAATATATGCCATCTGTTTGGAAGCACTAAGATTGGTTACTGGTCTTTTTCAACCCAACTCAAAGTTCTGGTTCTTACCTTCAAGGTCCTAAACAGCCAATGACACCTCCTGAAGGGGCACTCAAGATCTTCTGATGAGGCTCTGCTCTGGATTCTATCTCGTGGGGGAGGCGCTCGATTAGCCTTCAAAAAGTGGCTGCCCCGAAATGATAGAACACCCTTCCACTGGAAGCTTGAACAACGTCCTTCATGCTGGCTTTCCATAGACAAGTGAGAAGTTCCCAGTTGGCCTTTGAGAACTGATCAGTGATCTGCCCTGTTTCGCTGTGTTTGTTGCTGTGCTACTGCTTTCCCTTTGTGTAATGTTATCTTATTGTGATTTCCCTTGTTATAAAAGGAAAGTTTGTCCAACAGCAGTATAGATATATTTAAAGAAACAGAATCTCTGTGCATAGGAAGAGTGGCAAACCATTATTTGCTAGCTTCTCATGCCAGGATAGTACTTACCAAACTATAAAGATGTGTGGTGCTTTGTTATATGGAGCTAGAATAGTTTGCGCATGTGTCTGTGTGCACATGCGTGTATTAGGAATGGACGAATCTGAAAAATTCAGTTCCTCCCTGTTTCTAATTTTTACAGTCTTAAGTTCATTTTTCCAGACTTCCATATTAGTGTGTGGATTTTTCTTTTAAAAAGACCTCCTGATAATTCACCAGCGTTTCAGTGCCAATTTATTCCAATAAGACTCATTTTTACAAAGCAACTCCCCTAAATTTAATGCCTTTTTGTATGTTATTTTCAGTAATATAGGCTTCATATGCATACTCTACCCTAGTACATGCATTTTTGCACACATTATTTGGATGACGAACTGCATTGCAAAATTCAGAGATGTGCACATTTTGTAGGATGGCTGTGTTTCAGCTGGCGTATTGTTGTGGAAAGTGTGTTACAGTGGTGCCTCGCAAGACGAAAGTAATTCGTTCCGTGAGTTGCTTCGTCTAGCGAGATTTTTGTCTTGTGAAGCGCGGTTTGCCGCGGCAAAAAAAAAGGAACCCAAACCGCTGAAAAACTTTGTCTTGCGAAGCACGGCCATAGAAAACTTCATCTTGCGAAACGCCGAAAACATCGCAAAACACTTTCGTCTTGCGAGTTTTTCGTTGCGTGAGGCATTCGTCTTGCGAGGTACCACTGTATTTGGGGAGTTTGCCTTTAAATGCAAACTGAATCAATTCCCCCCTTCCTCCTAGTAAGTGTGTAAACAACATGCATGCAATGATTGAGGAGCAGTCCAGGAACCCTCTGTCCAATCTTATCCAGATAACGAGGGTTGACGTTGTGCTTTGTTGCTTGCAATATGACTTTTTCCAGCCTAGTATCACTAGTAACTTCTTGCTGATGTGCCTTGTGGCATTTAAATTCATCCACCCATGTATGGCTTTCACACGCATAAACGGTGGAGAGTGATTTACGAGAGTAAGCAGTGGAGCCCGAAGGCCAAAATTACCTTTTGCATATTTTGCTTCCCTTAATTTACCCACCCCAGGATATGTTTGCACAATCCATTTAATCCCCACCACTGTGGCGCAACCCTGTTTTGGTGCAATGGGTTCATGTACAGAGACATGCCAAGGTTTAATCAACAATCAGAGATGTAAAGGAACATTCAAAGTGCAATTTGGCGCCATTATTGCTGCTGCTCCAGCAATGTCCTTTTGCTCCCAGAGTACAACTTTAAATTATGCAAGTTTTGTTTTTGTGTTCAGTGAAGAGTGTAATTGTCCCTTGTTTGACATGGAGTACCAGGAATGTTCAAAGACCAAGTGGAGGCACAGGGAGGGAGAACCACCCTAAAGTGAGCAGGTAAGTGGCCTGTTTAGACAAGGTTCATGCTGATGTTAGTTTCTGTTTATATTGAGTAACCACTTCTAATATAGACCATTCCAAGTCCTCGTTCCTGCTATGAAGATGACCAATAAGATGACTAGGATCTCTTAATAAACATTTAGGATTTGTTTCCATTTCTAGTACTCTGTGACTATGAAGATAATATTGTTATGCATAGCCAGAGCTATTTTTCTAGAAAAAGAGGTAACAGAACTCACCATGAACACCTCCCTCTTCTTTTAGAACAGCAATGGTGCCTACCTGAGAGGTGCCGGAACTGAGTTCCAGTGGAAACCCCCCTGTGCATAGCCCAATCTCTGTGTGATGAGAAACTTTAGGGGCACCAGCACATAGCTTGGGTTCAGTTTCCTTGGAATATAGGTCACTGGAGACTTTATCATATATGAGTTTATTTACACATACAGTGGAACCTTGGTTCTCGAACTTAATCCGTTCCGGGAGACTGTTTGACTCCCGAAATGTTCGAAAACCAAGGCGTGGCTTCCGATTGGCTGCAGGAGCTTCCTGCTCTCAAGCGGAAGCTGCACCAGATGTTCAGCTTCCAAAAAACATTCAAAAACTGGAACACTTACTTCCGGGTTTACGGCGTTTGGGAGTCAATTTGTTCGTCAACTAAGCTGGTCAAGAACCAAGGTTCCACTGTATATACAACCAGAAGATGGAAAGGGTCACATGAACATGTGAACTCTACAACAGAACTTGCTTCTAGAAGTTGCTTTCCTATTATGTTTCTTGTGGGGTCCCCAAAGTCATAGCTTTGGTTTCAGCACAGAACACAAGTCAAGGGCTTGACCCACTGGAGCAAAAGGTGGATTCACACCTGCTTGCCTTTGTCACTGGAGCACAAACAACTAGCAAAATATTATGCTGCAGGTTAAAGCGATTTGAACATCAAACTGTAAAAACTAAATTACATATTACTCAAATCACATGTATTCTCCAGGTCTCTTTCTCATTACCTCTTCCCCCCCCCCCCACCTCAATAACCATGGAAGCTGGAATCTGAAGCAGAAGATCAGTGCAGAAAAGACAGCCAGCTTATAAAAAGTGGGAGAGGAGGAAACAACAGAGATAAAGGAGACATAACTGAGTATCATATGTTAAACCTTGGTACATAATGCTGTATACACTTGGGAGTCAGCCTCATTGAACTGAGCAGGACGTAGTTCTAAAGTAAATAAGCTTAGGGCTGGGCTGTGATTTATTCAAAGGAAGTGCAGCGTGCTTAGGACTTTTCTAAAGACGCCACTTTCTCAAATCCATTTTTAGATATGGAACATTATCACTTAACAAGCAAGGTTGCTTATTTGTGGAAGTGATGCTGATAAGTTTTGTCAGCACAGTGTGCTGGAGAGAGCAGATGGGGGAAACTCAGCGAGTGTTGGTCAGATAGAGCTGGGTGTTGGGAGTTGCTTAAATTTAGGCATTTTCTTTCTTAGAATCATAGAATTGTATTATTTTGGCTAAGGAGAGTCAGTGAATACATTCATCTCCAGTGATCTGATTTTTCCATTCCTTGTGCTTAAACCTCCCTTGCAAGGACGTATGGCAAAAGTATCCCGCGTAGTTCCAGTTGATTCTTTATTTATTTATTTTTATTTTTTATTTAGGGGATATGATTGCAAAGGAAAACAATCTGGACCATGATACATCTGCCACGACTGTCCATGCTGCCATCTGAGAGGTACCTGTCTGTTGACAGTTTCCAGGCAGCCTCAGTACTTCCAAAAGCGTAACGACTGGCTGCTACTTAAACTGTGAAACTCTTTATTAAATGTTCAGAGTCTTTCGAAATTAGTTAGGGATTTATGGGACTCAGATCATGTTGCCTGTTTATTTGCACACCGCAAGGGTGGCCACAGAGTTTGGCAGCAAAAGCCCCATTTGCTCACTTCTTCAGCAAGCAGGTGACGCTAATAGAAAGAAAGAAACCTCAGGTTCCAGTGTGCTAGAGCCTCTTTACTTGGGTTTTGGCTGGCGCAAGGCACTGTGTGCCAGAATCGGAATAGCTACTTTGGGCCATCTTTCTGCATTACAAATGCTTTGGCTGAGAGGTGTGATGTACCGTAGATGTTTCTCTGGCACCTTCATCCTAAAAATTGGGCGCTGTCATCCTTCCCAATGGGAAGCTGGCTGGCAGATGGTCATGTGTGGCGGCCCAGCAATCTGAATGTTGGAGGGTAGTCATATCAACGTTTTTCTTTTTCTTAAAATTGCAGGTACATAGAGTCCTGTTGGTGTCTAAACTAAACACAAGCATCACACACACACACCAAACAACGGAGCAAGTGGGACCAGCTGAGCTTAAAATTGCAATTGCTTGTGCAGACCCACAAGCAAGAGAGGCCAAGCTTGAAAAAGCGAGTGCTGTCAGTCTGAGGTAATATTGGTGAATTTCCTAGTGATGCAGTGAGGACCCTCTTATTAAGTGGGACCTGCAACAAAACACTGCACTGTGGAGAGTGCTCCTGTTCCCATTCAGGCTTCCAGCCAACTTCCCTGTGATCTCCCCAATACTCCATTCTCTCTCCTCCATTTTCCTTTCTTTTCCAACTGGTAGTCAGCACTCTGTGGTTACTGAACAGGATCAGTCTTCAAATTGTTGTTTTGGGGGTGTTTTGTTCCCCTTAGATTTCTTCTTTGAAACATGATCTGTGCCCCCCCCCAAATTTCCTTCTTGTCCTTTGTCTTCCCTCATGTCACCCTCATTTTACCTCCATTTATTTAGTTACAATGGGACGCAAAGATAACATCCAGCTTACCTGTCCCTCCCTAGAGACCAAAGTAATTTGTTTTTCTCTGCCAAATTCCACTCTCTCTCTCTCACACACACACATGGTATGAACTAAGTGACTAGGTATGTGAGAGCTTAGAATAACCCAATAGTTTTGGCACAAATCCATGCAAAACCCTAACGATGACATTTATTAGTAAATAAAAGAAAGGATGAGGACAAATGGAAGAGGGAGAACGTTGCTTTGAGAAAATAACAAAATATCACCTTTTAGTTCAACTCTATCTAGTCATAGCTACTTGCAAACAGGCCTCTGGTTTCCTCACATGTAGCAGAATAGATGGCCAGTTGAAGGACTGAGACACAAAAAGACTGTGGGCCAGAGTCCACTTTAAAGAGTTTTGGACTCAGGACTTGACTGACAGCTGGCATTATCCAGCCAATCACAAGGCAGTCATGTAGCCAGGAAAATGCCTAGGTGCTTGGGGCTGAAACACTCAGGGTTACATTAGGCCAGGGAGGGCCCATCCAGGTGAGGAACAGTCACCTTTCCTCAGTTCCTGGAGGTGGCTCCTGCATTTATAGTAGATGGAGGACTGGGGAGACTGAGTAATCTTAGAGGGACAGGTTGGGGAGAGCAGAACAGAGCCATATATATTTAATTTATTTAAATGTTTATAAACAACACTTTCATAGGAAATATAGCAAGGCAGCACACAACATAAAAACATAATGCAATAATAACTGGTTAAAAAAAACTTCAGTAACATGTCAATAAAAACTGGTTTTCTAAAATGTCAAAATCAAAATTTCTGTCTGAACAGTATGGTTTTAAAAATATGTCTAAAAGAAAGCAAGGGTGACTTCTGCTGGACATCTATTGGCAGGGAGTTCCACAGGGCAGGACCTGCCACATTAAAGACATGGACCCTGACCAAGCCTCAGGGGACCACATCAAGTGCCTCACCAGGGATTGATGTGGAGAATAAGGAATCCAGCAGTCCTTATGTGCCCCAGTTGTTTAGGGTTTTGTGAGTTAACCCAAGGATCTTGAACCTGTCTTACTAGCAAATTAGTACCCAATTAGAAATTTTATCCCCTAAGGAATTGTTTTCTCAATATTTCTTTTTTCTATTTCTGTAAACCTTGAGGTTCTGTGAACATTATGGTGCCATTTTGACTTTTTAATGATTTATTTGTGTGTGTGTGTGTGTGTCAAGTATACTCTCTAACAACTCTCTGACTATCTACTTCTTAGAGTGTTGATGAACTCTGTGTTCATAGAGCACTGATTTCTCCCATTCCCAGAAGGCTGATCCTGGCCCTTTGTCTGCATGGGTTTCTTCCTTCACTCTGTTGACAGAAGTTTTTGCATGTCAGCCACACTCCCACAGTGTACTTTGAAAGTATTTATAATAATCTCAAAGAGGAAACTACAATTTGGCATTCCCAACGCACTGAGGCAGAACAAGTTCACAGACCCATGCAATGCCCCTCTTCCGATTTGTAGTTCATTGTATGCTCACGAAGGGCTTGTCCACACTTTCACCTGACCTGTAACTTGATTGTAGCATGTAATGATTAATTCCCCCGGATCCAAGTGTTTTTCTCGTTGTTCCAATCTTACCTGCTGAATGGGAATTGATCAGATGCGTAGAAAATCCAAATGGGTATTTTGCTTCCCAAGCTTCAATTCCGCGGGCAAGATAAGA
Source organism: Zootoca vivipara (assembly GCF_963506605.1). Taxonomy (NCBI): domain Eukaryota; kingdom Metazoa; phylum Chordata; class Lepidosauria; order Squamata; family Lacertidae; genus Zootoca; species Zootoca vivipara. The sequence continues at coordinate 74,471,868 of NC_083277.1, read as the reverse complement.
TTTTTGCAAGGCACAGCCGTGGAACAAGGAGAAAGCTCTCAGACCTGGGATAATTAATCGGTACACAATACGATAAAAATACAGGTGAAGGGAAAGTGTGGATGATCCATAAAGGTGTTGTGTGGTTTGAAGAGATCAAGCAGGCTTAAATGGACATGTTAGTGGGCTGGGAAAACTATTGTGTAGTAAGTTGTAGAACTGAACACCTGCAAATTCTCCAATTTTCTTTTGTGTGTGTTGGAAATGCAATCCTTTTTTTCAGCTTTTTTTTTTGAATGACTTTATTGAAATTTCACAGACCAGAAGCAACACATAGAACAATACAAAATTACAACGTTAATACAAATTACAACAATTGAGAAAAACTAAAGAACAAAGAGAGTACAGAAAAGAAAGGGGAAAAAAGGAAGAAAGAAAAGAGCTCACAATCAAAATACGAAATATATCCAAAATCTTTTTGGCCCATCAAGCAAATAAGAAATAATTGTTACCCCCAACCCTCACTTTCCCTCCCCCCTCCCCGCCCGTCTACCCTTCCCTCTCTCACCTAATTCATCCATAGTTCCTTGTTGTACCTATTATTCAATAGTCTTTGCTATTTGAATGTCATCCACTTTAATAAAGTAATCTTTTGGTCAAATCGTTTTGTTATTGTTTATTATTAAGATTTGTGTTCTTTTCTTTCTTTATATCATTATTAAGTAAGAAATGGGATAGGAAGATGGGCCTAGTAGGTACCTCTTATATTTGATTTTAATTTAATCCTCGGACTTCCTGCCTTTCCCCAATGCATTTATTCGTCTTAACCTTGAACGTACATAACACAATACCTTTATCTATATCAGTTATCAAGTTCGTTCTTGTTTCTTAGTGCACCAATATTTTGCTCTCAAAAGTTTGTTTTTCTCCCCGCCCTTTTTGATTTTAATCCAATATTAATACAGGTGATATTCCTTTACAATATTTTTCCACATATATCTTATATTTTTCCCACTTTGCAGCAAAGTTTTGTTTTGATTTGCCTCGTATGTTGTTAGTCAGAATGGCCATCTCCGCCAGTTCTTGTAGTTTACACTGCCATTCCCAAATTGTGGGGACATCTGTTTCTTTCCAACTCTTGGCGACCAGAATCCTGGCCGCTGCAGTTGCATACAAAAATAATTCCTTTGTTGGATTTGGTATGTCTTTCCCTATTATGCTTAACAATAGCATCTCTGGTCTTTTTTGAAATGTTATTCCTAGCATTTTCTTTATTTCCTCATATATTAGTCCCCAGAATCTTTTTATTTTCTCACACGTCCACCACATGTGATATAGGTCGCAATCCTACTGGTTAACATAGCTGCCAAGTTTTCCCTTTTCTCGCGAGGAAGCCTATTCAGCATAAGGGAAAATCCCTTAAAAAAGGGGATAACTTGGCAGCTATGCTGGTTAACCAGAAACTCTTCATTGGTCTGGTATCGCATGTGTGCACATGGGCTGTTTTTCTCTCAGAGCAAGCAAAGCTCTGGCTACCATGGAAGAGAAGGCATGGTTCAGTTTTAAAAGAAGTTTTTTTCTTTTCTGTAGAGTGGAGGGTTCTCCTGTGAACGAGCATGACCTTTCTCTGAATCCTGGCTGCCTTGCATCGACAGTATTAAGTAAGCAAACAGCAAGGACTGGTATAAAAATGAGCTCCTCATTAAGATAGTAAAATGTAAGATTTGTTTTATTTGTTTTGTGGCCTGTTACCCTTCAGTTGTATTTTTCCTACTTTCTTTACAACCATAATGGCTAAGAAGCCCTTTTCTTTTAAATGAAATTGGGTTAGTCATGATGACTCCGGGAACTGAGGTTTTCAGTGTGACGCCAAATATCACAATAAAATGGCGAGGGTTGACTGCCCCTTTGTGAATCTGGACTTTAGCAAATCATTTTAATGTCAGTTTACTCACAGTTTTTTTGTTAGGCAAGCAGATTGTTGCGTAATGATCCCCCTGTCAAAGTTGCCACATAAGACAGTCTGCCATGCTGAACGCATTAAGTGGGACGAAGTGCTTTGACTACTAAAGGAGGTCATGCTGAGCAACAGCTGGCTGACCCTGTTGCAATTTGAATATTTTTTTTAAAACACTCCAAAAGGAAAGTTTGCATCTTTAGGAGAAAAGGGATCTGCAGCTGGCTCACCAGCATTTTAATATCACATCTCCAGTAAAGAAGTTGAAAGATGCTGGTTTGAAGTGTTTGTAGCTAAGAGAAAATACATAAATGACTCTATGAAAAGGGAACTCGGTGGGTCCATGTTTTTAAAGCATAAAATAAAGTAAGACATTATTTAGGACTGTATGTATGCAGTGCTTCATTAACACCACCATCATTAATGTAGGTCTGTAGGACATCTTACTTCAGTGTAATGAACTTAAGATCAGGATGTAAGACTGCAATTAGCAAACTGCTGGTTTAGGGCAGGGGTGGGGAACATTTCTTTTTAGCCCAAACCCCCATGCACTCACGGGCAATTTGCTGGGGGCCGTATACCTGTGGTGGGCTGGGCCAGATGCAAAGATGGGGTGGGCCAGAGGTGAAGCAACAATGGCGACTCTTAACTTTGAGCAGTAGACTACATTCTACTTGAGGGTCAGATAATGCCACACCTCCCAACATTTATCCAATGTAAATAGGGACATCCTAAAGAAAAGTGGGACATTTCAGGGATGTCCCTGAAAAATAGGCACATTTGGAGGGTCTGCACGGCTTACATAATCAAAATATAATAAGCCATTAAAATACAATTAAAATAAGACCCACAGGCAACAGTGGCTATAAAAGCAGAAATGTTTACTTCTGTATAGAATATAATCTTTGTAAATCACCCTCTCTCTCCATGCACACACACACACTGAAATTTAGACTTTAAACAGTGTCATGCTTTATAAATGTAAAGGTAAAGGGACCCCTGACCATTAGGTCCAGTCGTGACCGACTCTGGGGTTGCGGTGCTCATCTCGCATTATTGGCTGAGGTAGCTGGCGTACAGCTTCCAGGTCATGTGGCCAGCATGACAAAGCCGCTTCTGGCAAACCAGAGCAGCACACGGAAACGCCGTTTACCTTCCCGCAGGAGTGGTACCTGTTTATCTACTTGCACTTTGACATGCTTTCGAACTGCTAGGTTGGCAGGAGCTGGGACCGAGCAACGGGAGCTCACCCCGTCGCGGGGATTCGAACCGACCTTCTGATCGGCAAGCCCTAGGCTCTGTGGTTTAACCCACAGCGCCACCAGCGTCTTTATAGACATGCTTTATAGACGACCCCTAATTTCTGTGAGAGTGCATGGGAGAACTACAGAAGCACTTCTCCCTCAGTTCCAAGGAGCCTGGGAACATCTGCAAACCCTGGCAACAGGAGAGACTGAACTATGGAAGCTTCCTTTTCAGCAGCAGGGAGGGAAAAATGCCCCCCCTCCTCCTTGGCAAATTATAAATGTTGCACTTGGCTATTTCTCTGGGGGGAGGGGGGGTACAACCAAATCTAATTAAAGCAGCCTCGGATGAATGGCTGGTCTGTCTGATAACCCCTTGCCAGCGTCTCTTCAGGTGCTTTCTCACTGCTCATTTGCAGAAGTTGATGCTTATCACCTGTGCTGGGGGAGGGGAGCGGGGGGGGGGGCTCAGAGCAGCTGCAGCCGTGGTGCCTGGTGTCTGGCTCGCAAGCGCTTGCCCGACACTTATTTCGTCATACTCCGCTTGTTGGCCTTGGGTCAGGCCAGGGCTCCCCTTGGGAACCATTGTAATAAAAGGCCCTTCACATCATCCACACAGCTGTACAAACTGCGGCCACCTTAGCCCTCTTGTCTGCTCTGGAATGTGGCTGGGATTTGGGAGGCTGTGTCTGAGTGCAGCCTTTCGGATTTGGCCTTTGGAGAGACCGGGTGATTCCTTTCAGTCTTCCTTATCCGATCTTTGCAAAGGATTAGGCTGAGCTTTTCAGACGGTGTAAAAAGAGAGAGCAGACGGGCATCTCTGATTCACAGGGTTGAATGAGCTGTTTCAGTCCTGCCACATCTTGCTGTACGCATGTGAGCAGGGTGAACATGAGGTGGGCTGACGGCTCGGGTTCGGAGGGAACATTGGATGGTGTAATTTAGGGTCAGCAAATTTTGATAGTACTAGCATTCATATTCCATGTATGTTCCCTAGAACTGCTCCTTCCGGATGGCACCATCTGCTGCTGTAAGGCAAGGGTGGCCAACATGGTGCCCTCCAGTTGCTGCTGGACTGCAACTCCCATCATCTCTCCCTGTGTCTAATTCCCCCGCTTCCTGACTTGATAGTTGGAAAAGGGGAAACAGCAAAGAAAATATATAGGTCTGGTGCAATCCTGGAGGCCCACCTATCTCCATGCTGTTGCTGTTGCAAAAGAGACCAAGCAGGAGGGGTGTTTCTGCATGTGATTATGGAGGAGACGGATCTGGGTGGATGGGTTTTTGCATCTCAGTTTTGAATCTCTGTTAGGGAAAATGTTACATTTAGCCTTCATGGGGTCCTGCTGTTGCATGCAGCTGGCACAGATCAGCTAGCATGGGACCAGCAGAGGTTTGGTACCCTTAAACACATGCTGAACCATGCACTATCAACCTGCCCTAACAAAATGGACATCAGAAATAGCAATATTCAAAAAACTGCAGGAGATCATTTCAGTCCTCCAAGACACTCTACCAATGACCCGAAAGTTGCCATTCTCCAGCAAAGGAATTTCAGTGGGATACCTTAATTGCGTAAATTAGAACTTGTCCAGAAATTTGATTCTGGTTGTTCAGGCTTGACTCTGGACAATGGTTTCTTGTGCTTCTGCAGGTGTTAAGAAGAGCCTGCTAGATCAGGCCAATAGCTCATCTACCCAGCATCCTGTTCTCACAGTGGCCATCCAGGTGCCCCTAGGAAACCTGCAAGCAGGATTTGGGCACAAGAGCACTCTCCCCACCTGTGGTTTCCAGCAACTGGTTTTCAGAAGCATTACTTTCACCAACTGAGAGAGAGCATAGCCATCATGGTTAGTAGACATTGATAGCCCTCTCCTCCATGAATTTGTCTAATCCTCTTTTAAAGGATATCAAATAATAATAATAATAATAATAATAATAATAATAATAATAATACCCCACCCATCTGGCTTACAGCATATATAAAAACATAATAAAACTATAGGCTTTGTGAAGAAGTACTTTCTTTCATTTGTCCTGAATCATCTGACATTCAGCTATGTTAGATGTCCATGAGTTCTAGTGTTATGACAGTGGGATAAAAATAGTCACTATTATAAAATAAAATAAAAAGTCAGAATGAATCCTCAATGAACAGGTTGTCTGGAAGTGCCCTGTGTCAGACAGCACTAAGTAATTGCTGTTGTTGTGAATGGCCACTTTGCTTATCTTCAGCTTTACTGAAGATAATTTTTTTTGTCACAGACGGTACTTACAAGCTTGTATGTACACCAAACATCTGATGATGTTACAAAAGCTTAAGCATGATAAATCTGTAATTCTTGACAGTTCCACAAGACCCTTGGTTGTTTTTGAGGCAAGAGACGAATGGCCAAATTGGAAGTGATGTTAATTGAATGCAATTAACATCTAGGTTTTTGAAAATAATTAAATAGCACCCCTCTCAGGGCAAACAGCAGCTTTAGCAGCTGGTTTTTATTGGGCCTCCCTCTCCACTCCCTGCTATTTGGGTGCTGTTGCTCCAGGGCCCCTGCAGCTATTAAAATTTTTAAAAATGAGAGCACCACTGGCACCCACACAATTAAATTCTCATTTGATGCTAATGTGCCTACCACTTTGGAAGTTCGCTCCATCAAAGACACTTTTGATCAGCAAAGGGTATGGCATTTTGGCTTTAATAAATCTGGCACTTTTGATTTCTTTCATTAACTCATAGCTGATTTCATTACCACGCCTGGCAAAATTACAGCCCTGATGTTGCAAGCAGAAAAGTGCAACTTGATCCCACTCAAAGCTGAGGAAGAAGGAAAATGTGATGGTTATGGTCTTCAAACTAGCAATTGCTTAATTAAGCCTGAGCTTATCTTTCTTATCTCGTCTCCCCTCCCTTCCCCTGCTGGGCCCCTGGTAACATGTGGCCCAGTCAGACACCCAGCCCCAGTTCTGCAGGGAAATTTACGGTTTGTGTTTGACAGTGGCCATCCATTACGCTTCTGTGCAGCTGTTCATGTGAAGACAACTTTAAACTCTTCCAGAAATTGCTTGCATTCATCTGCGGGCATTCCTTGCTGGACCAGGAATGCGGGAAGCTAACTGCCTCCTCTTCCCTGGCAAAGAAGAGCAAGCTTCTGTCCCTTGCATCACTACAATTGTTCATTGACAAGGATGGACGTGGCGAATACTCTGTCATCCTGGGGGCTGCACCCTTCAGAACATAACTGCCTTACGCAGAGTCAGATCACAGCTCCATCCAACTCAGTCTTCTTCACTGACTGGCAGTGATGCTCCAGGATTGCAGTCAGGGGCCTTTCCCAGCCCTTCCTGGAGCTTTTGCATGCAAGGCAGATGCTCCACTGCTGAGCTACAGTCATTCCCCATTGGCATCTCCAATTTGGGGATCTCCTTTCAGCCTGACATCAGATGGCTTTTATCATGTAACACCTGTGTTTGTTTTTATGGAATTCGTAAAAGGCACACAACTGTTCTTATGGCACTCTCATACCCATGCACACACTTGAAGTTACTCTATTGGTGAGGCAATATTTAGACAACTGATTTCTCCCCACTATAAGATTATTTTTGAAGTTGCTTTGGGTTTCTGTGATACGAAAGCCACAGAGAACACTTCTAGTGTGCTCCCATACTACCACATGAAAACTTGGGCTTAGGAAGCCCAGTATATATTGCACTTGGATCTTAAACTACTTTGTGCCTTATAGTTTCAAAATTTTCAAATGGAAAGGTATATTTTGTATTGATAGTTGGTGCATGGCATTCCTCATTGCAGTTGTTTTCAAACTTTCTACATTCAGGATTACTTTGTACACTGACATCTGCCGGGGAACCATCTTCATTAGAGGTTCTAAAATAGAGGTTGGGTGGCTGTCTTCCAGGGATTCTTTAGCTGTGATTTCTATATTGCATTGTGGTCTCTTCCAGCTCTACAATTCTATGAACGCCTAGGGATCGTCCACAGAATCTGCTGCAGAGGATTCTGGAGCATTCTCTAGGACACAATGCTCAACGGCCCACTATGAACACGTCGACAGACAGGATTCCCCTGTGGCAGGAGTGGTGGCCTTTCAATATTGAGCAAACTTTCATAAGCTTCTAAAGAGTTCCCTAGAAAACAGTTATAAAGCCAATGATATTTCTTACCTGACCGTTATCTGATGGAAACCAACCAAGAGAGTAACCCTAAAGCCAATCCAAAGTCAGCTGAGGAACAGAAATGCCACTTCGCCCCACCGTGTGCCTATGGAAAGCTTTGTGGGGGTAGACATCCATTCAATGGCAGTTATCCCACCACTGGTGAGGGCCAAAATGGAGCATATTGGGGCAGCCAAACACCTGCTGCCTCCCTCATTCTCCTAGTATGCCCCAAACGATGTCCAAAAGTTGGTGTAGTCAATAACTGACCAGAATGGGAAGAAAAGTAGGGCAAAGAGTACCTGGGGGGGGGGAAGGAAGGAAAATATCACCCCACCATCACCAATATCTCTCATCCTGGCTGCAGCAAGGTTTAGTCAGTGGTGGTTTCTCTACCACCACTGTTCTCTAAAACTTGCAGCCTGTCCATGATTAACCATTTTTATAGCGCCTTTTCAATATCCAAAGTGCTTTACCATTTTTTTTATCAGTTTCCTAGCTTATTCGGAATCTGGCAGATTTCGCTTGCAAGGGAGCTGAGATTTCCAGTGAGCAGATGGGAACAAAAGTATCTGGCATTTCTGGAGTTTATTTTTATATAATCCTTCATTCTTTTTACATACATTTGGAGCTTTCCTTATGGCAGCCCTTTCTCCACTCAGGAGGTGATGACAGTATACGAGAAATCAATATTCATAAGCACTTGGGGCAGATCATGTTAAAAGTAAGCATGATTCAGCAAAAAATGGAAGCACTTTCAATGAGTGAAAATAAGTCTCACAAGGCCAAACTACACATTATGTTAAGTGTATGGTTTGACATCATGCGAGTCTTCCCCCATCCTCAAATTAAATAGCTGTGGTGGGTGGGGTGGGAGGGAGTCAGGATTGGACCGTTGTAAGAAGGAGTGATGTGAGCATTGTTATGTATTCAGCGGTCTGTGTTTGCCTGAGCTTGAGTTTGGACAAAGGATTCTGAGCTCCTGTGTTCTGATTCTATTCATGATGTCCAATCACAGAACATTTCAAGATTTGGGCCTCTGCCATTGGCCCTGCCATTGGCCGTTGAACTCTGAGTTGTGATTCGCAGCTTGGAACTTTAGACAGCCAATCACATTGGGAGTGGCCCAGGCTTTCAGGATTGTATATAAGCAGTTGCTTTGCCCCTATTTCCCAGTTATGTAGTTCAATAAAGGTTCTTGCTGTTATCACTGTGTCTTGCCTCATGGGAACCCACCTACACTTCAGGCATGTCCGGTGATATATTCTTTTTGGTCTTATAGTCAGTATCCAGGCCCATGCAGAGGGAGGCACAGCTGGGTACATTTTCCCCAGGCATTGGAGGGCTAAGTTGACCAGGGGCCCCCACCAGGGACCAGCTGCATTTCTAACTTTATTCTAACAAGACTCCTGCCCCGGGCCTCAGAAGCTCTGCATGCGTCTGTCAGTATCAGTTTTGTACTAGTGGAATCCTTGATACTTGCTGATGTCCGTGCACTTTTAAATTATACTCTTGTAGTATGGGGATTAATGGCAAGACAACAAGAGTGTATTTAGTGAACAATGATGGTTGCCAAGACACTTATACTTCGAGTTGGAAGGATAAACAGTAACTGCCTATTATGCAATAATCTGAAGGCCTCACTGACCTTGCTGTGTGTGAACAAATTTATTATAAATGTCAGTCTTGTCTGAATACCTATCTGGGAAGGTGGATGGCCTATATCAGCATATATGTTTAAATTAAGATGCGTGCCTTGATAGCTATTGTATTTTTGATGTGAGCTGGTGTGTTGTTCCCCTCTCTTTTCTACCTCCCTGTTTTTGTTTTCTTTTTCTTTACTTATGTATATTAAACAAACAGAATCTGATGGAAAGCCTTTTGGGGTGGGGTGGGGTTACCATTCTCAATAGAAAATTCCACCACAGGCAGCTATTTGGCCTAGGAATGAAGCCTTGCCTTTGGAGGTGGATCTCCAAACACAGCCATTGGAGGGGGAGGAGGCTTCTCCAGGAGGGAACTACCAATGACTGAGACCTATAGAATAGGAGGAGGAACACCATGGTGGTGTGATACTCTTTCTCAAGTATACACTGACCATACCTGCCAAGTCTCCCGCCGAAAAATGAGGGATCAGCAGCGGCGCGGCACCGGAAATTGCATTGAAGCAACTTCCGGGACCGCTCTGACCATGTGTGGGCACCGGAAATAGGGCAGAGCAGCATCGGAAGTCGCTTCTACGCATGCCCGGCGACCATCTTGGTGGTGGCTGCATGGTGGCGGCCATCTTGGTGGACTTCCGGTGCCGCTCTGCCTTATTTCCAGTGCCCACACATGGGCAGAGCAACACTCAAAGTGGAGGCTCCCTGGCAGGTAGGAAATCCAGTGGCTCTCCATGGCATACTATTGCCGCCACCACTCCTGTGTTTCTCTTGTCTCCCCACAAAGCCATTTGACTGTCTCACCTCCAATGCTATGGAAATCACATGCAATATTTGCAGCAGCAGCAGTAGCAGCAGTGACAAGTGGGAAGCCAATGCTCTCTCTGTGGAATTCTAGCAGGGCTCCTGTGCCTACTCAGATTTCATGGCTGGTGGCAGTCTTTCATTTATGTACTTCATTTCGAAAAAATTTAAACCGCTTGCTCAAAAAAGATTTTTTGGACAGATCAATTCATTGCTATCTGTTAGTGAGAAGGCATTATCATTAATCCAGATGTAATATGACTTGTTACCTGGAAATGAAACATTACACAGAGAGCACTTGTGCAGAAACTGGAGGGCAGTTCCTTAAAGCAAGGTTGTCTAAAGCTACAACATTCATTTAATGCACTGTTTGCTGTTCCTTTTGAGAGTTATAAACCACAGCAGGATGTAACTGACCTGCGCTGCAAACTAATATTGACAAATAAACAGTGAATCTCTTTTGTCAGGGTTCCTTGTTTTTTGCATGCGTTCATACTTGCTCATTTTTCTAGTCGGCACTCTCAATTTGTTAGCCAACATTTTCCTTATTGAACCATCATTCAGTTAAGGCCTCTAAACTATCCAAGAACATTTACATCTAATCTCATGCCGGACTTTGTGCAACTAGTATCAAAGGCGTACCCAGCGTTCACCATGTGTACTGTGGATTCTTGTATAATTAATGCAAACGCTCATATGCTCATATAAATATGGTAAATAACCACATTCTTCTGGCTCAAACTCTGGCCATCTGGCCTCGAGCAAACTGCTCCCACAGAAACAGAGCATCATTTGAAACTTCCAATGCCTCTGAATAATTTCTGAGAGAAGGCTATCCATTTCCCTGGAAAGTTAAAACTTAGCGGAGCTGTTAAGTGGGCTCGTTGACATATTGAGTGCCATCCAGAGCGAAGAAGAATGCCCACTCTGTGCTACTTGGTTAGTTCAGTCCTGACAGAGGTTTACCCTTCTTTAACAAGAATGGAAAGGACAATAAATAGGCACTTCTCACCTTGTCGTCGCAGTTGCACCACTGCTATATCTCAGTAAATTCAGTAGTTTGAAAAAATTGCAGTAGAAGAGCATATGCTCCTGGTTGTTGTTTTCTGTGATGTCTCTTTCCAGGTGGAATTATTGAGCCATCCATTCCCATGAGAGTTTTATGCCACATACAGTGGTACCTCGGTTTATGAACACAATTGGTTCCGGAAGTCTGTTCATAAACTGAAGCGTTCATAAACTGAAGCGAACTTTCCCATTGAAAGTAATGGAAAGTGGATTAATCCGTTCCAGACAGTCCGCGGAGTAACCGTTCATAAACTGAAGCGAACTTTTCCATTGAAAATAATGGAAAGTGGATTAATCCATTCCAGACGGGTCCGCGAAGTACTTAAACTGAAGCGTTCATAAACTGAAACATGGGTGTAATTGGTTCCGGAAGTCTGTTCATAAACTGAAGCGTTCATAAACTGAAGCGAACTTTCCCATTAAAAGTAATGGAAAGTGAATTAATCCGTTCCAGATGGGTCCGCGGCGTTCATAAACCGAAAATTCATAAACCGAGGTGTTCATTCCACTGCAAGGAATCCTCTCAAAAGTCAGAGGCAGCACAAATCAAATATGTGGCACACTTTTAAAGTGCAAATTGTAAGGGGGGGGGGAAGAGAGCACTTTATAACAACACTGATCAGCAAGTAAATATTATTCCCATTTTATAGAGAGTCTGAAAGATGGTGATATGCCCAAGGATTATTTACCTGGGTGCACAGGTAAATAATATATAGCTAAAGCTGGGACAAGATGTTGCAAGAAACACTGAATTCTTCCCAGTATGCCGACTACTTGGACTCTTTACAAACTGGTTACAATAGATGTTGCAAAACTACAACTCCCATCATCCTTGAGCATTGCCCATTCTGCTGGGAGGCAATGGTGTGGAGACGTTTAAGTTCCCCTTCCCTCCCACTACAGTCATAGGAAGCTGCCTTACACCAAGTCAGATCATTGGTCCACTTAGCTCAAATGGCCTCCCCCAATCTCCTGACTTGAATCCCCTGTTGCTGTTTTAATTGTGACGCTGTTTTAATGGGCTTGTTTATGCAGGTGTCTAATTTGCTTGGGTGAACTGGTTTTATTGCATATTTTAAATTATGTGTGTTTATAATTTTTTTGTAATGTGTTTTATTCTTTTAAGCCACTTAAAAGTCACACTGACAATTAAGCAGTATGATAATGATAAAAATAATATTATAAAGTACATTGCCGATCCGTAAAATAACCCAACTCTTCTCTCTCCCACAGCTATTTTGCATTATCCAGTGAAGTTGATCTGTTTCTGCCTGTTTGCTTTATTTGTCATGCGGTGCTGGTAAAGCTCAGTGGTGCGATTGACGGAACAGCCGTGCTGGCAGGAGGAATGCCCAGACAGTTCCTGAAGAGCACCATTCATACATGTAGAGGTACAGGGCGTATTTTTCCTTGAATGCAGGGTCTGTGTGGGTGCACTGCATGTGTTCCTGGGAAAGCTGTCTGAGTAGCTGACGCATCCCAATTATACTTATGTTCCTGAGGAAGAACTGAGCATCTGTGAAGGTCCACTGAGAAAGTTAAAAATACCATGCTGGTCTCCTCTGCCAAATGAAAGCACACAGATGTTTCCAGTATCAGAGGGTTAATGCTTTGGCAGAAAGTCCAGTCTCCAGAAGCAGGAAGAGATGGCCCAAGGCATCCTGGGGTCTGAGGCAAAGAATGCAAATGTTGCCACACCACGCCACTCTTGTGGGGAGAAAATGCAAAGTGACAAAGCAGCAGGGCAATCCTAGGGATCTCTACTGAGCCCCACAGAGTTCACCAGGGCTTACTCCCAAGTAAATGGACACAGTGGATTGCAGCTCAAATGACTGGTCATTTTCTGTCCTTTTGCAATGGGCCTAAATGTTCTGCCTTAAGGAGGTTAATCAAAACAATCTAAGGGAATGGATCGTCTTTGGTACAAAGGAAGGTGGAAAAGGTTGGGACTTTTTAGAGCAGAAACAAGACAACTGAGTGGGAATATTGTAGAGGTTTGAAATATGGGCTCTAAGAGTATGAAATTAGAAGGAATCTGAAAATATGATGGGATCGTCCAGTCCATAGGCAGGAGAGTTTTTGATAAAACAGAAATACTCCTTTGAACAATGCATGAGCACCAGTGGGGCGTAATGGTTAGAATGTCAGACTATTGATACCTGGGTTCAAATCCTATTCCACTATTAAGCACACAGTGTTACTTTGGGCTAGTCACTGCTTCTCACCCTAGCCCAGGAATCCCCAAACTAAGGCCCGGGGGCTGGATGTGGCCCAATCGCCTTTTAAATCCGGCCCACGGACGGTCCACGAATCAGCATGTTTTTACATGAGTAGAATGTGTCCTTTTATTTAAGATGCATCTCTGGGTTATTTGTGGGGCCTGCCTGGTGTTTTTACATGAGTAGAATGTGTGCTTTTATTTAAAATGCATCTCTGGGTTATTTGTGGGGCATAGGAATTCGTTCATTCCCCCCCCCAAAAAAATATAGTCCGGCCCCCCACAATGTCTGAAGGACAGTGGACCGGCCCCCTGCTGAAAAAGTTTGCTGACCCCCTGCCCTAGCCCACTTCATGGGGTTTGTTGTGAGGATAAAAGGGGAGTGGGCTGAGAGAACCATGTATGTTGCTCTGGCTGAATTCTTTAGAGAAAGATGAGATAAAAATGTAAGGCGTAAATTACAGTTGCTGTAAGACATTAACGTAAATTACTTTTTTTAAAAAAAATGCTTGGAGAATAGTTAAACTCATGGATCCTTCCATGCCCAAGTACCTAACTTTTGCCATTATCATGCCCTAACTGTGAACTTCCTGGGCAGCTGGCCCCTGTCTGAAGGCTGGGTTACACAAGCAACCACTGCGCTGACCCATTGTGCCAACCATTATGCTGCTTTTTTTCTGCGGCTTATGAGCCTAACCCTCAAAACAACAGGCCTGGCTTAGGTTTTGCTAGAGCCCTGGCCATTTGTCAGGACTGTGGGTACCCAAAGACCTCTGAACAATGGGACTTGCAGTTATCAGGAGACTCGTTTGTTGAGCTGGGCAACAGGAAAAAGAATTAAAGACAGACAATTAGAAGTGGCAGATTTGCTTGGCAAACTGAGCGTCACCAAAGGAGCTTTTTCTGTAGATTTTGGGTGGTGGAATGGCAAGTCAGCTCAACCACCATGAGGTGCCTTCCGCCCATCCAAGAACCACACACTATTTATGAGAAAATTGGATGCTCTAAGTCAGGAGCAAAACCTCTTCCCTTTTGTCCTCTGGCTCTTTGCCAGTCTTCTGTATCTGAGCCTTGGCTGAGCTGAGGCCTACGTAGCAGATCGCATGGGCAATTCCCTTTCCCTTATTGGCTTTCATTAATGCCACTTTTGTAGAGGCACTAAGGCTGCCAGCCCAAGAGGGGGGAAAGTGGGCAATTCATGACATTTTGACTGCTGTGTCATGGAACCAAACCGTACAAGCAAATGGGCAAATAATCTGATCCCTGGCTCCTGAGGCAAATAGAAATAAAATACCGTTTGAATGAAAACTTGATTCTTCTGGCTTTGGAGAGTCCTAATCTCAAACAGACCCAGTCAGCCCACTTATTTTTAGAGTGAGTATGCTCAAGCCCTTGGGCTATGGAGCCTCTATAAACCAAGATGAAAATTTCTACTTCTTCAGATGTAACACTCATCGACCTTGAGCCAGTCACAGTCTCTCATGGATGACCTGCAAAATTAGTACAACTGTTCATCTTTCTCCTAAAGAGTGGGAGCCGATCCATGTAGGGCATGCCCCACATCTTCTTTCACATTGGGAGGCACTCATTTGAAATTGCCCAAGTGTGAAAATAGCTTCCCTACGCCAACAGCTCGCCACATCACAGAGATGCATTTCTGAAATTTCAACCCATACCTGGGAGCAAGGCCTGGAGAACGTCCTCTAAGTTAACATGCAGCAAATGGATTTTATCTTTTATTTCCTCCATGGCACACCCCTAACTTTTGTTTATCACCCTTTCCTACTCTGATCTGAATTAATATCTTGTAAATGAGCCTTTTCTCCTTTCCTACTTCCTCGGCGATAGCTCTTCTGTAGGGTCCATGCACTGCATGCAGAAAGTTCCACATCCCACCCCAAAAATCTCCAGGTAGGGCTTGAAAAGGATCTTGTCTGAAATCCTAGAGAGCTACTGCCCTCTGTCAATTTCTCTTTCTCCATTTCTTTCTGGGGCTTTTCCACAGTCTGAAGTTCAATGCTCCACGTTTCCACATCAGCGTGCGATATTATTTTTTAAGTCTTCCTGAAAGTTAATCAACATTTTGATGCAATTTTTGCTAAATATATCCATTTTAATGCAATTGTGCCCAACATGTACATTTTTGCAAAACAATTCCCCATAAAAATGCTGAATTTCTGCATATTATTTTGATTAATATTTGTATTTTTATCAACACTTAACCCCAGTACATGCATCGTTGTACATATTACCTAGCTGGGGAACTACAGTGCAAAATTCAGAAAACTGCAAATTTCGAAGAACGGCTGTGTTTCAGGGAGTGTGAATTAGGCACATTCTTCTTTAAATGTGAACTTAATTAAATTCATCCCCTACCCATACCAGTCAGTGGGAAGATATATCTGATCCCAATAAACCAAAGATCTGACTCAGTATTAAGCAGCTTCCTATGTTCTTTGGAAGATAAGTGCTCCCCTCTCACTAACTCAAGAGTACAGTGGTACCTCCAGTTGCACACAAGATCCATTCCGGAGCTCCAGTCGGATCCCAAGGTGAGCATATCTGGAGGTGCACGTGGCATGGTTTAGTGCTTCTGCGTGTGGGGCGAAACCCGGAAAAATACTTCTGGGTTTGTCGCGCACGTATCCCAAAGGATACGTAATCGGAGGTGAACGTAAGTAGAGGTACCAACTGTACACATTTACAGTGGTACCTCTACTTACGAATAACTCTACTTACGAATGTTTCTACTGTACTTACGAATGGAGCTCCGTCCGCCATCTTGGATGCGGTTTAGATAGGATTTTTTCTACTTACCAAATTTTTACATAGGGTTGCTTCGACTTATGAATTTTTTCTCCCAATGCATTCCTATGGGATTCAACTTACAATTTTTTTCTACTTACAAATGTGCGTTTGGAACGCATTAAATTCGTAAGTAGAGGTACCACTGTACACCCTTCAGAGAAATGCGAGCCTATCTGCAAGTGAGAAAGGTTACTTCCCTTTTACACCACATGATGAAAAACATTTGGGTCAAAGCAGTGTTATTGTGCTCTCCCCACCCCACATCATCCAGAAAAGCCATACAAAACTGCATGTATACAGAAGCATAGGCCACTGCCTCCAATAACACCGAGAGCTAGGCTGCAGTAACAAGTGGTGCCACTTGGCAAGATTGACAGGGGCATTGGCAGGGGCAATAATAATAATAATAATAATAATAATTTATTATTTATACCCCGCCCATCTGGCCGGGTCTCCCCAGCCACTCTGGGCGGCTTCCAACAGAAGAATAAAACACAATAATCTATTAAACATTAAAAGCCTCCCTGAACAGGGCTGCCTTCAGATGTCTTCTAAAAGTCTAGTAGTTGTTTTCCTTTTTGACATCTGTTGGGAGGGCGTTCCACAGGGTAGGCGCCACCACCGAGAAGGCCCTCTGCCTAGTTCCCTGCAACTTGGCTTCTTGCAACGAGGGAACCGCCAGAAGGCCCTTGGTGCTGGACCTCAGTGTCCGGGCAGAATGATGGAGGTGGAGACGCTCCTTCAGGTATACAGGACCGAGGCACATTGTGGAAAAACACTGGTATCCTTAAGCAGGTGAGAAATGGGGCATCACAGTTTTATCAGTCTGAAATCAATCCAGAACTGAAATACGGGTGGTGGGATGGGAGAACCTCATCAGCTATAAGAAAGCAGCAAGAGCAGCTATAAATCAAAATGCTGAGGCGCTACACATCTGCAGAAGGGCCCGCTGTGGATAATGCCTGCTCACATTACCGTTTGCCGCAACCATTGCTGCCAGCCTCTTGCATTCCTCTGAGATTTTTTTTTTAAAAAAGCTCTTCATAAACAATAAGCATAATAATGAAATTCCATATGCCAAGCAAGCTTTGCACGCCCTCGATTTCGTGGTTCCCTCTGTGCTTCTTTCTCTCTCCCTGCCCCACCTGTGTTCCTCAGTGCCTTTGCCTCTTTAAGAAAGAAGGGCCTGTGGGATTCTTCACTTGTGAAGCTTTTAGAGCATGATTAATTGGTAATCAGTGGCACGGTTCCCTTAGTACATAGTGATCCCGCTCTAAAATGCAAAAGGGCACTGTGCTATCAGTGTTATTTCTCATGTGGTGCCAGCTTGCTCGGGGTGCTTATTCTCAAAGGGTTATGAGCCAATATAAATTCCTGAAGCTCCATGGGAGAGAATCCTTTTGTTTGATACTTTCTTTGCCCTTTGCTATCCACAAGCGGTACCCCTCCACACACAGGCAGACATACAGACACACCCTGGCATTTACAGCCTCTAAGGACACAGAATTTGCGCGTCCCTCCACATTTATCCAAGGTCTCCGTCATGTCTGCATGGCTTCCTGCCAAAGGAAGACTACAAAGGCCTTGCAACTGGGCCTGAAGGAGACAGTCTTGCTGTGAGTCTGATTTCACGTGCTTTGCGGTCTTTGGGATTGTATACGCAAGGGCATTTTTCGGAAAGTCTCGTTAACTTTTAAGCAAAATGGGTAAAAGTCTTTGTACGGGTGGACAACAAGGACAGCATAGGACTCCAGAGGCTGGGAGAGGTCTCGTTTCTGAGGCCTAAAATCCTCAAGGCGAGGCAATAATGGAGATGGTGGGCTTCATGGTCAATGGGAACCTGAAATGGTAGGGATGGAGGAGAAATCCAGTTCTGTTCACATTTTAATGCAACCCTACCCACTTCACACTTGTTGAAGACATATGTCAGTCAAAACACAGCTATCTTTTAAAATTCACACTTCTTTGAACTAAAAGAGGATTTTAGGGGATTTAGGTGGATTTTAGGGGGCGGGGAATCCCTGCATTAGTGAAACTAATGTTAAAAATGCATTAAGTTAGAGAACATTGCTGGCAAAAAAAAGTATATTAATGAGGACTTTAACAAATAATAATAATCACAAACTGGTCTGGAAAGGTGGCAAACTAAATATAAGATTGAAAACACACACAAAGAAACTGTGAAAAACAGAAATTAACAAATACACTCATTCCTAGGAGGTCAACAGAACAGGTTTTCGGAGGTATCACAGCCACAGTAGCCAAAGACACAATCCAGGGTAACAAAGTACTCTTAGAACAATGTACCAGAACCAGTAAATGCAAAGGTGGAAATAGATCCCCTTTTACAAGAGAAAGGAAGGATGTGGCTATTCATAGAATCATAGAGTTGGAAGAGACCACAAGGGCCATCCAGTCCAACCCCCTGCCAAGCATCAGTAGTGTTTTCCAGTCTCTTACTTTCCCACTTGGATGTTTAAGGCATCCACAGTATTCAGTGAGGCTTACTCTCAAAAACGTGTGCACAAGATTCCAGTCATAGTTGTGCCTATTTATTAGGCATTTCACACTATTGGAGTATTGTGATATGGATTAAATAAGAAAAGGATTTTAAACAGATGTTAAGTTGGCTTTTCTTAGTTCACTAGTTTAGTTTTAGTTAGTTGTAAAGTGGCAGCAGAGAAACCTTCACGTGGGCAGAAGTCCTACAAAGACTGAAAAAAGAAAACCAAATCTAAAGCAGAATACCAACCTTTATTATTCCTTTGGCTAAATTTGTCATAATTTACCACCAGTCTTAATGATTGTTCTGGTTTAGTTTAGGCTTAGCTAGCAAAAGCCACGGTTATTATTTCTGTAGCCCTTTTCATTAAGGGCTTCATTGATTCCCCCCCCCCCATTCATTTGACTTATTCTACCTTTAAAAGCATTGCAATAACGTATACAGCACTGATACCGCCTGCTCCCTCCTTCCACTTTCTACCCATTGTTATCAACAGTTACTTACAGTGGCAAATTACGGAAGAGGAATGAAGAGGCTTCCCAGCAGCATGTGGAGAAATCCGCTCCACCGCACGGTGGGGAGGAGTTACGGTGGATCACGTGACCACCCCTCCCCTCCGGGGGGCAGGGACGTTGTTCCGCATCGCCCGGGGGGATCCCAGTCACGTCATCCATCGGCCAGCCAATCAGCTGGCTGGGGGCGTGGCCGGGCCCCATTTAAACTGCTGCTTGGACCATTTTGATCTATTCACACTTTGAAATAGTTGTGGGTGTGGAGGCGGGAGTTGTTTAGATGGAAATGTGTATTACTTCCCTTGCTGTGGAGTGTTGTAAGCAAGTTCTACTGTGTTGTGTGTTGGGGGGTCCTCCTGCCCCTTCTGCTGAGGAGGTCTCTGGACACCTGTCCCCAAAGTCCTATCTAGCAAGTGTAAGGGTTGCATTGCATATTTGAATTCAGGTTCTCCTCACCTCCCCAGTTTAACACTATAGCTGAGCTGACTCATGTTTAAAACTAGGCCATGCTATATAAAAGCAGGTAAAGGTGTTTTTTTTTGTTGTTTTTTGTTTTAAATGAAAATTATTATTGAAAAAACTGGAAAATTCTCGCAACCTATTAGAATGGCCAGGTGTTTAAAAATGTTTGCCACTTGCATTTCAAGTTTGATCTCCATTTCTTCATTGCCTCCCGCCTTCAAGCTTCTGGACTGTGTTGTCTGCTGAACCTCTAGTAGAATTCACACAGCTCCATAGATGAGCTAGTAAAGTGATCTGGTGCCTTAAACAAGGATCTGCTCCAATAGGATCTTCCCAATGAGCACTTTACATGGCCTCTACATTCTGGACTTAACTGTCAGGGGTCCTTTACCTTTACATTGTACTGAGGAATGGGTGGTGGTGGTGGTGATGGTGGTAAAGTGACGAGGCTGACTTAGGCTCAGAGCAGGAATTTGCAAACTGTCTCAATTCAGAGCACCTTCCACGCCATGCCAAGGCGCTCTTGCACATCTGCTACAAACTGTTGATTATTGTAGTAAGCTTACTAACCATTGTAAAAAGTTATACAAACTACCCAAATGATCAAGGGGATGGAGCAACTTGGCTACAGGGAAGGGCTGCAACATTTGGAACTTTTTAGTTTCGAGAAAAGATGATGTGATAGAAGTTTATATTTTTTTAAAAATGCATGGCATTGAGACAGAGGATAGTGGATAGAGAAAAAGTTTCTTCTCCTTTCAGCACTAGAACTTGTGGACATCCCACGAAGCTGAACATTGAAAGATTCAAAGCAGATAAAGGAAGGTTCTTGTTCAGGCACCACGTACTTAAACTGTGGAACGCACTGCCACAAGAGGTAGCGATGGTCAACAACTAGGATGGTTTTAAAAGAGGATTCTTGGTGAGTGATGCTATCAATGGCTATTAGTCATGACTGTTATGCTCTTCTTCCATAGTAGGAGGCAGCAATGCTTCTGAATACCAATTGCTGGGAACCACAGCTTTGGAGAGGGCTCCTGCACGGTTCCTGCTTGTTGACTCCTCACAGGCCCACATCTAGTTGGCTACTGTGAGAACAGGGTGCTGCACTAGGTGGGCCACTGGTCTGATCCAGTAAGCTCTTCTTATGCTATTAAGTTCCTGCCCTGGTGTAATTTTAGCACAGCATTTCATTTTCCCAGGCTTTAATCTTAAAAAGATGTGTTCTACTTCTGCAGGTGATTTTACACTGCTTTTTCTAAATTGATTTGCTGTCTATAGATCTTGCTGCTTTTATTAGGTGGTGTGTATAAGTGTTTTTAAATTGTTTTAATTGTGTTTTCTATTTGTGTGTTGTAAGCTGTCCTGAAATTGTTTGATGGGCAAGATAGAAATCATTCTTGAGATGAAAGCAAGATAAAGTAATAAGGCTTTGACAAACATCTGCCCAAGGGTACATTAGGTCAAAATGGCTCCACTTATGAGCAGAGAATGGACTTGTCCATGGCTGCAAATATATAAAATTCACAGATATCTTGAGCAAAACCTTTAGCGACAAGAGCCATTTGCATATCTATGGCAATGACAAGTTCCCAGCCCTTTCCTTGTCCTGTTCCCCCTTACCTTAATTGCACACGGAAATGGGCTGTCGCACTAAAGAGATTTAAAGTTTATATTTTAGGCTGTAAAAAGACACAACTAATAATAGGTCCTGAACTCTTATCACATGATGCACTCTAATGAGGAGAGCTACTGTTACGGTACAGCTAGTGCCCAAGGAAACAGCAGGCCATAGGGCTTACCACAAGGTTGACGGGAGTTCATTGGGCCCTGGAAGTCAACACATTTTGTGGAGTGAGTTTCTTTTGGTCCACTTCACATACACAAACCGCAGTGTGAAGCAAAACACACTGAGACTGCAGGACTGAGCTCAGCCAGGAGTATTTTGACAGCTGACTTTGCCACGGTTGTAGAAAGGAGGAACCCGCCAAAGAAGTCCCTAGCCACCCTGAAATAAATGTCCACATCGCCAGTGGTGTTGCTAGAGGTGCTTCGTGAAAGACTCAGGGGAACAGACACATGGCAAAAAAACTTGCATTAAATTTACATATTCTAAATTTGCATCTGTATGTATAGATGCAGGGACAGGGGTGGTGCTGTGGTCTAAACCAAAGGGCCTAGGGCGTGCCGATCAGAAGGCAGGGGTTCGAATCCCCACGGCGGGGTGAGCTCCCGTTGCTTGGTTCCTGCTCCTGCCAACCTAGCAGTTCGAAAGCACGTCAATGTGCAAGTAGATAAATAGGTACCGCTCCGGTGGGAAGGTAAACACTGTTTCCCTGCGCTGCTCTGGTTCGCCAGAAGCGGCTTAGTCATACTGGCCACATGACCCGGAAGCTGTATATGAGCGAGATGAGTGCCGCAACCCCAGAGTCATCCACGACTGGACCTAACGGTCAGATGTACGGGCCGACTTTCAGGAGGAATGCTATAATGTAAGTCCATTTTTAAAAAAAGTTTTTTAAAAAAACTGTTGGGGCAGGGGTAGGAGATTTAGGCCACAACAGAAGACCTGGGAGTCCCCCGCCCCACCAGCTAACCGCTAACAACACCCCTATGGCCAGTCACAGTCTTGCACATGGTCAGGACAGCTGCAGAAGATGCACAGCCTGGAACATGCACGGCATTCTTTCTCCCTTTGTCCTTGAAAAATGCATGTAAAAAGTAATACTCCTGACCCGAGATCAGATACCAGGGAGGACAAACTGTAACAGCAGCACAATGTGGCAGTGTCAGCAAGCTGAATCCTGCTCGTTTGTGCACAGCTGTTCCTAATTTAGGATTTTGCCAAAACTACCCAAATATTCAGTTCAACTGCCCAGCACCTTATTGTGCTGGTCACCTGAGCTGTGCTCCTGGCATCCGTAAAACAAACTGTAGTAGAGAATGAAGGAATTCTTTCGCTCAAACCAAAATACTCCTTCTGAAGGCTTTTTCCAATAAGTTTTCATCTTCTTTATCACATAATAAGGACTTAAATATTTTCCCTTGGCACCAAAAAAAGTACAGCATGTATTTTATGTAAGACAAACCACAGAGTCTGAGAGATTAGGGGGCTGCTTTGCTTTTGTGAAGCCAAATGCAATCGCTTTTAATTGAGGAAAAACTCCCGTGGGCTTCAGTGATAGTTTCAACCAAGCTTTTAAAATCTACTGTTAACATTTCCTGAGGTGGGAAGGTACAAGGCCAGTCCAAGAAGTTTTGCTGCCTGAGGCAAAGGATGAGATGGCAGCCCCCTCCCCCACTCCACAGGATGTTGGGTAGCCGGCATGGCGTACACAGCTCTGTCCTCCATGAGGAGGGAACAGCTTGACTGGGGGGTGAGAAGAAATGGCTGGAGGGGAGCTGAGACAGCTGTCTCCCACCCCCATTTGTCTAGTGGTAGGGCTGATCCTCCTAGCAAGCTAAAATCATGGGATATGGATGCAACATCTGCATACCAGA
The DNA here is from genome assembly GCF_963506605.1 of Zootoca vivipara. Classification (NCBI taxonomy): domain Eukaryota; kingdom Metazoa; phylum Chordata; class Lepidosauria; order Squamata; family Lacertidae; genus Zootoca; species Zootoca vivipara. Next base: position 74,448,981 of record NC_083277.1, on the reverse strand, counting down.
AGCAGTGTTAAAACAGCAGATGTTGAGCAGTGCGCTGCTGCCTCAGACCTCTCAGGAGGGAGGGAGGGAGGGAGGGTGTGCCTTACTATGTAACAGGCTCTCTCAAGAACTACAAGCTCATCGGTCAATAAATTTTGGAAGTTTCTTTTTGGAACTCTTTTTTATAATTTTCATTTATATACATTGCAACAATTATTCAACCATAATTTTAACATTTCTGACTTCGACTCCCTTCCCCCTTTCTGTGGCTCTTTACATTTATCATACTCCAAATTGTCTTAACTGATTCTTTTCTTCATCTATTCTCATATAGATCTTATATATATATTTGAAACTGCAGGTTTTTACAATAATCGTGCCAGTGTCTTGATCTGTTTACAGTTTATTTTTAAATACTCAATAAAGCATTTCCATTCTTTTCTTTAAAAATTGTTATCTTTATGTCTTATTATTCCAGTAAGTTACGCCATTTCTGCATACTCCATTAGTTTCTGTAACCATTCTTCTCTCATCGGGACCTCTTCTTCCTTCCACTTTTGGGCAAATAACATTGTTGCACCTGTGGTTGCACACTTAATTAAATTTCTATACTGTTTAGGTAGTTCTGAACCCATACTTCCCAAGAGAAAAGCTTCTGGGTTTTTTTTAATGAATATTATCTTAAACATTCTTTTTCAATTCATTATATATTATTTCCCAGTAAGCTTTAACCTTATTGCAAGACATATGGAAAAAGGTACCTTCTTTCACTTTTACATTTACAACACTTACTGAATTTTGATATATACATTTTTGCCAATCTACTAGGTGTTAGGTACCATCTGTATAACATTTTCATATAATTTGCTCTTAAACCATAACATGCTGTAAATTTTCCATATTCCATAACCATTCCCATGCTTCCATTTCAATGTTATGACCAATATCTATTGCCCAATATATCATTGAAGATTTCACATTTTCATCCTTTGTCTCTCATTCCAATAGCATCTTATACATTTTGGATATCACTTTAACATTACAGTTTAACAGGTCTCTAGTTGTGATAGCTGTTCCCCAAACCCCTGCTTCATATGCTTTTAAAATACTTCATTCAAATGATGATATTGTAACCATGTTGTTAACATCCCTGATAAATCCTTAAACTCTTTTAATTTAAATTCTCCACCCCCCTCTCTTAGCAAATTTCTATAAGTTACCCAACTTTCCATCATATTTTTCTTTTTCACTGCTATGGCTTCCAAAGGTGAAAGCAAAAGTGGTGTTTTAGTCTCCAATAAGTTTTTTTATATCTATCCCATATTCTATACAAATTTTTCCTAATTATATGGTTTGTGAAACCTTTGTGTACTTTCGCCTTTTCATACCACAAATAAGTGTGACCTTCTATATCTAAAATATGGAGATTCTTTAATAGCAACCATTCCTTCAACCAGCACAGACAAGATGCATCATAATATAATCTCATTTCCTGCAGGCAGAAACCTCCTCTCTCTCTCATATCAATCAGTATTTAATATTTTATTCTTGGTTTTTTCCCTTGCCAGATATATTTAGAAATATATTTTTGTCATTTGTTGACACAATCTGTCTTGCCCATCACCAGTATTGGCTGAAACAAAAATAACATTCTTGGTAATACATTCATTTTTATGGTCGACACTCTACCCAACAATGAAAGTTTCATTCTACCCCATATTTCCTAATTTCTTTAAATATCCTCCTAAGTTTTCAGATAGTTATCTTTATACAATTTTATATTCTTTGCTGTTATCCATACACCTAAATATTTAACCTTCTTTTCCATCTTTAGACCTGATATATGTTGTAGTTTATTATTACTCTCATCATTCATGTTTTTGGCCAGAAGCTTGGTTTCATCTTTATTAATTTGAAGACCTGCTATTTCTCCAAAAATTTATCTCTTCTAGTGCTTTCGGAATTGATTCTGTTGTTTCTTCTACAGATATCACTACGTTGTCTGCAAATACTTTTAATTTATATTGTCTCTGTCCCACCCATATTCCTTTAATTTCTTGATTATATCGTATTCCTTGCACCAAAACTTATAAAACTAATATAAACAATAAAGGTGACAGCGAACAGCCTTGTCTAGTGCCTTTAGTTATTTTATAATTCTCAGTCAATACATTGTTTACTTATCAATTTTGGTTATCATTCTGTATATATTGCCTTGACTCCTTTTATAAAATCTTTAGAGAATCTGTCAGCCTGAATAATTCAGTGTTATCAACAAACTTGCCCATCTCACTACTCACCCCGGCTCCAAGTGAGTAGTTGCTAAGTAGCATAATTTCAACACACATCCTTAGGGATCCCCATGGTTTACTTATCACTGTTGTAAAAAGCTAAGCATGTATTTCTTCCTTAGAAGACCTGCTGGTGAAACCAATTTTCCATGTGTTTTATCTTCATAGTTACACAGCTGTGAACCTAGACATGTCTTAATTAGATTTAGTATAGACTTTGCTCTTCTGATTTCCTCTGCAAGCCACCTTCCAAAGTTAAACTGACAAAAGAGCTGTCTTTGAAACCTAAACATTTCTTTCATTCCCACTAGCAGAGGTAAGTTCAACAGAAGGCATCACCATTCCAGTTTGCTGTTTGCTTCCTCTTGACTCTGTGCAGCTGTAATTATCTCTGCAATAAAGACAGATGTGGGTGCCCTCCAGTGGGCAATCAGGAGATCAAACAATAGAATAGAAGCTTAACACCATCATGATAAAATTAAAATACAGTATAAACAAACTCTGGCGGAACATATCACCTAGTCTTCTTCTTCTTTGGTGAACACTCATAGCTAAACACGGTTTTAACAATGGGTCCGTAAGTGACTGTGGAGGCCAATTCTGGATCCACACGTCCTTCCACAGTGGGGACATTGGTTTCCGGGTAGGAGTTGATCATGGTCTAGACTTGCCAAACGTGCCTTCCTCTTAGCTCATTTCTCTCTTGTGTCCTGAGTTCGTGTGTCTTCAAAGCCCATGACTCCTTCACTGGTCATCCTCAAGTGAGAGAGCTCTATCCCAGGATAATGTGGGTAACTCTAGAGGCCTTGTAAATCTTACTAGGTGCTCCTCCTCCACTGCTCTCCTCTAGTCCTAAATGAACACAAGTTGCCAGTCATTATTTAATGAAAGCTATCCCTGGAAGATTCTTTATCATCCTCCTCTGCCACAGCTTCCTCTGATGAGTCAGCAACTATCTCAACAGGCTTAGAGGAACTGAAGCAAGAAGCAGGTTGTGGGTAAGCTGGTCAATAAGTGACTAAAATGTGTACATTTCCACCACCTTTAGGATGCTCTCCCCAGGGAGGCTTGCCTGGCACCTTCATTACATATCTTTAGGTGCCAGTCAAAAACATTTCTCTTCAACCAGGCATTTGGCTGATTAATGTTCTATGGCTTTTTAAATGTGTTTGTGGGAGGGGGGGTCATTGGTTTGTTTTTGTTTATTTATTTAGTGTTCTCATTTTGTATTTTTATGTTGTGAGCCACCCTGTGATCTTTGGATGAAGGGCAGTATACAAATATAATTAATAAATAAACAGAAGTGGTGTGTGTTTCTTTGTATGCATCCATGGGAAAATAAATATGGTTAGCCACACAACAAAAAGGGTCTGCAAACTGCTGTTGGTATTGTAAGGTAAAAGGTAAAGGGACCCCTGACCATTAGGTCCAGTCGTGACCGACTCTGGGGGTGCGCGCTCATCTTGCGTTATTGGCCGAGGGAGCCGGCGTATAGCTTCCAGGTCATGTGGCCAGCATGACAAAGCCGCCTCTGGAAAACCAGAGCAGCACATGGAAACGCCGTTTACCTTCCCGCTGTAGCGGTTTCTATTTATCTACTTGCATTTTTGATATGCTTTCAAACTGCTAGGTTGGCAGGAGCTGGGACCAAGCAACGGGAGCTCACCCCGTCACAGGGATTCGAACCGCCGACCTTCTGATCAGCAAGCCCTAGGCTCAGTGGTTTAACCCACAGTAGGGTTTGGCAATTCAAATGTTGCAGATGTGTAAACAATAGAACACATATAGATAAGTGATGGCTGTAATCAGTGTGGGTAGTATTCAACCAAGTTGTTGGGTTCATGAAATAAGGTTTGCTCGTGCAACAGATCTTTTACCTCTCTCCTCTCCCTGCACCATTAACTAAATCTGCTCTGGAGGTTGGGGGAAACCCCTGGAACAGGTTTAGGAGATGCATGCAGCGGGTGGAGAGGGGGAAAAGTATTGTTGCATTATGTTGTATTCCACCCAATTTAGGGTTTTATTCCGATGACCATAGGCACGCCCTAGCTACACAGCTCAGGGAGTGTGCAGTTTGTCTACCACCAAAGGTTACTGGTAGCTGAAGACATAGAACATTTCGGGCGGTAGTCACATACTTTTTTCCATAGTAAATCCACTGAAATTAATGGCCCTCACTTAGTCATGTTTATTAATTTCAATATGACTACACTTGAGTAAAACTTAGTTGAATATCACCCATTAGGCAACAATGCAATAGGTTTAGAATAAGGAAAGATCCAGATAATCAAACCCTACATAGGAGATATTCTTGTAGTGGCCTGGCAGAAGTCTTATATGCTATGGGACTCATTGTAGTCTTCCTCAAGGTACAGCAAGCAACTCAGCTAATGAGTGGTGGACTAAGCTGAACCTACAGTTTATTTCCCACATGAATGTCTACATGATATCAGCTGAAGACAGATACCTAACACTGTACTTCATGGCAAGATGGCTGTTTCTGTTCTGCTCTTTCCAATGTACAGTCTATAGCAGGACATGGTGGGACAGTCACCATTTGGCACTGCTGATGTAATGCTCCAATCCAATGTCACTTCTGGAAGTCTTCCAGGCTAAGTATGGGAGATACAGCGACTCCGATGACATAAGAGGCTAGATATAATCATGGCCTGGAAGATGCTTCTTAGCCTTGGAAACTTTTTGTTCCTTCCTTCCTGTAAAACCTCTTTTTCACAAGGCTTATGAGATCACATAAGATAAGCTGATCTCAAGCCTTGGATGATGAGTGGGGAAACTGTATCCCACTCTTCTTGCACACCTCCTGCAAAGGAATTTGTAGGGGCTGGGTCCTCAATGAATCTGTCTCCAAGGGGTGTCTTGAAATTAGCTGGTCTTTTATCCCACTGGTTCTTTTGAGAATGTTTTTTATAGCCTGGAGATTGTCCTGGTTCCTTTAATTAGCATGGGCACCATCTTTTTTTAAAATAATAATGATATCACCAGCTTGTGAGGCTCTTTAGAGTGACATCTGTTTATTCATATTGATGTTCTATTTATACAAAGAGCATCAGTTCTAAGAAAAGCTACTGGATGTTCAAAATATCACCTTGATGCATGAGCCTTTTAAAATTTGTGCTATTTAATTTGTGGCAGCCAGACGAAATATGATTAAATGGTAAATCATAATCATGATGAGACTTCAAGCATCATAGACAAGAGGCTGTGCTATGAATCACAAAGTCCCTGGTTGAAAACTTGCCACTGCCATGAATTCACAGTGCTGCAGTCTTTGTTGCAGGTCTGCAGTATGGGAACAACAATACTGACTTACCTTATGAGCTTGGTATAAGGATTATAGCAGGCTTCCTCAACCTCGGCCATCCAGGTGTTTTTGAGACTACAATTCCCATCATCCCTGACCACTGGCCTTGCTAGCTAGGGATCATGGGAGTTGTAGGCCAAAAAACATCTGGATGGCCAAGGTTGAGGAAGCCTGGATTACAGTGTAATGGATGTGAAGGACTTTGAGAAGTCTAAAGCACGAATTAGTTGGCAGTGATAACTGTCACTATGACCTGGGTCTCACTGAGATGGTACACCAGACCTGCTGGTACATACTGACATGATAAAGGGTGTTCCTTCATACAAAAGGAATCCCTGCACAGGGAAAAATATATGTCAGAGAGAAGGATTCTAGTCTAGCTTCCTCCCTGATGTGCTAGTTTCCTTTGTTCAGGGACTTCTGTTTAGTCATGAGAGTCTCTACTTACAGTCTCAAGTAGCACAGCCCAGAAGCAGGTATGTTAGTAAGAAACGAGCCTAGATTGAATGTATTTCACATTAAAATGGCTTCCCAATTATCAGCTCTTCTGGAAACAGAAACCTTGGCATCTAAACCCTCCAAGTAAGTTATGTTCTTTTAAAAATAATAATAGCCCAAACCAACTCAAGTGAGTTCTCACCTGGGCACAAGGATCTGTCACTCCAAAGTGCACAAAAGCCAGTGTCAGGCAGGCTTCTATAGGCATTGTGGTTCTCCAGGAAACAGCAGCATCAATGCTTGCCCCAAACCAAAAGCCCTTCAAGATGTGCGAAGAGGAACCCCCACATACACTTCTTGCCTCTGAGGAGTCATACCCCAAAGGTCGGCTTGCTTTGGTGCTCTAGCTGACAAATAACCACACAACACTGCATGTCCAAAAATTAACCAAAGATGTAGAATAAGAACATAGGTTGTGCAGGAGGCAACAAAGTACAAATGCAGTTTCTGTCCTACACATTCGTCCCTAGTCTATGGAAATAACATTCTAGTATCACCCAACATAAGCAAACTATGGGGGGAGCTGCCATCTCTGTCTCACAATAATGCACAAGGAAATGCAAACATTTCAACAGCTATTGACTTTATCACTAAACCTCATAATCCTTCCACTTTAGGGTGGCCGAGTAGACTGCTCCCCTCCCCTTGTCATCTCTCTAGGAAAATTCTAGTCTAGCTCCACTTCTGCAAAGGTTGAGTAGACATTTGTGCCAACCCACCTTTCATATGCTGGCTGCCTAACTGGTCTGGCAGCTTTGTCAGGAAGATTGGATAGATAGGAAAATAAATGAAAACTACACCACAGGATGAAGTGGCACTTTTATAAATGAATGAATTCATTTGGGCACAAGTGCAAGACATACCACTTCCAGCGCATGAAGTGGACAATAAAGTGTTGAAAGCACACACAAGGGATGATGGTAGTAGAGATTTGCAAAAAGAGAAACTTGTGCCCAAGGGACACAGAACCGTTAACCCAGTGGTTTCTCTTCATTCACGCTTCTAATGCTCATTCTGTGCCCATACACATTTTCTTACTCAGAGAGGATGTCCTCAATACAGTGTAAAAGAAAACTGTCTGCAGTTATCAGTGACATATCATGTTGGGAGAAGTGACGTCAAACAAACTCTTGATAGCTGCTGCAGCAGATGCTATTGAGCTCAATAAGAAGGTTGCCCAAGTTCAGAGCTGGCGGCATTGGGTGCTCAGGATTTCCCAGGCATCAGCTGCCCCCCCGCTTCCAGAATCAGAACATTTTTTTACTCCCCACACCCCCCCCCCCAGCATCCTAGTAGATGGAGGGGGGAGATATCCTCACCAGCCAGGAAGCTGTCCTGTCTTTTTGCAGATTGGGGACTCAGGGAGGATAGTTTGAAGCCACTGGTCAGCTCCTTGAGCCAATGTCAGCTTGACCTCACTCTAGGAGATTAGCTGTCTCAGTAGCATGTTACAGGGGCCTTATGAGGGCTGCCTGACAATCTACATCCTATTAGCCCCACCATGCTCAATTAAAGGGGCATTGCGCTCTTCTAAACCACAGGTTCCTATGGGGTGGGGACTGCACGGGAGGGGTGTTCTTGTGACCCAGAGCAGTCAGACATGGTCATATAATCGAACCTGAATGGTCCAAGAGCAGGGGGCGATGCCTCCCCTTCCTCAGTGTGAGAATCGTGACCACAGAAAATGACAGGAGCCAACAACAGTCCCAGCACAAATTTGTCATACTTCCGTCAGATTTAGAACAACAACAGAGAACCTGATTATTGACATTTGGCTTACAGTCCTAGTAAAAATACACAAGGACCTGTTGCATATGTAAGAGAAGGAAATGAGGTTGATGGTATACCCTTTGCTCCTATATACATATAAGCACAGCACAGGCCCTGCTCTTCGTGTTTCTTGTGCGATTGGGACAGCTGAAAATTCTCACACGTTCCATTAACTGGATCAGATTCCAGCAGTGATGGGAGGGCAGGGAGTCTTGGTGAAACAGCTCAATAGACCCAGGCCTCTCCTGAGTCCTGACATTAGGCCAAATATTCTGGGTCACATAGTTGAGATCCTCGTGATGAAACCCAATATAGAGGTGGATCAAGCGGTGCTCACCACATGGTGTTAACGTCCTCCTGCACTGACAGACCTGGTATGCCAAGCTAAGCTGTTAACCATATCAGCCCCACAGTGGGCCAAGCTAAGCTGTTAACCATATCAGCTCCACAACAAGATCAAGGGCATGACAGCTGGTGAATGAGGATCAGGGGCACACCGAGCCAACTTGGCCTACAAATGCTCCAGACTTTATAGTTACCTCATGGTTTTGGAAACCAACGCAGGGCAAACATGATGTCACCCGTGTTAAAGTTTTGCTGCCACTTAACAACATAATACCCACCCTGAAAATTTCCAGAGAACTTTGTTGTGTGTTCTTCTACTGCCTTGTAACCAGCGGCAAATGAATGTTGCAAGGTTTATTTTTAAAGCACTCTTCATATTTCCTGTTCCTAAGCAATCACTAAGAGATGATTAGCACTCATCCTCAAATGGATAGAGCCATCCAAACTTCTCATGGGGGTGGGGAAGAATACTTTGTTAGTTCCCATTACTTTGCACACCTACACATCCATTCTGAAATATCACTGTAAATACATGGAAAACCAGTATTTCCCTTAGGAAAGTACTCTCATGACATTAGTAATGTATTAAAGTGTCCAGCTGCAAAAAAATTACAGTGCTACGGGTGTCTGTCTCGTCATTTCCCAAGCAACGAGAAGTTCCAGTGATAGCACCGCTTGGGACTGCCTACCTTTTGGAAGAGAGATAATAGATTTAGGAGATTTAGCTCATATTATTATTATTATTTTGCAAAAATAGGAGCATAGGTGGAAGCAAACAGCACAAGCACTCTTACTAGTTACAAGATCCACATGAGACCCCCAGAGAGCAACACCTACACCCCAAGATGCCTTCAGCTCACAACTTATCTCTCTTGCACCACTTCTTTCGCTGCCTCAGAATGAGACTGTTCTCCAAAACGGCAGCCCTCCCCACACCAAATGCTAAGAGCACCCTAACTGGGGGCTGGGTGTGGTGAATTTCCTTCCATAAAATGGTTCTCACTTTTCAGAGATGATCAAGAAACTATCCCCTACCAATTAGTTCCCTAAACCAGGGAGGGGGATCCTCTGGCCCTCCAGATGTTGTTGGACTACAACTCTCATTTTCCCTGGCAATCGGCCATGCTGACTGAGCCTGATGGGAGTTGGAATCCAAGAGCTTCAGGAGTGACACTGGTTCCCCATCCCTGCAAAAGACAAATATCTAACAACCACCCTGAGGGAGTAACCTGCAATTTTCCTGACCTTTAAAGTCCTAAATGGCCTCGGTCCAGTAGACCTGAAGGAGCGTCTCCACCCCCATCGTTCTGCCCGGACACTGAGGTCCAGCACCGAGGGCCTTCTGGCGGTTCCCTCACTGCGAGAAGCAAAGCTACAGGGAACCAGGCAGCGGGCCTTCTCGGTAGTGGCACCCGCCCTGTGGAACACCCTCCCATCAGAGGTCAGAGAGATGAACAACTACCTGACATTTAGAAAATACCTAATGGCAGCCCTGTGTAGGGAGGTTTTTAATCTGTGATTTTTGAGGCATTTTAATGTTTGTTGGAAGCCGCCCAGAGTGACAGGGGAAGCCCAGCCAGATGGGTGGGGTATAAATAAATTATTATTATTATTATTATTATTATTATTATTATTATTATTATTATTATTCCCTAGCAAAAGGTGTCTCCAGCCTGGCTGGTCAGCATTCAGAACAATATAATTATTACCACTGGAACACTATGGATCACTTTAAACTATAATTAATCTCTCAGAATTTCAGCTATATCACATGTAAATCAGAAGAGATGTTCCTTTTTTCAGACAATCTTTGAGGAGTATATTTGGAATCAAGGATAGCTCCAGGTCTTCAGCTTAGAGGGTGGGTAGGGAAGAGCTGGTAAATTATTTCCCCCACTTGTCCCTTGGGGAAATATTTTCTTGCAATTCCCCTTCAATTTTCATCAGAATTGGGAAGTTTGATATTTTGTTATATTTGATTTATTTGTTTACTGGATTTTTATTCTGCTTCTCAGCCAAAATTCCCCCAAATGGAGAAGGAATATCAAGAACTGGCGCCTTGGGGAGACGGATATGTAAGTAAGAACAATACTGATTTCCTGTTTGCTGGTAATGGCAGACATGCTGTGGTGCATGTGTGTGGCCAGAGATTGTGCCAAAAATGTTTTAAACACGTCTGTCAAAACTGCATTTAATCAAGCACACAGGGCACAATTCAGACAGAGTTAATCATTTTAAAAACTCCCACTTAACTCTCCCCCATAGAAATCAACAAGGCCACAAGTGCTGAACTTTGGATGGGCAATGCTGGTAAAGTCTATCATAATTTCTGTGCAGATGTCCTAAAGTGGCAACATCCAGTGCTGTTCACCTCCTTCCACAATGGAAATCCACTTGTGCAACAGGACCTCCAGCTTCTCTTCTTCCTCTGTAGCCCTTGTACCCTCCCTCCCCAAAATCTGTTACCAGGTGTCCCCCAATCCTCTGGAGAAGTTTTGGCAGCTGCAGGGAAGGGGCGGAGAGGAAGGGAAAGGACTGCTGCACCAGCCAATGTCTGCCGGCGCTACATTGGATTTCACCTATATCAACAGTTCCAGAGCATCTCAGGTTTTAGAAATGTTGAGCTCTTAGTAGCAAAACCCAGATCTTGCTGAGCTCCTCTAGGTACATGCCTGAGTAATTGCAGAAGTGACTGGACCTTAGGGGTAAAAGTAGAAGAGAATGTAGCTAACGAAACTGAATTCAAGATCTAACAGAATACATCTGAAACATACTGAGAGTCTGCCCCGGATCAGTTTCATAACCTCAGTAGAGAAGTAATGGTTGTGGGAGTGGGGGAGGTAGGGAGGGAGGGAGGAGCGAACTCTAAGTTTTTAGATATTACCCAAATCCAGAGTACGGAATTGATTTCTGTATTCAGTTCTTATACAGTAGAGCACCCTGGAATTAGCGTAAAGTGGATCTTGTATTTTCCCGACCCTCCTATTTTTTTATACTAGAGCTCTGTGCTTGGTTATTAAAACAGAAGAAAGGTTTTTCTAATACTCTATACTTCTCCTTCTATCCATTTTGACCACTGATAGCAGTAAAATGCTTCAGATGGACAAGGCCAGAAAAATAGGAAAGAAAAGAACATTTACCTTTCCCCCGTCAAATCCTGGAATTAAAGCCTATTAAATGGCTATATCTGGGTAGGAAAAAAGATATTCCTGTATTTCAGACAGAAGCGATCCTACTACAAAGGATTGATCCTGCACCAAGAATGTAAAACTGCCAGTCCCTCCACCCAGAAAAACAATCCCCACCTCCCAATCAGTTCCAAGACCACATTCTGTTTCCAAAGCTTGGGAATCGTGTTAAATTGTTCTTTGTGGCAAACTCAATTTCCAGCATTTAAAAAATAAAAATAGCTTTCCCTCCGACATCTGTGGAAGTCCAGAAGTGCTAAGTGCTATAACATCACCATGGTTCAATATCCCACCAACCTGCGGGTTTTATTGCATAGTCATATTCAATGTCACAGAGTAAAGTTATTTGCAGCCAAATCCTCAGCATGTTTATTCTGAAGTGTCCTGACTCCAATGGCACTTGCTCCCAAGAAAGAATGGTCAGAGCTGCAGCCTCAGCCGGCTGAGGTGACTTCTTTTTTTGGGACAAGTAGGCCATAAAACTTTGCAGACTTTATCTGCCACTCCCTGATGAGACGGAACATTTTTAACAGTGGAAAAATTAGACTTACTAATGAAACTCGATGCTATTTTTAATGGAGAATAACCGTTTCACCTAATAAAACATCCAAAGTCTTCAGAACCTTCAGAACTTCACGAAACTTTATGGCTATGCCTGGCCACTCTTATTACAAGGTAATGAGAGACTCTAATGTATCTTGATGATGATGATCATTGTGAGCGTGTAAATTCCAGCCACGTTAGTAATATTTGGTTTTGGAAAGGAAATCTGACATCTGGTAAAAGGCTTTGAAATTACTTGAGGATAGGATACCAACTGGTACGGCACAGAAATGTGAAGACTCCTGTCCATGCATCGTTAGGAGTTCACCTAGGAAGAAAGTGAATGTAGCCAAGGGATATAAACGATCTGTTAATAAACTGAGGCTGGAGATCAGGAGATCCTTAATTATTAAATAAAGTGAAACTGCGACACTGTCTTCTTCAAATAGTCATGATGACAAGCATATTTAGTTTCTAAGGGGTACATCTGTGGCAGGGATGGGGAATGTTTTCCAGCACAAAAGATGCAGTCCCTTGTGGGGAAACGTGGGGTGTGAGGGTCTGCATATCAGCGGCGTGTGGGACCAGAGGCAAAATTGGGTGGAGCAGGCAATGAATGTGACTCTTACCCTTCTACAGCAGGATATATTTCAGTCTTCTGTAAACACATAAACGCCCTCTCCATCCAAACATGTAAGGATGCATTCCAGCTAGGTAATAGCACTCAAGGAGGACATGGAGAAGGACCAGCGAGGGTGTGGCCTGGGGAAGAGTCCCAAGAGCTGAACAGAAAGACCTGGAGGGCCACATTGGAGCCAGAGGTTCCCCACATTCGTGTGGGAATGTTCAGGGTGGCAGGAGAGGATGTATTGTTTATTAATATCCCTCCTAACTTGTGCTAGCAAGTCCCTTTACTTAGCAGAGTGCATTCCCCCTTTACACAGCAGAAAACTAGTTGCAAACTCGTGTGAGTTTCTTAAGACAATACGCAATTCAATCTGGCTTGTCCAGATTGAAATGTGTTCTAATATTTTCCTGGTAAGACCCCTTGAATCCCTCCAGTCTTATTCATAATCAATAAAAAGAAAGTTGACTCATGATCAGGCAGAGCACAGCATGATCCCAGAAGGCAGGCTTAAGGCTTAAAGTTACATATACCAACAGGTTTACCCCATATGTGGGTTGACCTAATGAGTGCAGTTAGCAGTCCGGGAAGTTCGCAGGATGAAAGGGAAATGGAAAAGAGAGAGTGTGGCGGCATGCCTTGTCCTTTTACCAGGTCTGGAAAGCTCACAAGCATCCACTAGTCACATGCAAGGAAGGATGCTCTAGGCCAGGAGGAACAGGAGGTTTCGACTGGCTGGACCAAACATTCCCTTGCATGCCCACTCTAGTAAAACAAGGAATGTTGTGCTTGTCTGCTTTCAGTGAATTACATCCCACACTTCACCTATGGGATACAGAAAGGCTCTTTGCCCTTTTCTCCCCAGCCCCCTTCCTCACTGTGTCTTGCATCACACAGCACATGGCACAATAATATTACCATGGTCCTGCCCAAGTTTCACATCCTTAGGCATCAGCAGCGGGAGCAGAGAACTGGACATTGCTGCATTGTCACACATTGCTTTATACTAGAGATTGTGAGGAAGATGGGTCAAAGCAGGGGTCCCCAAACTACGGCCCCCGGGCCGGATGCGGCCCAATCGGCCTTCCAATCCGGCCCGCGACGACCCCCGCCGCCCGCTGCCGCCGCCCGCTCTCACGGCGCGCGGCGCAGCGGCGATCTGAAAAATCGGCAAAAAATCGCCGAAAATCCTTTGTGCGCATGCGTACGGGCCTCTCCCGACCCGGAAGAGGTCATTTCTGGTGCACTTCCGGGTCGGGGGAGGCCCATACGCATGCGCACAAGCGATTTTCGCCGATTTTTTTTCCGCCCGTGTGCGTGTGCGCATGCGCACGGGCGCGCACTCCCCCGCCCTCCGGCCCGCTGCGCGCGCACTCCCCTGCAGTCCGGCCCACCGCGCGGTCGGCGCGGCGGGCACCGGCCCGTCGCTCGGTAAGTCTGGGGACCCCTGGGTCAAAGGGACAAGCAGTACATGTTACCAGCATCATATATTTTGTAACATCTAGGGTTGCTTTCACACAAGTTACCAGGATTTGCTTGCTCACTTTGCATGGAAAATCCAGACAATGTCATTGTCAAATCACCGGCTGTCTGCATTGCTCTTCCATATTTTCCCCATATCTGATTTGTAGTTATTTAAATTATTTTCCAAAACAATTGCAGCATCCGCCTATCCAGTGTTGGTAGGCAAAGCTGGCTCCTGTGTCTTTAATTAAAAGCTTCTTAGTTGACAGTTCTACACTTTTAGTACTTCTTGTTGTGCACAGTGTGATTGCTGATAACTTGCCTGTAATTTGACTTTCAGATAGCATTTCTTAATTGCCTCTTAAGGTCAGTTCCTGGGCAGGAGTGCTTGAAAACTACATTTCTGCCCATTATATTTTGTTTCCACTTCTATATACTAAAATACTGCTATTTCACTATAAAAAGGGAAAGGGAAAAATGATGAGAAGTTAAAGCCTCTTCTAGGAAAGAAACTAACAAAAAAGGTCAATTGCGAAAGGCTGTTCAAGAGGCAATTAACAGACTCCGTCAATAATCCCTCTGATCCACTCAGTAGGAAGCCATCAACAATAGTTGCAGGGCATCAACTTGAAGTATCCTTCTTGCTTTACTAATGTCCAATGGCACTCAATGCTGTAATCATTCTCTTATCCAAAATTTAAGCACATGTTCTAAAATGTGTATGAGGTTCGGAAATGGATTGTTAGTGTTTCAGGCTGAGACTACTCACTCTTAATGTACTTTGAGCCTAGTCACACAAGTTTTTCGTATGGAATACATTAGTGCATTCAATTTCCTCAAACCACACAGAGCTCATCTTGACCCTTTAGCCGTCTGTGAAGTCGGCAAGAAAGACATGGCAGAAAGGCAAGCAAAATCCCACTAACATGGCCCCAATCCCACACTCCATCAATATGCTACTGCTAAACTGAAACGGCAGGACCTTGTTTGTGGGCATGCAATAGTGTATGATTGCTACCATGTCACATTCAGAGCAAGGGCAAGCTGCAATATCTCCAGCTAACACTATCAAAACAGTAAGCGTCACAAGTTTACTAGTATTTGTCGCTTTGCCATACAATGGATAAACCTGAAAATAAATTATGTTATGTGCCTTATAATACAGATATACAGTGCTATATGTGACATTATTTTGCAGTGCTGTAATGGACAGAAAAGTCACTCTCCAAAACTGATCTGCTCACTGTGCACATGATCATAGCCAAGTCTCCTTTCTACATTTCTTGCAACACTTAATCAACTCAAATCACACAGAATTAATGCTTCGTAGAGGTGCCCCTGTTTGCTCCTAAATTTTGCACATTCCACAGAAACATTTAACTCCATCTGTTAAGTATTTATAGATCATAACAAATATATAAGCCATGGGAGTGATGGGGACCCAGCTTGTCTTTCAGATCTCTTAGCAAAACTGGATTGCAAGGCTATGATATTTAAGAACATTCAGCAAACCCAGTGGTCTCAGAGAGTTGCGTTTAGAGAAAAATCTGTTTTTGTTCTCCATGCATATAGCACTTATAAGGGAAAGCATCAATGAAATACTTATCTGATTAATCCGACTTTTAATTGACGGACATATTATCAAAACCTCAATATAGGTTTCTTCTAGGGATATTAGAATCATAGAACTGGAAGGGAGCCTGGAGATCCAGTTCAATCCCCTGCTCAGTGCAGGATACAACCAACTACAGTATCCCTGACAGGTGGACCATTCAGCTTCACCTCTGCTTAAATTCCTCCACAGAAGAGGAGCCACAAGTCCACCACTTCTCAACACACCTATTTATGTTCTCAAAGTATTCTTATCTAGGAGTATGCACTGGCATCAAGATTCAACTTGGCTTTGGAAATGCCTATTAGAGTCACTCTGTGACTTTCTAATTGAACTCCTTATTTAGGTGCAAAATATATCTATTAAAAATGAAAATTTGTTCCCCCTCTCCCCCATCCACTATAATGGGGAATCTAAACATGGCTATAGCTTTTCTTGTCACAGAAGTGGATGAAATTTGGAGGCACAGAAGCCTCAACAGGATTATATCTTCCAATTTTATTTATTATTTTATTTTGATGCATATGCTGCCCTTTCTCCCAAAGGAGCCCAAGTTCAGGGAGCTTGCAGGGAGAATACATCCAGGGGTATGTGCAAGGCAGCTTTACAATTTATTAGAAGAAGAAAGTCTAATTATCTGGCACACTTAGATGCAGTTTGCAGACATCGCTATCCCTTCTGAGGCAGGGAATGTTTTTTAAGCACTCAGCTCTCTTAGTCTTAATTCCCCTCGTTTACTGAGGGTGTGAATCATCCCTGAGAATTTTCCTCACTCTCCTGAGGCAACTTATTCTGCAATGTCATCCAGCGGATTCACAGGACAGCCCATATCTTGTGCTGTATTCACCGTCCCCTGTAGTGTAGGCATTTCCTATCTGTTGATGTCAAACCAGCGTACCACACCGTGATGCAATATGAAAGGACACTTTCTATTGTGGACTGGTAGAAGATCATCAAATGTTGATTGACATCGTTCTTTCACAATATTCTGAAGAAATGGAGTCTCTGTTGGGCTTTCTTAACCACCTGGGTTGTATTGATTTTCCAAGGAAGGTCTTCACTGAGATAAACTCCTAGGAATTTAAAGGAAGAGACTCTCTCCACACAACCCCCCCCCCGATGTACAGCGGGGTTAGTTCTCCTCTCTTCCTCCGAAAGTCCAACACCATCTCCTTTGTCTTGCTGATATTAAGGTGCAAGTTGTTCTCTAGGCACCATGTAGATATTTTTTGGACCTCCCCTCTATACGCTGATTTGTCTCCACTTGTTATTAAACCCATTATGGTGGTGTCATCTGCAAACTTAATAATTGCAGGTCAGATGATACACATTCGTATGTATACCATGAATACAAGTAGGGACTTAACACACATCCCTGTGGTGTGCCAGTGTTGATTTTTTAAGGAATTAGATGCTACATGTCCAATCCTCACTGTTTGTGTCCAATCTATCAGAAAATCTTTAATCCAGTCACAGATGGTAGAAGAAAGGTTCGTGTCAGTCAGCTTTTTAATGAGGATGTCCGGAAGGATGGTATTAAAAGCCAAGCTATAATCAATAAACAACATCCTGACATAGTTCTCTGGTTTCTCTAGATGACTTGCTGCAAGATGAAAGGTGGTAGCTATTGCATAATCTGTGGACCTATTTCTTCTATAGGCCAACTGATGTTTATCAAAGTCCAGTGGAAAGCAGGTTCTAAGGCAGGCATCCCCAAACTGCGGCCCTCCAGATGTTTTGGCCTACAACTCCCATGATCCCTAGCTAACAGGACCAGTGGTCAGGGATGATGGAAATTGTAGTCCAAAACATCTGGAGGGCCGAAGTCTGGGGGTGCCTGTTCTAAGGTGTTGAAGGACCAGGTGGATTAACAGCTAAATAATGCTCAAATGTGGACATGCCCTTAGTAAATGAAATCTACTGTTCCTTATTAGAAGGAAAGTCTATTTAGAAAAAATAATTCCCCCCTTTATAATAAAACAACCTAAAAAGCCTTAAAGAATATGCACCCCCCATGTTTAAGAATGGTCCCCACTATCTAATCAACACTGAGGTGCTTTTCCATATAAGAATCATGCAATACCTGAATTGCCCTGAACTTGCTTACACTCCTAACTGAGCCATCCAAGAACAACACAGTCTCTAGGGAATGGGTACCAGCTGGAGTTAAATTCTTTTGGGGAAGTCTGCTGGCCTCATTCTCCAGTCATTAATGTCAACGAGTCCAAAATGCTTGCCCTTCTTTCATCAAAATATGCTTTTAAACTAATTTCCCAGTCTTTGATGCAGAACGACATGTGTTTTGACACAGATTGCAAGAGGAGGGATGTTGTGTTATGCCCAGGAAGCATCATTTATCACCATCTTTGGACGATAAATCCAGTGCACACAAAGTTGTAGTAAACATCCTACCTTGGAGCATCCATGTCTGCAATCGCAGGTGACAGCATGAGCAAGACATGTGGCAGTTATGAGTTTCATCACCTTTATTTCCCCAATTATGCACCATTGTTCAAAGATAGTTTTTGACGTCTCTGCATATACATATCCAACAGAGGCTGGAACATTTCTAAAAGGAATGGGAAAGTCCCTCCAACTAATGATCCTCATTTACCTTTTGGGAGAAGTTAAAGCAGTAATGAAAGGATGGGAAACTTGTGGCCCAGCTACCTTTCCCATCATCCCTGACCACTGATCATGCTGCCTGGGGTTGATGAGAGTTGAAATCTGACAACATCTGGGAGAGCCACAATATTGATGACTATTAAGCAATAATATAAATATGGTACCATTAGTACTTCCAGGCAAGTACTGACTGGGAATGTGTGCTGCTCATGCACACAGGATTTCCTCCACCTTTTTGGGGGGTGGGTGGGTGGATATTAACACATTTGTAATATCTGAAACAACTACAGCTTTGGGGGTTGAGGGGGTAAGGTAATTGAAAGAGTTGTCATTCGTGGCCGAGACTGGTCATAGGGATCCTTTCAAGCCTGAGTTTGGGACAGAATCAGCTTTAAGAACCATGGCTTCCCTCAAGGAATGTTGGGAACTGTAGCTTGATGAGGGTCTCCTCTAACAAACTATTTGCCAGGATTCTTTGGTTGAAGCCATGACTCTTCAAAGTGGAATAGGAGTGCTTTAAATGTGTGCTGTAGGTGGATCCTAACTCCGAGGTTGGTTTACTTCATAGACTTGTGAGGAAAAAAGGAGAAAGCTTTGTTTGCTACCTTGCATTCCTTTCAATGAGTGGGAGAAAAATATGACAGCGGTTGCCTCACTTTTTGGACATATAATATGGACGGTCACATTTAGATGACTTATGTTTTGTTTATTATTATTGTCATTCTCATTGTCATGTTCATCATCTCATTGCCCAACCATTAAAAAAATACCATATTAAAAACAGTTGAATCAAATTACAGTCAAAAGAATAGGGTGGGTCCTAAAGTATGTATCTCATGCCATGCATCAAAGGTCAGGGTAAAGAGGTTACTCTTCAGCATATGATAAAAACTATGTAATGGATGTTTCCAGACCCAACTCTAAAGGGAGAGAATTCCCTGGCTTGGGCCCACTGTGCAGAATGCCCTCTCCTGGGCCATCCCCACCTCAGCTACTTCTGAGGGTAGTGGACCTACCAAGAGAGACACCTCTGCTGATCTTAACACCCAATAGGGACTGTAGAGGAGGTGGTGGCCTTTCATATATTTGGGGCCTTGGTCGTTTCAGGCTTTTAATATTAATGTAAGCCTCTTAAACTGGATCCAGAAACAAACTGGCAAATGATGTAGCCCTTTTCTTCTTGAGGTTTTGAGCTGTCACAAGCTTTGTTTAAGACTGGAATTAGTTCAGAATCTGAACATTTGCCAAACTTTGGGCACTCATCGCAGAACTAATTGCCAGCACATCAAAGTTTATAGACAATCACCAACTCCGTCATAAAAGGCCACTGGGAACAATGAGTCTAGGTTTGAGTCAGATCCTGTGTTTGGTTTTCAGCACTTATGCCCATTGTTTAGCACAGCTCTTTTGAGATCCAGTAGCAGAACAAAACAGTTCCTTTCATTCTTTCCTCTTCTTTCCTCATATCCTCTCACATTCTTCCTTCCTGTTCAGGTTACTCAGACAGGCTCTCCTCATGGCTTTCTGCTGAGACGTTCTAGGGTAAATTCAGATGTAGCCAAATTTGCCAACTCTCAATATCTGAGTCACAGCACTGAGCCTTTATACTTGGGAGGATGGTGCAGAAAGTGTTTGTTTTAGCCTCTGTCCTCTCAAGCCGATAGGCCAGCTCTTGAAATTCTGGGTTCTCTGGACTGTTTCATTATACCCACCAACAGACAGATGGTTTGGGATTAATATTTTTTGGAGGTGTGTGTCACACGGTCTACACAGAAATAAGCCCCATTGTGTTCAATGGGACTTATTCTGTCCCAGATAAATGTGTACATAGGTCTGCGGCCAGCTTAGGTTCATAGGAAATGAAAGAATGATTTATGGTTATGAAAACCTATTTTACATGCTTTTAGATGCTCTCATATTGTTTTAGGTTGTCTTCGTGCTTTGTGTTAATGAATATTGATTCATATTGTACATGGTTGACACTGTTTAAAAGCAGAATATTTTAAAATCCGAAAGCAAACAAAAAAACAAACAGATACAATTATCATCAAATATACATTCCCATAGATCCCTTCTTCCATACTGCAAATAAATGTTTTATACAGAAACTTCCTCCAAATGTACAAGAATGTGCAAATTAACTTACAAACACCATCTAATGCTCAGCGCTTTGCAGATTCCACATATAACCCTGCAGCAACATGGCCATATAAATCAACATCATTTATTCGTGGAAATATGCTCATACCTGTACCACAAAATTTCATGAAAAAAATTATCAAAGCAGTTTACAACAAATACACACAAACACAAACTCACATAGCTGACCTTCAATCTTTGATTCTAACTATTAGAGAAGATGTTTTCTTAATTGCGTGCATAAGCCTGACAGCACAGAACAATTTCCAGGAACTGTTTAAAGGTTAAAATAGAAGGCGCCTGCTGAATTTCTATGGGAAGAACATTCCACAGGACTGGGCCAATGACACAAAAGGTTCAGTTTTGTGTTGACGTCGAGTTAGTGTCACCAACACGGGGGACGACCAATGAGTTATAGTACTACTTGGAGCCAAACATCTGAATACTGGAATACTTGGAACATCTTCTAACTTAATATGGCTATTTTGTTTTTAATTTAGTTATAGAAGAACATTTCTATGCTGCCTTTCAGACCTCAAAAGGGCCCACCAAGACAGTGTACAATGATAAATTAGCCAAGGGGTGGGCAGCCTTCTCTCTTCAAGGGACACATTCCCATGGCGGTGATCTGTCTGGAGGCAACATGCCAGCAATAGGCAAAGCCAGAGCTGTTGATGGGGTGGAGCCAGAGACAAAAAAGTGTTGTGCATTAAATGAATCCAAAATAAGAACCACACCGCTTCCATTTTCACCATGGCTACCTAAGATTAAACCAGAGCTTGCTGATCAGAAGGTCAGTAGTTCGAATCCCCGCGATGGGGTGAGCTCCCGTTGCTCAGTCAACCTAGCAGTTCGAAAGCATGTCAAAGTGCAAGTAGATAAATAGGTACCACTACAGCGGGAAGGTAAACGGCGTTTCTGTGTGCTGCTCTGATTCGCCAGAAGTGGCTTTGTCATGGTGGCCACATGACCTGGAAGCTGTATGCCGGCTCCCTCGGCCAATAACGCGAGATGAGCGCTGCAACCCCAGAGTCAGTCACGACTGGACCCAATGGTCAGGGGTCCCTTTACCTAAGATTAAAATTAAAAATCATAGGCATGTGTACGCAGAAGTAAACCCCACTGGGTTTGATGGGGCTACTCACATTAAGAATATAGAGGATTTCCCTTTCTTCCATCAGTGCAACAAGTTAATATAGTTAGCGTAGAGGAAAGCAAGTAAAAGCAATCCCTATCTAAACACACGTGTGCATAACTGAAGATTGAGGGAGATTCCCCATGCCGTACAAGCAGGAAAGTATGTTTCTAAATGAATTATCGTGGAATAAAAAGACTGCCGATTGTCCTGAACTGTACTTTTAAAAACCAGAAGTAAAGCAGAAGCCCACAGGGAGGAAGGAACTCTGGTGGGATGGAAGGATGGGGGCAGCTTCAGGAGGCATTAGAAAATGGAGGTCAGGGCCACAGGTTGTCCACCGACAAAATTTGGCTAATTTACCACAGCACATTCAGTGTTTAAAGTTAATCATGCTCAATGCAGGTTCCCTTAATACTGCCACTACAACAGTACATGTCAGCTGCTTAAATGAAGCCAGGTATGGTACAAGATGGAGGAAGGAAAAATCAAGTGATATCTTATCTCCCTCTTATGGCTGGTTGCAGTACAGCTGCTCATGACTACAGCTATTCTTTAGGCTTCACAATCAGATAAGGATTTCAGCAGAGTAGCAGTTTTTGTTTTAGAAAGGGGGAAATGACAAGATGGACTATCACAGGGAGGAGAAAGTCCCTCCCACAAGCAAAGCCTGAAGCATCTATCAGTAAGGAAGAAATCACTTGACAGCTGCCTCTGTACTCAGACATAAAAACATGCTATTATCTCACTGAAACAGTAGCCCTACCAAGATGTTATGTTCACATAGGAGTCCCAGTGCATGGGTGCAGAATGGGGCTTCGGCAGGTAGCCGCACTGACATTGCACATTGTGCAGGCTAGCCCTGCAGTGGTGGAAGTCTGCGTATGCATGCCCCCATCATGTGCATCAACTAACCCATCACACAGCAGCCAGCTGTTCACATGTGAAGGCACCCTTCAAGCAGCAGTTCACAACACTGGGGTGACGTTGGTGGCCACTTGGCACAGCTCCCCATTCATGCATTTATGCATTAGCCTGATTTCTGAACATGCATGGCTAGTGCCACTTGCACATGGAAAAGGAAGAGGAACAATGGCCCCATAGAGAATAGAACCAGAGAATGGTAGAGCTGGAAGGGGCCCTTGACGGTGATCTAGTTCAATAATAATAATAATGATAATAATAATAATAATATTTGTACCCCACCCTCCCCAGCTAAAGCCAGGCTCAGAGCAGCTAACGTCATACAAATAACACAGTATACATAAAAACAGCCATCTATTAATTAAAGTACATCTTAAAATTAATTCAGACAAATTAAAACCTGGACAAATGGCAGTTATCAGGTTAAGATTGAGAGTGGTTAATACTTGCCAGGACCAACTGTTTTCACTGATCATTTAAGGACCTGTGAACAGGCTGGGAGGCCTCCTTCATGCTTGTACTTATACAAAGGAAAATAGGTCAGACTGCCCCCTGGCCAAAGGCCTGGAGGAACAGCTCTCTCTGGCAGGCCCTGCGGAAAGATGTCAAGTCCTGCAGGGCCCTAGTCTCTTGTGGGAGCCTGTTCCACCAGGCTGGGGCCATGACCGAAAAGGCCCTGGCTCTGGTTGAGGCCAGTTTAATTTCCCTGGGGCCCAGGATCTTCAGAGTGTTGTTGTTTGCAGAACGTGAGGTCCTCCATGAGGCATACCAGAGGAGACGGTCCTGTAGGTACGAGGGTCCTAGGCTGTATAGGGTTTTGAAGGTTAAAACCAGCACCTTAAACCCGATCCTGTACTCCACCAGGAGCCAGTGTAGCTGGTATAGCACTGGGTGAATATGATCCTGCCGCAAGGACCCCGTAAGGAGTCTCACCGTGGCATTCTGCACCCGCTGGAGTTTCTGGGACAGTTTCAAGGGCAGCCCCATGTAGAGTGAGTTACAATAGTCAAGCCTGGAGGTGACCGTCGCATGGATCACCGTGGCGAGGTCAGGGCGAGAGAGGTAAGGGACCAACTGCTTAGCTAGGCAGAGGTGAAAAAATGCTGCCTTTGTCGTAGCTGTAACCTGCACCTCCATAGAAAGGGAGGCGTTGAAGATTACACACACAATCTTGATGGAAGGCGCTGGCACTAATTGTGCCCCCACAAGGGATGGGAGCTGCCCCCCCCCAACCCCATATTGTCCCGACCCAGCCAGAGGACCCCTGTCTTTGAAGGATTTAACTTCAACCGGCTCCCACGTAACCATCCAGTCACAGCTTCCAAACACCTGATCAGTGTGTCTTGGGCCGAGCCAGGGTGGCCGTCCATAACAGATAGAGTTGGGTGTAATCAGCATACTGATGGCAACCCAAAGTTCTGGACAAGCTGGGTGAGGGGGTGCATAAAGATGTTAAAAAGCACCGGGGAGAGAATTGTGCCCTGCGGTACTCCACACACCAAGGAGTAGCGCGACAACAACTCCCCCCCCCCGTGCGCGCCACACTCTCTCCCTGACCAGAAACGAGCGCAGCCATTGAAGGACTGTGCCCTTCAACCCCCTGTGACACAGGAATGTCAACTAAATCTTACATGACAGATGGCCACCCAACCTCTGCTTAAAAACCTCCAAGGAAGGAGAGCTCACCACCTTCCCAGGGAGTTCATTCCACTGTTGAACAGCTCCTACTATCACAAAGTTCTTCCTGATGTTTAGTCGGAATGTCCTTTCTTGTACCTTGAATCCATTGGTTTGGGTCCTAGCCTCCAGATCAGGAGAAAACAAACAGGTGGACTCAAATGAACAGGAACCAGAACCACATGACAACTGTTTGAAAGCTTACCACATGGTATGAGGCAGTTGTTTATAGTAGCTTCCCACAAAATTTCAGACTGGCTTTACATCCAAATGGTAAAAGGAATTACCAATGCAGGTTTCCAGCTGTAGGTGCTCACACGAGCCCTTTGAACAGCTTGAACAGCTTTTCCTGAAAGGTATTCTTCAATGAGAACCCCAGGACTCCTCATTAGTTTCAATCGGGGGGGGGGGATCCTTAAGAGATTCACAATGGACAAGCTTGAAGCACATGATTTGGGATCGTGTGAAAGCCTACATACCAGTGAGATAATAACATGAAACAGTAGTCCTATCAAAATGAGAATCTCTGGAACAGTGTGGCGGAGAGAGGAGATGCTTGCCCTGATGGAACAATTATCTTAGCACAATGCTGAATTCCTCCCATTATATTTATTAAAGCAGATCCTGCATTTTACAGCAACCAGAGAGACCCCCAACCCCCTTGTTCAGTCTATATGAATGGCTACATATTACTCCAACTACTATATAAACTGTCTGATACTATTCACAGTCAACCATCGTGTAGATACTTTGATTACATCCTCAAATGTGTCCTTCTTTCCTATGCCTGCATTTTTAAAAAAGACCCTTAAGCTTTCCCCACCCATTACAACCTTGTTCTAGATTTTTAAATATTTACTTTGGCCACTTCTTCAAGTTACCCACTGCATTCAGATATCCACAATCAACTGCGTGGAGCTGCACCACTGCAGTAGACAACCCCAAATACCCTCCAGGGAAAGTGTAATATTGGTTTAATTGAAGCCAGGTTTTTTTTGGGGGGGTGTCTTAGGAGATGAGCATGTTAAAAGCAAAAATCTGCCCTTGTTCCCTTATGGAGTACACAAGAGCCTTATTGGGTTCTCCATCGGTCGGAGAATATGTAACAGAGGTCAACCAGAGAAGTTTGAGAAGCAACGCCTTTATTTTTGCTGTTGGAACAGGGTCCTTCCCCTCACGCAGGAGAACAAGGAAGGAACCCAAAACAAAAGAGAACCTCCACTTTTATCAGTTTTCCCATCACCAAGAAACACCCCCAATACATCATTCCTACATCACAGCTATGTAATCAATACCTCACAAAAAAGGAGGGTTCAAAGTAGAAATCTGAGCACTTTTGACACCTCATAGTCCTCCTCTCACCCCTCCCAGGTGTGAATTCCTAAACACAAAGAAAAATTAACATTTTCGTAAGAGTTGATCACTATCTTTTGTTTGGAGGAGTCTTCCATTGTGAAAGAGATGGCTAGCAGTCTGGCGCCATTGATGGGGAAATGTCCAGTTGGCAGAGCCTCCTGCTGACAGGATTATGGCTCCCAGGTTGCTAGTCATGTGGAAATGTGTGTGTGTGATTCAGTGGGGTGGGGGAAAACTCCTACAACAAGATGGATATCACTTTAATTCTGGTCAGTTTGGTAGAGTCAAAATGGTTTTCAGGCCTGTCTTCCTGTACTGTTTGCGTGGTACATTTATGAACATCTATCATATACGTGCGACCTCAAAATTCTTATAACAAGCATCATAAAAAATACCAGTTTCTGTGCAACATAAAAAGTACCAGCTTCTGTATCCACAACTCAGCAACAAAGCCACGGAAATGTGGGTCCGGTGCTTGGCTTCCAGCTGACTCATTTCTGAAGGCTGTGCTTTTGCCAAGAGAGCCAGCTGGAGAAAGTTGATTAGCATAACCCACTAGCTATCAGTGTGACATCCTTGACCAAAATGTGACCCACTGTGGGGTGTCAGAATGTGCATCCCAGCAGCTGAGCCAGTGTTGCCGCTGAGTCAGCACATGCTCTCCTTTTAATAAGGACAAAAGATACCAGCTCCTTTCTATTCTTAGCACCAGTGTTAATTCCAGGCAAGTGCACAATAACCTGCCCTGTTACAGGGTCATTCTCACCCTGAAACAATGGGTATCTGTTGCCTGAGGTAGCAGATTCCAGATAAGGTGCCGTTTCCCTGCTTCTAACCCATGTATTGTGCGCATGAGAAAACATAATAGGATAGTCATTTTGACTTTTTGCTTTAGCTATGAAATGCCTCCTCCACCCACGTCTCTTCCTCTCCCCACTGATTGTTTTGCTGCCCCATTAATGAGGACAGCATTTGTGGCCTTCAGGCCTTGCTCTCCCTTAGCAAGGCCTTGCAGGTAAAGTGAACAGAATGCTGCTGCTGTCTTGTCACTGTATTTTAAACTTTTTTAAACCCAATTTTAAAATAACTTTAGCCAGAATTTCTACAAGCTATGGGCAAAAGCAGTGGTAAGTGAGCTGCTCTCGTGAGTCGCCATGCTTAGAATGCCTCACTTGGAGGCAGCTGCAGTAGCTGGTTGGTGGCAAGCAAGCAAGGGGGGCATTAGGAGTACCAATCTACCTTTCTTCAGGTACCACCACCTGATGTAATTGTCTCCGTGTGGCCTTCAGGAAGGTTTTCCAAATCCTTGAAGTACAGAGGAGGGGAATGAATCTCCACAGCCTGAGGAATAGGGCATCTCTCAGACTATTTATCCCCCAAAAGAAAAATATTAAAGCCTGCAAATGGGAGGTACCAGGGAGAATGTCAATGAACTTCATAAACATTATACATTTTGCATTCCTGTAGCTTCATATACACATTAGCATCATTTGTCACACTTAGCATATAAAGGGAAGGACAAAAGATTTCCTTAAAGTATGAATGAGAAAGAAGTAAAAAAAGAGAGGCATCCTTCAATGAGATTAAATTTTCCATTTGATGTACTGAGAGGTTTTCAGCAAGATCTATGGCCTTGCAATCAGCCAATCTGTGAATATAGATGGCACCCACCGAAAGAATTATGCTGGTTTTTGGAAATGCAATTCCCAGCCACTGGCTGAGCTTCTGCCAATAAATAAATAAATAAATAAATAAATAAATCCACAGCTGGTCTGCTGTGACTCGGCAGGTTAATACGTACGGCCAGGATAGGAGAAAGCTGAGAAGGCAGAAAATCCTTTAAGCCCTTTCACGTTATGAATGTATCCGATGAAAAAATGCAGCAACTTCCTGAGGCCGATTAGCGTGCTCTTCCAAGTGAGCACATTCAAGGTATTAAATGACTGCTCAAAGAAACAGGAACCATTTCAATTAGAAGCTAAGAAATATTCTAGGAAGAAAAAGGCCTATTTGATCCTGTGAGCCACAACCCATAAATATTATCTGTCTGCTCCTCAGGCACCTTTTCCAAGGAAAGCAACCAATTACCTCTTAAATTACACCTTTGATAAGACTCGTTCATCTTTGCAGACAAGCCGCAGTGCTCACATGGCTTGTCCTATTTAATTTAGGCCATTGCTAAAAGCCGGACAGACAAGATAAATGGCCGATTCACCAGCTGCCCAGGAAATACTGGGGGGGGGGGGGAGGGAACAGAAACCATTCCCACTCCTGAGCTGTGCTGAAAAGAGAAAAACCCAAGAGAACATCAGAGACGCAGATAGGGTTGCTTCTACTTACGAATTTTTTATCCCAATGCATTCCTATGGGATTCGACTTACAATTTTTTTCGACTTACAAATGTGTGTTCAGAACGCATTAAATTCGTAAGTAGAGGTACCACTGTACTTGCTTCCATACAGAGCAATCCTAAACCCCGAGACCTGGGCTGCTGGAAGCATCCCTCCACTGGGTTCTGCCAGCAGGGCCCCACCCCATGACTGCAGAGGCCACTGCTGTGCCTGTGCCCCCTGAAAAATGCAGGCAGCTGAGGTTGCAAGTGTAGGTCCTTGACTTAAATCATTATAGGGGCAGGGACGGAACAGTCAGCCAAGGAGCCAAAGCTGCTCCATCTCCCTTGAGAGCAGGCCCAAGTGGGGTCTCTCATTTCAACCTTGGAGCTGGAGCAGCAAAAATCACTAACAAAATTGCCCACTTTGGCTGGCACAAGTGGCAGAGCTTCAGATGTGGTTGCTGATCCACTGCTCAGCTCTGCCTAACTGCTCCCCAGCCAGGGTTTGGATTGTTCTGCGACTATTAGAAAAAATCATGTGATGCTTTCTATAGAGAGCACTATGTTCTAGTCACAGTGAAGAGACTGTTATAAGGAAACACAATGTGATGAGAATAGGAATTCAAATGTAGATAAGTTGATTTTAAAAAAAAAAGCTTTGCAACCTGACAGACTCTGAAGAAATCCAAGGTGGACAATTATCTTTCAGTGGAGACCACTGTGTGCGCACATCACCTCCTGGGTATGAGAAGAATTGTATCGAAAGAAAATCTCTCACACAACTAGGCTTTTCTAGTATTTTATTATAAAAAAAATCTGGATATTTGCTAGTCAAATACTTGAGCACAAATGCCTACTTGAGAGCTTATGCAACCCTCTAAGCAGCTTCTAACAGGCACCTGAAGAATCTCACAGGCAAGAGAACATTCCCTCGGTTGAAATGCTCACAAAAGAAGTCTCTTGCTCCACACTCACTTTGACACACTTTCTTGATCAGCCTGGCCAAAGAGCCGAGCTGCAAGGCATGGCGCATACCGCTTCCAGAAATCTGACAGAGGCTTGATTGCTTTCCCCTAGATATACCCAGAAAGCCAACAATGGACCATTTATGCAGTTGTGTCAGAGGTGGGCGGGCACTGTGAGTTATTACTGAATTTAAGTAAGCATCTAGCACTCTGTGATCCTTTGCTGGTAAATGATCAGCTTCATGCTCGTACACTGAACGCTCCCTTGTCCAAACCCCTCCAGAAAGGTTTCCAACGGACTGTAGCCTCCCAGGAAACCAAGCATACCCCAAACCCCCTTATTCCTATTGCTACATCCCAACCACCGTCAATTTCACTAAAATCACACCAGAACCATTTTTCACCCTACCGCTTCCATAAAGGTGGCAACAATCCCCCAAATACAGAATTAGTGAAGACACATGCTACTTCTGCCCATAGCAATACATTTTCAACATTTAACCAATCCCTCCGCACTACGTAGAAACCACATGTGACTTTTGCCAACATCTCCCTTCAACCACAGTTGATATTAGTTGACAAACTGTATTCCTGCAGATATGTATGTAGCCCACTGCCAGATTCAGTCTGGGTTTTGCAACTGCAGCCGCTTTAACGTCAGAAATGCACTGCAAAAGGAAGAGACAAAAATTAGTGCTTAACGTAAAGTTAAAAGACAGTTGCTGGCCGATTATAAAGTTACGGTACTTGCACCAATTTTGAGATTGCTACCTTTTTGGGATTTAAAGTTTTAGTTGGGAGTTTCATGTGAGCATACAAAAATTGAAGCCACCAAATACCACAAAGTGCATGATTTAAGTTTAGTAGTGGAAAAACAAAAAGGGCCTTGAATCCACCTTAAACCTGGTTGCAGTTTGTCTTCAAGCTTGATCCTGTGCACCAAACAATTGGTGCAGTGATTACATAACTTTATGACCACTGCTCCGTAGCAATTTATATTTTCATACATATTCATTCACAAAATAGATGGGTTTATGAAGATAGATAATAAACTTTATTTGCAAAGCCAACGGCCATAGCAACAAAATACATGCAATATAAAATTAAAAACAACAAGGATAAAAAGATCATATGATTATGATTGTCGATTAAAAGGTGGCCCTTAGTCTCATTGCACCCTCGATAAATCTGGCAACTTTTGTTGTTCTCTGGTCATTTTGATCTGATAGAAGAAAGAACAACGTGGCCTCAGTTGGGCGGCCTGGGAGAGTTAGAAGTAGGGGTGTAATGAGATCGAGCCGCAAGTCTTTGTAGAGAGGACATGACAGAAGGATGTGCGCTACTGTTTCTGTGTTGCCGATTCCACAGGGACAGAGTCGTTTTTCTGCTGGAATCTTTTGAAATCTGCCCTCGAGTACGGCGGAGGGCAGCACATCCAATCTGGCTAATGTAAAAGCACGTCTGAATTTTGAGATGGTTAGTCTATACAGATATCGTGGCAGGGGTTCCAGCTGGGAGGGGGAAAAGAAGGTAAACCAAGGGCAAGATTTCTTTAGGATGGCCAGGTTGTTCTGTTGCTCAAGGTCTTTTAGGCGCTGTCCAATTAGCCTTTTTGCATTGGTATGGCCCATCATGAGGAGCTGTTGTGGATGGAGTCCGCAGGAAATGAGTTTTTGGTGCACTAGTTTGGACCACACACTTTTATGAGAGTCCTGTAACACTAGAGGCAGTAGGCCGGTCGGATTTAAATTTAAGCGGAGCCAGTAGTTCAGTGTTCTTTGCCAGGATCGGGTTTCTACAGAGGGCAGGCTTGCTTCCAGGCGTAAGGCAGCATTTGGGACACATGGAGGAACTGCAAAAATCTGTCTTAAGAATTTAGATTGAACAGTTTCGAGAATTCTGCAGTGATTGCCCGTCCAAATTTGGGCCCCATAGAGTATCTGGGCCAGCGGTTTGGCCTGAAAGACTTTGAGGGCTGCTGGAATGTATTTGCGGCCCTTCGTGTGAAAAAAGCGGGATAACATCTTTACGCTTTGGGTTGCTTTTTCTTTGACCCATTTTTGGTGTACGTCCCAGAGTCCTGATGCCTGAAAGACTATGCCCAGATATTTAAAGGCTTTAACTTGCTCAATTAAGTGATTGTCCATGCTCCATCTATGTGATCGATGTTTCCTGGCGAAGACCAAAACTTTGGTTTTCTGATGGTTTACCACCAACTGCTCTCTCTTGCAATATGCTGAAAATTCTCCTAGCAGCCTTTTGAGGCCTATTTTTGTTCTAGACAGGAGGACTGTATCGTCAGCATATAGAAGGACTGAAA
This sequence comes from Zootoca vivipara, assembly GCF_963506605.1. Classification (NCBI taxonomy): domain Eukaryota; kingdom Metazoa; phylum Chordata; class Lepidosauria; order Squamata; family Lacertidae; genus Zootoca; species Zootoca vivipara. The sequence continues at coordinate 74,417,871 of NC_083277.1, read as the reverse complement.
TTGGTTTGGTGGCCAACCTGGGGGCATGGAATTCCGGCGCTGTTAAGGTTTTGATCATATCATTGATGTATAGATTGAATAAGGCTGGGGCCAGAATACATCCTTGCTTAACTCCTCTAGAGGCGGATATAGGCCCTGTAAGATGGCCATTTGTGGAAGATCTAACATACAACGTAGTTTCATTATATAGGCCATTGATCAAGAAAAGTAGTCTTTTATCTATAGTGGAAGTGTTCAATTTGGCCCAGAGTCTGACACGAGAAATGGAGTCGAAAGCAGCCTTGAGATCTATAAAGGCTGCATATAAAACCCCACGGTTTTTTTTAGCGTATTTCTCAATGAGGTGGGCCAGGACAAAGCAGTGGTCTATAGTAGTTCTGCCCTGCCTGAAGCCCGCTTGCTCCTCGGCCAAAATAGCCTCCTCTTCCATCCAGCTGCTTAGTTTGAAGTAAAGATGTTTTGTGTATAGTTTGCTGGGAATAGAGAGAAGGCTGATTGGTCTGTAACTTGCTGGGTTCGATGTGGGACCGTTTTTGTATATTGGGATGATTATCGCCGTTGCCCATTCTTTGGGAAAAAGACCTGTAGAATCAATGAGAGAGAAGATTTTCGCGAGCAGTGGAGCCCACCACCCGGCATTGGTCTTCAAAAATTCTGCTGGGATATAGTCAATGCCAGGGGCCTTGTTATTTCTTAGCAGGGCGATCAGTTTCTCAATCTCCTCTTTTGATACTGGTGGCCATTGCGGTAGAGCCTCAAGTTGAGCACTTAGCATGTTAGTCTTGGCTTCCTCGTCATGGAATAGTGATTGGAAATGACGGGCCCATGCCTGAGGTTCTACAGTGCAGATGGGACCATTACACTCCTGATTCGTTAAGTGGGATGGGTTTATGAAGCATTATAATATCCTTCTGCTGTGGTGAAGAATAATTACGAAACAGTGGGTTATATCCAGAATCACTGTTCACTACGACTGTTTGTGGACTACTTCAGCAGCATTGGATGCCATAAAACAAAGCTTTACAGCTTGTTTGCACCAGATAAGAATCTGATATATTGCTTCCTTCAAAGACTTAATAGTCTTCAGAGACTTTCAGAGACTTATAAGACTTCTGTTTATTTGGTTCTGTTTTGAAGAGAATCCATTAAGAGTTTCTATTTCGAGACATTCAGAGAAATATAAGATTTCTGTTTATTTGGTTTTGAAGAGAGTTCATATTTTATATATTTCATTTTGTTTATGATTGTATAGATTTCATAAAGAGTTGATATTTGACATTTTATTATCGTACTTGGTCATATGTGTTGCCTTGGATACTACTGATCCTGTGCACCAGCATGCAGTGACAATAAGACATAATTTCAGCACTGGCACAAGGGCAGAGAACCACAGATACAGTCTCTCCAAAGCCAGAAGCTGTGGTTATCAGTGAGGGGCAGGATCCCATCCCTAACACTGTGGCAAGTAATGAGAGGCTTGAAAACAGCAAAGATGGCAGCTTCAGAGTGCCTCCAATGCACAGTGTGCATATCAGGGAGAATCTCCACCCTTCTTTTGAGCCCAGAAGAGGGTCTGACCTTGCACTGGACTTTGGAGGCACATAAAGCAAGATCTCAGAGACCAGCCCTTTCCCTTCTCTCACCACTTCTGGAGCTCTGCACACTAGACCATCTCTTCTGAAGGGCAACTCAGATCTGATGAAGGGAGGACATCTGTTGGTAGGCTTCTATTAACAAGTGAAGGCAAACTGCCTGATCCATTTCTGCTGAGGGCATGCCCTCCAGAAGTTGATTTACAGCCACTCCAGTCATCTCTGATCACTGGCTGGGGCTGATGGGAGTTATAGCCAAAAACATCTGGACAGCACTAAGCTGTGGGAGGCAGACCTAGAGGATAAGATGGCACAACCTCAGAATGCCAATGTGACCAGGAGAGGATACAAAGCAATAAAAATTATGATCCCCTGCAGAATCCATCACTTATTTTATCTTATAAAATTTATATACTGCTTGACCCTCAAAGCTGTTTACTTCTTGATGCAGAATGTTGAGTTTTGTAGTGCCAAGTATGGCATCTTGGGATAGAAGAATGCTACTAACAATTTTTATTATTTGGACAGCTTGCCTGACCTGTAGCTTTACATCCATAAGATTGCACTTTAAATCAACCAAAGCAGGATGCCCCTGCAAATAAACTGAAGTAGCTCTCCCCATTTCCCAAGAACTGCTTGGTCCACAGAATTAAAGGACTCTCATTAGAGCCACCCTCTGCCCCCAGATCTTCCAGATAGCATTCTCCTCATGCATATCTTTTACTCTTTTGTGCCCATGCAGTTCCTCAGTAATCCAAGTAGGTCCATAGCCTATTTGAAGGTGCATTGGTGCTAAAAAGAAAAGAAGCCAAGAAGAATAAAGCGAAGTTTCTAATCATATTCCGTTAAGGAGGCTTGTGATCTTGAAAGATCACAGCTTGTTCTTTCCTCTCGCAGCAATTCTGGCACTAGCCCAGCATGTTCTGGCCTTTTAGCTAGTGCCATTGACATTCTTCACATGAGTGATGACACAAAAGGGCTACAAGTGCATGCAAAGGGGGAAGGGGGGGAAGCGGCAATACCAGACCTTACGAGGCATCTTGAGATGGAGGGGAAGGATCCTGACTCTCCGGCTCCGGGGGAGGAGCTGGCACTGAGTCCTCTTTCTTCTGCGCAGCCAGGAAATCATGAATTGCCTTCTCTATCTGCGGCCTGAAGATGTGGTTTAGTTTTGGATCCACCACCTGAGAAATAATTCTGTCCACTCCGGCTTCCAGCATCCCAGACCTGGGGCAGAGACAAAGGAGTCATTCAGCTCCTCCAGAAAGCTTCCCTTCTTCCCCCCACTGGAGCTCTCCAGAGCCGTCATGTCAGCTGCAATTAGCATTAACATGGTGTGAACTATGGCTCTTTTGGTAGCTCCTGTATCACTAGACAGGCATTCCATCCGGTACAAAGAGAACCAAGAGGTTTTGAACCAGCTGCCTTTGAGGGCCCCAGCAGAACCTGCAGCAGACATCTGCTCACCCAACTGCTTTAAAAAAATGTATGCTGGGTGGGAGCCACTGCAGGGTGTCCATGGCACACAAAGCAGCAAATACTGTAAAACCTAACTTGGCATCAACAAGAGGAAAAAACATCACACTGGAGGAGATAGGCGGGATATGAGGGGAGGTGATCTTTTTGGCTAGGGCACTTAGGACGAAAATGCAGAAAGGCGGCCTTCACCCCAGGACCCGCCACGATCAGCTGCTCCCCACATCTGCCAGTCTAGACACACCGGTACTTTTTACAAGACAAACAAAAATAAACACAAGCACCACAAGACAAAGAGCTTTTCTGGGAACCGTGTCAGAAACCAAAAAGCGACTTATTACTTCAAGGCTGTGCTGGATAAAAAGAGCAGGGCATGGGCTGTCTGGTGGGGTTAAGTCATGTCTGCAACAGGCCAGGGGAGGCAAACACAGAGACACTGCACAGCCGTTGGGAAGCAGCTGCCTGGGTAGAAAAAACACACCCAAACAGCCAATATTGTTTTGAGTCTACATGGGCACTTAAGATCTGAAGTCTCTTGACACTTGGTCTCCATGAAGGGCATGCCTGGCCTGGCACAAATTCTAGGGTCAGATTGTTCTGATGCTCTTCCAACTCCTGCAGCTTGCGCACTGTGCCACGTACTAAAAATGGCAGCTACGTGCCATGCAGCAATACTCTCATTGCAGGGCCCCCTGAGTACTTAGAGTAGCCGATGGAGACACAAGGAGCTTCCAGGCTGGCTGCTGGGAAAGCATTCATGCAAATATATTCATGCAAAACTTGCAAAGGTTATACAATGCCAGTTCATTGAACGTTCATGTTTGTGCGGAGATTATATGGCACTGCCAGCTAGGGGTTGTCGTCCCACATTTTCTAGTCTAATTTCCCATCACTTTTCTTACCGGACTTCTTGCAGTGAGAAAAGTGATGTGCTAACTGCACTAGAAATGGGGTAACAACCAAATTTGTACATTTAAACAGGCTGTTTGGAAGTGTCCGCATTTGAGCATCCCCAGAATTAATGAAGGCAAATAAAAGAGAACTCAGCTGTACATGGTGTACACAACATGTTTAGAAACCATACAAAAACTGAGCAAGGAAGTCAACCAGGACATGACAAGCTCAATATGTCTCCCCGCCATTGACTACTTGCAGCAAAACAATCTGTTACAGAATTGATGGAGTACAATGCATAAGCAACTTCTGCTCCACGGCTGAACCACTGACTACAGAATTTGACACTTTGACTACAGAATTTGACACTTTGACTACAGAATTTGACTACAAGATGGCCTGGGGAAAGCTCTCATAGTAACCACTGTCTCAAGGCTCATCCACACCTGCTACCCTGCTGCATTGCCCTGGGGAAATCCACTGTTTACTGCTGAATTGGAGAAAACATCATTAGTGTTTTCTCCTTATTTGCATTTGCTCCAATTTAGTGATAAGAGCAGGTTTTCGGGGGGGGGGCAGAGCAAAAACACTTGGACCTGTGGGTGAGCCCTCACTGTCCTACTTCACAATTAAAAATTATGGAACTGGAGTTTTTAACCTGAACATGCCTCTATGAAGGAAAATGGCTTATAAATGCAACTCAGGATGTTTCAACAATAACTTACCATGAGCTTACCATACAAGAGAAATACCTACCGGTAGCATGTAACCTGTGCTTTATGTTGATGGAGTCATACAGCCATTGAGACAGACTATGATATGTACGACCCTATAGGTTCACTGTCCGCAACTACAGACAACACTCACAGCTTAATGCCAACACTCAATGCCCAGATGTCAGGTATTTTAGATATATTGCTTTGTGAATGGTCCCTGTCATTTTTACATTTAAGCTTCATCATAATTATTACAGCCTATGTTCATTTACTTCTGACTGTACTCTATATACATCCCAGTGAAGGCTCCTCCTGTATTCATGGCAAAACCACCTCTAGATTTCATGGTTTTCATGGCAGCCATGGGGCTGCTTCAGTTTGCCATTAATCACTCTCAACTTAAGTCTTGGTGATGATGAAATGGGTGGTTTGAAAAGAGAGGAAGGGTTGTCCAAGTGATCTCATTGTCATGGTCAAACCACTTCCTGGTGAAGTTTGATATGGTATTGCCAAATGTATATAACACCCAGCTCTCTCTTTTTCATCCAATGGAGGTAATGAACCATTGCTTGAACACTACCACAGATTGTATGTGGGCAACCCCCCCAAAATATGTAGTCTAGGAGTGCAGCAGCAACCAAAGCATCCAGGAGCAGTGCCAGATCAAGGAGCACCCCTAGATTATGCACTTGATCCAAAGGAAGTGCAGCTTAAAGGGAATCTGGCTGTTGTATGTCTCTGCATTGATTCAACTAGTGTGCTGCCTGCACCCTTTCTGAAGAAGCAGAAGATGTGGCCACACCCAGGATGGATTTTTGCAGCATATTTCATGTGAGGCTGTCCTTGAAAATTCATAGAATCATAGAGTTGGAAGAGACCACAAGGGCCATCCAGTCCAACCCCCTGCCAAGCAGGAAACACCATCAAAGCATTCCTGACAGATGGCTGTCAAGCCTCCGCTTAAAGACCTCCAAAGAAGGAGACTCCACCACACTTCTTGGTAGCAAATTCCACTGTCGAACAGCTCTTACTGTCAGGAAGTTCTTCCTAATGTTTAGGAAGAATCTTCTTTCTTGTAGTTTGAATCCATTGCTCCGTGTCCGCTTCTCTGGAGCAGCAGAAAACAACCTTTCTCCCTCCTCTATATGACATCCTTTTATATATTTGAACATGGCTATCATATCACCCCTTAAGCTTCTCTTCTCCAGGCTAAACATACCCAGCTCCCTAAGCCGTTCCTCATAAGGCATCGTTTCCAGGCCTTTGACCATTTTGGTTGCCCTCCTCTGGACACGTTCCAGCTTGTCAGTATCCTTCTTGAGCTGTGGTGCCCAGAACTGGACACAGTACTCCAGGTGACGTCTGACCAGAGCAGAATACAGTGGTACTATTACTTCTCTTAATCTAGATGTTATACTCCTATTGATGCAGCCCAGAATTGCATTGGCTTTTTTAGCTGCTCTCAAGCCAGGTGCCACCCATCCTGTATTTGTGCCTTTCATTATTTTTTTTGCCCAAGTGTAGTACTTTACATTTCTCCCTATTAAAATTCATCTTGTTTGCTTTGGCCCAGTTCTCTAATCTGTTAAGGTCATTTTGAAGTGTGATCCTGTCCTCTGGGGTATTAGCCACCCCTCCCAATTTGGTGTCATCTGCAAACTTGATCAGGATGCCCTCAAGCCCATCAAATTGTTTATAAAGATGTTGAATAAGACTGGGCCCAAGACAGAACCCTGTGGCACCCCACTAGTCACTTCTCTCCAGGATGAAGAGGAGCCTTTGGGTTCGGTCAGCCAGCCAGTTACAAATCCACTGAATGGTAGCATTGTCTAGCCCGCATTTTACCAGCTTCTTTACAAGAATATCATGGGGCACCTTGTCAAAGGCCTGGCTGAAATCAAGATAGGCTACATCCACAGTGTTCCCTTCATCTACCAGGCTTGTAATTCTGTCAAAAAATGAGATCAGATTAGTCTGATATGACTTATTTTTCAGAAACCCATGCTGACATTTAGTGATCACAGCGTTCCTTTCTAGGTGCTCACAGACCATTTGCTTAATGATCTGCTCTAGAATCTTTCCTGGTACTAATGTCAGGCTGACTGGGCGGTAATTGTTTGGGTCCTCTCTTTTCCCCTTTTTGAAAATAGGGACATTTGCCCACCTCCAGTCTGCTGGGACTTCACCTGTTCTCCAGGAATTCTCAAAGATTACTGCCAGTGGTTCTGAATTGTTTGGAAGCTTTAGCAAGTACAAAATGTAGTAACCAGGTTACAATTTGAAGCAAGGCAATTCAAAGGACCATCTTCCGCCGGAGTCTGTCTGCTGTTTATGACTGTCAGAGACCTTGCACTCCTACCTTCAGAGGTACAGATGGTTGGCAGGAAGGGCTTTTTCAATAATTGTATTAATTCCCAGCTTCTGTCAACCTAGCAGTTCTAAAGCATGCCAGCGCAAGTAGATAAATAGGCACTGCTGCAGCGGGAAAGAATTTTCGTGCGCTCTGGTTTCGTCAGTCCTCTGTGTGCCAGTAGCAGTTTAGTCATGCTGGCCGCATGACCCAGAAAATTGTCTGTGGACAAACACCAACTCCTTTGGCCTGAAAAGTGAGATGAGCACCACACCCCATAGTCTGCTTTGACTGGACCTTGACCGTCCAGAAGTCCTTTACCTTATTTCACCAGGCATTGGGGATCATTTTAAATTTAAATCCTGCTGATTTTCAGTATTGCTTTAGTTTTTAACTTGGTTCTTTTTAATTTTATTGTGCTATTACTGCTGTATTTGTTTTTAACTTATTTTGTACACCACCATGCAACCTCTTGTAGCCAAAAGGCACGCTACAAGTCTTCTAAATAACTACGGTAATCTGCCATAATACAGATTAATAAATTAAGGCTGCAACCCTATGTGGAATAAAGCATCTCTGCATACAATGGGACTAACTTTCACGCAACATCAGGGAAGCACTTCGTAAAGCTTGCAAGCCACCTCCCGCTCTCATTCTAAGCACATTTCAATAACCATTTCTTGAGTCCTATCACTATCAGTCAGGAACACAGCAGCATATTATATAAAATTAAAATTATGTACATTGAACAAACAGCTAACGCAGCCTGGCCTTCAACAAAATTAGGGAAGAATGTGTCTGCAAAGAACACAATTATGTTTAGTGAACTGGATTAGTTACACTACAGTACAGCAATAGTTCAAGGAGCAAAACACTACTTCACTCTGTTGGACAGCACCAGAACCCCAGTGACATTAAGCTCATCGTGCTACTGTATCTCATGCTGGAAGTTGGTAAAAGCAAACAGAACTATGACTACAAGTTCATCAGATGCTCTTTTCCTCCTGCAGATCTCCATTAGGCAGCCACAAGTGACACTCTTGGAGAAACATGGTGTTAATCAGCAATGAGATTTTAAGTAATTTCAATGGATGAAGAGCCACAATCTATCAGGAATATTTCTTTGACCAGGCATCCCCAAACTTCGGCCCTCCAGATGTTTTGGACTACAATTCCCATCTTTCCCAACCACTGGTTCTGTTAGCTAGGGATCATGGGAGTTGTAGGCCAAAACATCTGGAGGGCCGCAGTTTGGGGGTGCCTGTCTTAGACAATCCCATCAAAATTTAGGGGTCTTGTGCAAATGTAGGAGGTTACCTTCATGAGTTTAAAAAAACAATTCATTATTGTCATTTATATTTTAGCAGCTTTTACTTACTTAATAACGCTCTGCCTCAAGCCATTCCGCAACTGGTTTTTGTTCATTGCTGGGTTCCATTCCTGCTTATCCAGGTGGGTAGACACAAAGTTGTCCACTTTCTGTCTCAAATTCTGGTAGGCTGGCTAAACAAAATAGCTCAATTAATATAACCCTGAAGTGTTTCTTTCAAAATCCACACAGACCACTGACACCACACTGAAACACAGGGAAGCCGACGAGTTCCTCCATAACGGGGCTGGGTGGGGACTAGGGAGAAGAGAGGATAAGGGAATAAAAAGCAAAATCCCTGTAATCCTGGCAACTCCTTAGACGAGGCCTCCCCTTACGATCCTGCAGAGAGACCCTCCGCGGGGCTGCTATGGGGAGAGGCGCTTACCTTGGTGTCGACGTCGGCCAGGCAGTCCCTGCGGAAGGCGTCGAAGAGGCCACGGCTCTTGAGCTGCCCCACGATGAGGGAGATGAGCTGCGCGTCGCCAGGGGGCAGCGAGGCCGGGTCCGTCGCTCCAGGCCCCGACGAGCTCCCGCCGCCTCCGCCCGTGCCGGACGACGCCCCGCCCGGCTCCGCCATCCCCCCCGGCACGGCCCTCCCAGCGCCGCCCGACGGGCCGCCGGAACAGCAGCGTCCCCGCCGCCCTCGCTCCCGCCAGGTGCTGCTGCAGGGGCCGATGGTGGCAACGCCGCCGCCGCCGCCGCGGCACCCTCTGCTGATCGTGCCGCGGCAGCTGTTGGTGACGTTGCCGTCGCGGAGCATTTGCGTCATGCCTTCCCGCTGCATGCTGGGAATCAGAGGCCTCCTCTCTCTGGGCTAGGAGGGCGCAGACTCCCAGGAGGCTTTTATCGCGATAGCCATCTGGCAGGCTCGCTGCCCCAGCTGCAAAAACCTGCAAAATTTGTGGATTTGTTGGCGCGGAGTCATCGCGCTCCGCTAATATTCAAGTCCGGGTGGGGTTCTAGATGAGTTATGGGAAGGGCAACGGGGATAAGAAAAGCAGCCCTGAATGCTGCAATTGTTGCAGACACGGGAGCGACCCCCCAAGTCCTGCTGCCGCCAGAAAGTGCTCGCACTGCTCGTTTTGCAGGAGGACCTCCTGGTTGTCAGTCCCTTGCACATAGGGTTGCCATAGGTCCCCCCCCCCAGGACACGTCCTCTTTTTCATGGGGATGTAAAATGAGAGTCGTCATAGCGATCCATAGTTAAAAGTAGAAGTCGGCAATTGTGTCCTCTTTTCTGCTCTTCAAAACAATGGCAACCCTACATCACAGTACCCATTTTAATCCCCTCTTTTTTGCCTTTGGGGATGCCTTGTTACACTTCCGTTAGTGTGGGTTACTAGAGTAGTCATCCCTCAGGTTCTTCCCCAAAGAGGACAGGGCTACTTGTAGGGCAGACTGAAATGCTCCATTCTGCGCAACTGTTCAAGCCTCTTTTTCACCTGACATCCCTCTGAAAGACAAATCCCTTGAGTTGGGGGTATTTGTGTGTGTGCATCTTTGCCCCTAGCACTCTCATCCATGCACACCCTAACAGCGCATATGCAACGTTTGTGTGAAACCCTACAATCGTAAACATGCCTGCTCAGAAGTAAGCCCTGCAGGACTTCCTGTTGCACCAGGGGCCCTGCCTCTAGTCTAGACAGTGGACTGCCAGCTAAGGCCATCAATATAAAGGGGGGGGGGCACCAGGACTTGGAGCTCACTTAAAGTGTTCTCCAACATTTCAGATGGAAACAGACACATGTAACCCCCATTTTTTGTAGAAAAGTAAGACTACCCCAGCCCCTCATTTAACACTCGCTGAAGGCTCTCCTCTGCCTGCTATATTCATTTACTCTACAATAGCTTGCCATGCATTGATTTAATAGAAAATTTGGTGTTATTTGCTTTGCTTAATTTTTTTAAAAAAACATGCCTGGTAATATGCTACCAGCTCGAGCAATACCTCGGCAATTGTAGCAGGCTGAGCCAGAGTGGTGTAGTGCTTGGAGTGTTGGACTAAGACCTGAGAAATAGGGGCCCAAATTTTTAGTCTGCTATTATGCTCAGTGACCGATTATGGGCTAGTTAGTAACTATCTATCGGTTTAACCTATTTCACAGGTTTTTCCCCTCAAGGATAAAAGTGGGGGGGGGGGAGTGCACCATGTACACCAAGCTAAGTTATTTCGCAGAAAGGTGGGGTATATATTATAAATGTTCCTAACTCCCCTCTCCCAATTAAAAGCCATTTTCTTAATGCTTATACTCAACCTAAAACATTTAGAGTCACTTAATCTACATCCAAACAATTTTCTAATGTGCCCACAGCAAAGCCTAAATGCTTCTGTGTGATGACATTGCCCACTACATTATGCTGCCTGAAACAGAGCCCCAATTCCACTCCACTAGAACCAACTCTTTAAAAGTCTTGCCACACCATTCAGACATGTTATTGCCTGCATTTTTCCACCCCTGACCACTGTGCTACCTGAATCAGGCTGCTTCACTATAAAATGCAGACTAACTGGGAGTTGCAGCCATGGATGCCATTGGGACACCCTTCCTCTTTCAGCCTGAATCATCTCACAGGGTTAAGGTGAGGTTAAAATGGGCTAACCCTCTGATCTCCTTGGAGGAGAACTAAATTAACATGTCTGCCATGTCTGCAGTTGTCACTCAGGGATCATCCAGACTTGTGTCATGTTTCTAGGTAGAGGTCTGCACTTTAAAACTCCTTGTCTGAGTATTTTTTTTTCCTTCAGCGTTTCCCCTGCATAAACCCAATTGGAACAAATTGCAATCCGTGAAAAATCTGGATTTCTGTTTGTTGTCATTCAGCATTAAAGAGCAGATTTTCCTGCGGAAAGCTGGGCAAAAACAAAAAAATAGCACTCAGACACGGAGCGTTAAATCGCATACTGTACCTGTGCCTAAAAAGCTGTGCTGATGAGCCCTAAGTGTGATATGTAAACTGGCCACAAGAGGGTACTGCAGCTTCACAGTTGTTAAATAAGGTGGTGGTGTGGAGAGCAGGCTTGCTCTGAATTAGCTTTGAGAGCAGGTTGAAAAATTCTGTAGTATAATTCACCTGCTTTCGCTGACTTGCGCCCTTGATCTCATGTAAGCAGTAAATAGGGCTGCTTTACAATTTGGGGAGAAGTACTCTTGTGAACCTCCACATTTCAATCCCAACAACACAAAAGCCAGCTTGCTTTTAACTGCCTTTTGGGGTACTTTGCATATATAATAATGCACAAATTATCACCGGGGATACCCAGATGATTATGAGTCACGTGAATGTGCACTTGTTGCATTGCAACTAATCTATGAGAACAAATCCTCCAAATATGCTGCAAGAACAAGATGAGTGAAATGCAAGCAGCAGCACAGCTCTGCAACCATGGCTCTCCAACTCCCTTGACACACAGGAACACTTCCAACATGGATCTTACATGGTTGACAGAGGGGGGGGGGAAGCCCTGCAGGGAAGGGGTGTGGGTGTGCCTCAGACAGAAGGGTATACCTCTCCCACTATTCAGATGTCTGGATTCCAATGTTAACACTGAAGCAAGCAATGCTACCTGGCAGCCCGCTGAAATGATTGGAAAAATCAGTGGTAGCTGGTACCCCTTGGGACCGATTGGTTGGAAGGCAGATGTGCCAACAGTAGAAGGAGCCAGAGCCAATTACATTCTAGTTTTGCCACCCACCCTCCTTCCTTCTCAGTTCTACAAAGGGCAACACTGAGACTAAGGAGTAGTAAAATGTCAGGCAAGTGCCATTCCCTGGACTCATTGAAAATAGGCAGGAATATGATGATGGGCTGAGATTTGTGGAAGAGTGCCTCGCCCATTTGCCCCATGGGCCAATCTCAACTGGAAAACTCAGCCAACAAAGTCCTTGAAAATTTTGGGCCTCAGTTATTGGTTGTAATGCGCAAGATCAGCAGGTCCTCCAGATACTGTGAGATCTACTGAAGTTTTGTTCCAAGGAAAAGAGCAAGCTTGACAGCTCTCAATCCCACAGGGACTGATCCATCATTCCTCCTAGTCCTACCTGCTTTAGGTAGTAGAAGAAAGGGGGAAGGGATTTATGTGAACTAAACTCTTGTGCCATAGGAATGGATGTTTTCCTAACCAATATTACCACAGACACCATCGCTCGCAACATCCGCCCGCACAAGGTTTTCCTGAGTTGTTTCTTAATTGCAGGTGTTTCACAGAGTTTCGTAAGCAGCGTGCAGTCAAGACTGTTGCCTGCTCTCCCTGGAGTTCACAAGACATTCTGGTTCTTCTCTGTCACAGAGGGCAAAGCTAGAAGGGTGATTGGTTTCTTGGACTTGTCACCAATATTTACTATTGTTGTTGTTTAGTCGTTTAGTCGTGTCCGACTCTTCGTGACCTCATGGACCAGAGCACGCCAGGCACTCCTGTCTTGCACTGCCTCCCGCAGTTTGGTCAAACTCATGTTGGTAGCTTCAAGAACACTGTCCAACCATCTTGTCCTCTGTCGTCCCCTTCTCCTTGTGCCCTCAATCTTTCCCAACACTTCCCAAATACTTTTCCAGGGAGTCTTCTCTTCTCATGAGGTGGCCAAAGTATTGGAGCCTCAGCTTCACGATCTGTCCTATATTTACTATATATTTACTATAGGCCAGCTCAAACATGCAAAATAAACCTCCCACATGAGAGCTTACTCATGTGGATAATTCAGTGCATGAGTTCACAGCTTCCTGGTGGCAATTTCTACTGTCATGCCAGTACATTTTCCTGCTGTGGGAGTCACTTCTAGGTATATCTACCCCCCATTGTAGCTGATAGACCATTGGCCCAAATGTGTACATTAAGTACAGGAGTAGCATCTCTTCTGACTACTGAAGCAGGTGGCAGGAGGCAGAATTTTGCATGCAAGCACAGTCCTCGGTGCCTGATTAAAATTCAGCTGCCCTGAGAAAGCAGTGCAAGCTACCCAGTACCATCTGTCAGCGAGGGTGGGGGGAGATATATATACTCGCATTCAAAGGCATAAAACCTATACACTGAAAAAGACTGATCTGAATGCAAGTGTTGGCCTAGGCGACAAGGGATCTGAACACTAAACTGCCATCTTCACTTGGCATTTCAAAGGGTCCCACACTACGGGCCTTCTAATGTGATCTTTGCACAAGGGTTTGCGTTGGCTTGCATGTGGGGCGGGGAGCGGTCCTGCAGGCTGATTCTGTGCATTTGACCTCCCCAGGTTGCACCATATCTGTGCCAACTCAGTGCCAATCCTTTAGAAGTCCAAACAGAAGCATCCATGGCTTCAACTGAGACTTGAGGACACAGTTCACACAACAGAAAGATAAAGAAACCCCTGAAATTGGCAAGTGGCACTCCTTTCCCAACAATATTCCTTCCTGAACTTCCAGCTGTGCACTAGGGGACTAAATTGGGAGTGGGATATATGTCAGCCGCCGTCCTGACGTCTCCTGTAGCCAGAACTTGATGTGATTGGAATCATGGGTGATGGCATCAAAATGGGCAATCTCTTATCAAGTTCCCCCCTCTTTCCTCTGACAATGGCTGCATGATGGGCTTAGGGACAGAGGGTAGATTTGGTTCAGTTCACATTTAAAGCCCAATCTACCGAGTTATCTATCAAGTGCATATACAGGTGAAACTCAGAAAATTAGAATATCGTCGGAAAGTGCATTTATTTCAGTAACGCAACTTAACAGGTGAAACCAATATATGAGATAGATGCATGACATGCAAAGCAAGATATGTCAAGCCTTTATTTGTTGTCATTGTAATGATTTGTCGTTAGGTGGGTCATTCTAAATGGAATGTAATTAATGAAATGTAATAGCGATGTTTATTATTATTTTTTGTAACTATTTGTTTTATTACTGTGGAATTTCCAAAAGAAAGCATTTGTAAAAATTAAAAGAAAATAATAATAATAAGTTGCATTACTGAAATAAATGCACTTTTCGACGATATTCTAATTTTCTGAGTTTCACCTGTATATTAGCCAAAATTATAAACAAAAATGTGTTTGTTGGGATAAATTCACACTAAAATGCTGAAGAATTTCCATGGTGGTTTTTCAAAAAAATTAATGCAGAAATGTGGAGAAATGAATTTAAGTTTGGAAAAATGAGAAATGGAGAGAACCGAAATTGACAGATCCTCACGTCCCTAGATGGGCTCAGCTAGATCTGGCTGCAGAAGTTTCCCAGCCATGAAAAGGAGAAGTGTTGATGGCAGTGGTGAGTGAGCATGCCATGTAACTTCTAGAAATGAGAGTTGCATCACTCCTCTCAGCCCTGAGCCCACTGCTAACCTAACCACTGTTCTTTGAAAGCTTGAAGGTCTTTTTTCATCAATGATTTCCTGAACAAGAAGGAGAAGGAGACTTGCTTGCTTGTGCAAGGCATTTGTGGCTGAGGCAAAATTATCCTTTGGGGATTTTCCTTCTGTAATCATTTCCCATGGACAGGACTGGTGTCTGGCTCAACAACAAAGCCATTTCTCCAGAGTATGGTGTTGGGTTTGTTCCTTTTACTGGGAATCTGGGAACTAAAAAGGGTTCAGTCACAGAAACTGCATGGAGGAAACTTTCGTGTTAAAAGATGTGCTTTTTATTTTATTTTATTTTTAAGAAGGAAGGAGACCTTTTTGAACTGCTGCGCCTCACATTGGTAGTAAA
Organism: Zootoca vivipara; assembly: GCF_963506605.1. Taxonomy (NCBI): domain Eukaryota; kingdom Metazoa; phylum Chordata; class Lepidosauria; order Squamata; family Lacertidae; genus Zootoca; species Zootoca vivipara. The sequence continues at coordinate 74,402,794 of NC_083277.1, read as the reverse complement.
ATTGTGTGCCCAGGAGAAATAATTGGCAGGTTTTCCTAAACTGTCTTGACAACCTCTGGCCATGAAATTGAAAAGTCAGTTACTGACTTTCAAAAGGCTTTGTCCTTGCCAATGATTAGACAGAGAAATCTGGAATAGGTGGCTTTAGCCAGGCATAGTATCTGCTGAGATGCAGACTGAATGTCAATAGGAAATCGTTGCAGAAGAGGGAAGGTTGTGTCTGCAACTCTGCCCGTAATGCACCCACACAAACACACTCAGTCACACACAATTATCGAACTCTGGCAATTTCAATCGACACATTCCTCTGGCACTGTAGCTGGGAGGAGGAGGAGGAGGATTGTGCTGACAGGTGGGGCTGTGAAGCTGCAATCTTAACATTTCCTCTTTTGTGCTGCAGGCATTATTTACTTATTTTGTGAAGGTATCAGTCACCTTCTGTACCGCAAAGGTGCTAGCAAGAGCTGCACAGCAATAAAAAGCTGAACAACAACAAAGGCTGTGGACTCTCGAAGAAAAGGTATTCTAAATGAACTAGGTGTGTGAGGAGGGGAAACTGACAGCAGAGATACAGCAATCCTAAAATGGATCTGTTACTACTTGTGAGTTGATCTTCCTGGCTGATGACTGCTTTGAGCAGTTCTGGAGTAATGCCCATGTTTATTCAATATAGATAAGGAGAAATAGCAACAGAGGAAAGGGGATCAGTTGTGCTGTCAGGGTCAGCTTCAGACTCCAACAAACTCTTGGCATGGTATTACCAATGGTGCTCCCATCGCCTGCCCAGCTGACCTGCTCACACAGCCACAACCACTTTTGTACTCATAGCAGCAGAAGCAGCAACGCCACTCATTGCCCTCTCTGCTGATCCTGCGGGTGGGATTTTATCAGTGGATAGGCAGCCATGCTGCTTTTGAATAGGAGCCCCACTTGCCTCCCATCTGTGGTGGCTGCTCAGCATTTTAATTTACCCATAATGCAATGCCTTGTTCTGTAGACGCCATCTATAGATCTGGGCGGCCTAACTTTTCATACCACAAGGTTCAATCACCAGCATCTCCTAGCTGGGCTGAGAAAGACTCTCTCTGCCTGAAATCCTGCAGATCCACTACCAGCCATTGTTGCTGAGCTAGATGGACCAATAGCATAAGGCAGCTTCCTTATGTCCCATGGCTATTCCTCATTGGAGGGCTTTGAAACAACCACTTTTCCAGATTGTTCCTTTGCCTCTTCTCTGTCAGCTATGGGTAACTTTATATGTTACTCTGACACAGGGAAATCTATGTAATTCTTTTGTTTACTTGTTCATTTACATGCAGGTGGCAAAGGCAGAGACAGCCAGAGTTCAGTCACTGGAGAGGGGCTATTCTCAAATACAGCTTAATAGTGATAGATTGTTTGTTAGGGATGAGCCAGAGGTTTCAAGTTTCCCAGAGGGAGGGGAGACATAGGGATGGAAGGAGGAGGAGGTGTGCCCGAGGGGGATGAGGAGGAGAGAGTTATTGAAGTCAGTCTGGAGCAGGCATCCTCAAACTTCGGCCCTCCAGATGTTTTGGACTACAATTCCCATCATCCCTGACCACTGGTCCTGTTAGCTAGGGATCATGGGAGTTGTAGGCCAAAACATCTGGAGGGCCGTAGTTTGGGGGTGCCTGGTCTGGAGGAGCAGGCAGGGAGGGATATAGAGCCATGAAGTTCACAGGAGCAACAAGGGTTAAGTTCCAGTTTAGAATCGGGGGGGGGGTGGTTAAGTAGAGAAGAGGAGAGGTGAAAGAGGGGTACACCATTTTCTGGCTTGCTGGCAGGGCAAACGCAGACCTCAGCAGAGATCTGAACTGAGTGACTCTGATGAATGATCATTATGTGCTAATGACCGCTTGTAAATACTGTAAATAAAGACTATAAAAACATCAGGAGACTCTCGTGGTGATTGTGTGAAGAGAGGAAGCCCAACAGCCCTGACAATTTTAATTAGTAATATGACCACACTTCAGTTCCAAAATTAAAGTGGTTAAGCAGGTGTGTGTGTGTGTGTGTGTGTGTGGTGTGGTGGAACTGATGGGTTGAACGGCTAGATATTTTTCACTGTTCCTGATGTGGAGTGGCAATTCTAATTCATGATTGCAAGAACCCTCCAGGTTAATTAAACCCAAGCACAAAGACACCCTCGATTACCAAAATACTACTACAAGCATGCATTGAAAGAGGCAAGGAATTTCATTTTTTATCCACATGGCTTTGATGAATAAAAGACTGCTCAAAATGTGCTCACTACTTTTTGAGAAATTATGGAAAATTTGCTTCCAAGTGTTGACTCTAAACCCTATTTGTAAGGGGAAACAGTGCTGGATGGGGTTAATCTTTGAAGCAATTAATCTAGAATAAGTGTGTTTTTCCTCTGAAAGGCTTTTATTTTATTTTATTATTCATTATTTACTCTATTTGCAGTTTTTGCTGCCCAATTACAAAGATTCTCTGTGCGGTTTAGGGTAAAATTTAAAACCATACAAAGAAAACACAAACATGAAATATAAGACAAAGTAAAACCAGCCCCAGCAAACATAGTTTCTAAACATCTAAAAACATCTAAAAATTCCAATGGCAACAGAGCCTGTTATCCTCATGTTGCTGGTTTGAGGAGTTGTGGCTGAGAGAGAGGCTGTAATGCAACCCAGGATTCATATTGTAAATTTTGGGTTAAGCTGAAGCAATGAAAATGGTTTACATAATCTGGTGCTGCTATATCGTTATCATTTTCTTGATATGGGGTGTGGGGGAGTGTGCTGTGTCCGTGTGAAAAGTGAAGGGCCTTGTAGTTGCGCATCAGCAGTCAGCATCTGGTTAGCTGACTGAGCATGCCCACAAGTCACCTGATCCCCATCTACCCCCACTGTGTGCAAAGATATATTTCATTTCTATTTAAATTATAGCAGTGATTTCTAAACGCACATCTCTCTATAAATTAACACAGGCAAATTTTATGCAAATGTTCCCTCTTTCCAGTGGCACTTTTCCTCTTTTTTTGTGATGTGTGTGAGACCGCTCTATGATCAGCTTCGCTAGGAAGATCAAATTCTTGTAATGCTTCCATGTCTTCTTCCATTTTGTAAATCAGCACTAGTTGAAATCATTCTACTGAAAACATACCAGGCCTTTGCTGCTGTGTTACGTCTGTTTCACCACTGCAGGTTTAAGAGCAAACAGCCAAGCCATGTTCTAAATAGATCTTGCAAGCTTTCCTTTAAGTTGCTTGCAAATCTAAGATTTTGAAAGACCACCACCGCATGCCTTTGAATGATTTATAAGATGGTTACTTTTCAATACTGCAGACTGCAACCGTGAAGGCCAGCTTTGAAAGGAAAAAACTCAAGACACCCCCAAAGCAGAGAAATAGCCCCAGGATGCTTCTAGGCTCTTGCTGTTCTGCGGGTGGGATTCAATCACAAATTCAGGTTGTACAATTAAAGTGGATTTAGCACTCTTGTGCAAAAACAGCACCCACCCCCCGCCTCCACTCCAGCCATTGGACTTTTTGCGGTTGTGAAAAAGGCAGGAATATGCACTGTAAAGTGTGGAATAACAAGTGATTTCCACACCATCCAACCTCACCACAAACAAATAAGAACAAACGCTCATCAATAAATAGTCAGCGTCATAGGACCTCTCACATTTACAGCACATGATTTCCCTCAAAGATTCCTGGGCACTGTAGTTTCCCCTTCACAGAACTACAATTCCCAGCACCCTTAGCAGGGCTGTCTTAAGCATATATGGCACCAGGGTGCAAAGATCCTCCCATGGTTGCCCAGTCCCAGGTGCGCAGGAGGGCAGAGCCGGCTGCCTGCCTCAGCGTCTCGCTGGCTCGGTTGTCCCCAAACTCGCGGCACAGACAGGCGGGCTCTTCCCCGGACTCAACTCTCGGGCCCCGGACTCTCGGCCTGACACCCCTGAGAGCCCCGCGCCCAGGTGCCCCACACCCCTAGCACCTATGGATAAGATGGCCCTGACCCTAAGCAAACAACTGGAGGCAATTGCATCCCATCAAACACCCACCCACCGTTTGGGAGCTACATTTAGCATTATATTGGCAGATTCTATAAGGCACCCTGCTCCTGGAATTTTAATACGATTGGGAACGTCGGCAGATGAGGCTTCTCTCCTTGCTGCCCTGTGATGATATGAAAAGCCAAACCTCCAGCCAGTCTCCCTACTACACATAAAAGGCAGAGAAACCTGGACCGTGGGCAGTTTGGCAACCCTACAGGGGAAACACCAATGAGATAAGAAGGCATTTTTTCCAGCAAGGGATACCTCTGAAAGAAACTCTTTGCAGCTTCTTTGCTCTATTGGTGGGGAGGGCATGAAGGGAAAGAGCTTAAGAAAAGAAGGAAGAGAGAGAGAGACCGTTGATGGAATGTTTGTATTCCTTGGTTGTATTACATCCGTATAGAGCCTCATAGGGGCTAGGGAAGGAGGGGTGCAAATGAGGTCATCCCAGAGAGCTCTTTGTTGTTGACAAATGAGCAGTGTTTGCAAGCCAAGCATTGCCTTGTGCTGCGGCATGGGAACTTGAAACTGCAATTTTTACTCCTAACAAAGGTGAATAGAATCATAGTGTGGATGAGACCGAGCCAGGGTATGAATCATACTGCATCAGTTGGCATCTGTTTGCCAGTTGTGGGCTGCAACAGTTACCTTGAGGCTACTACCCATCCGTTCCCACTTTTGCCGCACGACAAATCATTGTTTGGCACATTTAGGTGAGTTCACACGTCTCCGGTGCAACAAGGGCATGCACTCCAACTGCACCTTATTTTCTGCAGCCATACTTATTTAAAAGATTCGGCACTTACTTTCTCCAACCGGTTTTTGGAGTTTGCTTTACCTGTGGTTAGGAGAGATGCTGTTCTGAGGGTTAAAGTTCTAAGATAGGTTCAGTGTATGGAAGCTAAGCATGTATGTCACTCTCCCTTCAGATTTATACCCAGAAATGCACTTCTGCAATCATGAGGCAAGGTGAGGCATTGGCCTCAGGCGGCAGGATTCACAGGGGCAGCAGATCCAGCCTCCAAGGAATGCATCACCCATGGCTTCTGCAGCTGCTGTAATAGCAATGGCCGTGGCATGCTTCTTGGAAGCTGGATCTGCCTCCTCTTCGGCAGCCTCTCACCAATGCCGCTGCTACAGTAGCCTCTCAGTGAATAGGAAGCATCACTCTTCTCCTCCCACCCCTAGGGAGGAAATGGGGGCTGTCTCCTGGGGTTTCCTGGGCACTGCAAATGCCTGACATGATTCAGAGCAGGCCCCTTCCTCCCCCCCACAAAAAAGGCCTTTGAATCCTACTTCAACCACTGGGTAAGGTTGATTTGATTCATCCCTTTGTTCCCAATGTAGATCTTCATTCCCCCCCCTTCTTCCTGATGTAGAACTTCACTCTCCCCTTCTTCCCTTGTGTTTCGCCTCCAGTGCCAAAATGTCTCAGGCCAGCCTGGTCTGCAAGTTATGGTTGCATCTATCAGACATTTTGAAGTTGAAAGTCTGCGCCCAGGCAATCGGATTCCATGCCAAGGAAACCGGAATGCTGCAGCCCAAATAAATTATGCAAAGTATGCTGCTACTGCTGTTGCCTTTTGTTCATACCTTGTACTGTACAGTATTCCTTATTGTTTTGTGTATTTTTCTGGTTTTTGCAAGCCCTACGTAAATGCAAGGTGCACATTTTTATAGCCACAAGGCTATAAAGCCTGCTTTGTTGTTTTGAAGAGAAGGCTGAGACTCTCAGGAAGTATAGTCTTGTGCTCAGTAACACATGCACACACCATCCTGACTGTAGCTTCCAGGGCCCTTGAACAAGAGAACTTGTGATCTAACATGAGTGCACTTTATGCTTTTATAAGGAGGAAGTATGTTGATTAGCTGCTTTAAAACCAGAGATTGCAGCCACTACCATACAAAACTGCCAACTGGCCAGAAAAGCAGCTCCCTGGCCTGCTCATGTACCTTTAAGAGCGGCTTGATATGCAGGAATCAGCAGGTGAAGCTTCGCAGCGTGGGATAAAATCACCCCGAACATGTTCTGATCAAGCAGCAATTAATGGTACAGGAGCAGAAAGTTGTTAAACATTTGCCAGCCTGAGAACAGAGGTGCTCAGTTAACTGCTAGGGCAGAAAACAATGGGATGTCCAGGTGAAAAAGAGTCCAGGGCTCCTGTGCCTTTAATAGCCAAGTTGAAGATGGAATTTCAGCCAGTGTAGTTTGCATGAGAAGCTACTTTTAAAGAAATTGTGGCTTGTACTCAAGATGTAGCAGCTCTTTTTGAGTTGCCCACCCTAGACAATTTTTTTACCAGTACATCACCCAACATTGTTCTCCATGGTGTGTGAATGCTATTTAATCTTCAAGCCATATATCTCTCTGGTTAAAGTAACATGTGTTTCAATTTCCGAGAGGCTGGGGTCAAAACCATACTTAGCTTTCCTTGGCAACTGGAGGAAGCAGCGGAGTTTTCAAGAACCTGGAGATTTACAGAGTGAGCAGCTTGGTCAAAGAGGTGGCAAATCACTGCAACAGTTGAGAAGCTGAAGGAATGTTTGCCCAGTCCATAATTCTCTCCCAAAGAATGTAGAGCTTCAGTTGACCCTGCCTGCCTCTATTAAGATTCATAGCTGGAGGAAACAGTGTTATGTTTCTCCCTTGGTACATTTGTCACTCACATTGTGGGATATGCTCTCTGCATGTCTTTTGCAGTATATACAATGCTGAACCCTTCCAAAGCATTTCAGAATCTTCTCAGCTTATGCATGTGTTTAGCTTTCTTGATCTGAGTAGTTCCATATGTTTCCCTATTGGCTACCCCATGAATGAATGAATGCAGGAATGTGACCTAATTTGCTTCAGTGTTTGTAGGGATGAGGCCTGTTGGGTTTTGTTTCTTTAAAGACAGTCAAAAATGACCCTGATTTTTCCCTTTTCGGTAAGGTATGAGGCAAGGAAAAATTCTTATAATATGCTAAGGCACGGACGGGGAACCCGTAGCCCTTCAGGTGTCATGGAATCATAGAATTGTAGAGTTAGAAGGGAACTGAGGGTCATCTGGTCCAAGCGCATGCAGTACAGGAATTTCCGCTGAAACATCCATGACAGATAGCACCAATACCAAAATAGGCTCCCCTGCTGATCTTAACACCTGAGCAGGTTACAGGTAGGTAGCCGTGTTGGTCTGAGTTGAAACAAAATAAAAAAATTCCTTCAGTAGCACCTTAAAGACCAACTAAGTTTTTATTTTGGTATGAGCTTTCGTGTGCATGCACACTGCAGGTGTTAGAGATTTGGGACCAATGTCATTTAGGGCTTTATTTGTCCGTGTTAACACGTTTCAGTGAGCTCGGTAGTGAATTGGCAACTAGTGTAGATCTTTCAAGACTGGTATAAGATGTGTTTGCCCAGAAATGCCCACCAGCAGTTTTGCTGCTGCAATCTTCAGCACTAGTTGCATTTCCCAAACCTTCTCACTCCAGGTAGAGTCCATTGCAATGGTTCAATCTGGAAGTTACCAACATGTGAATCACTGTGGCCAAGCTATCCCTGTCCAGGAAAGGCTGGTGGGACAATCAAAGCTGAAATTAAGCACTCCCAGTCAGCCTTGCTCATCTTAATATCTGGACAGGTTAACGCCTCTATGCCTCGAAGGCATACATGGCTCAAGGAGCATCCCTAAACTAAGCACCTGTTCCTTCCAGGGCAGTATAGCCCTGCGCAGAACTGGCCTCCCTGCCTTCTAAACTCAACAACCCATCAAATGTCTAGTTCCACTCTGACACACCAATTTTAGCCAAAAGAAGCTACTTTCTCCGCTTATCTTCCTGCCAGGAACAGCTTCACCCAGACAATTTATGTGCTGCAGGTAGCTGTGTTCTTTACATAGTAAAAGCAAGGATCTCTGTTTTTCTTATTACTGTAAGCAACTTCATTCATTCACAAGGCCTTTAAATACAGGTATGTAAGAATTACTAAGACCTGGGACTGTCCCTGGGGATCGGTTTTGGTCTTGTTAGTCAATCAGCAAAGTCTCAGGCCTTTCAGTGGTTGAGAGCCATGTACATTTTGTCATGCTCTGAAACGGCACAAACGTTTTGTTGTTGCTGTTGTCGTCATGGCCTTGTGGGCTCGCTTGGCAGGTCTCAGGGAACTGGTGTTCTTTGTGATCCTCCTCCGGCCTTTTGGCCGTGACACAATGCCCGTTGCTATGGAATGACGCTATCCAACAGGCAAGTAACCCAATCCTGCTGAATTTTAATTCAATGAATTCTAGTGATATCAGAGCTGGGAAGTTGATACACTTGAATACATGCTAACGGGGACTGAGAAGCTAATTAATTAATGACCGGAAGGGAGGAGGGAGAGGTAACAGCCCCTAGAAACCTCTAGTTCTTCAGCACAACCTGTAGAGGCACAAGTAAGTCTTTCTTCAGGACAGACAGTACAGTCATACCTCTAGTTACGTATGCTTCAGGTTGCGTATGACACAGGATACGTACGCAGCGAACCCGGAGTAACGGAACAGGTTACTTCCGGGTTTGGCGATTCGCGCATGCGCAGACGCGCTGAATGACATAACGCGCGTGCACAGAAGCGCCGAATCGCGCGGGGAGCATGTGCAGATTCGGCGCTTTAGGGTAAGTACTGCTCTGGATGTGTACGGGGCTCCGGAACGGATCCCATTCGTATCCAGAGGTACCACTGTAATAGACAAGGTACTTCCCTCACCAAACTATTATTTGCCCTTCAAGGGGAAACAATGTATGTTTTCCCCTGCAGGCCAAATAGCAAGCTTTGGGGAATGGGAAGGGGGAAGATTTATTTTTTTTAAAGCTCTCCCCATGTTGTGGGCCCTAAACAAATAGCCTCTCTCCTATGATTGCTTACATATGTGTGTGCTGCCACTGGAAATGGTGCTGATTCTGGCAAACAACTGTCTTCTCACATTTCTAGCTGGGAAACCTCTGCATGAGGCTTTGGAGAGCCAATCAGAATAGAGGACACTAGGCTGGATGGACCAGTGGTCTGATTAAGTGTAAGGCAGCTTCGCATGTTTGCATGTCCCCTTCCGACATGTCATCTCTGCCAGCCGTTCGCAGGTTGCCCTTTGCTCCTCTGGCTAGCATGACTGAATCTTGGCTTCTACTAGCAGAATGGCAACTTGCACATCACCAAAAAAAGGGAGATGTTTCATAGCACCCAAAAGCGCACAGATCTTCATAAAATTTGCATATACTAATTTATTTGTAGAGATGCACACTTAGAATTAATTACTATAATATAAATAGAAATGCAATACATCTCAGCACAGCGGGGGGGGGGGAGAGACATGTGACTTGGGTGCCTGATCAGCGTGCTGTTAAGGTGCAGATTGTTACTTTAAGACCCTCACTCTCTCTTCTTAGCGTTCTTTATCTTTAAATAGGATTTGGACCACATAGCCCTTCAAAAAGAGAGTGCCTTCTAACCTCTGGAAAGGACAATACATTGGTACCTCAGGTTACAAACGCTTCAGATTACAGACTCCACTAACCCAGAAACATAGCTGTCAAGGTTACAGGTAGGTTATAGCTGTCAAGTTTTTCCTTTTCTCACGAGGAAGCCTATTCAGCATAAGGGAATTTCCCTTTTAAAAAAGGGAGAACTTGACAGGTATGCCCAGAAATAGTACCTTGGGTTAAGAACTTTGCTTCAGGATGAGAATAGAAATCGTGCTCCAGCAGCGCGGCAGCAGCAAGAGGCCCCATTAGATAAAGTGGTGTCTCAGGTTAAGAATAGTTTCAGATTAAGAACAGACCTCCAGACATAGCTGTCAACTTTCAGATTTGAAAATAAGGGATCAGCAGCCTCACGGCAGGCATAGGCAACCTTGGCTCTCCAGATGTTTTGGAACTACAACTCCCATGATCCCTGACCACTGGCCCTGTTAGCTAGGGGTCAGGGGGGTAGTAGTTCCAAAACATCTGGAGAGCCAAGGTTGCCTATGCCTGGTCTATAGTATATCTAACAATCCAGGATAGCAGCAGGAAACGGTGCTGGAATAAGGGAATTTCCAGCAAAAAAAGGGGAGGGTTGACAGCTATGCCTCCGGAACGAATTAAGTTCTTAACCAGAGGTACCATTGTATATGGCTCACTCTCCCTCTAAGCCACCCGAGGAATTTACCATTCAACGCAACTCTCTCATTGCCAGCCGACCTTTGGAACATGACACAGTCATGGTACTGGCAACACCTTGATGTGATTTTGTGTGTGTGTGCAATTAATTCTCTGTCAGAGCCGCATAGGCCCATAATTAAACAGTTGCTGATACTGTCATTTAGAAAGAGACAGTATCAAGATTGTCAGCGGCTAATTGCTCAAAAAGAAAGAGTGCTCAGGCCTAGCAAAAAAGCCACCTTTCATGCTTTTGACATGCAGACGGCAGAACCTGGGACACTTTGGAGATGAAAAGGAAGCATTCAAATTCCTCCCAAGGTGAAATGTCTCTTGGGCAGTCCAATTGACATCAGCAAACCCCAGTGGAGAGATTAAAAGTGTCTCCCGCTCTGGTGCTATACGGCTGTGTTAAGGCTCCTCAATCCCAGACCACGGTGGTGGTGATGCGCTTGGTTGTATGACACCACTGTCATATGGCTACATACCGTAAATATTGTGATACTGGTGTCCCACAACCAAGAGCATGCAGAGTCTTAAGGCATGTTTTACCTCAGCAAGTGCCCCCCCCTCCCCAAGCAGAGTTTAATGAACGCTGCTAGAAATGTAAAGTTCACTGCAGATACCCAGTGCTGGAACATTCTGCTGCAGTGTCCTTGAGTGCCCTCCTCCTAACCCGAGCCCTTCTTTCTAATGCTTTCTGCTTTTTTGGCTTAATCCATTTTATGCAATACTCCTTCCCTGTGTGTCTCTCTGCCTTGTCAACTCTCTCTGCTCAAGCTTATAATGTCTCCCTCTCTCCCTTAGCCCTGCCACATTGTCTCTACTTCTGCTTTGCCTCTAGACGAAGCTTTCTTGTATTTACCATAACATCACTGGGTGTCACCCCCCCCCTCCATTAAGCACTTAAAAGCACAAGTATACACAGATCTCATCCAGAAGTGATTACCATTGAGTTCAATGTGACTAACTCCCAGGGAAGCATGCATAGCCTTGCAGTCCTGATAGACATGAATTTAGCAAACTGAGGGCAGTCCAGCCATTTGCGAACATGATATGAGTGGGGCAAAATGAACTGGGCATTAAAAGGACTGGCTGCATCATCATAATCATAACTGCCTGGTAATATTGGTTTGGTTGAATTATCTCACACAGCAATTCTAAACCTCCACACACACACACACACCCCGCCCAGTGGGAATGAAAAATGAAATTGCAACACTGCACTTTATATTTTCTCAAAGCAACGTAGGGCCAAACTAGACACAATGCAATTGGGTCCTGTGCAGCTGTTTCCCCCCCCCTAACCTTAGGGGAGAAGAGACCACAATGAGACCCTGGCAAGCAGGGCCGGATTTAGATGAAGAGAGGCCCTAGGCTACTCCACTTGTGAGGCCCTTCCCCACCCCCACCCCCCACCCTCATGACTAGAAGAAAATGGAAGAGTGTTATTAAAAAAAACTGAGTGAAGCCAAGGATGGTGATGGGTATTTAAAATTCTGCAATTCACAATTTCTCCTCTAAAGGATATAAGATCTTGTTGTTAAATACTATGGTGATTTTTTTTTAAATGCAAAAAATAACACTGAAAAACTTTTGCAATAACTGAACTTTGTAAACCTTTTCTGAAATAAGCATTATTTTTTTAGGAAAATGAAATTGTAATGCTATTCTTAAAAAAACAAACACCTTGAGTTTACAAATTATATTGCTTGGGAAGTGTAAATAATATGATCATGATTACTTGACAGTGTAGCACTTTTAGAATCTACTTTATGTTGTCATTAATAAGTCAGTTTTAAAATACATATTAAGACGTAAACTACAACCATCAAATACAGTAAGGCTAAAATGTTTTTTTCCCTAGCCTTCCTCATAGAAAAATCATCCAAAAGTTCATCAAAATTTGTTTGTCTAAGTTTGTCACAAGGCACGGAACGCTGGCAGTTTTACTAGTTGAGGTTTATTTTGCAATAACAGGATTTCAGCAGCCCAAGCTTCCACAACTCATTCCTCATTGTCAGAGTCAGTTGACTTGACTGGTTTCCAGCCCCACCCCCAGGCCAGATATATGCCACGTCCTCCCCCGGCTTCTGCTGGTCGTTGTTCTAATCGCTTGCTCCACCTCCTACTTTTTGGAGACCCAGGATGCAGGCCTGGCCAGGATGGTCTTCCTGTTATATACCTGCTGGGATTGACAAGGCATCTGACCCTCACCTGAATCTCATAGCTCTCCTGACAGGTGATTTGGTCTACAGTCAACAGTGTGGAAATAAAGTAGGAGATTGCCCACCAGATACGAGGCACCCTACTATTCAAATTAGGCCCCAGTGTTTTTCTTACAATCCCCTTCTCAATGAATTAATCATTTTTAATCTAGCATGTAAATTCTCAAAACTTTCTTATTTGTTAATTTGAGCAAGTAAACTACTGCTCTCACTTCATTACAAACAGTATTTCTACCTGCAACACACTTGAGCAAACCTGCTCCTCTTCCTTTCGTAGATATTTTGTTGCCATTTGCAACAAACTCTTTTTTGGGGGGGAGGGGGGATTAGCATCACGTGTCATGTGCATGGAAGTTGCTACAAGGGTTATTGTTAATAGCACCAGTTTTCCTATACTGTAACTTGATATTGCTGGAGAGTTCTGATGAACTGCAAAAGCATTTTTAGTTTGCTTTCTGTTGCCATCCTGGAACTTTTCTTTATTAGTGCCACTTTGCAGACTTTGGCAGTGAACTGGGGCCCTACAAAAAAAAATCAAGTTGGGCCCCACTGCTGCAAATTGGGCCCCAATGGCTAGCCCTGAGTCTCATAGCTGCTGGGCCCGAGTTGCCCTCCCTTGCATTAATAATAATAATAATAATAATAATAATAATAATAATAATAATATGTTATTTATACCCCGCCCATCTGGCTGGGTTTCCCCAGCCACTCTGGGCGGCTTCCAACAGAAAAATAAAACACAGTGATCTATTAAACATTAAAAGCCTCCCTAAACAGGGCTGCCTTCAGATGTCTTCTAAAAGTCTGGTAGTTGTTTTTCTCTTTGACATCTGATGGGAGGGTGTTCCACAGGGCAGGCACCACCACCGAGAAGGCCCTCTGCCTAGTTCCCTGCAACTTGGCTTCTCGCAATGAGGGAACCACCAGAAGGCCCTTGGTGTTGGACCTCAGTGTCTGGGCAGAACGATGGAGGTGGAGATGCTCCTTCAGGTATACTGGACCGAAGTCTTGGGTTTGCAATTTTGGGAGGAGAGACTGCCCGCTGCGGAGCGGGCGGTCTGGCGAGGCCCCCAAGATTTAGAGGCCCTAGGCTTCAGCCTACTTAGCCTGTACATAAATCCGGCACTGCTAGCAAGCAGGAGGGGGGCTGTAACCCTTTATCCCTACTGCTCTTTGGATTGTAATCAATGCTCCTTCCCCCACGTGACTGCTAGTTGCAGGAGGTGAAAGCCTTGGGTCCCCCCCCCCACACACACACCAAACAACCTGGAGACACTAGGGATTGAACCTAGGACTTTCTGCATGCAAAATTATGTCTTCTCTTTACCACTCAGTTATAGCCTTTCCCTGAGATCCAGTCACATATTCTGCACCCTACCTATGGTTTGGCACATACCGTAGTATGTTGCTGATAACCATTTAAGAGCATTCAGGCCAGCCCAAATTGTTTGTGGGCTACGGTGGTTTGTCAAGTTGCCTTTAGCGAATGCTTTCCACATTCTACTTGCCTGTTAGGGAACACCTACCAGTATCTATGCGTCTTCCACGGAACCCCAGGCATAGCTGAAAACTCTGGGGCATGTTGAAGCCAGGGCACACACTCAGTCCATTGGAGTAAGGCCACACCAATGCCCTGTGTGAACCAGGACTGAGCTCCAGAGCACCAATTGCAAGGGAAGATTGAGAGCAACATATTGTTTGAAGAGGCTTGCCCACAATTAATATATATTACCAAGGAACTTTGATAAGGTTCTAAAGAACCCCAGGATTTTACTGAGCATCACTTGCAAATTACTGTCCTGTAAGGAAGGAAGCAGACCTCTTGACTGGCTCTGAGGGGTTCTTTGCTGTACAAAGAAGTCATCTTGTTTGAAACAGATGATATATTTAGCAAGGAGCCTAGGAAGCTGTCTTATACTGACTAGATAAGGTTATTTGTCCATCTAGCCTCCTATTGTTAACTCTTATTGGCAGCAGCGTCTCTGTAGGCTCCCAAGCAGAGAGGACTTCCTCATCACTTGCTATGACGTGATCTTTCTAACTTGAGATGCCAGAGTCAGAGTGGTCAGTTACATATTGCCAAAAAAGAAGACAAAAGAGCACCTGAATTTGTGGAAGATGCATATTGTAATTTAGATGTTAATTTAGAAATAACTGCTATAATTTAAACAGAAGTATAACATCTCACAATGAAGATGCCAGGTGACTTGTGTGTGGATGGGCATCTTCAATGCTCTTGCTATCCCTTTTTATGGTTCCTTATCCTTAAACTAGACTTGGACTAAATAGCCCTCAGATACAGGACACCATCAAATCAAATAGGACACACAGCTACCCTATGACCTGAATCTGAGACCCCCTGTGCTCTACCACTGAGCTTTTTCTCCAGTCAGTCTAAAGCTAATCTCCTGACCATTCCCCCAGCTACACGAAATTATTTCAGCTAAATTAAGCTGTAGTCCTAAACACACCTACTGAACTCAGAGGGACACAGAAGAACTCCAATGAGGACCAAACAAAGCCAAATGCAATGTTTTACTCTGCATTACTCAGAAAAGATTAGATCTTGGACAGGGTGCTTTGTATTTTTTTAAAAAATAATAATCTTGGAAAGCTGGAAAGATGATAAAGCGAGAAAGATTGAATAAACCCAGCATTCTCCAGAAGAAAGGACCTGGGGACATTAGATTAGATTCCAAATGTATAAAATATTGTAATAAAAGAGGCCAAGATCAATGTTTCACTATAACCACTCAAATGGGGACAGAAATGCAATAAGATTAGTCTCAGAGTGGAAGATTTTTATTTTTATTTTTTTAAGTTGTCTGAATATGCACTGTGTGCTCCAGCTGAGCTTGAATACTTTCCAGAAGAGCCATAAAACTTTCCTCTTTGGGCTGGCACTGGACAGCCAAGGTTAAGGAGGCATGGGTGAATTTTAATGGGACATTTTGTTTCTGTTCTGCCCGTGTTGTTTTATTATGGACTGTACTTATTACACACCCCAAGCCCCAGGGAAGGAGTGAGATAGAAACAGAATTAAAGAAATGATTTTTGGCCTGGGTCATTGTAATCCTGTGCGTAGCACTCCCTTTTATACAAGTGCCTGGCTATCTAAACTTCGGAATTATGAAACCCTTTTTGATTTAGAGAGTGGCTGGGCAGTGGAACAAGAAGTTAGTATAAGAGGTTGGGAGACCTACGTCAGTGGAAGGTTTTCAAAACAAACGAGTCAAACATGATGTCATGAATGTTTCCAATCCAATTAATCCTCTTCGGTGTAGCATGAGCTGGGCCTTGAGTCACATCGCAGCCTCGCCATTCAATGGCTTTTGAATCCCCGCCACTTAAAGCCACTCTGGCCATATTAAAATAACATCTGCAAAAGGCAACTGCCAAGAGGGCTTGCCTAGCTTCTGGTGCTGCCAAATGGTCACCACATTACAGTGCCATAGGAAGCTCATCCATTTCGCTTCAGCTTGGACCGATGCCTTCCTTGCCTTGGTAAGTGAGATGCAAGCGCTTTCGTTTACATGTCTGCAGCAGATAGAGTGCAAAACTTCAGGTATGCTAAGTAGTCAGTCCATATGCATCTAGTTGGGGTGTGTGTGTGTCTTAAAGAGAGAGAAAAGGATGGAGGGACCGCTTCCGCTTTTTTTTTTTTTTAATGCCAGGCGATGCAATTTCTTTCTAACTGATCCCTTGGCAACCTGGATTCCATTTGAATGGAGTTTATATCTCATTGCTTTATAAAATGGGATGTCATTGGAGAGCTCCTTTGTTTCATCAAGAGCTAATGGAACAGACAACACACCCGCCACACACCCCTCTCTCTGTACCTTTCCTCTACCCCGCTTGCATACCGTCTTGCAATGTGTTATTGGCATGGCGCATCACAGATAAGGGATATTAAAGCAAGCCAAATCCTAGACAATATATTTACCTGAACTCAAGATCGTTAGCTACACGGAAAGGCTACAGAAATGGAGCCAGATGCCTGGCTGAACGGATTGCTGTTGCTGCTGCTGTTGTGGCCCCACTGTGTTCTGTGGGTTTAAATGATGCGGCGACAATATTCCTGACCTTTATAGCTGGTGGAGATTTGAAGCATGCCTCAAGCCAAGTGAAGCTGGGGTCTGCAAATCAGCTTATCAAAATGCCTCCTCTAAAGACCACCATTCTTGCAACAAAGGGCAGTCTGGGTGCCACTGAACTGGTCTGTTAAACTGGGTCTTCAGGATCAAGGTTGCAGGGTCAGGATGATGAAGTCAGGAAAGCAGGCCTAAAACAGCCAAGGAAGGAGTATGTAACAAGGCCCCAGCTTATATTGAACCTCAGCCTGGGATTGGACATACATTGCATGTTCGAATCCTTGGGTTTTCGGTTTTAGTCACTTTTATATCTTTTGTGTGCTTTTATACCGCTATTTCATTGGCTTCATTGTTGTTGTTTTTAGACTGTACACTAATCTGAGATTTTTGAAATATTAAGCCGTTTATATATGCTTTCCAATAAATAAATAAATACAGTAAATAAAATAAAATAAATAATCTACGCACCTACTCCACAACGGAATGGCACTCATCAATTCACATCAGATTCCCCAAGCCAGAGGCAGTCTCCCTCCCCACCCCATATAGTCATGTTTTCATTGCCACCAATAGGGCAATGGGCACCAATGGCATCAATAGGCAATAGGGCAATGGGCAACAATTTCCCAAAATGCTTAGATGAACCTTGATTTCCATGAACATGGCACAACACAGGAGTGCTGCACCCTTTTCAGCTGAGGGCTACATTTCCTCATGGGCAACCTCAGAGCTCTAAGGTTCATGGCTAGGCGTATGCCCCCCTGGGTATATACTTTTTCAAGAGTGGGCCAGGCACAGTTGTTCACACGGTTGTCTTTCTCAGCCATGCGAGTGGGCAAGCAAGCAGACATTCCTGCCAATAGGCTGGGTCTGTCTCCACTGGTGCAACCAGCATCACATGAGTCAGGGGTGGGCTTGGCCCAAACTGGGCCCTTCCCCAGGGGCAGAAAGCACTTCACCATCCAGAGGTGGAGCCACAGCTGGGGCAGGTGGCTCCTCCTTCTTGGTGTCAGGAATGTCAACTGGAATTGAGGCAGGGTTTTCTTCTGACAATCTACTCAGCCATTCCTAAGCATTTTGCTCAGAGTTTCCTAAACCACTGGACCCCTCCCCTCCCCTCCCCTGGGTCTGCCTCTAGGTTCTCGTCCCACTCTTCCTTCTCCAGCCAGCCCTGCCTCTTGACAGTATGTGTGGGGTGTGTGTGTACATAACCACACTTGGCTCCTGGGCCACAGGTCCACCGCTCCTGGCCTTACCAAAAGGCTTGGGTCCCCCCCCCAAAAAATGTGTTGAGTAGAAAGAATTCTTGTAATTCTAAGTTTCTTGCTCTGTCTTTTAGACGCCAGCTCTTAATTTAGGACAATGCATTGGTGAGGTGACATTTTGCTTTTTATTCCTTTTCTAATGTCATTGAACGTGTATCTTGTTTTCCTCCCATCTTCTTTGTTGTTATTGAAGAAGATTTCTAGGTTTTGCTTCGCGGATCTCGAAACTCTGGCCCAGGTCCACAAGCATCAAATGATATAAATAATAGTTTTAAAGAAAGTAGATGGCGAGACTGGAATAAAAAAAAGGAAGGAATGCATAGACCCAAACAAACTTACCTACAGCCAGGTGGCTGTATAATGGCCTGCATATAGACATCTTTCACAAGATGCCATTTTGACTTTCTTAATCCAGTTGTTACCGCCCTGGTTGCTCAACAAGGAGAGCTAAACAAGTTTGTGAAAATTCAGCCAAATATTAAATCACCCTTCCCTCCCAGGCATCCTCCTGTCTCCTGAAACTATAGACAGTAATCCCCTCTGGAGTTAGGAGTGCTGTTTCTTCTCTATCCACAGTAGCTGGTGTTGACAGCAGTAATATACACACAGCAGAAAGGAGCGTACAGTTTGATTTTCTAGGAAATTGGGTTATTATGGCTGGCAAACTTGAGCACAGAGGCAATCTGACAAACAGACACATCTGACAGGCCAATCATACAGCTAGATATCTATCTACTTCATATGATGCATTTGCTTTGGAAAAACCACTACACAGAATCAGTTTCCGTGGAGCTCTGGTACATCTCCATTGAGCTTTGCAGACATGCCTGTGAGATGAAATCCAAGCGCAGAGGTGTCAACAGGGAATTAAATTCACACACACACAGAGAGAAATATAAATACCTAAGCTTCAGTGGCAAATTTGTGGGTGTTGGCATATGAATCTCAATTATTAATAGAATTAAGAATGAGTAAATGATTCTCTGAAGCTTTCAGCTGGCCGTGAGCCTGCATATGTGTGTGCTTTAATGTTATCTAATAGCTATTGTTTGTTTCCTAATTTTCCTTTTAGTTCTCGCTCATTGCTAAAAATAGATACTCCCCATCCCTGGGGGCGGGGGAAACCTAAAACACGGCCTCTGATGTATTCATCAAAGCTGTGTCTCCACCCACTTGGTTATTTCTCCCCTCCCCCTTTTGCTTCCACAAGCTGGAGTCATTGCTGCAGTCAGGGAATTATGTTTCAAAGCCAGAGAACGCCACTGAACTTTGCAAAAAAACTGCTGAAGCAAGCAGGAAAAAGTACTGAATCTGAATGCACAGCGCAGGAGCTAGGGGGCCTCGTGATCAGGTGCATTCAGGGCAGGAACAGGACAGTGACAGAGAGATGATAAAGCTGAAATAGGCAGCAGCTGATGCTCAGTTCCCAGGAAAATGGATCAACGTAAATGCTGTGAATGAGGGGTAGCCACCCAGAGTAGGCACCCATAGATTAGCCAGTCAAACTGTCTTGCTGCTTACAGAAGAGAAGATCCGATTGACAGAGGCTATGGAATCCAATATTTCAAGGTTATTTATTTTCCGTATTGGGAAATATTTCTAGCAGCATAAAATGCAGCATCTCCCTAATCATTGGAATTCTTTGACAAATTTGCATGCTCAGGTTCTCATTTTCCCCTTCTTAAATTCGGTTCTCCTGCAGCAATTTGCAGATTTTTCTTTTTAAAAACCTCACGAAAACCCTTCAATATTCTAGTGTGAATTTCTCCTCATAAGCACATTTTTGTATATTGTTTTTACAAAAATATGCACAGTAATTTCCCTAATATAATACAATTCTGTATTGTTGCGTGCCACCACAATCTACGAGCAATGCAAGATTCCAGAGGTTCCCGACTGTAGGGGAGCCGATTGTCCTTCTTTTGCTAGCTCATCTTGTTTTGTCCAAAGTACCTGTCCTTAAATCTGAAGGGCCAATAACAGCTCCAAAAGGAAATTTTTAATGAAGAAATTGTCATCTGGTGCTGTGGCCCTGATCTGATTCAGGAGCTCCATAGCTTGTTTTATTTTATTTATTTTTTTAGGAAACCTGCAGGAGATACAAGCAGCCACCTAGTTTAACCCTTGGCCCCTCACCATAGAAAATTAGCATGTCAAGGAGAACGCTACACTCATTCTCCCTGATATTTAATTTTTAATGCGGAGGGAATTTAAAAATAAATAAATGGAGGAGCATTTCATCAGCTGAGTCCGCACCTGGGAGAAAGATTAGAGGGATTGGCTAGAGGCTATGCTTTGCATGCATATGATCCCAGATTTAATCCCAGGCATCTCCAGAGTTGGGAGGGGACCCCATCTGAAAAACTGGGGAGATGCTTCTGGTCATTGGAGAGACAAGTCTGGACTACACGGACCAATGGTCTGAGTTGGTACAAGGCAGATTCTCATAATCCTAATATGGACACAGGCTCACTCCTTCACTGAGAACTGGGGTTTATTGACAATGGAAGAGTGGGCCAGAGGCAACTTCCTTTCCAGCTTTGTTTCATGACACGTTCCATTCTGTTCTTTGGAATCCATACAAAGCTCTTTGCGCACAGCTAGGCATCCTATGTTTTGTCATCACTGCGCTGCAGCCTCCCTTGTGAATGCAGCACCAGGGAACATTTTTACTGTTTTCAGACAAAGTCCACTATAGATATAAGCATCTTTCCACAGGCAACACTATCAGTTTGCTCCAGTTCACATCCTTGCTTATTTTTTGGCCCTGTTTGGAAATGCAAATCAGTTCAGATGCACGTTCTCTGGGGGAATAAAACAGAAAACAGTCTGGCAAGCTCAATTATAGCACAGGCCCCGTAGCTCAAACTGCATGTGACTGCAGCAGGCCTGTTTGCTTAATCCTAGGTCTGCCCAAGTCACCTAAAAAATGGAGGGCGAGGGGCTCATTTTTTCAAAGCAAAACATCTGATTGTGTAGGATTTGTACAGGAGAGGCTAGAGCGACACAGAATGGCAGCACAGAATTGACTGATGTTTGAATCAAGCTTCTCACTGGCTAACTCCACATCTACGCTTACCAGTATTGTGACACCTGCCCCCTCCCCCCGTCACAATATTCAAGGCAACTTTTGCTTTTGTGATAGTAGCCACACAGGGCATATCTACACAGGGCCTGCTCTACCATTAGGCAAAGAGGTGAGTGCCTCAGGCGCCACATGTTCTAGGGCAGCAGTAGCAGCTCCCAGCTTTTCTTTCTGAACCCTTCCCAGTCATTCCCCTGTGTTGCCACACAGCTGGTCCTGGACTCCCTCATCTGGGTTGTTACCTCAAGCATGGTGGAGGACACAGTCCCATCACCAGTTTTGAAGTAAGAGTCCACAGTTCAGTCAACCTATTTACGTAGAATGGGGAAGAGGCACCATCTTGTCCTTCACTTCTGACAACCTGAGTTAACTGTTATTCCTTTCCCCACAGGCAACACTCAAAGCTGTCGTTCTGTGTGAAAAGGCCTGTGATCTCTAACAGAGGAGTTTCAGCACGCTCATCACCAAACATGACTTGGTGAAGCCATGGCAATTCAGCTGGCACAAACCTTCGGTAGATGTATCGTTTGGATATATCCACTCATGTTCAGTTACAGCTTCAAATTCTGCTTGACTTGGAACGGTATACACATCTGCTTACATTTTGCTTTCCACAATGGCTTGAGGGTGTGCTTTGATCAGCATTGGCTCTTGTTCGCAAATAAAAGATAGTACACTGTTGTCTCACCTTTGCATGGATGTAGGGACATGATTAGTGGGTGTACTGAAGTTGAGAACAACTTTGATTATATGAAGTTCGGCTGCCAATCTTGCATATTGTCTGTATTGATTAGCAGTGGCTCTCCACGGTTTCTGGCAGGACTTGACCTAGCCTTTTCTGAAGACTAAACCTGGACCTTCTGTGGAATGATACAGAAGATCATTGAAGGTGGGGGAAAGCACTGGTGCTACTTCTGGAGTTGCAATATGGCAGCACAGATCACCTACCTTTACCGACACAGTGTAAGACGTTGCCACTGTTTGCACCTCCCACCCTTCTCCCCTATCTGCTGTAGGGCGTGCACACACTGTGTGCTAATGTGCTGTACTGTATACACATCATCCCCATGTCGTCTCTGCCCCACACTTTTTGCCAATCGAAACCACATTCTGATGAAAGGGTTGTAATCCATTTTGTGCCAAGAATGCTCTTGCTTCATACAAGTGTACGCAAAGAGTTCTCTCCCATGTCACCTCCTGTGGGGCAGATCTATTGATGTGGCAGGGCTGTCCCACTGGCCCCCCCCCCATGTTGAACTTGTCTATGAATGAAATAGGCAGAATAGGAAGCAATACAGTAACTTTACCTTGCCAACTTATACCAATATATATCCTCTGCATATATAATCACACCAGTTTCCATTCCCTCTCTTTTGAAAGACTGCATTAAGCAAAAACAAAAAAGGTATGTAGAAACACTAATTTAGGAGAGGGGAGTAGAGAACACTGTTGCACACTAGATTGAAAAATGCCCACCTCTGTATACAGACCACATGGACAGCAGCTGCCATTTTAGATGATGTTATTGTGCAAAGGTGTGTGCAGCTGAACCACTATGTACAAAAGTGCACTATGAAAAAATGACCCCTGTGCATTTCAAAGGTGATGTGTGTACACAGCCATAGACCACAAGTATGGACTAGAAGACGCAGAAATGGCAACCTCTTTTGCTGCATTAATATGGTAAAATATAGGTAGCATCTTTGGGTTGCAAGAGGGCAACCATAGCTATTTCTGTACTACTAGTGATTTTTGGTCCTTGTGCATATGGCATAGCTGCCAAGTTTTCCCTTTTCTCGCGAGGAAGCCTATTCAGCATAAGGGAAAATCCCTGTAAAAAAGGGATAACTTGGCAGCTATGCCATATGGGGCCTCTGACTGAGTGCCTGTTTTATTAGGCTGGCTATTAAGGTTGTTTCCATAGCTTCAGTGCTGAAGAGGAGCTAGAGCAGGGGTCAGCAAACTTTTTCAGCAGGGGGCTGGTCCACTGCCCCTCAGACCATGTGGTGGGCCAGACTATATTTTGATTTTTTAAAAAAATGAATGAATTTCTATGCCCCACAAATAACCCAGAGATGCATTTTAAATAAAAGCACACATTCTACTCATGTAAAAACGTGCTGATTCCCGGACCATCCGTGGGCCGGATTTAGAAGGCAATTGGGCCGGATCTGGCCCCCGGGCCGTAGTTTGCCTACCCATGAGCTAGAGGAAGAGGAGAAAACCCAATGTACCTTTCAATGCCTTGACACCAATACAAGAGGACTGTTTAATCAAAGTGAGCTGACATTGGCCTATTGAATCCTTATCAAGGCTGCTTAGTCATTTGTGTGCCATCATGCTTCAGTATTCAGGAGCAAAGTGTACATTCAGCCTGACATGAGCTGCTCCCATTCATTAGCATTTTCCTGACATTTGACTGACATCTCCATTTCACCACGGTAAACAAGTCACCTTCAGGTTGAGGTGACAGTGACCTCTTCAGCGCAAAGAGGAAGGCCCAGTGAGATAATTTTGTCAGTGTTTTCCACTGAGGGATAGTAGCTTGCTGGGTAGAAGTGGCAGCTCCTCTCTCCCTTTGGATTTATGCCAATGAAAACAGTCATGAAAATCCCCCTTAAAGTTGACCAGCTGCTATATATAGGGCCTGGAACTCTATCACTCACCTCCTCCCTGCCATTGACCCCTTCCTCGCCTTCCCGCTCACCTCCTCCCTTTGTCCAGCCTCCGGGGAGCATCGGAAAAAGGAGTGGCCTAGCAGAAGGCTGCCCCTGCTTGTACCACGTTGTGAGACGTGGCAGAGATCTGAACAGCCTGCCAGAAGGCTGCCCCAGCCTGCACGGCATCGGGAGAAGTGGCCCGGCTTAGCGCAGCCTAGTGGAAGGCTGCCCCGGTTTGCGCCAAGTTTCCCAATGTGGCACAGACTGTTGCAGCCTGCCGGAAGTCCACCCCAGCCTACGCCAAGTCTCACCATGCCCATTTTCTGGTCCCTTGCTGGCGCCACCAGCGCAGGGCAGCAAAGGCAGGGCATTCAGAATTGGGAATAAAAGCTGGGGGAGCTTCTGTCAATTCGTGATGTCCCAATTAATTCAGGACACTTGGGCAGTCTGCAGCTAATCCATTTTGTTGTTGTTGTGGAGTAAGAGTTTGTGCGATTAGAAAGTATCCTTGCATTACTTTGACTTCATTGAATGGTATTGTTTGGATGAATTTGTTGTTGTTCGCTGTTGTGTTTGGTATTATAGTGAGTGCAATGTTTGTTTGTTTGTTTTAATGCTTTTGGGATTATTGTGAGTTGATTTTAGTAATAGCCTGAATATAACCTATGTAGGTTTAAGCAACTAGAAAGAAGAGACTGTGCACATTAGAAATGAACACAGAGGTGTTTTACGTGCAGGACAGCAAAGTAGGTTGTATTTCTTTGTGAATGGTGACAGACATTACATGTGCAGACACATATATGGTCATAAAACCACTAATGTATTCTGCAGTAATGGTTCAGATCATGTTTCCATAGTCCTCAGGGGGCCATCAACGAGATGCTGGAATAATTATGGAAGATATGGGTATGGTTATGCCAGTATCACTAATGTAATTATAAATGGAGTTATTTAAAATATTTATTTACTGCTTTTCGGTGTACAAGAATAAAATAAAAAACCAAAGTGGTATACAAGGATAAAATAAAAATCACATCACATCAAACAGGATAAATACACAGTAAACAAAACACAACATTAAGCAGAGGACAGTTAAGTCTATATAGAAGGCAAGTAAACGTTTGCCTAAAAATAAAGTTTTTAACTGCTGGTAGAAACATAACATCCAAAGTGCCCACCATATTTGGGAAAGGAGACTATTTCATAACACAAAATCCACTTCAAGGAATGTCCTCGTTCTGGTTGCCGCTAGATGGACAGATGCCCGGCCAGGACACCACCAGAAGGAACTCCTGTGAAGATCTTAGAGTGCAGGCAGATTCATGTGACAAAAGACATCCTCTCATGTTGTTTAGAGCCTTATAAGTCAATAACAAAACCTTTATCTGGGCTTGGTAGCATATTAACAAGTACTGCAGCTCCTTCAGGAGAGATGTTGCATGCATGTAGCAGTCCAGCTGCAGCATTGCGAACTAGTTGCAGCTTCTGCACAAGCATAAGGGCAGCCCTGCATAGAGCGTTGGACATAGAGCAGCAGGGATCAGTCAGTTTGTCTATGAGGGATTACAGTAATTCTAGTGTTAAAATCTACTAGCCAAGAGGGGGACAGGTAGCGGTGTGTAGCTTGGCAACCACACAAAATGGCACGATGTTTACTGAGGTGGCACATGCTCTAGTTCTGAGGGAGTTTTCTCTCTGAATATTTTGTTGAATGTTGTCCTGCTACATACAAGGCCTCACTGTTTATTTCTCCTTCAACTGTACAGTTTTATGTTCAGTTTCTCCAGTAAAATAATTTCAATACTTTTCTCCCAGGAGTCCTTCTGTGTTATTTAAGTGACTTTGCGAACATAAAGCATGTTACAGCAACCCACATTTGAGTTTAGCAACCCACGGGCCACTGCAGCCAAGTTAATCTGATCCTGGATTGGAAATAAATGGCATACCAGCCAAAAACGGTAAACAACGCTCCTAGCCTTCGTGGTTATTCAGACATCCAGTCACAGTGATGGCTCTGGGAGTACCCCAGACTATACACCTGTTACTTCAATATATTTCTAACTGAATAGAGGTTTTTTGTGATCAGCTTCCCAAGATGATCCTGGTTTTATTATCCTGTCTATGTATAGCCTCACATGTTAGTATGTCCATGCTTGCATATTCTTACGTATACTCTGAACACCCCACCCATGGCACCTGAGAGGCGAAGGTGAATCAGCTTTGGGATGCTGGTCACCATCCAGGTTCTAGCCATAAAAAGTGACTTGCTGTCACAGCAGAAAGAGAGCTGTGCACTTGGATGTGGCTGCTAAGCATATAAGGTTCTAAAATGAGCATCGTGGCTGTGTAGGGTTTGACTGTCAGTCTCTTTTATTCAAAGCAAGCCCATTTTCCTGGGTTTTCTTTATGCACTTCGCAGGCTCCATCCATAGCACTGATGCAAAGGTTCGCTTGAAATGTCCTTGTCATTGCTTGAAATGACATTGGGATGCTCTTATTTACTACACCCACCATGACCTAAAATGGGAATCACTTTGTCACATGCCTGGAAGACAGATTATGTTGAAATGTGCCCCCCATTATCTAAAATCTTGGTTAAATGTGTTGCTCCTTCTCATATTTAGCTGTACAGAGCTTGCCCCCATAGTCTCACTCTGGGGAGGGAAGGTTCAAGGCTATCAGTCATGTTACTTATCTGATTTTGTGTACTGTTCTGTAAACAATTTCCATGGCCAATGGATTAACCCACCAATGACCAGTTTATGAAGCCTAGATGACTGCATACTTTAGTATCAAACTAATGAGAGCTGCTTCCTTCCAGGCCCATGGCAACATTTTACATTTATGGCATAGTGGCTCCCTCGCATGGCCTCACAGCAGCTGGAGATGTCTTACCTACCCACTTACAGCCTATGCCCAGGGTTTAATGACTTGGGATTCATTCCTGACCTTATTGATGAGGTGGTAGGCATTTGACTGAGATGAAAGAGCATTAAAGTTCTCCCTTCTAGGTGGTTTGTCATTGGTAGGATAATCATTGCTGGCCAGGGAGGAAAGTGTTTGACTTGATGTTTGTTGTGCTAGAGATGGTGACTGCTAGGTATGCATCAGCTGCTGCAATACTTGAATCAATTACAGTGGTGCCTCGACTTACGAATTTAATCCGTTCTGAAGGCACCTTCGTAAGTCGAAAAATTCGTACGTCGAAAAATGCCATTGGGAACGCGATTTCCCATAGGAATGCATTGGAAACAGAAAAAATCGTAAGTCGAAGCAACCCTATCTGAAAATTCGCAAGTCGAAAAATCCCTATCTAAAACCGCCGCGGTTTCCCCCCTGGATGTCAAGACATTTGTAAGCGCGCGGCCATTACCCCCATTCGTAAGTTGAAAAATTTGGTTGTCAAGTCATTCGTAAGTCGAGGTACCACTGTATTGAGAGGCGATCTTGTTCCACTTTCAGAGTTACACCCTGTTCTGTAAAAATCCTGATCTCTGTTGATTAGTTCAAAGGTATGAGGCAGCAGTTCAGAAGGGGTTATTCTGTTATCTCTGCACCTGTTCTTTGGATCCAATGTTTCCTTGAGATTTGCAGACGTTTGGATCAAGAGATACCAGTTTGAATTTTGATGCTGCGTCCCAGTCTCTCATCTTCTCAGTGATTCTTTCTCATATTATCATCTTCAGGTGTTTGGGCAAAGATCTGAGTTTGACTTTTGACGAACCCTCAAATCTTGCCTACTTGCCAGCTCCCAAACTGTGGAAGAGTCATGGCTCAACATCTAACCCAAAAGCAGCCTAAGGCTGTGTTCACACTCCTGTTTACTGTGCACACACTGTGTTTCCAGTACTAGGTTTTTATCCAAAATGCCAATGTATCCTGTACTCTGTTATGATGGGGCTGGTTTCTCAGCAAGATTGATTGAGACCCTGCCTTCCATATTTCCCTCTACTGCAGTCTGGTGAATATCATTCATGTTTCAAGTGAGAAGCCACACAGAAATGAATGCACAATGAAACCCTCTTTAATAGCCACCTAGCTTTGCCACCTATACTTCAACGTGTTTTGTTCTTTTTTTAAAAAACAACAACAACCCACCAATGGTGGGATTCAGCTAAGCTGCTGCCCAAGCAGATCAAGGTCGACTCATTTAACAGGACTTCCCCCCTCCTCTCCATGTGCCCCCTAAATTTATTCTGGAGGGTTGAGGGGAAACAAGTTAGAGGAAGAACAGTGGAAGAGGGGAGGAAAGTCATGTTGTGGTGAGCAAACCTCCTTCTGCTGAAGCATACACTATCTCCCATGTTCCTACCAAGGGACTGAGTGAAGGGCTTCCCCTGAATATCTCAAAACTAGGGCAGATTTGTATGAAGGAATGTGGTCTTCCAGATTTAAGCCATGTAGGGTTTTGTAGGTGATAACCAGCACTTTAATTGTGCCTGGAAACAGACTGGTAGCCAGTGGAGCTGTTCTAGCAAGGGGGTTCTGATGTACAGAAGGGCCAGACCAGAGTCGGGTGATGCAGTCCCTCAGAAATTCCACCCAAGTGATGGAGCCTCTCTCTGATTGGCTCCCAACACCGCAAGCCATAGCGGGGTGGAGCAGCACTTTGGGAGGGAGAATAAAAGGGGCAGTTTCTGAGGGATAGGAGGAGGAGGAGTTTAGATTGGCTATCCCGCTTTATCACTACCCAAAGGAGTCTCAAAGCGGCTAACATTCTCCTTTCCCTTCCTCTCCCACAACAAACACTCTGTGAGGTGAGTAAGGCTGAGAGACTTCAGAGAAGTGTGACTAGCCCAAGGTCACCCAGCAGCTGCATGTGGAGGAGCGGAGACACGAACCCGGTTCACCAGATTACAAGTCTACCGCTCTTAACCACTACAGCACACTGGCTCTCCAGGGAGAGAGTTAGATAAGGCTTGATTTGAGGTGGAAGATAAGGATTAGGATAGGATTTGACTGTGGGAGAATGGGTTCTGATTTGAGTGGAACATCCACACCGAGGAGACTATCTAAAGCATGAGGAAAGAGCCTCACAGCTTAGATAGGAAAAGCAGGTTGGTTGTGTGGGGAAGGTATACAGGCAGGAGTTGGCTGAGCCAGGAGAGGTAGAAGCTGTGGGAATACAGATGGCCCAGGTCTCCTTCTAGCCAGGAGTGGAGAGTTCTTCTAGGTAAAGAAGACTCCCAAACCAGTAACAAGGGGTGAGGAGATCCCCTGGATTTGTTATACTTATTAGAATACTAATCAGGAGCGGGATTGCTAAGAGAGTGGGTAACTGATGAACCTGTGCATATAAGTACTTTGCATATATTCTTCTTTAGCTATAGATTCTGCAAGTAAATGCTTCTGAATAGTTTAACAAGTATTTGGACATTGTTTTAATTTCAAGAAAAGCATCAGTATTGCACATTGTCTGGCTTTCTAGCTGCAATTTAGCTACCTTGCCAACAATATGATCCCTATATCCAGCCCCGGTCAACAATCTGGCTGCAGCTCTTTAAACCAGTTGGAAGTTTCTGAGTACATTTCAAAGAAAGCCCCAATTAGAGTGTGTTACATTAATCCGAACAGGATGTAACCAAGGCTACATCTCTGCTCAATGACAGTGACTCGGCCAGCAAATAAGCATGCCCACATTACCCACATGTGTAATTGATATGCCTCCTCTCCCCTTGGCTTCAGGAGCTGGGAAATTTGAAGGAGATCTCTCCCCCACATTAGCCTGATGTCCTGGGAGAAAAAGGGTTGTTAATCTTCAGTGTGTGAAAATATATATGTCATTTATCTTGTACTTGTTGTCAGCTTCCCATGTACCATTATGGGATGTTAACAGGAACTTCCTGTGATGACATCACATTTTTCCCATGACCCTTTGAAGGAGGATGGGAGCGTGTTTTAAGTTTTACCTTGTTTATATTTACCCGTTTAATGTTTCACCTCTGGGAGCGGACACAGGAATTCTCACTGAGCCTTCTTTAAAAAATGAATGACAAGTTGAGCAAAGGAGTTGCAAGGATTCATTATGAACGGAGTCCTCTAAATAGTCATAGAAGTGGTTTGTTGTTCGATAAAATGAACAGCAAAATATTCAGGGGTTTTTTTTTTTGAAAAAGTTCAAGAACAAAAATATCACCCAATGGTGTGAACAACCGGTAGGACAATGTCACAATCAAAAATATACATAGGGGAGTCATTGCCACAAGGCAAAGGATAAATGTAATATGTTTGGGTTCTATATCTTGAGACAAGGCTTAACATAGTGTCTTTAATTAATTAGTTTTCTGCTGGACCTCTTTCAGCCAGTCAGGCACCACTTCCGCACACTGTCCTCCAGGGATAATCTCTAAACACCCATCCCAGTGTTTCTTTTAAGGACATGTCTCTAAATTACTACAATCACTACAGTTGGGCCTAACTGCCCCTACTGTCCCCACATTCTGATCCCTCTGGTATCAGTTGTCAAGACTGCTCAGAACTGCCTCACCCTCAATTAGTTTCCACTTTACTTATCCCCTGTTATCTCCAGGCAACCAGCTTTATGAAATGTACCAAAAGCAAAACAGAAACATCTGCTCACCAATCTGATGAATATACATATATCATCTGCCACAATGGCTTAGACAAACCCATAGAATGTGAAGCCCATCAACAACCATGGTAAACCTAAATAAATTCAAGAAATGTAAAATGGCTTGTCTGTGGATGCGGGTTTTAACAGGATACCCCACTTACCTAGGAAAAAACCCAGGTACCACTATGGGTGGAATTAGCATTACACTATGGCTAACATTTCGTCTGTGCAAGCATTTTAGCTTGCCAAACAGAAAAAATCCACACACACCCATTAATAGTTATAAAAATTATTTGTACCTCGCCCATCTGACTGGGTCTCCCCAGCCACTCTGGGCAGCTTCCAACAAATATAAAAGCATAATGAAACATCTCAAACCTTAAAAACTTCCCTCTACAAGACTGCCTTCAGATGTCTTCTGAAAGTTGTATGGTTATTTATCTCCTTGACATCAGATGGGAGGACGTTCCACAGGGTGGGTGCCACTACTGAGAAGGCCCTCTGCCTGGTTCCCTGCAACTTCAGTTCTTGCTGTAAGGGACCTGCCGGAAGTCCCTCCGAGCTAGATCTCAGTGTCTAGGCCATAGCTGCCAAGTTTTCCCTTTTCTCGCGAGGAAGCCTATTCAGCATAAGGGAAAATCCCTGTAAAAAAGGGATAACTTGGCAGCTATGGTCTAGGCTGAATGATGGCGGTGGAGACACTCCATCAAGTATACAGGGCCTAAGTCATTTAGCGCTTTATAGGTCAGCATCAACACTTTGAATTGTACTCGGAAACATACATGTGCTGTTCTGGGGGCGGGTGGGTTCTGTTGCCCCCACTGGGCCAATTTGTTGGGAAGGAGAAGGGGGGGTGTCTTTTTGTGCAAGCAGAAGTCCTTCTGCCGGGCCTCCGATGGTGCGACTTATGAGGTGAATCTCACCCAATAGGATCTGTTGTGAATTGAGAGGAAGCACCATCGTGTTTTTCTCCTCTGGGCTGCTGGAAGCTTTAGTTTACACCTGCAGAAACTGGCATGAATACAGAATTGTACCCAAACTCTGGAACATATATGTTGCTTGCAAATCTATGCCCCCCCCCAGCCCCCACTGTTCAAAAGATGCAGATGGTTTGCTGTTTGAAAGATTACCCAAAACTGCAGTCTGCTGCAGCTGCTCTGAAAATGCCAAAGGGAATGCTAGAGAGAAAGACAGACAGACAGACAGACAGACAGACAGACAGACAGACAGACAGACAGACATGTAGGCCCACTAAAGAAGCACACATCAACAGTCACAAAAGGCAGGATGCAATGCATTCTATCTCCCCTTCCATTTGTCTAAATAAGTTTTTATTTTTTTATTTTTTTCCTGGGAAACCGGCTATAGCTGCTACATCATGATAACGGCATCTGCTGTTTTAGGCTCATCAAAATCAGAGTCCCCCTTGGGTTGCCAGGCAGCAAACTGATGGCTGGAACGCCCATTGGGAACCCATTACTCAAGTCATCCTGCGGACAGGATTATTCACATTCTGCCGCTGATATTTACAGTCACAGCTGCTGAGATGGTGTTTGCAAATTTGCGCTGATTTGATTAGCTAATTTGGTCGTCATCGCTCCTAAGAGCAGGATCTGGCCATAAAATTACATTCTGCTGTGTGTGTGACTCCATTTAATGGTGTGTCGAAGGGATGTTATGTTAATATCTTGCAGATGAACAAAGAGAATAGGAATATTGCAGGGGCCAGCAAGAGGCCATATGGTGCAATCAAGAGCTTTCGTTCCCTATAGTCCCAGGCAATTTTATACTCCATGAAACCCCAAGGAAGTCAAAGGACTATCTGTTCGCCCTCAACTGTACACAGCTATGAAGCTGACCGTGCTTCATTGAGGGGGCTTCAAATTTGTCTGCATTGTTCATGTAATTCTTCTTTGCAGGGTTCTCATTGTTCTGGATCATTTGGGGCATGGCCCTGACCTGGAATTGAAATGGGCACTTAGAAATAATGACTTAAGACCAGTATATACCTGTGAAGGTAGTTTACCCTGAAAAGTGGTCTAAAATAATTTAGTAAATAAATAAATTCACGGATATGACTTTCCATCATCAGGTGTCAAGCAGCAGCTTGGCCCCATCCAAATATTGTGCCCCGAGCACTCAGAAAATGTGCTATCCACACCAAAGGAACATAGGGAGTGGGGAGAGAAAGGACAGGTAGACAATAAAGAAATGCCTAGTTATTGCACAATTAACGGATAGGGCAAAGAAAAAAGTTATCAAGTGCCAAAACTGCACATGCCCATCAGGGTGGTAAGAACCCAGAGCTGTTACTTCTGCCTTTCATAGCTGCCCTATTTTTGGGATCTGGCCAGTCAGGCAGGTTGCTATAGCAACTGAGAAGGAGTGTGGCTCCTGGCAGTAGGTTTACAGAGAGCTGTTTGCTCTTTTTCGTTGCTGTTTTGCTTAAAGTAGCCAGATGCAAGGAAGCACAGGGTTCCTGTACTTTTTCAGAACAACGTCAAAGAGGGAATGTTTTGTTTTTGGGGGGTGGGGTGGGGGAAGGAGTCAACAAAACCTGGAGGATTTCAGTAGGGGTACTGGTGTTAATTCATCCTAGTATTGGACTGGAATGGCCGCCGGTCTGGTATAAGCCTATGCAGTGCTTTTTTTCCTTTAAAAATGTTTAGGGGTACTCTCATTTTGACTCAAGAAAATCACCATTTTATAGTTCAAATCGGGGAAAATAAATACAGTAAATGGACGAAAGTACAAAGATTCACAAAATGTTTAGGCGTATGCGTCCCCCCAGAAAAAAGCACTGAGCCAATGTTTACTGGGCACAACGGGGCCCCACACACTGAGAGACATGCTGTTTGTTCATTCTTTTTAATTGCAGACAGCCTTTTCATGCTCAATGCAGCTTACAACATGAAAATACTTACATAATTACAAACGTAACAAAGTAGTCAAACAAAACGCAACAAACAGTACGTAACCAGATTGAACAATCTCAGCATACATCATAATAATATCTAAAAGTAAAGATACAAAAAGTTAATATCAATAACTGCAAAAACAAACAGAAACAGCAACACACACACCCCGAAACATCCCCTCCCAGCTGGAGTCAGTCAGGCCCCTGTCCTCCCAGGCCTGGCGGGAAAAGGCCTGCAAGGCAGGGAGCGGAGCTTCTGGGACTCACAGCCAAGACGGTCCCTTCTCCGAAGGCAAACACAATCCTGCCTGTGCAGGGTTCCACTCCTTGTAGGATAGCAAAGAGAAGACCTACAAGTTCACAACATTTCTATGCGCACATCAAATCGCAGCCATTGTACCACAGCACTGAGACATGGGCGTGTCATAGCCGCCAATTGCCGGGGAAATGCTGAGGCCATCACAAAAACCCTTAAGCCACCGCAGCTTCTCACTATGTCATGCAGAGTCCCGAATTCTGCAAGCAGGGAAGGGTGGGAGCAGTGGGAGGCGAAGGAGGCCTGTGGGGAGGGGTGCCAGTACCACTCAACACATCCAACTATGGCGATGGTGGCGGCAGGAGCGACCTAAGGGGGCCCGGCTCGCGCAAGTGCACAGGGGCCCTTGGGCGGCCATAGAGCTGACCATAGAGACTAGGTTGGTGGCATGGAAGTGCCACCTTGTAAACATCCTGTGTGGATGCTTCCTCTGATGCCCAAGGTGGGCTGATGGAAACCTCACAGCTTTACCATGTATCATCTAAGGCTCCCACATATAACCAAGGCAGTTGCCGGGACGGTATTGTGTTACATAGTCCTCTTGGTAACAGCCATTGGTTCAGCCAGTCCTGCCCTTTTCCTGTATTCCATCGGCAGTGCGCATATACAGGGGGCACGGAAGGAGGTGCGCACACTGATGTAGAATAGGGTGTCCTTATTTTCATCTGAGGAATGTTGGCCCAGGTTCAATCCCCAGGCACTCTAGGTAAATAAGCATGTTGGTTCACACGACAGGGGAAGAAGTACTTTGGAGAATCGTTGGAGAGATGCTGCCAATCAGACAGACAGTGCTTGACCAGATGGATCAATAAGCCTCCTCAGCACAAGGCAGCTTCCTGCTCTATTCCCAGCAAATAATGTTTTTGTCCTGCAGGGGCTAACTGTAATAATAATGGAGAAACGACGCTGGCTCTCCCAATAGCCTTTTCAAAATGCCAAAGCCATCGGGGTAACGGCAGCAGGGGTTGCCTCTGCCTCAGACACCTTTACATGTATTGCGTTAGATCAGGGTCTGGTCCCCCCCCCCAGTCAACTAGGCTCCCCGTAATCTGTTAGGAAGCGCAAGTGGTTAGGAGGGGAGCCTGAGAGGAGGGGGCAGGCGCCCTGGGAAAAGGAACATGCGCCTGACGTTCTGGAGAAGCTAACAGATAAAAGAGAAGCCTGTGTTTGTAGTGGAAATGAGTTCATTAGAAGATTATGTTTAGGTTTTAAAGAGGCTATTATGGAGGGAGATGAGTTCGAATAATGAGTGCATATTTATTTAAATACTTCTTTATTTATTTATTTTAAAGGGCAAACGTTTGCGGGTGTTAGCCTGCCTGGATGAAGGCTGCTCTGCATTATATATATATATATATATATATATATATATATATATATATATAATCCAGGCCTTCATGCTTGTTTTACACCATTGTGTGGCAAACAGCTCGGGCCATGCTGTGGCCGCTTAATTTTCTTTTGTTAATGCCTAAAATGCTGTTTAGAGACATAATGGTTTTTTAAAAAAAATTAAAAAATGAAGATTCCATCCTTACCATCCTTTAGTCTCTGGATATACCTGACACTTCCAGATCTCTCTTTTTCAGGTAGGATTGAGCTCACATTGCTGGAAGAACATCAGGTCCAGACATCTTCAAGCAATTTTAAACCCCACTCATTTTGGTGTAAGAGATCCCATTTAATAGGATTTAAAAGTGCTTAACTCTGGATGGATTGCATACAATTCTACCAGCAACCAAGCCATAAATGCTGGTTGTCAGTGAAATCTGATCTACATATGCAATCCACTGTCAGCACTACTATTGACTGAGTGTTTGCACATAGTGGGTACCTTTTAGACAACCTCCCCCCCCCCAATCAAGGGACACATTCTTTTGGGAGTATTTGTCATGGAACAGTAGGGGGAAAGTGGGGCACATTGATATACCAACAATATTTCAATATCAAGAAATGTTATTTGTGTTGCGACATCACTAAAACGTGTATATACTGTAAATGTGTGAGTACAACAGTCACGACCATGCCGCCCGCCAGTTAGTCGGGATTACATGTGATTTTAAAATAAGTTCAGCGGTTTTATTAATAGTTGTTAGGTGTTTTTTTAAAAAAATGTCCATTGGGGCACTTTGATACACCAATACACGGGGCACATTGATACATATAAAACTGTCCCGCTAGTGTACAATAGTGCCCCAATATACAGGTTTGCATGAAATCTCTAAACTCATTAAATTTGAAAAGAAAAGAAAACCTGTTGTTTACTACGTGGCCAAAGTCATTTCTAAATATAATATGACCGATTATCAAGTGTCATATCTCAGGAAAAAAACCAGGATCTTGTATGTTTGTCTTCCCCATTGTAGAAGATAAGGCAAGCGTTGATTTCAAGGATGTTGTTTAGCCGTTGCCAAAACCAAATTTCCCAAAGGGCAAATCTCAAACATCATCTCTTTATACTTTTTCTATTGACTTAAGTGTGCAATAGAAGCTAAATGTTAAGTAGTTATCTTATTTTCATAAGCATTTTGTTTAAATTACTTTTTTTGACCACCTAATGTGAGTTCTTATACTTTTAAAGTTTTTCCAAAGTTTTTTTAAAAATGGATAGGTTTGAGGAAAGATTAATATAAGTTTTGATGTTTTGTTAAGAAAACCTGCCATAAAATCTATGATATGTGTGAAACACTGTTAGTTTTGATACACAATTTAGATTTTAAGTAACAAATTGTAAGGCGGATTATGATCTCTCAACATAAAAATTGTTTTTCCATTATTTTTTTGTAAATAATTACCATTCTCATACAATTTACGCTTTGTATCAAAGTGCCCGTCTAATGTATCATGAAGGGATAACAGTGGACATAATGGAGGCTGTGTACGCACATTTTATTCTAGATTCAATGGGAACTGGGTACTTGCTTTCTCTACATAGTACACACACAGTCTAGATCTATTGTATCTTTTTTGCCCCGATAAGTGCTTCCTGTGAAACTGTTTTCATTTCAAAAATAAAAGCTCATTGCAGATTGAGTCTGAATTATTGCACAGTGGGCCAATTTGAAAACAGATGTAGGTGGTCCAAACAATTGGGAGGGGGGCATGACTCACAGTATCCTTCTTTGTTTACTAGAGGTATATGCAGGGAGAAAAAGGCATGGATAACCTAATCAAGAGTAAGGTTTTCAAATGTTTATCAAGTAACCACACCCATCTTTGTGGGTGGCAGATCTAGAATCTAGATTGAAAGCATGAGGAAGATGAGCATGAATGGTTCCAGACTGAGAAAAACTACATTTTTATGATGCAAACTGTGTGTATGCAGCTCTATACTTCAAGGGTGAAGGTAGATTCAGTCGGGAAAGGCAGGGGAGGTCCCAGCATACTTCCTAGCTGCAGAATAAGCCAGGCTTTGCAAATGAAGTGTTGGAAGGGCCTACAGCAAATCAAACACTGGCTTAGTTTTCCCACTCCCTCTATGCTTCAGGAATGTTGATTGATTAAAATATATATGCCTAAGCGCCCCATGAACATCTAGACATGTATCCATTGTTGCCTTGTTCATTAAAATAAAGGAAACTGTTGAAAAGAAGTACTGAGAATCACTGTTCCAGGAATTGGTGGAAAGACTATGGAAGGCAACCGATCGGTGTCCTTTACATCCATCTTCTGGGTAAACTTGCAAAACTGCTTTTTCCACCCCTGGAATAGGTATGTTTGGGTGGGAAGCAGCGAAGGTGCTTCCAGATTGCTTCTGCTTTCTTGCCTTAAGCAGGTAGCTTCTACAGAAATAGCAAGTGCTGCTCTCAGCTTGCGATGCTGCTTTGCATAGGATTATTTTTTGTTCTCTGTTTTTTAATGGCAGGGTCAGACACTTTTTATTTCCTTTCCAGCCTTATCCATCAGGCTGAAGGGTGGGAGGAGGGGAGATCTCTGGGAAAAACTGCCCAGCCTTCAAACCAAGTTCCTCTTCTGCTTATCCGCTTTGCACAGCTTGTTTGCCTATAATATGAAGCAATTCCCCCATCTCAGCCGCATTAACATTTCCTGATGAGCCAGGGTGTTAATTTTGTGCTCCAGTGTTTCCGCTCATGGGCATCTGCTGGCAAAGTGGCTGCCTTCCCCTTCTGTTAAAGAAGAGCAAGAAGCTACAGGGCCACCAGAGCTCACTCATGGAGGCCTTTATTTAACAAATCTCCCTTCTTTCCTGAAGAGGACAGCAAATGTCCCACCCCTCTCCACCCCCAGCGTAATCAAAAACAGAATAGGGAACATTTGTGCACTGTCTCCTACATTCAAAATACACATTTAATGATTATTCTAAACGCAATACAGTTTAAAAGCAACTCTTTGGCATTCTATCAAGCTACAATGTCTGAAAATCTGAAGGAGAATCTGCCCTTTATACCGTCAGAAGACTAAACACTAAGCCAGGTTATGATACCAGAAGGGCATGGAGAATGTTTGCAAGGGAGAAGAAAAGTAGTGAAATTGGATAGATGATTATTCTTCTGTTTCTACCACAGATGGAAGCCCCAAAGAAATGCAGGCATGGCTGTTTATATAAATGCTTCTGCTGATTGTAAACTCCTCAGGGCAGGGGATTGTCTTTTATTGATGCAACTCGTTTAGGAACTAAGTATATTGATGGTGTATTAATATTATTCTAAAGCAAACAAAATAGAAATGCATGGGCAAGCATTCCAATTACCTAGTGTTATGAGTTGTTGAGTGAGGTGGTTTGACTGACTGCCTGGGCTCCCTTCTCATTCTTGGAATAGGCAGACTAGCTTCTGGGGTGATGGGGCATTAATGGGAAGAAAGGAAGGGGCTCTGTGCAAGATGACAAACGAGTGGGGGGCCCTCCCTCAACTTGTAGGTAGTTAGAAGGACAAACACAGAGTGGAGAGTTGAGTGATGTGAGCTAGAAGTTAGGAGCTGGAACCCAGAGAGAGATGCTTGATTTCTGCTTGAATCCAGGGCTGCAGCTATAGGGAAAGTAAGCATAGCTGCCAAGTTTTCCCTTTTCTCACGAGGAAGCCTATTCAGCATAAGGGAATTTCCCTTAAAAAAAAGGGAGAACTTGGCAGCTATGGAAGTAAGGCCCTTCTGGAGCGTAATTCCTCAGGCACAACCAGGAAGTTCTGAAACAGCATTAGACACAGAAAGAAGCTTGGAATATTAGATGATATCCTAAGTAACGACTGGGACGATGAAAAAGAAGAAGATTACCACTATGTGGGTCAGGATGTAGAAGGAAGGATTTTAAAAGCACAAAAACGAAGCCTGCATACTCCTGTTTACTCTGCATCCAGTTCACTTCCATCACTGACTGGGGAAGTGGTGGACACACATTAGCTACAATTGATATCTATCCTGTATCTATCCTGTTTCTTATTAAATACCATGTTTTGATGTGTTTCTAGCCAAACCAGCTTCAATCCAAATTGAGGGGGAAAAGAACAAATTAGCTGTATTTTAAGCTGGTGCTGTCTACAGAGCCTATGACTGCAATCTTAGTTCGGTAATCATTTTTTTCTCCTAGGGAGTAAATTCTATCAAACTCACTGGGACTTATTTTTAAGTAAGTATGCTTATGATTGCACTGCATGCTTAAGAAGATGTCCTTACATTTTCTTCTGTAAAACATAATGATTTGGAATGAAAATTATTTGTGGGTTAAGATGATGGAGAGGGAATGCAAGATAAGCAAATGACTTTAACAATACACTTTGTCACTGCAGTGACAACATATGGAAATTCTGTGTGCATCGTTAATTTTGGGGAGGACCAGGTGCACACCGTGGGGGATGGGGATGCCATTTGGATTTTCTGCCTCAGGAGCAAAAACATATTGGGTTGGCTGTGTCTGAGATGCTAATATAAATCACATAACTCTGGGACATGAGTCTTTAAGAGGAAAAAACAAGCACTGTAAGAGCTGACAAAACAACAGAGAGAATCAGTAAAGAGAACACACAGTGTTCAACTTGATCAGGATTACTCAATATTGCCTTTGCTGCGCTGTCCAAAATCTTGTTGTATTTATGTGTTTTGAATTAAAACTCATGTATAAATATTGGGTAAAACGCTTTCCCAGTTCTGTTTCAGACAATTTCATCTAGCCCAAGGACAATGACGAAGGGAACACCCAGTATTGAGGTTAAACCAGATCACAGCGTAGGAACAATAGATCAAGTGAGACAGGCATGAGACCAATAAGGGTATTTTTACACATTAGGCTTAGGTAGCATATCTCCACATCAGATTGTAGTTCTCTTCTCCCAGAAAACCCTGCAATTAAGTGAGAAGACTAAGGAGACCCCTAACAGAGAATCTGCCACTCCCTCACCAGTTTGCTTCTAGGGTTCTTTGAGGCAACCTTGACTGATATGTTTTGTAGTGTAACTATGCTCTCAAATCAGTTCTGGCTTCAGCTGGGTTTGTAAAGCCAACGCAGGCCAGAATGCTTGTCCACAGTACAAATGTTTCTTCCCCATTTTCTCTCTTGCATGTACCACACCTAAAACATTTCCTAATCCTTGATTAAAACAGCCGCATCTAGCAGAGGTGGATTTAGGGCAGTGTGACTGGTTCCCCTGCACCGGGCGCTGGGCTGAGAGGGGTGCCCACAGGGCATCACAACTATGATATCATGTACACACATAAAGGAAGGTGAGAGGCCTGGGTGGTGAATTTTGGCCTTACACAAGGCACCACTGAAATTTGAAGACCAAAGTCTACCCTTGCATCCTCCCCCTTTTAAAAAAGAAAGAAAAAGAGGCCAGCCAGCTTTAATGCTAGTCAATGAGCTATTTTTAAATGAACATATCTTTTAACAAATTAGCGCATACAGTTGAGCATTGCTACTTCTTTTTTTCCTATAGCGCCCCTGTATATATCCTGATCTATGTCAATTGCTAATATACAGTTTGGCGCTTGGCACTTGCAAACACACCAGCAGCAGTACCAGATTGGCTCCACTAGCGTGTTTGCACTGCACCAACCTTCCTGCCGCCTTACCCTTCCCAGTAAGCAATGTGTAGTTCTGCACCAAAAGGAACTACACTGCTGCAATATATACAATGTTGTGTATTAAGAATTTTGGGGGATTACGTCTGGAGAGAATGAGAAAGAATACACAAGCTTGTACTGTACTGTATTGCATTTATGATATTCGCACTGGAAAAGGCTTAAGGAGCATGCTTAATTTCTCTGTTTTGGATAAGCTTCTGCAAGGACTTGGATGAAGGAATTGAGGGGATGCTCATCCAATTTGCAGATGACACCAAACCGGGAGGGGTAGCTAATGCCGCAGAAGACAGAATCAAAATTCAAAATGACCTTAACAGATTGGAGAACTGGGTGCAAGCTAACAAAATGAATTTCAATAGGGACAAATGTAAGGTTCTGCACTTAGGCAGGAAGAACCAGATGCACAAATATAGGATGGGGGACACCTGGCTTACTAGCAGTACATGTGAAAAAGATCTAACGGTCTTGGTGGACCACAAGCTTAATAAGAATCAACAGTGTGATGCAGCAGCAAAAAAAGCCAACACTTTTCTAGGCTGCATCAACAGAAGCATGGTGTCCAGATCAAGGGAAGTAATAGTACCACTCTATTCTGCTTTAGTCAGACGACACTTGGAATACTGTGTCCAATTCTGGGCACCGCATTTTAAGAAGGATGTTGACAAGCTGGAACATGCACAGAGGAGGCCAAGCAGGATGATCAAGGGTCTGGAAATTAATCCTTATGAGGAGAGCTTGAAGGAACTGGGTATGTTTAGCCAGGAAAAGAGGAGACTGAGAGGAGCTATGATAGTAATCTTCAAATATCTTTAGGGCTGTCACATGGAGGATGGAGCATGCTTGTTTTCTCCTGTTCTGGAGGGTAGGACCCAAACCAATGGCTTCAAGTTGCAAGAAAGGAGATTCTGACTAAACATCAGGAAGAACTTTCTGACAGTCTTTCTTCTTCTTCTTTGGCGATCACTCGTAGCCAAGTAAGATTGTCTTCCATAAAGGCTGTTCTCCAACTGGAGCGCTCGCAGGCCACTTTTCCCCAGTTGTCAGTGACAGTAAGAGCTGTCCAACAGTGGAACGGACTCTCACAGGAGGTGATGGACCCCTTCCTTGGAGGTTTTTAAGCAGAGGTTGGATGGCCATCTGTCATGGACGCTTCTGCTTTGGAGAGGGTTGGACTAGATGACCCTTGGGTCCCTTCCAACCCTAAAATTGTATGATTCTATAGGAGTGCAGAACCTGGATCTGTACAGCTGAGACAGATGCACAAAACTAAAATTAGAACGGGGTGCTGTTGTTTAGGATATTACAGAAAACTTGCCCTCAGCTCAGGTAATCTCATTTCAGGCAAGAGAGAATCTATTCCCGTCGCCTGCTTCCTCCTCTTGTCCTTTTCTTTCTGAGGCAAGGCTAATAAATCAGCTCTCATGGAACAAATGCTGCACTCCACCACTGATCCACTGGAGGGTGTGTAGCTGTGTGAGAGTGGGAGGCAGAGGAAGACGGGCTCCCTGCAAGCTGGCACTGTCAGCAATCAGCTGACATTAAAACAAACACCCTCTATGCAAAGGGCAGGCTGAGCATTTGGTATTTGTAATTAAAGCTTCTGGCTTGCTCACATGAGTCACTCCGAGGGTTGCTTTACCAACCCAGCGTGCACAACAACACCAAGTCCCACTTTCGAGCAACAGAGTTTTGCCCTACTTATGCGGTCATATTCCTCCTCTGTCGGCTAGTCTCATGCTTTCATCTCACAATTTACACAAGCTTTTAAAATCTATTTGATCAAGTTCACGACGGATCAGAACCATGAAGATGGTAAATGCAAAGTCACAAAGTGGCTAATGCATTTCTCTGCTGCTAGTTCTTTTAGGCCTGTTTCACAGTCTAGCAAATTTCAGACATTAATGACTCCTGGGGGTAGGGCTGAGCAAGTCTGGCGATTTCAGTTTCTCTGAGTTTCCTATTTTGCAAATCATAAGTTCAATTTGCTACACTTCTGCAATACTGTATGAAATGTACTCGGAGTCGAGAGTGAATTTCATGCTCTTTATTCAGCTCATAGTCATCAAGGAGAAGAGGAGAAGAAGAATGGCTCTTTTCCCAAAACCATCTACTTATATACATTATTTACACAATGGGCCTTGCGTGATTGGCTACTTCAGGGCTACACCTGTGGGCCAATTATATTGTGGATTGACTTCTGCCTGCAGCCTGATTGGCTGCTCCTACAGGCCAATCAGGTAGCAGATTCACTTCTGCCAGCCGCCTGATTGGCTGCTCCAGCAGGCCAATCAGGTTGCGGATTCACTTCCACCTGGAGTTGGATTGGGTAGCTCCCGCTGATTCTGAATCCTATTGTTCTAGGATTCAGCTCAGTACATAACACCCCTCCCCTCTAAGTTCCAGTCCTGCCCGGGAAGTTGCATTCGTAGTCCCCAAGGTCTGCTGGCCGCCTCCGTGTGCGTTGTGGCCTGGGGTGTTCCTTGGTCAGGGGTTCTGGTTCTGGCTCGTGTTCCGAGGCTGCTGGCTGTGCCGGGGCTGTCTGGTCTGGCGCCACTGAACCACTAGGTTGTGGCTCTGGTTCCAGTGTCCTTCCAGCCTCGGGGCGCCCCTCTGTGCCTACTGCTTCTGCTTCCCCTGCCCACCCCTCTCGCTCTACAGGCCTCACTGCCCTGCTGTCCCCTTGGGACCCCTCTGTCCCGCTCTCCTCCCGGGTTCCTCCTGGGAATCGCCGCCGTAGCTGGTCGCAGTGGCGGCGCCAACATTGCCCCCCTTCCGTTAGTACCTCGTACGACACGGGACCGGTCACCTTGGTGACTGTGGCGGGTACCCATGCTGGGCCTGCCCCAAAATTCTTTGCGTACACTGCGTCCTGGGCCACAAATGTCCGGGGGTTCCTGCCTTTCCCCACCACTACCTCATCCTGAGCTCTGTCGGGGTGAAGTCGATCCAGTCTAGTTGCAAGGCGCCGGCCCATTAGTAGTTCAGCTGGGCTCCGGCCCGTCGTTGTGCTTGGGGTGCTGTGCTGTGCTAGAAGAAATGCGGCAAGGCGGTATTCCCAGTCCCCTTGTGTCATGCGGCGGAGGCTGTCCTTGGTGGTCCGCACCATGCGCTCCGCTTGGCCATTGGTGGCAGGGTGGAATGGTGCTGAGCGGATGTGGCGGATGGCGTTCTGCGCTGTGAAGGTCTGGAACTCCTCTGACGTGAATGCGGTTCCATTGTCCGAGA
The DNA here is from genome assembly GCF_963506605.1 of Zootoca vivipara. Taxonomy (NCBI): domain Eukaryota; kingdom Metazoa; phylum Chordata; class Lepidosauria; order Squamata; family Lacertidae; genus Zootoca; species Zootoca vivipara. The sequence goes on along the minus strand of NC_083277.1, from coordinate 74,359,204 downwards.
CGAGGGTGTCAGGGAGCCCGTGGGTTGCAAAAAGCTTACGTAGTACCCGGATGGCTGCCGCCGTAGAAGTGGACGGTACCAGTGCGACCTCCAGCCATTTGGTGTAGGAATCCACCACTATGAAGAATGTTTTTCCCTGGAAGGGGCCAGCGAAGTCCACGTGCAAGCGTGACCATGGATGTCGGGCGGACTCCCAGGGCTGGACTGGGGCCCTTGGGGGATCCGGGCGGGATTCTTGGCAGGTCTGGCAGTGTTGTACCCAGGCCTCTATCTCTCTGTCAATCCCTGGCCACCACACATAACTCCTGGCAAGGGCCTTCATCCTCACTACCCCTGGGTGTGTCTCGTGTAGGGCTGTGAGGACCCTTTTGCGGAGGGGCTGGGGAACAACAACCCTGCTTCCCCATAACAGGCACCCCTTGTGGGCCGACAGTTCATGTTTGCGGTTTGTGTAGCCAGCGAATTCTGGCCCGGGGCTGCTGCTGGGCCATCCTCGCCACACCCAGTCCAGGACCCGGGAGATGACCCTATCTTTTGTGGAATGGTGCGCAACTTCTTGTGCCTGAATGGGTCGGTCGGGAAGCAGCTCCAGGGTCATAACCTCTTGCGCAGGCGCTGGGTCGGGGCCTGTTTCTGGTAGTGGTAGCCTGCTGAGGGCGTCTGCGTGGCCCATCGCCTTCCCAGGGCGGTGGATTAGTGCATACTGGTAGCCGGCAAGGAAAATTGACCACCTGAGGACACGTGGAGACAACACTTGGGGGGTCTGCTTCTCGGGGGCAAACAGGCCAAGCAACGGCTTGTGGTCAGTCACTATGGTAAAGGGCCGCCCGTACAAGAAATCATGGAATTTTTTTACGCCCTTCACGATTGCCAGACCCTCCTTGTCAATCTGTGAGTAGTTTCGTTCGGCTGCAGCAAGCGTCTGGGAGAAGTATGCCACCGGCACCTCTCTTCCATCCGGGAGTTGGTGTCCCAGGACAGCGCCGATGCCATAGGGAGAGGCGTCGCATGCCAGCACCACTGGCAGCCTCTCGTCGAAGTGTGCCAAGACCGAGTTCGAGACGAGCAAGTCCTTGACTGCCTGGAATGCGGCCCTTTGTCGCTGGCCCCACACCCAAGGGGCCCTTTTATCTAGGAGTCTGTGTAGGGGCTCCGCTACCGCTGCCTTATGGGGAAGGAAGGCATGGTAAAAGTTCAATAGTCCCAAGAATGACTGAAGTTCGGGCTTGCTCTTGGGCGCTGGGGCCTCACAAATGGCCCGTACCTTGTCACCGGTTGGATGGACCCCTTCTGCGTCCACCTTAAATCCCAGAAAGTCCACCTGCGGCACTCCCAGTAAACACTTTTCCCGCTTCACCTTGAGGCCCGCCATCTGGAAACGGTGCAGGACGGAGCGGAGGCGGTCCTCAAATTCCTCTGGTGTGGGCCCGGCGATCAGTACATCATCAAAGAAGGGGGTGACGCCAGGAATCCCTTTAAGGAGAGAGTCCATTAGATTCTGGAATATGCCTGGTGCCACGCTAACGCCAAATTGCAGCCGCTTTACTCTGAATGCCCCTCTGTGCGTCACAATCGTCTGAGCCTCTGCTGTGGCTTCGTCCACAGGCAACTGTTGATACGCTTGGGCCAAGTCCAGTTTGCCAAAGATTTTTGACCCAGCCAGGGTGGCGAGGACATGGCTGACCACTGGCACTGGGTATGCATGGGCCGTGAGAGCCTTGTTTATGGTGCATTTGTAGTCTGCACAGATGCGGACCGAACCGTTAGGCTTGACGGGTGTGACAATTGGAGTTTCCCAGGGGGCGTTGGGCACCGGCTCCAGCACTCCTTGCTCCACGAGCCAGTCCAATTCCTCGTCTATGCGGGGTTTCAGGGCGAACGGGACCCGGCGGGCCTTGTGCCTGATGGGTCGTACAGCGGGGTCTAGCTGTAGGGCAATGGGGGGTCCTGTATATCGTCCCAATGCCCCATCGAAAACCCCTGGAAACTCTTTGCATATGGCGTCCACGTCCACTTGTAAGCTAGTGCGGTTCACCCCGGTAACGGCTAGCCCCAGAGGTCCAAACCATGCCAGTCCCAGTAAGCTAACGTAGGGGCCCTTAACTACCAGCAAGTCCAATTGTTGCTTTCGCCCTCGATATTGCACCCTGAAGGTCCCCACCCCCATTGTAGGGACCTTACGTTTCTGGAAGTCCCGGAGGGTGAATGGGGCCGGCCTTAGTTTGGGACCCCCATTAGGGCACAGTTCCCTTAATGTTCGGGCCGAGATTATGGATAGAGTTGAACCCGTGTCCAGCTCCATGCGGCATGGGGCTCCCTCTATCTGTACCTCTATATAAATTTTCTCTGTGCTGGGATGGGGCAACTGGAATACCTGGTAGTCCGTGATCTCCATCGAGTTGCCTTGGTGCATGGTGCCGTGTGACCTGGGGCTCCTGGGTCGGTCATCTGATGCTTGTCGACGGGTGAGTCGAGCCCGACACACCCGGGTGATGTGTCCCAATTTTCTGCACTGCCTGCACTCTGCGTTGCGGAAACGACAGGTCCTCCTCTCGTGGTTCTCCCCGCAGCTTGCACAGTTCCCTCCTTCTCGTCGAGGCTGCTGTGGTGTGTGTGCTGCTTGAGTGCGCCGCTGTACTCGGTGTACTTCCTCCCTGTCAGATTCGGATTCGTCGGTGAGGTCTTCGTGGTAGACCCTCGGTTGGGATGGCGGGGCCGGTCGTGCCTCTTGCATTGACCTCTCGGCGGCTTCGGTTGCCAGGGCTTCCTCCAGAGCAATCTGGAACGTGAGGTCTTTTTTGGCGTAGAGGCGTCGTTGCAACATATCGTCCCTCAGGCCACCAACGAGGCGGTCAGGAAGCATGTTCTCCAACTCTGAGAAGTTGCATAGCCGGGCGGCTTGGCGGAGGGAGGTCACAAACCCAGTTATGGTTTCCCCCGGGGCTTGCCGCTTTGCGTAGAAGGCATTTCGGCAAGCTACCACCGAGGGCTGTGGTGAGAAGTGCTCCTTCAGCCGTTCCATTATTGTTTTGTAAGAGACGGTAGCGACATCTCTAGGTGCAAGGAGAGCCCGGGCGATTTCAAACGTCTCCTCTCCACAGACGCTGAAGAATGTCGCCCTCTTCATGGCATCGTTGGTGACTTCTTTCGCTTGCAGGAGGAAGTTGAAACGGGCGGCGTACCCTTCCCAGTCTCCTGATGCTGGTTTGAATGGCGAGAAGCTGCTGTCGGTTGCCATTCTGGGTTCCTTGGGTCCTGGAGCTGAAGCCTGGATGAACGGTGCGATGCAGCGGTGCAGCAGGTGGCGGTGCTGCGGTGCAGTGCGTGGTGGCGGTCAGCTCAGCAGGATCCCACCTTCGTCGCCAGTGAAATGTACTCGGAGTCGAGAGTGAATTTCATGCTCTTTATTCAGCTCATAGTCATCAAGGAGAAGAGGAGAAGAAGAATGGCTCTTTTCCCAAAACCATCTACTTATATACATTATTTACACAATGGGCCTTGCGTGATTGGCTACTTCAGGGCTACACCTGTGGGCCAATTATATTGTGGATTGACTTCTGCCTGCAGCCTGATTGGCTGCTCCTACAGGCCAATCAGGTAGCAGATTCACTTCTGCCAGCCGCCTGATTGGCTGCTCCAGCAGGCCAATCAGGTTGCGGATTCACTTCCACCTGGAGTTGGATTGGGTAGCTCCCGCTGATTCTGAATCCTATTGTTCTAGGATTCAGCTCAGTACATAACACTGTACTTTGAATTTTTTTTAAAATCAGCATTTTTGTGCACATTTCTCTTGATATGTATATTTTATGCAATTATGCCTTTTTGCAAGGATTTTTCTTAATATGATGTATTTTTGAATGCTATTTTTATGAACACTTTAATCAGTACATTTCCCTACTATGCAACTTTTTCTACACCTTCCCTGGTTTGATAACTGCATTATAAAATTCAGAGAAATGCCAAATCTCAAAGGATAGCTGTGTTTCAGTTCATGTATTTTTCGGGAAGCATGTGTTAGGTTCTCATTAAAATGTGAACCAAGTTGAATTTTAACCACATCCATAGCCAGATATTAGGCCAGATTCTATTAAAACCATTTTGGTGAAGTGGCTACCTTGCACATCTAGTGCTTTCCATTACTCCACTGCAAGCTGTTTGATGTTGGAAAGAGCCTTTTTGCAGTTGTGCTGAAATAGTTTGCCATGTGTACTGGGCTTAGTGAGTGACAAGTGTGACTGGCTCACATGCTAGCGATCGCAGTGAACAATTAGGATTGCTATGTCTGCCAAGAGTTGTTAGCCATGATAACAAAATTGAACTTTCATAAATAGAGGCAGTAAACTTCTAAATCCCTAATGCCGGAAGAAGAAAAAAAACAGGGGCTGGTTGCCTTCACAGTCATGCTTTGTTTTTGACCTTACAGGGGCATCTGAGCATAGGAAGCCATTTTATACTGGATCAGACCATTGGTCCATATTGCTCAACGTTGTCTACGCCGACTGGCAGAAGATCTCCAGAATTTCAGGCAGGCATCTCTCCCAGCCCTACCTGCAGAAGCCAGGAATTAAACCAGAGACCTTCTGTATGCTAAACAGTTGCTCTACCATTGAGCTATGTCCCTTCTGTCACCTGGTTGATGCTGGACTATGTGGACTGCTGTCTAATTCAGAAAGGTACTTTGTAGGTTATTTTTCATTATGCTCTGCCATGCCAAAATATTTGTGTCCAAGACTCATTTTCATCTTTGGCCACTCAGGCAGGTAGTGGATGCATGTACTGTAATGTGACAGCAGTGTGTGCATGTGCGTGCATGACATTTCCCCCAAGTAAATCTGTTTTCTAAGCAGTTCACATAAAAAAATCAAAGTCCAAACGCAGTAATACAAAACAAGACATAAAAACATCGCGAAGGCACAAAACTTAAAAAAAAAAAAATCAATAATCAACCATTAAGTTCATTTAACAGACATAAACATTTAAGCAATACAGCGTACCAATAGGTGAAGAGGTGGAACAGCAAGTGCTGAACTGTCAGCAAATCACACTGAGGAACCATAGCAGTGTGTGTGTGTGTGTGTGTGTGTGTGTGTGTGTGTGTAGGCAAGCCCAACTGTTACTTTGCCCTCCCCCTTCTCCAGCTAACTGGGGGGTCTGGTGCGACGTCGCACAACGTCCTGATGTCACAAGTGAGGAGGAGCCAGGGGCAGAGTTGAATGCCCTCTGAAAATTGATGGGGCCCAGCCTCCTTAAAAAAATACATGGGGGGGGGAACTGCCTCAGCCCCTAGGAATCTGCACTCATGTTCATTGGCCAACCTGGCATTCCATCAGTGGCCAGCCATGTTAGATGGAAGAGGGCGGGCGGTACTGTGAGGCCTTCCATTGACTTGCCTTGACCTATTCATATTTTGTTGCCTTGAGTTTTTTCTGCTGAAAAAGAAATAATAATAATAATAATAATAATAATAATAATAATAATAATAATAATAAATATTAATATCCTGCTCATCTGGCTGGGTTTCCCCAGCCACTCTGGGTGGCTACCAATAGAATATTAAAAAGATGATAAATATATCAAACATTAAAAGCTTCCCTAAACAGGGCTGCCTTCAAATATCTTCTAAAAGTCAGGTAGTTGTTTATTTCCTTGACATCTGATGGAAGGGCGTTCCACAGGGCGGGCGCCACTACCGAAAAAACCCTCTGCCTGGTTACCTGCAACCTCACATCTCGCAGTGAGGGAACCTCCAGAAGGCCCTTGGAGCTGGACGATGGGGGTGGAGACGCTCCTTCAGGTATACTGGGCCGAGGCCGTTTAGGGTTTTAAAGGTCAGCACCAACACTTTGAATTGTGTTGTGGGATACAAACATGATATTTAAATAACAGAGTCTGATCAATCTTCTACTGCTGATACATCATAAAAAAGTAATTCCTGACAGCACCGATTCCCTATCAACCAAGAGTTTGTATATACTGATGTGCGTTCCAGAAACTAGCGATCTTTGGTTGTTCCAACCTTTGCACCTCCCCTTCCTCTGCCTTTTTCCTTCTCCCACTGAACTCTGAATAGCCGTTCCTCCATGGTTCATTCACTAGCTGCTTTCTTCATTTGAGTTTGTAATGCTAGGCCGCTTGGGTTTGCTTGTCTAGGAGACCTTCTTCCTCCAGCTTGAAGGGCTTTGTGTTTTGTTTGAATGGCATATTAATGAGCATGTGGCTATGTATACAGTACATCTAAAACGGCAGAATCGCGAGCACAGCCAGGATATGAACAACCTCCTCATTAAGCCCCTGCACTCGCAATGGAGGCACATAAAGAGACCGACGTCACGTCACAGCTGCATACAAAGCTCTTCTCCGTGCTGCATAAATCATGTATGGCCACATAATCTATTATAGATTCACAAAGCAGTAATCGCTAATTATACCGAGGCATATTTAGTTTCCTATGGGATCTGGCTTGCAGATCTTTGGGCTCTGGCGTTAGCTCGATGCATATGCAGTCTGTTTTTAATTTAATGACAATTTAATTTTACGGCTCTTATGCTTGTCTCCTGCACCACAGTGTCAAGAAGTACACACCTAGGCTTTCCATGCTCTTGCTGCTGCAATGTTGGGGTGATCTGGGAAGGAGTATAGTCTGCTCAGTGGTGGAGGAGCTAACATAGAAGAAATCAGAGTCTCTTGCGACCTACCCACCCCTTACCCCTTACATCTTTCGGGGGGGGGGGGGAATCCTTCCAGTAGCACCTTAGAGACCAACTAAATTTGTCATAGGTATGTGCTTTCATGTGCATGCACACTTCACGAAAGCTCATACCTATGACAAACTTAGTTGGTCTCTAAGGTGCTACTGGAAGGAATTTATTTGTTTGTTTGTTTCGAAAACGTCAGACCAACATGGCTACCTACCTGTAACATCTTTCAGGGAATCACAGCACAATTCTAAACATGTCTACTCAGAAGTCAGCCCTACTGAGTTCAGTGAGGATTACTACCAGTATCTGGGTCTAGAATTGCAGCCTGATGCAAAAACACACAAAGAAATTTGAGTTCTGATGTCATATTACAGACATTTGGTCTTTATGAAGATGCTGCTATAGAAAAAGCAGAATTCCTATTATTTTGATCACCTGAGGATGATGTATTGCCTTTCCCAAACCTTTCTTCCTTCTGTTATCTCCCTGTTGTCAAACTGAGAGTTCTGTAGGGTAGAACCTTTGGGGGCTGAGCTTTTGTACACTGATGCTGCTTGCATGGATGTAAAAATATGTATGCAGAAAATAGGAAAGTAATGTTCCCATTTTACTTATAGGAAACTGAGAATTATAATCTACCACCCAGATCTGCTAGCTTCAACCCAATATCCTGCCACTGTATTAGAACTAAGAAGAGAACTGATCTGCACTGCTGAGAATTAGCAGTTTTGCAAACCTAAAATCAAGCCAAAATCGATTATTCAGCTTCTGCAGCAAGGCAACTTGTTTCATATTTTAGTGGATAAGTGCACAGAATGTTATGTCAGGTAAACTTCTGTTAAGGATTTACCTTTAGAGATCACTGACAATGGGGCATTTGAAGTCCATTATAAATCTGTACTTCTATGGTACTTTTATTCTACCTGTTGTGACGTGGGGTTTGTGATTTCAGCTCTCTTGACAAAACATGCTGGAGACAGTTCTCTAGTAACAGCTCTTTATTAAAGTGAACAAGACTGAAGACTGAGGAGAGGAAAGCTACATTTATAGGGACAGGGGACTAGCTAGGAAGGGATACATTTTGGAGGGAACAATATCAAGCAATCACAGTGCTGCCTTTTGGAGGAAACCAATAAGACAGAGGATCCAAATACAGCAGCTTAAATGAACCAATAGTAGCTGTACCCTCTGGAACCAAAAGGCAGTTACTTTATCCTAATGCAAATACAGACAATAATAATACAGATATAAAATCCTTTGACTCAATACACAACACCCCTCCCCCCCTAGTGAGCACAGCAGACGTAATCCCTCAGGTACTGTGGGGTCCTACAACTTCTACCTGATCTCCTGACAACAGGTGTTGCAGGTTCTGGATTGGGTGTTACCTGTGGTGGAGGGGCTGCTATAGGGGTTTCATCAGGAACAGATGGAGTCCCAGACATCTCAGGGTCCCCGACCTGTACCTCGTCATCATGAGGACTAGCAGACCCTGGTTCATTTGCTGAAGCCCCTGGTGACTGTACCTCTGGACCATTTTCACTCTGGTCTTGCAGCTGTGCGTCATTAGCCAGGGATGAATTATCTGACTCCTCCCTGCTGAGCGCCCGGCGCCTCAGCTGATCTATATGTCTCTTCCAAACTTGCCCATTTTCCAAGGTCACATAATAGGACACAGGTCCACTAGCCCGGGTGATCACACCGGCCACCCACCGCGGACCTCGTGAATAGTTCCTCACCCAGACCAGATCTTCAGGGGCGAGATACCTTGTTGTGTCAGTCTCAGCCTGGGGGGTTGCTCTTGAATTACGGTTTGGCATTTTATCTGGGTGGACATAATCCAGCACCGTTACCAGTCTTCTACCTAAGAGCAGCTCGGCTGGCGACTTGCCCGTCGCAGTACACGGCGTCGCATGCTGCAAAAATAACATTCGCGCAATGCGAGCCGACCAGTTACCCTCCATTAAGCGCGCAATGGATTCTTTGGCTGTTCTTACCATGCGCTCAGCCTGCCCATTGGAGGATGGGTGAAAGGGCGCGGATGTGACCCCTCTTATAAAGTTATCAGCCAAGAATGCCCTGAATTCTTGGGATACAAAAGCTGCCCCATTATCTGATACAATGGTCTCAGGTAACCCGTGGGTAGCAAACAGCTGCCTCAACACCTTGATTACGGCAGCTGATGCCATGCTAGGGACCATCGCCACTTCTAACCATTTGGAATATGCATCAACGATAACCAAAAAGACCTTCCCTTGGAATGGCCCAGCAAAATCTATGTGCAGCCGGCTCCAGGGAGTCCTGGACTGCTCCCACCAGTGGACTGGTGCTCTGGCCACTTCTGGCCGCACCTCTTGGCATGCCTTGCATGTTCGTACCCATTGTTCTATGTTCTGGTCCATTCCAGGCCACCACACATAACATCGGGCTAGCGACTTCATCCTGACCATTCCCGGGTGTCCCATGTGAAGCGTCTCAAGAACCCTGTTTCTCAGTGGTGCTGGGATTATCACCCTATCTCCCCATAGGAGACAACCCTTATGCATGGACAATTCGTGCTGCCTTGTCGCATAAGGCCTGAATTTTTCTTCATGCGGACCACCTGGCCACCCCCTCCCCACCCAAGTGAGCACACGGGAGAGAACAGCATCTTTCCTAGTTTTCTCAGCTATATCCGTAGCTGTTACAGGAGCCCCCGGAAGTGTTTCTAGCATCATAATGTGCTCCGCCGGAGCAGGATCCTCATTGCTCCCGCCAGGAAGGGGCAATCGACTCAGCGCATCAGCATGGCACAACTGTTTCCCCGGCACATGGGTCAAGGTGTACTGGAACCCATTCAGGAATATTGACCAACGCAACATTCTGGGGGAGAGAATTTGTGGCGTTTGTTTGTTTGGGTTGAACAACCCTAACAGTGGTTTGTGGTCCGTTTCAATGGAGAAATGGCGACCGTACAAATAATCATAGAACCTTTTGATTCCGGACACAATAGCCAGTGCCTCTTTATCAATTTGAGCATAGTTGCGCTCTGTGGGCGACAACGTACGGGAATAGAAAGAGATGGGCTTTTCCGACCCATCCGGTTCCCTATGACTCAGCACAGCCCCCAGACCGTATTGAGAGGCATCACATGCCAGGACCAGCGGCTTTGACTCATCATAATGAGCAAGGACGCTCCTGCTACTCAGCATTCCTCGCAAGGAGTCAAAAGCCTTCTGCTGCTCCCGCCCCCATCGCCACACATTCTTTTTCTGCAATAGTCTATGTAATGGTTCAGCTACCGAAGCTTTCTGGGGTAAGAACGAATGATAAAAGTTAATAAGTCCCAGGAATGACTGCAACTCCGTCTTGTTCTGTGGTCGTGGTGCCTCGATGATGGCCTTAATCTTAGCATCTGTGGGGTGGATGCCTGATGCATCAATTTTAAACCCCAAGAAATCCACAGTTGGCACCCCAAAACTGCATTTTTCTTTTTTCAGTTGCAACCCCACCTCCTTGAACTTGAGCAACACTGCACGGACACGCGCAACCAGTTCCTGTGGGTCTTTTCCAGCAATCAAAACATCATCAAAAAATGGCAAGACCCCCGGCAGACCTCTTAACAGGCGTTCCATGAGCCCTTGAAAAATCCCTGGGGCCACACAAACTCCGAACTGTAATCTGTTAACTCTGAACGCCCCTTTATGTGTGACAATAGTCTGTGCTTCCGCTGATTGTGGGGTTACTGGCAGCTGTTGGTAAGCTTGTGCCAGGTCAATTTTGGCGAACACCTTGCCCCCAGCCAGTTTAGCCAACAGATGTGATACGACTGGAATGGGGTATGAGTTTCCCCTGAGTGCCTTATTGATAGTACATTTGTAATCTGCACATATCCTGACTTCCCCATTTGCTTTAAGGGGTGTGACGATTGGAGTCTCCCACTTAGCAGAGTCCACGGGTGAGAGAACTCCCTGCTTGACCAATTTATCCAGCTCTGCCTCGATCTTGGGTTGCAGTGCAAATGGCACTCGCCTTGGTTTGAGTCGGATTGGAGCCACCCCGGGGTCCAACTCGAAGTCAACTGGGGGCCCTTTATAACAACCCAGTTTTCCATTAAAGAGACCAGCAAATTCCTTGCATAATACCTCACTCATCTCAGGGCAGGTTTGGATTGAATTAAGCCCTGAGATACTCAGTCCCAGGGCAGGGAACCAGTCAGTGCCCAGGAGACTGGGGCGACTGCCCTTCGCAATCACCAGTTTGAGTACAGCCTGTTTGTCCCGGAACTGTACTCTCACGGCACACATTCCCATAACATGGATGCGGCCTGCTGAGTACGACTGCAAGGTTGCCGGAAAGGGCTCCAGAGGGGGCAACTTACCCCTGGGGAAGAATGTCTTCGCGGTCTGGTCCGACACGATGGTGAATGCGGATCCGGAGTCCACCTCCATGTCGCACTGCTGACCCTCAATCTTCACCTTGACGTGTGCCTTGCCTTGCGCTGGAAACTGCACGGCCCTCCCGTTGATCTCCGTTACGTAGTGGCAGTCCTTTAGAAAACGAGTTGCTGTGGGCGGTCTGCGATGCTCCAGTCTAGGTGCTCCTGTCGCTCCCGACGCCGCCGATCTACAGACCCTGGCGATGTGACCCGTCTTTCCGCACGTCAGGCAGATAGCATCCCTGAAACGACAACTCTTCCTTTCATGGTTTCCGCCACAACCTGGGCAACTGCCTCGGCGATCTCTGTGCACTGTGCAGGCCTGACGCACCGACTCGACCCCACGGACTGGGCTCTGGCTCGGAGTAGCCTCTAGCTCGTCCATGGCATGCGCAACTTCTATCTGTGGCTTAGTGGCCTTGCGACTGGCATCAAGCTCCTCTCTTTCGTAATTCTCCGTGGCGGTGGCCTCTTTCAAGGCTGAAGCAAGGGTAACCTCTTCTTTAGCCACGATGCGTCTTCTGGCTTTCTTGCTGCTCAGACCACCAATAAACCGATCCAGGAGAGTCTCTTCCAGATTTTGGAAGCCGCAGTGCTGAGCGAGCTTCCGGAGTTCAGCCAGAAATGTGGATACAGACTCCCCAGCATGCTGCTGCCTCTTATGGAACTCCATCCGCCGGGCCATCTTGGTCTCAGTAGGCGCCAAGTGGCTTGTTAGGCAGGCAAGAATATCTTCGAGAGATGTCTCACTCAGCTTCGCTGGAGCAAGTAATGCCTTGGCCAGCTTGAAGGTCTCGGGCCCACAGTAGCTCAGGAATGTGGCCCTTCTTTTGCTGGCATCGGTGATCCCTTGAGCCACTGCAAAGAACTCGAAGCGTTCGACGTAGTCTTCCCAGGTGTGGGGCTCTGATGGCTGGAAGGGCTCCAATACCCTTGGACTCTCCATTGTCCTAGCGGGCAGGGTCGTCTTCTCAGCTGGCCAGTGAGTCTTGTTCTCAGCTGCAATCCGGACTCTGAGGCAGGGTTGTGTTTAACCGCTCCTCAGCATTCCGGATCCCATCCTCGTCGCCAGTTGTTGTGACGTGGGGTTTGTGATTTCAGCTCTCTTGACAAAACATGCTGGAGACAGTTCTCTAGTAACAGCTCTTTATTAAAGTGAACAAGACTGAAGACTGAGGAGAGGAAAGCTACATTTATAGGGACAGGGGACTAGCTAGGAAGGGATACATTTTGGAGGGAACAATATCAAGCAATCACAGTGCTGCCTTTTGGAGGAAACCAATAAGACAGAGGATCCAAATACAGCAGCTTAAATGAACCAATAGTAGCTGTACCCTCTGGAACCAAAAGGCAGTTACTTTATCCTAATGCAAATACAGACAATAATAATACAGATATAAAATCCTTTGACTCAATACACAACACTACCCACAGACTGAATTCACAAATGCATCTCTAACCCTTGATGAAGACAATATCACATCACCTAAAATACAAATGAGACAATTCACAGTACCAGTGAAGAGGCATTGGGTGATTTGATGTCCAAGAATGCCTGTGTGAATCAATCCTGCTTTTCAGCAAAATATTATCTGGTCAGGCTCAGTAGAGCTATAACAAAACAGATTTGCAAGCTATGCTCCTATTTTTGGCCTGTGACTAATCTGCGGGTTCTGAAATTTCTCTCTGCAGTGTTTTGCCTCAGCACTTGCCTTGCTTCGTGTCCTAGTGATTTGAGGCACAATGACGTCACAGGACTTGGCCATGAGATAGAAAGCATCAAATCAGAATTTGTACTTTGGCACAGGCTGTTCAATCATTTCATTCAGCAAATTTGTCTGGTACGTTTGGACATTTTGATGAGTAAACACCCATGAGGCCATTGTTGACAAAGCTAAGAAAACACCAGAAAAGAGCTCCATTTTTGGAATGAAGCCATTTAAATTAGCTAAACTAAACAGACATGAACTTTCGTGAATACATTTAATTAATCTGTAATGCTCAGATGCTATATTACTAACAGATGTACTTGAATAGGCAGAAGATAACCATATCTTAAAGGAAAAATACCTGCAAAATACAGCAGGCTAAGATATCGATATATATAAAAATGTAAACTGACCATGTGTGTGTGTCTCCACTTTTCTCCGAAACCGCTTGACCAATTGCGTTCAAATTTGGACACAACGTCCCAAGTGAATATGTGAGTGACCATATACAGTTCGCATAGACAGATGTCACACCTAGGCCACGTAAAAGCCCCCAAACCACGTGTTCCAGAACTCACAACTCAGACGAAAGTGCATGCTGGGAAATAGAAGCCAGAAGCTGCATCTCCAAGGCCAAGGCAAGATTGTGACGTCACCAGCCAACATTCTATAACCGCCACAAAGGCCATTCCTCCACAAAGCCCGACGCAGGGATCCTAGCCCTAGCCCCCCGTGTCCAACCGTCACAGACAGAGCGCACCACACCGACACTGACTCCGCACCAAAAACCACCCCACGACCCACCGTTGCCCCCCCCCCACGCCAAATACCTGACATACAAGCAAATACACTGGCACCGGGGGAGTCACAGGGATGAGCCGGGGGTGCAGGGAGGGGGCTGGGGGGGAGTCACAGGGATGAGCCAAGGGGTGGGGGGAGGAAGGGGGTACAGGGAGGGGGTGGGGCCAGTCACAGGGATGTGTTGGGGGATGGCGTAGGGGTCGCGATACCTCATGGGTCGGGACAGGGTGGGGATAGTCACAGGGATGAACCAGGGGGTCGGGGGAGGAGGGGGCAGAATAGGTCATGGGTTGGGACAGAGTGGGGGGAGTCACAGGGATGAGCCACAGCAATGCATGACCGGGCCAGCTAGTATGTTATAAAAATGGAAGCATATGCTAAAGAACTCTCTGACCCATAACGCTGAGATTCAAAATGTTATGACAGAATATATCACAAGTTTCATGGGTGCGTGGGTGGGTGTCTTTTGTGGGTGTTTGATAAAGGAAACAGAAAATAAATAAAGAAGCAGAGCACGCAAAAATGCAGATAGCATGCATTTCTTACACATTTCTTAAATTGAGGCCCACCTTATTGTTGACTGAATGGTTGTTTTCTGCTTTAATATGTAGTCAACAACAATAGAAAGGGGAAATTGTATTGAAGCCTAAAGAAAAGGTAGAGTGAAATCTGCAGAACTATTTTTCCCTTGCAGGGAGCAGGGCGATTATGATACTAGCTGGCATCGATGTGGCAGATGAGATGGCTATAGAGCTCCCTCAAACACTTTGAACTGAAGGGCTTCTGTTTAGAAGGGGACCAGGAATTAGCACACCAACGTATCAGTCACTACACAGAGCATCAAGGAGAGAATGTGCTCCATTATGTGCTTTCCACAGCCTGCTCTGCCAAAGAGTCCTTTAAGGAACACTGGGCATCAGATAGCATCTCAATCGGTTCCTTCCTGCTCCACCTGCTGGCACCAGGATGCCCTTTAATAAACAAACAAATAAATAAATGAAGTAACTTACTCTTCCTCACACCTCACCCTGTGCCACATCCTCTGTTGCTCGGTTACGGGTGTGCATGTGTGGAGTTATTAAGAGAATGAGAAGGCAAGCGGGGGGCGGGCTTTTACTGTGTGAAATGCATCCTGCCTCTCAGTTCTTTGGCCTGCGTGTGGAAGGGAGCACAAATAAGGCGAACACACAAAGCAAAGGCATTTCTGGTGCAAGGACATCTAAAGCTCATTGTCACCTTTGGCACAAGCAGTGTGGAGACGCTGATTCTTTGCTCCCCTCCCCCTTGTCCTAGCTTAGTTCTGCTTTCTTTGGCTGTTCTTAGTCATATTTCAAAGGGGAGCATCCTTTCACTTTCTCCAAGCCCACCAATATTGCTATGCCAGGGTATATGGCCTGTTTGTTTGCATGTGAGAGAGGGAGAGGAATGCCTGACAGGCAGTGGGGCCTTCAAGGGAGAACTTGTGGGCAGTTGTCCAGGGCCCACACAGCAGAAGGAGCAATGGGGCACCCCAACATAGAACGCCTGGCTTAGCCACGTTGAAATAATGCCCACTACTATTTGAAGAGCCCTCTCCCAAAAGATTATTAAATCCAGAGTCTAAAATTACCCAAGTGCAGCACTGCTTATAGGCAGCTACATAGTTAGATACAGTGGATGCAATATAACAGTGGACCAAGCCGCTGCCTATTTCTGCAGGTAGAATGTGTTGAGTACTGGCTACTCATTGTCCTGCCTGAGTGAACTAGTAGCCCATGTGTAGCAAAAAGAAAGGGCCAATGGTGTCAGGTTTTGGTCCTTACATTAAAAGAAGATTCGCTCCAATGTAGGAACCGTCGGTCTTATTTGCTGCCCACCCTGCTTATCTGAGCTCTAGACACCGTCACATTCTACTCCAGACGTTTTGAAGGCATATGGTTTTACTCTGCCCTCCTTCCTCCTCTCAAGCGATTCTGCACACTCTCCATGCATCTGGCCACGGGCCAAAACATACAGCGTTGTGCTTGAAAGCCTTGAGCATTCCCAGCTCTGTTTGAACTGCCAGGGGCCTGCTTTGTACTGCCTATCTCTGCTGCACAAGCCGCATTGAAACTCCCTGTTTGAAAGAAGTCAATCCCTCGGAGGAACAATAGCAAAATCTATCTCCGATGAGATCATCTCCTTGGGACAGAGCAAACAGTTAATCTCCAAGCTGCTTAACCATTGTGTCAACAGAAAGGGCTGACTCGCAACATGAAATGAATGTGACTTTGGCAACATGACCTTTGCCTTCCCTCCCACCCCCCGCCAGTTATCCACACCAATGTAAAGTTATTAGGACTGTGTTTGTTTCCCTCTCGTGGCACTGGCCGCTGGGGGAATGTCAAAGGCATTGGGAGAGGCTTGCATACTCTGATGTACCACTGTCCATCAACAGAACAATTGAGAAGAGACATTTGAAACAAGCGTTGCTATAGCTATCCTGTGCATACGGGAAACATAATACTTATGTCTCAGCATTGCTGCTGTCAGATTCCCCCCCCCCTCCCCAGCTATTCACTGCAGAGAGAAGAGAAATTCAATATTAATACAATGCAAAGGGAATGCATCTATTGTTCCCATAAAATGGTGCTTGAACTTCTATTTTGGCTGGTTCTCTGTCACTAGGGATTTATCCACTCTTTCCTCCGCAATTTTCAGGCACAGTTCACGCTTTAAAGTTCTTTTTGCTCAAGAACTTTCCCCATGAAAACCCACTCTTTAAAGCTCAATCGGCATGTTTGCTCCGATTGAACACTAAAGAGCGGGTTTTCGTAGGGAAACCTCAAGAAAAATGGTGCTCGGACATGCAGCTTTAAAGCATGGACCTGTGGCTGGAAAGAGTGGGGAAAGAGCAGGGCCAAAAGTAAGTGTGGGTAAGCCCTAGAGCAGGCATCCCCAAACTGCGGCCCTCCAGATGTTTTGGCCTACAACTCCCATGATCCCTAGCTAAGCGGACCAGTGGTCAGGGATGATGGGAATTGTAGTCCAAAACATCTGGAGGGCCGAAGTTTGGGGGTGCCTGCCCTAGAGTTAAGTAAGTGGCTGGGTTTTAAGCACATCTTTTATTTTAGTCTGATTTAAAATGATATAAAATAATATTGTAGATTTTACATAAAGGGGAAAGGTTGTGGTTCGTTTGATGTGTTTCTGCTTCACATGTGGGAAATCCCCAGGTTCAGTCTCTACGATACGATAATCTTTATTGTCATTGTCCCATTGCAGAACAACGAAATTGAACATCTACATTGCACTTACACAACTCCACCAAAAAGGAATCCCAAATTGCAGGGGTGAGAAGCCTTTTTGCCTGAGACCTTGAAGACAGTCGCTGCTCCCAGCCCATACTGTACATTCTTACGTGTGTGTGCTTGTTCCCTCTGGAAAGTCAGACTGGACATTTAAATAAATATGTATGAATATTTGTTATGTCTATGTGATAACCAACCACACACTTCTGAATATTCACTGACAGTTGTACAACACCCCCATTGTAAGGGAATCACAGCACATTGTACTATTCTTACAATGGGGCATTCTGCTCTGAAGAGTAGAATGTAACCAGAGATTATATGGCATGCCACTTGTTGCCCTGAATTTCTTAACAAACATTTTAGACTCCCTTGATGTTTGCTCATGTTTATTTTTAGACTTTGAAACAATTAAATATGGTGGTCGCCTGCTTATTCTCTAGGCCTGTCACTCTTTTGCCCCCAACAGAAAATGCTGTGCTTGTTGAACTCTAGACAGGAAAAACAGCCTTTCATTTTTTATATTTTGAACCCTACACTCCAGCTTTGACTATACATTGACGGATTTCATCTTCACTGAAATTTCCTAATGGTGATTCTGCCCTCTCCTCCTTGTTTACCTCCAATTTATTTGGAATGAACAGAACTATTTCCTCCAAAGTAGGAGGAGCTTATTCTGAGCCAACTGAGTTAATTGGTCTCCTGATGGATCCACAGTCCATCAGAGAAAACTACATTTCCCAGCGTACCTGGTGCCTGGTTTGCTGCCATAGCAACACTGGACCAGCACTAGGGCAGGGGTAGCCAATGTGGTGGTCTCCAGTTGTCTTTGGACTACAGCTCCCATTGTCCTTGACCACTGACCATGCTGGGATGTACTGGTGGGAGAATAGCTGCCAAGTATCCCGTTTCCCCTGGGAAACCCCCGTTTTTACTTACCTTTTCCCGGTGGTCCCCCGTATCACTTCGTCTCCCGTTTTTCTCCGTTATTTTCTCCTGCCGGCGGCCATTTTTTTCTGATTTGCCCTTCTATGGGCACAAAAAATGGGCGCCGCCGGCTTCAAAAGTTGCATCTACGCATGACCGGAAGTGCGTAGACGCGACTTCCGGTGTTGGCAGCGGCCATTTTTGGTGCCCATAGATGGGCGGGCCGACACCGGAAGCTGCGTCGACGCACTTCCGGTCATGCGTAGAGCTACTTTTGAAGCCAGCGGCGGCCATTTTTGGTGCCCATAGAAGGGCAATGCGACACTGGAAGTTACGTCAACGCAACGTCTGGTGTCACACGGCTGCCGGTCCCGGATTCTGCAGTCCGGGACTTGGAAGGTAAGGGTGGGAGGTGTACTTCAACAACATTAGCTACTCCATTACTTACTTTTTTCTCCTAGGATAAAGGGGGAAATGAAGATATTTACTTCCCCCTCGCTGGAGCACCAGCAAAATAATAAAATCAGTTGTTAGAAAGATGACTGCAGGTGCGGCCGCCTGTCAATTGGTCATTGTCTGTATTTTAAAATATATGTCCTGCCTTTCTAATATTACATGTATTGCAAAAAGTAGCTTACATCTATTAAATCACAGTACGGAAACATGACCCCACAATATAACAATCACTAATTAAAAGTATACCAAACCTTCACCAAACAGCAAAAAAGTGATCAAAGCAGGAGTCATCTAAACCTCATAGGGGAAGGTGTTCCATAACATTGATGTGGCCACTGAGAAGGCCTTATTTGTCCTGATGCATGTCATTTCTACCATAGGTGGGACAGAGAGGAGGGCCTCCCTGCTAAGTCCCAATGGGTCACAACCTAGAGAAAGAAGTATCTGAGCTTAGTGTGAAGGACAGTGTGTGGTGTCCTGTAAGAGTCATAGGCCAGGAATTAACTGGGAAGCTGAGGCTGAGCCAGGAGAAGTAGAAGCTGTGAGAATACAGTCTACTTAGGACTCATTCCGGTCAGGAGGGGAGAGATTCTTCTACAAAAAGAGAAGACTCCCAAACTGGCTAAGAGGGGAGTGGAGATCCCTTGGGTCTGTTACTTACAGTACCTCAGGAGTAGGGTTGTCAAAGGGGTGTGTATTAAGTATTAAGCGGCAACAGCTGTGCAACAACCGAAAGTGCTGAAGTGAAATAACATTATAATCTGAAGTATCCTATGTTTTACCCACTTGTGTCATAAACTTCCTTTGTTAAATAAAATCTTTATTGTTTATTTGATCAAATCCTGCCTCAGACTCCAAATTATTAAGCTTTCCCTCACACAAGTCCCCCCACAAGATAATCTGGGGTAGTTTGTGGGAATTCGTGGAAGTGGTGTTCTGAGAGGCGGGCGCACTTTATTTAAGTGAGGGCAGGCCCAATGGCGCCAGGGGGGGAAAGTGCCGTTGCGGCATCTCAGTGCTCACCTGAGAGGTGCCAGAACTGAGTTCTGGTGAGTTCCAGCTGGGAAAAAAAGGGGCCTTCATGCAGGAATTTAAAAGTAAGCATCAATTTGCACACATAGCTTAAAACCTAATACCCCAACAATTGCCTTTTTTCACATGAATCTGCTTGGACCCTGAAATCAACACCTGACACCCTTCTCTGCCTCCTAGAGACATTTGGAGGTGGTAAGAAGACAAAAGCCCTTTGTGGTAGAGCCCAGCTTGTTGAATGCTGCACCCAGGGAAGCTTGCCTGGCACTGACATTGTCATCCTTTTAGTGCCAGGCAAATATGTTTGAACAGCATTAACCGTTTGGCTCCTAGTACTGTTTTGTTTGTTTGTGTGTGTGTTGGGCAAGTTTGGTTATCTTTGTGGTCGCATGCTTTTAGTATACTTGTTACCAATATTCTGTTATAAACAGCATTTCTGAGTTTTTACTTTATTTCTGTAAGTCACTTCAAGGCTCCTTTTGGAAGTGTTGAACAAATTTAGTCTACTAAACTAAACTTTACTAATTATGACTCTCCACCCCCACCCCCACCCCCTGACTGCCAAACAAAATAAAATAAAATGGTGATTTGAACCTTTTCATGACTTCAGATTCCAGGGAGCAGATGGGGCTATATTACTCACTCTGAGGTAATTACTAGGAGTTGTCATAATCTATCATCCAAACCTAGAAATGACAAACTTCAGCAGCATCTATACTTAAAAAAAAATCTGTTCACAGCTGACCTTTTTATTTTAAAACAAAGATAAAGCAAGGCCTAAGCTCTTTTGCTCATTAACGCTGCAATCCAAAACACACTTGCTAGGGAGTAACCCTTGCGTGTTTAGACCTTTAAACCTCACCCTATAAATAAATTCAGACAAGGCTCAAATCTTATTTGTTTTTTGGCAGAATTTAGGCCACAACTTTATTGATTACATCAGGTGAGTGGTTACATAGGCTCTGGTTCGACTAGCTCCTTGCACCATAGCTGCCAAGTTTTCCCTTTTCTCACGAGGAAGCCTATTCAGCAGAAGGGAATTTCCCTTAAAAAAAGGGATAACTTGGCAGCTATGCCTTGCACCGTTGCAGGTAGCGCTGACCCAGGGTACCAGCCTAGGTCAGCCAAGGGTGAACACCTGGAATGGTGGAAAGCCAGGGACATACTATGTCCACCACCCAGATGTCCCCCTGGACTCAGGCATGGGCACAGCCCCTCATAGGGTTGACCAAACCATTGAGTCCCTGGATTCCTTTAATGGAATATCCTTCACATAGGGATGGAGAGAGCATTCCCCTATGCGTGACTCAGAGCTTCCTCCTTTGGTCAGTGCATTGGAACACCTACCCACTATTTTTAGGGCTTGTGCGCTTGACCTTACTATGCCGTCGTGTGTCATCTGTTGTTGGGACAGGGGAACGGCAGGAATTTCCCCCATTTGGCTGATTGGCTGGTGCCATTTGGGTTTCGTCTGCAGCGTAGCAAATTGTCACAACTTGTAAGGTTGCTGATAGGCTCTGGTTCAGGAGATAGCATGTCCCTTCATTGGTTTGGCTAGCGTCCCATTGGCCTGATTCAACCCACCATCAAGGGACCTACCAATAGGGTGTTGTGACTATCGAATCGAACCCACCCACAAACACAGGGTTCAGTTGCCAGGTCGCACTACAACACGTGCCCTCTTTGAGGGAGGACACGATTTTTGCTGAACAGAGTGTGTCTAAGTAAACAAGCACGAGATTGCACTGTACTTCAGATAAACTTCATCTGAGCTGCTAGATAGCATAGATCTGAGGCCTTTTGTGTATGTTTGGTATTTATACTGGCCTCTTAATAACATAAATCTCTGGGCGTCTCACAAACATAAAATAATATAAATAAAGATAAATATTGAAAATGTCATTTAAAAATTGCATCAAAAAAATTCCCAGCAGAGAGAGACATAAAACCAGATTCGCAGTATAACTAAAAACCACAACAATATACAATGCTGCAAGTACACTGTGCTGCGGAGTTCAGAATCAGCAAACAAAAAAGAAGACTTAAGTTTATTATGCTTCCTGAAAACATGGCCGTGTGCAGCATCATAACAGTTTAGCTTTTAACACATATTAAGGAATACAGTGTGAAGGAATGAAAATATTTACATAGGCACACTGGGATCTTTTTTCTTTGCTTTGCTTTCGAAACAGGTCATATAGTCATAGACTCATAGAATTGTAGAGTTGGAAGGACCACGAGGGTGAGCTAGTCCAACCCCCTGCAATGCAGGAACCCATGACCCCGAGATTAAGAGTCTCATGCTCTACCAACTGAGCTATCCCTGCTTGCCCAAGGTGAATTCAAGGACAGGAGCAGAAACCTAAATCTATCTCCCTGTTTCAAATTTACACACACAAACGCAAATTAGACCCATAGCTGAGTGAAAGGCTCAACCAATTTCCCTTTGACACTTGTATTCTTTTTTTAAAGCACTACATCCGATCTACAAGAGCTAAACAGGCAATCAAGGCTGCAAAAAAAAACCAGGCTGTGGTACAGGAAACATCTGCCCCTTTTATTGGAAATCTATTGCAAAGTACTCCATTTTTTTTTAAAAAAAAATTGTGAAGTGGTATTGGGCTGCTGTTGAAACATCTTCCTAAATTCATTATTGCCTGCCCTCTAAAAACCAGGACTTCTGAATATTTCAGGGCATTTTCAAAAGAACTGCTTCCCCCCTCCCCTCTGTTTCAGATGGAAGGAGAATTGTGCCCAGACAGATCAATAGGGGAGTTTACCTTTCTCAGATTTCTCCTCCATTCTGTCTGACAGACCTTTGCTGGCATTTACCCTATTAAACCTTTAGTACTATTTGGATTCTGTGCGTGTGTTTAAATACCACAAATGCATTATTTACCAGAAGAAAAATCTGGCAGGCTTGAAAATATTATGAGGCACCAGTAAAGTAGGGACCTATGAATTGTTCATATACCCAGAAACACAATAATGAAGTTAGAGATGGATGTATCTACCTATCTCTGTCCTGTTTGCAGATTGTTTGGAAAATTGGATCTGTTTGGGGCAGGTTTTTTCTTTAGGGGAAATGCTTAAAAATTCACTCTGTTTCATAAACAAATGAATGTATTTATGAGGTGATCCAAGGGCTACCTTTGTTCTTTTTTCAGTTGCTTAGGGCAGCGTTTCTCAACCGCTGTTCTGCGGCACACTAGTGTGCCGCGAGACGCTGGCTGGTGTGCCGCGACGTGCGGCGACGAGAAGGGCGATTTGCATTGTCATGTGCCTGGTGGCCGCCAATAAACAACACTGACCCGCCGGAAAGGAAGCCGGCCGGGTCACGACGCGGAGCGAGCGCAGCTCTCAACAGCCACCACCACGGGAGGGTGGTTTTAGACAAACTTAAATAAGCTGGCTGGATGAGCTCAACCTGAAACTTGCTGAGCAAAGGATTGTGCTGGCAGAGAAATCAGCGGCTTGTGAAGCCTTATTACAGGAGATTGCAACCAACACAGCAATTGGCAAGTGTTTCATACAGTCATAATTATATAGTCAATATAGGGCGGCACAGAGTTAAATTTTTTAACTTTTTTAATGGTGGTGTGCCTCGTGATTTTTTTCATGGAATAAAGTGTGCCTTGGCCCAAAAAAGGTTGAGAAACACTGGCTTAGGGAAGGTAATAGCTGCTCTGTAAAAGAAAGATAGAAAAAATAAATAAATATGATTCAGGAAGTGGTTGTTCATCATAATGCGCAGTCCGTTCCTGAGAACTGAATACAGAAAAAGATAACTGCCACCCATACAAGCTATGGAGGCAGCTCCCTTTTCATGGAATCCTCGGATTTTAGAGTTGAAAGGGACCACAGGGGTCATCTATCTAGTCCAGGCATCCCCAAACTTCGGCCCTCCAGATGTTTTGGACTACAATTCCCATCATTCCTGACCACTGGTCCTGTTAACTAGGGATCATGGGAGTTGTAGGCCAAAACAACTGGAGGGCCGAAGTTTGGGGATCCCTGATCTAATCCATCCTCTTGCAATGCAGGAATCTTTTGCCCAGCATGGGGCTTGAACCCATGACTCTGAGATTAAGACTCTCATGCTCTTCCAACTAAACCACCCCAACCGACTCCATGCAATGTCCTTGTAAGGCTGTCAGAGCATAAAAACAGGCACTTGGGCTGTAGACGGAACCACACTATGTCAATAATACAGCATGTTGTGTTGTGTTATGTTATGTATGCAGGCAGTGTTGGCCACACCCATTCTGCATGCATGCCATTGCAGGCCTAGGCCATTATGTCTCCTGCAGCTCAGGAGCTTCAGTTGCATAGCAAAAAACAGGAAGGATTCTAAAACGCTCCAGTGGTATTTTCTGGTAGCTGGCAGGCAGCCAATCCCTGCTGCGATAGGCCAGTGTTGTGATTCGCTAGTTGCAGCCTAAGGTGACGTATCACTGGCGGCAGGGGGAGCGGTTGCCTGGGCAGACTTAAGGTATATATACTGGGTTGAGTGCCTGTTTGTCATTCTTGTTCCTGGTGGTTCAATGAATCCTATTGAGCTAGGCCTCAGGTCATTCATAGCTGTCAAGTTTTCCCCTTTCTCGCGAGGAAGCCTATTCAGCATAAGGGAATTTCCCTTAAAAAGGGGGAGAACTTGACAGCTATGGTTATGCTTTAACCCACCTATACTTCACTGGTGACAAAGGTGGGATCCTAGGCCGCTGTTATCAGTAGTTGGTTATCAGTTTGTATCCAAGCTAAGTGCTAGTTTTGATCCCAATGATCTGGAAGCTTTTAGAACTGCCTTCTCCCATGTGAACCTGCTTGAGCCTTAAGATCAGTATTAGAAGCACTGATCTCTATCTATCCCATCAAGTATTGCATGAATGACAGGGGTGGGGGCATAAGTGATATAGCCTTTTGTCTAGTTAAAGGAGCCTTCTAGGGTCTTAGTGCTGCATAATCTGGGCAGAAAGCACTTACCCTGCCCATTTTGGAAGGCAGCCCCTATGCACGCACAGTCCCAAAGACTTAGCACAAACCAGAGGCACCAGCTTTTCAGGATGATTGAGGGGCCCCAATGTGACGTACCTCGCATGTGCAATGTGACGTGTCATCGTGAGGAGCCAGGGGGCGGCCCCTCGGAGCCAGAGCCTATGGCACACACTGCGGGACTCTCTCCTGTTCAGTGCCTCCTCTCCTCAGCTTATTCATTCATATCCACTGAGGGGTGGGTGGGTGGGTGGGTGGGTGTGCATGCATGCATGCACGCATGCATGCATGCATGCACTTGCACAAGGCTGGCCCTTGCATGAGGCAGAGTGAGGCAGCTAAGGTGGCAAATTCTAAAGTGTACCGTGTTTCCCCTTTTTTAAGACGTAGTCAGAAAGTAAGACATAGCAGGGTTTTTTTAGAAGTAGGAGAAATAAGACGTACCCTGAAAGTAAGCCATAGTGCCGCCATTGTCCCCATCGCCAGCAAAGCAGCTACCGGTAGAGGCGTGGGGGGGGGGGGAGACGCCTCTTGCCGGAGTTCTGCCCCGCCTGCTCCTGACTCGCGGGGAGAACAAAAGGGAGAGGCGCGAAAAAAAAGACGCCACTTCCTGTTCCTGCCGGGAGCAGCAAACCAGCGAGAGGCGCGGGAGAAAAAGGCGCCTCTTGCCGGAGTTCTGCAGCCTGCTTCTAGCGTGCAGGGAGCCAGAGAGCGAGAGGTGGGGGAAAAAAAAGACTCCTCTTGCCCGAGCCCTGCCGCCACCGGGACTCAGAGGAAACTTGCCGACAAAGACGACTGAAGGAGCGAGAAGCACTGTCCCGTGCAAAGAGATAAATACAGGAGATAAAAACTGTAAGGAACCCCTGTTGAGAACTTGGCGCTTTTGAAGCTTCTCTCCTTCTTTCCCTCCTCCCGTTTTTTTAAGGTAGCATTGCCCCAAGGATCGCTTTGCTCCTGCTCCTCCTTGCCCAGCTGATTTGTGGCTGAAGGAGGGGTGATTCTTTAAAAATCTGCCGAGGAAACGATCTTTATGGAGGACAGGGAAGTTTTTTCCCTCTCCCTCCTTGCGTTTATCAAGGCAGCTTTGCCTCAAGGCAGATTTCCTCCTGCTTATCCCTGCCCAGCCACTGGTGTTTGTGGCTGAAGGAGGGGTGATTCCTTAAAAATCTGCTGAGGAAACGATCCTTATGGAGGACAGGGAAGTTTTTTTCCCTCTCCCTCCTTGCGTTTATCAAGGCAGCTTTGCCTGAAGGCAGATTTCCTCCTGCTTATCCCTGCCCAGCCACTGGTGTTTGTGGCTGAAGGAGGGGTGATTCCTTAAAAATCTGCCGAGGAAACGATCCTTATGGAGGACAGGGAAGTTTTTTTCCCTCTCCCTCCTTGCGTTTATCAAGGCAGCTTTGCCTGAAGGCAGATTTCCTCCTGCTTATCCCTGCCCAGCCACTGGTGTTTGTGGCTGAAGGAGGGGTGATTCCTTAAAAATCTGCCAAGGAAACAGATCTTTATGGAGGAGGACAGGGAAGCTTCTCTCCTCCCCTCCCTCTTCCATTTATTTTAAAAAACAACCAAGGGCTTTTCCATATGACCTGTTTGTTGGCATTCAAACTCAAAGCTTTTAGTCTTTATCATCCAGACTTCATTGAGCAAGCATTCATTCCAACTTGCTTGTGGAGGGTGTTTGCAGGTTTTTCCATTGACAATTTGTTCATCCCACAGTTCTCAGTGGATTTCAAGTTTCCAAACAACACAAAGTTCCAATAAAAACAACAAAGTGGTTTTGTTGCACTAGGACAACTCAGCTCTTTAATCCACTTTAATTGTGCCAAACTTAAAATTGCAATATGCTCTTGAGTCCCCTGTCCTGAGGTGCCAAAATTTAATCTTTTTAGCCATTTCTGGACACCTAAAAGCAGCCATTTAACATTTTTCTCTATCCCCCCATAACCAGCCAGAAACAACCCCCAGACAATATGGCTGCAAAAAGAAGGAGCTATACAGTTGAGTACAAGAAAGGAATTGTGGAGGACTCCCAGGGCAAGAATCTTACAGCTTTCTGCAAGGAGAAGAATTTGGATATCCGAATGGTCCAAAAATGGCGGGCAGAATACGATAACCTCAGTCTACAGGTGGTCATAGGAAATGCTAAGAAGCGTAAGTGTGGTGCAGGTCGGCAACCTTCAGTTCCTGAGCTGGAAGACATGATCAGTGAGTGGATCGCTGAAAGGAGAGCAAAGGCTTTGGTTGTGCGCAGGGCTGATATTCAAGCATTTGCCCTAGCAATGGCATCACAATTTGAAGTATCCCCTGAATTCAAAGCATCACAACACTGGCTGGATGGCTTCCTTCAGCGATATGAACTGTCTCTCAGAAAATCAACAACACTGTTTAGGTTGGAAGATGCTGAAGTTGTTAAGCGAGCACTTGCATTCAAGTCCTTTGTTGATGGCATCGACTTTTCTAAATACCAACTTTGCAACATGATTGCTATGGATGAAACTGCAGTGTTTATGGGCCAAGGAGCCCAAACAACAATTGAACAGAGGGGTGCCTCCTCAATCTACGTTCCCTCCACTGGTCATGAAAGTTCTCGAGTTACCTGTATTTTGGCAATTCGTCTGGATGGAAAGAAAGCCACACCTGTTATCATCGCTAAGGGCAAGAAAGATAAGATTGAACGTGTTTCTGGCATTTATGTTCTGGAATCCGAAAAAGCCTGGTGCACACAAGCAGTTATAAGGAGGTGGCTTGATTTAATGCTGCCACTTGTTACGCGAGGTGGTCAAAGAGGTCTGCTAGTCTGGGATTCAGCCAGCACTCACCGCGCTAAAGACATGAAGAAGTTCCTTGCAGAGAGAAGAATAGATCAAATAATGATTCCTGCAGGAATGACTGCCTATCTGCAGACTCTTGATATTGCAATAAACAAGCCATTCAAAGACCATTTGCGTATGGAAATCAACGACTACATTGAAAATAGAATGACAAGAAATCAGCGTGGAAACTTTGTGAAACCTAACCTGCAAGAGGTCGTGAATTGGGTGAAGAATTCATGGGATAAAATCACTGACAGTGTTGTTGCCAATGCACTCCGAGCAGGTTACCTGGATAAGAGGTGCTCATTTACTGAGAGCTCTATCGCTCAACATGAAAGATTGGGGCCAATGGTTCTAAAGGAACTGGAATTGCAAGAAATGAAGGATGGAATTCCGGGTTTGGAGTGTTATGATGATGTTCCAGAAGAAGACGACTTAACTATAATTGAATAAATGTTGATTGTTGTATGCTCCAGAAGAAGATGACTTAATTTTAATTGAATAAATGTAGATTGCTGTACCGTACCATACTGATGCAATAAAAATAAGACATCCCACTGAAAGTAAGCCACCCTGTGTTTTTTTGAGGGAAAAAAGTTATAAGACGGTGTCTTAAAAAAGGGGAAACACGGTAGGAAGTGGCTAGAAATGTATGCCCTGTGGACGTCTGCCCTGCAGTCCCATAACTAACTTGCTGCCCTAGGCTGTGGTGGACTCCTCCTTTCCATCACCAGAGCTGAAGTAAGATTCAGCTACCTGTCTAGCTTACATTTTGAATATGCACTGCTGAAGTGAGCACTCTGGTTTACATTTTGTGTAGAGAATGGCAAATGCACCCTTTTGTCCTTCACTTCAGGCAGCAAAATGGCTTGGGCCGCTCCTGTCTCTGTGTGTCTCCATGGTTGTGTGGACCTTCGTTACTCTTGTGGCACTGAGGAGCAGGGGAGGCCCAAATTTCATCCCCATCTCTGTAAGTGCAGTGTGGTGTGAGGGTTTGTGTGTTGGCCACTGACAGACACACAACTCACCTCTTCATTCCAGCACCTTCAAACTACAGTAACTCCCATCCTCTGCTTTGTTCCTTTCTGTGCTTCTTGATTTGGGAAGCCTAAGGCCAGAATCTGAGTCACAGTTGCATTTTTATGTAGTACCGGTTGGTAGCAATACCAGCAGCATTGTGTAGTGAATTTTAATCTCTGTGAGCAGCTTTGGGGAATGCCAGAGAAATACATAACAAAGCAAACCAACAATGGAGCATTGCCATGACAGCAATATTGGCTTCTCATCAGCTCTACACCCCAGTCACTGTTTTTGACCTGCAGTCTCTCTTTTTTGTTTGTGCAATATTGAATGTTATAACAATTAATGATACAAATCTCAATCATCATGTTATTCTCCCTCCCCTCTGGATTTCCCTCAACTCCCCCTCTGCTGATTTATTTAGTTTTATTTATCGTATCCTGCTTTTCCTACACAAAAATAAAATCCCTTATCATTTCTCTAAAATATCTGTTACTCAACTGAAGTTGTGAAAGTTTATTCCAATCCTGCCTGTGAATCCAGTTCATTCTGTTTCTGCAAATAAACTGTAAATGGTTCCCAGACTCTTTTGAAGTCCTTTTTGTCATCCTCTCGTAGTTTGTCTGTTAGCTTAGCCAATTCTGTATGGTTCATCAGCTTTTCTTGCCATTGTTCCTTTGATGGTATTTCTTCCATCTTCCAATATTGTGCAATCAAGATTCTTGCTGCTGCTGTGGCATACATAAATAATGTCCATTTTTCTTTTGGTAGCTCTTGATTTGAGATACGTAACAAAAAGGCTTCAGGGTGTTTGACAAAATTCATTTTAAACATTTTTTTCAGTTCATTGTATATCATTTCCCAATATTTTAAAAATGCATTTGCATTCCCACCACATATGATAAAATGT
This sequence comes from Zootoca vivipara, assembly GCF_963506605.1. Taxonomy (NCBI): domain Eukaryota; kingdom Metazoa; phylum Chordata; class Lepidosauria; order Squamata; family Lacertidae; genus Zootoca; species Zootoca vivipara. The sequence goes on along the minus strand of NC_083277.1, from coordinate 74,330,160 downwards.
TCCTTCCGTTTCTTTACATCTCCAACATCTGTTATTTTCTTTCCTAAACATCTTTGCCATTTTCACTGGTATGATATACCATCTCTACATCATTTTCATGTAATTCTCTCTTAATACTAGTATGCAATCTGTGAATTTTATATCAACTTTCCATAATTTCCCCCAACTTTCAAATTGGATGTTCTGTCCCACATCATGAGCCCATTTAATCATAACTGATTTAACCTCTTCATCTTTGGTTGCCCACTCTAATAAAATACTACATGCTTTTTTAAAAAACAATTTAACATTCTTTTCCACTATTTCTTTTTGAAATCTGGAGATTGTATAACTAAACCCTTTTTATTGTTTTCCTTAAAAATTTCATTTCAATTAATTGACCTGCAGTCTTGTATGTGGAACCATTTTTGCTTGAGCCATGACAATAGAAATAGTGGCCCAGAGTAGACTACTTCTACCTATTATTATTATTATTATTATTATTATTATTATTATTATTATTATTATTTCCACCATGATCATCATCATCTTAATGCTCCTGCTGCAGCTGTGGGTGGAGAAAGTGTGCTGGGTATTGCCAACCCTCTGGAGTAGGTCCAGCACGTGCCCTGTGCCATGAGGGTGGGGATTACTTTGTCAGCAAATAATGGGGTATTCCACTGAAGCGGCTGTATTTTCCCAGAGGGTGCTTCACTCGGCCCTGTCCCCACCTCAGCTATAGAAGCAGCCTCGCTTTGCTTCTGCCCTTTGTGTAGAGAGATCCCCTCCTAATCTCGCTTTTCCTCTGCTCTTTTGTTTTTTAAAGCAAATTTGGCACAGGGCGAGAGCAGCTGTTTGGATAGTTCTGGAGACAGAACTCCTTTTCTATTAAAAAAACAAAAGAAAAACGCTTTCTTGTTATTAGAAATTAGTCCAGCAGACAGTGTTTGGATTGAGATGAAGTAAGAGGTTCATAATTCAAGGTTACACTAGAACAAAGAATCAGGTGAGGAAAACAAAACAAAGCCAATCAGCAATCTGCCCTCAGAAGATTTTTCTTGCTAACAGGAGGGTTTTTATGCAGATTACAGACTTCCCATAATCCCCTGTAGTCAGGTACTATGTCCCAGAACCTCTAGGTATGCAGTGTTGGGACCGGGGGGGGGGCACATTAAGCTCTCCAGCTAAGGAAATAAATAAAGCATCTACTAGGGCATAAAAATGCATTTATTGGTGAGAATTGGTTTGCAGAAATGTGCATACTAGGCAAAATTGCATAGGAAAATGTGTATATTAAAAGAAATTCACATTGAAATTTGGGTGAATTTTAATTTATGAATTGCTTCCCATAAGGCACCCTGAAGTGATTTACAGTATAATAACTTATACTGAAGACATGTGCATGCACATGAAAGCTCATACCAAAATAAAAAACTTAGTTGGTCTTAACTGCAAAATGAAACATCTGAACATGTAAATACCATCACAGACGTGCACATATTTATTTATAAATCTACATATACCGTGTATATATAACACAGACAAATGGCTAAAGCTGAGTCGTATATGCCAGCATTCAATAGAAACCAGGTACAATATTAACTAAACCAGAGACGGGCCACCATTTTTAAGAGAGTTGGCTTGAGAGTTATTGCTTCTTAAGGTGTACATGTGATTTTATTTTGTTTCAGTGTTGCATCCAAACAGGCTTTTCAGATTTTTTAAAAAGAAATGCAAAAACTTACCAAACTTTTTTCTTTTTCTTTTTGCAAAAGGCAATTAGGGCTCAGTCTACAGAATGCAGGGAGAACAGCAATCCCTTTTTCAAACTGTCTTCGCTCACTGAGAAAAACAAACTACAATTGCCTCTGCAGCCTAGGTAGAGGGGGGGAAGGAGTGGTATGCACATTTACATTATAGCCTGGAAATTTCAAACAAAGGGATGATTTATGCAATGGTTTTTTTCATGGTGTACTTGTGGATTACTGGCATATGGTGAGTTTGAGAATAATTCAATCTGTGCTGAAGTAGTCATCTGATTATCTAACCATGTGCCTAAAAAAGCACCAATCAATTCATAACAAGAGCCTTATTCAGATGATCATATATGGCTTAAATGAATGTGCAGGGGAGGGGGCAGTTGCATAACAAGCAGGCTAGCTCCAGCCCCCATCTTCCTTAGAGTCCTGTGGAGCCTCCCCATTGCAGACATTCACCCTCCTACTCATGAAGGGTCGCTGGAACAATAACAGGCAGAGGGAGCATGCTCATCCCTGGTCTACCACCACACGTGCTCAGTTAAGCCACCTATGAATGCTTGAATAGGGCTAAGGTCAGCTGGGACTTTATGGAGGCTGACATGTGCCAAAGGCTGCAATTCAATCTATGTTTACTTAGGGGGTTAGTCCCATTGAACTAGAGCTGTCAAATGACCCAGAAAAACGAAAACCTGCTTGCCTAGGTTTTTCACGTTGGGGCTACACAACTGCTACGCAGTACCATGCGGAGCTTGTCTGGGGTTTAGGAGTCATGTTAGAATTAAAAGTTATAAACTCAAACAAAAATCAGCCAGTCTGGTTACAGAAGATGTCACCCCGATGGATGTACCCGTTTCATTGTCCCAACCCAGCTAACATTTTGAAACGGACAAAAATGAAAGTCCAAAAACTTTTTATGCTCTGCACTTCTCAATTATGCTTGCAAAACTTATACCGAAAACCAACTGATCGGCAATCATATCTACACTCCCCCAGGTACCATCCTAAACATACCAAACAATCAATTGTATATAGCCAGGCCCTATGTTACAGCCACATCTACTCCAACTCCACAGACAGGGACTCTCACTTAAGAGACCTACAGCAAACCTTTTTGGAGCTAAAATACCCGCCTGATGAAGCCTAAAAAAGGATCAACGAAGCCAGGCTGATACCCAGAGAGAACTTGCTGCAAGATGGACCCAAAAAACAATAGAACATCACTAGTAATCACATACAGCTATCAAGTTAAAACAGTTCAACACATCATCAGAGATTTACAACCTCTCTCAGATAATGACAGCTCTCTTTCCCAAGCTCTGGGAGGAAAACCTTTCATTGCCTACAGAAACCCATCCAATCTTAAAGAACTCCTCTCACATAATGATACAACAACCAGACTTAACATGGACACTGGCACAAGAGCCTGCAATAAATCTAGATGCCAACTTTGGTGACACATACACCCAAACAACATCATCATTGGGCCCAATAACATAAACATCAGGCCTATTTAATTGTTCACCTTCCAACATTATATATGCTATCAAATGCCAACAGTGCCCTTCAGCTCTCTATATTGGACAAATGGGACAAACCTTATGCCAAAGGATAAATGTACATAAATCTGACATCAGGAATCAAAACAGAGTAACCAATAGGAGAACACTTCAATCTCCCAGGATATTCTATACAAGATCTTAAAGTAGCTGTCTTATTGCAAAAGAATTTAAGAAATACAATTGAAAGAGAAGTTGCTGAATTGCAACTCATTACCAAACTAAAAACTATGGAGAGACCTGGTCTGAATAGAGATATTGGATTCATGTCCCATTATACATGCTAAAGCTAATTTTGGTCATCTATCCCTTTAAAAATCCCTTGTCCTTCCCTTTGCTTGCGCAAACATCATTTCCGGTGCACTTCCGGGTTGGGGGAGGCCCATGCGCATGCGTACAAACGATTTCCGGCGCTTTTTTCCGACCCGGAAGCGCGCCGCCGCGCCTGTAAGAGTGTGTGTGCATGCGGCGGACGTGCACTCCCCTGCCCTCCGGCCCGCCGCACGATCAGCACGGTGGGCACTGGCCCGAAGCCAGATAAGTTTGGGGACCCCTGCTATAGTAACTTCCTCATGGCAGATTGGCCAGAGGGGTTGTGTGAGAGAAGACTATTCTGCTCAGACATTTATGTGCCTCTGAGTATTGCACTTTCTAAGTACCCTCCCTGCCTCTCCATTCCTCTCGTTGTTTAAGTTTAAACCTATGAGAACAGGGCATTTGTAAGCCATGGTATTTGTGGCCTCTACAATAATTCAATATGTGTGTAATTACACCTAGGCTCAAGGGCTAGATGGCATTATTGTTCATTTGGCCTTGTTCTGAATCAGGCGTATCAGCAGGCAGCCATGAGTCACAATCACATACACCCTACTACTGCTGCCTGCCAGATTTTCAAGGTGCCCCCCAAAAAAACTTTTTCCTTCTATGAGAGGGAGGATTATAATTCCTGTATGTCCTCTAGCTTCATTCATTTTTGTCTGGACAAAAGCAAAATTATTCAAGTGGATCTCTTTATTTAAAAACAGAATTGAATTTGTTCATTAGATTAAGCCTGGAATATAATGGACAGCAATGGAAGCATTCAAGATTTAAACCCAGGAACTTTTTTTTAAAAAGAACATTCTGAATACAAATATTCAGTCTGCTCAAACACAATACAGCTGCTGGTGCACAAATAATATTGCATGTGCTGGTTTTCAGGAACACAGGCCTATTTTCTCTCACACAGAGAAAAAGGTTGCATGTTTTATTATGACAACCAATACAGCTGCTCATAGAACAGAGTATATGGTTCTCGGTCTTGGCACAAGGGCATGACTGCTGGCTATGTGACAGGGTTGAGATTAAGGCTGTGTATACATTGGCATCTACTCTGGCTCCAGTGCACACCCACCGCGGGTGTTTGAAGCCGTGCACACATGATGCTAGCCACAGTCTATATCTATCTTGTAGTTTCTTGAGAAATACTGCTGTTTGATGCATTTTCCCTCAAACCAGTGTGTTGTGTAACCTCCAGAAGTACATCTACTTATGAATAGGGCTTGTATTTGCAGCCAAAGAGACTCTAATCAGGGCTTCCTCTTGAAAGGGCACGCGCCATATTTGTGCATGGTGTGAGGGGGCAGAACGTTCCTGATCTCTTTGAGTCAGTTCTAAAACACTCTCTATACCAAATTATAAGAGAGATGGAGATTACCTACCGGTAGTGATTTGCACTGCTTTATATGCAGCCAATTGGGATGTTGCCAAAGGAATCTACATTTCTTTCTTTTTATTTTTTCTTTTAAAAAAGGTTTGGTTCATTTGCACAACATATTAATAATTTCTAATGCATAAGGTACAAAGGTTAGGGTTTGGCTAGCAGGAAAACTACCGGTAATAACTAGATTGAAGAAACCAAACAGAGCCACCAATCTGAAAAAAGACCATGGGGCAGCCATCATTTCATAAATATAATATAAATACAGTGGTACCTCTACTTACGAATTTAATGCGTTCCAAACGCACATTTGCAAGTAGAAAAAATTTGTAAGTCGGATCCCATAGGAATGCATTGGGAGAAAAAATTCGTAAGTAGAAAAAATCCTATCTAAAAATTCGTAAGTAGAAAAAATCCTATCTAAACTGCACCCAAGATGGCGGACGGAGCTCCATTCGTAAGTAGAAACATTCGTAAGTAGAGTTATTCATAAGTAGAGGTACCACTGCAGTTAATTGTTTGCAGATTGGGCAACAGCAGCATTTTCATCACAGATTTCCCTGAAAGTGGTGGAATGTGCAATGTTCTTATTCTGGGAGCGAGCAGGATGATAACCCCAAAGCCCTCCATAGTGCTACCGGTAGGTCCTAGATAATACAGAAGACCTGATACAGTAGCTCTAGGTGTTGTTGTGGGGCAGGGAAATCTGAGTTTGAAGCGCTGAGTGAAAAATGGCCACTTTGAGTGTACTAAGAGGCATTTACATAATGACAGAGAAAACTATTTAAATGCAAATAGCCCAGTAAGATGGCTGGAAATTCTGCAGCAGCTCTAGCAGCTTGGTGTGATGTAAAGGCAAGGGTGGATAAACAAATGCATACTCCATTTGAGAGTCCATTTATTGTAGGCATCGTTTTTTTGGTTCCTTTGGCAACTATTCTCCTTCCAAAAGGAAAAAAGAAATAGTTTTTTTTTTAAAAAAAGAAATGTGCAGCATCTTAAATTATTGCAAAGGAAACATCAGTCTGTACTGTAAAATCATTTAATAAATCCACCCACAGTAATGTGTAATGCGCGTATTTATCAAAGGCTTTTAGCTGGTACAGTAATTGTAGATGCTGTGAAAACAGAGACAATATCTGCCTGCTACCGTACCTACCTTCTTCCCCTGTTGCTTCCCACCTCCTATTAAGCAGTTGGGGGTAACCCCAATTTCAAATTATTATTTTTAAAATAAATGTTATTAAGGTTTATAGAGAAACATACAAAACATAATATCTTTTACCTTCCCCACCCCCAATTTCAAATTAACGAGGAAACTGTGACATTTGATTGGGGCTTAGCTGATAATGCGAATGTTTGTGTGAATATCAAGGAGAAGCATAATCTAAAAGGACTGTTGTCCCCCCCAAAAATAAAAACAACAACACCCCCTGGCCTCTTAGTGAAGAAAGTGAGAAGCCAATAATCTCATCTACAACATGTAGGTGGTAAGCGTAATTACATCTCAGCACTGGCATTTTTATTCTTTTTGGCCAAATAATTCTACAGTTGCTGTTCCATTGTCACAAGGGGTCCAAGCGTCAAGGTCTTTGACATCAGCTATATCAGTAAAAATGAGAGCCCAGGAGAATTTTAGCACCCACACAGCTGCTCACTAACATGCTCTTTCTCCTGTACCATGAAAGGAGTAGCAGCATCAAGTAATGAATGAACTGAGGGTGAATTTGTTCTAACCTGAGCAATTTTAAGAGTCATTTAGAACAGGGTATGTGTGGATTCTCCAAAACTAGGCACATTTTCAGAACTAAGACTACAGCTCCCTTCATCCCTTCAACATTGGGCATGCTGGCTAGGGCTGAAGAAAGTTGTAGTCCATAATATCTGAAGGGTACCATCTTGCACCTATAACCCCCTGGTTTAGCCTAGTAAGGAACAGCCACTTAGTGGGCCATTAGAAAAATGGAAGCTTGTTCTGCAGGAGAGTGGGATAATATTCTCGGGCTCTTATCTCCTTGCACAAGGTAAATTGAAATTACTTACACACACAGGGAATTTGTAAAGGGATGGGGAATCAGTCCTTGTATAGCTGAACTGGTATAATTTGCTATGATTGCGTTACAATGGCAGGACTATATCATTCAAGTAAGTTAGCCATTTGCTGTAGCTTGGGGACCAAAGCTGTTTGCAAAGAAGCGACTCTGAAGTGTCTAGCACTGTGATGGATTAAAGAAAAGTTTAGATTGTCTGTCTAAAAAGTTTGCAGACAGGAATTGACTAATTTTCTCTTTGGACTCAGAGGGTCTGTTGCATTGTTCATGTATTAAACAAATTGTTTATGCACTTAGCTCTTTGTGGGCAATTGCTGTATTGTTTTGTATCATCTTGGTTCCGGCTAAGAAAAATGGTTCACCGTAACCATTTGCAAGTTTTACTCCATCAAAGTCCCATAGGCTCTGCACAGGGACAGATCACACATACACACACACACACACACACACACACACACACACACACACATAACATTTATTTAAAGCTTTTGTGTACCCTTTACTGTTCCAAGTGACTGCAAAGCAGTTTACATATATTCATCAAAAATAATAAAAGCACAAATAATAAAGCGTTAACAATAAAACTATTGCAATCAATAACATCAAGGAAAACTACGGCTGAAAACAGTCCAGAATAACCTTAAAAATAAACAAGAACGTTTTTATCCTGGGTGAAATTCCATCAGTGTTATGGCCATCTGTGCCACTAGGGTGACTTTATTATCCGGCTGATAACTCTCCTGACTGAACACTTCTATCACATACTCCCCTTGTAGGCTTAAGCAAAACGATTTTTTGCAGCTTCATCAGTTTTTCCAGCTGAAATTACAATACCTTTCCAGGCTTAGTCCCAACGTGGTTTATGGTCCTTTTTCAAAACAAAGTGTTGAGGTTTCAGCTGAATTCACAAGGGTAAGGACCTTTGAAGGCTACCATTCAGGGTTTTTTTTGGGGGGGGGGGAATAAAGAGATTTTAATCTGATATTTCATCATGAAGGAAACAGGTATGGAGGATGGGCTCATCTGGTAAAGATTTATCTTTTGTAGTCAGCCCTCACAATACCAATCACCTGTTTGGGAAAGGGACGGAGGATGGAGAAGAATCCAGGCACCCCTTCTCCATCCACGAAGTATCAAAAGACCCTCATTCACAGCAGCATGCATATAGTCCATTTCTCTGTTAGGATCGATGAATTGGGGCTATGGTGCAGACAAGTCCTATTCATTATAGCATTAAGAGCATTGTGATGACTATGGATAAAAGGTCCTTGAGAAGGACAAGGCCTTTGCATTGTGTAATCAGGCTACCGTTTTCAAAAGAGTGCCAGGCAATTTTGCTGACTGTTCCTATTTCAATCATATTAAGAGTTGCTTCCAGTTTACTCAATTAACATGCTGGAATGGATCCCATCATTACGGACACTTTGTCTAGTACATCAAATGGCTGATATTCATCTGTTCACTCTAAACGTAATGGATAGAACGCCTTGCAGCCACTGTAAATATTGCAGGGGGTGGGATTGCAAAGTAGAGGTGGTTGGGACTTGTTTTCTATTTTACAAAACTAGGCAGCCTCCAGCTTCTTACAGAAGTGCATCCAAAAATATATTTGATATAGTGAGGAAGGGAAAACCACACTGAATTAAACCAGCACTTGCAGCAGCTTTTGTAGGCAAAGCCCTGGGAAAGGGCGACCAGTTGTTGAAATATTATTATTATTATTATTATTATTATTATTATTATTAGTTTAATGCATTTTTACAATACAATATTCATCATTATCTCTTATCCTCGGTCTTCCCAGTCCATCTCTCCATGGCATGGCATTCTAGGTAGTCTTTTGTCGGCTGCATAATCTATTATTCTACCCATTTTCATCTCAAATATTCCTTGATTTAATGTTACCTGCTGCTCATAGGTTCATTCCTACTTGTAGGTTAAACTGACTATTATATCCTCTGATTATAAACTCTTCCATGATTACTCTTATTCATGATCCATCCTTATTTCTTAGTTTTGCAGTCATATTTACTAATTCTTTGTATTGTACAAATTAATCTGCCATATTTCTTTTGTGGGTATCTCTTTTTCTTTCCATTTTTCGCATATACCACTCTAGCTGCAGAAGTCGCATATAAAAAGAGACTGAGTGCCTTTTTTTGGGATATCATCACTTGTTATCCCTAATAGAAATGCCTCAGGTCTTTGGGGAAATGTGATCTTAAGGATCTTTTTTAATTCTGTATGAATCATCTCCCAGAATTCTCTAGCACAGTGATGGCCAAACTCGGCCCTCCACCTGTTTTGGGACTACAACTCCCATCATCCCTAGCTAACAGGACCAGTGGTCAGGGATGGTGGGAACTGTAGTCCCAAAACAGCTGGAGGGCCAAGTTTGGCCATCACTGCTCTAGCATATTTACATGACCACCACATATGGATCAGGGTTTCCTCTACCTTGTGGCACTTCCAGCATAGATTCGACCCCTTTCTGTACATTTTTGCCTGTTTGCCAAGTGTACATCATCTTTTGTAAATGTTCCTTAATAAGGTAACAGGCAGAAAAGTTTGTAGTCTCCCCACATTGTTTTCCCCAGTTGTTGAAAGTCCTTTAAAGGGCAGGGCCTGAAAATAAATTTGGAATATCATGTCTCCTTGGGAACCCATGGGGAATTCAGCCAGGAAAGAAACAGAAGCTTAAGGTGAGAGCAGTGGAGACTGCTCCCTTAAGGCCAAACAGGGCACTGCCCCACCAGCCTCAGTCTGCTCTCAAGCCAGCCCTCACTTGCCCATCTCCTTACTTGCACCTATTTCAGAATCAAGGAGTGTGGGCACAGGGCACTGAAATGAGGGGGCACAAAATAATGACGACAACAATGATAATAACCTATATTCATACAGGTACCCAGGGGCGTCTTAAGGTTTTCTGGCGCCGTGGTGCAGGGATCCCTCAGGCGCCCCTCACCCCATATTTCCCTCCGGGCGGGCAGCACCTCTCCCTCAGCCCCCTCTGCAGCCCACCTCACTCCCTCCCCATGCCACCATGGCGTGCCTTCTGCTTCTTGCCCGCCGCAGGCAGGACCAACAATGGCTGCACCGGACTTGCGCTCCACAGGGCAGGGCCAGGTGCGGCGGGCAGCCAGAGGGGGCGGCCTGACGGGCAGGGACGCTCCCAGCTGTGGTCTGCCTCCGCCTGCTCGGACGAAGCAGCTGTGCAACGCTGCCATCCAGGGAGCCCTGGCTGCTGCGCCTATGGGAAGCTCGCGGCTGGCTTCCCCGCAACGGTGCCCGTAGCCCAAGAAGAGGCGGGTGAGGGCGGCGCTGCCAGCAGGGCTTGAGGCGGCTCCTCCGGCAGGGAGGAGGCTCCGGGTATGGTGCGGCATGGCGGAGGTGCCCTCCAGCACCCTCCAGAATTTGCCGCCATGGTGCCTTGCACCAGTAGCCTCTATGGCTAAGACGCCCCTGCGGGTACCTACTCAAAAGGAACTATTGTGAAAATAAAAAATATTTAGAGGGGTATTCCGAACTTTGTCCTTGCTCAGGGCCCCATTTTAACAAATCCGCCCCTGGTGATAGGACTGGCGGTCAGCTTCCTCCCTTTTAGACTCCATGTAGTCTTTGCAGAACTTAACAGGTAGGATGTGGGCAAAACCAGGATTAGTTAGCTCTGTTTCTCATGGGCTCTAGCACCACCTACTGTTGGCCCTCCTGCCTTCCGCACCACCACTCCCAATGGGCAGCAGCCACTGCTGGGTAAGACGTACACAGGAACTCAGTCTGACAATAGCTCTTCAGAGGAGATGTTCTACTCAGAGCCAAGTGTGCTTATAGAGCCAAGTGTGCAGCATAGTGGTCAACCTGACCTACCTCACAGGGTTGTTGAGAGGATAAAAGCCACTGGAATGAATTTTTTTATTTTTTTTTTGTTTCAATAAAATGTGTGTTGAGGTACACACTGTACTTGAGCTCCTTGGAGGACAGGTGGCATATAAATATAATAATAAATGGAGATGCAGTGAGTCACCTGATCAGACGGTGAGTCAGCTGGTGAGGCTTTTAATGCTGGCCGGTATGGCCACTACTTTACCAAATATGCTACTTTTGTGACATAGGAAGCAAAGTGCTGTAGCCTAGCTGTCTACGGCCTCAGACGGAGACACTTGCACCTTACACACTATGGAAAGGGAGCACCTCGCAGGGGGTGGAGGAGCCCTTTAGAGCCATCAGAACAATGTGATTCCCTCAGCAAGAATACGGTATTATATTTCACAAAGGCTCAGCTTAGATCCACAAGTATGAAGCATTTTCTCAAAAGGAGCTCGGTGATCTCAAAAGGTCAGAGTATAGTGGTGGACGTGGCCCCTTCCGAATTTCTGAGACTATCAGCCTAGTTGTGATATTATGATGGCAAATGTGTGTTGGCGCAATACCGCTCTGTTCTAGTAACCATGGTAATGCTGATGGCCCAACAGGCCTGAAATAATGCACATGGCTGCCTTCAATAGCAAGCCGGCTAGCCTGATGTGAGAAGAGGTTCATGCCATAATGCAATATCCTGCTAATGAAAAGCAGAGCGCTAGATTGGACAACCACCGCTTTTGGTGTTTGCTCCCTACGAAGAGCCGGCTAATGTGCTCGGTAAAATAAGATGTGACATGTTTTCACTCTGCTTCTGTGAAACAGGTTTTCTCCCCCTCACTTCTGCCCACACAACAGCGCAGTGCCCAACCAGAGAAGATAAAATAGATCTCTGCATCCTCCTATCGATTGAAACCGTAAGCATTAAAAGACAATAAGTTACAAGTTCAGGCTAAAATTGATTGAAGAAAAGCAACATTAAGCATGATTAATACATAATCTGTGAATTTGCAAATTCTACAGGGAGGCGAAACGTTGAGACCGATTTAATAATTGTACCATTCATACTCAGAGATGGATGGACTGGTCTTAATCTGGTTCATGTCCCTTGCACATGAGTAGACCAGGAAATACCGTCTGTCAAATGTCCATGTAACAATCTTAAAGGCGATTAATGAAAAATTGGCATAATTTTTAAACAGTTTAAAAATGATAAAGAGAGGGCTTCTCTGGCTGCTTTATTTTTATTTTATTTTCATCATTTATTTATTGCATTTATATCCCACCTTTTTCTCAAAGAAGCTCAAGGTGACCTACATGGTTCTCCCCTTCCTCGTTTTATCTTCACAATATCCCTGTGAGGTAGGTAAGGCAGAGAGGCAGTGACTTGCCCAAGGCCACTCAGTAAGTCTCATGGCCAAATTGGGATTTGAACCGTGGTCTCCCAAATCCTAGTCCGACACTAATGGCCACACCACACTGGCTTGAAAAACAAACAAACCATTTATAGCTGAGCAGCTAGAAGGTGGGGTATTTACTGCAATGGTTGAAAACATTTTATTAAAAAGCCCCTGGAAGCAGAGGTATATTATAGCATACCACCCCTTCCTGGGTAATTGTACGGGGGTGGCGGCATGACAGGCAGCAGACAACAGATATCTAGGGTTTCAGACAGGAGACTTTCCCTGGAGATGCCAGGGTTTGAAATCGGGGCCTTTCGCATTAAAGAAATGTGATCTGCCACTGAGCTACAACCCTTCTTTCAAAGGCACTATCAACCCTATACTGCTTAGAAAGGAAAGGCACTCTGCAGGGCTAAGATGTCCTTTGCTGTTGCTTTAAAGTATTTTCCATTCTGTACATGCTCAGAGATACACCACCTGTGGTGCCAGATTATGTTTTAAAAGTTGACAATCCCTCAAGTCGTTGGCCAGTGAATTCACGTTTTGTTGCACCCTTGACAAGAATCTTCCATTACCTCCAGTATACCTGAAGGAGCGTCTCCACCCCCATCGTTTTGCCCTGAGGTCCAGCGCCGAGGGTCTTCTGGAGGTTCCCTCGCTACGAGAAGCCAAGTTACAGGGAACCAGGCAGAGGGCCTTCTCGGTAGTGGCACCCACCCTGTGGAATGCCCTCCCACCAGAGGTCAAAGAGAACAACAATTACCAGACCTTTAGAAGGCATCTCAAGGCAGCCCTGTTTAGGGAAGCTTTTAATGTTTGATGGATTTCTGTATTTTAATGTTTTGTTGGAAGCCGCCCAGAGTGGTTGGGGGAACCCAGCCAGATGGGCGGGGTATAAATAATAAGTTGTTGTTGTTGTTGTTGTTGTTGTTGTTGTTGTTGTTATATCGCACACTGTGATAATTCTTTGTTTGTGTAACATTCTGCAATGTCTCCTCTCAGCCCAGGCAATTGCTACCATAACTAGTCTTATAGGTATCTTATGTGTATCTGATGAAGTGTGCATGCACACGAAAGCTCATACCAAAATAAAAACTTAGTTGGTCTTTAAGGTGCTACTGAAGGAATTTTTTTATTTTGTTTCGACTCAGACCAACACGGCTACCTACCTGTAACTAGTCTTATAGGACAATTGGAATGGGGAGTGACTTAATGCTATAGGCAACCCAATGCATGATTGCAAACTTGATATAGCAATTACCTATCCTTATGGGGAGAGATGGGCTGCTCCTGAGGTCATAATAACAGAGATCAACATCCGCATATTGTTTATACATGCTGATTACAGTTTTATTGCTAGTTATTTGAGATGTGGGAGCAAAAGACATCATGAGGTTGCCATAATTATAGGTATCTATGTTCTTATTGTAATTGGATTTCCTACAGTAACACAGTAATGTTTGGGAGCATATCTGCTTCTCACCCAGGTATTATATTTAGGGTAGCATGCCACCTCTCATCTAATAAGAAACTCCCTTTGATGGAAATGAGGACTGGGAAGCTTTTATTAGCTCTGGAATTTAATTAGACTTCGTTAACAACCTACCTGAAACCTGGAAATAAGAGGACCAAAGGACAAGAATATTTCCGCTCTCTTTTATTTGATTCCACATAAGGTGAAAGATTGATCTGCTTGAGATGCTAGCTGCTGTTTCTTCTTCCAGTAGGGTAAGATTAATAACATACTTTAAAGCTTTCTACCCTGGTGAGAAATTAATTGCATCCTTTCATTTCATATGCACCCAGGTGCCCCTCAGAATAAATGATGGGAGTTGACACTAAACTTCTCCAGAAAGTTTATATGGGGTCAGTTTACAATCAACAATTCATATGCATTAGAAAAGCTCTGCCTGGCAAAGGGAAAAGAACCCACACAAATATTTTCTGGTTTACTGAGAAGGAAGTGACAATTTCAGATTTGTAATTCCACCCCACCCCACCCCTGGTTTGAAGGGTTCTCTTTGTCCATATACTAATCTAAAAGTGGGAAACAGAAGGCCTCTGGTGATCCACATGCTGCAGGGATAATCCGGCAGTGGTAAGTGCTGTAAAGGTTTGTTTAGGTTCAGTTTCTTATCGCTGATTCACTGCTGCTGGTACAGTCAAGTTAATCAATACAAACAGTTTATTTTTAGAGGCTGTGACCCTGAGTCAACGCAGGGAGATGAAGGCACAAGTGGTGGGGAGCAAGAGGGAAGGGAGAGTCAGAAGTCATGCCCTTTTCGCCACAGTCTTCAGTCCATGACCACACTTTGTGGTCAGCTGATTTTGGAGAGGGAGCTGTAGGCAAGTAGGAAGTCTATGGTTCTATTATCGCTGGCACAGAGGACAATCTGATAACACTACTGCAAACCACCATGCTTTCAAACTGAGTTGAACTGAATGTAACATGTATGTACTTAGGACTGAATGGTTCGGATTGCTGAGTTGCTCCAAGCCCTCCAAGTGTCCCTATTTTCTAGGGACAGTACCGGATTTACAGAAGCCACCCCGGATTCTGATTTGATTCCAGATGGTCCCTATTTTCCCTATTTTCATCGGGGAAATGTTGGCGGGTATGGGCCTACTGGCTTTGCAAAAAGAAAACTACAGCAGGAACCCCCACACAGAGCTGCTGCGGCCCTCGAGTCTCCCTGAAGTGAATGGAAACTTAGTTCCATCACATGCATGTTAGGGTTATAGCCACACATATGATGTGTTCAGCAATGTTACTTTACCACTTCATAGCTCCTAAATGTTCTTCTAAGAGGCGTCACCTTTAAGGTAGGTTGGCTGTTTCCCCCCAAGCACATGGTACTGGAATGGGAAGGACTGCTTGCTCAGTTGTGTCCCGGCTGTCAAACACTGATTTGAAGTTTTTGTTAATGGTTTTCAGGGCAGAACTAGGAATGACAGTGAACATGAAGTAACCGGCAAAGGCAGCAGCCCCACCTTTTATTACCCGCTTCAGTGTAAGGGAAATGTAAGGGAAATCCCCTTAACAACCTATACTTGGGAAATACATGTTTTGATGGCGTCGTATTACACATTTCCCTTATTAATCGTTACAGGGAGCAAAGACTGAACTTGACATTGGGTTGCTGCTGGTTCTGATGGCAACTCCCTGATCAGCAGCATGCCTTCTTCTGCTTGAAGAAAAAATGCTGTTTCTATAGCCTTTTGTCAAGTGATGAAGTAGTTTCTCTTGTCTCTCTTGAATCTGCCACTGGGGTGACGCTGAATTCATGCCTGATCTGATACCCACACTCTTCTCAAGTCCTTAGTTCTTCTCCCTTCTCCTATGGTTTTCTCCTGACATGTTTGGTGCTGAGCATGCATGGGTATGCCGTTATGGCTTGGGATATGGCTTGCCTGGTTGGGCTTGACACCGTGACTCAGTGATGTAGCACAATACACTCGAGTGACCCAATCTCTCTCGGCAGTTAGTAGCTTAAAGGGTTACATATTCTGCTATGTAGCTCCTTTTGCTCTCTGACCCCATCCACCTGCAGAACTGGGATTTGAACAGACTACGGCTGCCCTGCGCTAATTACAGCTTAATAATTACTCAGCATCAAAACCCACCCATTCCATTGCCTTTTGCTCTGCTTGTTTGCTTGCAAAATAACTCAAGCTTTCCCCAGCAACAGTCGGTGGGGTTGAGGGTCACTAAGCAAGCCCTGTTGAAATGGATGCACAGGCTCTTCTCAACCTTTACACTGATTAACAGATTTATTCCTCTTCTGTTGCTCAGCGTTGATTTCACACAAGCGATTGGCTTAGGGATGGGGAACCTGGTGCTCTCCTGATGTTGTATTGCTCATCATCCCTGATGGTTGGCCTCACAGGCTGGTGCTGATGGGATCTGGGAGTTCAACAATCATCCAAACTTCCTTTTGGCCACATTTCTACACACAGGTCTGGGCTTTAAAATGCCGTGGCTGAGTGAGGGTTTTTGTTTTTGTTTTGTCGTCCCAGCGTTTCCCCTGGGAATACCTGCATCTTACTGCTGAAGCAAACAGCAATTGGGTTTTCTGCGGATTTCTGTTTGCTCCAATTCAACGGTAAAACGTGGCTTTTCCCAGGGAAAGCATCAGAACAAAAATAAAAAATGAAACCCACTCAGACATGGAGCTTTAAAACATGGACCTAAGTCTGGAAAGCACAGCACAAGAGGAAGTTGGATGAGCCCAGGCTCTTTCAAAGTCAGCAAAATGGCTTTTCTTGGAACCAATTGACCTTTCTTAGTAAGAACAAATAAATCCCTTACCTGCTTCTTTTCAGGAAACAAGTGTTAGCATACTGGATTTCAGCACAATGAAAGTGAACGAGCATGTCCTGATAGCTGCTGTGGCCTTTGACTCCAATGTTGTCACATAGCAAGTTGTTGAATAAACTGAGTTCATATCATTGGCTTCATCGGCAGTTTTGTACGCCACCCATCTGACTGGTTTGCCCCAACCACTGGGCTGGTTCCAACATATACCTCGGGTTAAGAACTTAATTTGTTCCAGAGGTCTGTTCTTAACCTGAAATGGTTCTTAACCTGAGGCGTGCTTTTGCTAATGGGGCCTCTCGCTGGCGCGTGATTTCCGTTCTTATCCTGGGGCAAAGTTCTTAACCTGGAGCAACCACTTCCTTGTTAGCAGAGTTTGTAACCTGAAGCGTCTGTAACCCGAGGTACCACTGTATAAGAACATAATAAAACATATTAGATAACATTCCCTCTGAAAAACAAAAACTACCCAACAATATTTGATTAATCTGTTTAAAGTTGCAAAGAGTTACATCCAATGGGATGTGGGCAGACTTCCACATGCACAACTGTAAGCAAGTTTAGCAATTCTGCTAATTTTCAAGACAGGTGATCAAAGCATCAGAACTTTATACTAAACTCTACAAAAATCAAACACTTGTTGCTATGGTGTCTGGTTGCTATCTTCATGTTACTGGGAAACTCTTTGGTAAAGAAGGGGGGGACCTGTGTGGTTTATTTCTATCTCATAATGGGAGGAATGGCACATCCAGCAGAATCAGGTGGTAACTTTTCCTGGAGTGTGCTACTTCAGGCTATAGACATGGAGTTGCCTGCTGCAGGCTTCTTCCATCCGCCCAAGCTCCTGCTAATAGCTGGGTATCCAGCCCCCACCCTGTATAGAGAAAGTTGGAATCTTGGGGAGAATGCTAGATTCAGCCCTTCTCCCTAACATGCTCGTTCTGTATGCATTTTAAGGTGGAGGAGCATTCAGCTGTGTTATTCCTTCCTCCACGCCCTACAACTCACTGGAAGATCTAGAAGCACTGGGCATATTCTGCATAGGGGCTGACAGTAGTAAAGGAAGTGCACTCTGCACATGCTCAGAACCAGTATTTTATTTATTGCTAGTTCACATATTCCATAGTGGTGCTCATAGACTTACAAACTCTGGGGTTAAACCTGGCTCAAATTAAAGCCATCTCCAATAAAAGTTCTGCACTGTCTAAACTCAGCTATTGAGGGCTCCCATTTCAATCTACGACTACTGATCAATATTTCCCATTTCTATATAGGAGATTCTTTATTAAATAAAAAGAGGGGGACTCTCCTTGTTTCAAAATTCAGTGAATTTAAAAACATGCCTCCTTTATCACACAGAATGCCTATTTTCTTGCTCACTGATCTCCCATTCAATTTGTAAAAGCCTCTGGGTGCTGCTTTAGTATGGACGTTCTGCAATCGCATTGATTTGTTGATTTGTTTTTATTTTTCCTTTACTGACCGATTGTCAGGAAAGCGGTCTATAAATGGCAATATAATAACACCTGCTCTTCAGTCTCCTGGCTGCCTTCACAACCTGGTAGCATTGTAGGCCTGGCGAAGGCTGGAAGTGGGGTTCTTGGCACATTTGCAAAAGCAAAACGAACGCTTGCAGTTTGCTTTTTGTCCTGCGGCGGAAGGGAGACGCTTCTGAAAGCTGCAGCACAGATAGGGCTGTGGCACTGTGCAGGGGAGCTGCAGGAGCTGTTTTGACTCAGTTAATGCGTCCTCTTCGGGATTCCCAAATGTGGAATCCCAACCCAGCGGCATTTGACAGAAAGATAGATGACCTTTCCTTGTGGTGCCAGTGTTCCTTGGAGGAATGCAGCGGTCCTCATTGGCAGACTTTGCCCATGGGTGGGCGGTAGAGGCTGTGGTGTTTCTAAAGCATATTTTCTGCCACCAACAAGCAGAGACTGACCTTGCCTGTTGCTTTAAATGCCCTGCTACACTGCAAGCATAGGAATGAGAGAGTCACATGGAAAGCACTTCGGCTCACATGGACTGTTCATATGCAAAGAAGGGGGACTAAAAAAAACCACAAAGCTCTCACAAATATCACAGTTTCAGGCCATTTACAAAACTCCCAAACCAGACTATGCTTTTGCAGCCCAACAGGCACTTTATGTGTCACACAGAAAGCCCTAGTCTTTCACACGAAACTCAAATCCCACCAAGGTGAGATAATCTGGGAATATCCTAACCTTTGCACTGACAAGGCACCCTAATTTTCCTGCCACATAGTTGCAGTCCAAGGCAGTCTTGCTTTAGAGTAAAGCCCACTGAAATCAGTAGGAATCAGATTGGGCTGTGAGGATTAAATTACGTGCATGTTTAATTGATGCACATGCTTTCTTTGGGTGCCTAAATTGCTTTGGGGTTTGGCGGGATGCTGGCTTGCTTCCCCCCCCCCCCAATCTTCCACAAAGTACTTATCCCAGTGCTAAAAACAACAACAACAAAACTCCCCGTGCAGGCCCATTCTTGTGTGCCAGAATGGGTGTGCTCAGTGGCGTTGTCAGGACAGGATTTAGAGGCAGAAGTCCAGAGCACCACGCGGTAGATTGAGTAGGAGAGCTCCGTAATGCAGCAGAGCTGGATCATGAATCTCGAAGCAAGTGATGTCATGCACATAGGGGGGTGTTCAACTTAGTTCTACTCAGAATAGACTAGGGCCATTGTGTGGCGATACCCCGATCCCTCCCAGAGTAAATAAAGACACAGGACAAATTGCATAAGGTTAATGGGCGTAAAAGGCCACAACTTTATTGATTACGGATGTAGAGAGGTATTGGCTTAGGCATTGGATCTAACCGACTATATTCAACTCCAGCCCACTCTGCTGGCAGTCTGTAAAGGGTTAACCACCGTTGGGTGAGCCCTGCGATGCAGATCAACTAGGAACTCACCCTGGGGCCACTGCTAGGGGGCGTGCCTTAGGCCCTCACCTACCACGGCTTCGGACATGGCCACGCCCCTGGACTCCTTAAGGGAGTACCCTTCAGCATTTGGGGGAGGTGATGGCAGCAACCTCCCCCACACCTGTAACCTTTCAAAGATAATCCAATGCCTGACCGCCAAAAACCAAAGTTGTAACGAGTTGCTACGAGGTAGACGAAAACCACCAGGCCAGAGCCAATTCGCCAAGTGGGAAAAATTCCTACCAGGCCCCTCAACGGCGACCAACCGAGGTCCATAGCAATGTCAAAAGGAAGGGCCCTGCCTAAAGGGAGGGTGGGCAGGAAAAAACAATGAAGCAGCTGGGGATCAGGTGAGAGAAGCTGAATCCCTGACGCGCTCTCACTTAAATCAGCAAGCCATGCCCCCTTGGAGTGTCCTGATTGGATGTGCCAAGGGAGCGCCGAGTCCGGGAGCTAGCCAATGGGCTGGGAGGATGACAGCCATCCCCCCAGCATGTGCTCAGGCTCAAGGTGCCCACAATCTCCCCTCCTCCTACGGCGGAAGGGACTTAATTTAAATGGGTCTACTAAGAGCAAAACAGAATCACACTATACATTCAATGGGTATGCCCCCCCAATAACCCTAGAAACTGCAGTTTCCTTCCTGGTCCCAAATTATACATACCTGCAGATAGTCATCTAGTCTAACACCATGTTATATATTCCTCTGTTGGGTGGCCGGTATATTTATTTACAATCCTAATATGGATGCCAATCATACAAATGTTATAATGTTAGGAAATGTTAGAAACATCATTCTTTAAAGGGTCATTATACAACCCCTGCTAGTTATCACAAATGCACGAAACAGCCCTATGGAAAACAGAGCTTCCTGTTTTCCAAACCTCTGGTTATTTAAATGTTTTTGGCTGTTTATTAGGCTGCTCTCATAGCCGAGGCTTTCGCAATGTATGCTTTGCAAATAAAGCTTCAAAGGATAGATGATGTTTAAAAAATGTCCCCCTTCCAAAAGCACAGCATATGCAAATCAGTCTGTGGAAAGCACAGGTGTATCATCTAACTACAAAAAAACCACCACAAACACACACAAAAGAAAAGCAAACAAACACAGCGAGGAATGAGTTTAGGCAGGCACAGGGTAGTCCTCACTGAGGGATGAGCTTGCTGACCAGCCAGCAAATTCCTGAATCAAATGCTCTCTCTGACTCAATGTGGAAACTGTCCCCTAGGTTTGCTGTAAAGGTACAACGCTGATAGGAGTTCCATTGAGGAAAAGCAAGGTGTGTACAGAAGCAACCAAGCAATCAGTTCTCACCTTGCTAAGAAGGGTAATGAAATACTTTAGTCAGTCAATCTCCCATACCCCTCCCCACCCTTTCTCTATATATAAGCGTCTGGGGACTTCTATTTCAGTGTATCTGAAGAAGTGTGCATGCACACAAAAGCTCATACCAAAATAAAAAACTTAGTTGGTCTTTAAGGTGCTGCTGGAAGGATTTTTTTTATTTTGTTTCAAAATAGTTTAGGTAACAGTCCATAAATTAATTGCGTATTTTTCACATTTAGAAAGTGATTCGTACCCAGAATGGGCATACACTGAGCGCCTGGCTAGCCCTTTTCAAAAACCGATGCGTCCGAATTAGAGCTCCTCTGCAGTGAACAAGAATGGCTGTGGAGCTGGCTGCTTGCCCTGGCAGTCTGCAAATGTCCCCCCCCCCCACTTTCCCCACAGGCAGGCTTCCATGGCCAGCCTTGATCCTGTCAGTATCAAGTGAGCATCCTTCCACTCTTCAAAGCGCCAGCCGGTTTATTTATTATTTTGCTCGGAACCATTCAAACTTGCTGCTCCGATTTTGTAACAGGCCAAACTCCGATCCCTAGCAGGATAAACAAGATTGCAGGGCTAATGATTTGTGAGCTTGGCCTGGATGCCATTTTGCAGCAGAAATTCCAGCCCGAGAGACTTTGCAACTTGCTAATAAAGCACTTTTGGCGGAAGCTGTACATACAGGATTTCACAGTCCCTGAATCTGGGTTTCTAGTACTGCTGCAACCTGCAGTGACAATGACTCTTTTCAGAGTAGCTTAACCCTCCAATAATAAACCAGTTGTAGTTGTGCCAGTTTGTCTCTCCCCTGCCCGCCAATCTCTCCCCCCCCCATTAATTTATGTCTTTTTATAGGTAGTGAGAACGCCTGCACATTTTACACAAGAGCCTTGATCATGTCTGCTGAATTCTCCGACAACAGAAAATAGTTTAAATCCTCCCTAGTTAGAAACCATTTTGTTTGCAAATTAAAATAGCCATATTCATCATTCCACTGGCAAAAGAAGACAGAGATGGAGATGGGCCGCAGCAGTTCTGTGCTGGCTGACTTTGCTATCAATGTGAGATAGACTGCAATTTTTAATTCAGCATTCTGAATGGACTTGACCTGGCGATTAATTGAAGAGGAAATTCTTCTAGGTGTTGAAAAGGGATTTAGACTTTTGATCAAAAATAGGCAAGGAAAGAAGAGGGTGGGTAAGAGAAAACAGATGACCAGTGAGATAATGAGGTAAAAGGTGCACTGGTCACATCCTGCCTCAGTGACCAATTTGGAAATAATGCTAAGCCAAATCATGGCTTAGCACAAATGTGCTACAGCAAAGGGATGCGGGTGGCGCTGTGGTCTAAACCACTGAGCCTTTTGGGCTTGCCAATCAGAAGGTTGGCTGTTCAAATCCCTACCACAGGGTGAGCTTCTGTTGCTCTGTCACAGCTCCTGCCAACCTAACAGTTCAAAAGCATGCCAGTGCAATTCGATAAATAGGTACCACTGCGGTGGGAAATGGCGTTTCCATGCACTCTGGTTTCCGTCACAGTGTCCCGTTGTGCCAGAAGCGGTTTAGTCATGCTGGCCACATGACCCAGAAAGCAGTCTGTGGACAAACGCTGCCTGAAAGCAAGATGAGCCCCGCAACCCCATAGTCGCTTTTGACTGGACTGAACCGTCCAGGGGTCCTTTACTGTTACCTTTTACAGCAAAGGTTTCTGCCGCTGTGCCCTCCCTTGGTCCTGTTGCTGCTGTGCTGCCAAGGTTTTGCTTAGCAGCATAGGTGAGGTGGTCCGGTGTTGAAAACCCATTGCTGTTTCTTCCATTACTGGGTCTCTGCCTCTAATGAGCTGCCCAAGTAGCATGATTTTAGTCACTGAGAAGAAGCCTTCTCACCCTTTGAGCTGACTGGAGCCAATCAGAGTGAAAGGAAGTGAGTAGGCCACTAAGGATTGGCTCCTGGGGTCACTCTGGAAAAGCCATGGAAGAACACTGAGGAGTCATGTGTGTTCCACAGCTTAGCATTTAGGAACACTGAAAACACATGGTGCTTCATTTTCAAGAGAGTGGCATGTTTCATATAATGGAACTTCAAAGAAAACACAATGTCTCAAAAAGGAGATACAGTGGTACCTCCGGTTTCAAACTTAATTTGTTCCGGAGACCAGTTCTTAACCCGAAACCATTCTTAACATGAGGCGCGCTTTCGTTAATGGCGCCTCCCACTGCTGTCATGCCGCCGGTGCGTGACTTCTGCTCGCATCCTCGGGCAAAGTTCACAGCCAGAAGCATCTACTTCCGGGTTAGGGGAGCTCGTTATCTGAAGCGTTCATAAAGAGGACAGTACGTAACCCGAGGTTCCACTGTATTGGAGCACTCCAAATAATTTGCGCATGTACATGCACAGAAAGTAGTAGATCTAGCTGAAAGGCAACACATGGAGAGCAGCATTGATTATTGCAATGCATCACAAATTATTATTATTATTATTATTATTATTATTATTATTATTATTATTATATAATTATAAGATTATTGTGTAACCTTAGAATGTTGTATAGCCTTAGAAGGGGAGTGGCTGTGACTATAAAGAAGGGATCCTTCAAAATCCCTTCTGAATCTGCCACTACACTG
Source organism: Zootoca vivipara (assembly GCF_963506605.1). Taxonomy (NCBI): domain Eukaryota; kingdom Metazoa; phylum Chordata; class Lepidosauria; order Squamata; family Lacertidae; genus Zootoca; species Zootoca vivipara. The sequence continues at coordinate 74,306,647 of NC_083277.1, read as the reverse complement.
CTGCTTAGTGGTACATCCAGACATGGGCTCATGGTTTCTCTCCCCCAGAGTGTCATGAAAGGGCAGCTCACCGTTTGTTACCTAATGTGTTGTTACCCGTATTTTTACTGCCAGAGAGACAGAGAAGCACTTGTACAATTTTCTGCCTGAGGTGCCTTAAGTATTATGCACCTTGATTCGGGGAAGGAGGGTGTCTCATTTGCTGCTTCACTTCAGGCAGGAAGGTGTCTTGGCCTACTGGCCCTGCTAACATTTGTCTAAATCCCCAGTATACTTTGACATTTCCCCCCTTAAACAAGAAACCCACAAAATTAAAAGCATAAAGAAAACAAACTAAAGCTCAGGTTCTTAGGACCCAGTGGGGAATAAGTACTTTATTCTGCATTAGAAGCTGACCCCTTGCATTAGATGACACAGAAATTCCAGAGTCTTTCATTTCACAGTCCTGCTTGTCTGTTGGATGGGTGTCATGGGGCAACAAGGAGTCTGGCTGCTGGTCCCATGATCCAGCTAGCTAAAATGCAACCTTTCGTATCTGGGAGTCTGACACAGTTCTGGGCTACAATCCAACACAGTGCTGAATTCTTTGTATTCAGTAGGTTTTGTATTGGTTTGAGGCCCCAATGTTTAGAACTGGCTCCCCCCTCCCCCAATGGAAAATGGCTGTTTCATTTAGAAGGGGCAGTTTCCTGATAAATGTCAGGTTTTTAATTTTCTTTTTTTTTAAAAAAAAAAAACAAAATTCCTCTCAGTTTGAAAATGAATTGTTTTCTTCAATTTATTTTATTTATTAAAAAAATTAAATCCAGCATTTAAGAGTATGGTTGAGTCAATAAAATATATCTGACAATCCTATATCCCTGCTCTCTCCTTCTATTTTCTATGTACACCAATATGTATGTTCAATGTGGTATAACACTTTGCTCTTCTATTTGTAAGAATTTTATAATGCGCTTTTACAGATACCTTTTGGTTTTTCTTGTATTTAATTTTTTTGCTTTATTATTTCTATGTTGCCTGGTTTTAAGCAGAGGCTCTTTGCTAAATAACAAATGGGTGGTGCTCTTCCTTTGACTCTTAGATAGTTGGAAGGACAATGCTTGAGCTGCAAGCAGAATTTTCCTATGATGCAAACTATGAGTAAAGCATCAAGCTGGATAGAGTCAGAAAGTTATGTTTGATGTCTGTTTCAATCCAAGGCTGTGGCTATGGGAGAAGCAAGACCCTTTTGGGGGTGTTGATGCGGTAAACCCCTCCATCAGAGGTTCAGGTTGCAAATATGTGTAAATAAACCATATATCATAAAGACACCACAGTCTCCACTGTGCCTCATTCCCAAAAGGAAACATGAACCTTGGGTAAACGCCTCAAACCCCAGGATTCTCACACCACTCGGAGATTGGGGTAGCGTACAAAAAATGCTAGTCTCTTTCTAGTACACTGGTGTAGTGGTTGGACTAGGGCCTGGGAGACCAGGGTTCGAATCCTTGCTCAACCATGAAGCTCACTAGGTGATCTTGGGCCAGTCACTGTCAGCGTAGTCTCCCTCACAGGCTTGTTGTGAGGAGAAAATGGACAAAGGAAGAACCATGTATGCCACCTTGGATTCCTTGAAGGAAAACTGGGAAATAAATGTATGAAATGGAACTAAATGTATAAAAGCACACTGGCCTCTTTATGTTCAGGAAACCCAGGCTGAATGCAACTTATTTGGCTCCACCTGGTTGCTAAGCAACACTCCCCATCCCATTTGTGAGCCCAGTTTGCAGCCAGGGCTCTCTGGATGCAGTGAGAGCTGCTAATCAGCTCCGCACCCTGTGTGCCTCTTGCTATTACATGTTTAGCACGTGAAAAACAAATTAACCCTTGCACGAAATCTTGCCATCTCTGTGCCAACACCACGAACCTCCGTTTTTTTTAAAATAGGCTGATTCAAGGAGACACAGTTTAAATTTCCCATAGTGCTCCTGGCATAGCATCACTGTGAGGCACTGTGGGAGGTGGGAATAGCCACCCGGGACAGCATAATGCTGCTATGGCATGAGAGGAGGCAAAAGTTAAAAAAAATACTTCCCTTACAGTCAGTGGGAAAACCCCACCTACCTCGTCTTCCTACATTCCCCTGGACTCCTGCCACTGAATGTGCCATGGTCTTGGGCACTGGGTGGAGTTGTGCCTCTTGTGATTTGCCTCAGCACTGCAGGGTAGGGTTACACCCTGCCTTTCGGGTTGTTGTTGTTGGTGGTGGTAATTGCTCATGGTTATCATGGCATCATTTGGCCCTTGCCATACCCTGATTGGTTCGCTCCGGGTATCAGCATGTAACACTGTGATTGATGGAGTGGTGTTGCTATATTGTGTCATTAAAAGGGGAATAATTGAAAATTTTGTTGCCCGGCTTACATAGCATCTTAAGTTATGCGAATGTAATGCCATCGTTAGCAGCATCTTTAATATTTATTTAGGACACAGTTAAGGACTATTTAGCTATCGTGCTGAGTTTTTAAGTCTCACTGCAGATGGGTTGGTTATTTGTGGGGGTTTTTAATGCTTTGTTTATGATAAATGAACATCGTTTTATTGGTTTTATTATTTTATGTATTTTTAAACATTTTTAACGTTGATTCGGGGGCTTCCCTGTAGGGCATGCAATGAATCCACTTAAAAATAAAATAAAGCCAGCACTGGAACATAAGAGAGAATTGTTGTTGTTTTTAACATAGCCAGAGTTCCCACCTCGAGCATCAAGCTCCCAGATTGTCTTGGGTTAACATAGATTCAGTGCTGTGGGCAGAATGTCTGGTTTTGAGAAGCGAAATGTAGAATACTCTTCCCTATCAAAAATAAAATAAAAATTATTGTCTGCCTCAGCCAGACTGTTAAAAGGACAATCGCCAACTGCCCTGGATGAAGCGTTCCAGTAAGTACCTGCTACTGATTCCAAAGAGCTCCATTAAAAGCAGCTCTCATCAGAGGCAGAGAGGACAATAGATAGAATGGAATAGCAAACCATTAAAAATTACTGCATACAAAGGTCCTGTCCTGTATTTTCCATTTTGTTGCTCTTTTATTCTATTCATTTTGTTGTTAACTGGGAAATTGCCCTTCAATCACTTCTTAAGCTCTCGCATGAAAGCAGAAACAAGCATAGCATCTAACTAACTGCTGCCAAATTCCTTTGTGCTTGCTCCTATGAAGCATGGGCTGTTGCTTCTGCTTTCAGCTGTAAGCTTTTCCTCTGGTCTGTTTCCATGCAGGGAAACTTGCCCCTGAAGATAATCCTCATGACCTTTTTCTTTTTGTAAGACAACCCGCATGTGGTCCTCTTGATCCACCTCAATGAATCATGGCGCTTGGTTCAACTTGTACCATACCCCACAACATTTTGGGAGGGCAATTCGGGGGCACCATCACCACCACTCTGCTGACCCTATTCCTTGCCCCCTTCCCTGCCGCCAACCCCTCGCTCGCTCGCCTGCACATTCCCCCTCCCTCCCTTCCCCACCTACCTCTCTCCAGTCCTCCGCAACACCCAGCCTGTGCCACCTCGGAAGAAGCAGTGCAGGCCAGGCAGACCTTCAAGCAAGGCCAGCTTACCACATTTTCCATCTGGTATGCAAGCAGAGACCCTACCTGCCCACGGACTGTCTCGCCAGAGTGGTGCATGCTCTGGTTATCTCTCACTTGGACTACTGCAATGCGCTCTACGTGGGGCTACCTTTGAAGGTGACCCGGAAACTACAACTAACCCAGAATGTGGCAGCTAGACTGGTGACTGGGAGCGGCCGCCGAGACCACATAACACCCACCGGTCCTGAAAGACCTACATTGGCTCCCAGTACGTTTCCAAGCATAATTCAAAGTGTTGGTGCTGACCTTTAAAGCCCTAAACGGCCTCGGTCCAGTATACCTGTAGGAGCATCTCCACCCCCATCGTACTGCCCGGACACTGAGGTCCAGCGCCGAGGGCCTTCTGGCGGTTCCCTCGCTACGAGAAGCCAAGTTACAGGGAACCAGGCAGAGGGCCTTCTCGGTAGTGGCACCCACCCTGTGGAATGCCCTCCCACCAGAGGTCAAAGAGAACAACAATTACCAGACCTTTAGAAGGCATCTCAAGGCAGCCCTGTTTAGGGAAGCTTTTAATGTTGGATGGATTTCTGTAGTTTAATATTTTGTTGGAAGCCGCCCAGAGTGGCTGGGGGAACCCAGCCAGATGGGCGGGGTATAAAGAATTTATTATTATTATTATTATTATTATTATTATTATTATTATTATTATTAATCATGTTACCATCTAAAAGGGGTTTTTGTTGTCAAACTGTTGAGTCCAAAGTCTAAAACTGCCTAAACCCTTGGAGATGTTTGTGGTTTTTTATTTTCAGTCGTGAAGTATATAATTATTGTTAAGTAAAAAATACCGTAAAATGAAATACACCACCGCATGCCGTTTTCGAGTCTTATGCGAGCTGAAGTCCGACCACACCTGGAGGACTATTCCTAGCTACTCTTGGTCTACACTGACTTGCAACCGACCCTCAGGGTTTCAGGGTTAGAGAGGGTGGAGACTGAAGCTGAGACCCTCTGCATGCAAAGAATGGGCTTTACCTCTAAATTTAGGGCCATTTTCTTTTCTTTTTGTTAAGGATTTTATTGATTTTCCATTTTCAAAACAAATATCCAATATCAATACTAAACATTCGCTTTTCATTCCCCCACCCCCCACCATCTCTCCCTGTTGACTTCCCTCAGCTTCCATTTCTGGTTTATTACATCAAATGATACATTCTGGTGTTTATATACAATAGTGTACTGTGTTATTTTCTAGCTGTTCTTCACTCTGATAACCCAGAAAATGTTTCCTTAGCCCCACTTCTTGCACTGGCAGTGCCGCCGTTGCCTGCTCGCTTTCCTCAACACACAAATCTGCAAATAGCAGCCACGTAAAATACTCTTCTAGGATTTCGCACCAAGTGGATGAGTGCCCTTCTTCCCCCGCACCCACTTTTGCCCTGGTTCCTCAGCCTCCAGCTTGCTCTGCTAAACTATATATACCATCTATGAAATGATTTTAACAAGACCATATACGTAAAAGCAAAGTCTCTGTCTGAGTAATGCTTAGGGAGAGTGGGGGGATTAAACTCCTCTCTAAACTAATTAAACTGTACTATGTGTCCTTGTGTAGTTCCGGGTGCTTTTCTGGTTCACTCAGTTTCAATAGCTACATAAAAATTGGAGCCAGGGCTCCTGAATGACTAACTCAGAACAAAAGCAGGTCCCCTGAGTATTCTTGAGCAGCCAGCAAACTGAGAGAAAGTTATTTCGGGTTAATCAATGTACTTCAGTTACAATCACATTTAACCCTGACGGTAAAGAGGTCTGCAAACAAGGAATTACTGTTCCAGGCTTGGAAGTGTCACAAACCAGACAGCTCTGCTCAGATGCTTTTAGGTTTTGCGCACATACGTAGCACGAGTTTTCAAGGCATTTTCAGGACAAGGGGGAGCTGGTGGCTCAAAATCTAAAGGGGGGGGAATGCCATGGATATTTGGAAAACCTTTAGCAGGCAGGTTTCACTTTCATGTCCAGAGATCCTATCTGATCACAATGTTTGGGATAAACGAAAGAATAATCTGAGAGCGCTCAGGAACACAAAGACAATGTAGAAACTATGTAGTACATGTTGATTCGGTATACGGGTAAAGGACAGTGTTGCTCCCTTGCCACCAGCTACCCATGGCTTGCTTTGGGACAATCTGTCAAGTCGGAGAAGTAGAAAACACCTAACTGATGTAATCAATTCCAAACTATTTACCAAACTTAATGTTTGATTGTATTATTTGCATTGAATATGTATGGGATGTTTGTTGGAGGGGGTATATGAGATGGTTAGTATTTTTAGAAAGTGAAAAGTAAACTTAAGAAGACAAGGGAAAGATAAGTTATTTACATATTTGCATCTAGACAGACATCTTTTCGGTGACAGACCAAGACACTCTGAAGCAAAACCTTGGTTGCGACATCCCCGCCCTGCCAAACCCAGCTTGAGCCAACACTTAACTCTTGCTGTACCATACAAACAGCATTCTTTGCCTTTCTGTATGCTCTTCCTCCATGATCTAAATCAGGCATCCCCAAACTGCGGCCCTCCAGATGTTTTGGCCTACAACTCCCATGATCCCTAGCTAACAGGACCAGTGGTTGGGGAAGATGGGAATTGTAGTCCGAAGATGGGAATTGTAGTCCGGAGGGCCGGAGTTTGGGGATGCCTGATCTAAACCAGGTTGCTTTTATCCTGCTCCATTGTATTTATGCCATTTATATTCTGCCTTTCCTCCAAGGAGCCAACACGGCATATGTCTTACACACACCCTCAAAATAGATTAGACAGACCTCCAAGTTACCCATTGAGTGTTACAGCTGAGCGGGGATGTGAACTTGGGTCTTCCCATTGCAAGTTGAAAACTCTACCACTACATCATGCTCACGCCCCCCCCCCTTTGCGTCTGGCTCAAAGTGGACTAATAAGCAGGTTTGGCAGTTGCCCTGGATGACGTACAGTGGTACCTCGGTTTATGAACACAATTGGTTCCGGAAGTCTGTTCATAAACTGAAGCGTTCATAAACTGAAACGAACTTTCCCATTGAAAGTAATGGAAAGTGGATTAATCCGTTCCAGACGGTCCACGGAGTAACCGTTCATAAACTGAAGCGAACTTTTCCATTGAAAGTAATGGAAAGTGGATTAATCCGTTCCAGACGGGTCCGTGAAGTACTTAAACTGAAGCGTTCATAAACTGAAACATGGGTGTAATTGGTTCCGGAAGTCTGTTCATAAACTGAAGCGTTCATAAACTGAAGCGAACTTTCCCATTAAAAGTAATGGAAAGTGAATTAATCCGTTCCAGATGGGTCCGCGGCGTTCATAAACCGAAAATTCATAAACCGAGGTGTTCATAAACCGAGGTTCCACTGTAGTTCAAAGGGACCATGCCCTTCTGCGTCAGTGCTGCTCCTGGTGTAGCTTTCTCCCTATTCCAGAAGCAGAAAACCTGTGGTCCTGCAGATGTTGTTGGCCTCCAGCTCCCACCAGGCCCAGCCAGTAAGGCCAATGGTCAAGGAATGATGGAAGTTTGGTCTGGCAACTTGGGAAGGTTCACAGTTTCCCCATCTCCGTGCTGTGCCATCTGCCCCAGAATCCTCTGCAATGCAGACTCCCAGTTCACAGGAGGAGCTGCCTACTCCAAGAGCCTGTGTGCAGCTACTGAAGGCGCCTTCTCTGTGATGATACAGGGAGTGCTCCCAGCACGTTTCTGAGCACGAAAGTGTTGGTGCCCTAAATGGCCTAACCTTTAAAGCCCTAAATGGCCTTGAACCAGTATACCTGAAGGAGCGTCTCCACCCCCATTTTTCTGCTCGGACACTGAGGTCCTGCGCCGAGGGCCTTCTGGCGGTTCCCTCACAGCATAGCTGCCAAGTTATCCCTTTTTTAAAGGGATTTTCCCTTATGCTGAATAGGCTTCCTCACGAGAAAAGGGAAAACTTGGCATCTATGCCTCACAGCGAGAAGCAAAGCTACAGGGAACCAGGCAGAGGGCCTTCTTGGTAGTGGCACCCACCCTGTGGAACACCCTTCCATCAGATGTCAAGGAAATAAACAACTATCTGACTTTTAGAAGACATCTGAAGACAGCCCAGTTTAGGGAAGTTTTTAATGTTGGATGTTTTATCATGTTTTTAATATTCTGTTGTGAGCCGCCCGCTAGGTGGGCAGGGTATAAATAAATTATTATTATTATTATTATTATTATTATTATTATTATTATGCTTGCAGAGGAAACCTGCTGCACAGGGGTGGGGGGCAAACACTGAGCCATCCCTGAGCCGTGAGCTGATAAGTACTACTAAGGCGTTCTAGGCTTATGCTCAAAGAGGAGGCTAGTCCATCCAAAGCTGTCCCCAAAGCAATGATTAATCTGCTTTAATAGATACTTTCCTCTCAGTCAGTATCAGGAGACTCAGTTGTGACTGCAGCTGCTGCTGTTGCAGTGAACCACACCCAACCAAAGGTGCTGAGTCACGACCCTTGAGTCATCAGCAGCTGAACTCTTCCTCACCAGCCTGGTGTCTGCCTCCATTGCTGCTTCATGGGAGATGCCCTTCTGCAGACCTGATAACAGCTCTGCTGAATACCAGCTTAGCTGCTGAACTTGTCTCTGCCAACCTAGCAAGCTAGCCCAGTTCCATGTCCCCACCCGGCCAGCCCACTGTTGCATAGAGTTTCTATCTAGCCATATATTTATTCATTTCCATTCTTGACCTTCTCTCCTTAAATGTAGCTTGTAACCATGCCTGGGCAGCTCTCACAGCCAGGTTGCAGAAGATCTTGGCAAAACATGTGTGTCGTATATGATATTTTTTTTAAAAAAAACACTGCACCACCAACCTAGCCAGACATGCTGACATGTGTTTTAATCTCATTTTCTTGCTGCTGATTTTTCATTATCTTTTGAATGTTTTAAACACCTGTTTTTAGAGGTCTTTTATTGATAATCTTAATGTGGTTTTTGTGTGTAAACTGCTTGGAGGCTGTATTACAATCAAATGGTATATAAATGTTGCGGAATTAATGAAAATGAATAAACTACAGTCGGTAACACTTTGATGCAAATGTTTGTATGCACGCATGTAGCACACCTCCTCCTTGGATGGGAATCGATGATGAAAACAAATTTTAAAAATGAAATGAAATGCACACATGAGTAGAGCTGAAAACGTCAGCAGTTAGACTGGGTAATATATTGCCTGGTCAGAGAGGGGGGGGGAGGAAGAGAGAAGAAAACTACTGGGAAGGATACAAAAAGAACGTCTTTCCCACCTCTGCTGCCCAAGAGGACCAAGTCAAACCAAGTGATGGGTGCACTGGAGGTCTTCAAACGCAGGTTGGGCAGGCAGCTGTTGTGTATCTTCTGGCCCCAGATGTCCTGCCCTGAATGGGAAATTGCACTAGACGGGCAACAAGTTTTTCTCCAGCTCCATCACACCCTTTAATAGCAAACTCAGGTGGGGAGGATTTGCTGCTTCTTTCACTTCACAATACATTGTGCATTGCATTTTGGATTCATTGTGGAAATGGCAGTATGAGGAGTTGACAATTGTGTCATTAAGGAACTGGCTTCCATGGATTTTGATTGCACAGCATGCGCCGGGAGATGCTGCAGACATTGCTACATCTTTGTGTGCTGTGCCAGCTGGATGCTTTTTTTTCTGGTTTTCTCATAGTAAGAATCTCCACTGATTATGGCTGGTGGGGGAGGGGGTGGTATTTGTCAGTGGGAGGGTTAGTTTAACGTCACAAAAGCCCATATACAAGAACACGCATCCCAGGAAAATATTGGGAGAGAGGGAAATCTGTGGTTGCTGGTCAAGTTCATCGTGTACAAAGCAGGCTTTGTTCCTCTTTCAGTAAGAATGTTCCTTGAACTGGAGGACAATTCTACACTATAAATGTAACCTAGTTTCAAACTTGATCCACACTTATGATCTCTGTCCTATGGGAAGCGAGGAACTGTCCTTTGTTGATAATATTACTTGCCAGGAATCCCTACGAAATGTGACAAAAGGTGGAATCCTCAAAGGCGGATGATTTGAAAGAGGCATAACACTTGAAACATTAGCTTGTTTAGGGGAGTGCCAAGGTTTGCAAAAGTTCAATAAGTTTTTTTTTGGGGGGGGGGCTTAAGTAAGCCCCACCCACCCAAACAGGGGGCTATGTGGACAGGAAATGTCTTTCAGAGGAGACCTGGAAAACTGGAGTGGGGAGAGGGAATGAAATGAAGTATCCTAGAGGAATTCCAGATTGGCTGGCTGGCTGGAACACCAAACTGGAGTAGGCCGCAGTGCCTTGTGAACCATTTTGAGAGAATACTGAGACCACAAAAATACGCAAGGAGCACATTTTCTGTAACCTCATCTGACCCTACGTGCCAACTTCCTTCTTTGAAAACCCATATCAGAACAGACAACTTTCCAAGCAATTTTGGCAATTGCTTTTGGGGCATAGCTGCCAAGTTATCCCTTTTTTAAAGGGATTTTCCCTTATGCTGAATAGGCTTCCTCGCGAGAAAAGGGAAAACTTGGCAGCTATGTTTTGGGGAGGCAATGGAAGCATGGCTGAGCTAGGCTCAAATGAAATTTGACAGTGGCAAGCCCGGCTCTGTCCCGGTCACATTTAAATTGAGGGGTGGAGATCAAGAATCCATTTTTAGAGCAAAAGGGTGAGTGCAAAAAAGAAAAAGAAAAAGTGGTAGAGCACATGATCTGCATACTAAAGTATCCTGAGTTAGATGGACCAGCAGACAGACTTGGTAGCTTGCTGTGTACCTTCCTTCCTTCTGTGTTCCTTCCTTCTGACTTGGTTTGAAACAAAAGGACCTGCTGCTGTCCAATGTCGCTTGAGTCCCAGTTAACATATATGATGAGCATGTATTCACACACATTCTAAAGAGGCCGGCAGCATTTTCATATTGTTAGCAGTGCATTTCTTTCTTCTCCTGGGCTCCCATGTAACTGAGCTTGATTATTGTAAGACTAAACCAAAAGGTAATGTTTCAATGCAGGGTTCACAAACATCGTAATGGATTAAATTTCTGCTCCAAAGTGCTCTGCATCTCAAGTAGTATCAGTGACCAGGCAGACCTGTGCTCCCCTCTCCTTGTCCACACTCACTGTTGGCGTGGGCTCCATCCCAGACAGTAAAGATCTGTGTGGAAAGCTTGTGTCCATTTGTTTCAGGCTTATGCCTTTAAAGAACATAGAATCATAGAACTGTAGAGTTGGAGGGGATCCTGAGGATCATCTATTCCAACTCCCCACAATGCAGGAATATGCAGCTATCCCATACAACAGTGGTTTTTGACCAAGGTCCCCTGGTCAGGGGTGCCACAGGCAATACTGGCCTCTGTCCCTCTTTCCCTCCCTCCCTCTGATGCCCTCTTGCGTAACTGCCTCCCAAAAGCTTGCACAGCTGTTTGTTGCAGCAGCCCTAGCTGCAAGCTCCTTGGGCAAATGAAGCCTTTGGGGCTGGCCAGGGTGTGCTTCCAGGGGGGGGGGGCAATGTGAGGAGGCACCTCTCTTTGGGGTGGGGTGGGGCAGCTCAGAAACCAGGGGTGGCAGCTGCAGCTGCCCAGAGGACTCCCAAGGAGATGGGAGAAGAGAGGAGGCTGAAGGAACACTCCCCAAGAGAGGGTGTTCAAAAAGGGGTGAGGGGCCACCGGCTCTGCAGGCAAACGGTGACATAGCTGGGCTCCTGAGCCCCACAGGGGTGCCGCAGGAAGAATTCATTTGGCCAAGGGACCCGTGGACCAATAAAGGTTGAAAACCTCTGCCATCCATACAAGGAGCGAACCTGCAACCTTGGCCTTATCAACACCACATGCTAACCCAGGCATCCCCAAACTGCGGCCCTCCAGATGTTTTGGCCTACAACTCCCATGATCCCTAGCTAAGAGGACCAGTGGTCAGGGATGATGGGAATTGTAGTCCAAAACATCTGGAGGGCCGAAGTTTGGGGATGCCTGTGCTAACCTGTTGAGCTATCAATGACAATTTCTATCAACAAAGTCATCAAATATAAATAAACCATAGGCCCTTTGAGAGTATGTAAACTCCAGGCATTGTACATTTGACCACTGGCTATGGCTCCTGGAGCACTGCTTGTTTCAATGCATTAAGGATGCGTGGGTAATACACAGTTTGTCCTCAGCAATGATGTTGGTGGTAGCAGTATTCAGCCGCAACCATGACTGGAGGAGAGGAATAGCTGAGCATTTAATAGAATGGCAAATGTTCGTCACAGTGCCATACAAAGTGGTAGGCAGGGTTCAACTGGGTGGTGCAATTTTACTGAATTAAATGAATGCTGAATCATGTTCTTCATGGAACAGGAAGCATAAATTCTACAAACTCTGTATCTGAGAGGCATTGCATGTGAAAAACAAGTGTGTGGTATCTGTCAGTGCAAGGATTTTTTCATGCACAGTGGGCCTCCCCCCTCTCACCATGCACACCCTGCGCCCTTCCCAAATCTGCCCCAGAGGTGTTGGGAGAACAGATTTAGGAGCCACATGGTGAGAGGGGAGGAGAGAAGTTCTGCTCTGTAAGTGGAAATTCTTGCACTGATGGATAGTTTGTGTTGGCTACCATCCTCTGTGTATATTAATTTGAAAAATATTTCACCTTTAAACCTAACTGAATATTTTAACTGTACTGTATATTTTAGTGGTAATGTAAGCCTAATGGTTAATGTATATAACAACTGACCATTGTGCGTGTTCACCAGGCTTCATGGAGAATGAGCATATAATCTGTTTAAGAAGGGGGAATTGTACACATTTCCCAGTTAACACACATAATCTCCAACACGCCTTGGAGAATTTGCATATTGACAGCATTTAGTACATTCTCCAGGCAATATGCACATTCCCTGGTTACTTTTTGTTTTTATCACCTTTCCAAACAGGTTGCTTATGCAATGGTCCGGCAATGGGGATGCCTCTTTTTGCTGATGAAGATACAATACAAGAATGCTATAAGGTTTATAATTTTTTAAAAATCAAAGTCCATAACAGTGCTTATTTAAAGAAGCTTCCATGGCATTACAAAGTGCATAATAATAGAATTATCAGGCAACAGTTTGGTAATTCAGATCAGGCTTCCCTTTCTTTTTCTTTCTCCCTCTGATTTTTAAAACAATGAGTACTTTATCCCATAATAAGCTCTAATTAGATTAATCTGTTTCTGTAACTGACAGGTCAGATGTCTTCACTGAAATAGATGTCTGCGTTCTTATTGTGTCTTCATTATTGGATTAAATTTTGATCCAGGCAGGGAAATTCTTCCTTGGCTCATTTGTGTATGTGGGTATGGGGGGGGGTATGTGAATGTGAATTATATGTATGTGAATGTGAATTATAGTGCTGGTCCACATTTGAGCCTTGTTTAGCTGTTAATCCGCTTCCTCCACATTTGTACATATCCACATTGTACATATCCACAGTGGTGCCTCGACTTACGAATTTAATCCGTTCCAAAGGCACCTTCGTAGGTCGAAAAATTCATAAGTCGAAAAGCGCCATTAGAAACGCGATTTCCCATAGGAATGCATTGGAAACGGAAAAATTTGTAAGTCAAAGCAACCCCATCTAAAAATTCGTAAGTCAAAAAAAACTCTATCTAAAACCGCCGTGGTTTCCATTCAGATGTCGGGAAATTCATAAGCATGCGGCCATTTGCCCCATTCGTAAGTCGAAAAATTCGGTTGTCGAGTCATTCGTAAGTCAAAGTATTTGAATCTGTATATGGGGAGCAACTTTGGTCTTTTCCATTTATAGTAGTAGGAATTCCCTTTTGTGTTTGTCCCCACCTTCTAATTTGTTGGTTCTATTATGCCAGTTAAGTACCAGCCGGGCATGTGAACAGATAGCTTCATGTGCATCTTGGTTTTGTTTGTTTGTTTAATGAATCCCAGCCTAGCAAGTATGCAAAAGGAAAGAGTTACCTATAAATTCTCAGCACACACTTTTGCAGTCTCCTGGTGTGGACAAGCCCATGGAGTCACTGGCCACATTTACACAACATGCCAATCCAACCCATGGCTTAACATGAATGTGTGAACATGCTGGCACCCATGGAGGAGATCACAGCTCTTCCCTGGGCTTTATTGGTCAGTGCAGCAAGGGGTGGTTTAGTGTGACATCTCCGTTTGGGATTGTGGTTGAAGTCTCTTCTCTTTAACCATGATCTGTGGCGAAGGTTTGCCTTATGGTTATTATAGTTCATGGTTTAAGAGGAGAAACCTTAACCTTGACCATGGGTTCAGACAACATGCTAAGCCAAATCTTGGTTTAGCTGCTACCGTGTGCCGACTTGGGGAGGAAGCAAGCACAAAGTGGGCACAAACTCACCAAGAGCCAGCACATCTGCACGGGCACAGCAAGCTATACTCTGGTTTACCATGATGTGCAAACCAGGCCAGTGTGGAATAATGGATAGAGCAGTGGGAAGATGGGGAAATAAATGCAGAATGAATGCTTATGGTCCTATAACCGCCCCACAAACAAATCCGAATGAATGCTCAGTAAAGACTGGATGTAATCTAATCTCTGCATAAGCCTTGTGCAAGCAAATCAGAATGAAATTCAACAGGTCAGTTGGAGGCACCCTCAAGAGTGCAGTAATTGCAGAAAAAGGGGAATATAAATAAATAAAGCTTGACTGACTTGTTTAGGGACTGTGATGCATATCTTTGTGTGTCCTGGTGCAATGTAAGGAATGTTAGAATATGACCCACAAACTAACGTATACCGGCAAGCATAATTGTTAGCAAACAGCCATAACATCATTGTCTGCCAAAATAAGTGCCGGATAGTGATGACTGCTGATCCATCCCTTACAGCAGTTGGTCTAATGACATGTTATTTCTGATTAGAATCCTTAACAAAAAGCTACACTAACTGAACTTTAGCACAATAGAAGGAGAATGAATCACAGCTATTACTGGAAATAAGAGGTTCTATGACTGCAGTCGCAGGGAGAACGCAAATCTAACTTCTCGGTACAAAACATGAGCAGGAGGCCAACCAGACAGGAGACGTCACTTTTTCCTGCTCATGATTAGAGTTGCCAACACGCCAGAAAATTTTTAAAAATACAACCCACAAAAATTGCCTGTTTTTGTTTTTAAATCAGACTAGTTTCCAGAAATGCAAGAGGCAAGGCTGTTTAATACCACCACCACCACCTGCCCCTGCCCAAACACTTCCCTTGCTCAGGAATGGCTGTTGCATTCTCCACTGGCTCTAAGCTCTAGCTTTCTGCTGCAAACCTGGAGTAAACTACCTACCAATGAATGCTCTGGACCCAGCCGGGAGCTCCTTTATAAGTGTCCATGGAACAGCCTCTCAAGGAGCTCCTGTGAAAGAAAAGGTCTGCTCTGCTTCTTCTCAGTCACTGTTGTGGCCCTTTGCTCGCCTCTTCCCTCCATTTGTAGATTCCCCTCTATTTCTCTGCAGCCTTCCTTTATTTCCTGAATTGGTTTCGGTACGTATGTGTGTAAGTGTGCAGGACAGGTATGGAGAATCTGTGCCCTCCTAGTTGTTGGTGGACTCCAGCTTTTTCAAAGTACATTTTTCAACTGCACAAATTTCCCATTGGACACAACAACACTACAGCTGAGAGGACACAAAGTGTGCTCTAGTCCATGCTTGCTCCCTGTATCAGAGGCAGTAACCATTAATTACGACTCTGCCTTAGCTCAGTAACTATCAGGGATACAAAAACGGAGTACTTTATGGTTCTTTACAAGGGCGTGGCAAAGTGTTAACAACCTGAAAATGAAGGTATAGAAGAGGAGGTTCCAGGCAAAAAGAAGTAGGAGTTTTAATACATATAGCTTGGGCAGTCTACGTACAGAAACTGAGAATTCTATCTTTACATAATTTGGGTGCACACAATCCCTGACATTGTCTGACATTTAACTACGGCAAACTGCAGCTCCTGGGCCAGATAAGGCCCTTCAGGGTTCTAAATCTGGCCCACCCGGCCATTTAAGAAGCTGCCACGAAGCCGAGACTCCCGGCGATGGCAACGGGGAGAAGAGGCCAAGCCGCGATGGCTCTGCCAATCAAACGCCATGCCTGGTTTACCACAGCGCAGCACGGCATTTGTTTGGCAGAGTTGCCGCTCAGCCTCTTCCTCCTGCCACTGCCCTAGTGCTCCTGTGGCTGCTGCCACTCTGCATCCCCGTGAGGGGGGCGGCAGCAGCGTTCCTGGAGGAGGACAGCTGGCCTGGGCTAGGGCTCGGTGGGGCTGCCGCTGCCACATTCCCATTGGAATGGAATGGAAGGGCGATGAGGCCGGCAGTGAAGTGGCCCAGGTGGCGGCCTTCACCTCCGGGGAGTAGGAGGATGAAGGGGCAGAAATGCCCGCATAGGGCGGCAGCTGCAGGTGAGGCACCAGCTTGTCCTTGTCTCCGTGCTCCTTGAAGAGGTGCACCGGACAGTGCACGCTGCTCTCGGTCAGCTCCTGCAGGCTCCTGGCTTCCGAGACGCCCAGCTCCCATGAGTACGCCAGCCCACTCTCCAAAACTTCCCGTCCGGCCCCCAACAGTGTCTGAGGGACAGTGAACCAGCCCCCTGTTTAAAAGGTTTGAGGACCCGTGTGCTTAATCAACACATGCACCTAATATGTCTAATTCCCATTTTTTCAAATTAAACAATATCAGCTTTCCAATTGCACTCCTCACTCAAATCCAAGGTTGGTGGATATTGGTGGATCCCAGCTCCCATCAGCCCTGCCAGCATAGCCAAAGGTGAGGGAAAATGAGAGCTGGAGTGCAACAGCATGTGGAGGGCTTGCCCAGCCCTGGCACAAGCAGTTCTGGATGAATCACAACTGCACAGCCCTTCACAAGTGCTAATATATATTAGCTAATATATCTTCATTTCTTTTTAGCATAAAAGGCTGAGGTTATCTCCAGAAAGCTCTGAAGGCAAAGGGTTTGTGCGTTGCATTTGGATTCACTGTGGACACAATTGTGTCATTAAGGAACTGGCTTCCATGGATTTTGATTGCACGGCCTGATCCTGGGAATGCTGCAGACATTGCTACATTTTCGTGTGCTGTGCCAACTGGAGGCGTTTTTATGTTGTGTCATAATAAGGATCACCAGTGTGTGTGTGTGTGTGTGTGTGTGTGTGTGTGTGTGTGTGTGTCAGTGGGAGGGTTAGTTTAACATCACAAAAGCCTATATCTGAGAACATGGCATCTCAGGAAAATATTGGGAGAGAGAGAAATCTGTGGTCATGCTCATTGTGTACAAAGCAAGCTTTGTTCCTCTTTCAGTGACAATGTTTCTTGAGTTGGAGGACAATCCTACACTATAAATCTAAGCTGGTTTCAAATGTGATCAATGCTTATCACTGTCTTCTGGAAAGCTAGTAACTATAGTTCGTCAATAGGCTAGGGATTTCTAACAAAGAGCATTTGACAAAATGATGGTCCTCAGAGGTGCTTGATTTGAAGGATGCATAACACTCAAAACTGTTTCTTACTAGTTTTAATTTTCAATGAAAATGCCATGGTTGTAACTGGATGATGAGCCGGTGTAATTTTACATTTTTGGTTGTGTACACAATTTTTTTAAAAGTGGGGAAGGGAACTCTAGTGTGTATGTATGTGTGTGAGTGTGTATAAAATTCACTTATTTTGGAATGTTTATAAACTGCCAGACATTACATAAAACAATGATAAAGCAACAGAAATGCAACAGATAAAAATAGACAAAACATTTCTCAAAAGCAAAATCAGATATTGTCTGTGAGTCAACCCATTCTTCTGGGAAAGCCTGTAAAAATGAGAAATAAAGTGCAGAATAAAGGCTTTTAAGCTTCCATTGTGCTCCACAATTTCTGGTCCATGCTGAGCTCTAGAGAGCAAAATGAAGTTCACTACTTCTGCTACTGGTTTTCTGAACTGGCCCTGAGTGAGGTAATGTGGGATGTTTTGCTTACAGGGAAATGTGAGGATGCAAGAAAACATGCCACTCTTTGATACAGGCTCTAACATAGGAAATGATACCCTGGTAAAGTTTGCTTTATCTGTAAATAAAATCAAAGCTACGCTGGTGCTGAAAGGGCCTTCATTACCTCAAACGGCTATTCTAGTTAGTTTGGAGCTAATCAGTGTTTTCCTCAAATGGTGAGCACTGTTGTGACTTTGCATAATGATGTCTGGGCCAGTGCTCTGTAATTTTAGCTGCAGTAAAGCAGGATGAGTTCTACCACACCTCAGTCTTTTCCTTGTGTCAACTTGGATGGTTTAAAGATAACGTTTGTTTGCTTCCATGCCTGTCCTGCCACTTTCATGAGCATCCGTACAGAGCTGAAAAGCCATCATAATAAAAACTCAAATAAGATGTGCCCCCAGCATCCATTCATGTGCCAGCTCCTCTCTCAATGGGTAGAAACCCCCTCGTGACTGGGGATTCTGCACAATCAGGGCTGCTGATTAAAGGAAGGATAACGTCTACCAATGAATGGTTAGAACAGGCATAGGCAAACTTGGCCCACCAGATATTTTGGGACTACAATTCCCATGATCCCTAGCTAACAGGACCAGTGGTCAGGGATGATGGGAATTGTAGTCCCAAATCATCTGGAGGGCTGAGTTTGCCTATGCCTGGGTTAGAACCTCTCTATGGATCTTTACACTGGAATGCAAAGGTCCAAAGAGGAAGAGGTGAGACATCATGCACATTTACACTGAGAGTTGTGTGAGGGCGGCATATATATACACCATATATTCCGGCGTATAAGATGACGGCGTATAAGACAACCCCAAACTTTTCCAGTTAAAATATAGAGTTTGGGATATACTCGCCATATAAGAAATACGACCCAGCATACCGTATGTGAGAAGATTTTCCTGGGTTAAAAAGTAGTCTTATATGCAGGAATATACTGTATATCTTTGCACCTCTTGCCAAGTTTGGGCCCTCTTGGGTCTGTCTGACCACTTGAAGAAGTAGCTTCTTACTGAAGCTAAACATGTTTGGATCAAGTCAGCATCTGGTTGAGAGATGACTGCAAACCCCATGTTGCCCACCTTAGCTTCTTCTTTAAAAAAAAATGAAGTGGAGAGCCACAGATAGATTGGGAACACTTTTCATTAACAGATGCCAACACTACATTTGGTAGACAGGTGCTTGAAATCCTAGACTACATTTTTTTGGAAGCAACTTCCACTGACATCAAAAGAAATTATTTCTATGTAAAGGTTTTGGACTGGAATGTTTCTCCATGGTGCTCCTGTTCCAAAATTATTACTCTCACATCTCAAAAATGTGTGTCATCTGTTTCTTTGACAAGTCTGCATATATGAAATACACGGAACAATAACTTTCAGTTTCTTTTCATGTGTTTCCAGCCATTTGATTAGCACTTTGTCAATCACTTTTGAATGTACTGTATCTCTGCAGTGATGGAACTTACTGTTGCCTTTGTGGCTTCCATAACCCATATGTCATCTTTAGAAGTCCAGAACATCCTTAGAAGGTAAAGTCCAGTCCCCTTTAATTCTAATTTTTTTTACTAAATAAATGTTGTGCCATTAGTAGGAGCAGAATGGGCCTTTTGCTATCCAGGAAATGAGTACGGTATCAGTTGTCAGCTTGAGGAGGAACAAAGGATTCATTGAAATACTTTGATGGGTCGAAAGAAGTAAAGTATTAGATATGAGGTGTCTGAAGATTTTTTTATTAGTTCATTCTGACCTAGCATTTTAAAAGAACTCCCTGTTTAATTAAATGGTTGCCCACCTTATGATAGTCAAGGTCTTCTTGGGAGGACAATGTTGGCATTGTTGCTGTTGTGCTGGTTGTGTAGCTGGATTGGCTGTCCTTATGGAAGCCTACCTTTCTCTAAGGCTGAGCAGGTCTTCAAATTGGCTGTGTACATGACACTTTTTAAAAGAATGAGAGAACATGCCTCCTATCGCAAGGGGCTTACAATTTAAAATTAAACACACAGGGGACAAAAGAAAGAAGAAGAAGTACAGTAAAGTAAACAGGGGGGAAAGAGGCTTTTTTCATGTTCTTTGACTCAGTAGAGTAGTGGGTATGGAGTCTAGAGGTGAGTCACTCCAAAGGCTTCAACGAAAAGATGGCATTTAAAGGAAATAACAGAGGTAGCATCATGCAGTTGTTCCAGGAGACAGTTCCAAGCATAAGGGGAAGCAAGGGAGACAGAGTAGAGTATTTTGAGGAACCTGTAGACCTTCAGATGCTTGAGGGTGGCAGTACTAGAGATGTATTGGCTCTCACCAGAGGATTCAGTACTCAAAGACTGCTTTATTGCATAGATTACTATGGTACATTGAGGTCTCCGTGGCTCTCAGGACAGACGGAGGGATACTCATGGCTAGGAATGTATTGGGATTTAAGAGTGGAGTGGTTATTTAGCTGTGATTCCTGCAGGGGGTTGGACTCGATGGCCCTTTGGGTCCTTCCAACTCTACAACTATGACTGGCCTATCCCAAAGTCATCACTCTCTGCCCTTCCAACTTCATGGATATGGGTGGGGGAATTTGGGCACAAGGCTCCTCAGTCCTACTCTGATATTCACCACGCCGGCTCTCATAAAAGGTGTGCATTCACAAATTATACAGAGAGTTTAGCTTCCTTTACACATTATACCTAGCTTGGTTGGTTTTAGAAATAGAATTTGCACACATTCACAGAAGAGTGTGATTGTCTATTGTATGGGCAGCTTATTGCCAGAAAAACTCAAGGGACCGCCTAACCACAAATTGGGATAACCAGGCAAGTGGGAATCTTAGCCTTGCAGAGGTAATAAAAGCCTCTGCTATTCTTTTCATTGCTGGAAAGGATGGGGGGTAGGGGGGAAAGCACTCTATTTAATGTAAATCTGTTACATAACAACAAACCCATTTGTTTGCCTAGCCATTGTCAAGCTCGGTTATACTGGGTGAAGATTTAGAATACTGTGATTTCTATTTTATCAGAAACTAGCAACATGCCCTTCTTCATGACGGCTGGTGAGCTTATACCGAGGAAACACAAACAGAAGCCAAGCTGTGTTGCTGCCCTTGCCTCCTACTGCCTGGCCCCATCCCCTTGACATCCATGCATGGAGAATGAGACTAAGCTTTAGATCTTAATGTAACAGGTTAACACTATTTGTGATGTTTTGTTTTGTTTTGTTTTGTTTTGTTTTGTTTTGTTTTGTTTTACCTGACCTGTCAAGGGTTAACCCACACTCAAGGCTGGCTGACTGAACATTCTATTGGGGAGGAATGCTTGTGTTTAAAAGGGGGGAGCTGCCGTTTGTCAGTTAGTAGACGGTTTTGGGGAGTGGGAGCGTGTGTGGTTAATAAAAAAAGAAGAAGGTCTTATAGTTAGGATAGGTTTAGGTAAAGGTTGGAAAAGATATATACATTGAATGTTTGACAAAGATGAAATAACAAAAACCAAGCTTGTACACATGAAACCATAAAGTATTTGTTATGACTAGAAGCAAATAAATATTCATCGGCTAAGTGCCGAGTAAAGAGTCGTCTGTATTATTTTCCAGCAAGGTATCAACACTTGTTTAGGTGGAGACACCGCAAAGGACAAAACTTCCTACCGTGTTTCTCCAAAAATAAGACACTGTCTTATATTTATTTTTCCTCAAAAAAGCACACTATGGCTTATTTACTGTGGACAAAAGGGAAAGTCTCGTAAATAGTCCAAAAGGTAAAAATGATACCTGGCCGTGTGTGCTGGAAGAAAAACCTCATTACTATCAAGCCCACGGGGGTAGAAGGGTTTACAGCAAGGCGAAAGGGAGAGAGGGAGGTTAGTTTTACCTCAGGATTCCCTAGTAGCTCTTTAAGTAATATAGAGGTTGAAGTGAGAAAGACGAAAGAAAAGGATTTCGTCGCACTTAACACTTAGCATCCATCAGTACCAAATAGCTCTACCTCCAGTGGTCGTGCAGGCAGCATAAATGGCTGAAGGGAGGAATCGCACCCCAAGTGATGATAGTTCCACATCACATGAAAGCTTATGCAAACCCTTCAGTCAGGGGCAGAGGATGGGGGTGCAGTGGGCGCAGATCGCCCCGGGTGTCTTCGCTGAGGGGGGGTGACATTTGGTGCACCCGCGACTCCCAAGCCTACCTCAAGCCACCGGGGCGGTGGGGGGGGGAGCTGTGCTGCTTTGCCAGTGGCATTCCCCCTTTGTTTTGACAGGTGGGGGAGGCTTGGGAGTAGCGGGCGGGCGGTGCGCCAAATGTCTGCCATTGGCCGCAGGGCATGCGCACTGCTCTGTGCACCCGAGCAGCTATCCCGCACCTGAGAGGGCACCCTCCGCACCCTGCCCCCCTCAGGGTGCACTCCGCCCTGGGCAGCATGGGCATTTGTTCCACCGCTGTCTTCAGTACTTGTGCTGTATGGAAGGATGCCAGGGGAGGAGTTGCTGGGCGCTTTGACCAGGAGCAGAACCATCTGATTGGAGCTAAGGCCTGTCAACTATGTTGGCCTGGCATGGGCTAATGAAGCCTGAAAAAAAACTGCAGACCTGCCTGCCTGCATTTCTGTTAGCAGGCGCTTTCCCTCCTGACCTTTCCTTCTTCCTATTCCCACCCACCCCCCTTATTTTTTAAAAGCACCCTTTAGTTATCGGACTGTGGCTGCAGAAGTTTGAATTTTGCAATAAAGGAAGGCTGAAAAGCAAAATGAAACAAGGAAAGCCAGAACTGCAAAAGGGGATTTATAGTTTCTATCTATTTATACTGTTAATGACAAAAGAAGGGGAGGGAACTATAGCAGGTGTTTTTGTTTCAAAAGGTGCTTGCTATTATTTAACTGTCAGTCAGAGGACATATGTAAAATAACGCCTTTCTTTTTAACTAAAAGCCTGCTAAACCTCCACTGGCGTGTTTCTCCTGCTCTCCCTCCCTCCTTCCCCCATTGCAATTGTGCTGAGTCACATCCTGGTTCTTGTTCCCTTATTTCAGTCTCTGTCTTTTCTCTGTGCCTCTGAGTTAGTCTTCCTGCCTTCCTTTCTGACTCTCATGTTAAGTTCCGCTCCTACAGCTACCTTAATCAAAATTAAATTAAATTAGAAAGAACTGCCTGCTCAGATAACACTAAGAAAATGTTGCTGGCTGGATTGGGCTCTCTCCTCTGCCATTCGTGTGGCCTGAAGCAGAGAGGAAAGTCACATCCGCGATGGCAGAGTGAAGTTTTGGAATGTGAATTCAACTGGCAAGTCTGAATCACTATTTCTTTTTTCCAGTTTCAGGCCACTAATTGCCCATGCTTTGAATTCAGGAGCAAAGGAGCCATTTTGTAGAAAAATATGATTCCCTTTTTTAAAAAACTATAGCCCAGAGGGCACGCTATAAATATTAACTGGAATGCATGTAGATGAGAAAGTGAATATAGCCTATCCTTAATAACCACATTTTTATGGGAGGTCATTACTAGCATCATTATGATTCACTGTTATGTACACTGTAGAATAATGAGCATGTATGCTATTAACAGCCAAACTTGGATGTGATCGTGGCAAACGCATGTGTTTATATATGGATCTTCCCCAGTCATAGAGGTGGAGGTCCATTTTAAAAAGAAAAGTGGATTCATGGTTTAGGAGTGCTAAACCCTGCATCTTAACAAAGACCTCACAACAAAGACCGCTGGTTTCCCCAAAAAGAATTCTTAGCTGAGTCTGAGCGCCAATGCTGGAAGGATGCTTAGCTGGAAAAAATGCTCTTGAAGAGAGGTGTAAGTAAATAAGCTATGAGCAGCAGAAGGGTTCTACACTTCTCGTCTGCACCCCAATTAAAACCAGTCTCCCCCATTTCCTACATATTTGGGGCAGATACACATTTAAACCTCATATGCTACTGTCATGTCTTGCTTGGCTTAGAAGCAATATGCCTTCTGCTCTAGGAGGCTGCCGTATACTGAGTTATATGTAAGGCTGGGCAGCTCAGGACCGCAATACCTCAAGGACCGCTTCTTTCCATATGAACCTACCCAGACCCCAATATCATCTTCGGAGGCCCTCCTTCGTGTGCCCCCTCCTTGAGCGGTCTGGAGGGTGGCAACACGAGAACGGGCCTTCTCTGCAGTGGCTCCCCATCTGTGGAATGCTGTCCCCAGGGAAGTTCACCTGGCGCCTTCATTATACACCTTTAGGCACCAGCCAAAAATGTTACCAGTACTTTTAAACCAGGCCTTTGGCTGATCCAAGTTACATCCTATGCCCTTTTAAAATGTTTTTTTGTGGGGGGGAGCTATTGGGTTGTTGTTTTTATTTTTATTAGGAATTTTGTGGTTTTATATCTTGCTTTTATTCTGTGAACTGCCGTGAAACCCCCGGATATAGGGTGGTATATTAATAATCATAATAATCATAATCATAATAATATCTGGTTTTCAACATTATGATCTATCACCAGCTAAACATCATGATATACCAATATATCACCATGTCTGAAATAAGGATGGAGCTATCCATAGGCATTGACTGGCTTCACAGTTTTTCCTGCATTATTGCATAGCACTCTCTCTCATGCACATCATGATTCGTGATATATTGCCAGGTCAAAACTTTCGAAACTGATATCACAGCATGGACTTCAAACCAGTTTTGGACTATATATCTATATATCGCCCAGCCCTAGTCACATCATTGGTCCACCTAGCTCGCGCCGCTATTGTCCACACTGTCTTGCAGAGGTTCTCCAGAATTTTCAGGCCTACCTGAGCATGTTGAGGCTTGAACCCAGGACCTTCTGCATGCAAAACAGGGGTGCTTCCGCCACCCCACCCAGACTACTTTATCTGCCCTTGGTTTCCATTCTTTTTTTCTGTTCACTTCTATTCCTACTTCCATTTCCAGAAGACCATGCAGAGGTGAGACGGTTGCACAGCAGGGACAGATGTGGCAGATTAAACAAAGAAATGGGAAGATGAGGGAACCGGTTGATGGAAAGGCCAACCTAAATAAGTTGTCTGCGGGTCACCTTGACACATACAGCTACAAGTGGGAAAGTGAGAGTCACGTGGAAACAGCAGGCGATCTGGGGGAAAGTTTCACGAAGGCAGAAAAGGTAGGAAGGGGATAAGACAGCCCTACAAAAGGAATAGGGAGTAAGCAGAAATGCAAAGCAGGAAACAATAGGCAAGTAGTAAGTAGCAGCATTCTAGGTGTATCAAGGAAGGTATTTTACACAGGAAAGGAGGTTGCTGCAGACTAGAGCCCATGAGTGCTTGTTGATGCTTTGCTTTGCTGCAATTAGCTAGAAGCAGAATTAAAACCTAGGTTTCACATTGCGCTTAATGCAATGCTATATTATCCAGCATGCTATGGTCCATGGGCGTGCTATGGTCCATGGGGTCACGAAGAGTCGGACACGACTAAACGGCTAAACAACAACATATTATCCAGCAATACCTTTTCCTGTGAGCAAAATCTTTCTGTAATACAGTATTTAATGTTTTGCTATGAAAAATTAACAGAAAAACAGAGAACGAGTGAGAACAGAAATTGGGACTGGAAAACTGAGCTGCTTTTAATCCCCTGTGCCCCCCCCCGGTCAATCAGCAAGAAACAACCAAAAGGGCAGGGCTTATAAACAGGAAACTTTTAATTAAAAGCACAGAAACCCTGAAAAGCCTCAAGAATGTTTTTTGTCCATCTATGCTGCATGGACTCATGTAATTGGATTCTATTGCCTTTTTTAAAAAATATATATGAAAAATTGTGAGTGAACAACACAGAAAACACAGATTGTAGTACTTTCACAACAGTGCTATCTGATTTCTCTATACACAGTGGGTCATCAAAGGATGGAATGTCAAGGGAAAAGGGCCCGTGTGGCAGCTTCCTGGGTTTGGGATGGACCCAAGCAAGTCAATTACCCTTCTCATAGGCAGTAAATAGCTGAAAACAGAAGCTTGGTTTCAAAATCTTATTAATGTCTGTGAAAAGCTTATCCATAATAGAATCAACCTTGTAAATGGGTACTTATACTGAAATATAATGGTGACTAATTAAATATTAACTCGGTCAATGTGGTTAGGCTTTGATACTTCCTACAAGTTGGCACATACTTGTGGCCTAATTATAACTTGACACACACAAAAAGAAGAAGCACAAACTACAGGATATTTTTTCTTACAGATCCTTTGTAAGCCACAGAGCAACAAAATAAAACAGTTTGCTAAGGACAGAGTGATTTGGATATACAAAAGCTGAGAGGATTGAAATTGCCACCAGGCCTGAGACAAAAAATGTAGGGTATAAAGGCAGCATGGAGAGGATATTGTGAAAAAGCACAAGACATTACAATCGTCAGGCACTCCTAGCAAGACTGAAACAACCTCTTTCTGGATCACAGGCAGGACATCAGTATGTGTTCTGGATCTCAGATCCAGATGTGGTTCCTGCCTCAGATCAGCCACTCATTTAGGAATGAATGAATACACCAATATGGCTTCCGTATAACCTCTCTTCTCTTGGCTGCATCACTACGCAAGCCCCTGTCTCTTTTTGTATTGGCTGCAGAATTTAGGCCACGGCTGCTTTCATGTGTGACAGCACGGAGGCAGGATGCTCTGCAGCAGATGCAGCAGAATCGCAGCCTTTGGGCACATGACGCCTGCAGCATAGAGTAATGGCTCCACAAAACCTTGTGGAACAGCAGCCTTTCCTGGAAGAGCATCATATCAGTTCAGTGCCGCTGCTTGGCTCGGGCTACAGTGTCTCCTTTCCTGGAAAAGCTGTTCCATTATTAATCAGGGTCCTACTGCTGTCACCAGTGGACAATGGAAGATTTTGCTTCCTTTTATTTACTCCTCTTATTCAGCAGTTCTCCCTCTCTCTCTCTCTCTCTCTCTCTCTCTCTCTCTCCCCTCTTTTTTACAGCTCAGCAGATTCATCAATGCAGAGGCATCAGCTGATAACACAACATGCATGCCACAGAGAGATAAAAGGGAAACATGGCTTCGCCGCTGTGTGCTGAAATATTGAAGTGAAAATGAGTGCACATTTTACTGCTTTCTTTCCAGTCATTCCATCACATCAGGTTTCCTCTGCTGCTGAAAACAGATTGGGGATTGGCAAGTGGAGCTGTTGCAAAATGCTGTTCCTCAGTTTGGCACCGTATTTGCAGGAGGGGAATCGGGGGAGGGATTTGCATCAGTTTTCAGGGGTGGCCAATTGTGTGTATATGTGTGTGTTTTTCTCTCTGTGTGTGTGTTTACATTAGGTGTATATGGTGTGGCAAGCAGGAGCAGGTGGGAGCTTTCTACTTCCCTAGTGTGGCCATGTGTCCAACGTTACAGAGGACAGTTCTCTGTTAGAGGGCTGTCCCATAGCTGTCAACTTTCCCCTTTTTTAAAGGGAAATTCCCTTATTCCGAATAGGATTCCTCGCTAGAAAAGGGAAAAGTTGACAGCTATGGGCTGTCCAGCCCAAGTCTGAGTTAAAGACAAAGAACCCTAAGTAGTGAGACCAGGGGCCTTGGAGTTCTCTGCCAGCAGTTAGCACCTGGGCAGCAGACTGAGGAGGCACACGTTATGTAGTGCCTTCCCCACTCTGGTGGGATGTATTTCTGTCTGTATTATAGTAAGCACATTTTATGCAAATGGGTGTCGTCTTTTGTCCGCTTTGGTAATGCAAATCCTTGCTTTAGGCAATCCATGACTGACCACCCTAATTCCCCACCCTTGTCTTCACAGAGCTTGGGGAGGTGGCAAAGTGATGTATCTTAGCCAGACAGGAAGAGGAACAAGAGCTCTTTTGCCTGCCAGCCACCATTTCCCATGCCCAGAAAGCCACTTGACAGCAGGCTTAATAGTTGGGACATGGAAGCCTCACTCCCTTGCATCTCCTCAGGTGGCACCCTTGTATCCAAGCAGAACAGAAGCAAATGGCTGAATCGGATGTGATATCGGAAGAACAGCCTTCCGCCACAGAGGCCTATGAAGAAGTCAGAGACTCTAGACTTGGGTCAAAAGTGGATGCTTGTGTCCTGAAGCTGTGCATTGTACAGGAGGAGACGAGTGTCATCCAGTAGTGGTTGGTGCCCATTGGTAGGGAGAAAGGGAGGAAGGCCACCAGTAGGTGGCACTGTAGCAAATGGCAGGTGGAACCAACTGCAGTATTCTAGTTTTGTCACCATCACCCTCCCGGCCTATTGAGTTCTAAAAAGGCAACATTGAGACCAAGGAGGAAGTTGATAGCCAGGGCCACCCTGTGAACTGGTTGTAAGCAAGAAGGCAGGCTGACATAGGATGCTGGAGGACAAACTCAGGTTTGTGGGGCAGTGCCCCATTCACCCTAATAGACCAGCTTTTGCTGCTGCCACCTCCCAATGTCCCCTGTGACCAACATGCCTTTATCTATTATATTGATATCCTGCCTTCTCTCCAAGGATCTCCTTGGAATAGGAATGACTGAATTCCTTGGAAGAAAGCAAAAGCTTCCCTAGAACAGTGGCAGTTCCTTTGGCACGTAGCTGTCACCAGCCAGCTGATTTCCAGCCCTAGCAAACACAGTTTCTCCTGCCTTGGACATATCCACTGTAGCCTGAACCAGCCAGATAAAAGGCTTCAGGTGGCTCTTGCTGACAACCTTCAATGGCTGGCCTCCTGAGCCAAGCCCCACGTGACCAAGGCGCCTGGGCTAGAGTCACACAAGTGGAAGAATGTGTGTCTTTAAGGAATTTGTTTACTATTCAAATAGTAAAGAGAAACACTTTCCCCTTAAGCTGTTGCACCACTTGTAAAGTTGGAGGTAAATAGAAGGTTGCCATTACTACCGGGGTCACGGATGCATAGGCTGTTGCAGAACATTAATGGCACTCACATTGTGTCCTGGAAGCGGCAACCCCAGAGTGCTGTCACTTTGCCTTCTTGCAATTAGCAACAAGCAAGTGCAAACGCAACCAGGGCCAATTACACGCCAAGTGGTTTCGGAGGTTTGTAGGTAGCAACACATTTGTTCTGCTTAACGTACTGGCTGTCAAGAAAGAGGAGCAGAAATCCTTCTAGGTTTATCACACGAACTTGGCAAAATCGCCTTCTGCCACCCTCAATGAAATTGCAGATTTCATAACAAGCAAGCCTGGTTTTCTTTGTCCTGTGATTTCACTCCCTGGTGGCTTGCACATTCTTGATTTGGCTACTGCAAAAATCCATTAAAAAGCACATCCCCACCCCCGCCCCCAAAAAGAAATATATAGTAGTGTAGGACACTCTTGGTTCAAGCATGCTCTTATCAATTACATTTAAATCCTGCCTTCTCTCCAAGGATATCAAGATAGTGCACATGGTCCTTCACTGTGACGTATGTTAGACGGAGAGATACTGATCAGTCCATGGTTGCCCCCAGGGAACTTCATGGTCAAGTGGGGATCGGAACTTGGGTAACTTCCATCATAGTTTACCATTCTACCACCTGCCCATTAGCTTACTTTATGACTGCGCTGAATTTCCACTCTTCCAGGTATTTGACACTTCTCCCTTCCGTATTACCCAAGACCACAGAACTCCATGTTTTCCCACAAACATTTAGGCTACAATCCTTTGTACACTCATTTGGGAGTTGAACTCAGTGGGACTTGCTTTTCAGTAAACATGCAATGATCAAACAGGTTAAGCCCTTAGTTCATTCCTCTTTTCCACACTGATTTCCACATCTTCTTGATTCTTCTCTTTACCGGTAGTTCTACCTTTTATTCACAGCCTCAGCTATCTTGAGCTGCATTCCTTCTTGACTGTTCTGGATCACTGATAACTCCCTCCTGCCTGCCATATCTTAGGTACACAGTTGCTCTATTTCTGGACTAGATGCTCCTACCCTTCCAATTCTCAGGCTTTCTGCCTGCTTGCCCTTCTCTTCATGATGACTCCCAGCTATTGTGCCTCTCTGCCCCTGCCCCACTCTCCTCACAAATTCACACAGCCTCCTCATGCCACCTTGTTCCTTGCCCCAGGTTTTCCCCTCTTAGCTGCCACACCCAGACATGACTCAGATGTTTTGCCCATTCTCACACAATCTGTAAAGTCCTTGACAAGTTACCTGCCCCATGAAGGAGGTTAGGCTGAGACCTATTGGCTCAATTCAGATGCCATAGCCAAGGCTGTCAGAAATTTGCCCTCAGGTCTTCCTCTCCCCCCCCCCCGCAGATGTTCCAATTCCGTCCTCTGCTTCCTGGTTACCAAAGTGTGCCTCCATCATAAAATCCAAAGCCATGGTTTTTGAAGTGGATTTCCAATTTGGACAAATTTTTGTTATGAGTTGGGAGGGGGTGTCAGTTTGGATGACGCCCGGAGTCCCTTCCAGTTCTTGGTATCCTG
Source organism: Zootoca vivipara (assembly GCF_963506605.1). Lineage (NCBI taxonomy): Eukaryota > Metazoa > Chordata > Lepidosauria > Squamata > Lacertidae > Zootoca > Zootoca vivipara. The sequence continues at coordinate 74,276,712 of NC_083277.1, read as the reverse complement.
CGTCTGTGGGATTAGCAAGCTTGCCAAACCAGTTCCTTAATTAAGGCAAAATGGCTTTGGCTGGCTCATTAAGTACCTTGATTAGGATAACCCAAAAAATTGCCCTGTGCCATGGAACAAATGCGTGGGCCTTCAACCCTGTTCAAGTGCTAGATAGGAGAATAACAGCAGAGGTGTGTGCATGTGAATTGGAAGCTGAGGACACAGAGACATGTTTAGAATCATAGAATCATAGAGCTGGAAGAGACCACAAGGGCCATCCAGTCCAACCCCCTGCCAAGCAGGAAACACCATCAAAGCATTCTTGACATATGGCTGTCAAGCCTCCACTTAAAGACCTCCAAAGAAGGAGACTCCACCACACTTCTTGGCAGCAAATTCCACTGTCGAACAGCTTCTTTCTTGTAGTTTGAATCCATTGCTCCGTGTCCGCTTCTCTGGAGCAGCAGAAAACCACCTTTCACCCTCCTCTATATGACATCATTTTATATATTTGAACATGGCTATCATATCACCCCTTAACCTTCTCTTCTCCAGGCTAAATATACCCAGCTCCCTAAGCCGTTCCTCAAAAAGCATTGTTTCCAAGCCTTTGACCATTTTGGTTGCCCTCTTCTGGACACGTTCCAGCTTGTCAGTATCCTTCTTGAACTGTGGTGCCCAGAACTGGACACAGTACTCCAGGTGAGGTCTGACCAGAGCAGAATACAGTGGTACTATTACTTCCCTTGATCTAGACGCTGTACACCTATTGACGCAGCCCAGAATTGCATTGGCTTATTTAGCTGCTGCATCACACTGTTGACTCATGTCAAGTTTGTGGTCTACCAAGACTCCTAGATCCTTTTCACATGTACTGCTCTCAAGCCAGGTGTCACCCATCCTGTATTTGTGCCTTTCATTTTTTATTTTTTTTTTGCCCAAGTGTAGTACTTTACATTTCTCCTTGTTAAAATTCATCTTGTTTGCTTTGGCCCAGTTGTCTAATCTGTTAAGGTCATTTTGAAGTGTGATTCTGTCCTCTGGGGTGTTAGCCACCCCTCCCAATTTGGTGTCATCTGCAAACTTGATCTACTGTAAAGCTGTGACTAATGGAGGAGCAAGATATGTTGGGCTGTTAATGCTGTGAGCCCCTCCATCCTATGTTCAGGTTGTATTTATGTGTAAATAAAAACTATATATCCTAAAGACACCACAACCTCGTGTCATTCCTTCATTCTGAGGAAACCAGTCTCTGGGTAAGTGCTTGGAACCCCTGGAATCTCTCACCGTTCAGAGAATGGGGTGGCATGTAACAATATGGTTAGCAATAACCATAATTTGTGTTTGGATGCCACAGCAAACTATGGTTACAGCAAGCCAGGAAGGGGAGGAGAAATGTAGAGTAGGGAGTCATGAGTCCATAGCACATCCCAAACAACCAAACAACAATTGTCCCCATAACCACCCATTGTGCTTTCATCTGGCTGGTTCAGCCCACAGAGGATTTGTCGGTGATGGCAAGAGCTTCCTTAGAGGGCAGATATAAATGTCATAATATGCAAAGTAAAAAAACCAGGGTCACTGATAGACTTACACCTGAAAGCTCTATGCATTCACCTGACACTGTAGCTCTAAAGAGGCATAAGCCACTACCAACCCCTTTCCCCTTGAACTCTGATCTCTCCAGATGTATTGACAGAATCCTTTCTTTTAAAGACCATAAGAATGGCATGCAGCATAGGCATAATTCTAATGAAAGCAATTCCCACCAATAATCAGCTCCAGAGAGATGAAGTATGCATGAAGCCATTTAAAAATGGAAAACCCAGTGTGATATGCTCCAAAGTACACAGTGATGGCTGCAGCAGAAGACAGCAGATTTGGAGCTCTGCTAAAATAGCCACTTCTGGCATTAGTGGAGGTGGTGCTGCAGATAATTGCATTTGGCATTCATTACAGATGTGTGTTATTGTTTGCCTGTGCTGCAATGGGTGAGAATATAAAACTGAAGGAAGGGCAAACTTGTGTTTTTTGTGCAAATGCAATCACTCTAACAGATGATTTGTTTTTGCTTTTAAATGAACAGGTTCGGTATTATTGCCCAATATTGCCAAGGAAACTAGATTAATAAACCCAAGGACTTCCAGGAGTCTGTTAGCCTTTTACGCTGGAAGGCGGCAGTTCCCTCATCCTATGTTAAAGCTGTGTAACATGATACTTCCTTGCAAGTAACCCCTCCTGTTGTAAAAATTCTCGTTTTTATCATTTTAGTTACCATTACGTTTACACATTCACTTTTCCTCCAAAGCATACATGGGTCTCCCCCTCTCCCTTTTCACCCCCACAAGAACTCTGTGAGGTAATGTGCTGTAAACTGTATACTTCGGCAAAGGAGCATAGCTGCCAAGTTCTCCCTTTTTAAAAGGGATTTTCCCTTATGCTGAATAGGCTTCCTCGCGAGAAAAGGGAAAACTTGGCAGCTATGCAAAGGAGAGGTGCAAGGTGTCATCCTGAAATGGATACACAGTCAAAAGGCTGTGTAGGCTGCATTTGCGCAATGGGAGGGTGGCGCTCATACAGTGTGCACGTACCACCACCACCACCACCCCTTCTGCCATCCTTCTCATTTCCCCCTTAGGTCTGGAGGGGGGTACCTGGGACCCTCGACCTGTTGCTGGGTGGGTAGGCAGGGGCTGGTGGGAGCTGGAATCCTACAACCAGTTTGTGGAAGGCTGCCATTTTACAACCGGACAAGTTTTCCTTATCTAGAATGGCCAAGACAAGACTGAAGGCTGAGTTCGGACAAATCTAGAGGGAAGACACTGAGGAGGAACGACCACAATAGGACTTGTGACATTCTTTCTTGACACATCATGACAGTCACCAGAAACCTTCGTAGTGTTCCCCCCCACACACACACACTCCCCTCTTTTCTTCATAATGTTTTACAGTAATGTTTTACAGTGTAGAGAGTATTTGTTTTTTCATTTGAGGAAATGCAGAGCCGAGCTGGATGGAAATGGGCAGTTCTAACTCGCCTAACGTAATCTGCTCCATCAGAGATTTGGAAGGCAATGTGTAGGCAGAGGCTGAAAGACATAAGGTTGTGGCAAACCAGCAGGGCAAGCTGATATATTCAACAGGGAAGCTAACACCTACTGTAGTTGTTGTCATTGCTGTTGTTGTTTCTCCTCACATTGTTTGTAGACTCACACCCATAGATATGCACATTGTCTTAATCATTGCAGAAGGGCAAGTAAAGCTGCATTCTGATCTAGTGTAGCAGCTAAGCAACCTCACTGAGTTTGATGTTCAAAACAAGCCTTTTCACATCTGACCCTTTTCATATGCATGTAGGAAAATATGTCTATGAACAAGGCCTCCATCATGGAAAAATCATGAATGCTGTGATTACGTGTCTGGTCACTGTCTTGTGTGGCTTCAGAATAAATGTAACAACTACAGCACAATTACCATTTGCACACCCTTTTCATATTCCCATGGCTCTTTTCCCCCTTGGTGAGAGGTGCGTTGCCTCGTTTTTTGTATGGTTAATTTCAAAGGTGGGGTGAGAGATGTGGGAGGAACATTATGGGAATTATATAAAACACCTATTGTTTGCCTCACTAATAAAACAGGATCCAAACCAGTTTCCAGCCTCTGGCAACAGTGCTGTTGGTGTAACAAATAATGTTGCTTTTCAAGTACATCTGGTCTGGTGATTTCAGCAACACTTTGCTTCCCACATCTGACCTGTATACTATTTGCACTTTAAACTGATTTGTTTCTTATATTCATTGAACATCTGACAGTAGCCTTCTGATCCTTTGACCTCCCAAGACACACAGACTCCCTCAGATTCACTCAATTTCAATTTACTTAAGTATTTTATCACTTTTTCTTTTCTTCTTCTTTTTTTAAAAAGAACTTTGTGTTCAAGATAATCAAAGGATGGAAGCAAGGTCTGATTTTAATACATACTAGGCTTGTCTCATTTAAAACTTTTTTTGCCATCCTCAATGCTTTAGCAATAGAGCAGTAAAAAAATGTAATTGTTATTACTTACATTTTTGAAAAATATTTCCAAAGTTGGTGCAGCTTATTACTACTTTTGAAAAAGAAAAGCAAGATAGAAATGTTAAAGTAAATGAGGGACCATAGCTCCAGGGCCAGATTAATACCTTTAGAGGCTCTAAGCACTGAAAAGTTTATGGGGTCCACCGTATATGATTCAAAATAAAAACAATACTAAATGGTAAAATAAATTTATATTTTTCAAATGACACAAAACTTACACGTATGCTGAAATCTTCAAATGACACAAAACTTACACAAAATCTACACGCATGTATCTCATGTCAACACATTACAGGATCTGATTTTCTCAGATTATATTGATCTATGTTAGTAGGATATTTCTTGGTTTAGGTGGGGTAAGTAACAATAAAAGAACAGAAAAATGGGGGAAATTGTGTAATGGAGTGTAAGGAAGTCTAAGAAAGTTCAGGTTTTCCCCATAATGATTGCTTTGATGCTTCAGTGCTTTCTCTGAAATATCAAATGTCAAATTCTTTCCAAAAACTCTCTCTCTCTCTCTCTCTCTCTCTCTCTCTCTCTCTCTCTCTGTGTGTGTGTGTGTGTGTGTGTGTGTGCCACTGCTTTGCTGGTGCCTAAGCACGTCCTTCATTTGCCTCTTGGGTAATCTAGCACTGCATAACTCAATGGTAAAGAGAGCATTTTTCAAGAAAAAGGCCCCAAGTGGGGCCAGGAAACGCCTCTCTCTAAAACCTTGGACAGCTGCTGCCTAGTTCAGTGTAGACCACTGGTCTTTAACTGGTGGGTTGGGACCAACTAGTAGGCTGTGGCATGATCCAAGTTGGGTCACAACAGGATCACTACCACTTTGCAAATATATGGTAAAAGATGAAGAAAGGGGTCCCCAAATGCTTGTTGGGGATAAAAGTAGGTCCTGAGTATGAAAAGGTTGAAGATATCTGGTGTAGACAGTACAGAGCTAAATGATCTAGCCCACGGGTGTCAAACACAAGGCCCGGGGGCCAAATCCGGCCCGCCAGACCTCATCATGTGGCCCGCCGAGCGCCCCAGCCAGCGGGACCTTGCTGCTGAAGCGCCGCGCCGACAAAGTGCCGACAAACAGCTGGGGCCTGGGGGGGGTAGAAAGGCGCTGCGTGGAGCGCCCCGAGCCACAGCAGGAGAAGGAGGAGGCAGCTTGCCGGGTCAGCGCCCAGCAGCGCCGCACGGAGAGTCCCGAGCCTCTGGGACACAGCAGTGCTCTGTAGCACTTTGAATCCTCCTCCTCCTGCCATGGCTCGGCGCCTGGAAACCGCTGCTGCTGCTGAAGCACAGACAAAGGAGGATTCAAAGTGCTACAGAGCACTGCTGCGTCCCAGAGGCTCGGCACTCTCCGTACGGCGCTGCCGGGCACCGACCCGGCAAGCTGCCTCCCCCTCCTCTTGCCTCAGCTCCTCCTCCTCCTGCCGCGGCTCAGCCTCATGAACATGAGCTCAGCAGCGGCTCAGCCTCATGAACGTGCAACCCTGAGGCTTTACGCACGTCTCCTAAAATGGACACCCGCTGCCTCATGCTGCACGGGAAATGCTTTTTGCCCCTGGGTCCCTTCGCACTGTTTTCTGGCGCTGAATCAAGGCGGCGACCCCCCCCTTCCCTTTCTTTCTTCCTCTCTCTCGTTCTTATTCTTTCTTTCCCTCTCTACTTCCTTCCTTCTCTCCCTTTCCGTCTTCTCTCCATCTTTCTTTTTCTTTCCTTCTTTATTCCCTTCCTTCTTTCCTACTCTTCTTTCTCTCCCCTCTTTCCTTCCTTCCTCACTCCCTCTTTCCTTCCTTCCTTCCTTCCCATCATTCTTCCTCTCCCTCATTCTTATTTTTTCTTTCCCTCTCTACTTCCTTCCTTCTTTCTCCCTTTCCGTCTTCTCTCCCTCTTTCTTTTTCTTTCCTTCTCTCCCCTCTTTCCTTCCTCTCTCCCTCCTGCTCCCCCTTTCCTTCCTTCCTTCCTTCCTTCCTTCCTTCCTTCCTTCCTTCCTTCCGTCCTTCCCATCTTTCTTCCTCTCCCTCATTCTTATCCTTTCTTTCCCTCTCTACTTCCTTCCTTCTTTCTCCCTTTCCGTCTTCTCTCCCTCTTTCTTTTTTTTCCCTTCTTTATTCCCTTCCTTATTTCCTACTCTTCTTTCTCTCCCCTCTTTCCTTCCTTCCTCTCTCCCTCCCACTCCCTCTTTTCTTCCTTCCTTCCTTCCTCCCTCCCTCCCCTCCCTCTCCCTCTCCTCAGAAACATAGGATGCTGCTTTATACTTCTGGCCCTTAAACCCTGGAACCAGGAGAGCAGCTCCAGTGAGTCAACCTCAGCCAGTCCCTTTGGTGAAGGGTGGTGGCTCACTGGCAGAACATCTGTCCTGCATGCAGAAGGACCCCAGCATCTCCAGGTACTAGTAGCTCTGCAAAGGTCCTGCATGAAACCCTAGCGAGCCTCCACCACCCAGTGCAGTTACCAAAAATCATTTTTCAATAAATTGTACAATAATTGTACATTTGAATATCTACTTGCCATTATTCTGACTATGTTTCTGCTTTCAGAGCTAGTTATTACTGACATTATTCCAAAAAAACAGCAATAATTGAATGCAGTGACAATAATTTATGATAATAAAGAGTGGACACATAGTCCTACAGATACAACCGGCCCTTTGAGGGTGACCAGACTGCTGGTGCGGCCCCCGATGAATTTGAGTTTGACACCCCTGATCTAGCCCAGTGGAAGGCAGCTTCCTGTGTTCCTAAATAAAGGAATGAAACAATGGAGGTGAATGAATGACTTATCATTAAATCCAAAGGCATTGCACCCATGTTACAGGCAAAAGTATCTAAAACCAAGGTGGTGTGCAGGCACACAACCAGGAACTCAGTACTGGTAGACCCTTACCTGCTTAGCTTCAGCAAGGAAGGGACCTCATGTCTCTCTTCACACCATTCCCTGGAATTTTAATATTCCTTATCTGCCTTTCTTGATTTGAACAATAATTTCCTTACTCATCTTTTGGACACTGGAAGCAAACTGGAGAGGGCAGTTAGGATAGTTAAAGAACTAAGGAAATGGTGGTGGAGTGGGGAGAATATTAAACTCTCTTTCACATGCAAGGACTTTCTTTCAAATGCAAGGACTGTAGTTTGCTTCAAAAATGTCTGCATCTAATAATAAGTAGAAAACACAAGTGTTTTGTTTACTTCAGAAATTATGCATACAGCCCCTGGAAACTGAGCATGGTGTTCAGGCAAGTATTTGCCGCAGTTATTATTAGATGCAGACATTTCTGAAACAAACCAGATTATAAACAGCTTGTATCCTTCCCACCTTCTCCTGTGGGGGAAGAATGGAACTAAGCATCTTGATCTGACTCTATGACTCTATAGGTCCCAATAAGGGGGTGGAAAATATAATCTAAAGGATCGAAGATCTGCCCACATCCTTTAATATCCTGAGAGTTTTCCAATGATGATGCAGTTATTTCTGATACTGAATCAAAGGTTCTCTTAGGACCACACTTCATCACCCAATGAATCGACAGTATCTCCAGAACTGATCCCAAATCCTGATTCCTAAAATGATACTCCATAACTCATGTCACTGTTCCACCACATCTGTATGGTCCCTTTAGACAGCTTTAGATGCACCCTGAAGCCAAAGTGTCTGCTTGGTTGCACTTACGTGTCATGGGCCAGGAGTCGGCCTCGCCTGCTGAACAGCAGTCTGAAGGCGGAGAAGGCAAATTGATTCCACCTCCAGCTGTTCAGCCTTCAAGGACTCAGAGGAGAAGGCACTGATGAGAACCAACTGGCTTCAGCCTTCTTAAGCAGAGCTTCCAGCAGCAGTCAGATGCTGGAAACAGCACATGTAGTTCTTGGTCCTACCTTCCTGCTTGTCCATTGCTCATCAGATTCCCTGACCCTGGACCATCCGACCATGCAGATTGCTGTTTGCCTGGCCCTAGGACTGGATCTGACTTTGGATGCTGACTCTGCCAGACACTTCTGGTTGGCTGGCCTCCCACTCCACTGAACTCTGCAGGTTGTGGCTCAGCAACGAGACTACATTATGCTACTGTTTAAAAAAACTCTGTTACGGAAAATTCTGTGTGTGCCTGTTTTTGCAGCCGCCGGCGCTCCAGCGCAATACGAGGATGATGCCGGGATCCTCTGCTCGTGGCTGCAGGGGGGGGTGCCGAGTGTCACCCCCCCTCCAGAGTGGCAAACCGCCTCCAACACACACACCTTCCTACGCCAGTAACCAAGCCTGATCTAGAAGGGCATTGTCTCACTCCTCCAATCCTTTGCTTCTCACATCTTGTGCCCTATCAGACAACATATATCATTCTAGATACCAAGAACCTCCATCTACCAGTTGGCACACAGGATCTACAACTCCTGTAGACTTGTGATCAGTCAGCAGCTTCAGAGGACATGGACAAGACAGAATTGTACTCATTACCTAGTTTATTTTCTTATCACAGAGACTTCAGTGGTCTTCTAGTTTGACCGACTTACCTGTTGTCAATAATGTACTTATTATCAGCAATTTTTGTCTGTTTACCAGGCCTAGAATTACTATTTTAATGCCTGGTTTCACGTTTAGCCAAGCACAACTTTCACTCTGGAAGGAAACACACAGAGACATATTTGAACAACCAATTAATGCTGAATTCCTTTGCCTGTTTACTTGGGTGTAAGCTCCACTGTAAGCAATGGAGCTTACTCTTTAGTAAGCATGTTTAGGATTGCAGCATAAGGCCCACTGAACTTGGTGATGAAGTAAACCTGAATAGGATCATACTGCAAGAAAATATAGCTTCAAGGCCTTTATTTCATACATTTAGGTAACAATTCTAACCATGGTTCTCTGGGACTAAGCCCCTTTAGATTCAGTAGGCCTTACTTCTGAATAGATATGGCTAAGATTTCTCTGTATCTGAAGTTTAAGCACATGCTTAATTCCCAGTGCTTTGCTGTGAGTTAAGCAAATGTCCTAAACCTGTTCATTTATTATGAGAGACCCTGAAAAAATGCAATGTCAGATGAAGGGGTGGCCATCTGCATCATGCCTACAAAATGTTATACAGTATATCAAGCAAGATTTTCAGCCAGTAACTAGAATCAGAAGATGATCTCACATATATGCAACCACATGCCACTGACCATTACAGGAGGTCAAGGAAACACTTCCAGTGTTGTTATTTTCCTCCCTTCCCCCTTCCACTAGGTAAGTATGCTGCCTTTACTTCTTTGAATTACTACTGGTGTTGTTTTGCAACTTAAGGGTTTTTGAGGTGGTTGCATTAAATCTGCCATCCAACAGAGCTGAAATCCTAGTGGTTAAATTGGTACTTCAAAAGGTACAATTGGGTGTAAGGTTTCTTGCAGCAATCAAACTGGGGTTTGGTTATGTAGGTATGAAAGAGTTTACTCATATCTAGAAAAGCTGCTGAAGCTATGATTTCTTCCTTTCTTCTGAAACCTGTGCTATGTGCTGGCACATCTACACAAATGGCTTACACAACATTCTCGCAATAGTTATGTGCTGTTGTGCTACAACTAGACACGCCCAATTCTAAATGTGCATAAACTGGCATAGCAGGTCCTGGGACCAGGCCACAAACCTGATGGCTTATTTGCTAAATAAGGAAGAAGCAGTAATAGAAAGATCTATTGTCAACCAGCTACCAGTATTCAATGGGCACATTCCTTTCTCTTTGCTACATTGATATTACATTTGCTCCCTAACTGTCTTATTTTGTTTCCAAGCACATTGCTGTTAGTGTATTTCTGCTATGTTTATATTACCGTATAAAAGGAAGAGGATCTGGCACTATGTAGATCTGCTTCATTTTACCAGGTTCTAAAAGTAACATTGAATTTAAGCTGAAACAGTAAAGAGACGTGTGGGGAAGGGGAATCCCATGACATTCTCACTTGTCTCTCTAGATCATTTTGATGCTTGTGTGTTCCACCTAAAAGAATAATCGGCAAATGGCTTATTATCAAGAAAAAGTTATTTGTTTGCACTAATCAAGCCTTAAACTTGGAAGCGTAATGCAGAACTAATTCCCTTTAACTAACTAATCAACATGTTTCATTCATAAGTTGGGATTTATCAATATAGTACATGAAAGGAGGGAACATATTATTATTTCAATTTAGATAATATGCAAAAAGCACTGTGTTTGTAATGACCTGCTTTCACTGAATATAATCAAGCTGCAAAGCTCTATTACAGGCTGGAAATAGCAGCAGCTTACTTTAATGAGATTGCTGGCTCTGGGCCCCAGCTGTTCTGTGCAGGGCTGTCCCCTTGCTCTATGACCTACCAATATGTGCTGTCACCAGTAATGAGACAGACCTGGTTCCCTAACATGGGGGGAGAAAACTACTAAGCATGTGCTCTTTCTACCATCCCAGCAGACACCCCAGATTCTTTTTCTCCCCAATGAAGGGAAAAGTGGAATATTAAACATGCAACCTCTCTCTTCCACAAGCCGGCCTTTGTTGCCTGAAATAAACCCTGCAAGCCAGAAGATTCAGAATCTTAAGCCTAAGATTTTCATTTTGCTGCTCCAAAGTGCATTTAAGAATTGCTACTTACTGGGCATTATGTGCCGTTATATGCCAATAGGGCACAGTTCAATATGGCTTTGTCCCCAAAGGCTCTTGAACCCTCTGGTATTTTGCAACGTGTGGCAAAACGTGTGATTATACACATTTTAGAGTGGGGTATGAATTCTATGGATTTTGTGGGTTTATGATACATCAAAAGCAGCAATGGAAATGTGCCAGGAGTTGAAAAATCTGTACCTGATCTGCATAAAACACAGCAGATTGCAGATGCTCTGGTTGTTAATACAGAGAATACAGCCTAGAGAGACTACCAGTCCCATCAACTAATTATCCATCTTCATCAGAGAAGCTGCCTCAGTATGATCAAGAGAGAATCTAGCATTTTCAGGCATGTAGCCTCTGAATGCTCCAGCATTGAAATCTGACATTAGAGACTCTTTAAAGGCTTTGTTGTAAAACACCGAAATAAACAGGCCGTAATGTATATGGAATTCACAAGACCTTCATGCCTATGTTACCTTGGGGTGTACGTATTCTGAAAAAAACCAAATGCAACACTATTTTAGTTTGCTGTTTCATTTGCTTTGTATCTGCAGAAAGTTATACCCTCCCACCACACACTTAGTTGCAAGCTTATATCCGCTTACTTAGGAGTAAGTGCCATTCAACTCAACACAGCTTACCTCTGGGTACACATATAGTGGTACCTCTACTTACAAATAACTCTACTTACGAATTTTTCTACTTACGAATGGAGCTCCGTCCGCCATCTTGGATGCGGTTTAGATAGGATTTTTTTTCTACTTACGAATTTTTAGATAGGGTTGCTTCGACTTATGAATTTTTTCTCCCAATGCATTCCTATGGGATTTGACTTACAAATTTTTTCGACTTTCAAATGTGTGTTCGGAACGCATTAAATTCGTAAGTAGAGGTACCACTGTACAGTGCTAGACATCACTGGTACATAAGATCAAAACAGTATTCTGTAGTTTTATCCCAGATATATTTGCTAAGGCTGCTTGAGTTGGGAGGCTTCCGTGGAATTAATTGCCAGACTTTTATGTACATCGCTGTGAGTACCACCACTCTTAAAATGCTACCTATTTCTGGGTCTAAATTATTTATGCATTTGTTATATATTACATGAGCTGTTAAACCTGGGGCATTTTTGCCGCGTCAGGCCATTCTCTAGAAGCACATTACATACAATGAATCTCTTCCACTACATTAAAGAATGGGCAAATACAACTGCATGTGATACCATTCATTAATATTACATAATTACTACATCTGAAATAGTTCTTTGGGCACTGATGTCTTTAAAAGAGAGAGGGGGAGGGGGGAGGGGGAGAAAGAGACTGAAGGCTGCAAGGCAGTGAATTCTATTAAACGCTTGTTTAACATATGAGGGTATATAAATACATAGTACCTTAATGCAATCATAGAAAAATAGCAAAGATGGCTTTATTAAATGATGCTATTGGCACATATAATGTGCCCTATGCAGAATTTAAATGGTTTACTGAGCTTATAGAACCAGTCTTTGCTGTTGCAGTGGATGATCAGAGACATGACATAGTGCAGGAATCCAGATCTGCAATTCCAGTTTGCCTCAGACAAAAGGCTGTGAGTGTTTAAGAGAGATCACTTACAGCGTTGCTGTGGTCTAAGGCAGCAATCCTATACACCCACTCATAAACACCCACAGACACTTAGCTAGGAGGTAGATCCCCATGAACAAAATGGGATGCCCCCCACCGACCAGCAAGTAAAACATGCATAGGACTACACTGGAAAATATGCAATTTGGAACAAAAGATTTTCCTTAAATTTGGTCTATTCTGTTATTAGCTACTGCTTGGTTGCCTGGAGATAACTCAATCAGAGATAGCTGAGGGAGGAGAAAGTGAATGATGCCGAGTCTTTTCTTCTGTCAAGTGTCCTTTCTACCATTGTACACAAAGACCCCTTGTCATACGTGGCATATTAGAGATGTCACTCAGAAATATGAATGATGAACATAGGGGCCTCCCAGCCCAAGCTGCACTTGACCACCCCAAAAATGGCTACAGAGTTCCAGCCACCAGATCACGACTACTTCAAACATTGGAAACTTCAAATATAGAAAACTGATTTGGTCTACAAAAGAAATGGATGCTTAGCTTATACAAACAGATGCCCCCACACTAATATGGCACTCCCTTTATTTCTAGGCTAAGAAAATTGGATCCTTTCATATTTGTAGAATAGGAGGCTGTGTTTTAAAACAAATAAAATGATAAAATCAACAAAACAAAACAAGTTAAGTAAGCATATGTGGCCACTATCAGCAATTGAGAAGTCATGCGGTTGTTTTATCTGCACTATGCTGACTGACAAGGCCAAGGGCTCGGCTTTCCTCAAGCCAGATGATACTCTGACAGTTGTAATCCACAAAGGTAACTCAAGTCGCCTTCCCTCTGGCTTGAAAGGAAAGGCGCCTTTTGAGAGACCATCTTCATTCAAAGAGTCTCCATCCTGAAGGGAGATGATATTAGAGGTTTACGGTGGAAGTGGTATGGCTGTTAATAGAACACTAGCAGACAGAGGTCTGGGAAAGGCCTAGGTAGCAAATATGCAGCATAAATTAGGATCCTTACAAAACCTGCTGTTGTGCAACGTTCCAAAGGGACCTGAAAAAGGATTTTACTCTAAGTCAGAAAACCTGCCTGATAGCATGATAGCATGTTAGGCCCAGTTGCGAGGCAACTTCATTGGGCATTTTTGCACTGCAAACAGGTAAGTGTGTATGCAGTCCTGAAGTGTCTTCCTATGAAGATATCCTGGTATGTGGGAGGTTACCAAAGCATGTACACACAGTGAACTACGTGCATTTGTAAACGGCAAGGGATGGTTATAGCATTTCCTGCGTAGAAGTGAATAGTTATGTATTATATGAACCTGAGAGTTCTAAGGCAGAGGCGGCAGGAAAGAGGAACTTGGGTGGCTGAAACCAGTCCCAAACTTGACCCAGGATCATATACTATGTCAGAAAATTGGTCCATCTAACCTAGTTTCACTATGTTAACTAGCCATGGCTCTTCATGGTCTTAGATGGAGGTATTTCATATTTCCTGCTACCTGGTCAGGTTTTGCAACAATCTCAACAGTAGAGATTCCTGCAGAAATTGATACATGGCCCCTTATTGGCATTCTTCCCAATCCTGAAGTGGAGAACAAGGTGGAAAACTCTAAAGATCTATCTCAACTCCAAAGTTCTCTTTAGCCCTTTCTCTCTGTTATTGCCTTGTGTCCACCCACAACTTCATTGGACAGGTGTGGATACACTCAATAACACCTACGTCTGTTTTCAAACAGACACACTGTAGATCAATGCAGAATCAATCGGCAATGAGCTTTTATTTTCGGAATGAAACCACTTGGTCAAGAAGTGATTTTCAGGGGAGAAAGATGCAGCTGTGTTCACCCAATGTTCACTAGATGTAACAGTGAACATGGAGCATGTGCACAATTTCCTACAAGAAACTGATAGCTATGTACGAAATTTGTCATGTATAAAAACAGCACTCAAAGTTTTGCTTGGAGGTTTACATCAGAGGGGAGAAAATACAAATCCAGAAAAGATGTTAACACTGTTAAATGAATATTGAATTACTGAATATTCATAGCGGACACTGCATTTCCCCAGGTACATAATCCATCCTTTTCACTGCCGTGCTTTGAAAAACATGGAATATCTGGTTTGAATAAACATTCAAGAATTGGCTCTAGCATTCCTGGCAAGAAAATGGGGTGTGTGTAGGGGGGGGGGATGCATGAACATCTACACGCACACTTTACAGTATTTGTGTGATTTTTTTCCACAGACTTTTTACATAATATTTGTGGAATAGTTTGAGGGATTTTGTTATATGTGTACAGGTGTTGATGGGAACAGAGGATAAAAGAAGGGAAGCTGAAGTGGGCTGGAGCAGATAGGAATGACGAGAAGTGGAACAGGGTAGCACGTCATGGGGGATAAAGAAGCATCTGGCACAGTGTCAAGGTACAAAGGTTTGCTCCAGCTTTGCAAAGTCACTTTGCATAATAGAACTCTGGTTTACTAATCTTCCTGGCATATTGCAATATGCATCTACACTTGCAAGCTATTTGGGATGGGCTGAGAAAAGGCTTTAAGGATTATTGGTTGTGGTTTTTCTTTTCTTTTGCAGTTGTCATGCAAACAGCTTCTCCTTCTCGTCTTCCTCTCAGTAGTATTCAAGGGCTACTGATTTCTGCACTAAACACATGAACACATCAACAACCAAATCTCAAAGCAGAAAATCCAAATGCCCGTGTTTTGTGTTCCTAAATTTAGTCCAGTTACGGTATCTGGGGATTTGCACAGTACTGCTGCTATATTCTTCCCCAAACGATGAGTGGTTCCAGGGGCAATGCTACAAGGTTTAGCTTCCATTGGAAGAGAGAGCACTGGAAACTTATGGCACAATTGTAATATCTGCCTTGTTTATACAGTAGATGTACAAGCACAGTATAAGTGGAAGTGAGCAGGCATTCCAACAGCAGGCAGCAAATGCAGTACCCCATGCATCAGATTTCCAGAGAGCAGTTGTATCTTTTTCTCTAAAAGTTTACCACAGTTTAATCAATTTTAGCAAAAGGTTTCGTGATCTCTCTTCACCAAATCTGCAGTTCAATCCTACAAGTGCCTAGAAGTAAGGTCCACTGGGTTCAGCCTCAGACACTTTAGCCATAGTGATAGATCAGTCAAAGTAATCAAAATGACAAAAATGCATAAGATTGCAGGGGTGTTTTTTTAAAAAGCAGTGGCTAAAATGGTGTAATGGAAGTTATGAAAAGAGCAAAGGAGTTGTGAACTTTCCATTTGGATTGGCATGTGAAGGAGGATGGAGAATTGTAGGAGATACAGGTGGCCTAGGTGAGACTAAACACACACTGAGATTCACACCCATCCAATATTGCACTTCCCTGCTGTCACTTGTGACTTATCTTCTGAAAATATGGTGAAAAAGAGATGTAGAAGCCAAATCAAAATATGATTTACTACTTATGTGGTGGCATTTAGTAAGGGCACTTCCAGTTTCTCAATTATTTTCGGGTGGGATTCAATCACATACCA
The DNA here is from genome assembly GCF_963506605.1 of Zootoca vivipara. Lineage (NCBI taxonomy): Eukaryota > Metazoa > Chordata > Lepidosauria > Squamata > Lacertidae > Zootoca > Zootoca vivipara. The sequence continues at coordinate 74,260,950 of NC_083277.1, read as the reverse complement.
GCAAATTCAGGTTGCACTAATATAGTAGTGTGCAGTAAATCCTCTTCCTCAAAAGACTGGACTTTTTGCAATAAGGAAAGTGATGGGAAAATGCACTGGATGTGGGATTACATCTGCTTTGACATCACTGCGAGCAAATCAGAATGAATGCTCATCAAATAGCCAATGTCACCTAACCTTTCCACAAACAAATCAAGCTGAATGCTCAACAAATGGGTCATCTGGAAGCACCCTAACTGTACCAAGTCAAGTAAGAACCTTTGAACATTGAACAATAATAAATTGCATATTGTTGGTGAAGCAGGGGGGTGCAGGAGCAGGTCAAGGATTTTAGGGTAAGCAAGTGGTACTGCTAGTGCAAAATGGCTGCTTGTAAAACATGTTATAGGTGTGGGATGCTATGAGTGATCGGTATGATGCCTTATATTTACTTTTATCTGATGCTTTTAAAGAACCTTTAGAGTTGCTTTTGCTGGACAACAGCGGGTCCTGCCACTGATGGCAACAATGTACAACCTAAGCCAGCAAATGTTTTCTTGAAAATAAATCTTGATGATGAGGTCAATGGGATTTACTCTCAAGTAATAGGATAGGATAGGATAGCATAGGATAGCAGTGCAAGCATGCTTGTTGTAGGCAAAGCAAGAGTGTGCTGCAGTCTGGTTTTACCATTTTTAGAAACGAGAACATATGAGAATTACTTTCTTACACAAAACTCCTACACATTATACTGCTTGGAACTCGGCTTTCTGCTGCAACAAGAGGATGTATATTTGTATATTTGTTAATTTTTGTGTGCAAGTCTTGCTCCTTTATGTAAGAACTGTTATTTCAATAAATCTGAATGTATTGCCACTTTTTGAATATGGGAATTATTTCTGGGCGAAAAATACCAGGTAATAAAATGCAGCGGCTGAATTTTTATCCAGTAAATGTGATGTCTTCCAACAGCTGGATGAATAAATTTGGTACCAGAATATTTGGTTTTTGAATCTCCAAAAATGGAAGACTTTTTCAGAACTGCTTGAAGATCATGTGTTTAATTTTATCTTTTGCATATACACAATGTTTAAATTTGCAATTTATATGGGGGGGGGGTTAGGGAATACTGCTCTACTGTATTCAATGGAGCTTACATCCAAATAACAGCATAGGAAGCTGTAGGTCAGACTATTTGGCCCAGTATTGGCAAGTATTAGCTTTGTAGGTACGATCCTGGGCAGAACTCTGGACCATCATCTGCTGTTTAGTCCTTTGGAGATAAGAGATTGAACTTGGAACCTACAGCATGCAAAACATAAATTATACCACTTAAACTCCCCGCTGCCCTTAGAACTGCAACCTTAAATGCTCCACTTTCTTTATGCAGTGCAAAGGGGAGATCCCTGCTCTCGTTTTTATTTTTGGCATTATAATCAGGGTGACAGCATGGGCATAGCCAGGATTTATGGGAGGATCAATTTGGGGGGGGCAGAACTGAGCTATCTGTGATGTGTTTGGTCAGTTAGTTAAGCATTTTTATTTATTTATGGGGGGCACTGCCCACCTTGCCCACCCTTCACTACATCCATGGGTGGCAGCTTCCTTGTGGCCTACTAAACGCTCATCATTGAAGACTCTTCTAATTTTTCTTAAGGCTAGGATTACTGTCCATGCAGTCAGTGGTAGCGTGTGAAGTCACATTTCTTTGCACTCAACCTCCCTTGAGTGACGACGACATGCTTCGTCCTTGGGTCAGGGGGATCCATCCATTATGCACCTCACTCAGCAAAAGCACTGGCGAGCGATGCCTTGGTCAAATGTGGTTTTGCCCTCGTCACATTCCCCCAATGGCTTCCCTTGGTGAGCCACCCCCCCCCCGCACCTTAGATGTCTGCACTAGGGGGTCCCTACTCTCTTCTTCCGAGCAGATGGTGCTTTGGGAAGCTGCCTTGGCTGAGATCGGTCCCTCACCCCCTGCCCCGAGGGCTGCCAGGAGCCGCCTCCTCTGTCTGGGCTCGCAGGTGTGTCTCCCGGCTACCCTCGGAGGGGCTTGCCACGGAGCCCATGCTCCCCCGTCACCTCCTCGGTCCCACTGGTCTCTTCAGCAAGAGCCAGTAGGTAAGGCACGAATTACCCTTTCAAGGATCTCTTCCCTCCCCCTCCCCCCTCCTCTCCTCTTTCGTGCTGCCGGTCCTGCTTCCACCTTTCTTACGGGTCAGAAGGATTGTTTCTCCCGCTAGCTCTTCTAACGACAAGGTTGCATTGTCCTCCGGCTCCTCCGAGGGGTTTGGAGAAGAGGCAAGGCTTGTGCCCCCAAACAGACGGTCCTCGCCTCCTCTTCCTGCCACCTTCAGGCTGCCTCTCCCCCCTCCCCATCTTGCAACCCCAGCCTAGTGGTGGGCGCTCTCTTCCTGCTCCCTTTTGCAGATCCCAGCCCCGCCGCCTTCCTGCTTGCATCCGGGGTTGCCGGCGCTGCAGATGCGCTCAGGGGCAGAAGCAGCCTCGGTTTTCTGCCAGATCCGGCGAGGAGGGCGCAGCCCGGCCCTGCGGTTGGCAAGAGCCACGTATAAGTTTGAAAGTCATGCCGCCCGTCGCCATGGCTAATCTTTGATCACCCTAACGCACCGACAAAGGCGTGCTGGCATTTAAAGAAACCCTGGCCCTCGCAAGTTTCAAGGCGTCTGTTCAGCGACGGCACAGAGAGGCGTTAACCCTGGATAGGATTCATAAGTAAATTGTTAAGCTGCCAACGGCGATTTCCGTCTTTGGTACGTACTGTATGTGTAAACATGTGCCTTTTCGTGTTGCGGAAATAGAGACATGCGGGGGGCATGAGAGGTCGGTCCATAAGGAAATGTTTCGTTAGCTGAAAAATACGGTTATCACCAAGTGGGACCAAACACACCCACACAGCAAAGGAGGCGCCCTTTGGTTTTCTGTTGATGCAACATCCATAAGGACGTAGCAGGGTCTGGCCTGTTCTGTGGGTTCAAGGAGCGCTCGCTGGTGCTTAGCCTTTCTGTCTCATTTGGTTTGCACCTTCTTGCAGTAAAAATTGGCACCTGGAAGAGATCGACAGTCTCTCCCCCCAACGAGTCTTTTCTTCTTCACCCTTTCTGCACTCTCCCCAAAGTCCCCGCAGGAGAGGAAACTTAATGTTTCCAGCAAAATGGTTTTTATCGAGGTATTCTCAAGATCCTTGCAGTTTAAACTTCCTCATTGCCTCGAGCAGAGGCCGAAGGAGGGGAAACATGAACTGTCATGGAAGGCGAAACGTACCGGTACAACATGCTCCTGTGGGGTGACCTGAAATGAAAACTGTTCTTTAAAAAAAGCATTAAAAAGCATTTTCTACCAGTCTCACGACGTAAACTACTTTTAATTGGGTCAACCTCTCTCTTAACTTCGATGCAGAGTTTTTCTTCGAATACGTGGTCGCTTATATATTTAATTAAGCGAGCCATTCGAATAAAAACTCTGCATCTATATGTGCTGGAAATTAAACCTGCATCTCTCTCTCTCTCATTCTCTCTCTCTCTCTCTCTTACACAGACACATACTTAATACATATATAAAGATATATACAGTAAATGCATATATGTGTGATGCAGCTTAAATTTCCAGCACGTAAAGCAAGCCAATCTTCAGTGAGCCCTTTAACCAATGATAAAACCTTAATATCTGCCATATTCAAAAATGGCTGTTTAAGCGAGGCCAACTATAATTTCACCTGTCACGGGAGTTTCCCCGACCTAAACCATCATGTCCGCCTTGGTTCGCTCTGAGGAAAAGAAAACTGCCCAAAGCAAAGATGGCCGCCGCGCCGAACAATTTCTGCCCTCATTCAAAAGGGCTGCCGACTCCCGCAGTCCCTCTTCTGGTTTAGGGAGAGGCGGCCTAGCGGCTACTGAGGACAGGGAGGGGCGTGGCCGCTGCCAGAGAAGGGAGAGAGAGGGAGAGACCGGGGGGGGGGGAAGAGGCGTGGCTTCTCTGAACCGGAAGTGCCGCGCTGCCTGTCTCCAGCTGGTTGTCATTTCGATCGGAGGCTCGGTCCTGTGGAGACGACGACGACGACGGTGGCGGCGGCGGCTGAGGCGGCCGGGCCGGAGTGGCGAACCGGCGGATCGACAGAGTAGCCCAGCGCCTCGTGACTAAACAGGACCCCCCCCTGGTCCTCCCGCCCGAGAAACAGTTGTGTTACATGAGGGGAAAAGAACGACGCCGGGAGGAGCCGAGGCGGAGGAGAAGCAGCCTCAGCAGCAGCCGCAGCCCCGGAGCATCAGCAACGGGAGGAAAGGCAGGACCCCTGGGAGCCGCCACCGCCGCCTCCCTCGCCGCCGCCTCCTCCTCCAACCTCCGGAGCCAGGCTTGATATCGCCCCTCCCTGCTCTTTCGCCACCCAGCGATCCTCGTGACCCTCCCTCCCTTGAGAAACCGGCTCCCATGGGGGAGAGAGGAGCCCGGCCCCCCGCCAGCGCCATCCCCTCCCCGCCGGAGACTGCTCCCCTCCTGAGGTAAAAGTCCTTCTGCGGGGGTGGGGGTGAAATCCCTGCTCTGTTTCATTCTCTCTCTCCACCCCCCCCTTTCTGAGGGAGCAAGGGCGGCATCAGCCCTATATTTTCCTCCTCACCTTCCCCCACCTACGAAAGAGGTTCGTCTCTCTTCTCTCCAACCCCACCCCCGCCGCTTTCTAAATATTCTCAGTCCAAGGATCTGAGCCCGATCTCTCCCCCTCCCCCCCCCCCCGCTGTCGCACAATAAATTATTCTGCTGATGGCTTTAAAATGTCTAAACTCTGCTCCCCAGATATACTTATTTCAACCCCCCGCCCCCCTCCAAACACTTGACTGCTGATTTTTCTGAGGTGAAAATTTTCCTCTGCAGGCAGCCAGGATTCATCTGAAGGACACACAAATATCGGATCATAATAGGAAGCGAGCTCGGAAAAGCAGCAACCAGGAACCCACCCAACCAGTGGCAGCAACAACAAGAATCCACCCTCCTCCTGCACAACTCAGTCCGTACACATACACACAACACGCAGTGAATGCAGATATCTAGAGATTAAAACAGGAACAAATCCTCACACCCTCCCCTGCTTTATATGGAAAGGACTTGTCAGAAGGGCATCTGCATAGGCAAAGGCAGTAGCAGCACAGGTTGGGGGGGTGGGGAAAGCTCTCCTGTACAACTTGCTCCACCATTGAAATCCTGAGGTAAAAAAATTCAGATTTTTAGCAGCAAAGACTGTTAGAATAGAACACAGATATATATTAGATTATATAGAATTTATTAAATTATTCCAGATTTAAATATATTTTTGGAGCTGTGAAGGAGTGAGGAGCACCAGATGTCATGGTATTGTTTCCATTAACGTGTACATGGGCAGGTTGAAGTGGTTGTTAAGGCAAAAAAGTTTTTTTAAAAATCTTTTTTTAAAGAATTCCCAGGAGCTTTCTTTCATCCCCACATCATTCTTGTGCATTTCCTTTTAGGAAAAAAGGAAACCTCTTGTTTTGTTAACCAAAGATTTACTTTCTATTCCTTCTGGATATTTGAAGGAAGTGAACACTAGTCTATTCATGTCAATATTTTAATTGATCTCATTAATAAGATTCCAGGAATAATATCCAAATCAGATATCTCAAGTGGGTAGGTGGGAAAGAAGGGAGAGGTGAAAGATCTGTAGTAATTTTCAATTATCTTGCTTTAGTAGAAGAACAAAAACATTTTAAAGTTTTGTTTTGTTTTTTCTTTCCAGACGGAATTAAAATCCTAAATAAAATAAATGGGGGATTACGGGTTTGGCGTGTTAGTGCAAAACAACACCGGGAATAAGTCAGCTTTTCCAGTCAGATTTCATCCACATCTGCAGCCTCCGCACCACCATCAAAATGCAACCCCCAGCCCCGCTGCTTTTATAAATAACACAGCTGCCAATGGCAGTAGTGCTGGGTCAGCTTGGCTCTTTCCTGCTCCAGCTGCCCATAACATTCAGGATGAGATTCTGGGGTCTGAAAAATCTAAAACTCAGCAACAGGAAAAGCAAGACTCCCTAGAAAAACAGCAGCTTTCCCCTAGTCAAAGTCAGGAAGCAGGCATGCTGCCTGAATCAGAAAAATCTAAATCTGAAGAAAACCAGGGAGATAATTCTTCCGAGAACGGCAATGGGAAGGAGAAAATAAGAATAGAATCGCCAGTGTTAACAGGATTTGATTATCAAGAGGCTACAGGGCTGGGTACTTCAAGCCAGCCCTTGACATCTACAGCATCTTCTCTGACTGGTTTCAGTAACTGGTCAGCAGCTATAGCTCCTTCTTCTTCAACAATAATCAATGAAGATGCGAGTTTCTTCCATCAGGGAGGGGTTCCTCCTGCTTCAGCTAATAATGGTGCTCTGCTGTTTCAGAATTTTCCACATCATGTCAGTCCTGGCTTTGGGGGTAGTTTTTCCCCTCAAATTGGACCCCTCTCTCAACACCACCCTCATCACCCCCATTTTCAGCATCATCACAATCAGCATCAACAACAGAGAAGGTCTCCTGCAAGCCCTCATCCACCTCCATTTACGCATAGAAATGCTGCTTTTAATCAACTGCCTCATCTTGCTAATAATCTTAACAAACCACCTTCTCCATGGAGCAGCTACCAAAGCCCATCACCTACACCGTCTTCTTCATGGAGTCCTGGTGGCGGTGGTGGATATGGTGGGTGGGGAGGGTCCCAAGGGCGAGACCACCGCAGGGGACTGAATGGAGGAATCACACCCCTGAACTCCATCTCACCCCTGAAGAAGAATTTCCCAAGTAATCATATCCAGTTGCAGAAGTATGCACGGCCCAGCTCCGCTTTTGCTCCAAAATCTTGGATGGAGGACAGTTTGAACAGAGCTGACAATATCTTTCCTTTTCAGGTGAGATTATTCTACTAATACTAAATAGAATATTCAGAAATGTGCTAAATGGTTGCAGAAATAGCAGGACTCTGTTGTTTTTGCATGGTTTCTATTATTAGAACTGAGGACTTAATTTTAAAAATACACCTCTTGTATATAGTTTATCCTTTGACATTTCAGGCTTCATGATTGCTCATCTCTGAATCATGAATGTTCTGTATAGTGTTTGTCAGAGAAGTAACTATAGCCTAAGAGTGCATCTGTTATATAGGTAGTTTGCTGTCAAGTTAATGCACCTGATCAATAAAACAGTTGCAAGAGTGATTATTGATATAATTCTTTTGTGGGGTGGAGAAGTCCTAAAAAAACCGGAGCAGCTGAAATGGAATCCTTTTTTCTTTTCTTTTTTACCGTATGGCAATAGCATTATGTTTTTAGTACCGGTACACAAGTACTGGATCCTAAAACTGGACTATCAGAAAATATACCTATGGCTTTGTGAAATTTATCCGTTCAATAGGAATGCATCTGTTAAAAAATAGTCCACTGGATTTATAGTTTTCTTACAAAATGTTGAGCTGATCTCCTCCAGCAAGGGCAATAGATTTTGGTAGATTACGAGTCATTACTAAAAATAGATATAGACTCGCTTCAGACATTGGCCTACTATGCTGTTCAAATGAGGCCATATGTTATCAGGAAAGAGGCTGTGTGCTTAAAATGTATTTGGAATTTGTCTCCAGTTTCTGAAGGTTAATTACTATTAAAAACAGCCAGCCACGTAATCAGTGAAAATCTGGACAATGGCAATTTTATTTTTTATTTTGGAATTTGTGATTAAGCTTGATGGGTTTAATTTTTTTATAAAGAGGATTTTGAAACCAAGGGATTCATGGGTGGTGTGTAAAAAAGCAAAGATTGCAATTTTTTTCTTGCATTTCTAGGCATGGTATAAGCCAAAACATGGTGTGACCTAGTTTTGTTGTAATTTGGGATAGGAAAACCAGTAGATCAGAAGAAACCTATACTTGACTTAAATACAGTCTTAAAGATCTAAATATATTTTATAATCTAGTTATACTGCACAGATAAGTGGAAGTTCTTGTATTATCTTGCATGCAGTTCTCTGGTAAAAGCACTATCATTAATGAGGCTTTTTAGTTCATGCTGTACAGCTAGAAGTCTTGAAATAATTTTTCAGACTGGAAGTGTATAAAGGGCTCATGGAGAAGACCGAATTTAACCTTGGAAACCATTAGTACTAGCACTCTCACTGCAGCAAGCTCCGACCTCCTGTTTAATTCATTCTGTACCATGACAACGTAGCTACACAGTGACAGAATAAGACCATGTCCTAACTCCTGTAGTTAAGGCCTCAAATCTATGAATGTCAGAGATGGAAATTTTCTGTTGGTGTACTGGCACACCATTTTTGGGTTGCTACTCTTGGGGCTATGGTCTGTATCTTGACACATGCTTTTCTTATATTGTGGTCAAAAATAATTTGTGGCAGTAGGTTGTTTTCTGTTTACTTAAGCAGTAAACAGAAGGCCATGGCAAGACCAAGTCTGAATTCTTTTCTTGTGCCTAGTGAAAGAAAGGTATTTTAATGAAATGGTTTCCAGTTTGTCACTGCTTGAGTTCTGTGATGAGCAAGACAAGAACAGGACTTCAAAAGAACATAGCACTCAAGCAAATCCTCTTATAAATTTTGAAATGATCTTGGACATTTACCTTTTCTAGTATAATATCCATAATGCTTTTTTTCTTTGCACAAATAACTAAAAAATAAATGAGTTGGCCCTCATTGTTCAAGTAAGCATGCAAGGTATATGCAACTCAAAACAAAATGTGCAATATAAAGTGTGTTTGCAAAGCTTTACATAAATGAAAGGCCCTAAATACATCAAATCAGGCCTGTCTCTGCCTGGACCTATAATTGCTAGAATCTTCTTGGGCCCATGTTTAGTATCACTACACACAAACTATCTTGGTAGCTATAACAAAATGGCTTAAGTAGATGGCAGTGTTACTTGATCGTGACTAACCCATTCACTGGGTGACCTCTTGCTATTTTAACATATCCATACACAAGTAGCTTCCTAATATAAGTTGGCTCTTCTATAAAGCGGGGTTTTGCAATGTTTATATAAATATAATAAGTGCAGAATCTCTTTTTAGTCTCATCTGAATGCCTTTTGAAATACAAAATCCATATCCTTGAGGGATTTTCTCTTATAGCAAAAGATCCTCTGTTAGAAGTACAGAGCTGGCTTTCTTTCTGAAAGATGTTGGCTTTAATGTTCATGCAGATATTTTACAGGAACGTAGTTTAATTATATATATTCACCTATGCTGTAATTCATCATGACATTATGTATAAATCTAGGGTATTGTAAACAGGAAGATGGTGTTGGACTCGGGTCTCTTAATTATAAGCACATAGGCCTAAATTCTTCTGTCACAAATTAGGAATAAGGATTCGATGCTTTAAGGGCACTTGAGAACAAATCAAATTCTACCCACCTTGAACAGCATAGCAGTACACAAGGACCAAGTGCTTGACTGTTGATATTAATGTGATGCCAAAATGTATGTCTGGTGACATAATCCAGTCCTGCCCCTAGTAACAGCTGTCGGCACTGCTGCATCACTGTTTTCCTGGATGGGATGCTGCATTGCTGTACGAGAGTTCCCGTACTGTGCTGCTGGGGAGGAGATCGGAACACAACCAGTTCCACAATGCAGCATTTTTGAACTTTGGAGGGATTCCTGGAAGTGTGAAAGCTCATACAATGTCTGCAACTAATTATGATTCTTGGGGATATCCCTGGTTGGATATAGAGGATATCCCTAGTGCCATCTTATTAGGGAAGGACGCCATTATGTCTGCAGCAGTGTAAAGCAACGTTTGGTCTGCTTCAACAGAAGCGGACCTATAGACTTGGTTTGCAAATAAATGTGCCCAGACACTTTAAAGAGGCTATGCAGGTTATTTCTCAGCCATAGCCAGTACCAATTCTCTCCTCATGAACAGATACGCAGGCGGGTAGCCGGGGGGGGGGGGGCGGGCGGGTGGGGGTAGCAGCTGGACGTGGCTTTCCTTCCTGTATCTGCCCACATGGTGGTGGTTAAAGGTCTGTAAAATAGTGTGAATTGTCCTTCTGTGGTTTCTCAACCAAAAAATATACCATAGAGCAATATGAGCTGTGCTTGTGGCTCACTGTTATCTTAGTTCTGGTCTCTAAAGACACAAAGGGAGAAGAAAGCTGCACACAGAGCCAGTGTAACCTGCAGTGCAGTTTGAATCCAGAAATGCAGCACAGAGCAATAGGGCTGTGCATGTGGCTCACTCTCCCTTTTGCCAGCAGCCTTTTAAACTATAAAGGGTATGCATGCATTTGACATGCCAGTGCATAGTATTTCTGGCCTGGTAGAATGGGAGATTACTTACGTTGTTCGGCCTGCTTCAAAATGCTGGAGCTTGGTCTTGCAAAAGCATAGTGGTGGATAATAGACTAAAAGGTAAGTGATCGCTCCATATTTATTTGCAAGCATGCTGTAAAAGCAAAAACATCATTATGGTTGTAGAAATAATGCCCTGGCTAGAATACTGTTGACTAGATTCTGTAATATGACCTGCTTGTAATTCTCAAAATTCAATGCAGCTGTCAATGTAATGTGCTTTTACTGAGAAAATGTATGCAAAGCACTTTGAACATTTGAAAATGCTAGATAAACCATGTGAGAAAGCGGGATATTATTAATAATATAATACTTCATGCCATCTCTTTGCAATATTTCCTTTTTTAAGAAAGACACATAAGATCATACCATTTAGCAGAAAATGGAGGCTTAGTGATTCAACTAAAGATTCATTTAATTTTCACATTGATTTAAAAACTTTTAAAAATCCTGTGAGTGTAGTGTTAGCTTATTATTCATTGAATAATAATAAGTTATTCTTAAATAGAACTTTATCTTGCATAATAAGGCAACTATTTGGACATCTGAGGAAAAAGTTGGCAATGATGTGATATTTTTGTGGATGTTCCACTGAACTAAGTGGAGCTTATTTCTGAGTATAAGATTGCACTCCTGGTGTCTTATTGTCTTTTAAAGATCTCATTGTCTTATTTTCCATTGTGTCACTATTTGAAGTCAGCAGTATAATAGACTTGGTCATAGCAACTGCTTTTTGCTGATGCTCTGCCCTCATGTTTACGAAGATTTTCTCCTGTGTACTTCATAAAAGTGGGACACCTTGCCAGTTTAGCAATAAAGAAGGTTAAGGTTTAGATAGGAAGATATATTATTGATGATAGAAAGAAGACTTCAATTCTATATATTTAGCTTACATTAGAGCAGACTATTGAAATATCTTGAATCTATCGACTGAAAATACATCTGTTAAACATATTCACAGACTTCTTGCTGTTAAGACATTTCAAACAAAAGTTCAGATTCTGATCTTTTCCCTGGGCAACTCGACTGAAATCTGCAGGGCTGCTTTCACACAGGTGGTTTCTCAACAGCTAGCAAAGTGTTGATGGTTTTCTCCTGCTGTGGCTATTCATGATAAAATCTCATAATTTGAATCAAGAGTTGTGAAAACAGATTTAGAATTTTTATCTCATTTGGTCTTAATTTCCCTATCCTTGAATCACTTCATGGCATCAGGGTTTTCAAGTGGCCTTTATAAGGAAGTTTTGGAATGATTCTCATATTCATGTACTGTAAATAAACCAGTTACTCTGATGGACAGCAAGGAGCTAGCTGCTAGGAGGACAACAGGGGACAGCGTTTGTTTTATACACTTCCCAAACAGGCCCAAATTGGATTCAGTGCATTATTATTATTATTATTATTATTTTAAAAACTGGCTATACATGTGCAAGTTTTACCTAGAATCAGACTGGGAGAACATGAACAAGTCACTCCAACCCATAAAACTCAAAAGTTGTTCAGCAAGAGTCAGGTGGTTTTTGCTTAAGCAATAAAGGCTTTTGCAATATTTTCCCTACTTCTTCTTTAATATAGCCAAAATTTCAGTGCATTTAAGAACCTCTTTTTAAAATCATGTCATTGAAAGAGCTGTAGAAGGAAGGTAATGGTAGAGACAAGGTACCAACCATGATGAGAGGGGCTGAAGCAGTATTGCTGGTCTGTATAAAAAGAAATATTTATATTCCTTTTGCTCCTCTCCTTGTCCTGCATTTTTCAGAGTGGTAGACATGAGCGAGGAAGAACTACTTATCTAGGATACCTCTTAGGTGATAAGGATTATTTAAATAATAGTTTTCAGACAGGTTTCAGAAACCCAAGACTTGTTTTTAAATTCAGGTGTGTTTATATGTACAAGAGCAGAGCATAAAATATGATGAGTTAACATATGCTTATTCTTTAAACAATGCTTCAATTAAATTGCTTACATCATCAGCAAACATTGTTACTGAAGCCTTAATCTTCAAAGAACTCTCACTTGAAAAGACACACCACAGCCTTTGCTACAAGCAAGTTTGTCACACCCAGACAGGCTTTTGATTCTACAGTGTTTGGCATTCATGTTGGCAATTTATGGATTAGATTGCTTCACCCTGGGAAACACAATATAGAAACATTCAGCAGTAACTATCAGGTGATATGGGTAAACTGTGACACATTGTGACCCTTAGTCTGCGTGTATGCATGTTCTACCCAGTAAGAGTAGAATGAAATCGTACAAGCATAGGGATGCCATATGGTGCAAGGGGTTACACAAAAATGTAGATGTCATAATTTTATGTTCTTCTTGCACCACTGAATTTTTATACAACTGCAGAACCTAGTGCCACTGCTTGAATTACAGGGGTCCAGAATCCTTACCGTATGTGACATCCTAATAGTGACTATTTTTAAAAAAACTTATGGAGACATTATTTGGCTAAAAGTAGAGATATTCAGAGAGCAGAGCCTGTGGATTTCAATAAGGGCTGCCCAAACCTCCCATCAAATGAGCACTGGAAGGGATCTCCCATTTTAAGTATTACTGTGCTTGGGGAACACAGATGGTAGCAAGTTTAGTTTTGAAAGTGCAAGCACTCTGCCTGAATCCAGAACAAGATTTCACTGCCTACTGCAGGAAAAATTGCTGAAGTTCTAAAGTTGTGTTTGCATCAAAGCTTCTTGAAAGCAGAGATGTGCCATAATTATTTGTGACTCCTATTTCTAATACTGTATGTTCAAGAGTATCACAATGCACGCTCTGTATGCAGGAAACCTCAGGAGTATGCAATCTTTAATAGTCCTTTCAGGTTTTTTCTCTTAAAGAGAGCCTTTATGTAGTCTGAAGTATGATTCAGGCTGGTGTGTGTGTATGCGCATGCATGCACACCCACACAATTTTAAAATGGAAGTTATGGATTGGTACCAGTGTGTGGAACAAGAACTCCTGCAAATTTGGCTCAGTTGTGCAATCTCTGCATTAAAATATGTCCCCTTGTCTTTTTGGAGGCTGATAAGCAATGGCACATGTTTCAAAATGATTTCAACCTTGAGGAAAGACACCAACCATTTTATTTCTCTTTCAAATGAAGCTGTTATAGCACAGTGCAGAATATTAACTGACACCCTTTAGTGTATATTAAGCAAATATCTGATGCTTACTACCATCAGTGTTTACTTTTGCAAAAATCTTTTTAAACCTGTGAGGTTTAATTAATTACTTAGAAGTGTCTTGCATCTTGACTAAATGTACAAAATGCATGATGATACTGGTATGTCTCTGAGAAACAGCTGCTATTTCCTTATCAGTCGACAGCCTTCTATTCTTTAGTGGTAGAATACTGTTATTTAGTAATGTAATCTTTATTAGCCAGGCTCTTATTAGCACAATTACTTGCTTGTTCATTGTAGACTTTCCAATTCAGTATCCTTTGAACCATCTGTTAAAGCAAAACTACAGATATATTATAGCAAACTGCAGTAAATAAACCCAAGTACTCATGCTTTATTGTGCTGCTGGTCACCTGTTTACTTATTTATTATGCCCATATAGTCATCAGTCTTGATTAATTCATTTATGTAGGTATTTTGAGGTTAGCACAGTGACTTGATGTGGTGTCCAATGGGATATTGGGGGAGGGCAATGACCATTGTTTTCACCCCCCCATTAGAGTCAATATGTGTTTATTTTAAAGGGAAGCTATGCAACTACTCCTCATATTTGACAAACATTGAATCTGTTTTTGTACTTCCCCATCCACACCAGAATAAAAGCAACCCCAGAATAAATGGTCCTTTGGCTGGAGAAAACTGGCTCAATTTCCAGGGGACCTGGACAAGAGCACACTATTCCTATTATATAGAAAAAGAAGTAAGAGCCATGTTGTATGGTAGCCCTCTTGTACTGTACCACTTCAGAATGAACATGCGAAGCTCTGCATTGGCATATTAAGCCCTATCTACTACTCCAGCTAGCAGCAGCTCTCTTAGGGTTAAAAAAAAATGGTGCCCTACCCCTGAGCACCGCTCCCACAATGATGCCAACATTTGCATCACAGAGATAAATAGATTTTGTTCTTGAGTGTTAAAACGTGAGACAGAAAGTAGAATTGCAACTGACTTACACTCTCCTTTTAACTGCTTGTTGCAGTGGGGGAAACCACTCTGAAGGTTACTCCTGGACACCCAAGTTTTTAAGAGAACAATGCTTAACAAACACAAGGGAAAATATGGTTTTGCCAAAGCACAAATCATTTTCTGAGCTAGGCATGGGACAAGTGGAAGTGTGGACGAGGCTTTAGGCTCCTAGTTGCATGCTTATCAGATGTCTTCAGACATACTCCTTCTTAACTAGCAGAAAGCATGACCACCCACTCTGCATATTGATGGACCCATCCTTTGCAAGTGTGAAGCAACTTTTCTTGAATTGGGTAGCAGGGACGTACTATATTCTATTTCTTCTTGGCCATAAGGCATGTTTTATTTCAGAACTGTGCATATGGCACCTTAATACGGTACATTTTTTCTATAAAGCTATCCTGGCTTAAATTTCAAGATATTGATTAAATATGAAGAATATTCCAGGAAAGATGTAGTATGATCTGTCTATACAGAATGTTAAGAAATTGTTATGGAAGAATACCACTAACTATAGACATGTCAGCCTCCCTTTGACAAGAAAAGAAAATAGGTTGAGGTCTTCCTAGAGGTGGGAGGTGCCAGAATAGTTGAGAATATGATGAGATTATGTGTTTTACATTAAATAAGAAGGAACAGTGTGAAGCCAAAAGTCTGTAAAAATAGACAGTGCCCTATTAGTTCCTGTAAGTCATGTAGTGGCAACCTGCTCATCACCCATCTTCTTACCCAGTCATTATATCCATATGTAAGTTAGGTTTGGTGAAAGGCTGCTGAGTTCATCTCATAGGAATTTCTTGTATCTCCTAAGAATGGTCAGACTCTCATTGGCTTTTAAGTACAGTATATGTCTGCTGAAACAGGTTGTAAGAAATGATCACTTGTCAAAACTATGCTTTCCTGGATCTCCCTGTGTTTTTACACAGTGACTTGAATGTCTTCATAACTTTTCTTGAGACATGAATACAGATACTGTTGCAAGATGTGGCAGGTCTAAAACTGGCATCACACCTACTTGATGCTCACAACTCATTAATTATGACAACTGGATGACTAATTCCAAAGATCTTCAAACCTTTCCTTGATGTTCTGTTCTAATGCTTGATGTTCAAAACTAAATAGTTTTTTTTTTTTACTCAATCACGTGAGTTTTGGCTGGTGCAGAAACTTGCAAGTGCTGTCAGTTTGAATAGTATTATATTAAATGGGAGGATAATGTCTGTCTCAGGCATGAGCTCTGCTGACCCACAGCAGAACCCATGAGTTCTCCACCGTACTTAGCATATATGATAAGAGTAAGTAGCGTTCTAACTAAAATGGAAAAAAGCATTTTTAAAATGTTCTAAAAACTTAATTATGCATTGCCTTGGAATGCGGACCATGCTTTTATAGTCTCTCTTTGTTGTTTTGTGAGATAACTTGTTGCCTTTTATTTTTATTTTTTTACCATGGGTGAACTAAGGTTATCTTTCCTGGTTGAGAAGATGGAACCTGTGTAGGCCCCTCCATTTGAGTGACAGGTATTAGGGACCAAAAGAGCTCTCTTCTATTTTTCACAAGTTTTTGACTTCCTTCTGTTCCTTCTTTCTGACTTTAGAACATGCTGATCACAATCTAGTCAAAGTCCAAAACTGTATACTAAGCCACATTACCTTCTCTAAGACCAATTGCATAACAGTCTTCAACATCAGTGTGCAGATACATAGACCTTTCTCATTTTCATCTGATCCTAGGGAGGCAGTAAGGAAATAAGGGGGTAAGAAATTGAGAAGGATATGCATTTTAAACTCGAAAACCGTGTATACTAGCAAAGCTCAGCATCAACAAGGTCTGTTGTTTCAAGCATTGGCTTAACAATTTACTTTTAATCTTTTCCCTTATGGAGGGGGGGGGGTGGGTTAAAGCAAGTTTTGATGGAGAATTATATTTTAAAAATATATATACCAAATTTCATTTCAACTATTGGATTGCCATGCTTTTATTACTTACCTGGCCTCTTGAAAATGGGTGTAAGAGATGAGCTGGTATTTAAACTTGTAACTTGGCAGGTCTCTACTGACCTTGGAAAATTACAGCTTGACCTCAAGGGTAGGGAGGCAAGAACTGCAAGCAGGGCTCGTATGCATAGTTAAACAAAGCCTCGCTGCTAATCCCATGTCCCGAGTAAGTTCATAATACTTTCCTCTAGGGAAGAAAACATTTTTTTATTTTTTTAGGTAGGTGAGTTTAAATAAACTACCTGGGACTAATGTTATACCCATTAAAACAAGAATGAGAAATTTGAAATATAAACCAGTGGGCACATCTTAGCAGGTATGCCAACTCTTCGGGGTGGGGGCAAGATGTCTTCACCCCTCTGAATATTTGTTGGATATTGTTGAGGAGGCCTGGTGCATGTCGCACGCATGTGACATCATGCATGATGCACATTGCAGCATCAGTGGCTGGCTCCTCTAGAGTGCTCTACCTCCTCCAGATGACACAACATTGAACTTTCTGTTTAGCTGGGTATTTGTTGTTTCAGTCAAGACTGAACTATGAAAGTGCGTGCTAAGTGATGGTTTTGGCTATTGTATGTGAGAAATACGTGGGAAGTGTGTTACAGATGACAACATGGTAATGCCTTCACTGCAAATCATTGTGCCTCAGTTAAATATCTATGTAAATTCCAATGTTGGTCTCACTACACTGAATGGAATTTCAACATATGCAGTGTACTCTTGTTATCTGGAACACTAGGTAATGTGGAATACCAATATTTGAAGTAAGTAGAATTCTAAGACTTGCAGTTTTTATTGAACTGCATCTGACCAGAAACTACTGATAACTATAGCACAGAGCAAATGACATTATGTACTGCACTGCTGCATTTCAAGTAAATAGATGAGCTCTTTGGGCTTTGAATGCTAAGAGGATGGTTTTGAGATTATGGTCATAAAAAGTTGTTTGTAATATTTAAAAATGCTTCATATTTAAAAAGAATTATTTATACCTTTGTATAACATGGGGGGGGGATACAAGCCTGAATATATATTATCAGTAGAGTAAAAATTTAGATCAGTAAGGATGATTCCCACTTGGACTGTTTCACCACTTTGTTTATATCAATGTGAGTGTTTGGAAATGATTAACTAGTTATGTTTTACTCTAATTGCATAAAGAACTAAATATAATTGTTTTTTGAAACTACTTTTACTGAGGCTTGAAGTCTGTGGTTTTAAATCAGCATTTGATGTGTCAAGCTGATGAAATTTGGCAAACAGGGCCTTGCATCAGATAGCGTTGTATTTTTATTATTTTGTTTATTCACATATTGTGATTCTACTTTCCAAACAGGACTGGTGGTAGCTCTTGACTGTCTTAAATTTGCTTCAATATATTTTGGATTTAAACTGCATTTCCATCCTGAATGTGCTTAAGGTAGTTTACAACAACCTAACAAAACACACAGCAAAATATCAATGCAAAATATCAATATAATTACATACAATGAGAGCAAAACTATCCAGTTGAGACTTGAGAACTAAAATGTATTCTAAAATAAGTAAGTGTTCAGTTGACAGCTAACACCATATGATGTAGCCTTGGAGGCCTCCCCAAGAAAGTATTCCAGAGCTGCCATACTACACTGGAAAATCCGCATTTTGGGTACACGTATCTAATTATCCATGGAAAGGTAGCCTACTGGAGATCCCTAAAAGTAGTGGGATTTTATATGAGAGAAAGTGTTGTCTAAAACACACAACATATTTAAGGTCATCATTTAGTGACAGTGAATTCTGAAATGCTTTTCACTAGGTCTTGATTTGCCTTAAATACTGATAAAAAATCTTTTTGAATATTTTTTTAAATGTGAGGTTGTTTTGAACTGCATTATTTGTAGAACTGGTTTTGCCTTACTTATTATGTATTTGATATTATCGTATTGATCAAAATGCTGTTCACTTGTTTTTATTGCTTTGTTATTGTGAGCCACTTTGAGTTCAACTTCATTGCAAAAGTGACATGCAAATATTAAATCAAACTAAATTGCGTTAAAGCAATCTTTATGCTACATATGAAAAATATTTACTCAAACGATGCAGACATTATATATTCTGTCTGTATCTTGTTTCTTGGTAGGAGTACCTCTGAATTAGGTTCAGATAACCTTGACTTCCTTACAGTACTTTTGTTTCAATATTATTGTGCTCCAAGGGACTGATCCACTGTATACCCACTTAACTTTAGTAAACGCTGCAGCTTCCACTGCTTAGAAACTGTTCTCCAAACCATTAATAGTTTGCTTTGCTCTAATCAATATAAGCTGATTCTGAGTATTTTATTACCGTAAATTGCTGCTTTAAAAAAATCTGATTTGAAAAGGTTTTTGGGTAGTTCTTAGTAGCATTCTCTTTAAACTGGTATTTGTGTTTTACTTGCAGGATCGCACAAGAACTTTTGACATGCATTCACTGGAGAACTCACTAATTGACATAATGAGAGCTGAAAGTGATTCACTGAAAGGTAAACTTGGATTACTCTTTTCCTGCAATAAATAATTAGGCTGACATACTTGCACAAAGTATGAAGTTCAAGTATTTATAGAATAGCTAAAGCAGTTACCGGTACTTCCCCCTCCTATTTGTTCGTTTGTCCAGACTCTGGACCTCCTTTTTCTTTTTCTGCAAGAGGAAGCCGTCAGTAAAACATTTGTGTGTGCTTAATGGCCTCCTTGGCATAATACCACTTAAAAACACAGGCCATGTTTTCCAACATTGCTTTCTGAAGTGGCTTCAGATTAGTAACACTTTTAAAATGTGATTTAAAATTGAAGCCTTATCTGAAGATATGTAAAATGCACCTACCCTGTTGGCCTATTTTCCTCAGTATGATATTTTACAGTGTTGGGCAATCCTGTTATACCAACAAGATATACAGTGGAACCTCGGTTTATGAACACCTCGGTTTATGAATTTTCGGTTTATGAACACCGCGGACCCATCTGGAACGGATTAATTCACTTTCCATTACTTTTAATGGGAAAGTTCGCTTCAGTTTATGAACGCTTCAGTTTATGAACAGACTTCCGGAACCAATTACACCCATGTTTCAGTTTATGAACGCTTCAGTTTAAGTACTTCGCGGACCCGTCTGGAACGGATTAATCCACTTTCCATTACTTTCAATGGAAAAGTTCGCTTCAGTTTATGAACGGTTACTCCGCGGACCGTCTGGAACGGATTAATCCACCTTCCATTACTTTCAATGGGAAAGTTCGCTTCAGTTTATGAACGCTTCAGTTTATGAACAGACTTCCGGAACCAATTGTGTTCATAAACCGAGGTACCACTGTACAAGAGTCTTTTGAATATTAGGAGTTTTGTTGGAGTACAATGTAACCAACTGACCTAGCCCTAGAGTATGTACTGTCTGTCTGGTAAGCTGGTGGAAAAAGTGAGCTAAGCGTATAAGTTACAGAAGTGATGAATTTTGGTTTGGATGAAGATGCCATTCAGTGTTGTTTCATTGTGGTTCCTCTATATTGTGATACACCTAAAGAACAAGATGGTGCAGAATTTGCCACTGAATTGAAGTTTAAGGTCCAGATAACTTGGGACAGGCCAAATGCACTGGTTCCACTCCATAATTAACTTCTTTTCAATGACTCATGGAATTATGGGAAAGGTAGTTCCCATGTTCCATCTCTGCTCCTAAGCCTGGTGAAATGGGTGGCCTCTTTGACCGTGGTAACTATATTTCCCATTACTGTATATGGATTGGTTCAAGAGTTCCTAGGAACAACCAGGCCCAATAGCAGGCTGAGGCCTCAACAATGGGGAACTATACTACTAGTAATTAGGGATATAGAAATGGCCTGACTCCCCATTTTTCAGACTTGAAGTTGATTCGAAATATTTTAAACTCTTGCATATGTGATGACAAAATTATTTGTTATCATTGAGCATTTTGTGTTCCTGCAGACTCCAGTTAATCTGTGCATGATGCAGAATGGATGATACTCCTAGTCCAAATTCACTGCTGAAATCTTGTAAATTCTGACATTGACACTTTGACATTGAAAACTTTGTCAGAAACATCTTGGTGGGTACACATACTGCCTACTCTGGATGTAGAGAATAAATTAATAAATGTCTGCTGTCTGACAAAATGAACAATGCTTCTATCAGCTGAAAATGGTACAGCTTGAGGAATTGATGAAGTCACATAAATAACCATTCTTCTGTTCTGAAAATGGTTTGAATCAAAACATACCTGAAAGATATTAATGTACAACCTCCTAGAAGCAGCATGTTAAGCAAGACATTTGTCTTGTTTAGGGTCAGTGCTTAAGCAATAATCTTAACTTGCATGTCTTGGGGTTTTATGTGTCAGACTCCCTTATTTATCTACTTTGTCCAAGGCTTTTGCTCTAGTTCATCACTGGTCTTGGCATGGCTAGAGCAGATTTACGACCTTCCTGGAAACTAAATTTCTTCTATTGTCTAGGTTGCTGGTAGTAATGGAATTAACTTACCCTTTAATAGTTCTTCTTGTCACAAAGAATTCCAAAATGCTTGACACAGTGGCTAGCCAGAGTTGCTTCTACCCACTTCTGGGGTGAAAGCAGTAGCTACCACTGTCACCAAACCCAAATAGCTATTCAGGGTGGAGAATAAATTATCCAGGTGAAACATATGGGGGACCTGAGCAGCAGGTATGGTCTTTCCTCAAAGAGAAGAGAGCCAAATCCAGTTTCAGTTAGCTTCCTGCGCCATGGCCTTAAACCATGTGAAAGAGAATCTTAATATATAACCATGTTGCCTCATGTGCAAGGACAAAAATGTCCTATCTTTGTAATTAATTACCCTCCAGGCTTATACTGATATCAAGTATATAACTTACATTATGCTGGGTGGAACCAGCCTATAGAAAACACAACTTATCAAGTGGTGTGATGTAACCAGGTAACTCCCATGCCTTGAACAGTAGCAACGGACATACCTTATTGTTTGATTTCAGTTACATGATACTGTTGTTGGGTTTCAGAGCCTTTCCAAGGACTGTATATTCTGTACCTTGCTTCTTGGGAGGAGTACCTTTGAATTTGGTTCAGATAACTTTCAGTTCCTCATTTGAGTATCCACAACTGGCTAATGGCCTGGCTAAACATGAATGTGTGAGCATGTGACTACTTGTAGCAAAAATTGCAGCTGTTTCATACCTCCCCTGGTCCTCCTGCTTCCAGGGGCAGTCCAAAGCATTTTGGTGTTTCAGACTAAATGCCCTGCTGCCGCCCCCCACACTTGGGGTGTGTATGTATGAGGCTCTGCAAGGGCTTTTTCTCTTTCTACTCCACTGGTGGTGGTGGTGGGATGTAGGAAGGGCTTTCCCCCCATGCTGAGACTCCGTGCCCTGCAGCGAACTTTCCCATGGGCCTCCTTCTGCCCCCAGGGGCAGAGAGAGACCAGCAGCAAAGCAGAGTGGTGGAACTCCCCACTTTTGCCGAAACAAGGTGAGAGTGGGGCGTTCCAGTGGCGGCAGAAGCAGTGGGGCAGGCTGGGTGCTGCCTCTTGCATTTCTGCCACCTGAGGCAGCTGCTTCACCCTGCCTCATCTGTGTGCCTGCTTTGCCTGCTGCCACACTGCCTGGAGCTTAACCATGGTTTGGCTTAGCATTACATCTGAACCTGGGCTTGTGATTTGTCTTGCTTCAGACAAACCATAAGCTGTAGCTAATGGTTTGTTTGGGTGTGTGTGTGGGACTTGCAGCTCATGACTTGTCTGGGGAACGCAAACCACCATGAGTCTCGATTTGGATTGATGCCATGCCATGCCAGACCATGGCTTTGCTCCAGGAAGCATGGCAGTAGGATGACCAGAGGAGTGAAGTTGCTGCCATCTTTGCTGTGAATACATACGGTATATGCTTACACATTCGCCTTTAGCCATGGGTTGGCTTAGCATTACATGCAAACTGTGTCAATGTCTTACTCAACTGAATCTGCAGTCACCTTGTCATAGCAATCAGAACTGCTTGGTCTGGGAAATATTCTGTGTGCTTTTAGGTGCTTCATCCTGATAAGAACTGCAGAAAAGGGACATGGGTTCCTTTCATAAATAAGTAATCTAGGTTAATTGCCCTCCAAATAGACATAATCTAAAATAGAATTGCTGTCAAAGTTCTTAACATTCCATGTATGCATTTTAGCTATTTAATGTGAAATATTTATTATAGTTCAGTTGTGCTATTTTGTCATTGCACGCTTTTAAGAGGCTATGTACTGTAACTCTTCATAGTTTTTTTTTAATAAGCATCCCAAAAAGATGTAAGATGTGACTCTGTAAAGCTATTCATCAACTCATTACTGGGTATATGGGGATATAAATATTTCTGTATACTACAAGTTATTTTTCAAGGTGGCATTTCCTTTCAAATGTGAGATAATTGTCAGAAGCCTTTGTTGCTTGCGAAGTTTTAAAAATAGACTCACACTACAACTCTAGAAAACATTCTGAATCCCATGAAATTGGATTGGCACACCGGATAATGATAGCACAGATAGCTCAATTCATATCTGACTGAGTGTTACATTCATCACATAAGAAGTAATCATGTCAGACTTTGACCACTGAAAATTATCTCAATATACTTTATTCGACCGATAGTCAGAAATAAAAAAAACATTTCTCAATACAAAGATAAACATATAAAACTGAAGGCATCAGAGGGATAATAAAAATATAAAAATATAAAACTGATGGCACTAGAGGGATACATAAATGGGGTATGACCGCGTTACTAAACCTCCTACAGATAACCCACATCAAGACATTTGATTATACGTTTCCAACACTGAAAATTTTGAAGCACCCCTTGAAACAAACGAACAAAGCTAGAGTTGATTGTAGGCAGGCTGGAGACATGATAATTATTCTTTTCCTCAGAGGCTATTGCCTTAAGGTCAGGGATAGAGAACCCCAGGCCCTAATCATGGACCGTGGGACTCTCCCATGCCACAGCCCCTCTCTGGGTGATTCTGGTTAGCAGGAATATGTCATTGAACTGTGATCATACCTCTTCCTGGCTGACTGGAATGTAGAAGCCACTGACTTTCATTTGGCTGGAATGCATCCCACTGTACTAAGGTCACATCCATTGTTCTTCCCACCATTGCCTCTGGATCCGAGCACCACTGACTTGCAGGCACTGAAAGCCTGTAAACGTTGAGAGGGGAATGGTTACTAACAAACTAGCAACTAAAGAAGAAATTTTAAAAAAATCTTTAATGTATTTTTGTCACATATACTACCCAATTAATCATGTCCCTTAGGCAGTTCACAGATTTCAGATAAATAAAATATGAATACAGTCAACCAAATCAATTAATATAAAAGTTGCACCAGGAGACAAATTAGCATAAAACCATATAATAACATGGAATAAATGGTTGGTGGATGAATTAAGATGGCCAGTAGTTCCTGGGAATGGGCCACAGACTTGTAAGCTGCCTTCTCTCTCGTGAGAATTCTCCCTTTTACTGCCCCCATCATTATGGTTAATAACTACGTCGGCACTGACCTTAACACTGTTTCATGTTAACCAATGTTCCCATTGTGCCTATGGTTTGCCGAACGGCTTCAAAATCTTGATTGTAGTAGAAACACTGGTTAGGTTGATGCAATTTAATACCTAGCCATGATAATGGGTTATGAGAAAGGAATGGAGAAATTACTGTATGACAGGGATGGGGAACTGGTAACCCTCCAGATGTCAGCCCCACCCATGGTTGGTATGATGGGAGTTGTAATCCAACAACCACTTGGAGGCTGCAGATTTCTCATCCCTGCTGTATGAAATGTAGATCTTGGAATAGAGAGTGTGTGATTATGTGACCTGTTCAAATCTCTTGGCTAAGAATAGAAATCAGGATTGTTACCCAAAGTTCTCGTGAGCTCTCATACATACACTCCTGTTCTCTCAAATGTGTTTGCCGAACAAGAAGAGACAGTAGTCTATGTTCAGCTTTTAAAATGTATACCCAATTGATTACGGTAATTGAAAGCTGAAGAAAACAAAATGTGTGTAGGAAACTGGTGTTGGGGTAAGCCACTATTAAGTGATAGCTGCAAAAGGGTATGTTTTTCTGGTTATCATTGGTGATTTTTGAAGAGCAATGGGACTGGCTTCACCCTTAATTTTTTTGAGACATTGTTAGCACAATATCTCCAGAAGACTGCATACTTTTTTGTCTGTATTGGGAAGGACCATAGCTCAGAGGTCGAGCATCTGCTTTGTGTGTAGAAGGTCCAGATTCAATTCATAGCAGGTGGGGATTACTCCCTGTCTCTTAAACCCTGGAGAGCTGCTGCCAGTTGGTGTAGACAGCACTAAGTTATATGGATCAATGGTCTGATTTGGTATAGGGCATCTTCCTGTATGTAGAGGGGATTTTTTTTGGGGGGGGGGTAAAATGTGTATCAATAGCCTCATAAAGAAGCATATTTGCTTGGCTTTTCTTCCTGGAATGTTTGTTATGTGTTTTTTTTAAGTACTGCACTTTTGTATTTTAGCAGAGACAGTGAGTTATACTAGCCAAACAATTGTCCTCTAAACTATTGTAGAATGTTAGGGAACTTTGTTTTTGTTGACCACCTTCCTGAATCCTCTGTTATTCGCCTGCCTTGAGCAGCTGTCATTTTCAGTATGATATTTATATCCACAAGAGTGTCTGTAGAAGTCTTTCTCTAGAGACTTAATTGCATTTCCTTTATGAGAGATTTGACTTTCATGGACTGAACTTGACACAGAGAGACCTGCTTCTCCTCCTCCTCACTACAGTTATTTGAGATGGCAATTTGATCATTGTCATGCTAATAATGAATCAGACCATATGCTTTCTTTTCTATAATAAAATATAATGCATAGTCTCAAATGGTCATCAGTTGCCTGGAAGTAGGGCAGGAAGAAGCTGATTAACTGAAGGAGGATAGTGGCATAATAAAAACATAAGAAGAGCCCTGCTGGATCAGATCAAGCCTTCATTTAGTTTAGCATCCTGTTTTCCAGAGTGCTCAACCAGATGCCTCCAGCAAGTCATCAAGCAAGGCGTGGATGCAATAGGCCTCCCATGTGTCCATCCCTCTTAATGGGTATTCAGTGGAATATTGTTTATGAAAATGGATCTTCCACTTAGCAACCCTGGCTGATAGCTACTGATAGATCTATACCAAATGATTTTACAAAATCCTCATTTAAAGTAATCTAAAGCTAGTGTTGGTAACCACATCTTGTGGTAGTGAATCCATCAATTATGCATTGTGTAAAGATGTGCTTTATCTTGTCTGTCCTGAATCTATCCACAAGTGTCATCTAGTGCAACAGCCTGCAATGTGGGGATTTTTTTGCCAAACATGGGGCTTGATTCCATGACCCTGAGATAAAAGGTCTAATGTTTATAAGCCTGTCCCCCCCCCCCAAAAAAAACCCTTTAGATGTTAGTAAACTGAAAAGTCCCAAGTGTGTTAGTCATTCCTTGTAGGGAAAGTGCCCTAACTCACTTGATCACATTGGTTGCCCTTTTTGCATTGAATCCATTTCTGTACTATGGGGCACTATGGATTTCAAATACAGTCACACCAGAGATTTTATAGAATGACATTATGATACTGGTAGTCTTATTGTCAATGCTTTGCCTGGAATTTTCCACTCTTTTTTTTAACACTACACACTGAGTTAATGTTTTTGTTGAGCTATTCATAATAATCTGCTTTTTATCTGCCATAACCCTATTTTTTGTTAAACTCTTTTAATTATTGTACTGTATCTTATATTGTTGTACCCTGCCCTGAGACCGTAGGGTGATATATGAGTAATAAATCAAACTATTATTAACATTAATAATGAATAACAATAAACCCACAATCTTTCCAAATTACTAACCGTCAGTTGATTAATATACATGTGAATTTGGGATTATTCAGCTCTGCTAAGCTTTCACACTGTTGTGTGAGGTTAGTTAAAAGCAACCAAAGCAAAGTCATGAAGTGCTCTTAAAATGGCAAAATGCTTAGGTTAATGATGTTGAGGAAGATTAAAAAATTATCTCTCTTTTAGATGAAGTCATTATTTAAATATATATATAGTTACTGGCTTTCCTGTTCCATTCTTAAAATCTTTGAAGAGAAAATGGTGATAGTATTAATGAGAGCAGATTAGGTTATTGTAGGAGGTACATTAAATGTATCAAGCCCAGCTGGTTGCATCGTATTAAACTGCTAAGACAACTGCAGTGTTTTTATGTACTGTACTTTGATCATTGAGGATAAGATTTCTATAACACCTCACTTTTCTCTTCCAGTATTAAAATAAAATGGTGCCACTTACAACTAGAATGGTGAAGTAATAGCAAACTAGGGGAAGGCCCCAGTATAATATGTTAAATAATAGTGGAAGCTTGCTATCTATAAATAGGAGGATGCAGAAACATTCTGCTTGTGTTTTCTTAGTCCACCTCTTATATGCAAGAAAAAGAAATTTTGGTGACAAGAAGACTGTGTCACAGAAAAGTTCAGAGCCTTCTTAGTCTGTTTTTTTTTTGAATTGCAAAATGCTGACTCAAAAGCTAGTTGGGTGTGCAGCAAGCTACAGCACATTACTTTCTGCATTAATTAGAGAGGCTGTTGCATGTATTGCAACACAGCTGCCTTGTAATAATTTTGTAATATGAAGAAATTTTAGATTTTTATGCAAACCCTATGCTTTACTAATGTATGGAACATTGCTTTATCTGAATGTTGATAGAGATGTGTAGTCTGGGGCAAAACCAAATTGAACAGTTTTGATGCAGCCTAGTCTCCATTTCTATATTATCTAAATAGGGAGCACCGTATAAGTACCGCTCCCATGACTCACTCCTTGATGTGGTTGGTTTATATAGACTCAGCTTAAAGACTTGGTTATATGTAACTGCACCTCTGTTTTTATATTGAATCTGCTCCATGTATGGTTTCGTTATTGCTTGTATGGTTATGGGTTAGTTTGTCCATATGTTTTTGATAAAGCAATACAAATTTCCAAAAGGAAAAAAAACCCCTATTTAGATAGAGTATGAGGAGTGAAAGGAATGATTTAAACCAGGCATCCCCAAACTGCGGCCCTCCAGATATTTTGGCCTACAACTCCCATGATCCCTAGGTAACAGGACCAGTGCTCAGGGATGATGGGAATTGTAGTCCAAAACATCTGGAGGGCCGAAGTTTGGGGATGCCTGATTTAAACTCTCCCTTCATTTATTTCTATGATGGGCCCATTATTCTTTCTTTAGATTTGCTTATTTTTCTGAAGTGCCTATTATGCTTGGAACACTTTCTGTGTGAAGGTTTTGTGGTTTGAAGACTTCTCTTGAGGTTGCAGTCACATGTGTCCATTTGCAGTAAAACGGCAACCACTGACTTGTTGAACATCCTTTGACGGAGCTTTCAGAAAGCCACAGCCACTAGTGTGCAAGATCAAAGGCAAATGAGTGACTTATTCAGTATTTTGGACAACTAATAAACAGCTCACTGAAACTATGCTTTAAAAAAACCTTATTCAAGGAAGTTATTCTAAAGTAACTCCAAAAAGCTGCCTCCTTCAAGTAAGACACAATGCTAACTAATCACTGTTGTTTTTAGAGAGATGAAAGTGACCCCTTGGTTTGAAGAGGCTGTAAACCTTCCAGTGGCTTGCTTAAGGTGGTAATGCCTAATAAGAAACCAAGTTTTTAAAGTTCAAAACATAACCAGACTGGTTACCAGGTTTGTACATTCTCAGGAGATAGGGGAGTGTCAAAATCTTTATTTTGGTGCTTTCTCCCCCTTCATTGATAATACTTGAAGGATCTGTATGGAACCGGAGCCCTCTTAAGGCATATTTTATACAAGTTAAGTAAACATGCGGGGGGGGGGGCATGGAAGCAAGCACACCAGCTCCACCACCACCAAACCTGCCATTCTTCTGATTTCCCTCCACAAATGGGAAAATCGGGGTTATAAAATGTGTGGGAGCCTCAGTGAGTGCAGGAGGTTTCCAGCTTCAAAAGACTGCCTCCAACCCAGAAGAACTGTTGGGGATGAGAACATGTGCTTGTCCCCATGGCCCCCTCTTGTATGTTTACTTAACATGTATAGAGAACACCTGAAGAAGGCTTTCGTGTCCTCTGTCATTGTTGTCCATTTTCATCTGTTTCAGTAGTGGGTGGGTTCTCTTGGAAAGCAAAGAGAAAGTGCAGCACTTGTGTAAAAATCCATGCAGGAGGTGCTTGCGTGGTATGGGATAAGATGAGTGCTGGGCTTTCAGCAGAACAAGCTTCTGCAAAGTATGAGTAGAGAAACAAGAAAATGACTTTGGCAGTAACAGAACTGTAAATGTGTTAAGTGTAGAAGGTGGGGTGGACTGGACTGGGAAGGGAGAAGAGCCTAGAACATGTGTTTGATGGGGTTAACTTTAAAAAGATTTAGGAGAATGAAGAAGTCATCTGATTGGGAAGTTGATACAGTGGTACCTCTACTTACGAATAACTCTACTTAGGAATGTTTCTACTTACGAACGGAGCTCCATCCGCCATCTTGGATGCGATTTAGATAGGATTTTTTCTACTTAC
The DNA here is from genome assembly GCF_963506605.1 of Zootoca vivipara. Lineage (NCBI taxonomy): Eukaryota > Metazoa > Chordata > Lepidosauria > Squamata > Lacertidae > Zootoca > Zootoca vivipara. The sequence continues at coordinate 74,231,830 of NC_083277.1, read as the reverse complement.
AAATTTTTTCTCCCAAGGCATTCCTATGGGATTCGACTTACAATTTTTTTTTGACTTACGAATGTGCGTTCGGAACGCATTAAATTCGTAAGTAGAGGTACCACTGTATTTTTGATAAGGCATAGGCAAACTTGGCCCTCCAGATGTTTTGTGACTACATCTCCCACCATCCCTGACCACTGGTCCTGTTAGCTCGGGATGATGGGAGTTGTAGTCCCAAAACATCTGGAGGGCCGAATTTGCCTATGCCTGCTTTTGTTTCTAGCTGTTGGAAAGTAGAGGTGTAACATTTCTGGAATTTTTGAAACCATTTAGCCTGCCTCCTAGGGGGAAAGAGAAATATATGCAATATGTTCTTCTCATACCTAAACTTAGATTGCCACCTTGAGATCGTGATATGTATTGTGCGTAATTTAGCAAATAATACTACATTGTTTGCTATGAATGTCTTTAAAGTTTTATTCAAACAACAATTATATACGGTAGTCAGTGCTTAAGAGGGACCTGCAAGTTGCTAGACCTAAAAGTGAAAAAATGTATTTTGGATTTTGCTAGTTGGCAAAATAATAATAAAATAAAAATTGACAATGGGAATGTTTGACACTGTAGTAAACAAAAGGGAGGCTTTATTAGTGAGGGTGGCTTGTATCCAGAGAACTGTGCGATTAGCTTTGCATACCAAGGAAGCTTTGGAATTGTTTTTCTCAAATAGCAGTTCCCCTTTCTCATTTATGGCATACCTCTTTTGAACCAGAAGAATTTTATAAGCCGTTTGTGCTATGGAGTGCACTTTCCAACTTTAAAGGAAAAAGGCCTAAGATTTCCCACCCTTGAGGTTGCAGAAGGCTTGTCTGAGGCAAAGTGCTCTTTCAGCCCTTTAAGTGAATCCTATGTCTTCTAGGTGAGGCATCACTTTTAACTCTTAAGGTAGCATTTATGAAATGGCAGTTGGCTTTTATACTGTAATGCATTTGCTACATGACAGTAGCATTCCCCTCAGTATTTTGGACAACTTCTTAACGAATGCTGCTATTGAATTGTCATTTGGCTCCAGTCTACTTTGCGGGAGTTCAGTTAAATGTGCCTTACTTAGAGACCTCTGCATGAGAGGACATTGGAGGTGCTCCCCTTCACTTCAGTGAAACCAACAAATGTAAGCCTCATTTTTGAAAAATGACACATCAAAAGAATGAATAGACCCAAAATAGCAGCAAGAATCCGCCAAGGTCATTGAGCAATAACCATGGTAGAATAACTTGTTAAGAAAAAAACTGCTGCTATGATGAAACCTACTCTTACCTTTTGGTGTCTGAAGAATTTCAAAGTCTCTGCCAGAGGATGCCACTGTCACAAAGAAGAGAATTGACTGTGTAACAAACTTCATTTTGAGGTCATTAGAAACCACATAGTTAATAGATCCTTTTTTCTTAGTGTCTCTTTTTCAAATTTTTTAAAAAATGTTTTCATGGTGGTCTGATTTACCTTTTTGGATAGTAATGAAAATTAACTGAAATAAATGCACTGATTGTGTTTCTGGTGCTGGTTTCCTTATTTGGCTTGATGTCCATGTGGTGGTTGCAAGCTCCAGACTGCTCCTTTCTTATAAAACAACTTACAAAGAAACATAAGAGACCAACTTATACTAAGTCAAACCACTGATCCACCAGCTCAGCATTGCATACACTGATTGGCAGAAGCTTTCCATGGTTTCAGGAATAGGACATTCACAGCTGTACCTGGAGATGCTGAGGATGAAGCCTGAGACATTTTGCATACAAGGCAGATACTTTACCAGTTAGCCATTTCGCTTCCCAAAGGTCTGCTGAAAAGTTCCAAAAAAGGGGGCAAGGGAGGTTTAAGTTGAAACTGAGTGAATTAGACAAAGTCATCTCAATGAGAAATACAATTTACAGAGAGCCCACAAAGCTCCCTTTATCTCAAGCTAAATCTTTCTTCCCCAGTGATATAGGCAGAAACAGGACTCTTGAGGAGTTATTAGAGCAATGATTGTGCAGTTCTTATTTATTTGTTGCTCAGTAGCTGCAATACTTTCTTCATGGAAAGACTTCTGTTTCAGAGGTTGTTTCCTTTTCTCGGAACATACTCTGAATGTGATATATCATTCATATATCAATCATACCACAGAACTGCTAGGCTGATGGGAGTTGACATCTGGAGGGCACTAGGTTGGGTAAACGTGTGCTATATTACATTTTGGGATGCTTTTTCTTCACCTGTTGTTTCAATTTGCAAATGTTGCTATTGCAATGGCCTGTTGCTAGTGACATCACGAGTGACAAAGCAATAAAGGCCTACTTACATGCCAATGCCATTTTGTGGGCATTTATTTTCATAGTTTCTTAGGGCTACCGGCTGCACTGCTGTGCAACATCAGTGCTTGATTGCTTATATAGCAGTATTTGAAGCTATTTGGCGGTTCCTTCTTTCCACACAGTCATTTGAGGAACTATTAGAGTTTCTATCCCACCTAACCTGGTATTTAGTTAGCATTCAGCTGGACAGGGCAAATTTCAGCTGCTGTATTTAATTTTGTGATCACACACTTCTAGCTTTGTGGTCTGCCCTCCTGGGAGCGTTTGTAGATCTGTTCTAATGAAGCTGATAACTTGTAGATAAAGACACAATCTCTCTCATTTTCTTACAATGGAATTTTCAGTGTCACTTCATTTTACAGCAAACCAAGTTCAAACCCGGAAACTCAAGAATTTTTATTTCTGAATTGTAAGCTTAGCTCCCCACCCTCCTTTAAGCCAAGTGTTGGATGACTATTGACATTCAAAACTTTAAATACATTTCAATTCCTGCTACAAAGTTGTCTGGGTTTTTTTCATTAAATAGGTATTAAGTAAAAAAAATTAAATAAGCATTAGTTTATTGCACAATCATAGTATAAGCTGATTACTTGTAAAGCTGTATATTGAACATTCCATCTGAAGTTTAGTTTTGCATATAGTGAGGCTTGTTATTTAAATAAGTAAAGGATGAAGTGATTCTGGAGGGACTTGTTTGGAATATGTTCTGGGATGTTCAGGCATACAGGTATATTCAGAACAGACCCATGATGAGTGCTGTACCTGGAGCTGTGACAGTGTTGCGTGAGCACAGGGCCAGTAGTGGCAATTGCACCAGGTAGGGAACTGCCGAAGTTCTGAAGCAGAGAGCTTGTGAGATAGGAGCCTCCCATCCCCTTAGCCTACTGTGGTTGTCCTTTGGATTTGCTGCCGCTCACCTTGTGACTCCACCTTGGTTCTTACCTGTCACATTATGCCCAGAAAATAGTGTAGGTTTGGATGTGTACAGTGGTGACAGTGGGAACTGAAGTAGGAACAGGGAGAACTGACCTGAGGAGGGGATGAGAGCACCAACCTCTTTCATGGCCACTGCCTTGGCCTGCTTTGTGAGGAAAAGACAAAGTGTTCAACGTGTTTTTAAAGTGCTTTTTAAAAGAATTCGCATTACTATACGCCCTTGCATCATTTTGTCTCTTTTATCACTATACGATACACCACATGATGCAGTATTTCAGACCGTAGGAGTTTACAGGAACACTGCCTAAGGTGTTGGAACTTAGTGCTGAAGTACTGGATTATCCTGCAAACACCCACCAGTTTCCAACCCGTGTTTATATATACCTCAGCTCTTCAAAACGTAGCTCATCTTTATTGGAATAGGACAGCCTCCCCCAATGTGGTACCCTCCAAATATTTTTGAGTACAAAACAGATTATCACAGGTCACTGGTTGGAGCTGATAGGAGTTGGAATCCAAACTGGAGTTGTTTCTTTTGAAAGGAGGTACTCTCTTAATTTGAGGGCCATAAGAAAAGGGTTGACCAATTTGCAGCTAAAGTCTAATGAATTTCACAAGTACATATTAAATTGAGTTATTGTGACCCAGGTGGCACTGTGGTTAAACCACTGAGCCTAGGGCTTGCTGATCAGAAGGTCGGCGGTTTGAATCCCTGTGACGGGGTGAGCTCCCGTTGCTTGGTCCCAGCTCCTGCCAACCTAGCAGTTCGAAAGCACGTCAAAATGCAAGTAGATAAATAGGAACCGCTACAGTGGGAAGGTAAACGGCGTTTCCATGTGCTGCTCTGGTTTGCCAGAAGCGGCTTTGTCATGCTGGCCACATGACCTGGAAGCTATACGCCGGCTCCCTCGGCCAATAATGTGAGATGAGCACGCAACCCCAGAGTCGGTCACGACTGGACCTAATGGTCAGGGGTCCCTTTACCTTTACCTATCATGATGGAAACCATATAAAAGAGCATGCACCAGTCTAATTCAAAGACAAAGCCAAAATTTCTAGATGCCTTAAATGACAGCGCCGTAGAATACTTGCTTATGGCAGCAAATCTAGACCTGTTATTGAGTGGCTCCCAGGACTTGGTAAAAGAGGTAAAATTACATTTAAAATACCCTACATGTTTTATTTATAATTTTAATTATAATCACATTTATAATCTGCCCTATCCTGTTGGTTTAGTGTTCCATATATACACGTTTAATCTGGTTGTTAAATGTCAGCCCAAAGAGGAGAATTATACAATTGTTTTGCAAGTATTTTATTTTGCCATTCAACAACATTTCTTGACTCATTTAAATTTTTTTAAAGTAAAGTGACTTTTCTTACTTTTATTTCCTGAGAATTCGCCATCTCAGAAATAAACCATTCCATAATGTCTGTCTGATATTGTGAAAGCCTATGCAAGTTTGCATGGTGCATATGAATATAATACTTTTTTTTGTAATCTGAACAGTGTGTTTATAGCCACCCTCAATAAAGTTACTGATTTTATAAGTAAAGTTCCCTAATCAGACTGCTACCCAGAAATTACAAACAGGTTGTTACTGAAAGGTTGTAACTGTGGCTGGGTTTATTGTTTTTTCTTTTATAAATATTTTGGGTTCTGTTTTGTAACATACCTCAAACTTCAGGTATTTTACAATCTAGCCCTTCCAACCGCTTTGTCATTGCTATTTCTTACATTAACTTCATGTGAGCTAATCTCATTCACATTAGCTGCACATGAGCTACTTTCTCACATTAGTGTCCAATGCATGAATTGATCTTTCTCTTCTGATGCTGTAAATGTAAGAAGGGTTTTGGACAATTTGTCATGAATGAATTTGAGGGATTGGAACTTTATTTGGTGTTCTTAAATGCTGTACCAGATAAATCAAAATTTGTGTCAGATATTTTATGATGTAGCATGGAGGATTCTTTCACTCAGATCAGAGCAATACAGTGATGCGAGCAAATTCCTTACTGCTTGAGTTATTCTTTGTTTTCTGTAATTTTAGCTGCCCCAGGAACAATTTTGCCTACAATTGACCACAGATTACAGAAGCTAATTCAATACCATCAAGATTCTCAGTATTTATGGTTGATAGTTGGCTCAATTTGTAACTGGGTGATTTTCGAGTACTGTACTCAAAATTTAGAGTATAGAAGCACATTGAAAATCTTAGGTCAATATGCAACATCAGCCACCAGGAACACACACCAATTTGAACCACCTGTTGGATCCCAGTAGTTTCCTGAGCTTTAATAAAGTGCTAGTGACCTTTTGAGGCTTGGCTTTTGATACCTCTCTCCACCTGGCCCAGGGCGGGGCCTGACAGGCCTCATAAGGCCTGCTCCTGTGACTGCTGCCCAGCAAGCACTGGGGTATTCCAGCTGAAGTTTGGAAGAAAAAGTTTGCTGGTAGGTTCAGAGAAACTGTTTCTTAGCACACATTTCAGTTTGAGCATTCATTGTTTCAATACGTGATGAAGGCTCCTAGTTTAGATGGCTCTCTTGCTCTCTCTCTCTCTTTTAAAGGTCTAGACAAGTTTATGGAGATTAGATACACCATTGACTATTAGCAGTAGTAACTAATGAAAAATGGGTATTCTATCTGCTTAACAAATACGGGGTAGTTGTCGTCTTCATGATCTGCTTGTGAACTTTCCTATGGCATCTGACCAGTTACAAAGTGCTGGATTAGATGGATCATTGTTGCTGTGATCCACTTAGGCCATTCTTTTCTTGCATTCTAGTAGATCAGGTTAAGCATTTTAGCTTATGTTCCCTAGTTTACAAAATTTATGAAAGTAATTACAGAATAAACTGTACAGGAAGTTTTGGTTTAACGACAAATGTGTTGCCACTTTGGTAAGTAAATAGTGTTGAAAAATGGAAACTTAATGGGAATCAGTAAACGTTTAGCAGGTAAATATGGGATCCTATAGATTTTTGCTTGATTGAATGGTACTTGGTGGTTTTATAGTTTCTTTTGTCAGTTTAATCAGCATTCCTTTGACCTCAAAAACTTCAAATCACAAGCAGCTCCACACTTTACAGAGTAATCATCTTTCCTTGGGATACACAAGGGTTTCTCATAGGCATCTGGTTGGCCACCTTGAGAACAGAATGCCAGAGTACATAAGCTTTTGATTTGACCTGGCAAGGCTCTTCTTTTGTTCCTACAGTGTGACCAGCACACATTCTTAACAGTTTGTGAGCAAATGAAGCTGCCTTATGGAAGCAGATAATTGGTCAACCTCATTTGTATTTGTCACTCCAGCAGCACAGGCTTACTGATGTCTGAGGCAGACAGTTTCCCCATCTCTTGATATCTGGAATTCTTTTGAATTGTGTATGGTAGGGATCAAACCTGCAAATATCTTACTCCAAATATCTTGGGGAGATGTGGCCCAGTTGGGGCTCTTGGCATGTTTAGGCAGGTATTGTATGGCACACGTCTTTCCTTTTACGCTTTGTTTGCAGCAGGAAATATTGATGTAACAGCATTGATGGGTGTAGTATTACATAATGTTTCAGGTAACGTTTTGGGGAAGTGAGCTCCAACTGCCTATGACAGTCATCCTTGCCTTCTATCAAAGTTCTCCTTTCCTCAGAACCTGCTTCTCCTGCAAAGCAGGATCATCCTAACCTCACATTGTACTGTACTGCACTGTACTGTACTGTCTGCTGCCACAATTTTATCTCCCCCAACCCCCCCCCCCCATGTGTTGGTCAAACTGTTATCTCTCGCCTGTCTGTTGTATCCAGAGCTCTACAAACAGGGATCGTGTCAGTTCTTCCTTCCATACAGGCATTTAATTGTTGGTCCTAGATAAATGAAGAATAGAAGCTGGAATGAGAATTACCACTACTTTTGGAATGGTTAGCAGAAACATCAGTTTCTCAAATTCTGTTCTAGAATTCTGTACCCATTACAGTTAATACCTGGACGTAGCGATGATGACTTTCTTTTGGAAAAGCGGCTACCTTCAGATACTATCAAATATATGTCGATAAATATTCTTATAATGGTTCTGCTTCCACAGTGGGCAGATAATAAAGTATTCTTCATTACAGAGATTCAGAGAGGTAAATGATATTTTTTTTAACAATGAGTATAACAGGATTGCAGTTTTCTGGCACAGTGAATGGGGTTGAGGATGAAGTTACAGACTATTTCCCCAGCTGTGAGCCATTCGTGTAGTTTCAAATTAGGATTGAGGGAAATCTAGCAATCAAAGTTAGGTTTGTCAACAAAGGAAGCTGTGTAAATTGGCACTAAAATCACTTGATTTTCATCCAGACAAAATTTTTCTATAAAGATTTTAGAAGCAATTTCTCTGCTTTTCGGCTCCTTTGATGAAAGGCATATTTTATGTAAAGTGAACTGGGGCACATATAAAGTAGTAGACTTCTCTCAAGTATGTAACAAAAATACTGGAAAATGCTTTAGAAAATAGGGTGGCTATAGAATCATAGAACTGGAGAGTTGGAAAGGGACCACAAGGATCATCCAGCCCAACCTCCTGCAATGCAGGAATCTCTTGCTAGTCTAGATCCAGAAGTGGCCTACCCACTGCTTATTACTTTTGACAGGTGGGTGGGACCACCCATGACACTTAGATGGCATTGGGTGATATCAGGTGTGTGATATCACCTTCAAAGGAAGAATTTGGCAAACACTTAAGTGCCCTCTCTCAATTTTTCCTTTGGAGGCCCGGTTTTAATTTCAAGGTACAGCTTAGTTTAAATTCAGTGCTGAATACAAGTCCCACTTTCAGCAGGGATCTGCTCTGCTCAGGGACTCTGATATGGAGGTCCTGAGTGGAGCTGATTAAAGCAGGGCTTGCTTTCAGTGCTGAGTTTAAATTTAGTACTCAATGCAAGCCCCACTTTCAGCAGGGATGGCTCCACTCAGGAGCTTCCAAATGGAACTAATCCCATTAGGGCTTTCCTTTGGCATCAGACTTAAAGGCAGTGAATGCAAACCCCTTTTACAGAAGAATAAACGGGAGCACACTATGTGCCACAGCCCATTCAAGTGGGTCTTGTGGGCTGAATTAGGACCACAGCAGGCCTTATTTTTCCTGCAGCCTGAGCTTTTCCACCCCTGTCTTAATCTGTCAAACATAAGCACCCTGTGAAGATTACCACTGGGAGAATGCACTTGAGCTCTGCCTCTAGCTGAAACTTCAGTCTATACTTGAGTCAGAAACATCTAAAACTTTTTGAAATATATGAAACAGGGATAACATCATCTTCATCTCAGGAATATTTTGAGAATCACTATAGCGTTGTCTAGATAATATAAATGTGGATGACACACATGTCACTGTATTTCAACACATACATGTATAAGTCTTCATATATTTAAATGAGTTTTTAAAGTTGTAGTGTTAGAGACAGCTTGGAAATCTGCAGCAGGAAAACCTACTGCAAGTCTGTATTATTTTCTTGGTACCATTTATGTCAAAACCAGACTTGTTGTGACACATAAGTGACAGAACAGGGAGTTCGCCAATTTAGCATCACTCTCATGGGCCTCACTAGGAATTGCAGCTATGTTGACCAGCTCGTCAGTGCACCAAACAAGGAAAGTTGTGTTGTATATTTGGTTTTGTTAGCCAGTTATAGACCACAAGCAGAATTTTATAGCTTTTTAGGAAGGGAATGCTCTGAAAAACACTTGAGGCTCTGTCAGGCAAACACAAGGCAGAGTAGTGTAGCTAGATTTTTTACTTCAGTAATTACAGAAATACCCTAGGCCTTTCTGGTTTTATAAACAATGAAATACTTGATGTTTAGCAGGAATTATTGTCAAGACCTTCCTTTCCAGTATGTTGATACTGTACTGAGAATTGAATTCTCCTGTCCACTGTACAGTTATCACCCCTCTCTAGCTCCAGCCCCTCTGAACATGCTTCCAGTTTTACCTCGTCAGACCTTGTATGACTGAGGGGTATTTTAGTTTGTTTGAAAGGAGTGAAGAGAGGATATAGGCGAGAAGAGCCGCTGGCAAAAGCTCTGTCCTATGGAGAGAGTTGGTCAAGTAAACATGTTGGGGGGTGGAGATATGGGAACAAAATAAGCAAATATTTAGGAAAACAAACACAAATTTTTGCAGGGTTCATATTTTCTACTTTTTGTTGATGAAATGCTTGAAGTGGTTCTTAAATAGTGGGTTGTAAGCTTTGCTGTATGTTCCTAATACTGAGTGTTGAATACGATATAATGTGACATATGATGCTCTCTGCCTAATGGACTATCCCTTGTTCTGGAAATTAGGGGAATGTAATCTTGTTTCTGGATTTGATAGGTAAAAAAGAACATTGCTGGTTGCTGCTCTTTGCTGCTCTGTGCATGAGGTGTTTGTTGATATGTGAAGCTTCTTAACTCGAAAAGCTATAGCATAGCTGTATTTTTCTTCTTCGCTGGCAGCATTGAGAAGCTAGAGTATTGGAGCAATTTATTCTCGATGGCCAAAGCTGACGAATAACAGAGGGAGTGCAATAGATGTAGGTAGAAAGCAACCAGTTTTGATGCCTCATGTCTAATCTATAGAGTCCTGCATTGGTTTATCCCAATTGACAATGTGCTTACAAGTGACTTGCTAGATGTGGGGCTAAACTGGGAGTTGTAGGCCCGTAGACATTGACTTTCCTATGTTTGATGTCATGGTATTTGTATGGTCTTGTCAGTTTTTCCTGTGTAAAATTTTCACTGGGAAGGGTGGTACCTTGTAACCAAATGTTATGATATTGAAGAAACACACAGAATGCTAGAACTGAAGTCTAAAGATGCAGTGTCCTAGCAACATGAGAGAAACAGTCACTACTAATAAAGTTGCAGATCTGCAGGGTGCCCTTGTGAGCACAAAGCAGCTAAAGAGTGAGTTTTCAAAATGAGATCTCTTTGCTAGCTTCTGTCATGTTGTTGTGTACCCAGTGACAAAAGATGTGGGTATGGGTGGAAGGTTTCTTATTGTGGTCTGCAGCGCATTAAAGCCTAAGAACCACTGAGCAATCATAAGGGAGGTGAAACAATATATATATATATATATTTAACAATGTTTGAAAGGCTGTTTTTCTTCTCATTTGACATGCAGCAAGGACATATGGGAGAAGGCGAGGTAACAACATTCCTCTTTAATTTTCTGATGTTTAAAATGTCTCATGGCACAGCTAATGCACAATCTGCTTCTGTAAGGAAGACTGGAAGCAGTTTTTTTAATTAAAAAAAAAGCCAGGCTTCCTCAATTTGCATGCTGTGGTAACCTTTAGTAACTTAATGTAGTGGTTCCCAAAATTAAGACTACCTAGGCAGATTTAGGATAGTTATACTGAGTCATGGGGATGAGGAGGCGTCAATCAGTGTTACTACAGTGTAGACCATATATATATATATGTATATATATATATGTATATGTGTGCGATATTAGATCTGACCTTATGTGTGGGTGTGGGTGGTTGTTCCTTAGAAAAGCACCTAAGTGACTTGGGCTCCAGGTCTATTTTTCAAAGGTGACTTTGGTCATGATGCACTGTAGTAGGAAAAAGACAATGGTTATCATATGCACTCTGACATGGGTGATTTAATACTGCATCTTAAATAGTGTGCCCTTGATCAGATTGCTTTTCTGGTTCTCTCCTGTGAACAAGATAAAAATCTCTGTGTCTGAGTGGTGCCTGGAGCCTTGGAACTGTAATTGTGTGTTTTGAAGAGTTCCTCAGCTGCTGCTTCATAATAATAATAATAATAAAATAAATAAATAAATAAATAAATATTTATATGCCATCCATCTGACTGGATTGCCCCAGCCACTCTGGGCAGGCCCCCCCCCCAAAGTAAAAGCACAATACATCACACACTAAAAACTTCCTTGGGTTGGGGGGCACTAGCAATCATAATTTGAAATTTGGGGTGGTTTCATGTCATTTGTGAAAATGGATCCTGGCAATTAAGTCACTTAGGTGCTCTGTGGAATGAGGGAACTGCATTGCTCGGATTTCATCCTCTGAACCTGCATGTTGAGTAAATAACCATGAATACACGGCCCTTTGCTTAGCTTCTTCAACACTTTCTTGCTTGGGGTGAGGGAAGCATTTCTTCAATAAGAATAGAATAGCAAGGAGAGTTAGTATTAAAGAAAAGGAAGAGTGACTATATGTAGTCCAGGAAAATGGGTCTGCAAATTTTGTTTTCAAAGAGAATTGATCCCTTTCGGTGGGTTTCAGATCATTACATTAGAAAGCAAGTGTTCTAGAATGCAGGTAAAGATAATGGGATTAGTATTGTTGTGCTCATCTTCTTAACAGGAGTTGTATTTTTTGATAGGTTGTGGTAAACTGGTTCACTGTAAAGTCATTATTAGTGACTTGAATTTTATCGACATGTTTGACTTCTGGGGGCATCCCTTGATTAGTGAGATGAGGCGTTTGAGAGGGGGAGACAGATCTTCTTACTCTGATCTGCCCTTTAGCCCTGCAGCCAAGAACCTTAGAGTTGCCACTTTCCATGTCACAAGGAACTTATGGCATTCCTGTTGCTGCCCTTGTTGAATGATCATAGAGAGGAAAGCATGACAGTGCCATTGACAACATGTGTAGTTTGCCATATTCAGTATATAAGGAACAATGTTTTCAACCATCTTGGTGTACTCTAAATAAAACTGCACTATGATGTTTCATTAAAAAGGGATTGTAACATTCATTCCGTGTGAATGTTAATTTAAAAGAAACTAGAACACTAGCCAGAAACACAAGTTTCCAGCCTGTGTTGAAATGATACAGGAAGTCAGGTGCTAAAATGATCAGTTTTGTCTATATGAACGTTAAGTGGGTATGAAACAAAGTACCACCTTCACAGTAGCATATACAGTAAGTACCATAGCAAGCAGACCCCCTACATAATTAATAGCAGAATAATTCTTGAAACGTGGCTTTCTTAGATAATCTATTAATCTCGTATAACATCAAGGTAATGGTTACTACGGTATTAGGAAACAAAACCACCTAGAGTCTGCATCTGTCTGTGGTGATACATCTGTACCTGGACTATACCACTTCAGTCTGCAAGAGTGAAGAGTCACAGAACCAAATGTTTCCTCTGCAAAAACATCATTGTACATTGAAAGAAAGCTGGCATATTAGGGGTAAGGCTAGGCTTTCCCCCTGACATGCTAATCTTATATGTTTGGGGACTTTTCTTATATGGAGAAACACACAATTACAGAAGTTCTTTCTTCTTGTATGTAGTGGCACAGCCAAGACTGATGAATGAGCCTCAACTTGTTTCAAGTTGGCTAGGAAATAAACTGAGAAGTAACCAGTTCATTTCTAAGCCAACTATCCATTGTTTACTGGATTTTACTCATCTACTAGTGGTGTTCTGGCTCAGGTAGTAGTGGTAGCAAGCTGCAGGGAAAAGCAAAGGAGGGACATCTCACTCTTCCTTTCCCCTCCTTCTCATACCAAAATCAGTTCAGGGAAAGCCTCTCCTCCTTCCAGAGGGGAGGAGTTGTGAGTGGGAGCGGTGATGGTGTTTGGCCCCCTGCGTCAGTTGCCTGGCTGCTGTGCCATGCCTCCTCAGCCAGCCAATAGGACTGGCTTACTGACGGGGTTTAGCTGCATTTAGCGGCTGCCGCGGCTCCGCACCAGCACTCTGCTTCCTGAATTTCGTCGGATCACCTGCGCCCCCCCCCCCTTTAGGTCATGTCTATGCCTTTGACCTTGCTATGGACTTTGGTTGGTTGCCCTGGATGCCCATGGGGCCTGGTAGGAATTTTTATCCATTTGGCAAATTGGCTCCAGCCTCTTGGTTTTTCACCTACCTCATTACAAATTGTCACAACTTTTTGGATATTGGCGGTTATGCATTGGAATATACGTACATATTGGAGGGCAGGTTGTGGCCATCACCTACCCCTCCAATTATCGGGTATTCCGTTAAAGGGATCCAGTGGTCATGGATCCTGTCCGATGCCCTGCTGGTGGCTAGGGCCATGGCATGACCCCCGTTGACATCAGGGGAAGCTTCCAGTTGTATTTGCATCAACAAGCTCCACCCACTGGTTGTTAACCCTAGAATGACTCCCCGCTGAGCGGGGTGGAGTCATGTACAGATTGTTTGATCCTATGCCTAAGCCAATACCACTCACCAATAAAAGTTGTGGCCTTCTTCAGCCAATAACCTAAAATACATGTGTCCTTGTGTTTTATTTATCTCCAAGCGGGTGGCGGGTCTTTGACTCACAAATGTAGTTTTCCCAACAAAAATGTCGGTGGGCCCTAGAAAAAAATGATTTTCCAGGGGTTGTGACTCAGGTACCTACGAAGGTAGAAGAAGGAAACCTTCTTTCCTTGCTGATACCACCATTGGGGGTGAAGGGAAGGACCTCAATAATGTTTGAGGTCAGTATTCATTTTGGTGGTGTATTTCTATACTTTTGTGATGACCAGTGGTTTTTGTAAATAAATTTGACTGGCTGCTCACTGGAGGAAGTTTGGGAATAGGCTAGTGGGTAAGAAGGGAGTGAGTGGGTAGAAGTTTGGGAGTCTGATTGGATGGAAGAGGAATTTTTCTATAGATCAGAATAAAACCTGAGCTGAAGAAGAATTCAGGGGTGACAGTAATACTTGCTTCAAGGTTGAGGGCAAGTATCAAGTTTTTATTCGACCTTTCCTCCTGAAGTTCAATGAAGCATGCATTGTTATTCCTTCCCCATTTTATCCTCAAAGCAACCTTGTGAGGTAGGTTAGGCTAAGAGAGAGAGACTGCTCCGAGGTCTTCCCAGCACTAGTCTGATAACCTAACAATTATGTGATGCTGTATGCCAAGCATTATGAGACCTATGAAACTCATACTTCCAGGAAGAGTTACAGGATTGATTTGTTTACTGTGTCAGTAAAAACTAGGGCTAAAGAATTTCAGATTTGGGGAGGGGAGTATTTGTTTGGTAGGATATTTTACTACTACTGTCACATTGTGACTGTTCATGATTTCAAGTCTCTGAGATTAAAGTGTAAATTAGATGTGGGATATTTCACTTCATCTGAACTACCGTGTTTCTCATATTTTAAGGCATCCCCAAAAAATAAGCCATGACAGGATTTCTAAGGGTTGGTGAAAAATAAGACATACCCCGAAAATAAGCCATGTCGTGTAGCCCCGACCGAGCGAGAGGCGAAGGCGCGGGACCCAGCAGGAGCTCCCTGCCTGCTTCCCCGAGCCGTCGCGCATCGGGGGACAGAGCCGAAGATCGGAGGGCGCTCCTTGCTGGGCTTGACAAGCCCGGCAAACAGCGCCCGCCGATCTTCGGACCTGTGCTGTGTGACAGGCAGGGGTGGGGGGAAGCGGAGATCGTTCTCCGCTCTCCCCCCACCCCCGCCTGTCACCAAAGATCGGCGGGCGCTCCTTGCTGGGCTTGACAAGCCCGGCAAACAGCGCCCGCCGATCTTCGGACCTGTCCTGTGTGACAGGCGGGGGTGGGGGGGGGAAGCGGAGATCGTTCTCCGCTCTCCCCCCACCCCCGCCTGTCACCAAAGATCGGCGGGCGCTGTTTGCTGGGCTTGACAAGCCCGGCAAACAGCGCCCGCCGATCTTCGGACCTGTCCTGTGTGACAGGCGGGGGTGGGGGGGAAGCGGAGATCGTTCTCCGCTCTCCCCCCACCCCCGCCTGTCACCAAAGATCGGCGGGCACTGTTTGCTGGGCTTGACAAGCCCGGCAAACAGCGCCCGCCGATCTTCGGACCTGTCCTGTGTGACAGGTGGGGGTGGGGGGGGAAGCGGAGATCGTTCTCTGCTCTCCGCCCACCCCCGCCTGTCACCGAAGATCGGCGGGCGCTCCTAGCTGGGCTTGACAAGCCCGGCAAACAGCGCCCGCCGATCTTCGGCCCTGTGCTGTGTGACAGGCGGGGGTGGGCGAGAAGCGGAGATCGTTCTCCGCTCTCCCCCCACCCCCGCCTGTCACCAAAGATCGGCGGGCGCTCCTTGCTGGGCTTGACAAGCCCGGCAAACAGCGCCCGCCGACCTGTGCTGTGTGACAGGCGGGGGTGGGGGAGAAGCGGAGATCGTTCTCCGCTCTCCGCCCACCCCCGCCTGTCACCAAAGATCGGCGGGCGCTCCTTGCTGGGCTTGACAAGCCCGGCAAACAGCACCCGCCGACCTGTGCTGTGTGACAGGCGGGGGTGGGGGAGAAGCGGAGATCGTTCTCCGCTCTCCCCCCACCCCCGCCTGTCACCAAAGATCGGCGGGCACTGTTTGCTGGGCTTGACAAGCCCGGCAAACAGCGCCCGCCGATCTTCGGACCTGTCCTGTGTGACAGGTGGGGGTGGGGGGGGAAGCGGAGATCGTTCTCTGCTCTCCGCCCACCCCCGCCTGTCACCGAAGATCGGCGGGCGCTCCTAGCTGGGCTTGACAAGCCCGGCAAACAGCGCCCGCCGATCTTCGGCCCTGTGCTGTGTGACAGGCGGGGGTGGGCGAGAAGCGGAGATCGTTCTCCGCTCTCCCCCCACCCCCGCCTGTCACCAAAGATCGGCGGGCGCTCCTTGCTGGGCTTGACAAGCCCGGCAAACAGCGCCCGCCGATCTTCGGACCTGTCCTGTGTGACAGGCGGGGGTGGGGGGGAAGCGGAGATCGTGCTCCGCTCTCCCCCCACCCCCGCCTGTCACCAAAGATCGGCGGGCGCTCCTTGCTGGGCTTGACAAGCCCGGCAAACAGCGCCCGCCGATCTTCGGACCTGTCCTGTGTGACAGGCGGGGGTGGGGGGGGAAGCGGAGATCGTTCTCCGCTCTCCCCCCACCCCCGCCTGTCACCAAAGATCGGCGGGCGCTCCTTGCTGGGCTTGACAAGCCCGGCAAACAGCGCCCGCCGATCTTCGGACCTGTCCTGTGTGACAGGCGGGGGTGGGGGGGAAGCGGAGATCGTTCTCCGCTCTCCCCCCACCCCCGCCTGTCACCAAAGATCGGCGGGCGCTCCTAGCTGGGCTTGACAAGCCCGGCAAACAGCGCCCGCCGACCTGTGCTGTGTGACAGGCGGGGGTGGGGGGGAAGCGGAGATCGTTCTCCGCTCTCCGCCCACCCCCGCCTGTCACCGAAGATCGGCGGGCGCTGTTTGCTGGGCTTGACAAGCCCGGCAAACAGCGCCTGCCGATCTTCGGACCTGTCCTGTGTGACAGGCGGGGGTGGGGGGGAAGCGGAGATCGTTCTCCGCTCTCCCCCCACCCCCGCCTGTCACCAAAGATCGGCGGGCGCTCCTTGCTGGGCTTGACAAGCCCGGCAAACAGCGCCCGCCGACCTTCGGACCTGTCCTGTGTGACAGGCGGGGGTGGGGGGGGAAGCGGAGATCGTTCTCCGCTCTCCCCCCACCCCCACCTGTCACCAAAGATCGGCGGGCGCTCCTTGCTGGGCTTGACAAGCCCGGCAAACAGCGCCTGCCGATCTTCGGACCTGTCCTGTGTGACAGGCGGGGGTGGGGGAGAAGCGGAGATCGTTCTCCGCTCTCCCCCCATCCCCGCCTGTCACCGAAGATCGGCGGGCGCTCCTTGCTGGGCTTGACAAGCCCGGCAAACAGCGCCCGCGTGCACTTTATTAAAAAATAAGACATCCCTCAAAAATAAGCCATGTCGTGTTTTTTTGAAGAAAAAATTAATATAAGACATGACTTATAATATGAGAAACACGGTATGCAGTTATATGGGGGTAGCTGAAATCTTGCAACTTGCAATGCCACAACATTCTTCATACAATATTGGGGAAGGGCACCAAAATTATTCTTAATATATTTGATAAAGCATTTATTTGCAGCATATATTTGAAAAATATTCAATTTGGTGTGTGTTGAGAAGAGAATTGGGGGATATATTTATGGTAGGGGTTAGCCATTTAATGATTTTGATTGTGCTTGTATTATATTATGGTACATTACCTTGAGCTGCCTGCATAACAGTAGACAGAAATAAATATTGAATTAATGAATAATATTAAAATGAAGTTTTCCTATTTTGTTTTGTAGATAGCATTAACAGGGCATCTTTGTATACCAAGAGGTCAGGCTGTAGGAGTAAGAAAAACATGTAGTTAATGTTACTGTTAATTATGAACGCAGAAGGGAAAATGTCCTGACATGTCTGATGTAGCAGTTAATATAAATGAAATGATTGTATCTATCCAAATGGAATTTTCTTCTGTTAGTATGTTTTGCATTTCCCCCCTCTTTTCCATTGTAGGTCAGTCTTCACTGTTCCCAATGGAAGATGGGTTTTTGGATGATGGACGTGGGGATCAGACGCTCCATAGTGGCTTGGGATCACCACACTGCTTTTCCCACCAGAATGGCGAGCGAGTGGAACGGTACTCCCGCAAGGTGTTTGTAGGTGGTTTGCCACCTGATATTGATGAAGGTATACTTGGACATTAGTATAGCCAAGAATACCCACATTAACCATAAGGGCCAAGGCTTAATTGCAACACGTGGGAGAGGTGGACACTCATGTCTTGGCTATGTGCAATTTTTGGGGGGCTGTGAAAATAATTACCTGAACTATGAGCTGCCAAACATGCAAGCTGCTGGGTTATGAACTGTGAGGATAAGGAGTTATGAGCTGGACAGCTCATGCGATAGGTTTTCTTTCCATCTGGTTCTGTTAGTTGCATATTATGTTGAATGACATCATAAAACTCTTTATGAAGGTCTTTTATTTTGGAGATGGCTGTGCTTAAGACTTTATGTTAAAGCCATTAATACAGGCACAAATTTAGGTCAGTGCCTGACTTAGAAGTGGAGTGCAGTGCTTGGATTGTTTTAGGGAGCAATACACAAGGCACTGCCTTTTTGCAACCGCCATATATTTCACAGGGGGAATGAATTATTCCTACACCTCAAATCTGCATTAAGCATAATAAACACTGCTGGGGGTGTGCCTAACAGGGTGAGAGTTATTGCAGTATAGGCTTTCATTTGAAAGCAGGGTTTAAGGAGATGGACAACCATGGATGTGTTTCTTCAGCTGAATGGGTCTCTGCCATGGGTATCTATTTTGTATTGTTCATGGTTGGTTTTGGTTTTTAAAATATATATGTTTTTAAATGCTTTTTGCTATTTTTTAATTGTGCATTGCCTTGAAACATTTGTGTAAAAGGCAGTTAGTCGATAATAAATAAATAATAGATCCCTCTAGGAAATTAGTTATAAGAACAAAATAATGCCTCATTTTTAACAATAATAATTTACATGACTTTCTTTGGGATATCTAACCCTAAAATACTATTTTCAAATTCTGTTAATTTGGAAAACAGTTCTTAGTAAGCTGCAAGCAATGGCCCAATATCTCTTTCTCCCCAGGTTTAGCATCCGTGTTGCTTGCATGCACATGAAAGTATCTGGGAGGCTTGCTTTTGGGAAAAGAAATCCTGACACATGTTGAAATCCAGAGGATAGTTTGAGAGGGATTTAAGGAAAATAGTAAATGAATGGAAGTGGGTAGATCACATATATTTTATTTATTCAGATAATGTGTTATAGAGAAACACTAAATTTTCTTCCTTTAAATAGCTTTAATTATGAGTTTGTTTTAAAATTAGACTGACTTTAAGAATTCTCCATCAGCCGTTGTTAGCATGAGCTGTACAGTAGTTAGATTTGTGTAATGTTAGCCAGTATGTAAGTCACATGATCTGAATTTTGAAATGGAAGGAGGCTTTGAAATGGCTGCAGCAATTGCTTTCTGTTAATGCGTTCTATGCATACTATCTGCATCCTCGTCTCTATGGCTATTACATAACTGCTTTCTAGAAGCCCGGCCGAAGTTAGTCGGAGGTCAAGCTCAGATAATGTGCACAGATGTGGCATAAGCATGTGATGTGAGCAGGCATGACTAGACCGTGTGATATTCTTTTCTCTTTCTCCCAGTGTTTTGCAAAGCAGCTTGCAGAGCAGACTGCTCAGCATTCTGATTCAGACTCTGCACGCTATCTGTGGGAGAATGCCTGAAGCTAGGATCTGGTAGCTGTTTAGGTTCAGTGATTTCACTCCTTTGAGTGGCTTGCTGCAAATCTTTATTTCTAATCTAAAACACACAGCTTCAGTATCTGAACTGTTTTCTTCATTATTAGACATATGTTTTGACTTGTCAAGCCTTCCCTTTAAACAATAAAAATATAATCAGCTCTCTGTCTGTTAGCGTTACAGAAAATACTTGTAGGCTGGACCAAAGTGTTACTACCAAATTACCTGAAATCACTGTATGATAGGTGTTTTAATACTTGCTTTTCTCTCTGACCTGCAGATGAGATCACCGCTAGCTTTCGCCGCTTTGGCCCTTTGATTGTGGATTGGCCTCACAAGGCTGAAAGCAAGTCCTATTTTCCTCCTAAAGGTAACACTTATTATTTTATATGTTACATTTTGTGTCCTGTCCTTCCTCAGAAGAGCTCAGGTTAACTGTGATCTGGTGACATCTTGTTTCACCTATTGTTTCACAACTGAGCTGGGATTTGAACCTGCCTCTCTTGGTTCAAGCCCAACACAATCCACTAAGATACACAATATTTTCTATCATGTGGGCACAGTAAGGTTGCAGATTATGGATTATTTTTTTAGTATTATTTTCTGTACCTTCTGTTTGTTTGAAATTGTTCTTCATTGCTGCTATTGCTCTAAGACCCTGTTGTACTTTGAATACTTTAGTTGGGCTGTAGATAAAAGTGCTCTATTTAGTCATAGTTTAATATTATTTTTATTTCTGCTCCTATTCAGTAAATTAAGGGACCCAGGTGGCGCTGTGGGCTAAACCACTGAGCCTAGGGCTTGCTGATCAGAAGGTCGGCGGTTCGAATCCCTGTGACGGGGTGAGCTCCCATTGGTCGGTCCCAGCTCCTGCCAACCTAGCAGTTCGAAAGCACATCAAAATGCAAGTAGATAAATATAGCGGGAAGGTAAACGGCGTTTTCATGTGCTGCTCTGGTTTGCCAGAAGCGGCTTTGTCATGCTGGCCACATGTCCTGGAAGCTATACGCTGGCTCCCTCGGCCAATAATGCGAGATGAGCGCGCAACCCCAGAGTTGGTCACGACTGGACCTAATGGTCAGGGGTCCCTTTATCTTTATTCAGTAAATTACTTGGTTTATTTAATCCAGAAACAGGGAATCTGTGGCCCTCCAAATGTTACTGGACTCCAACTTTCATTAGCCCCTGTTAGCATAGCCAGTGGTCATGGATAATAGGAGCTGTAGCCCAGCATCTGGGGTGGTGTTCAGCTACGTTTTACTCAGAGTAAAGGTAAAAGGTAAAGGAACCCCTGACCGTTGGGTCCTGTCGCGGACGACACTGGGGTTGCAGCGCTCATCTTGCTTTACTGGCCGAGGGAGCCGGCATACAGCTTCCGGGTTATGTGGCCAGCATGACTAAGCTGCTTCTGGCGAACCAGAGCAGCGCACGGAAATGCCGTTTACCTTCCCGCTGTAGCGGTACCTATTTATCTACTTGCACTCTGAAGTGCTTTCAAACTGCTAGGTGGGTAGGAGCTGGGACTGAACAACGGGAGCTCACCCCATCGCAGGGATTCAAACCACTGACCTTCTGATTGGCAAGCCCTAGGTTCTGTGGTTTAGACCACAGCGCCACCCATGTCCCTTTTACTCAGAGTAGATTCACTGAAATTAATCAGCTTGACTAAGTTATTTATTTTAATAGGCCCACTTTGAATTAAACTTACAGTGGTACCTCGACATCCGAATGCCTCGACTTCTGAAGGTTTCGACTTATGAAGTCGGCAAACCCGGAAGTATTTTTGCCCCGCGCGCGTTCTGCACATGCGCAGAAGTGCAAAATCGCGCTTCGCACATGCGCAAAATGGATGCTTCAACATCCGAAGGTTTCGACTTATGAAGAGCGCCGCGGAACAGATCGCCTTCATAAGTCGAGGCACCACTGAAGTTGAATACCATTCCTAGAGAGCCATAGGTTCTCCATCTTTGCTTTAACTTCTCTCCCCTCACCCCCTGTTCCTTGTTCCACTTAAATTTTTCACTATGAATGACAAAAGCTTTTGAGTTATAACATACACTGTATAGGGAGTTTGCCATTGAAGTTATGGCCAATAAATGTAGGAAGTGTTGGCTCTTGTAGCCTGCTCCCACTCTTATTAATAAAAGCAATTTGTTTAGATCAGAGCTTTTCCAACTGCTTCTTCAAAAAATCTTCATATTCCCCAAATATGGGCTAAGGATTTATTCACCTCTATGGTCTTTTTCTTGGTTATGTGGAGCCTAAGTAGATAACTTCAACGCTCAGAATCTCACAGAATTTTTTGCAATGCTTGCCTCTGTTTCTTTATCTACATAGGATATGCATTTTTGCTGTTCCAAGATGAAAGCTCTGTGCAGGCTTTGATTGATGCATGTATTGAAGAGGATGGAAAACTCTATCTGTGTGTTTCCAGTCCCACAATTAAAGACAAACCGGTAGGTGGAATTGTCTGGGATGTGCAATTTGGAAGAAAATGTACACAGAAATTGGGTGCATAAGTGCTACATTTTCACAATGCAAAGGTTGGCAATGCATGCTTTCTTTCTACATGAGCACATATTACCATTATTTTTCAATAAATGTGCACTTTTCTTTGGGTTAGGGTAGAGATAATTATTCCAGAATATAGACTAGCAAGCATTAGGCCAAACTTGGCTAGTCTTTACTAACCTGATTTGGGGCCAAATCCTACATGTTTCATATCTGATCTCCAGCATAGGCCCATCCCCAAAGAGACCCTCCTATGCATACTATGACCCACTTAATCTATTTTCTCACAAGCTGAGATTTACTCCCACTTCAGTATGAATCCAAACACGTCTGCAAATAACTTCAGTGGGCCTTGCTATAACTATCAACCAGCTGATTGGAGGTTACAGCAAGATGCTTTACAGTTGCCATAATTATGTCAGGTGATTGATGGGTGGGCAGCCCTATCCACCTATAATCGTTGGACTGCATGGCAGGAGTATGGGCCACTGTCTGGATGTGGCTGTTTATCTGTTCTAGGGAAACCCTGAGGACTAGCCCATTTGTCACAAGTAATGCACTCAGGTGGAAGTGCAGTCCTCAGAGCTCTACGTCATGTGTGTGTGTGTGTGTGTGTGTGTGTGTGTGTGCGCGCACACACACACACACACACACACACACACACACACTGTACATCCCCCTGCCCTCAGTCCCTCACTTCTGAATAATTTAATGGGTGGGCAGAGGTTTGTTGTGATGACTGAGCCATATTTGAGTAAAGGACATGGTGGTTCATCTTTCCTAGACAGACCTGTGGACTGTGCAAGCTGCTTTCTTGAGGAGTGCCCTCTCTCCACCCTGGTAGCCTATTGTGCTTCCACTTCAGAAATTCCATATGTGAAACCTGGCTTTGTTATTGCTTGACTAGATTAGAATGATTGCTAGGAAAGGAGCCTCTAAAATCCCATGGATGTGACATGCAGGAAACACTGTTGTTGTAACATATTAATGATGTGCATGCTGCGGGGTGGGGGGCAGGAAAGGATAATTCTTGACTGTCAACGTGAATTGTGAGTGGTAAAGTCTCATCTTCTGCTTGTAGGTTCAAATCCGGCCTTGGAATCTTAGCGATAGCGACTTTGTGATGGATGGCTCACAGCCTCTAGACCCACGGAAAACCATTTTTGTAGGAGGAGTTCCACGACCCTTACGGGCAGGTATGGTATGCAAAAACGAGTGCAGTGGCTCGTCGATTCTATCCAAACTGCCTTACTGCTGTGAGAGAACATTGTGTCCTTATTTCTATTGTAGAAGTACGCCAGTGCTTGCTAAATTTAACTTTTGCTGACACTCCAATTATTTCCAGATACAAGAGTACAAGTAAACATGCTTTTGCACAGGGTCTAGAGAGAGAAGTATGTATATAAAATATCTGGGTAAATCATTTGTTACTACTTTATTTTAGTGGAGCTTGCAATGATAATGGACCGGCTGTACGGAGGAGTTTGCTATGCTGGAATTGACACAGATCCTGAGCTGAAGTACCCAAAAGGAGCTGGGCGTGTTGCATTTTCTAATCAACAGAGTTACATAGCTGCTATCAGTGCCCGCTTTGTTCAGCTGCAACATGGAGAGATAGATAAACGGGTAAGGGCTAGAGCACATTCTGTGTATTACTCAGCATTCTTTCACGGGTTTATTTTCATATAAGTGCCCGTGTGTGGCAGGAGAAAATGTTGTATTAAATGGAAAATATTATCTTTTCTGTATTCCTAGCATAAATGCATTAAAAAGTCATACCACACATAAAAAAGCTATACCACAAAGCCCCCTCCATCATCCCAGAGATCCGGAGGTGGGGGGAATCTAGTTTAACATTGGCCTTTTAATGCCTTCTGGCACCTTCTAAAACTGTTGTTCCCTTCAGAGAAATTTCCTGTAGCACAGCATAAGCCTGTGTTCCTAATGTTATCCTGTTACCTCTGCATGACTTGCTTTACTGTTGGCCTCTTTTTCACCCCTGCCTATGTGCTGGAAGTAGAATGGTCAATTGGTTTATGAAAGTAGAATGCAAACTGCTGCACTATTTGCATTCATTTCTACAGAATTTATGCGAGTCTCTCCAAGTCCTGTTTTAATTCATTGCAGGTTACACAGCAACAATATGCAATCATCATTTTATGTTGATGTTAGTGCTAGCTTCTTAATAACATATGTTCAGAGCACATGCCAACAAATGTCTATACTTCCCTGTATGTAGCTCATTATCATCCTTACTTACTTCGCCAAACCTTTATTAGGCTTTACAAATATAGGCCATCATAAAACATCCACATATAAAAATTTAAAATATATACAAATAAACAGCCATGTAAAAATATGTAATAATGAGAATTTTCATTGGAGTTTCTTCCTGCTAAATAATGCCATTCTGAGAGATACTACTGATAAAAACTCAGCCACCCTTGCAGTTATTTCCGGGTTAACACCAGACAGATAGAATCTGGTATTTCCATTGTGCTGTGTCATTCACATGGTGAGGAAGAAGAGTTAGGATAAAAGAACAGGCAGTATTTTGTTGTGGTGTAAGATCTTGTGAGCCAGCTCTGTCACTGTTGCATTGTTTTAATGTTTCTTAGCCATTTGACATGTTTTCTTCTGGGGTTTTGTGACTCAGCAATTTGAATACCATCATTTACTTGATTGGATTTTTTAGGGAGGAAAAGCAACTGAGCAAATTGTGCATATTGATTTGTGGTGGCTGGTCCTTCTCCGAGTTTAGAAGAGCTGTCATGTTTCAATTTCTCATACACAGTAATGGCATACAGGTTAGATTTACTGTTGTAAAACGTACCTGAAATCTGAGCAGGAAATGAAAACATTCCTGTCCATGTCCTCCAGCAGATTTAGGCATATGCAGATCCTTTCTAGACTGAGTCTCCTTTGTAGAAAAACCCTTACTGGATTTCCATGTCCAGAACCTGCATCTGTGTGTGTGCTTCCCCCTTGGGGAATGGAGCCACAGATGCAAGGCAAACACGCCAATTTTGCACAATCAGATCACAGTTTAATAAACTAGGACAGGGGTGGCCAACTTCCAAGAGACTGCGATCTACTCACAGAGTTAAAAACTGGCAGTGATCTACCCCCTTTTGGGGGGTTCATGT
The DNA here is from genome assembly GCF_963506605.1 of Zootoca vivipara. Lineage (NCBI taxonomy): Eukaryota > Metazoa > Chordata > Lepidosauria > Squamata > Lacertidae > Zootoca > Zootoca vivipara. The sequence goes on along the minus strand of NC_083277.1, from coordinate 74,206,863 downwards.
AAAAGTTGTTGAGCTTCTTTAGGAAGGAGGAAAGTGACATTGAGCTTTTTTTTTTTTAGGAAGGAAAGCCCTGTTTTTGGTGGTTCAGGTCATTTTAGGGATGCAGGGCAAAAGTGTTGAGTTTTTTTAAGGGGAGCCAAAGTTTTTTTCTTTGGGGGGCAGCCACTGATCTACCTGTTATCTACCACAGACATCCAGTGATCTACCGGTAGATCATGATCTACCTGTTGGACATGCCTGAACTAGGATATGTCCTTTGCTGCCAGTTTGTACTACTCTCCACATGAGTGGCAAAAACAGACCATGGTTTCCTGTTACATGTGAAGCAAGGACTATGACTAATAACTTCCAAACATGCCAGATTTGCAAGATAGCTTCCGATGTAGCCACTGTCAGATTTAACAGCACCAGTCAGCTAAGAGGACTCCCCCCCCAGGGGAGGCAATCTAAATTTAGCTCCCTCACATTCAGTAGGAGCTACCATAGTTGGTGATAACAGTGGCACCCATTTGTTTGGCAAATCCAGACAATCTGTGTGTACTGTAGTCAGTGAAGATATCTGGATCATGTTGTGCCTCCCCATTTGTGTGAAAATCTAGACTTTGACATTTGTAAGCATTTAATGCTCTCTCAGCCTCTCTCTCACACACAAACACACGTTTTTATAAAACTCAATTTAAAGCAAATATCACTGCAGCCTCTGAAATATATTTATGTCCAAAACATATTCAATGAAATAAGGAGTTGTTTATTCATACTTCTTAACATTGGTTAGGAAACAGTGATGTTCAACATTCAGATAATTTTAAAATCCTTGAAACAGTGCAAATGGACAAGATGACACAAGATCCATGATTGGACTTTTTAATAGTAAATTTAGCTGGTGGAATGAACTGAATCAATAATAATAATAATAATAATAACAACAACAACAACAACAACAACAACAACAACAACAACAACAACAATTTATTATTTATACACCGCCCATCTGGCTGGGTTTCCCCAGCCACTCTGGGCGGCTTACAACAGAAAAATGAAATAAAAAAATCTATTAAACATTAAAAGCATCCCTAAACAGGGCTGCCTTCAGATGTCTTCTAAAAATCTGGTAGCTGTTTTTCTCTTTGACATCTGATGGGAGGGCGTTCCACACGGCAGGCGCCACCACCGAGAAGGCCCTCTGCCTGGTTCCCTGCAACTTAGCTTCTCGCAACGAGGGAACCGCCAGAAGGCCCTCGGTATTGGATCTCAGTCTCTGGGCAGAACGATGGGGGTAGAGATGCTCCTTCAGGTATACTGAAGGCCGTTTAGGGCTTTAAAGGTCAGCACCAACACTTTGAACTGTGCTTGGAAACATACTGGGAGCCAATGTAGATCTTTCAAGACCGGTGTAATGTGGTCTCGGCGGCTGCTCCCAGTCACCAGTCTAGCTGCCGCATTCTGGATTAGGTGTAGTTTCCGGGTCACCTTCAAAGGTAGTCCCATGTAGAGCGCATTGCAGTAGTCCAAGCGAGAGATAACTAGAGCATGCACCACTCTGGCGAGACAATCCGTGGGCAGGTAAGGTCTCAGCCTGCGTACCAGATGAAGCTGAAAGACAGCCCTGGACACAGAATTGACTTGCGCCTCCATGGACAGCTGTGAGTCCAAAATGACTCCCAGGCTCCGTACCTGGTCCTTCAGGGGCACAGTTACCTCATTCAGGACCAGGGAGTCCTCCACACCTGCCCGCCTTCTGTCCCCCACAAACAGTACTTCTGTCTTGTCAGGATTCAACCTCAATCTGTTAGCCGCCATCCATCCTCCAGGCACTCACACAGGACCTTCACCGCCTTCACTGGTTCTGATTTGAAAGAGAGGTAGAGCTGGGTATCATCCGCATACTGATGAACACCCAGGCCAAACCCCCTGATGATCTCTCCCAGCGGCTTCATATAGATGTTAAAGAGCATGGGGGAGAGGACAGAGCCCTGAGGCACCCCATAAGTGAGAGCCCAGGGGTCCGAACACTCATTCCCCCCCCCCACTTTCTGAACACGGCCCAGGAGGAAGGAGCGAAACCACTGCATGACAGTGCCCCCGGCTCCCAACCCCTCTAGACGGTCCAGAAGGATGTTATGGTTGATGGTGTCAAAAGCCGCTGAGGGATCCAGCAGAACTAGGAAACAACTCTCACCTTTGTCCCTAGCCCGCCGGAGATCATCGACCAGTGCGACCAAGGCAGTTTCAGTCCCATGATAAGGCCTGAATCCCGACTGGAAGGGATCCAAATGGTCTGCTTCTTCCAGACGTGCCTGGAGTTGTTCAGCAACCACTCGCTCAATCACCTTGCCCAAGAATGGAAGATTTGAGACTGGGCGATAGTTGGCCATATTGGCCACATCTAAATATGGTTTTTTAAGAAGCGGTTTAATAACCGCCTCTTTCAGCAGGTGTGGGAAGGCTCCCTCACAGAGAGAAGCATTCACCAACCCGCGAAGCCCATCGCCCAGCTGTTCCCGGCTAGCTTTTATAAGCCAGGATGGGCAAGGATCAAGGAGACAGGTGGTTGGTTTCACTCGTCCAAGCATCCTGTCCACATCCTCGGAGGTAACAGATTGGAATTGATCCCACGCAACTGGACTAGACAGGACTCTAGCACTCTCCTGCCCTGGCCCTGCTCCCACGGTGGAGTCTACCTCTTCCCGAATCTGAGCGACTTTATCTGCAAAAAACTTTGCAAAATCGTTGCAGGAGATCATGCGGCCCGTACTGGGCCCTGATGTGATTTAGCAGGTGGTTCCGCTAAACTGTGAACCACCTGAAAAAGTCTCCTGCTGCTGTTTTCTGCAGATGCAATAGAGGCGGTGAAGAAAGTCTTCTTCGCCGTCGCCACTGCCACTTGGTAGGCTCGACATTGAGCTCTAACCCGGGTCCGGTCAGCTTCAGAATGAGTTATCCGCCACCGCGCTCTAGCCATCTCAACAATTGTTTCATCGCCCTCAGATCTGTGGAAAACCACGGGGCTGTCCGGGCTCCATGCAATCAGAGAGGGCAGTGGTGGGAGGGATTTATTTCTTTTTAAGCATCTCTTCCCCTCCCTATTTGCATGAGTGGACTGGCGGACATTCGTTAACTGGAGGAATTATTCTGTTAACCGAATGTCTGCCAGTCCACTCTTCAAACAGAAATTCATGGTAAGACCAATTTCTGTCCTTTTCCCGCTTCAGATTGTCCCCCTAATAGCCTGACATATGGTTACTGTATGTTTTGCTCTGCATGACAAACAATCCAAATTGCTACCCCCTCCGGACCCCATAGCTATATTATGGGGTGGGGGGGGGGAGAATTAAAGCCTTTTCTCCCTGTGCTATATTCCAGATCCAAATCAGGCCTTTTAAAATAAAACCAACAATCCTGAAGAGATCCAATCACAGATCTCCCTTATTGTGTTGTTTCCATGGTCTCTTCCCAGTAGTGAGGCTTAAGCAAATATTAAATGGTTTTATTTCAGCAAAACTCCTCAATCTCTTGTTCTTATGGGGCACCTGAGTAACTTTAATTGAAAAATACTTTCACATGATCAAAATGACTTGACAGGCTGCCAATTCAGAACAAATACTTTTTTAACCAGCAACACAGAACTCCCCCAATATGATGATACTTTGATCAAACATTTCAGCACAATCAAAAACCCCTTTCCTTTCTCCCTTGCCAAATTATTGTCTTACACATCACTTGCTTAATGGTGTGTCTTGCATAAAACAAAACAAATTCTTAACATGTGCAAGCATCCTAAGAATTACTGGGACAAAAACTTCTGTAGGTATTCATGGTGTCTCTTAGCATGCTGCCAAAGATATGGTGGTGACCACTAGCCTGGATTGCTTTAAAAGAGGGTTTGGCAAATTCATTGATAACTTTAAGCATCAATTAGTAAAATATTTTTAATAATAATAATAATAATAATAATAATAATAATAATAATAATAATGATAGCATCAGTAGCAGCTCTGTATTCATCCTGCTCTTCCTCCAAGGATCTCAGGGCAGCATATATGCTTCCTCTCTTGCACCCTCAATTTTATCCTCGCAGCATCCCTTTGAGCTAAGTTAGACTCAAAGAAGGTGACTTGTGCACAATTACTCAGTAGGCTCTATGTCTTAGTGGGAATTGAAACCATCTCTCTGAGGATCTAGTCCAGAACTCTGACCACTGTGTCACACTCCACATTCAGAGACCTACAGGTATAGGGCAGTATACAAATTTTAATAACAGTAATAACAATAACCTTAATAAATAATAAACAACATATGAAAACCAAATTACTGGTGGATATACAACAAGGGAAAGCTATATCTTTCCTGCCCTGTTTGTAGGTTTCTTGGAGGCATCTGGTTGTCCATTGCTGGCAACAGGATGCCCTGCTAGTTGGATCCTCGCTCTGCTCCAATTGAGGTTTTCTTAAGGCACAGTGGAATATTCATTGAGGCATCTGTATTAACAGTTAGATTGCAGTAATCTACACAGAAGACACTCTAGCAGTGTTAACTTTCTCTCTCCTTCTTTTAACACAGGTGGAAGTTAAGCCATATGTCTTGGATGATCAGCTGTGTGATGAATGTCAGGGGGCCCGTTGTGGTGGAAAATTCGCTCCATTTTTCTGTGCTAACGTTACCTGTCTGCAGTATTACTGTGAATATTGCTGGGCTGCTATCCATTCACGCGCTGGCAGGGAATTCCACAAGCCCCTGGTGAAAGAGGGAGGAGATCGCCCGAGACATATTTCATTCCGCTGGAATTAAGTGATTCCTGCAGCGTGTTCATATGCAGGCCTCAAAATAAGTGCACTCTTCTGTTATCCTGATTCCCATGCCCTCCCTTCCTCTTCTCTCTTATTCAAGATAGCATGTCCTACTGTTGTAGTCTGTAACTTAACAATAGTGTAACAAAAGAATGACCTATAATCATATAGGTATTTTGTAGAATCTTGTCATTAAACTGTATTGGGAACCGCTATTCATATGGATAAAACAGTGCATGGAAACCAGGTTCTCATACCTTTAGTTACCCAGGGGGACACTGCTTTCCTGCTATCTTTTCTTGAAGGAAGAGAGAACAATATTAAGAGAAGAGAAATGAAACAATAGAGTATTTTGTTTTTTAATTAAATTATTGCTAATAACAAAATCAATAGAATACTTTTATGAAAAGTAATCATGAGATAGGAACACTATGAATCTATTCTGACACTTTGTCCAACCCACCCTTCCTTCTCCCCTTCCCTACCCAAAACCTCTGGGAAGCCTGTTTTCTTGCCGCCTATGATTTTATAGCAATGGAAACAGTTAGCCGTTAACCTAGTAACAGGAAAGAGCATGTTTAAAGCAACAAAAATGCATGAGCAAGGTTTAAAGCAGCATTAAGTTAAATGTTTTATTTAAGGGTTCCGAAGCTATTTTTTTAGCACAGTACGTGTTTCTCACCGTGCCTCCGACTTCCCACCACATTCAAACTTTTACTAATTGAGTAGGCAGAGCTTAGATCTGTGTTCTTCATCCAAGCAATCACATTTTAAAAGTTCCTGAATGTAAATCCTGGGTCAATTTACTACTGGGGGTGGGTGGGGAGTGCACTTATTCTTTGTTGTCGTTGTTGTTGTTGTTGTTATATTATTATTATTTTTAAAGAAGAAACTTCATTATCAGAATACAGCCCTAGAAATCCTACCAAAGCTAAAGTAATGACAACTAGTGAACTGGCATGTCCTCTCCTGAAGAACAAATGTATAGATTTTATTTTTGATGGTTATATAGAACTCTATATCCTAATTTACTAATGTTAATCAGGGGCCAGCCTTTGCTCTCCATTTTGACGTGAAATACAAGAACCTAAAGATATACCTCAAGATTATGATTTTGATTCCCACCTTCCCCGCCCGCCTCTAAGACACTATTCATTCATTCTAACCACACAAATCAAAATTTGGCTACTTACTGGGCTTACTCTGGGATGTAAATGTGTTTTAAACTCCGAATGAAATTGGATCATCAAAAGCATAAGAGGGACAAAAGTGAAGGTTGTTTCTAGGGATGTTATGCACTGTTTGTTGAATGAATATGCATTGCATATTGGCAAAGAAGAATATGCTCATCTTTCAGCAGAGAGCAAGTAAGAAAATCTCAATAAATAATTCTTTTTTGAACTTAGCACAGAAAATAAAGAATTCCAGGGCTCTAATGTACCAACTTGCTGAGAAATGCATGGGTTGTTTGAACCATATAAGTGAGAACACAGTAGATGTTAAAGCTAAAGCACAGGGTGGTGTTGGTTAGTTTGATATAGTCACTTGAGCTCTGTAAAGCTGAGAAAATTGATAGGAGTGAATGAGTTCACTTCTTAAGAAATGATTTTGTAGCAGTGTGCAAAACAACCCAGTCCATTGGCAATCTGAACTGGCATGGTACCACCATAGACTCTTAAACCAAAGACTTGCCTTAGCACGGCTACAGACAAAAAACGCAAATCTCTTCTGTAAGCCCTCTCCCTCCCCTTTCCTTTCCCCCTCCCCAATTATCTTTGAGAAGCAGTTTTGATTTTCAACACATAAAACATACCTTGTTATTTTCCAAAGGTCAAAATGGAGACATTTGCTGTCTACTCGTCAAGTAGAGAAAGGGAGCTGCTTTTAATGAAATCCCTGCAAATATTGACAACAGTAAATGCAAATGGAGAGTGCTCTTTTGTAGACTGTCAGGGACCTTTTTCTCTGAAGTACATAATTATAGTTGGAATATTCGTTTTAATTTTTTTAAATGCTTGTAGGTGGCTTGGGGTGTCTTATTGTGCCGATCCTACCCAGTGAACAGGTGAGATGGGTTACCATTACAAGAAATAACACTGTTTGAGAAGTAGCTTTGAATAATAATTTTTTCCCTTTGTACATGACCTGCTGAATTTCGGTACAGTGTTTTTGTAGCTAACTTATTTTGTCATGCACATAATGTATATTTGTTATGCACTACTTTTGTATATCTTGTTTTTCCAACAGTGAGCATTTTTAGGCACACTTTTCACTGACGGGATATCTCTTTATGCAATACCTCAATTTTTCATATTGCAAAGAGTAGCTTTTTGTACTTTTATTACTGAGAGATCTTCATATACTTCATTTTTTAATATAAATAATTTTAATAAATTTTATTTTCTTATATTCTGCTTTTTATACATTTCAGTGCTCTGCATACATTTTGAATTATGGATGTTGTGCACTGGCAATGCTATTTTAGAATTTGCAGAGAAAAGAAAGCATGTTGCTTAAACATCTTTAGCCCAGCACCAGGTATTTGGTGTACATATAATTTAAAAAAAAATACTTATATGTAAAGTTGAGACTTAAAAAGAAATTTTTAAAAAGCATGAAAGTGACAAATGAGAGAGTTTGTCTTTAGACCCTTGAAATTTAATGCATAAGCATAGAGTAGAAGTTTAAAAGTAACATCCCAAATTGTCTACCGCTTCTTAATAGGTTTTTAAAAGTAATACACAAATGCAGATGTTTTTTGGTGAATGTTTAGCCATTTTTAATCTTAACAAATTGATGTTAGGTGTTTGCAGAGATGTGTCTGCTCTTTTAAATCATATGTAAGGAAACAAACCCAAGCCTGCCCAGTGGTGGGCATGTAATGTTAGTATGCATGACTAATATTAAAAGAAAAATGTTATTCTACTAATATTCACTTGTGGTGATTGTGTGAAAAGCGTGTTTACAGATTATTTGGTTACACTTCAATTTACAGGGCATAAATGATTATCTATATTACTCTGTACTCTAGATAGTGCTAATATAATATGTCCTTCTGATTACATGGGAGGGTGGAGTTGCCATGTCACTCCAAGCATAACTAACATGTAATTAGTTTTAAAATCTTAGGGTATCACTTTATTTAAAGGGGTGTAAACAAGCATGTCATTTTCTCTCACAAGCATGGCACTGGCCATGTACTTACAATGTAGTTACAGAGTAATTACATGGTTATTTTTGCAATGTAAAATAAAGTGTTTCTGATTATTTTATATGTAAAGGAACCCCCACTGCCCCGTGCTTTTTTGGTATATAGTATCTACTTCTCCATACACAGACCTCTGCAGAAAGCAAATCTAAAACTTGCAGTGAATGAGTGTTTTATAAGGATGCTGTTGGAAAGACTTGATAATTCACCCCTTTTTTGTTTCTTGAAGAGTTAAAGCCTTCTGTTTTAAAAGGTGATTTAAAACTTGAATGTGATGAATTGTGGCAAGTTAACTTCAAGTTATGTGCAATACTTATTTCAGACTTCTGGAAGATCTTTGCAGTGTAATTCTTTGTTTTTAATTGCAGACATTTAAAAATGTCATTTTCTACTGTTCTAGTAAATCCTCTTTCTTGCTGGTGTTTCTAAAGAAAAGAATCAGAAATCAATCTTTCTACTAATGTAAATTTGAGATTATTTTTTAAAAAAAGGAATAAAAGAGGTTTTGGTCATTTGCTTTATTTTATTATCTTATTTTAAAGCTACTGTGATTGATAGCATTGTAAGAATTGGGACAATATTGTATTCAACTGTTTTATTTTTTATATTTTTTAAATTTAAAGTATAATTAGTTTTTATAATTTTCATCAGATTCTTTTGTTATATTTTTTGGAAGTGAAACTTTTAGCAAGTGGGTGTCTAGTTTTTACTAATCCCTAATATGTTTCCCCCTGATGTAATGCTCATATTATCAGAAGGAAAAGTTATTTAAGTATGTCAGTTACTTGTACTACTTGGCTGAATTTCCATATAGTTTTTACTGTGTATGGGGAGGTTGTAGTATTTATTATAGCATTTTAAATAAGGGTAATTCATTTTTTATTAAAGTCATTTTCACATTAAGTTCATATTTTTGTATGTTCTACTCTAAGTTATAACACAAGTTTCTTTTTTAAGAGAGTTCATTTGTTGAAGTGCTAGTGGAAAATTAATGTTATTAAATAGTTTGCAAATGACTATTTATACCAGTATGCATATAATTTTTAAATATTTGTAATGTGAGATGTTGAATGAATAAAACTTTTAACTCAATGACTACTCAAGCTGTTATTTTGAGCTCTTCAGCATCGTGACATAGCCACTATTCCTTTTTGACTTCATTATTTTATGAAGGAACAGTGTTGCAGAGTGGAAATAATTTTGCTACACGGGCCTCTAATTCAAATCACTGGCCATCCATGAAGTGCAGTTGTTGACCTGAAGGACAGTCATATCCCAATATTACTCAGATTTATGTGATTGCTGTTAGTGATAACAGTTGTAAACCACTTTGTATACTATGTTCTAGAAACAACTGACATCTGACCTGCAGTAGTGTTTTATTCTCTGCTTCAAAAGAAGTACTGAAATTAGATAATGATTCTTTTATTCTTTCTACTTTGGACCTTGTGAATTGAAGGGCCAGCGTAAGGGACAGAGTTTTGGACTTTGACCAAGGTGGGCTGCTCAAGGAAGGAAAGGAGATGGAAACAAAAGGAGAAGAGACCTGAAAGGTGCACTGGTTTTTCTTCAGCCCAATGAGTTTCACATTTTATGACTCCTGTAATGTTCTCCGTATAATCATAAGCCAGGAAATAGTTCTAGTAAAGAACTATCTACAACAGATCTTCTCTCCTTTTGCTACTTTCTCTCTCTGGCATCTAGCCCTGCTTCTTGCTTGGGTCAAACCTGCTAAATAAGAAATAAGCTAAAATGCACACATTTATCCTTACAGCTCCTGAAGGAGCCCTAGTTAACCAGAACAGTCTTCTGTACTACCTTAGATTAACATGCTTAACATGTGGTGATTATCATTATTATCATCTGTGAATTTTCTGAATTATTCTTGAATTCCATAATGTAATTGGCCATTTTTCTTGGATACTTGAGATGCACCTTCCATGGCGCTGATATTGATATATTTAATAAGCAATTCTGCCATCTTCAGTCAGATCAGAACCCTTCTAGTATTTTGTCATGTTGTCCTGAGATGGTTTTGAGAGATTGGCCTCCCCATGGTGTCAAGCTTTGGTGTCTCATTCCTAGGCATATTCAAGGCATATTCAATAGGGGATAGTCCTAAAGAACTTTGTTTTCAGACATCACTAATCACAGAGAGTGTGCTGTTAGGATAAGCCTTCAGCTGCTGCTCAAATGTCACCCTGGGGGTAGAGCCAAATACTGACTATTTATATTTTGTAAATTTGGTACTTGGGGAAGATCTGCTGTCTCTGGCAGGAGTCTCATGTGACTTTGGCATGAATCTTCAGCAAACTCAGCATCTTAGCATCTATTTTTAAACACCCAGCCTTTGGTATGTCAGCTAGGCCAAAAACAAACAGCCAAGTGTTCAGTCACCTGCTTCCACTTACTGGTCTTCTGCTACTTAATCATCAGGACAAAGGGAAGCCCAGTGTGTGATGCCGAAATAATGGAATGTTGGATGAGCGGTGAGACAATTGGGGTGGCAACGTGTCGGAGGAGAAGAATGCAAAGCATCAGAAACTGGAGTGACTTGGCAGACGGGGCAGAAAAAAGCTTGGCCAGCTTTGCCAAGTCTGGGTGAGGCAGGCCTGGGTTCTTGTGGTTTTCTCCTTCATCCCTCAAGCACACTTGGAAGCTGCTCTAGGGAGAAAGTGGAAAGCTTTTATGGAATGTTCACAGCTGAGGCTTTGAGCTACGTGGTATTTTATATTACAATGCCAAGCCATCTGTGTTTTTATAGCCAATGCCCCTTTACAATCTAAATCCCATACATGATACATGTAAACAAAGCAACCCAAAATTTCAAAATTCAGATCACTAAAGCTAATGTTGCTAATGTCACTTGTTTGCCAAGGCGTTGAAAACAAAATCAACCACTGTTTTGTATTAGAGAAATGGCTCCCAATTTTCTTGCTGCTAGCTTGTAATAGAGCTACCCTTACAGGTAATCAGCATGTTTACAGCAACATATTAATTCTAAAATAATCTGATTTACCTTCTAGAAAACTAAAAAGGAAAACTAAAACCCTATGTTTTGTTATGTGAGTTGCAGAAATAGCAATACAAAATACAGTGATAGTGTCGACCTGGTGTCCATATACAAAGATTATTCTTTGCCTGGTTGTTGTTTTTAAAAGGCCAGTCAGATATTATTTGGCCATTGTTTGAAATGTGAAGTGAGTACATCCCCCCTCACAATTTCTTTTCATTTATGAAACATCCCAAAGCAAAATATAAAAACCATTTCAAATCCAGTATGGATACAGACTAGGACAAATAATCTCCCCTTAAAAGACTTGTTTAAAACGGAAAGCCTTGAATGTATTCCAAAAAGACAACCAAAATGGTGCTTGTCTAATACAGAAAGTTGCAAAGGGTAGGTGTCATTACAATAAGTGCCTGACTGTTACATCATGTGGAAGGTGCCTCCTTATGGTATCTGCAAGAGGCATATGAAACTGCAGACTTTGAATTCTTCATGTATTCACAATCTATTTGAGCATCTTCATAGATCTTGTGAGCAGACACATCCTGAGATTATTTTACAAGAGAATTTAAATAGCATCAAACAGTTCCAAAATTATGCCCAGCCTTCTTAATGCTGCAGATCTAAAAATTGTATTTTTAAAATAGGCATTGACATTATACTACTGGAAGTCCCCCCCCCCCCAGTTTAGGATTAATGATTATGTGTGCAAATTTATCCCTTTTAGGACTACCATAGTTTGCTGCCCAGACGAGATACCATTTTATCAACAAAAACTTGGTTGTATAGCAAACAGTGACCCTTGCTGAAATAAAGTGACTTTATAGCCCCCAATGAATGGGCAGATGAAACTTTTAATTGTGCCAAAAGAAGCCCTAAAATCTTAATAATGTTTGATTATATGACCAATAAACATTTATGGTGCTTATGCCTTTTGGCAAACTGTGCATCACTTTGGCCTTACTAAAATTGATTTAAGTTTCCAAATTTGGAAAGTAGCATTGCCATACTTGAGATAATTAGCTGTATCAGCTGCAAAAAGAAGCACTGGGATTTTTTGATCACCAATTGTATCATTTGTGCAAACTAGTTTAAACAACAGGTGTTAAAATACAACCTTGCTTTACTCTCTTGATAGAAACATTGGCAGATAGCCCATAAAACCAGTTCAAGTTTTCCCATCATTAGAATAGAGTATAAGAAACAATCAATCTACCAAGGTCTCTTATTTTTGCAACCTCCATTTCCTGAAGTTTTGGAAGATATTACTGAGACACAGCATTTTGGATTCTGAAGTTGAAATAATGTAAACTGGTTGACACAAGACCAGCCTTTCATTTTCTGCAATTAAAAAATGTTTCCCCAAATAGCTGAATTAAGTATAATAAACATGTTAGTGTCGGTGGGTGTCAAATCCACACTTTACATATTTCGCCATACATTTAAAAGAATTGTAGGTGTACACATTTGAAACATGGTGAAACAGCCTTTATCCTGTCACAGCAGGAAGCAGTCATTTGTTATTTTAAATGCATCTATTTTCTGCATACCTACTTCTAGTGTATAGTGAATATATCTCTTCTGAGCTGTCCCCAACTCTGTCCCTTCACAATGAGGATGAGGACCAGTCCTGGAAAGGGCCACACCCTTTTAGTAGGTTATTGAGGTTTTTGCAACTTTATTGGCAGCAGAAATTGCTCAGCCATTTACTGAAACACATGGAATTGCTGATTGCAACATACTGTACTAGCCATCTCCCAACAGGGTTCTCACCTCACAACCTGTTATAAATATGCACCTTGTCCACATTCCAGATTTAATTCAGAAGATACGGTTGCCATCTCTCATCTTGGCCACAGTCCCCCTGATGTAGCAGGCAATGCTACGACCCTGGCCCACTCCTCCTGGTTGTGGGGATCAGGGTTCTGGATGTACTGCACTGCTAGTGAGGGAGGGGGCAGGATGACAGGATGAGGGAGGGAAGGAATAGAATGGGCCACTGTTTTCGGCTGCATCAGGGGAGTTTAGAGCTACATGCCCTGGTTGAGAGATGGGAACTGTCTCCCAAGTTAAATGTGAGGTATGAATCTAATTGCTTTCTGAAGTCATCTGATGAGTCCCCTTTTTTTGAACTACAGTGGTACCTCGTGTTAAGAACTTAATTTGTTCTGGAGGTCCGTTCTTAACCTGAAACTGTTCTTAACCTGAGGTACCACTTTAGCTAATGGGCCTCCCGCTGCTGCCGCCGCACAATTTCTGTTCTCATCCTGAAGCAGTTCTTAACCCAAGGTACTATTTCTGGGTTAGCGAGTCTGTAACCTGAAGCATCTGTAACCCAAGGTACCACTGTATTTCTAAGTGTACTATTAAGTAGCCTGGTGACTCCTTGGTGACACCTGGAAACAAGGATGCTGGAAGTGGTCAAGTGTGGCAAGACTCCAGAGTATGATCCAAAGACACATTATGCAGCCACTTTGCTGAAGCTAAGCAAATCTGGATATGGTCAACACTTTGAGGGGAGACTGTTCGCAAATTCGGGGAATATAATTAAGGATAATAAGAAAGGTTGTTCCTACTTTTATTTTTGTACTAATACTGCATTTGCTTTTATTTGGTCTCCAAAGCTGATTACCAGGTGGGGTGGAGCCCCTGTTGGTGTGCTTGGACTGCTTTAACATCCCTGCCCCTTTCCCTCTTGGTAAGCAACAGAAACTCACCTGCCAGGAACCTAGCACAGCGGCTCTACCCCAGTCAGCCAACTAATTCTGTTTATATCCCATCCTAAGGTAACTTTGGGGGAAAGGAAAATATATCAGATAGAAAGTGCATCGGATGGCTCTTGTTACCCTGTGAAGTATCAGGACTGGGTTGAATATGTGCAAATGCTTTCAGCAGGAGCTGTGTTTCCTGCAGGTTAAAGCTTGTCCTTTTCGTCAGCTTTGGAATGGAAGCTGAAAACTGAATTTGTTTAGACTGCCTTCCTAAAGCTACAGCTTAGATAGCGAGGAGGCATGTGCAGCGTAATAGGTTAGAACACTGGGTACATTTCTCTGCGTAGCACATCCCATGCCGAAAATTTTCCATCCCTTACAAACTGTTAGAATGCAAGAAAACCATCCTCCTCTTGTGATTTTTAGGTGACAAAATGCCCATTTTATTCCTGATTGTGCGTGCCTGCTCTCGTTTTGGGAATGGAAGCAGAATAGATCTCCCCATTGCTTCAAAACTGATTGGTCGATAGAAAATTGGCTGCCCAGCAAATGCCTATGAGGCGATTCCTCAGCTGTTCTTTATTCAGTGTCATGAAAGCCGGCTCAGACAACAGTCCAAAAGGCCCATTGCCTGCCTACAGGAAATTGGGAGACAAATAATGGCCTCAGAAGGGAGAGCAGAGCAGAAAACATTGACATCTCTTCTTCTCAGTAAAATAAGCCAATTCAGCCCGTCAGTATGAAAAACGTCTGCAATGAAGCTCTGTATGCAGCTGCCTTTTGCAGGATATATATATATTTACACACACACACACACACACACACACACACACTCACACACTCAAGTGGCTTAGTTGTAAACACCTTCCATCTTATACTACCACAATGTGATAGAATTATCATCTGTGGGTAACCAAGGTAGTATTAAAATTTATTTTATGTTAAGCAGGTTCTGTCTTTTACTTATCACATAAGTGTGTTGTGTTCTCTGGCTTTTAGTACTCAAAGGAAACCACCCACCATCTCTGTGCATGAAATTAACAATGTTGCACTCCCTCTGCTGGGCCTTCTGCATAATTCTGTTACTGCTTTTTCCCGTACCAGAGGTACGTGCAGCTGCCTTACACCAGGTGACTCTTGTACATCTAGCCAATGATTGTCTGCACTGATTTGCGGTGCTTTTCTCATCACTTTTGCTCAATCCTTTTTAACTGAAGCTCCCAGGTGATGAATGGACTGTGCCCTGCAGGGCTCTCTGCTGTTCATAGGCAATGTCTGTATAGTAAGCTTTTAGAAAGATTTAGTGGCCCTGGAAGGAGGGTGAGGGGCTTCTTAATAACCAATGCATTTTAGTTCTGGACATTCCCATGCTCTTTTGAAATCTATCATATTTGGGGGGAAAGGAATGCAGTTTCAAAAAGCAAAAAGCAGGACTCCCCCATCATCCTTGTCATTTACATAACAGTACTTGTGGGTCCCGGTGGGTCATCTGGTGGGTCATCTGGTTCACAGGACTGTTGTACAATGAAGTTTCACAAGCTATTTGTGTCCTGATGATCAGGTCCATATTATATATGAGAGCTATAAGCAAGCAAGCATAACCAGGGAAGAGAAACAATTCTGTGGAGGGCAAGTTTACACATCAAATTCTTCCACATGACTACATGTGGTCAGTGTGAACTCGGTTGTACATGCTGATAATTGTGGTTGCATTTCCTCCAAAATCTGTGATTGCAGAAACGGTTGCCCAGAACCTTGCATGCACATTCTGATAAGTTAACACTCATCCTTTTTAAATCAAGTACTTGTGAACCGGCCCTTAGTCCCAAGCCCTAATTACAAATGCTTCTGGAGCAGCAATGTGCTGGATAAATTCCAGCTGCAGATGTAAGCATTATGTCCCTTCTGGACATCATGAATCTTGCTTTGCAAGGATATATATTCTCTTTGAGAGTGACACACATAACCTTTGTTGGAAATAAAATATACCTTGATGCCATGCCTGGGGCATATCCAGATGGCCATTAAATGGGAAGTTAGTCTTTCACAAGCTGGAGAATCACCTTCTCCAAAAGTCCTCTGCAGTCTGGATCCAAGGAGCCTTTTGGGATGACCGCTCACATGTTCATGTGTGCATGACTACAATCTTGATTTCCTGCTCTGGTTTCAGCATCTCACACCACATTAAACGCTACTCCCATATATACCCTACATTTTGGGAACAGCTTGTTGAACAGGGTGGGGGCCACAGTGAGAGCAACAGGGGCTCTGAAAGTTTCCCGGAGAAGTAGGCACTCCTGTTGTGGTACTTTATTCTTGACTGGCATCTCTCAAAGATGTGCAAGAGTTTTGTCACTGCAAAGGGTAGCCTCAGTTGCCATCAAGGTGCCTCCAGATACTAGCTCTGAAGGTGGATAATCTGTTCTGTCTTTGTATTATAGCTGACTGAAGTAATTCTGCTATGACTCAACAGCAGATTTTCCTTCCTACGCGTCACAAATATAAACTTGAGAGCTTCGCTTGTAACTGGGTTTGAGCCATGCTTAAAAACAACAACCCAATAACCTTCACTAAGGGAATATAAAAGTTCCATGGTGGTTATGCAGGCTGAAATCACAACTTGGCTCCTGCATGCTTATTAAATACTGGATGTTGCCAGAATTCTCTCAAAGCAGACAAGGCAAGTGTGCTTGTTGGATTCTTAGGAGAATCTGTTGGATTCTTAGGAGAATCTCACAGGACAATAGCATCACTTGAGGGCTTGCAAATTAATCAGTAAATTTGTAAGTGATAGTATTTCCATACTGTTTGGTACCTATATAATAGTACTTGCATCTTTTGGTAGCAAGATGGTGTTTGCTGTGAGTTGCTTTGGGCACAGCACCTAAACTAAAACACACATTTCATTGTTCCTTCCCATTGCTATGAATGCATCACCCACCTCCTTGAAAACCTGCGTTGGCTTCTTGCCACACTCTGCATCAACCTTAAGCTGCAGTCTTTATTCTAAAGCAGGGATGGGGAAATTGTGGCCCTCCAGATGTTTCTGGACTACAGCTCCCATCATCCCTGATCATTGGCTGTGCTGGCTGAGGGAGGGGGCGGGGCTGATGGGGAATATCTGAAGGGTCACACAGGTTCCCCATCCTTGTTTTAAAAGCATTTCTTTGTTCTGCAAGCAGATGCAAACATTTGCAGTGCTTTTCACCCTTCCCATTCTACACAATCTCATCTGATAGAACCCCCTTTTCTCATTCTATTGGTTCCAGTTGTAGGGAGCAGCTTGACAGAAACCTTCTGTCTGCCATTAATTGTCAAGGCACAATCTCTCTGTAAATCATTTCCAAGCTCTTTAAGAAAGGCTTTACAAAGTCTACTCCTATCTGACTTTATGCCACACCCAGCCCAATGCTCATTTTCCAGCTGATTTGTTTCTTGTCCCACATATTTTGCCTACCCAACGTACACTTTGAACCCTCCAAGATGCTGTTGTCAGCACAGTTCTTAGTGCATACTGTACACTTGGCATTAAGCACTGTAGTGGCCAAGCTGTATCAGTCTTGTAAAATGTAAACTGTTAGGTAACTCTCTTTTCCTCTGAGGGGGCTAAAAGGATGTGGCTAATGTGAAAGTTGATTCAATGGCCAGTTACTGGAGGCAAGAGCACCTGGAATGCAGAAGTCAACCAGGACTATAGTTTCTAGGATTGTGGTACCTTTCCCATTCATTCAGTATAATGGTCAATAAAAGAACATCCTGTAATCAGACTCACTGGCGTCTTCTCACCAGAGTGCTAAGTTTGTATTGTATTTCATAAGAGAAAATATGGGCAACTGGTTTCTTCTCTCACTTGAGCTGAATTTTTATTTTGTTAACGTGCAGGCCAGTTTGCACGTCCTACCTGTTTTGTATCACACACACTTTCCTTGGAAGGGCTGTTCTGAATATATTTTAAAATGCTGAGAATTAATTTTATTCTCATTCATTCATTGGTCATTATGCTCTTTTTATGGGATCTCATTTTTGTTGAATAAGTATCTTGAGATTGTGATAGGCCTCACTTGCTCTGTGGGGAAGCAAATTATCTATCACTCGTGGCAAACCATTTTGCTTTGTGTCTGCAAGTTGTGCTTATGCCAGCATGGCATTTTACCTGCAACATAAAAATACACTACTATTCTGGAATACCTAAGGGATGGGTTTGTTACAATAACCCCCACCCTCTCACCAGATTCTTACTGTGATATCTCTCTCTCTCTCTCTCTCTCTCTCTCTCTCTCTCTCTCTCTCTCTCTCTCTCTCTGTGTGTGTGTGTGTGTGTGTTTTGATAGCTAAGCCTGCCATCTTATGGTTTGTCTCTGAATAACAGTTTGCATCCTTTAATGGAGTTGCATTTTGTTATAATGAAAACTCCACTGTATTTAAACGTCTTTAACCTGAAGAAAACCACACACAAATATATGCAGATGCTGTCATTTTAAAAACAGTTAAATAAATAAACCATACCCCTAGTTCTAGGAAATGTTGTGATAGAGCCCATTATCACCTCATGAAATGCTCCATGTGAAAAGCAAGAAATATGGCTTTACAAATACGTAGTCAAATTTGGTTAGCTGAATTCACTGCTGTAAAACACTACCTATTATCCAACTAACACATTGCCCCACCTTGCTCCTCTTTTACTGTCTTTCTTGGACTACCTTTCTGTAGCCAGTGCAAGACTGACACAAAATCCAGATGAAATACTGCATACTATTTCATTTTATTTCTGGCATAGTGAGTATTAAAGAGATGTCTGACGATTTGTGCATTACAAGCACACAATTTGTAGAAGGCAGCAAACTGCAATGTACTCAAGCAAGAATGTTTTCCGTGTGATTATTAACCAGTCTCCTCCTGCCAGTCTTTTGTGGCAACTTGATAGTCATGTTGTGATTCCTCTGTGGCTCAGTGAAATGATCATTCCATTCCTGGTAATCCTCAATAATCATGGGCTTGAAGGGCAAACTAGACAGTTAGCTGCATATAACCCTCTGCAGTTCAGGTCCCTTCACAAATCATATGGTCCCAGCACCCTGGCTGATTCTAAAGCTCACAGGCAGCAGCTTCATTAGTAGGAAAACTAATGTGCTAGCGCAAGCCTGTTAGTTGGTAGAGTGGGTGTGAATGAGAAGACTGCAGTTATGTTTCTGCAAGGAAGATGTGGGTTTTAAAAAAATAATAGTGGGATGTTCTATATAGAAAGTTTGTTTGAAGCAGTGTATGTGTCATGTGGGTTTCTGTGGGTTTGGTGTATCTGACATGTATGTGACATATGGGTTTCTGTAGGTTTGGTGAATTATGTACTGTAATCTCTGGAGAATGAGATCCCATTTGTGTCAGGCCTCTCCTGCTTCTGCAGCAGCCATCACAGGTCCATTACTGAGGTCCAGCTTCAAGGGTCTTCTAGCAGTTCCCTCACTGCGAGATGCGAGGTTATGGGCAACCAGGCAGATGACCTTCTCGGTGGTGGCGCCTGCCCTGTGGAACGCCCTCCCATCAGATGTCAAGGAAATAAACAACTATCTGACTTTTAGAAGACACCCGAAGGAAGCCATGATTCCCAGTGTCAACCTGTCTCCCCTTTCCTGTAATAAATCTCAGCCCCCTGAGCACCTACAGAGGTGCTAAGGTGATTCTTACGCTGTTGTTTGCAAATTGTGTTTACCATGCTGGACTGGTAAGAAAAGCAAAAAAGAAACACCTTTACTGCAGTCTGGATGCTTCTATTCTAATGGACTTGGCGCAGGGCCTCTGTGTTGCTCGCTCAGATAGCTTCTTCTTGACACCCTGGCTGTCAGATGATGATGAGCTAAATATAAATACACACTTTCTTCACTGCAAGAAGCTGGAATATTTTGACGTTCAATCCCCTCCTTGGAAACAAGTTGCTTACTCACTGCTGCTGCTGCAGTATGAGTCACTCAGGAATATTCTTAGCACAGCCAGATGACAATGGGGTCCCAACAGACAACCATCCACGCCAGCTAGCCTGTCCGGTGGCAAGGCATGATGGGAGTTGTAGTCCAAAAATGCTTGGAGGCCAGCTTGGGAAAAGCTGTCTTTAATATGAATAAGTGTGTTCTCATTTTGTGCTCCTCCACCCCAACGCTTAAGGCTGTGCATTTTTTCAGGAAACACAGCCCACACCATTCCAGGCACATTCCCCCCCACCCTCAAAGAATTCTGGGCAATGTAGTTTTCCCTTCACAGAGTTACTCTTCCCAACAACCTTGCACAAACCACAGGGCCCAGAATTCTCACTAAGGGGACAGTGCGGGCGCCCTGCTTCTCCTCATTGTCTCACCCCCACAACTCCTCCCCGTTTGTATTCCTGACAGGAGAAAGGAAGCCTCTTATCCAAGGCTCCGCTTCCCTCGGGATGAAGGCCAGCTCTGGTCTGGGAAGGGGCAGTTTGCGGCGGGTGGTTTATGTGAACAGTTTCGGCAGCCACCGCTGCGGCAACGTGATTCGTTATGGCGGCGGCCACCTGAGGGACCCGCAGGCCTCCTGCCTCTCGGGCGCGTCTCCCGCTGCCGCGCTCTCGGAGAGAAGAGGCTCTCGGGGTGCAGCCGGTCCTCCCTCCGGGGAACGAGGGAGCCCCTGCTTCGGGCTTAAAGCCCCTGGCGAGGCGAGAGCGAAAGGGGTCGGGAGAGGCGGGGAGGAAGGAGGCGAGGCGAAGAGGCCCAGAGTCAAGAGGCTGGTTGGGGTCGTGCCACCGCCGTCGCCACGCGAAGGGCGGAACAGCAAGGCGGCCGCGGCTGCCAACTCCACAGGCTCCGACGGCCAGGAAGAAGCGGGTACGAGCAGAGCGCAGGACAAGAGGCCGCGTGTCCTTGTCGATAATCGTCTTGTGGTGTTAATAGAGAGGATTGGCAATCCTTGCATATCCTCTCTCTCCCACGGGGGTTCTGCCTTGGGGTGGTGAGGGTCTCGCAATAATTCGGATGAAGGAACTGGTGGGCGGAATCGTTGCTTGCCCATTTTGAATGTGGGATTTCCCCTTGCATACCGTGTTTCTCATATTATAAGACATGTCTTATATTTATTTTTTCCTCAAAAAAACACACTATGGCTTATTTTCAAGGGATGTCTTATTTTTTTCCTCCTCCTCCTGCCGCGGCCGGCATTGCTGCTGCGCCTATCACTGTGTCTTATTTTCGGGGTATGGCTTATATTCCTTGAATGCTTAAAAATCCTGCTATGGCTTATTTTATGGGTATGTCTTAAAATATGAGAAACAGGGTAGGATTGCGCTCGCTTGAGGAGTGGGAAATAGTTCTGCTGGCTAAGCAGTTGGGCCTGCCTTTTCATTTTAGAGGATTATTTCTAACAGCTTCCAATACCAAGTCTCGCCCCGTTAAATAAATAGACAGACAGCAACCTGCTGGCCTTCAGGATTTTTTAAAAAAAGTTTCATGATGTGTAAGTGCAAGACTGGTTGCCATTTTGTTGCCATGCCCGATTCAAGATGCATTTAAACACATTAGTGTCTAAACGACTTCACTTAGGCCCCAAATAGCCAAAAGAACTCCCCATTCCTGCCAACCTTCTGGGTTGTTAAGAGGGTAATGAGCTTTCTCTGTGAGATTCCCTAACTTGTGGAACTCACTGCAGAGGTTTTTCTCCAACATCTTCATTTTACAGCTATGAAGCGTTCTCTGCATGTTGAAGATCCATCCCTTACTCTGGCCTATTTTGGTGTGTGTGTGTGGATCTGGCTCTGGCTGATTTTATAGATTTCCATTTGGAATGGCTTTACATAAATGTAATTTTACTGGTTTTATCTGCTTTTATAACTATATTATATTATTATAGCCTGCCTTTGGACCTTAAGGTGAATGAAGGGGGGAAGTTTTTATAAACAAACAAAAACAAACAAACAAACACACAGGGGCCAGAAGCTAGTACGGTTTTTCTTGTTTACACAATTTTTTTCAACAGGACTTTTGTCTCCATCTGGTGCATTTAATATGTTTCTCTTGTCACTGTAACACTAGCAGGAGAACCTGCACCAGCTGAAATTCTCCCTGAGAAATACATGTACAGTGCTGTATTCAGTCTTACTGACTCTACACACTCCAATTCAATTTGGTTTGAATTTATTTCTAAAATCATGGATGGCATTCAGCATCAAGCTATGACGTCACTGCAAGCGTGTCTGCCTGCCAGATGGAACAATCTCCCATCTCTTTGCCCATGCATTGTTCTAAGGGTTTTCCCCAACCCTCCAGAACAGATTTGGGGAAGACATGATGTACTAGGCTAGTAGTCTTAGTCAGCCATTTCACTATTAAGGAGTATATAATGATTTAAATTAAATATTTTTCAGAACGTAATACAATGTCTATGAATGCTGGAAAATCATTCACTTATAAAAATTTAATTGTTTGGACATATATATGTCCCCTCAGAAATAGTTCCCAGTAAGTTCATTGGGGCTTGCTCCCAAGCAAGTGGATATAGGATTGTAGCAACTTTATTTGCATAGTCCTGCAGGTCGGAGTGCAAACCCATCCAAAGATCCCCTCTGTCCCCTGAAGAAAAAAACCTTAATGGTAGCTCTAAAGATATTTTGGGCAAATCTAGATGCATTAGAAACGCCCCCCCCCAAACTTGTACTGCAGTAATAAGTCTTTCTCACAGCAGCAGCAGCAGTAGCAGCAGGAGACATTGAATTCTTCCCCCTGCCCCCAATTCTGATTGCCATCTTGCCTTCATTTCCAGCTACTATCTGAAGAATGAGATGAGCTTCATAATGCAGCATTATGCTGTACCCTCTGCAAGGCTGACATTCATGCTTTGAAGTGATATGAAATATTGATCTTTCAAAGTGGTTTGTGAGAGATTGGCTCCTAAACTTGCACCATGATTGCAAGGGAAAGTGGGGGAAAATAAGATTTTAATTAGAGCTACATGATCTGATTTAAATCTGTGATGTCTCACAGCCACATAGTAGCAGTTTGATATTAGTAGCAGAAACAAACACAGTGGCAAATAAAATTCAACTGTTTTAATAGGTGGCTGCAAGGAAACTCAAGGAGATGCGTTTGAATTTCCTTCTTCCTGGGAAGTTGATAACAGTGAGATCAGGCATCAGAAGAAAGAGGTAGAACACCAGCACAATGGCACTAGAAATAAAAAAAAAGGTGCTTTGGAGTCTGTTCCAAAACTGGTTAGCCATTGCAGCATTCTTTGAAGCCTACCAAATTGGGCCCTGCTAAGGTGTAATACGAGAGTGGTTCTCTATGGAGGATGAGGCTTTATTGTTCTCTACACTGTGTGTTACTTCAGAAGAAGATAATATGTTAAGAAAGCAGATTATGTTCTCAGTTGTGGGTGAATTTAAAATATTGCCAGATATGAAGAAGAGGGTGATAAGATGTCAGGGTTTAAGCTTGCCTAGAAGGCATTTTGGTGAATTGGAAGTGTCTTTCTCTAATGTGTTTCCCAGATGTGATTAATTAGCAGTGAAGGGAAAGTCCTCTGCCCATGCTCAACAGCACTCACGTCCCATTTCTCATGTTGCAGAATTACATCCAGGCACTAAGAACAGTTGGGTGGGTGGGACTAAGATCAGGCTCACATTAAGCACATGTTTTTCTTGTCCTAGTAGCAGATTTCTTTGATTGTGGGGTGAAATGAAGCGGGTGGGGTCGGGGAGAAACAGTCATGATTTTATATACCTGTCTACCACTACCATGTGACCCCTTGAAGGCTGGTCATGAGGGAATGTAACTCTTGGGTTGAAAAATGTTCCCACTTCTGGAATAAAGGGGTGGGGGGTGGAATGTGAGAGTTGGATTAAAGTCTGACATTTTGGTTGAGTCTACCGGTAACTGTATACCAAATAAGCACAGTGACTATTCACAGCAGCTGTAACGGCTGATTACACAATCAGTTTTATATCCATTCACCCTGACCCACAGATTCTCACATGTAGCAGTGGGATGCCTGTCATTATGCATGATAATCTCCACATGATCATCTGATATGGTAATAGTTGGTGCGGTTTTGCTGAGGAGGGCAAGATTCTAGAAGGCCAAGTATGTTTAGAAAAGAAGGATCAGCTTTAAAAGTTTGGAAAATACAATGGTCATCCAATTTTTTAATTATAAATTTATATCCCACCTTTCCTCCCAAAGGATGGGAAGCAATATATAAGGATATACTGATTGGAAAAGAGACTAGAGTCTATATTAGTAGAAAGTCACATTTCATTCTGCATCATAAATGTGATTCTGTGCTTTCTGAAAAGTTCACCTAGTGCCTGAGGGTAAAACCAGACGTGTTTGTTAAATTGCCAACTGATTAATAGTTTTATTATGTGTAAAGTAATCAACTCAAATTTAATTTATTCAAATGTCACTGATCCATGATTTAAAATAATGAGGAAAACTACTTCCTTCAAAGGAATATTTTAACAACTTGTTATATGGTTTATCTAGTCAATATTTTGCAAGAAGGACAATGAATTTGCCTTATAACTCAGCATTAGAAGTAAGGCTAACTCGTAGTCTCTCTTACTATCATTAGGCTTCTGCCACTTTCATTGATGTGATTCAAATCATGTAATTGAATGTATCACAGAGTAGTGATTTTGACTGTGTTAGCATCATGTTTTTGAATGTATATGAATTACATTTTCAGCTTGATGTCAGTGCCAGTTTCTACTTCAGTTGTATTGGTTATAAGAAGTGTTGTATTTTACCACTACGGGCTGATTTATGAGTTTTATTCTTAACATATACACACAATGCACATGTTAAACTGTGAAGGAGGCAAACACATTTCATTTGGAACATATACCCATGTGCCTAGAAGCACCTTTGTGAAATATACACATATGTATGCAATTATGTGTGTGACTGTGAGAATATATATGTATATTCCGGCGTATAAGACGACTGGGCGTATAAGACGATCCCCAACTTTTCCAGTTAAAATATAGAGTTTGGGATATACTCGCCGTATAAGAAATACGTATAAGATGACTCCCGACTTTTGAGAAGATTTTCCTGGGTTAAAAAGTAGTCTTATGCACAGGAATATACAGTATATCTGTCTATGGCTGTTGCTGCTTGTTAAACAATCTGCTGCTTAATGTGAGAAGGTGCTGCACAATCCACACCACCTTCTGTGATCTGTATGCACAAACTTTTTTCATGCAAAATCTTCCATCTCATTAAATTCCAACCCCCCCCCCACTGTTAAATAAATACAAGTTCTGGCATGATTTGTCTAGATACAATATTTTGTTGACTGCTTCCCATTGGTATGGCACATACCATTGATTATGGATCCTTTCTCTCTTATTCCTTTGCTGCTCTGCAACTTGACACAGATAATTTTGTGTGACATTTTAGTATAAGCCAAACTATGCTATGTCATTCGGTCTGTGTATCTGCTGCCTCCAGAGAGTTCAAGGTGGTGTAAATGGGATTCTCTCTTTGTCCTTGCTACAGCCTGGTAGACTTGGTTAATGAGAGAGTGACTAGCCCAAGCTTCTTTCCTCATTGGGAGCTGAACTTGAATCTCACCCCCCTAGTCAAAACTTACAGCCCAATATTACACTCTCTTTTTACAGTCCTGGAGCCCTGCTATTCAAGAATACTGTTTCATGGTTCCCTTTCCTCCTTTTTTTTTTTTTGCAAACAGCATCATATGTACATGCATGCAAGGGATGCAATTGAACAACCCCAACATGTACTAAGGGGAAAAATCTTTCTGTTGAAATTCTGAAAGAGGAAGCAAATATAAATAGGAAATATGCAAAGATTGGTACTGAAACAAAAAGGAAGTGGGAGTGAAATGCAAGCAAGAATACTGACCTGGAAGGTTAGCAGACAACACAGATACAGTCAATATTGAAATGTCAATACTGTCTGTGTTACTTCTAATCCATGATGTAAAAGCTGGTTCTAAATAGCTCTGGAAAATACTGTTAGGAAAGAGGTTTGCTTCACGGAGGGACAAAGATGAATCTTTTATCACTCATATACTAGACTTATAACAACACCACGCCAGAAGATACATTCCTTAGTGATCAGCATCTAGCTTTGACTATACCTACTGGGGGGGAAAACCAGATTTGGAGGTGCTAGTTCATAAGTAACACCAAAAAGTGAAATAATGCATTTTTAGGGTTCAACCTTTTAAAATCAAAGACAATAATGTTTAAGGTCAGTCATTTAACAAGCTGTAGATAAACAGGCACTTGTGTTATCTCTTCTCACATTTTAAAAACTCTTATCAATAGATTAGGCAATGTTGTTCTGTTGACATACCTCACATATCTTTATTTCTAGTCCACAGTTTGGCTTGGAGTGTGTAAAGTAATTTCTAAAATGATAGAAGAAAATGGACACTTTAGAAGCAGATTGCTGTCCTGTAGCGAACTTCCAAGTGAAGGTAGGTAAGAAGTAAGCTTCTTGTGGTACTCTTGACTCCATTACTATGCCCACAGTGAAAAGTTTGGGTGATATCCAGACATACATTACACCAGTATCATCTGGTAAGATTGACTTTACATTTTGTCATGCTAAATAACACCCACTCCTTTGTTTCCTTGGGATCTGAAAAATGTGTCGCTAATCTAACTAAAGTTAGTTTGGCTTAATGCCCCTGAAATAAAAAGGAGAAGGTGGTCATGAATGATTGAGTCTTCACTGATTTGAATGAGACTTGAAGCAGAGATAAGTTTAGTTGGATTGGGTTCTAATTTGAATTGTTTCATGAGGGGCTCCCTATGAAAACTGCACTGATGCTGCAGTGAGCTAATACAGGACACAATGGCTTTCTTCTAGGAAGGAGAGCTCACAATGAAGTACTTTGGGAGCAGATTGCACACATGCTTCAGAATATTTCCAGGCTTCCTCTAATCTTGCAGGCAGAACTCTAACTATCAGTTGGGACAGAGAAAGCCCTAACTGCCTCAGGCTTGCATAGGCACTAGTGCCCCAATACCACCCATAAATTGTATTTGAATATACGTAAAGGATAGATACCACTTGTTCTCGGTACCTTTTCCACATTTATAAAACACTTCTGGATATTTATCAGAATAATTGTCTGGAAGTAGTATTTTACATGTGTTCTGACATGTGGTGACTGAGGTTTACCTTCTGTATTCATTTTATATTGCTTTAAATAACAATGTCACTGCTTTTCTCTGGAGCCTCTGGGATGGTGTTGAGGGCAGAATTTACAGTTAAACTTCCCTAGCAAAAGAGATACGTGCTACTTTTCCAGGATTAAACTAGCTATCACAGCTGACACCATCTACCTCTCCTTTCCATACTTTCATTTTACAATGCTATGAATGAGAGATGCACAAAGTCTTTTTGAAACTTCAAGAAAGAATGGGAAAATTTTATTTAGGAGACCACTGTAAGCAGATGAAAACATTAGCAGGATTTTAACAACACTTGTAATGTAGCAAATACTATGGACAATATGGAGAGATACAAAATATGGATTATGAAATATTATGCAGTTGAAAATATTGACAATAGGACCCGTGGAGGGGAGGGTGGGAAGTCTGGAGATTCAGAGAAATCTCTATATATGGTTATGTATTTGGCATTGTTATAACCTTTCACTTGTAAAATCAAATAAAAATATATTTTTTTGTACAAGGATGTACAAGGATGCTGCCATACTCGTTTGATACAAAATCTATCAAGAAAATGAGTTTCTTCTGTAAAATTAGAAGATGACTTCCTATAATATATGAGTATTACATAAATAAGCGAGCTTCCAATGAATGCTGGCTACGACTTACACTAATATAATATTAGAATATTTGCGGCCTAATTGAGGCTTGGATGCAAATGAATGATGAATGGATGGATGGAAATGAAGCATGAATTAAAACTGGCATTCTATTGATGCAGTTTCCATTAGAGCTTTGTAGCTGCTGCACAATTCAAAGTAACAATATTATGCTTACAATCATAATTGGAATTTCTGGCTTCACAGTTTAATTAGTTTTAGGAAACAGATTTACCAATCCATTAAGTGTTACGTGTTAAATTTAAAGTGACATATTTTCAGTTTGTCTGCTGAGCTTACATTAATGTCAATAGAGGTCTGCAAACTATGTGAGTATAGAATACACATTGGTATTTGGAAAAACGGGTTCTCCAATCATGGAGAGCACGAGTTGCGGAAGGGTTAACAAGACATCCCCTGGGTTGTTGGGCAGATTAGTCTAAAGGGTCTGGTGATTGGGGCATTCATGTTGCTGGGGTAAAAAGTACTGTATGTTGCAAGTTTTGATTGACAGCCTTAGCCAATAAAAACCCGTGTGTGCAGCTTATGGTTTCACTTTTGCCAAGTGCAATGGATCTCCCGCCCACCCACCTCTTTTTAAAGGGTCTTTTGCTATTGACATTGCTATGCCTGTCATGGGGTCGTCTGCTTTGGGGCAGGGGCCCGGTAGGAATTTTGTCCATTTGGCTGATTGGTTGTGGCCATTTGGTTTTTGCCTACTGCGTAGCAAATCGTCACAACTTGTAAGGTTGGCGGTTAGGCATTGGTTAAAAAATTGGTTGGCCTACGCCTCAAAAATTGCTGCTGCTTATAGAGGTATTCCGTTAAAGGAATCCTGGGGCTTGACGGGCTCTCGTCTGTACCCCCCGCAAGGGGCTAGGGCCTTACAAGAGCAAGAACCTCAGGGAGCATTTCGGGGAGGGGAGAGTGCCTGACTCACACCTACATCCTCTCCCTCGGGGTGTTTACCTACTGGCTTCCCTAGATGGCTAGCGGAAGTCAGTGCGGATCTATCCCAGGGCGGGGGACAGATGGATTAACCAATGCCTAAGCAACCACTCACATTTGGTTGTATTTAAATACAGTTGTGGCCAAATTAATGCCCAAAACCTTAAACTTAAATTGCTGTGTGTTGTGTGAGCTATTGGAGGGGGGGGGATGTCTTGTGACCTGGACACGCAATAACCATTGGTAGATTCTGTTAGCAATATTTTGTATTTCTTTTTGTTGTTCACATTCCATATAACTCCAAATAGCCAAACTTAAATTAGCTAGAATTTCTAATTATCTATCAGGAAAGTCCAATATTGTAGACTGGTTTCAGCTATAATAGCATGGTTTCAATTACAGTAGCATAAACATTGACAGTACCATGGCAGTGATTTTGTGCCAGTGCAGACACTTACAGTAAAATCTTATGTATTTTTACTTGGAAGTAAGTCACTCTGTGTTCAATGGGGCTTTCTCCAGATAAGTGTGTATAGGATTGCCGCTTCGCTATAGGATTAGGGTATTAAACCAGTATCTAACTTCCTCCCATGAGTTCAGGTAAGTAGTCAAAATTCAACAAGCCGTTTAGAATATTAGTAATGGGTACTTGTGCCCCACTCCTAGAGTGAAAGCAAATCCCATGGTTTTTTTTTTTAAATTTATTTTTATTAAAGGTTTTCTCAGTTTACAAAGACATGGGCAGTGTCTCTCATAGCATTTTTACAGATCAGTTTCAATTGTTGAGACATTGGGGAGGAAAAGGGGGAGAGCGGTAGATAAGGGGAGGGGGTGGGGGTAGTGTGACAATGTTTCTAGTTTACTTAAAGTGTGTTGGGGGGGGGTTGTCAGCATCGGTTGTGCAGGTTCTTTGTTGTGCATTTGTTTTCCTTTGATGGTGAGAGTTGTTGGGGTTGGCCTAGGATATAGTTTTCTTTTGTGGTTGGCTGTGGAGGTCTGTTTTATGTGAGTAGGGTGGGCGGGTCAGGTTAGCCATATTGATTTGTATGCTGTTGGTGGATTTCTGTCGTTGTCTTGTTGCGCTGTGTATGTGATAAAGGGGAACCATACTGGGGTGAAGCCGTCTTCTTCTATTTGACCCCGTGTCAATTTCAACTTATTGGTTAATTTTTCTAATAGGGCTGTTTCCCATACCGTCTGGTACCATTGGTCCATGTTTACTCCTGCCAGGTCTTTCCAGTGTCTGGTTATGGTGTTTCTGGTAGCTGAGAGTAAGTGGGTTATGAGTTCTTTGTGATGTAGGTGGGCATTATTGTCCTGGAAGATGTTTAGCAAGGCCAGTTC
Source organism: Zootoca vivipara (assembly GCF_963506605.1). Lineage (NCBI taxonomy): Eukaryota > Metazoa > Chordata > Lepidosauria > Squamata > Lacertidae > Zootoca > Zootoca vivipara. The sequence continues at coordinate 74,177,043 of NC_083277.1, read as the reverse complement.
TGGGGTAAGTTCTAATGTTTGTTGGGTTATTTTACCTACTTCTCTTACGGTTGTTCTCCAGAATTGTTGGGCTTTGGGGCATTCCCACCACATGTGGAAATATGTGCCTGTTGATGTGCATCCTCTCCAGCATTTTGATGAGGTTCCTGGGCGTATTAGTGCTAGTTTTCGTGGTGTTAGGTACCACCTGTAGATGGTTTTCAGAGTGAGTTCTTTCCTTTTTGCTGATATGGATTTAAATGGGGGTTTAGACCACATTCTGGTCCATTGAGTGGGGTTGATTTCATAGCCTATATCTTCTTCCCATTGTTTTTTTATTGCGTCTGGGGAGTTTGTGGAATTTTGGAGCAGTATTTTATATATTGCAGATACCATCCCTTTGCCGTGACCCTTTGTCGTTAGAAGGAGGTTTTCAAAAGGTGTCAGGGGTCTTGTTGCTGCTAATTTTATTGCTGGCTTGTTTAAGAGGGCATGTAATTGGTGTTGTGCTAACCAGGGTATTTGGGTGTCTTCTAGTTTATCCTGTATTTCTCGTGTTGTCAGAGGTATGTTATTTTTATAGAAGTCTGTTAGGCGATATAGGCCTTTGGTTTGCCAAGTTTTAGTTTGGATGTTTTGTGCTGCCTGGTGGAATAATGGATGGTAGACCAGGGGGAGTAGTGGGGATGTGGTTGGGGTTAGTTTGTCCGTTTCTGTTTTCCATGCTTTGAACATGGTTTGTGTGTACCTATTAAGTGTTGTGGGGATCCTTCTTAGTTTGTTTGGGAGGAATGGGTATGCTGTGGTGCTGATATTTTCAATTGTGTCTTTATATGTCGTATTTGATTGGCCCTGTAATATGTTTCTATGTTAGGGATTCCCCATCCTCCTTGTGAGGTGGGGAGGTGCAGGTATTTGGTGCTTATTCTTGGTTTTTTATGTGAGAAGATGAAGGAGTGCAGTTTTCTCTGCCATCTGCGGAGTTGAATTGGGGGGATCCAGACTGGGAGGGTTTGGAATAAGTAGGTTAATTTTGGGAGAGTGATCATTTTGATCATTGCCATTTTATCTGAGAGGGTGAAATTCATGTTGTCCCATCTCTTCAGGTCTTTGTTTATTTGTCGCCACAAGGGTTTATAGTTGTGTAGGTATAATTTGTTGAGATTTTTGGTTATTTGTACCCCTAGGTATCTGAACTTGGTGTGGCAGAGTTTTATTTTGGTGATATTAGTGAGTTCTTTCTGGGTGTGGGGAGGAGTGTTGAAGCACATGGCTTCTGATTTTGCAAAGTTTACTCGCAGGCCTGACACCGTTGCAAATGTGTTGAGTTCTCTGGTTAGGGAGATTGCTGTGTTTAAGGGGTCTGATGTTGTGACCATTAGGTCATCTGCAAAGAGCCCTATTTTATATGTTCTGCCTTTTATTTCCACTCCTTTGATGTCTGTGGCTGCACGGATTCGGATTGCTAGCGGTTCTAGGGCCAGTATAAATAGGAAGGGGGATAGTGGGCATCCTTGTTTTGTGCCCCTTTGGATTTTTATGCTATTGGAGTCTATGTTGTTGATTCTGCATTTTGCTGAGGCTTGGGAGTATATTTGTTTGAGGACTTGTAGAAAGTTTGGGCCAAATTTCATGCTAGTTAATACTGCTAACAGGTATTTCCATTCTAGGCAATCAAAGGCATTGAGGATGTCTAGAGACATAATTGTCAGTGGGGTTTTGGTTGCCTTGCTGTGTTCGATTAGGTTCAGCAGTTTCCTGATGGGGTCTGTGATATTGCGACCAGGGACGAAGCCAGTCTGATCTGGGGCTACTAAATTGCATAAGAAGTTTTTTAAGCGGTTGGCCAGGATTGATGTGAATATCTTGTAGTCTTGGTTTATTAATGAGATTGGGCGATATGATTCGACTTTGAGATTGTCCTTCAGTGGTTTTGGGATGGAGACTATTTTGGAGTGGGTCCAGGTTTGGGGGATGGGCCCCCCTTTCATGATGTCGTTAAATAAGCGAGTCATGTGTGGCATTAGGGGTTCTTTGAATTTCTTATAGAATTCTGCTGTGAAGCCGTCTGGGCCTGGGGCTTTGTGTGGTTTCAGGTTTTTTAGGACCATGTCTATTTCCTCTGGGGTGAGTGGCACTTCCAATTCCTATGCGTGTTTACAACTCACTGAGCTCCACAGAGTTCGCTTCTAAGTAATCAACCATTTTTACTCAGAGTAGGCCTGTTGAAATGAATGGATCCAACGTAATCATGTTCATTACTTAACAGTGGGTCTATTCAAAGTAAAACTAAGTTGAATACCACCCAGTGGAATTTACTCCAGGTAAGTGTGAATCAAATTAAACTATGTCCAGTGGGGCTTTTTGGTGGATTTCACTCTCTGAATGTAGTACCGGTATTATTTATATGTCCCCTCTTTGTTCCTGTATTCCCAAACCACTGCAATACCTGTATGCAAGCAGAGGAACTAATTCGTGGTCTTTGTGACTAAGGTTCTGTTTGCCCAGTTTACATCTGCTGCAGCTGTGATTCATAATACTTGAGGTTCCCCTACAGCCTTTTTCTGCCTTGCTTTCTCACTAAATTACAAAAAGAGTTATAGGGTTTTCCAGAGCATTTGTGTTTTATTTAAAAACAAAACAAAGCCCAAAGCTAACATTCTGTCTTGACAGATATGAATCACTTAAAAATGCATCCCTTTTCCACTGGCTTTGACAATAGTAAGCATGGCCTAGTTGAGAGCTTTGATTGTACACCAGGAGGAAGGAATGGAGGAAGGAATGGGATTCCCCCCCCTTACTTTTGTTTTCTGATGCCCATTGCTGTTATCCATTAGGAATTACATAGTGGCAATAATCTTTGGCTATAATTTGCTTCTTTTTGAAAGGCACCATTATGTTACCGTCAGTGCTAATTGTAGTTCATTTTTCCAGAGCTTTAATAGTGGCTCACTTATTAAACTCTATTTAGCTGAAAGCACTTGATTCGACTGCCTTCTTTCTAATTAGCAGATTTTGCACAATATTGCACTAAGGAGATAAGTCTCCTATTGATCTGAATTCTTTATCAGATAAGTAGTAAAAATACATTGGAATAATCACAGTAGGACTGCAAATGCAGAACAACATGTCCGAATCAAGAAGCCTCTGTTTTGCACCAAACAGTTATTGTTTTGCACTTTTGTTTATACGCTGAAAACAAGATTATTAATGCCACATTTTGTTATTTCTGTAAATTGTTTTCTTTAAAGGTAATTATTGCAATTTTAATACCATAGATTGCTTCAGATGAAATTTATTGAGCGTTCCAGTACAAATGAAAGTGATATATTTGTTCTCATGAAATTCTTCCACAGGCAGAGGTGTAAATGGGAATGTACAAAACGAGACTTCCTGCATTGACACTGTAAGTAAAACTCTGCTTCAATTACATAATGGTGACAGAAAATTATTTAATAAGAGCTACACTTTCACAGAGAGGGACACAGGTGGCGCCTAGGGCTTGCCAATCAGATGGTCAGCGGTTCGAATCCCTGCGACGAGGTGCTCTCCCGTTGCTGCTACCAAACTAGCAGTTTGAAAGCACGTCAAAGTGCAAGTAGATAAATAGGTACTGCTACAGCGGAAAGGTAAACGGCGTTTCCGTGTGCTGCTCTGGTTCACCAGAAGCAGCTTAGTCATGCTGGCCACATGACCTGGAAGCTGTACACCGGCTCCCTCGGCCAATAACGCAAGATGAGCGCCACAACCCCAGAGTCGGTCACAACTGGACCTAATGGTCAGGGGTCCCTTTACCTTTACATTTTCACAGAGAGATAAGCAAAAGTTGTAGAATCAGGGATGACAATGGACCGTACACTTCATATATTTAGCATTGCAAATGTTGATGCTCTTTTTGGAATGCTTCAGTTAACTGTGGTAAAATTCTATGAGAGTTAATTTATCATTCCAACTGACATGCATATCATCAACTTATCTCAGGTATATGAGAGGCATTCTAATGGTGAATTGTTTAGAGGTGGCCCATGAGAAGCTTTGCTTATTGGTAGGAAGGGCATTTTTATGTTTTGTAAGCTATCTTAGTCGTGGATATATCTTACTGTGCAATGGCAAAAGCCATACAGAATTTACATTGTTTACTATACAGTGGTACCTCTACTTACGAATTTAATGCGTTCCGAACACACATTCGTAAGTCAAAAAAATTCGTAAGTCGAATCCCATAGGAATGCATTGGGAGAAAAAAATTGTTAGTCAAAGCAACCCTATCTAAAAATTGGTAAGTCAAAAAAATCCTGTCCAAAAAACCCCACATCCAAGATGGCGGACGGAGCTCCGTTCGTAAGTCAAAACATTTGTAAGTTGAGTCATTCGTAAGTCGAGGTACCGCTGTATTTCTTTGGTCTACTGCCAAGACAAAAATTTTTCCACCTAGATACCTTGCAGATTTTGGAGCTAAATATTTTCAAATGTTGTAAGCTGTGGTATCAACATGATTTAAAAACAATAGAATCAAGTCTAAGGGCAGTATTCAGCTATGTTTTACTCAGAGTAGACCCATGTAAACTAATGAGCATGAGTAAGTTAGATCCTAGTTGAATACCACCCCAAGAAATATTGGGTGGAATTCAACATATTGCTAAGGTGATTGTTCTTTCAGAACAAGGATTTGTACTTGCCTGGAGGAATGCTCTTCTGGGGAATCTTGTAACCCTCAACAGCAGGTGTGGGGAGGAGATGGGGGAAACCCGCATTGCACTAGGGGCATCTTTTGTTGGCTTCTGCTAATAGAATGAGGTATTTGAATCTAGCCCAAATTTTCTGGTTGATATGGGATCCAAACCAGGAGAATAGCCCCTGCTCATAGAATTCTGTGGAAGGGAAATGTTTCTGGTAGGATCCAACTCTCAACATGTAGGAAATATTAGATATGATATTTTCCACACCTCAGCTACGGATGCACCATGGTTTGACTATGCTGAAGTTCTTCCTTAATTTGCTCTATACTATTGTAATTTCATCAGGAACCATGCTAAGAGCTAATGGTTGACAGAACAAAGGAGCCTTTTGTCTATTTGCCCATCTTATCTGGTAAGGCAAACTTAACTTGAAACGGCAGTACAGAAACTCCTGAAGTTGCCTAGGCATTGAGCAATTAAGCAGCTGCTTTGCAAAGCAGACTTCTTCCAAAGATAACTATTCCATAAGCCTTTTTATTGTAAACGAGATTCATAACCAAAGGTTTTTTTAATCTCCCTTTTCCATTAGGATGAAGCCATTTTTGGATGGGTGTAGGAAACAAAGCAACAAGGAAATGAAGATTTAGTTCAGGTTCTGCATTTTAGCTGTTTTCCAGTAATCTTTTAACTATACATGAGAAACAGATTCTTCGTGTCAGAGGTACTGGAATACAAATACTATACATGTTATGTGGAACAATTTATGTGTTTTTCATGTAACAGGTTAATTGTAATCTAAGTTTAATTTTGTTTAATTGTGATTAAATGTAATTAAGCAAATCAGCTTTGCACTTGGGTTTAGGTGCTCATAAAGGAATACAATGCAGTATGATTACAATGCAATACAATATTTTTAAGGTTGATTTTATGTGTACTTTACTAATCAGCTTCTCAGAATAAAGTATGGATCTATGAAGTAAATGTACAAGTCTAGGAGTTTGTATCTCAAACCTGAGTTTAATTCCTGTTTCCATTACACTGTAATAGTGCACCTGAATCTTACCTGAATCTCATAATGTATTTCAAAATTATACAGGGTAGTCATCCTCAAGGACAGTGGACTGTGGGTCATAAGAACAACACATTATGAATTAATGGTGTGTAGATGTTGGGATGCAGTGTCAGTGTCTCATTAGCACAAGCAGGAGTCCAAGAACTATTCAGCTTAATGAAGTCTACTGGGAGTTAGAGGAAGGTTTCACTTCCTTCCAGCTTTCATTCTCCTGGTACATACCAACTCATTTCCTTCTAAGTGGACTTGCCTGAAAGTCCCAAGACTCATAGCACAGGAGCATAGTTCAAGAGTCATACAGTTTCTGAGGCCATAACAACAACAACAACAACAACAACAACAACAACAACAACAACAACAACAACAACCCTTTTGGTCTGATCCAGCAGGGGTCTTCTTTTATTTATATTGCCCACTCATTAATTATCTCCAAGACCTCTCATTCTCCCCTGTCAGACTTTGATACATTTCTCAGCTCCTTACAGTCTGTCCTCTGCAAGGGTATGAGGAGAGACTGTGTCATCTTTAAATTTTTAAATGACAAATTACAAAGAAATGAAAGGGGGAATTCATTGTAGCTCTCTGGTGATCATTCCATAGGCAGAAGCATCTCAGCTTGCTGGATGAAACGATTCCCTGTCTTCTTCCCCCATGTGCTTTAGTGTGTGTGTGTGTGTGTGTGTGTGTTTTCTCCCTAAGTGACTTGAGGCCTGGTTACTTTATTGACCATCTTCCACCAAATGTTCCCACCAAGTCTTAATATTCGCATAGGAGGCTTCAAATTTCCCCAACTATTTTGAGTGATTACTAGGAATTTGGCTTTTTTTGTTGGTGATATCCTGTCTACAGAATGCCCTTCCCAGAGGGGTTCACCTGGTGCCTATGTTATTTACTTTTGGGTGCTAGGTTAACTCTCACAGGCCTTTTAATAGACTTTTAACTGTACCCCCCCTCAAATTTTGGATCTTGAATTAGAATTGTTCTTGTACATTGGTTTATGCTGGTGCAAAACTTCCAGCTGGTGTTTTCATACTGTTTTAAATGTTTTGTATGGTTGGTTTTTCATGATGGGGATTTATTGTTTTTAACATGCTCTGAACTGCCTAGGGAACAAATAAATAATCAATCTTCCAGCAGGAATAATTACTGTACCAACCATTCCTTAGAAAAGATAAATATATTGTAGAAACTGGGTTAGTAAGTCAGTTATGTGAAATTTTGATTTAAAATGTTGACTGGTGTATGAACAGCACTAAAGTACAAATGAATAGAATCCAAGGGTCATACTTCAGTGTACTCAAATGAGCAAAACAACCTTTGAGATTAATACAGAAATAAATAGATGGATTTATTTAAAATGGTAACAATGAATAGTGTTTTAAAATCTTAGGTTTATTTTGCCTATTGAAAAATTTCTGGCTCCGTTCCTTGTGCTCTCTCTCTTTTTCCATTCCCTCCTGTGGAACCTTCCAGAGGCCACGTGCCTGAGGTGAATGGGGCTGGAGTCAGAAGTCAGTAAAGCAATAGGTATGACTCTTATTTTTGTACAATGGGCTGCATTCCACCCCTGCATAACTCAGAGGTTTCTGCTCCCTCCCCCATCTCTCCATTCTCCAGCCAAGAAAGAAGCCTTGTCTCATTGCAAGGGCACATTCCAGACAGACAAAAGCACTTGAGGAGGACTTAGAGTATGGCCAGTGAGGGGTGTGGCCTCGGGAGGCTAGGGGGACAGTGGCAGCAGGGGCGGAGGAAGGGGTGTGTGGTGGGGGTGGGCCACCCCGGGTATTACCACTGAGGGGGCTGACAGAATGCTGGGCGGCACTCAACGTGGGGCCTGCAACGCACCTGAGTGATGCAGTGGCTTGGGCACCCACTGGCTTTGCACTGTCCCAAATGGTCTGCCCGGCACCTCCTCCTCAGCTGTAGGGTGGCTGAGTGGGAGGAGGTAGGCAGACTCCTCAGAGGCCCCACGGAGCGTCCTTACCCGGCTGGCCCCGCCCCAGGCGTCTGATTGGCTTGCTCCGCTGTTGAGTGGCAGTCCCAAGGGCCAGATAGGGAAACCTTGAGAGCTGTATTCAACCCCCAGGCACTTGGGTGTAGACAATATTGAGCAAGATGGATCGATGGTTTGACTAGTACTAGTTGATACAGTGAATATAGGTCTGTGGGTGGACACTGTGTGCATGCCAAAGCCTGTGGTGAGTATAACATCTAGGTTAACTTATGGCTTTGGTGACTACATGCATCTCCAGCCTGTTATGGAGAGTTACCTTCCAGTATCCCATGCCTTTTTGAAGCAGTAGTGCTGGCATGGGAACTCATTATAGCCGCAGCAAGACTGAGCCATCTTGTAGAACAAGGATGTGGGATCACCAGCTTGTAGGCCAAAGTGTCCCTGTCCTCATAGTGCTAGAATAGTGGTGTACCAGAAAAAATATGCAATAATTAGTAGTTCCTGAGAGGACAGAGAGCCTCAGAATTCTGTCAAGGTATAGCACAGCTGACCTACTGATTTTGCTGGCATATGTACTGGTACATGTGTAGCCATTGTAGATATACTGTGTATATCTACAGTATATGTAATTTAAATAATGTTTTATTTTCTGTGATGTGCGTGATAAGGAAAAGAGTTATTTGGAGTCCAAGACGAGAGAGAATATGCTTGCTTATTCATGTTTCAAACATGGCTGGGAAAGTTAAGGAAATAAATATTAGCAAGGTAATATATGTGTCACCAGCACTATTTCCAGACTTTAAAAAGCAGGCAGAAGAGATGACTTTGTTGGTTTTTCTGCCTATTTACTCAGAAATATTAGAGATAACTGGAGATCCAAGGCTAAGGGCAGCTGAAATGGGTGGCCCAGACCCTTAAGCATATGGGATCATCAGAAGTGATAGTGAAAATAGCAATTCTCCTATGACTTGTTTAGCCTGATAAAAAAAATGCACTGTGAAACTCTTATTAAAAGACTAAAAACATAGGCGTGTTTTTCTGTTAGCAGAATAAGTCTTGTCCCTGTGTGGGTGGATATGTCAGATTACATCTAATATGCAATAACATCTTCAAGTTTTGCTTTGCTTTGTTGTTTCCAACTTGCTTTGCCTTCTGCTGCCTTAATAGTGTTTCCACTGAGATTTAATTCATTCTAAGTCTTTGGGCAGGGCTGACAGCTTTAAGCATGAAGCATCCAGTTTATATCAACTCATTAGTGCTACGTCACATAAATGTGCAAATAATTGATTTGGCAAGTTTCAAAGAGAAGGGTTTTCAACCCTAAAATCAACCTTTAAAACTTCTAAAATTGCTATAGGGGTTTCTGCAGCCTTAATAAGAAAAGCCCGAACTATTTCTTCTTCTTCTTGCCTTCCACAACCTCTGAAATTAGATGTTGCTGCTACATGTGTGGCTCTGGCCTCCAAGTAATAATGCCAGTCTTCTTCTTCTTTTTTACAGGTAGGTAGCCGTGTTGGTCTGATGTCGAAGCAAAATAAAAAAATCCCTTCCAGTAGCACCTTAGAACCAACTAAGTTTGTAATTGGTATGAGCTTTCGTGTGCATGCACACTTCTTCAGATACACTGAAACAGAAGTCACCTTAAGCTACGTTCAGTTTACCCCCTCTATTCCTCTCCAGGAACCTTAGACCTAGGGGCTGAATGTAACCATCCAGGCATCTCTGTCTAACCCCTGTGGCTTGCACAATACTCATTGGTCCTGCTCTGCACCCTCCCAATTACTTTTACCCAGCTAGAATGTGTTTATACTATGAAAACACTGCTTGCTTGCCTGGATGGAGGTGTGTATGTTTGTGTTTCATACTCTTATGTAACAACCCAGTTTTCCCATCCAGCTTTCCCATCAAGTTTATGATCATCAGAGAACCATTACTAATCCAAGCTTTGGATGATGGTACCAGGAGGATATACATGCATTTAAAACACCTGCCTGCCACATTCACACTTTGCATTGTTAGGCGTGCACTTTAATTAAAACACACACACACACACACACACACACACTTAGCCTTGCTATTAAAAACACAATGTGCAACTGAAGAGGCTCTAAGTAGGGAATAGTAAACTATATTTTTTACATCAAGGTTTAATTGCCTTTTTTCCTTTACAACACTCAAATGCAATTATGAAACATGCACTGACAAAAATGTACATGCTTCTTTTTGTTCTATCTTGCATCAAGAACATTCACTCATGGTACAAGTAGCACGGCAGAGGTACAAAGATGTTTGGTGTTTAATGTGAAAACAGCATCAGTTTTGTCAGCACTGTGGAATTCTCTTTTATTTAAAATTACTTCCCACCAGAAGTGGGAAAGTGGATTGGCTCCTTTGTCACATTTTCCTCTTCAATGAAATGAATTTGGGAATCAACACACGGGTCCAGACCAGTGGCTGAAAGTCACTGTACTAGTCACCATGTTGTTTAGTGATTAAACATAGCTGTACTTGGAGTTGGGCTGAAATGCCTGGCAGTAAGATAGATGAACAGCCGGCTAGAGCAATTAAAGTCATGTCTGCGGTACTGGATATATTATTGACTTTTCCACTGGGAGGCTGAAAAGAAGCCCTTATCTTCTTCCTCATCTGATGGTCTGAGCACGTTCACTTGGAAGCAAGTCCCCAGAATTCATAGAATTGGAAGGGACTCCAAGGGTCATCAAGTCCAACCCTCTGCAATGCAGGAATCTGAAAACCCGGTTTGAATCAGCACGTACATTCTGCATTGTGTTGCAACTAGTCCCTTGCCCCCCTCCCGTCAGCATACTGTACTCTTCGAAGCCTAACGTTATATTTCTTCAGATTTACCCACTGTTTCCTAGTGGCTATTGCTTTTCATATCTCGAGGTTTGCCTCTAGTTCGCCTATTGCTCATGATCAGCAAAATCACAAACCATCCCCCCTCTTCCCGTTCCATTAATTCGCCAAGGACAATGCTCTCTTCCTGTCTAAGGTTCTTTGGCGGCAAGGCTCGTCCTGCTACAGCCATAGATATTGCACGTCGCCCTGTCTAACGCCGGAGCCGTGCCCGTTTGCAAACGGCATCATACCAGGCAGAGAACGATGCACGCCCACTTGTTGGAAACGCGCATGCGATGCCGGGCAAGAAATCCAGCCGCGCGTTTCTGCGAGCTGCCTGTAGGTGTCGTGGTGGGTAAATGCCTCGCTCTCTGGGCGAGCTCTTGCGGCTCCACTCTGCGGGCGGCAGGTGGCGCCAGATCCCGCCTAGAAGCCGCCGCCCCAACTTGCGAGCGTTTGCGTTCCCGCAGGCTCGAGCTCCTTTCTCTTGCGCACTCGGTCCCAGCTTCTCCTTCAGTAGCATTTGCAAGCAGCCGGGCTGAGGAGCGAAGCGCTGTCCGTTCAGCACCACCTAGGCGAGAGTGCGGGGGGAGAGCAGAGCCAGCCCTTTTGCGCAATCCGGGCAGAACCTCCTGAGAGCGCGGTGTGCCCTGCAGTAAGTAGCCAGCGCGGGAGAATGGCGGGCTCCGAGGTGGGTGGGCTGGGCTGGGCTGGGGGTCTTGCGTGGGCGTTTGGCTCGGTCCTTCTGCTGGTGAAGCGCCGTTCGCTTGTGCCTCTCCCGCCCAGCACTCCTGGCGCAGATTTATCATCTCTCTGGAGAAAACAAGGGCTTTCCGATTCCCTTCCTGTTAAAAATGCAGCCCCAAACGCAAGCGTGTCCAGCACCGTATCCATCCTTGAACGGCAGGCTCAGAACAGGGGGTGGCTAAAATAATGATTCTGATTAAACACCCCACCCCAAGGGGTTAATGCAGCAGTCGTGATTAAAACAACAACGCACAGCGCAACACACACACGCACACACAAAAGCCCCAGGCCGGAACCACCCTTTCCTTGTGCAAATCTCCTTGTTTCCTTGGATTTCTAACAAAGCAGCAAGGCGGGGTTCCCTCATCTGACATGATTGTGATTCATGGCTTTGCTTATTATGTTTGGATCTAAGCAAAGAGAGTTGATCTGAACTCTCTTGGAAGGTGGCTCAAGAAGCATGCTTGGTAATGATGTTCTATTGTTTTAAATGGTGCCCAGAGATTGCTACCAAATGTGAGATGCTTCCTCCGCACCCACCAGTAACTTCCTCCAGTGATCTAGCAGAGACATTCAAATGGAAAGGAAGGGGTGATCGTCGAGATTGATGGAAGCATGGCAAAGCAACATCTCTCTTCCTTAATTTCCAGTTTTCTCCCTCCCTCTTAACACTAGTCGTCTCTATATGTTTTTAGGTCTGGAAAGTGAGGTCTAAGGATGGTGAAACTTGGGAGCAATTTGAATGACAAGAACAAGCAGCAGCCGTCCAATGAGGATGGCTTTCAGACGGTTCCATTGATAACACCCTTGGAAGTAAATCATTTGCAGTTTCCAGCTCCGGAAAAGGTAAATGGAACAGAACAAAACAAAACAGGAGCAGGCAACAATGTCTTCCCACTAGTTCGTTCTCTTGTCCCTTGGAAGCATTTTTTTTAAAGCACAGCTATGGTTCCAATTAAATGCTACCTTATAAAAAGGGATTGACTTTTTCCTGTGTGTTTGTGTGTGTGAGAGAGATTTAAAGCCCAGCAGACACACCACCTAAACCTGGGAAATGGTTCATGACTGAGGTCTGCAAAATGGCAGAGTTTGTTCAACAGATTATTCACTCAAATTTAGTGGGGGAAGAAATAAAGCTGCGTCTGATCCACTAAAATAATTTTATGAATCATTGTGTTCTGTGCCTGCTCTGAGATTGTGATGATTTGGGGTGTTTTATTTTACAATTCTCAGGAGTGTGGTTAATATCTGTAATCCATACTGGTTATTCAATATTACACTAACCTTCTATAGATGATCAGGTAGAATAATACAGAGGGTCATTCCGTGCCCTCATCTCCTCCCTCCCCCATAAATGGGCTTCTGGGAAGTGATCGCTTTTGTGAAACTCATAATCAAACCTCGTAGCTTTCGACTGGCATGCTGAAAAGTGGGCATCATTGATTAGCTTTGCATCGACCTGTTATCTTTATATAGCCTGTTTTATATTCCATACACATTAACTCCCAACTGTACTGTATTTGGAGAGATAATGCAATGCCATGAACACATCTCACCATAATACTATGTGCCCAGAGCATTTATGTAGCATTAATCCTTATTGGAAAAAGAGAGCCACTGCGGTGCTGCATCTTTGTATTTTAATGAAGTATATACAATACAAAGAAGGTGTTGCCCTCATGGAGTAATGACAGAGTAAATACATTTGATTCTCAAATTGCACGTCATAAATGTTCAGAAAAACATGTTGATATGGGTGATGTAATGCTAATATATCTGTTGGCAAATAGAAAGGGGGAAAGATGCAAGCGACTGGGCTCAATTACTTCAGTAAAATCAGACTTGTGGCAAAAGACTGTAATATGCCTAGTGAATCATTATAACAATATAGAGGAACTCCATTCATGCAACCTGGGACTATGCTATGGTAACTGAGGGAGGATTGAGTTTGGTATAAACAAGGAGAGATGAAGACAAGCTGAGCACCCACAATTTTGTTTGCAAGAAGGTATAATCCAAACTGATTTCTCAGAAGCAAAGAACACACAGTTTGCAAGATGAGTGTTTGTAGTGTGGTGTTAAACTTCTGGAAGTAGGTCTGACATTGGGGTTTAGAATTGAATATTTCTTTTATATATATATATATATATATATATATATATATATATATATATATATTAAAAAAATAAGGAAGAGGGTTGCTTCCTAAGTGCTAGTTTTGGGGAGTTGTTCCTTTCCTGTTGTCGCTGCAAAATAAGACTACAATTCTTTCCCCGTTCTCTACCTCCCAAATCGCATAAACCAAGGCATACATTTTGCCAAGTAGATTAAACATTTCAACAAAAATAAAATAAAAATGTGGAAATGGAAATCTGCCCCCCATTCTTTCCTTTTCTAAATGAAAACTGTTCCTCTGAATTCCACAGGAGTAGCCTAGAGACTGACACATCAGTTGTAGCATGTAGGCAAGAGCCTGTCTGCTTCATCAGAGGCATGAAGTGGACCATCTCCCTGTCCTCTTCGGATATATGATATGAATAAAGCCCTTGCCTATGAAATCAATTTGCTATAGTTTTGCATGGACCTAAATGGTTGGTTCACCAAAAAGCATGTTTTGCCTGGGACTTCAAGGTCCAGTGAGTAGCATTAGCAAATCATTTTATCACCCTCATCACTCCATATCTCAAAATGGGAAGAGGAGGCAACTACTGCTGGCCTGGCTCTATTTAGGCAAAAGCTCTTGGAACAAGTGGATGAACCAGATCTCAGAACTGCAGCCTGTTGTAGGTTGTGCAGCCCCAAGATCTGGCAGGCAAGCACTTAAGCAGGTATACACAGGGGGACGGAAAGCTGCAAGGTCAGCATGGACAACAGCAGCTTAAGTAGAGTCTAGGGAGCTAGGCTTAAATAAGTTGTTGCACAAGCAACTGCTGGGTTCACATTGACCACCTTCATAATGCTGCAGCTCAGCTGTGTGCTGTGCTTTTCTCACTGGTGATTGATGACAGTGTGAGTCGAGAGCTGAATCAGAGTCTTCATTTAACATTTGCTGCCTCATGGGTGGGTCAGATTAATTTGGCCTCCAGGGCGTGTAAGGCATAACATCCTGGTTGTTGCTGTTGTGGTGGTGATGCGTTTTGGAGGAGCACTTAAGGGATCTCATGGTGTTGTGATGCAGAACCAGGAGGTTTGGGGTGGGGGTGGGAGATGCTGTTTGAGGGAGACACACACCACAGTGCAACTAAATCCTCATGGTGTGAGGACTCAGTATCTGTTGAGAAACCACAAGGTAAATAGTGCAGAGGGCTGTTTTGGAAACCCAACTAATTTATCAGAAAAAGGCAATTGTTTTATCATTACTTTCCAAAACCCTTTTGTCTCGTTCCAACAATTTCTTCCGGGCCTGAACGCATCAACTCATGTAAGGGCAGCCCACCTTCTATTCAATTGGCAAGGTGGACAGAAAGAAAAAAGATCATACTTGAAGCTGGCCCACCTACTAGGATGAAAAAAGAACTTAAATTACCTTGGAGCTCCACATGCATCTTTGAGCACACGTGGAGCTTTTGACCAAGGACTGAATAATAATGAACAGTCATGATGATGATGCTAATAACAACCAGCATTACGTTGTTGTTATACTTTAAATTTTCATATCAAACAACTAAGAAGCTTTTAGTGAAACAAACTTTCTCTCCTTTAGTGACAGCACAAGGCAAAACAAGGTGTTAGATGTTGGCATTGGTTGGTATCCCATTTTATTATTTTAAAGAAATTAGCAGGTGTTTCTGCTTGAAAATGCGAGAAAACTTCCCATTATGTGTAGCCAGGCCACTGAATTTTTTTATACTGAAAAAGAATACTATTGTACTGAAGTACTGAAGAAGAATACTACCGAAAAATCATTTGAACAGTATGGATCTGTTGTCTGGTTCCCCACTCTATGTGACTTCTGAGAATAAATGTGCTGTTCTCATGCCAACCCCTCCATGGATGTGCAGTTAATAAGTAAATATTTCTTACAGCCAGTTGACAGAGCTTTCATATGTAGGAGTTATAAGTAAGAGGTTAGCTCCTAAAAATACTGAGCATTTCAAAGTAGGTTGTGGGATGCATTTCTCTAGCCCACACTATAACTTACTTAAATCGATTACATTGATCATAGGTACTTGAATGGTGACTAGGCAAAGAATAGTAACTGAATAAAATGATGCTGGAATCACCACTGTACATTCTAATTGTTTCCTTTTCTTTTGATAGATCTGAAATTGGTCAGTGTTGGAGACATGTTAGTAGGTGAGACAGACTTAGCTAAGTGTAGCTCTTATCTATGGGAACTCTGGAGCTGATTGGAAGCACATTGGTTTGTTTTATATTGAGTGTGGATTGGCATCAGTTGCCCAGGAGACAGACCCTTAAGAAGTTCCTATTAATTAAATGAGGCTTTGTTTGAGAAGAGGTTAAGTAAGGAAGGAAATTTCCCCCAACTAGAAAATCAGCATGTTGATGCCCATGAGGGTTTTCCTGTAGCTGAACTACAATGGCCTTTCCAAATTCTCCATGCTATTTGTGTGTGACAAAATTGTATGCATGTGGTTAGGGGCATATTTCCCCCAGAAAACTCTTACAAGAAATTTTGCTCAGGGGTAGAGCACATCTGCTTGGGATGCAGAAGGTCCCAAGTTCAGTGTGTGCCATCTCTGAGGACCAGTTATCCAGTGGTGGGAAAACCTTTCTCCCAAGACCCTGAAGAGCCATTCCTAGTCCCAGCAGGACCAGATGGGCTAATTCTTGGACCTGATCATAGTCTTATCTTGTCTTTGTTCCTGCTCCTGTTCTGCAGAACTCATAATTCATCTGTTTTCATCTGTTTTCCAAAATTCTTCTCTCTTGTTCTGACACATCATTCTGTACTTTTTAGGTAACCTGGGTTTCAAGGACAGAATATGTTTAATAATAATAATAGTAGTAAAGCAGAGATGTGCATATTTGCTTAATTTGCACAAAGGATAGTAGTGGCTGATGCAAAATGTTTGTATTTTTGAAGGAGCTCTGTGTGCAAGCCAAGGTGGGGCGGGGCCTCTCTCACCAAGGCCTCCCATTTCTAAGCTGTGTGCTGAGCGCTTCTTTCTCCTACCATACGTGTGTCACTGAGCAGCAGCCTTCGGTGGACATTTTGTGAGCATTTGCACATGAATGTGTGAACAAAAATGTGGCAGCCACAGAAGGAGTAGAGAAGAGAAAATGTGTGCAGGAATGTGAGAAAAGAAAAGGGGGTGGTGGTAAAAGAGAGAAAGACAGTGGTTTGTTTGGGTTGCAGGATTTTTGCTTTTGTTTTCCCAGTGATAAGTGTTTCCTCTTTTTAATTTTCCCAAACAGCCTCCTTAAAATGGTACTTTAAGGTTGCAGTGCTATATCCGCATTCCTGGGTGTAAGCACCTTTGAAATCAATGGGGTTTACTTCTGTACTCAGAAGACTTGTGCTCTTAGAATGTGCTGTTAGAGCACTTGTTGAGGTTTCATAATCTCACTATCTATCCTGACAATGTGCTTTGTAAGCCTTTCTTTCTTAGAAACCCAGTGTTCTCCCAGGCTACTAGCCTATTGTAAATGTGTGCAATAAATTGGGTTGAGCATTATCCCCATGGCATTTCTGAATGTGGATTTTAGCTGATGAATCCATTTTTCATCTTGTCTTAATGGGGATTTTTTACTGCAGCCTTCTTTAGCTCTCCCAGTGAAATTGTGACAGTCCAAAAGGCATTTAAACAACTTCAAGGATTTTGTTGCAGAGCCAGAGCCAGTTGATACTGTTTGTTAGAGGCTGTTATCTAGTGGGTTTGTTTATGGATTTTTCTGCTAGGTTTATTTATGGGTTAATGCAGGTGTGGGAAACCTCCACTCTGTGGGCCAAATTTGGCTTGACACAGTTCCCAGTTCAGATTGTGAGGCTGATTAACCCAAACCATGCCCACTTGCCCCACACCTGGTGTCATATATGATTGTCAGGTGAAGGGCAGGTGGTAGAGATCCAGCTGATCTCATCAGAACGCAGGGTTGAAGTCACCACCCTGGGTTATGAGTTCAAACCTACTGGTTTGTCTGCATGACTGAGTTTCCTCCAGCTGATCCAACCAGAAAGCAGCTTTGCCAACCCTGTAGGAAGTACTAAGTATCAGTCTAGTGAAGGGTTTCTCAAACTTGGGTTTCCAGCTGTTTATGGACTACAATTCCCATCATCTCTGACCACTGGTCTTGCTAGTTAGAGATGTTGGGAGTTGGTAGTCCCAAAACAGCTGGAGACCCAAGTTTGGGAAACACTGGTCTAGTGGTTCAAGTGTTGGGACATGGAGGACCAGAGTTCAAATCCCAACTCAATCGCGAAACTTCCTGGGTGATCTTAGGCCTGTCATCTCTTAGCCATTGTGGCCATTGGCAGGATAAAGTGGAAGGGGGGGAAAACTATGTATGCCACCCAAAATTCATTAGAGGAAAAGTTGGGATTGAAATGAAATAAGTAAATCATAGGGAAAGTTGCCAACAACTCAGTCCACCAGAGCTTTGTTTTTAATGGAGAATTAATGAGAGCAGTGCTCTATGAATTTTGTGTTCCGGTTGTGTTTCCTTTACTTTGGTGGCATTAAATGCCAATACATTGTGATGATAAATGACCAGTTCCCAGCTGATTTGCAACATACACAGGAAGGCCTGTGCAAGCAGTTTTCTGACACTGGTGGGTCACATGTGGAGCATGGGTAAACGCATGACAGATTGGAGAATAGAACAACTGGGCCTGCCCTCAAAAGCTTCGTAGACCTACCAGTGTTCAGTTGCAGGTTTTGATGGATAAGCAATGTGCTCTTACTCATTGGGCCCCATTCCCTGAGTGGCCCCAGCTCCTCATCTTCACCCAAGCTGCTGCGGTGGCACCCATTCACTTTCCTGCCTCCTCTGGGCCCGATCCATACCACCTCCCGGAGGGAAAGAGCAAGGGGTAAGGAGGGGAGCAAGGGCTCCTTTCCCTCGCTTCCCTCAGAGAGCCAGATGAACTAGCCAACAGCAAATGACCACTTTCAAGACAGCATGTGTGCTCAGATATTTCCATTCAACTGGAGTTGGTCTGGAGGAGAAGGTGCACAGTGTACTCAGTGTGGCTCTGTGACTGATGGAACATGCAGCACATGGCACCAGTTCCTCCTATGATGTCCTCCTAGGAGACAAGGAATCTGCACTTTGACTTCAAAGTATTGCATTTTATGTCCCCAGTTTGTTTAAGATATAGGAGCATTATTATTATTATTATTCAAAAGGATAGTACCATTCCGGTGGTGTTCTCTACAGGTTCAAATGCACTACACACCATATAGACTTTAGGTTTTATGTTGCTCTCTGTCAGATTAGGAAGGCTCTCTGCATATGCCTGGAGGTATTGAGCGCTTCATTTCATTTTTAATAGAACCTGGGGATGGATTCATCTAATGAGATCCACCAGCATAAATCTTCTGCTAGTGCACTAGGGCTTTTCGCCTCTTCTCTTTGTCTCACATGTCCCCTTGCCCCTCAATTGGCTTTGCGGGGTGTGTATCAAGGGGACCCTCAGAAGAGTGCATGGGAGGAAGAGAGGAGAGATAATTCCATCTGGGAAAATGAAATGCTTGCATTGATGGAACAATCTCCTCAGTGCTCTGCTGAATTCCTTCTGGTGTTCCTTCACAATGGAGCAACATTTTGTTCACGTTCAGAGGAACTTTGCTCTCATGGTGTGTGTGTGTGTGTGTGTGTGTGTGTGTGTGTTTTAAAAAAAACAACTTTATTCCCTATGGGGGAAATATTTTGTTTGTGCCCAGAAGCATTCAGCTTGAGATACTGAGTTGGCAAACCTATTCATAATAGCAGCCAGAGGCACATACATACTTATTATGAGAAATGGATGTGTGCTTGATTCCCTTGAAAATAAGAAATTGCTTTCTCTTAGGGACAGGAGAGATGTTAACTAGGTTGGATTCATTCCAACTAAAGACGGCTTCATTCTATCCCCTGCCCCAGCCCTAGCACATGCTCCTGATAGTATGGGTACTTCAGGATTACAGTTAATGGAAGAGCAGGCCTCAAAATGGCCAATAATGCCAGTGCTAAAAAGTACACAGTGACGTAACTTGTGAAAAAAATAAAAAGAAAACTGGTATCCTAGTTACATATCAATGATGACTGCTTATACATGAGCTGCTACCCCTCAATAATAAACCTTGAATAACTCACTGAATGTGATAGCTCAATGTGTTGCAGTCACCTGAGACCTGATCAAGCTGTTAGGAACAACTGGGGGAAAAATGACATACAAATAATCAAAAGGTGCTTCTGCTATAAACTGCTAAGTTACCCTGATGTAGGAATGGGGGACCCTGGTGTGCTACAGATACTGGACTACAACTCCCATCATCTCTGACCATTGGCCCTGCTGGCTGAGACTAATGGGAGTTGGAGTCCAACAGCATCCGGAGGGACAGAGCTTCCTCATCCCTGACCTAGAGCCATCCAGTTTAAAGAGGAGATAATAAAAATGAGAAATACTGACATACTGGGGGATAAAAGTGAGTAGAAACCAGCAGTTTCCTCTTTCACAGTACAAGCGTTAGAGGGCCAGTGCTAATAACACACAACAAAAATGCTCCCACACAAGTTAACAGCATGCATAGCATGTATAGCTCATTCCCCCAGGGTGCAGCCTATAGCTGGGGTGGGGAATAAGTCTGAATAAATCCATAGGAAAGAGGAATAGTTAGCAGGGGTGGACATTCTTGTGCTTAAAGTATCTCTGCATGTTAGAAAATCCTATCAGAGTGTCCTCCTGTGGTTCCTCTATCCCTGCTTTCTTATGTCTGTCAGCACTTCCTGTTAGACTCTTAACAGCCGATTGTGGGCACAGGCAAAAATGGCTCGCTTGATGTTATAGTGATGGCAGGTGAATGACAAGTGGGTGGCCCTATGGTGTGTGTGGGAGACAAGGAACCAGCCCACTGGCTGTATCCAGTTCCCTGACACTGTGTTAGGGAATTGATGGACCAATAGGTGCTTCACCTGTCTCTGCGGTGCTGTCTGTACATTGTTATGCAGACAGAAAACATTTTCTTTTTTAAAAATGGAGATCCTCCCCGCAGCATACAAAGCATGGAGTCATGTTTCATAATATGGAACTGTGGATTTAGAAATTGAAGTATTGCATGAGGCAATGCCTTTTCATACCAAGAACTTCAAACTAGAGGTGATGGGGTTGTCTGCGGCTAGCCAAACAGAAGGAATTGGTGGGATGCTGAGATGACAGAGTGGACTGTACCACTTCTGGCTGCAAAAGGGCGGTGCAATTTTGTAATACTTCCCTGACATCAAACACATGCACCCATCCTCCTCCCTGCACATAACAAATCAGAGAGAAAGAGTCTAGCATAGCCTTCTCCTTTCTGTGTTTACTTACTTACAGGATTCAAAGCCTTGATTTCAACTCCACTAGCAGTCTGAAAGGAATATGGCCCATCCTCTCAGGACTCCACCACCTCATCTTCTTGCACATTTAGATCAGGCCTGAGACTCTCTAGGAATAGTAACAGAGCCATTTTGAAAACAACTCATATGTTCTGTCACTCAGACCTACATAAGAATATAGGAAGTTGCCTTGTACTGAATCAGACTATTGGTCCATTCAGCTCAGTATTGTCTATACTGACTGGCAGGCTTTCAGACAATGACATCTCCCACCCCTATCTGGAGATGTCAAGGATTGAACTGGGGATCTTCTGCATGCAAAGCAGGGGCTATGAAGTTATTTTGGGGCTAATGATGTAGGTAGGACTGCTGTTGTATTAGTCTCCCTTTCCTTGAAGGACAAATGTCTTTCAGTAAAACCAGAAGGGAATAATTCAGCATTCCACTAAGGAGATGTTCCACCCATGCAAGCCTTTCACCTTTCGGCTGTGCTGGAGGTTCTCCCAATCCCCTCAGAGCCAATTCCAGGGGTGCAGGAGGGGTGCAGTGTAGGGGAGCCCCGTTGTGCAGGTGGAGGTCCTGGTGCAGGGCTTTTGCTGATGGGCTCATGTTTAGCCTGTAAAAGAGGAGGCTGAGGGGAGATATGGTAGCCATATTCAAATAGCGTAAGGGCTGTCTCATGTAAGATGGAGCAAGCTCATT
Organism: Zootoca vivipara; assembly: GCF_963506605.1. Classification (NCBI taxonomy): domain Eukaryota; kingdom Metazoa; phylum Chordata; class Lepidosauria; order Squamata; family Lacertidae; genus Zootoca; species Zootoca vivipara. The sequence continues at coordinate 74,155,571 of NC_083277.1, read as the reverse complement.
TTCTCCTGCTCCAGAGGGTAGGATCCAGCGGCAGAGCTTCATGTTCCACCACCGGGGGCGGAGAGAAGGTGTGCTGCCCCCAGTGACATGGCATGCATTCTGGGGGCAGGGTGCGCCATGCGCAATGATGTGGCATGCGTTTTGGGGGGGCGGGGCGCTCCATGCACAGTGACGTGGCGTGCATTTTGGGGTGGGCTGTGCCGTGCGCAGGGGCGGGGCGGGCGTTTTGGGGCGGGCAGCGGCGATGGCACCCCTGGGATCGCATCGCTCGGGGTGCACCGCCCCAACCGCCCCTATCTTCCTACGCCCCTGGTAGGACCCAAACCAATGGCTTCAAGTTACAAGAAAGGAGATTCCGACTAAACATCAGGAGGAACCTTCTGACAATAAGAGCTGTCTGACAGTGGAACGGACTCACTTCAGCTGAGGTTCCTGCATTGGAGGGGGTTGGACCAGATGACCCTTGGGTCCCTTCCAACTCTATGATTCTTTGCTTCTTCATCAAAAACCAGATGCAGCAGTCACACAGCATTCTACTTAATTCCATGCTGCTTTTTTAAACTATTAAGTCCAAAGAAGACCACAGTATCTGAAGTCACATATTAGGTCTCACTTCTATTTGCTGCAATACTAAGCTGCTTATAAGGAGTTTCTATATGTCCATGGGCTCTTTCTAGTGCTGCTGTAATATAATTCGTGTCCCATGCCCAAAGGGTTGTATTATTCTGAGGCTTCTGCAATTCACGATAATTCAGGGACACGTGGCTTGTCCCATCCCCTGCAATGAGGCAAACCCTGCTAGAGCTGAAGATGCAGTGTCTGGAAAATAATGAGTTGTCTTTTTCTGAAATAAGTCTCCTCCAGCAGTTACGACTGCAGCTACTGTAGGCACTAGCCAATTGCTGTTATCGGTTGTAGTCTTGTGTGCAGTTCAGTCTCTGTCAATTCACTACTTTCATTTTAAACTGAACTTGTTGGTGTGTATCTCAGTTGCACACTGCAGTCATGGGCCATGAGCAATGGGTACATGAGTGTGTGTTTAAATTTCTCCTGCTGAAACTTTGCTGGATCATGCTTATAGTTAGGAAGACACTTCCCTGCAGTTTAAACCCATTGCATCTTGTCTCTGGCAACAGAGAGGACAAAATGATGCCTCCATTGTGCCAAGGAGATCCATGTGTGGAGCAAGCATCTGACTGACTGTCACATCTTGCGTTATGATTTGTGAACGAGCTGTGCATCATAATATACATCTGATTGTGCATTGGGCATGGGTGCTTACTCCTCACATGGCACAGCTTTCAGTGGGATGTGCATTTTGAAACCATAGTCCCCCAGTACATATTCAGGTGCAATTAGTCATGTGTCAAAATACCCTTTTACCTCATGGTTAGATCAAAGTTGTTTATTCTAGGAGCTTTTCAGTGTTCACGGATTGTCAATGCTTGTAAGAGATAGCAAACATGTAACATCATGAAATAGTATTACTTCCCCTATCTCGGAGGGGGTGCATTTCTGATAATGTGTTCTGATAACAGTATTTTTCTTACTGGCAGCAACAGTTCAGTTTGTTGTCCAATAGAATTCCCCCCCCCCAAATAACATGAAAAGCTATTTTGTTGTGTTATCCCTTTGGTTTGTGGTGGAAAGCTTAATTCACCCTTACTCATCCACACCGGTTCTCTCACAGTCTGTGTTTGCATTTGTTTTTGCTGATTTTTATATATCATTTGGAGCCAAAGTTTCCAGTTTGCCTTCATAGATTCATAGAATTGTAGAGTTGGAAGGATGCAGGGATCTCGACTGAAGCATCCATGAGAGAGGACTGTCCAGCCTCTGCTTAAAAACCTCCAAGGAAGGAGAGTCCACAACCTCCCAAGGGAGACTGTTCCACTGTTGTTCAAAACGTCAGTCCATCTTCCCATCAGCAGTCCTGATGGGTTTAATTTCTGTGGCTTTTAAAAACGTATGTTGTTCATAAAGATGAGCTGTGCAGGTAAATTGCCTTTTAAATTTACATTTAATGACAGCCGTTCTTGGGAAGAGTTGTAGCTCGGTGGTGGAGCACTTGCCTTGCAGGCAGAAGGTCCTTGGTTCAATCCTCAGCATCTCTGGGTAGGGCTGGGAAACAGCCTTTTCTGCAACTCCAGAGAGTTGCTGCCAGTCAGCTGTTCAGATCTGGATGGACCAACAGACCGAGTCACTAGAATGCTGCTTCCTGTGTAAGGCGAGTATGTACATGAATCCATGAGGGGATGTTGGTCAGGGGATGTTTGTGCTGTGTGCCTCAATAAATCTGGCTCTGGCTCAGATGGAGAATTGATTCATGGACTCACTTTTCTCCCATCATAAGGCTTCCCCCCCTGTAACCACCCCTTCATGAGTTCCATGTGGGACTGGGCGTTGTGAAGACTTCAGCATACACTCAGTTTTTCCAGACATCATGCATTATCAGAGGGCTAAGAAACTCCCGTTGCTTCCTGCCGCCGAGGAAATGCGTTAATAAAAGGGCTTTGAATTATTTTATTTTTGGGGGTGGGAACGAGAATTACTTCAGTATGAGAAATGGAATTGATGAAAGCTCGGGAGTGGCAGCTTCTCTGCAGAGATTTATAAAGTAGTGCCATCTAGATATTCTAGATGTCAACATAGCACCAAACATTGACGGGCTCTTCATAACATGGAAATGGCCAATGCCTCTGCCTAGTAAGCACATCTGCACTGGATGGAGAAGACTGAAGGAGAGATCAAGGTCAGGGAGCATCACATGGCAAAGAGAAGGCAGGCAGGATGAGGCTAGGATAATCCAGGCATGGATTTGTTGTTAGAGAAGTGGGTTTCTAGAGAAGGAATATGGAGGAGAAAAAGGAGAGTAAGCAAAAGAGATCAAGCCTGATGGAGAGATAAGAAGAGGCTGTTCTAGGCAGAGGAAGTGCAGCCTGGCAGATGGCATGGAGGGGATCAGAGAAATGACATTGAGAGCAGAGGGGTGACTGAGAAAGGCAGGGCCACCCCAATATATTTTGTTGCCTGAAGTGGAAATGCCCCACTCCCTCAAGTTTAGATACCTAGTACCCAATGCCAGCCAAGATATTCTGGCATCCTGACAATAAAAATAAAACAGCAGCAACAACAATATTATTTGCTGCTCTTTCATGATGCCCTAGATTGGTTGCTTGGGATGCCTGTCTCACTCTGTCTAATGATAGGGCTGATAGAGAAAGGGTGTAAAGAGAAGTGGGAAAAGGGATGCAGAGTTGACCCACAATGCTGATTCAGACTGCAGATAGCCTATTACTATGAATTTGAATGCTCTCTTCTTACAAAAACATACTGCCTGTGAAAAGCTCACATGCCAAGGGTCAAGTCTTTCTACAGGCAAGAACAGCTTGGTGTAGGAAAGCATTTCAAACACGCTGTGTGAAGTGATATAGTCTCCGGAGGGGCAGTACTGTGTGACACTCTTGAATGTATAGTTCCGCCCATAGCAAGGGCTTGAGAAGGGGAATGCTATAGAACTCAAACTTTCATATCAAGTGTTACAAAAAGACAGTGAAAAGACTTAAGGAGCTGAATGACATGGTCATAGCAACTGGAGGAAGAAAAGCCTAATCGTGACTTTCTGAACCAAACTGGAGTAGAGATATTTGGCAGGAGGGAAGGACAGTTAGGAAGATACCCCAGGAGGTTTGGTAGGCAACCACAGCTTGGACACAGGCTTTATTGACCAACAGTGAAAGAGAAGTGTAACTATTGGAGATGCTTGAAACTACAAATTTGGTGACTGAGTGGACATGGGAGAAGGAAAGTGGGAGGTCATTCGTTGATGAATCTCAGGTTGTTTGACTCAAATGGTAGATAGATGACTGTCTTATTCATAGAGAATGGAGGGATTGATTGAGGAAAACCATAAGTCCTGTCTTGACCTTATTCAACTGGTGACATTGATGGAATATCTAAAAAGAAATCTCTAGAAATTTCTTTGCATACCATGGGAAATATTCTCAGAACTTCGAAATGTTACTCAGAATCAGGGATCCATATTTCCTTCTCCTTGAGCTTCTGATGCAGGGGACCTCATGCGTCTCCCATGTGGTATGAGTTGCACTCACATCGGATAGGAGATGCAGGAGTTTCACCTTCAGATGTCACACTAGGAACATATGAAGAGGAAGACTGAGCCATTTGAGCACATAAGGAGAAGCCACTCAGTTTGGTTAGAGGAAAGTCACTGGAAACAACAAGCAAGTGAGAATGGCAAAAACTGGACAGAAGAGGGTCAAGGTGTGTGTTGGAAGATAATATATGAGGGTCATGGTTGTGGATAGGATGTATGAAGGATTTAAAGGTGAAATGAAAGATGACGTTGGTTTGTTTGTGTACTTCTTTTCAACCCAAAGTGGTAAAGATGGCGACAGTATGGCAGCAGCAGAGAGAGTCTGTTGTTTCTTTATTCCAGAATGAGGAAAGCAGAGGGGAAAGAGCCAGGAAGCAGGAGGAGAGTAAAGATGAGGGCGAGATGGGGGTGGGGGGTGGAGATGGAGGCAAAGGAAAAGGACATTGCATTTTAATACAGCATTTTACTATTTTATGCTTCTGAGCTGCCCAGAGAACAATGCTGTTGAATGACTTATATAAATGCTACAAATGAATAAATAATAAATGCAAGCTTCAGGGCGAAACTTAACTATGTATCTAAAAGACTGGTGCAATCCTATACATGCTTTCTCAGAAGTAATTCCCCCTGTGCTCAGCAGAGCTTTCCTTCAGGAAAGTTTGTGTGTAGGATTGCAACCTTGAGAGAAAAGTTATGTAGGCTGTCTCTTGACATCCTTCTGTGGGGTTCTGAAGGTGAAATTCAGGTGACCTCTCCCTCACCACCCCCAGGCTAGGCACATTAAAACCTAGAGTCCAGTTTGGCCACAATGACTGTCCTTGCCACAGGGATTGCACCTGGAGAACAACAGAAATGTGCAACCCTTTGCGAAAGCAACATGAGCTTTGAATGTAGAGTTAGATGAGTCAGAATTCGCCAACAAAATGTATGAAAACCCTTAGTTTGCTTTTCTTGTCCCTGCTCAGGGAATGCCCTGACCGTGAGCTTTGGAAGAGTGCACAGGCCAGTCCTGAACCTGGAAGCAATCAATCTCCTTGGCAGGAACAATGTGTTTTATTTATCAGTCTTGCCAATCCCCGGGACTCCTGCAGCGAGCGAGACTTTCTATTATTAATAATCCCGAGGAGCAGTATTTTAAAATTTCATGATCTGCACTTTTTTTTTTTTTTGCACCACCTGACCTACAACATATTATATACTCCTTGGCAGCAAAGCGAGAATTACATCAGGGCTACATATCCTTTCCTGAAATGAATAATTTAGGGGCATTCACGATGCCCAGCTCTGTTAAATGTTATCACTCTATCCAAAGAAGGAAAGGAAGAGTTTTAAGTGCAAGCATAAATGATCCTGGATTTCCTCAAGCGATGGAAGGATTCTGAATAATTGCAAATCAGAGTGCTGGGTATTCTTATTCTTCAACATCTTCTTTCTTCTTTCACTCGTTTGGGTTTCCATCAAAGGGTTATCAAAGGAGCATCCTTGTTTTGACCTAGTTCATTGGTCCTAGATTAGTACTGTTGCTTTCTAATCAGGAGCCTTCTCCAAGGCCTCAGAGCTCTTTCTCAGCCCTGCTAGCTGAGAGCTTTCAAGTGGAGAATACGGGAAAGCCATTTCCCTTCCCAGGGGAAATGGAGTTGATCCTGCCCCGTACGCTGGGGTGTGGCTAGCCCCTGCAACATAGGTAGTCCTCCCCCCCCCCCGTGCCATGTCCTAGGCCAACCAATACAGTCGGCCAGGGGGCGTGGTGCGCAGCATTTAAAGCAGCCCGCAGGCAGGAACTCACCCCCTTTTTCTGGTTTGAGTTGGTATCCATTGACGGGGCTCCCCCTACTGGTGGTTAACCCTTCTGAGACTTGTGGCACTTTTTAGCCCATTAACCTAAAATAATTGGTGTCAAGTGTCTTTATTCCAACATAGGGCCTTGCCACACAATTGAGCTCATTCCTACAAAGCTGGTGATCTGTTGCTAGTTGTGGGGCAAACTGCCCCCCAGTCAGAACTGAGATCAGAAAACTCAAATATCTCCCCTCCATAAAGCTGGAAAATAGCATATTTTATTCTGAGCCCAAATCTGAGCCAAACACTCTTAACCACCCCCTGTTGTGGGTGTACGAAGTAATACATTGTGGTCCTAGTTGCAGTGCCTCCCCTACTTCTTTGTGAGGTGTGGAAACCATGTGCTGCCAGCCTTTTAAGCCTTGCTGCCAGACTGGGCAGGGCAACAGCTGATGCTTGGCCAGCCAGCAAGGCACCACCCTCTACTGGGGCTTCCTTTTGGCCCATTCACATTTGCCCTCTTTGGTGAGGAAACCGCTCCTTGCTACGACCGGCCAGTCAAGCGAGCAAGCTTTAGTTGCCGGGGACGAAGGCAGAGTGTGAGGAGGCCGAAACTGTTTCCCCCTGTAGATATGTTGAGCGGCCATTGTTGATGCATTAATAGTTCATTTGAAGTGGATTTATGCTGGATTGTCCAGACGTCACCCCACTTATCAGTTGTTCTGCGATGCTCCCCCAGTGTTCCTGCATTATTGCAACAACACTTTAACTTTGCCCATTTCATTGTCTGTGTTCCCTCCCTGCAACTCCCCCACTTTAAGCCACCTTACTGTCATTTGTATACTTTTTATGCTTTTATGGCCAGGCTGCATTTGCCTGTGCTAAAGCATTGCTCATTTCCACAAAAATATCCCCCTCTCCAGGGATGCCAGTATCTGGCATCATCAGGAAGCATGTTGGAATGGGTTAGAATCATTCTGGCTTGCAGAGGTGCTCTTATGCTGTGGTGCAGTAAAAGTGGGACTCTAAAGCGTGCTGAAACAGTTGTAGCATAAACAGTTGTGGGATTTTAGCAGGAAACCAAGGGGCACACCTCAATGGAAGCTGAAGCCATATAACCACCCTGAAGTTTTTTCAGGTACAAATGGCATTGAAAGTGTCATCATACAGCCACCCTGGTAGCATCATGAGCACAAATGATAATGCACAATAAAAAGAACATCTGGAGGGGCCCTTAATGTAATCAAAAACACAAAGGAGAAATCCTTGCATGGTGGAATGTTCTTAGAGCACCACGTTGCATACAACCCATAGTTCTGAGACCATGAAGTAGGTATAATTTAGCAAGTTGTGAAAAGGAGAAAGGAGAGGTTGCCTGTGAAGGATCCAGGGTGGAGTGAGACTTGCCAGCCCTTCTGGGATTGTTGGTGGGGAGGGCAGAGGAGTGCAGGTTCAGAATGAGATTGATGTACATGCCTTTGGACCTCATCACCATAAGCTAGTTGGCAGGGGCTCAGGTGTTAGTGGAGATTGGCCTGCAGGTAGGACACAAACTAGCTCTGGGGGAATCCTGCAAAGTATATGGGAGACATGCGAGAATGCGGGGCTCCTTTTTGAACATCACACAGTACTGAAGCCTTTAACTGAGTCAACAGGGAAGTAAGATCTAGCGTTGGAGTCAAGTGATGTGAATGTGCCATTTAAGCCTTAGTAACGACCATGATCTTGAAATGGCACTAGTTTGGCTCAGTGACTATTGAAATCAGACTGAGCTGCAGACCTCTTGGTGACTATAGGCAAGTCACTATCTCAGTCTCCATTCCTTGCAGGTAAAAAGGAAACAACGATCTGCTTTGATATGAAGTATTCCTGTCTCATTCTGCGAGTCATGTTAGTCACCGTTGAACCTTCTTGGAGAGGTTATAGCAGAAGTCATTCATGATCTTACCTTCAAAGAGGAGCAGAAAACCTCTTAGATAATAGTCCTTAATTTAGCCTGGTCTGTTTTTAAATCTAGGTCAACCCAAGTTTATTTTTGTTAATGGCATGTCCTTGTTCTTTTTACCTACCCCATGGTTCTGTAAAGGGGGTTTAGCAAACATTTGAAGTGTTACTCAGCAGCAGGGACCCACGCCTGTTCTTGAGCATCTGGTGCAATGTGTCTCGTGGGATCTCCTGCCTAGCTTCAGATGTCTCACACTAGGAACATATGAAGAGGAAGCCCAGCACATTTGTCCTACCCTGATCCTGCTTCTGTTGTAACACCTACGACTTCTCCTCCTGTGAGCTGGAGCAGTCCGTAGCCTAAGTTCATAATAAAACACTTCAATCATAGGTGAAGTTCTCTCCTTCAAGTCTCATGCTGAAACAATTCCTTATGTTTTTTGGCTCCTTGTGTGCATGTTAGCTTCAGTTTCTACCTGGCTATTCATAACTTCATTTTTATTAGGTTCTTTCAGGGAGCGTTTTAAGTTCTACCCTACTGCTTCAAGGGTGTTGGGCAGGTGTTAATTGTTTTGCCTTGTTTGAGTAGCCTGGGCAGTATCTAAAGCAGGCATCCCCAAACTTCAGCCCTCCAGATGTTTTGGCCTACAACTCCCATAATCCCTAGCTAACAGGACCAGTGCTTGGGGAAGATGGGAATTGTAGTTCAAAACATCTGGAGGGCTGAAGTTTGGGGATGCCTGATCTAAAGGGAATCAATAGCGTGAGCACATACAACATTATTGCCTAACCATTGGGCTCTGTCTCTGGATGGGCACCTGCTGTGAGATCGGAAGAACAGAGGGACTTAGGAAGCTCCCTTACACTGAGTCAGACCACAGCTCCATCTACTACAGAGTTGCCTATTTTTATATATTTCATAAATGTATATACCGCTTGATAGTAGTTTACAAAAGCAGTTTACAAAAAGAAAAACAACAATAAAATTGTCGATGGATAACAGCTACTCAAAACATTCAAATAATAATTACAAGAAAGCTAAAAACAGATTAAAACACATGGAGCACATGCCCGCACTGACTAGCAGTGGCTCTCCAAGGCTTCAGGCAGCCAGCCATACCTGGAGACTAAACTGGGTCCCTCCTGCAGGCATAGCAGATGTTTTAACGCTGAGCTACGGCCTTTCCCTAGGGAGGAGAAATGGAAGTATTGCCTGCTGGATCAAGTTTGGGAAGTGGGAAGACAAAATGGGTGGTGGATGAACGGAGTGGGACATAAGAGGATCTCCAGGTTGCAATTTGGCATGCTCATGCTGGTTACAGATGAGCTACTGAATGTCAGGAACGGAGCCATTGGAATCCATCAGGCGTCATCAAGTGTCATATTAGCACCTCTCCCGCCCCCAGGACTAACGGTGGGATGATGAACAGTTTGAATGAAGGGGGGGGGGATACAACTCTATGAGATTTATTACATTTGGTTTCCTTAAAGGGAATTCTTCTGGAATGCTTAATTAGGTTGTGAGTGAAAGATGTGAAAATAATTTGATTCTCAAAATGTATGTCTGTACATGATATATGGGCTTTGAGAAATCAGGTCTAATAAGAGAGAACAGTAGCCGCATTTATTTATTTAACTTAAAACTTTGCTAGTCCATTTTCTATAAAAAATATTCACAGTGTGTCTTTCAAAAGCAGTACATTAACACGGTATGATACAAACAGCAGACAGAAAAAATAAACTACGTACGGTGAATAAAACTCATTAAGATCTTAAAAAGCAGAGGAGCAGAGAGCAGTAAAATCTGTAGGAGCAGCAGTAAAATAATTTGTAAAAAACAATGAGTCTGCTAAGAACCTTGGAGAACAAAAAGGTTTTTATGGAGGCAATAAGCTAAAAGTATCGGGGCTTCCACAATTGGTTAGGGGAATGGTATTCTGTAGGCAAGGTGCCACCACAGAGAAGTCCCTCTTCCCAGTTTCCATGCACTCCTCATCTCACTTGGTGCAAGTGCAATGAGGAGGACTTCTGAAGCAAATCTTAGGTTTCAGACAGGTTCTCATTAAAGGTGGTGTTTTTGATGTCCTGCTCCCAAATAATTTATGGCTTAAAGGCATTTATTTATTTATTTATTTATTTATTTATTTATTTATTTATTTGTTTATTAAATGATGGTTTGATAGCGGTAACAGCATATTATTACATGGTCTTACATGATGAATATGAAGTTTATGAAAATTGTTTTGAAAGGTTCAAAAGGCTGATGATAGCTCATGATCCAGGCATCTCCAAACTTCGGCCCTCCAGATGTTTTGGACTACAATTCCCATCTTCCCCGACCACTGGTTCTGTTAGCTAGGGATCATGGGAGTTGTAGGCCAAAACATCTGGAGGGCCGCAGTTTGGGGATGCCTGTCATAATCCCTCAAGAACTGGATTCAGCTGGCAGCATTTATTTCCCATTACGAGACCATCTTTAAGATCAGCTACAACTCCATGCACATGCTTCTGGTTTATATTGCTCCCCCCCCAGAGTGTATACTTGAGGAAGGCTCCAAACCAGGCATCCCCAAACTGCGGCCCTCCAGTCATTTAGGTTTACAACTCCCATGATCCCTAGCTAACAGGACCAGTGGTTGGGGAAGATGGGAATTGTAGTACAAAACATCTGGAGGGCCGAAGTTTGGGGATGCCTGCTCCAAGCTGTTTGCATGTTGTCGGAAAATTAACTGTGTGAGATGGACCACCATGTCTGTTCATTGATATAGGTAAGCTGGCAGCTGCTGGAAATTGAATGTATATAAACCTGCTCACAACAGAAAACATTGTGGGTTATAATGGTAGCAAGGATGGCATGCTAAATACCAATATACAATACTATGGAGGGATTTTAATGGAGACCAAATGTAAGTGAATGGAAGGAGAGTTATAATTAAATTCTGTTTAGGCACTTTAATTATAAGGATTATATGGGCATGCAGCACACCTACAGGTCCAGGGTGAGGTAAGTTCCTTGTGCTCTCATGTAAATTACAGTGAATCTAGGTTGTGGAACGGATCTGGCTGGCAGGCGGGATCCTGAGCGACCCTTTTGACTGGTGGGCATGGCATCTGACATTATAGTGGCTATTAGTCATCTGATATCAGATGACACACTGTCAGAAGACCCTTTTTAACACTAGGTTGAATTCAGAAAAAGATGCTGATTTTTCAGTTTGATAAAAATGTGACTTCTTGATGCAAAGGAAGTATTAATCTCCATAGCTACTTCTTGACATTTCTCACACTTAACATAATATATGATGTCAGCCTGGCAGGCCAAATGACCCACGAGTTGGAGGTCCACACCAGTGTGCTCAATGGCAGAATGTGTACAAATGGTAATGAAACATTTTGGGGGGAGGGTCAAGGCATAACTCCTCCTTATGAATGCATTTGATGAAGCAGACTCTTTGCCAACCACATTTATGCAGTTCAGTTTCTGCTATAATTAGGCAGTTTCTTCATGCAGGAAGTTGAAGCATTAATTAAAGGCCCTGAGTTCAAGGGCAGTCTATAAAACAAAAGTTCATCTAAACATGTGCAAATGCATTCCCCTTGCTATTCAACAATCTACACATGGGGTCTGCCTTTCCAAGTCAAAGGCAAGCTTTCAAGCTGGTATCTCCTTGATTTTCAAAGTATATTAATAGATGCTTGATTAGGGTTGCCAGACTCAATAGTGGACAGGACTTCTGTGCCTTTAATTGCCCTGCTCTCTTTTGAGTCTGGAAACCTTCAAGAGAAACCAGCAGACCCTTTGTTTAATTTCCAAGCAAAGGGTCTGCTGGTTTCTCTTGAAGGTTTCCAGACTCAAAAGAGAGCAGGGCAATTAAAGGCACAGAAGTCCTGTCCACTATTGAGTCTGGCAACCCTATGCTCGGTGTCCTTGAGTATGGGAGGGAAGTCCTCCTGTATCGATTCCAATAGGTCATCTACAAACCAGATATAAATTAAACAAGGGAATAAAAGATTTAAAGGCAGACAAAAGGATTAAACATGGAAAGAAGTCAGGCACTGCAGAAGGAAAATGGATGCTCTGGCATAGCTTCTACATTTCATTTCATGATGAGATAGTGGGAAATGTACATCCACCTGCTGCAGAGCTGCAAGGGCCTGGGTGATATGCCTGACTGGTTTATAAATAGAACACAGATGCATTTTCTGAAGAACATTACTTAGCAGGTGCTAATGGGACACTTCTATAATTAATGGTCCGGGCTTCACAAAGGGCACGGAGAAAACAAATGGAACATTGCATTAGGGTCCAGCTAGGAACAGAAGACGCTGCAGCAAGGAACAAAGCGCGAGAGGGGGATGTGAACACTGCTTGGTGCCTTTACGGCTGGCGTAACCAGCAGGCATGACTGCAGAGCTCAGAGATCTTAATGGTATTTCAAAAGCTCTCTCTATATTTTGGCCATCTGTGGCTTTTTGTTGGGTTTTTTTTTCCGGGCGCAGATTCTGCACAAATAATCTCCACATGCAACGAGCAGTGTGAAATTCTCTTGTTTTGTCAAATTGTTCTTAATCAAGGATAAAGGTCCTCTCATGCTACGCTACCCGTCAAACCACAGAGCGTGGTGGTGCTCTCGACAAGGTATTCCCTGCTGATGTTAAAAGCAAGACAGGGTTGTTCCTTCATTATGTTTGTTGGCAAGTGGCAACATGCCAATTACATTTCTGCAGCAGTATTTTAGGGCCTGTGGTTCATATGGAAGACACTTAACTATGTTGCAGCTGGTTTCAAGTATACGGCTGTCTGATCTACAGTACTGGGAACAGCTTCATGTAAGCTAGGGGAAATGAAGTCGAAAGCATGTCAGCAACACATATAAGGCAACCTGTGTATTCAGGGTCAATCTGATGCAGGCTGGAGTCAGGATTACCATGCTAAATCAGAATGCTAAAGTCAAAAGCCGGGAGTTGACTAGACAAATGAGAATCAGGCAGTACTGGATACTACTGAAGTGATGCAAGTTGTCAGGATCCACATGAGTACCTGCTCAGTATATGAAGGCTTGGAGTCTGTGATAGATGGTGGTGGTAGAGGCTTTTTTTTTTTACTGGCCGACTCTCTTTGTGAAGAAGAGGGCCCTTTTAATAGAATGTCAGTAGGCTGCCACCAGACAGGATAAACATCCAGCTCCACCGTCTGGTTTGTCTAACTGCTTGGGGGAACTTTCTGCTCCCCTACCTCCAGCCCAGCTCTTGGAGGAAAAAAAATGCTTTGGATTTGCTCTCCCAAAGGACACAGAACTTAATAAAAACCTCCCCCAGTCTCTGGGACATTTTTTTAATGTTCTTTTTTTTTACTTCTAAAAAACGTTTCTTAAAAAAATAACAACAAAGCAGCAGATCAGGCCTGCTTTGTGGCAATGCAAGGCAAAAATCAGGCTGTGAACAGGGTGAGATTCTGGCTGGATAACAGGGAAACTAAGGCAACACAAAGTAGGGAAGGGGTCAGGCTTTGCCCAGGAAACACAGAACTCCAATGTTGCTTCAGCAAGGACGAAAATGAGACTCAGCCCTAAATAGTAGCAGCCCTATAGAGTAGCAGCAACAGTAGCAGCAATATCCTGATTGTTAGCCACCCCCCACCCCCCCAAATACTGGAATATGCTGCTTTGCTTAAAGGCACAGTAGTCTCCTAGTATGGTTGACCCTCTGGTCTCACTGCGTCTTCAGTGAAGTTCTCTGCATCTACGAATGGCAGCGTCACAGCCTCTCGTGATGTTGCCGTGCTTCCAGGGCTGGCCCTGCATGGCTTTCTGCTTTTGGTTCAGAGTCCCCAGCTCCATCACCCAAAGAGGAATCTTGACTCCTAGCCCCTGACAAAACCAACAGATGAATGTGCAAACCTTTGCTTGACGCTTTTCATTGTCATTTTACATGCCTTCTGACATCTGATCTGCATGCTGCCGTTAGTGCAGAACGAGTGAGATCCTGAGCTCTGCTCAGAGGTGTGCCCACTTGCTACTAGACCAAGTTCCAAGTGTTACTGTTAGCATTTCATGGATCAAAACAGAATGGGGCCTACATCTAGGATTGCACTGTCAATTAAAAGGCAAATCACTTCAGAGTGGCAGGAGGGAGACTAGGGCAGGGCAAGGGGAGAATGATTGATCGATGATTTTTAATTATAGGCCACCTTTCATCAAAGAATCACAGGGCAAGTTACAAAGTATGAGAGGAGATTCCTGTCAGTTCATCCTACTTAAATCTCTCAGCATACTTACTTCTCTCTCTCCCCCCCCCCCTCTTTCTCTCGCTATCTCTCTCTTGGCAAGGTGAAACATTGAAAATGACTTCCTTGTTGATAAGTCCTAGTGGTTCACTCCTTATCAGTGCTCACTTTAAGAGCTCCTTTTTCAGAAAAAAACGAAAAAGGATCAGCAGTCACTCCTGTGAGTTCTCAGTTGTAGGTGAGAAGGGTGGGCTACTGACGATAAGAGATTTTCCGGCAGGTGGGTTTTAAAATGATTCAAGTGTTTGGAACAAGGTGAAAGCAAGTAGCCAGCCATGCTGCTGAGGGAGGTTCTTATGAACAACACTATGTAAATCTAGAACACAAATCCTGCATGGAAATCTAAATACTTGCTTAGTTATTCACACAGTGGTGTTCACTGCTGCTGCTGCTGCAAAAAAAGACTTTATCCTCTCAAATATATTTAATATTATTTTCCCTTTCAGCTAAAAATGGGCTCCCAAGGTGACCCACTGAAATCAAAATGCAATACAAAACACAATGAAAACCTGGGAAGCATGTATGTATTGTACAAGTGAACCAAAATGACCCATTAAGGCTGGCTGCTCTTTGGGGTGAGGAGTCAAGGAATATGGCAGACAGGACCCAAATTAGTTTTAAACAAGAGCAGAGGAAGAAGGATCTATATCAGGGATGGGGAAGCTTTTTGGACCTGAGGACCACATTCCCTTCTGGACAGACTTTCCAAAGTCACATGCCAGTGATAGGCAGGGATAGAGGCAAAAGCGAGATGAGCCAAACATGCAACCTTACCTTTGAACATTAAGCTAGTTTCGCCACACTCTCATAAACCCATCTCTATCTTCCATCTAGACAAGCAAGTTCAGTGACATGCTCCAACCAGGCAAAAATACTTTGGGTATGAAACAGGGAAGGCTGTTGCTTGTGGAGAGGAGGTGCAGCCTCGGAAGAATTCTGAGGGCCGGACAGAAAGGTATGGAGGGCCGCACCTGCTCCCCAAGCCTGCGGTTCCCCACCTCTGATCTATATGGAGCCTTAAGGCTTAAAATGGAAGATCTCTGTTCTCCGACATCTTTCATCTATGAATTTCTGCACCTCTGGTCTCTATGGAGGCAGGAAAGGCACAGTGCAAAGAGGCCAGGATATGGTTTAGTTGCACTACATGTTATGGAGGGGAAGAAGGGGACTCAGCAAAGAGGCCACCATCTCCATCAGTAGCTCCTTGTAACGTTTGGTTCCAACCTTAATCAGACTGCAAATTATCAGTGCTGTTCTGGATTCAGATTGCTAAAATATCCACAGAGGGCAGAGCAGTAAATGAAAAATATACAATAGGATGCAGTTTATTAGGAGGGCAAAGCTGGAGATGACAGATTATTACTACATTTGCACCCCACCTTTTTTTCTAAAGAGCAGAAGGTGGCATAGATGATTCGCCCCTCTTCACTTTGTCTTCATAACAACCTTGTGAGGTTGGATGCTCAATGAGATACAGTAACTGTTCCATGGTCACCCAGTGAGCTTCAGGGAGATAGGTTTTTGAGAGCAGGTAGATGGAAAGAGTCAGTTGGAATGATGCTTGTTAGCATTGCCAAGTGGTTGCAAGGCTAGCGCCACAATCTGGGTCACAAGTAACTTGAACAGCATCAAGAGTGTGGGGCACCGAGATCTCCCATGCCCCAAATTGCCCTGGCATGCTGTTTCTGCATAGCTATCTGGGGGAGAGGAGAAGCAGGCTTCTGTTGAGTCCTAAGCAACAGGCTTCCTCAACCTCGGCCCTCCAGATGTTTTGAGACTACAATTCCCATCATCCCTGACCACTGGTCCTGCTTGTTAGGGATCATGGGAATTGTAGGCCAAAAACATCTGGAGGGCCAAGGTTGAGGAAGCCTGCCTAAGCAGATCCTACCACATGCAGGATGCTCATGCACTTAAAACATCATTAAAACCTCACAATTCTGAAAGACAGAAACACAAACACTCCATCTTTCAGAATTGTAAGGTTTTAATGATGCACTTAGTTGACCTCCTCCTCCTTCCTTTTTAGAAATAAAAATTATGATGATTGCAGTATGCATGAGGTTATCTGAGGAGAGGGTTTGTGGGAAAGTAACATTTATGCCAACAAAACCGTGCTTGCTTTGTTCTGAAACCTTAAGGTGTCAACATTTGCTCCTAGGTGATTGTGAAAACGAGAACAGAATATCAACCAGACCAGAAGAACAAAGGAAAACTCAGAGTGCCCAAAATTGCTGAATTCACAGTCAGTTTCACTGATGGTGTAACAGAAAGATTAAAGGTAAGAAATGCTAATTGCTAACTGGCTATATTCAGTGCTAATTACCATGGAATAATTAATAGACGACAGCTGCCTTGATTCTGGTTTTAAAATAGCACAACTTGGTCCCATAGTGCATTATGTTGGGGTCACGGGATTAGAATTCTCAACGTGATTTGGTTCTTTGGATTGATTTTCATTTTCTTACATTTATATCCCACTTTACTTCCATTGTGGAACCCAAGGTAGTGCACATAAAGGGTTCTCAGGTGGCCACTCTTCCAGGCACCGGTCAGACCTGTTCTTCCTTAGCTTCAGCTTCAAGTTATCAGCCTTCAGCCCATACTACCGCTGCGCAAAGTGGAGAGGAGATTGGATCAGTCATCACATGGGGGAAAGTGGTTCAACCCTCCCCCCCCACATACTGTGGCCCCAGCTACTAGCTCCCTCCAGCTGCTGCTAGTCACAGAAGGGGGAGAATCATAGCTGTCAATTTTTCCCTTTTTTAAAGGGAAATTCCTTATTCCAAATAGGATTCCTCGCAAGAAAAGGGAAAAGTTGACAGCTATGGGGAGAATATGAGTACAAAAATGTATTGTGTGTGGCAGGGGAGAGGAGAATTGACCCTTCTCCCCCTGCCCTGCAACCCTGATCCAGATTGCCCCTCCCTTTGGCTGCTTTTTGAAGACCAAACTGACAATGGAAGCAAGCAAGGATCTTGTAGCACATTGGTGATGACATAAGTCTTTGTGGACCACAACTAGCGTTAACAGATACATTGCAAGATCCAGTCCCAGAACTCCTACATAATATGACATGTGGCCCTCAGTGAGGTGGTCCAAGGTGTTTGATTTTGCAGCCCTTCCCAAACATGGAAAGTGAAAGGTTCTTGGCTTTCACAACACACTTCCAGAATGTAATTGTTTCGTGAAAGAGCCGGACATTAGCTCTAATGTCGATCTTACAGATGCTTTTCAGAGCAGGTGGGTGGGTGATCCAATGCGGAAACTGTGTGTGAAAGTCGGGGTGGGCCTTTTTAAATGGCCAGGGAGCAAAACCAATTGAAGCCTGCAAGCTCAGTTGGCCCCGCCCCCTGAGGAGCGCCTGCCCCAGAAGCTGCCTGCCATTGGCCAATTTGGCAGGTGGTTAGGATCAATTCTCCTGGCTTGCAAAGAAGCCTGTTTTTGACCCCTGCCAACCAAGAGAAGCCTCTCGCAACCTTCCTCTGCTGGGCCAGTGTTTGGGGCGGCCAGTGGCAGCCTGCAATGCTGTTGGGAGCTTTAAAGAGGTAAGCAGACTTCTCTGACTTCCTCTATGCCATAATCAATAGTAAAACTGTAAAGCTGTGCCAGAGCAAGGAAGGTTCCCCAGTTCCCCTGGTGCTCCTGCAGATGATGTCATAATTCCTGCTCTGGAAAAACACACACCCTGGAATTGCACTTCCCTGCATTCCACCTCCCCTGCACTGCTGCTGAGATCAATGAAGCATCAGATTGAATACAGAAAGGAGTTCTCCCTTTGCTTTTTTATGAGTGCAGTGGTGGAATCAACTCTTTCCCCTCCTCAACTTGACAGTTTCATTTCCAAGCCCTTTCCTTTCTCCATAGTCCATATGATTTCTATTCCATGCCTCTCAGTGTCACTTATTAATCGCCCATCAGAGCAACTGCCAGCAGATAAGGTTGTAAGCTTCTCCTGCCTGTTTTTCATAAGGCTCACATGCACCATATTAACTTTGCGGTATTATTTCCTGACCAAAATGAGCTGAGATAATAGATTATATTTTATTGCCTTCTGTACTTCTCCTGTACTGAATCCAGTGCATATTTTAGGCAAGTTATTAAATATACTTCCCTCTGGTTATGTGCATATCTATTATCGAGAGCTGATGAAATCATCTTGCATTTGTGTTTTTGTAGCGGGAAGGAAAAGAGTAAAATGCTTAAGCTTTATTAACTCAGCTTTTGGCGATGGATAGATAGATATAGTCGTAGAGGCATTACAAATGTGATCATCATATTTTCTGTTGCTGGGTGGATGCTCTCTCAATGGCCCTCCAGTGAGCAATGTACTAGAAATGTCATTTTCACCTTCCTGTAATATTACAGTAAAATATGAAACGCTTATACACACACAGAGTCCTATGCTCAATGGGAGTTAAAATTAGGAGTTTATGGAATTCCATCCTTAAGTTATGCTTACGTGCAGCTCCAAATCATTTCCGGGTCTTGTAAGAGAATCCCGAAAGACTGTGTTAGTAGAAGATAAGAAAGGAAGGGACTTGCTTCTGGCTTTTCCTGCCATGCCACTGCCAAGTGGGCAATACCACTTCACGGGATCAGTGATGTAGGAATACTGCAAAGTCTGCCTCTTCTCTGTTACCATGAGGGGAAAGGGAACAGCTGACATATTATGCTTCACCTCTTCCTGATGAGCTGTTGAAGCCTTTTCCCCTCCCTCTTTTGAGAAAATGGTTGCCAGGGTTCTCTGCACTCTGCAAAATATTCTGCACCAAGAAAAGCTGCATTCAAGCCTGTGTGAAATATGCAAATCAAGACAAATGTTCAAATTTGCTTATTTTGCATAATGTGCTGCAGTGTTCAGGGCGGAAGGACAGGAACTCTGGAGGGTATTCATGCTCCCCTGACTTCTGGAGATCTTTTTCAAGCTCCCTGTGCATCCAGAAATTTCAGCTGATGGTATGCATGCATTGTCAAGCATATCTCTGCTTTCAGAAGCATGCCTTCCTTCCTTCCTTCCTTCCTTCCTTCCTTCACCAAACCTGAGGCTTTGCACTCACTATTACAGGGTGTGCTTCATGTGCACATTCCATGGCATAGACCAGGCACCCCAAACTCGCTCCCTCAGGTGTTTTGGGACTACAACTCCCATCATCCCTGACCACTGGCCCTGTTAGGTAGGGATGATGGGAGTTGTAGTCCCAAAACATGGCTCCCTTAACCATTGCCTCCAAACAGCCTGACATACAAGAATGGCTATATCTTTTATTTAGAAAACTCTAGCCTTCTCAAAAGCAAAGACAGGAACCTCAAGAAAAGCTCCCAAAGCAATAATGTGATAACCAAGCGTCTCCGAGAGCCTTTCATGGCTAAGAACGGCAGTTGTAGAAGAGGAAGTAGGTTTTCTGCCTGCCCATGATGCAAATTGGCACTTTCGTTATATCTCGGTCTATTGACTCTGCTGGAAGAAGAGCTTGTGGAAGCTAGGGAGGCAAAGTGAGAGGGTGTTTGCTTTCCATTTTGCTTTCTTCCAAATATTTTGTGTACAGCTTTTAAAATTCGTTTGAAATAAGTTTATATGGTTTAGATAAAAAGAACACCAACAATAAAAACACACTTATTTGTATTAAGAACTTAGCAGCTTTTAAAACCAACATAAAGCTGATTGTCCAGAAAGAGAGAATTCCATAGCTGTGGTGCTACCACTGAGAAGGCCCTGCCACCGGTGTCTCCTCTCCTTGAATCTCTGCTAAAGATGGGCCAGAGAAAAGGGCCTGTGACCCTAATCTTAAACTGGTCCTTAAGCTAACCTGATCACAGGCTATTCAGGCTTCTGGTTGTTAAAATTTAAGACCAACATTCCCATTGACCCTGGAAACAAACTGATAACCAATGGAGTTAGTGCAAGATTGATGCCACGTGCTTCAACTGCCTTTTTCCTGCCAGCGTTCTGGAGGCTCCCTTTTATACCACTGTCTTTAAAGGCAGCCCTGCAATGGTCTAGTCTGGATGTACAGAGGCAGAACAAAACATTACAAGAAGCGCGAGACCGCTGCTGAAACCGGAAGCTCTGTGTCAAATTCTTTACTCCCTGCTCCACAGCATCTAGTGCAACTTGCCTCGATGTCATTACGCTATGTGCTTTCTCGTCTCCCCTTCACATCATTGGCTGCCCCTACTGGGGGCAAGGAAATAAGCAGTGTCACCACGCAAGGACATGGGCTAAATTGCAGTAGAAATTACAAAGAGGGAGAGGAGAAACTAGCAAAAGGCTGTTTTCAGTAGCATCCCTCTCTCACCCCCGACTCCTGTTCCAGGACTAGAAAGGTAAAACGGCAAGAAGGAAGTTTTGCTTTTCCTGGGAGGGTTGCTGCAGGAAATTTCAGAACTGTATGTGCTTGGTTGTTGTTGTTTAGTCATTTAGTCGTGTCCGACTCTTCGTGACCCCATGGACCACAGTATGCCAGGCACTCCTGTCTTGCACTGCCTCCCGCAGTTTGGTCAGACTCATGTTCGTACCTTTGAGAACACTGTCCAAACATATCGTCCTCTGTCGTCCCCTTCTCCTAGTGCCCTCAATCTTTCCCAACATCAGGGTCTTTTCCAAGGATTCTTCTCTTCTCATGAGGTGGCCAAAGTATTGGAGCCTCAGCTTCACGATCTGTCCTTCCAGTGAGCACTCAGGGCTGATTTCCTTAAGAATGTATAGGTTTGATCTTCTTGCAGTCCATGGGACTCTCAAGAGTCTCCTCCAGCACCATAATCCAAAAGCATCAATTCTTCGGCGATCAGCCTTCTTTATGGTCCAGCTCTCACTTCCATACATCACTACTGGGATGACCTCTATTCTGTGCCCAGTGGCAATCATTTATTGAATACAGTGGTACCTCAGTTTACAAACACAATTGGTTCCGGAAGTCTGTACTTAACCTGAAGCGAACTTTCCCATTGAAAGTAATGGAAAGTGGATTCATCCGTCCCAGACAGGTCCGCGGAGTACTTAAACTGAAAAAAAAAACCAAAAAAAACGAGGCGTACTTAAATCGAGGTATGACTGTAAGCTAATGAATGATTAGACACCCTTCTATCATGAAGAGACTGGAGTTTTCCATAGAAGGGAAGCTTACGCAACTGCATCTGTCATCCATCTAGGATGGCACTGATATGATCTCTTTAATTGTGGTAGCATCTGACAGGAGCTGTTGTCCCTAGGCAACTGCTGTTCGCTCACTCTTCCTCTTGCTGAAATCTTGTGTAATTTCTGCTGCTTGTCACTTTTGAAATATGATACTATATTTTTCTTGTAGCTCAGCTCAATTATAGAGCATCCCGGAACTTTGACCAATTATGCTGCAATGGCATGACTCATCTTGTACATACATTATGACAAACATCATTGCTACTCTGCGTAGGTGGAGTACAAGAAAATGATGTTAAAATGACATTAAGGCCCAGCCACCAATGCCCCAAAGTAATTTCTTTCATTGCTGAGTTTGCCCTGCAGAAAGGCATGTCAAAATGTTCTTAATTTAGAATTCTTTACTCCTGCGCGCTGCAAGAATGCACTTGAAAAGGCCGTCTAGAACAGAGATGGGGAAGTGAATAAAGAGAAGTTTTTCTCCCTCTCTCATAATACTTAAATCCAGGGCCATCTGATGAATCTGAACGTTGGACAAGTATCATTTTGACTGTCCTGAATCTCCCTTCTTCACGCAGAGCATAGTTAAATGAATTCACTCCCGTAAGATGTAGAGATGGCTGTCAACTTGGATGGCTTTAAAAGAGGCTTAGAAAATTCATGGAAGACAAAGACCTATGGTGGCTATGTTCTACCTGCACTGTCAGAGTGATAATGCTTCTGAAAACCAATTGCTGGGAATCACAAGTAGGTAGAGTGCTGTTGTGTCAGATTCTGCTTCTATATTTCCCATAGGCATCTGGTTGACTAGTGTGATTCTGGATGAATGAGCCTTTCAGGGCTCTTAGTATGTTGGTCTCTAAATCCCACCTGCCTTAGCCACATGGCCAATGGTCAGGGTGCTCAGAATTGTAGTCCAGCACCATCTAGAAGGCCATAGCTTCCCCATCTGTGCTGAACAAGGTTTTTCCCCTCAAAAATGGTCTACTTTACAAGGAACCCATTGAACAAGCCAGGCTGAACATGCAGTGAACATACATTGGATACTCTGCAGTTGTTCATCTTACTTGAATCACTTTGGAGTTACTTGGTTTGGTTTGGGGTGCTTGAAGGTGTTTTGAGTCTTTTGAAAGCAGTTTCCTATGGTTCCCTGACCAACACTCCAGGGTTTAAACAGAAGCCAACAGAAGCCTTTGATTCCCTTGACCCTTTGCATTGCAAGGGGTTGGACAAGATGACCCTCAGGGTCCCTTCCAACTCTAAAATTCGATGATTCTATGAGCTGAACACACAGGCAATTTAGCTGTGCTGTTAAGCATCACCTTTACTAATCACTACACCCTGTCAGAGCTGTTCTGTCAGCCTTGGTCTGCCCAGCTCCATGGTTTCTAGAATCATTTGAGGTGACGGCCTGCAGATTCCAGCCTTCAAAAGTACCTATTCTGGCCTTTCCCTCTTCTGGATCTTTCTTTCATAGAAGCCAAATAGTCAGTCAGTCCTCTGAACTTGATGTAAACAAAAGCCACAGAGTTGGGACAGATGGGAGCAATGGACTGAGACAGAATTTGGGGACACAGAAAACTCCCTTGCCTTGAATCAGACCACTGGTGCATCTATCTCAGATTTGTCAGGATTTCAGACAGGGTTCTCTCCCAACTCTAGCTGGAGATGCCAGAGGCTGAGATTGCAAGCAAAGCAGATGCTCCATCACTGAAGGGTTAAAAAGCCCTTCTCTCTTTAGTGTTTGCTGTTCTGACTGGAGAGAAGCAGAAATAGAAATAGCCCGGTATGAGTGAATTTTCCAGAGTCTTTTGCTTCAAACCAGGTTTCAGGGGGTGTCCTGAGCAGCATGATAATAAGCAGGCATCTCTTTCATTCTGGTGTATGTTTCTGCCCTCCCATCTCATTTGTTAGGATGTTGAACAATGCTGGTACAGTACCCCATTCAGGCATCCTTCAAGGGCGAACAAAATGGATGAGTCAATTATATAAGGAAAATACCCCTGAAGTGCAGGCTTGTGTGTTTTCATTCTGTCTATTCAGTGCAGCTCATTTAAGCAAATAGTTACAGGCTCAGGCGACAACTGGTTCATGGTAGGAAAATAAGTTGACGCCAAGCCTCGTGCCCAATGTATTTGAGGTACAGAGATACATATCGGTGAAAAATCCTGTTGCTTCCGGAAGAGGGCATAATCAAACAAGCATAGACGGTCCCTTCCCACTTAGGTGAATTGTCAAGCTCAGTTGGGTCACTTAAGCACAGGGGTTGTGTAATGTGTTCCAGTTTTTCCAAAATTATTCTAGGAAAGTTAGGGGCAAAGGGAAGGGTGGTGAACGGCACAGAAAGGGCAGCGAGGCTACTGAACAGTAAAAAAACAAAAACAAAACCTGATCCAGTAATACTTTTCCTGTTCTTTTTACTTCCTCATCCAACACATTTGTGGGTGACATTTGTTGCCGCGAGGTGTGAGCCACTGGCTTTAAAAGGGGAATAGATATGATGGATAGATCAGCCAATGGCTACCAGTCACGATAACTAAATATAAATTTTCCATGTTTAGAGGCAATAATCCACTGAATGCCCATTGCTGGGGGCTATGACTTTCATGCCCTACCCATGGAGTTCCCAGGAGCACCTGGGTGGCCACTGTGGGAAATGGAATGCTGGCTTTGATGGGTCACATTCCGTGCACATTTTTTTTTTGCAAAGCAATGCTCCTAATATAATGTGTTATTGTATGTTATTTTCAATAGTAAATATGTTTTTGTACGCACTGCTTGGCTGGCGAACTGTACAACAATATTTGGAGAAGTGCAAATTTTGCAGGAGGGCTGCATGTTGGTTTGTCTATTGCTTCGGAAAGTGTGAATTAGGTAGATTCACCTTTAAAAGTGAGGTGAATCGAATTTCTGCCCCATCCATAAAGCAGAGGCTGTTGCCACAGTTTCCATGGCTTAGACTGGGTGGCCTTCAGATGCCCTCCATGCGCCTATAACAGTGTTTCTCAACCAGTGTGCCTCCAGATGTTTTGGGACTACAACTCCCATCATTCCTGACCACTGGTCTTGCTAGCTAGGGATGATGGGAGTTGTAGTCCCAAAACATCTGGAGGCACACTGGTTGAGAAACACTGGCCTATAATAATGTGTTCAGTAGAAGGGAAATTGGTGTACTGTCTGTGAATTCAGCTTTTTAAAAAGTTCTGCTTCATGACCCATGATGATATACATAGAGCAAAGTGCATTTGATTACATCAGCTTTTTCAAAACAAACAAACAAACAAACAAACAAACAAATCTAAAACATACTTCAGAGTACTGCCTTTGATTTCATTTCAAGTGAAAAGATCACTGGCTTTGGGATGGAGGAATGATTCCTCTGCATTTTTGATCTGTGTACAAGTTTCAGGCTTTTCCAGGGCTCTTGATATCGAGGCCCCACTTCTGACGGATGTTGTACTAAATGTCAGAGGCACACGAACAACTGAAATGTTAAAATGTGATCTGAGGACAAAAAACCCGCAACCTCGGAAAATTCATCTTGGATTCGTATAGTTGCTTTGGTCAAGCCTAGCACTTGGTCAGTGTGGCTCGATGCCACAAATCAAGTCAAACATTTGTAAATTAGCAGTCATTCATTTTTGTGTTCCTGTTTTAGCTGATTCAGTGCTGTGAAGACGCACTCCCACCCAACTGTGTTCTAAATGGATGTTTTGATTTCATAGCTGCACTTTATTGTTTTATTGGTGTCATGTTTATTCTCACCCTACCTCAGCTGATTTGTCTTGTAATGCACACAAGGAACTTGTGTTATCAGTTGCACGCACGCACGCACACACAATATCTGCAGATTTAGCCTTGTTGAATGTGAACCCCCTTTCATGGCCAATGGTCAGAGTTGATGGAAGTTGTAGTCTAGCAACACCTAGAAGGCCACAGGTTCCCCACCCCTGCTGTAAGGTTTCTGAGGCATTCATGGGCAATGCCCCTATTTTCAAGATGCCACTGAAGGGTGCATACTTGCTACTACATCTGTGGCAGCTGATCTGTGCTGAGGCAAAAGTTCAGTCTTCAAGTTGAGCGTGCTCTGCTCAGGCCTCCTACTTGTGAGAGTTGCGAACAGTATGTTTGAAAGCTACTCTGTTTGATTTTTGCATAGCATACTTAATTGTATTTCATTTGCGCGAGGAAGAAGGCACTGGCCTTTGAAAGTTTATGCCATGATTAATGTGTTGGTCTTTAAAAGGTGCCACCAGACACTTTGCTATAGATCACCCTTGCTGACTGGATTGTGGTGACTGCCGATTATTTCCCCTTCATTTTATTACTATTATTTTGCAGCAGCAAAAGCTTAAAATGGACTCCTTTCAGTAATTAAATCTGAGATTCTGGGAGATTGAACAGTAATGCACCAGCAGCCAGATGTTGCAACTCATGAGCTTCCCTCGTGGCCACAGAGGATTCTAACTTCCCTAGACGTTTCTTTGTTGAGCTGTAGTCACTGTTGCATCTCAAAAGGCTCCTTGCAGCTCTGAGGCTTCTGTTAATGCAAAATCCCAGATGTAGCGAGGGTGGCAAAGGGCCACATTGCACAAGCGGATGGGAAGTGATGAGATGTCGCTCATGAAAGGTCAGCAGCAGGATGATATGCCCCTATGCAGTAATCCCATTAATTGAATCACCTGCTCAAATTAGTGATTTGAAAGGCAAGTCAGCTCCAATTTTTCTCAAAAAAATTCCCCTTCCCTTTTTCCTAATGATCCACTTTGTTTTTTTTAAAAAAGATAAAGCTTTTCTGCACCTGGGCATTAATTGGGAACAGTGGCAGGAAATTCTCCGCAGGAAAAACAACAGATGCTTTTGCAGATCCCAAAGACCAGAGACCCTGACGTTAGGGAGCAAACTGCATTGTTCACATATTGAGTTCAAACTACTCATCCGCTTGTATTAAATCTAAAGGATATGTAATATTCTTGTCAGCTACATGCATTGTAGACACTTTCCAGAGCCGCAAAAGTGGTCTTGGAGGAAAGCAGCTTGTAATAATGACAACAAAAGACTCTCTGATATTATCTCCTCCTAACAGTTATTAATTTTTCTCCTGTTAATAGTTACCAACACTGCCACAGACATTACTGTGAGTGGCAGAAATAACCCTTTGATGCATGACGACAAGTCAGCTTCACAGAGATCCGGCATATTTGCATATTTCACAGCAAAAGTCACATGTCAGATGGACAGGGTCCAGCTCTGGTATCCGTCACACCAACCACACCACATTCACACCATGCTGAGGCAGCTGCCTCAGGCACAGAAACCCAAGAGGGGGTGCCCCCATAGAGGCCCTGCCCACCTCTGCCACCAGCAGAGAAGCAGCACCAGTAGTGGGGGCCATTTCCAGTGAAATCGCACCCAGAGCTCGCAAGAGCTCCACAAGATCTTGTGGGATCTTGCCAGAGCCTGTTGTCGCTGCTGCTGCTACTTTGTGGGAACCACCATGTGATCTGGGTAAGGGAGGCTTCGGGGGAGCGGTGATGGTAGGTTGTTTGGGGTGGGGGTGTAACACCTTCCAGTTTTGCCTCAGGTGGTGAAACAGAACCCACCATCCCTGATCCAATAGTTCCTCTTTGGCCATTTGCCTCCCTCTGCCTAATGACAGGGCCGGTCCTATCCTCATCAGGCTGCCTGACTCTTGTGCTCAGACGCTGCTTGCTGG
This sequence comes from Zootoca vivipara, assembly GCF_963506605.1. NCBI lineage: Eukaryota > Metazoa > Chordata > Lepidosauria > Squamata > Lacertidae > Zootoca > Zootoca vivipara. Next base: position 74,128,591 of record NC_083277.1, on the reverse strand, counting down.
TTTCCCACAGGCCACTGTGAGGCCAGGATGCTGGACTAGCCAGCAGGCTCTTCTTTGGTTTGCATGTTCTTATAGCTGCCTTTTTGACTTTGCCAGCAATGCTGCTTCATCCAGCCTGCAAGCCACTCTCTGCTTTTCACTGCAGTATCCAAGTGTCCAGCTGCATTGTGGGAGTAGGAGGTGAGACCCTGCAGGAAGCAACTATGAGATGCTGCTGCTTTGTATATATGTTCCTTGCCTCTTCCTAGTCTGTAATACTATGATGATAAAAGCATGGCCACTGCACCAGGCCTAATGGTCTACCTGTTGCCTGCCCAGGAGGCATAGGATAGCAGTCTTACAGAATCGTAGAGTTGGAAGGGACCCCAAGGGTTATCTAGTCCAAACCCCTGCAATGCAGGAATCTCAGCTGAAACATCCATAAAAGATGGAGTATTGTTGGAGCAAATGATCTCTTAGATCTGAACAGACTCCAGGGCTTCTAATTCACCATCACCCAAAATAAATGTTGACTTCTCTCTCTCCACCCTCCTACCACAGTATGGGTGGAATAGGAATAGCTCAGGAATAGGAAAATCAAACCCATTTCTACACTAAGAAATCAAATTTGCTAAGTAAGTTTAAAATGTGAAACTGTACCTACACAGTGCTCCAATACTTTGGCCACCTCATGAGAAGAGAAGACTCCCTGGAAAAGACCCTGATGTTGGGAAAGATTGAGGGCACTAGGAGAAGGGGACGACAGAGGACAAAATGGTTGGACAGTGTTCTCGAAGCTATGAACTTGAGTTTGACCAAACTGCGGGAGGCAGTGGAAGACAGGAGTGCCTGGTGTGCTCTGGTCCATGGGGTTACGAAGAGTCAGAAACAACAACAACAACAACAACACCTACACAGAATATTTTTGTAATGCAACCTAGCTGGCTAGATGTAAAGTATGGACCACTTGGGGGCAGGGAGAAACCAGTAGTTCGCTTAAGAAAATAATGTGCCCAGCAAAGAATATTTGCAGCCATACTGACACTGTCAACCTTCTCCTTCAAGCCCACAATACGAGAACAGATTGCAGGAAAGCAAATCCCATTCCATTTTTTTAAAAAAAATGTGCTAAAACTCAAAATATTTTAGACTGCTTCCCTGCTTGAATGATGGGGAGCAATATTCCAGGCTGTTCAGTGACAAAGGGGTGGGTGGGGAAATCAAGCTGTTAACATTAAGGACTTTAAAGCATCTACCTAGAAATCACATTTTAGGACTTCTTTGGTGCTTGCACAGTGAAATGGTAGTTTTTATTTGTGCCTAGGACTTGACAGTGCTGTACATCACATGGCTGCAGCTTGGCATTGCAAACATTTTGAGACGTCAAATCCATTAGGACTAAAACAGCCTCTAGAAATCATATTATGTGATGGAGATTGGCCAGTCTAATTGAGCCAGCTACTTATTGCCCAGGCAATTTAATGATTTGACAAATTGCTTGGAAACATGGTGTACTTGTTTGTTTTGTGCTCTCACTGCGCCCACGGGACAGCGGGGCAGGGGAATTAGTGGCGGGGATGTCACCTCAGCTGATAAGCTCTTTCTTAATTACAAAATGTGCGGAAGAAGTAGGGCAAGGGTGTCGTGGGAGATAGCTACATGGGAGGGAGAAAAGTTTTTGTAAAAGTGGGAGGGAAATGTTTCAGAGAGTAAGAGTTTTATTTTACATATTGAGTTCTTGGCTTGCAACATATTTCAAGTCTGTCCCTAACGTTAAGCCTTTGAATCCTACCGATGACCAGTTTAGAAATCGTCATAAGAGGTAGGCTACCATCTTTGCTGGGATTGGGAAAAACCATGGAAGATAAGGCTAGCAATGGCTACTAGTCATAATGGCTATATCTAACCTCCAGTAGCAGAGGTGGTATGCCTGGGAAACATGAGTAGGAAGAGCGCTATTGTACTCAGCTCCTGCTTTTGGGCTTCCCATAATCCTCTGTGAGAACAGAATGTTGCCCTAGAGAGCCCTTTGGTCTGATCCTTCAGAGACCTTCTTACATTCTTAACGTGGTAGCATAGCGTCAGAATTTCTCAATTTAATTTTTAAAAATATGATACAAAGAAAACGAAATACCAGAGAAGTTCTAGAGCAGGCATCCCCAAACTGTGGCCCTCCAGATGTTTTGGCCTACAACTCCCATAATCCTTAGCTAACAGGACCAGTGCTTGGGGAAGATGGGAATTGTAGTTCAAAACATCTGGAGGGCTGAAGTTTGGGGATGCCTGATCTAAAGGGAATCAATAGCGTGAGCACATACAACATTATTGCCTAACCATTGGGCTCTGTCTCTGGATGGGCACCTGCTGTGAGATCGGAAGAACAGAGGGACTTAGGAAGCTCCCTTACACTGAGTCAGACCACAGCTCCATCTACTACAGAGTTGCCTATTTTTATTTATTTCATAAATGTATATACCGCTTGATAGTAGTTTACAAAAGCGGTTTACAAAAAGAAAAACAACAATAAAATTGTCGGTGGATAACAGCTACTCAAAACATTCAAATAATAATTACAAGAAAGCTAAAAACAGATTAAAACACATGGAGCACATCTGGAGGGCCGAAGTTTGGGGATGCCTGTTCTAGAGAGTTGCCAAATGTCCAATATTACATAAATAATGTATCATAATTCTTCCAGTCCACTATACATGGATTATGCTTTATAAATTTCTCTTTCTTTCTTTTTTTACATTTTTATTGGTGTGAATAATAAATTGCCATATAACTTCTAGCACACCTTTTATTATATTTTGATACTTATTTTAAGCTTCCAGTACAGAATGAATTCATCACATTGTTCCAGATAATATTGTTTTGCAGTCCACCCTTTCCAGATCATCTCAAAGTATGAAATCTTTTAGTACAGGCTATGCATAATTTCCCCACTCTGAATAATTGTATTGTCAGGAGTCAGGAAACAGAAAGGACTGGGACAGATACATGGCTATATGGAGGGAAATAAGATCATTAGGTATAGAGAGTTATTTCAAAAAGGTATTTAAGAAGCCATTTTTGAATTTCTAAGAATTAAAAACAGCCGTTCCAAAATAGCTGATTCATGAAGATTCACCAGCATTTTAGTACAAATTTCTCCTAATAAAAATTTTCTTATATGCTGTTTTAATACATACATTTTGCAAGCAATCTTGTCCAATAAATTGCATTTCTGTATGTTTTCACTAATATCTTCATTTTTATGCACACTTTCCCTTAATACATGCATTTTTGTAAATGTTATTGGGCCGGAGAACTGCATTACAAAATTCAGATAACTGTGAATTTTGAAGGAAAGCTGTGTGTTGGTTCACACATGGTTTCCAAAAGTGCAAATTCAACAGTTTTGACCTTAAATATGTACTGAATAGAACGTCTCCTCGATTCCTAATTGGAACCCCTACCAGTAGCCGTCAACAAAAGTGCCAAAGGGATTTTCTGCACCCAGTATGCTGTATTTAGATTGGGCACCCTGCTGCACTTGCCAAAAGAGACAAAAATTAGCATCCATTTTATGTCACTTGCAGAATCGAACCTTCTTTCACAGGTGGGATGAAACACTCACAAAAATATCAGAGTAATGAGACAGAATATCAAAAGGTGGGAAATTCCCCATCATTGTAGTTTCATACTACAAAGGATCATTGTGTTTAGTATTTGCCCTGCTCTCTACCCATGTCAACCCTAAACCATGTAAAGAACTCAAGCTTCATGAGCTGTAGATGTGTTACATTACTGTAGGTCTTTTACCTACTGATTTTAGGCTGCATTTCTTCTTCTTCTTCTTCTTCTTCTTCTTCTTCTTCTTCTTCTTCTTCTTCTTCTTCTTCTTCTTCGGCAATCACTCGTAGCCGAGTAAGTTTGCCTTCCATAAACATGATTTTAACGAGTCCATAAGTGACTGTGGAGGCCAATTCTGGATCCACACGTCTTTCCACAGTGGGGACATTGGTTTCCAGGCGGGAGTTGATCACGGTGTGGATTTGCCAATGGTGCCTTCCTCTTAGCACGTTTCTCCCTTGCGTCCTGAGATCGAGTTTCTTCAAAGCCCATGACCCCTTTGGTAAAGGCTGTTCTCCAACTGGAGCGCTCGCAGGCCAGTGTTTCCCAGTTGTCAGTGTTTATACTACATTTTAAAGATTTGCCTTGAGATAGTCTTTAAACCTCTTTTGTTGACCACCAGCATTACGCTTTCCATTTTTAAGTTCGGAATAAGGTAGTTGCTTTGGAGGACGATCATCAGGCATCTGCACAACATGACCAGTCCAACGAAGTTGATGTTGAAGAATCATTGCTTCAACACTGGTGATCTTTGTTTCTTCCAGTGCATTACTACACTCAGTGCAACATTAGGTGTAGAGGGGCTCAAAAGTGATCTAAGATTTACAGCAGTTCTGTTCAGTTGTTCATGCTTGGATAAATTCAAGATTTAATTGGTCAAAAAGCAAGCTGTGTAGTCATTTGTTGTGGCTATTTATTAAAACCTCATAAAACACATTTTTCTTCTTTTTCTTTTTTGAGCTAAAATGATTTGAAATCCCCACTCAGCCAAGAAGCTCACTTGGTGCCCCTGAGCCAATCAGTGTCTCTTAGCCTATCCTAGCCTAGCCAAAGCCATGAAAACAGGCATGCCTCCCTCCCTATCCTCCTTGCTTTGGTTGCTACCATCCAACTCTGATGTTTCTTGCAGCAAAAAACAAAACAGAAGACAGTTTGTCAACCCTGATATAAAAAGAACTCTAAATACATACAGTTTCGCAGTATAAATTGATTTAGCTCATTATTGTTTTGCTCACTTCCTGCTCACAACCACCAGCAAAACCTAGCTTACATTGCCGTTGTGAATCTATAGAGGGAGGTATAAAATGGCTGTGAAAGGGAACTTAGTGTTTGTATTACAAGCATTAATTTTTGCTTTACTTAACCAGAATGATGCATCTTTGTAAAAGGACATATTTTGTTCTCTCTTTCTCCCTGACACCTTGCCAAATTAGTACACCTCCGGGGCTTCAACCAATCTGGCCTGATTATTGTGTGTTTAAATGTGTAAGTCCCAATTGTATTGAACTGTGCTGATGCATGAGACACTTTCTGCCCCTTCCTCACAAGAAAGCCTAGGCTGCTGCAATCCTGTACCCACTTACCTTGGAATAAGCCCTATGAAGCACAAGGAAACTTACTTCTGAGTAGACACGTGCCCTGTCTAGGAGAATCTGCGGAAAATAATGTATAGGTAACCGCTGATCTCAAATGGAGATTACATACAACAACCAATTATTGCACGGCCAATTGACGTGCAACACTCACATGCACACATTGCACACCCAGAAGTGGGTGGAAAAGGGGGAGGAATGGGGGCGGGGCATAATGGGCAGAGCTGGCTTATGTGTGCTCTGCTGTTGTGTGCAATGACCGGGAATCATAGCTGCCAAGTACCCCGTTTTCCCTGGGAAACCCCGTTTTTTCTTACCTTTTCCCGGCGGTCCCCCGTATCACTTCGTCTCCCGTTATTCTCCCTTATATTCTCCTGCCGGCAGCCATTCCCCCCCCCTGATTTGCCCATCTATGGGCACTGAAAATGGCCGGCGCCGGCTTCGAAAGTCGCGTCTACGCATGTCCGGAAGTGCATAGATGCGACTTCCGGTGTCGGCGGCAGCCATTTTTTGTGCCCATAGATGGGCAAAGTGGCACCGGAAGTTGCGTCTACGCAACGTCCGGTGTCACATGGCTGCCGGTCCCGGATTCTGCAGTCCGGGACTTGGCAGATATGCCTGGAATGCAACCCCCCCCCATATTGGGGGTTGCCTGTACAAGGAGACAGAAGCCACTAGACCAGGCATAGGCAACCTTGGCTCTCCAGATGTTTTGGAACTACAACTCCCATGATCCCTAGCTAACAGGGCCAGTGTTCAGTGATCATGGGAGTTGTAGTTCCAAAACATCTGGAGAGCCAAGGTTGCCTATGCCTGCACTAGACAGAAAAGCATTGAAGGTGGGAGGTCCAAATAGCTCAGCCGTCAATCACAACCCTGATTTCATTTATTGACTAAAAACACTGAAAGACAGGAGCAGCCAGGCTGGATCATCTCACAGAAATCATGGGTGTATTCTGGTTAAGACAAGTGCCCGAAAGGAAGCCCATCCATTTCTGATGGTTTCATATTCAAGTGCTAAAGCAGGATTTCATGGAACGAGATAAAAGTCATCTTGCAAAGGAACATAGATTGGATATTATCAAACTGGAAAATATGGTAATTGGTTGTTTTAAAAGGCACCTACTTGTTGTATGAATCAAGAAACTTGTAAGGGAGGTTTCTTTTGAGCTAGAATTCCACTAAAGTTGGTATGGAACAATGCTTTGATCTCATGTAAAACAATAGGAATTAGACAATGGCATGAAGGGGAAGTATCTTGGTTAGCAACATTACCAGGGCTACTTAGTTTAATAAATGTACAGGTCTCATAAATCTACACCATGTATTCATATTTGTTTATTTAGGAGATTCATTTAAACTCCCAGGATGGTTGACGGGAATGAAATATAGCAAAAACAAATCTGGTAAAATACAGCCCATATCCCCAGAGAGCAGCATTATACAATATGCAAGCTAGAACCGTGTGTCACAGCAATCAAGGATTTATATGTAGATGCAAGCCCACGACAACTGTTTTGGCAAAGAGAGTGATAGAATTAAGGCTGAGCACTTCCCCACCCCAAATTAAGAGACATGGAATGAGGGCATTAGTTTCCATAGCAATCCAGCGCAGCAATTAAGTACCATCTTTGATAAATCTTTGCTGATAGGGTAAGGGCAGTGTCTGCCTGCAAAGGATTCCTGATTATAATGTCTGTGAGTTTTATCTCCCTCCCTAATTTTTTATTTCTCTTTTGCGGGGATTTATATTGCTTTGAGACTTGCCAAGGTTCATGCTCTTCTTTAAAAACACACACCCCAACCCTGAGTTTTATTAGGTAGTTCAGCTGCCTGATTGGGCAGAATATGAATGCTAATGAAGTCCTGTATTTTCTTGAGTACTCAGAGAGCTGTAACTCACCCTTGTCACCTTCCAGTCCGTGGCATAGATAGTTCCCCCCTCCCAATTTTTTTTCCTTTCTGGTTTTAAATGGCTGCTGACGTTTTAACCCAGATCAATTGTGTGTTGTGCATTTTTCAGGTATAATGCAATGGCACAGAATATTTATGTGGGTGTGTAGAAGAGAGAAGAGAGTAACCAAGGATGCCCGGAGGGAGGGGAGGCTAAGAACAGGAGGGAAGAGGGAGGGTTTGAATTTGGGAGATAAAACTGGAGGTTCACAGACAGAAACAATGGTGCTAGCGTCCCTAAAGAGAAAGTTTAATGCCATAGTTATGGCAAGCGTTCTATGCTGGTAGCCGTGGCACTTTTATCAATGATCAAAAGCTGGTTTGCAGGAAGATGAATGTTGGAGGAAGATGGAGCCTGGTGGGACACAGAAACAGAGACTGGAGGTTGGGGATGCGCTAGTGAAGGAGGGAGGAATAGCAGACAGGTTGGGAGGGAAGAAAAACGTGGCTCAGTTTTGGAGGGTGTGTTCAGGACTCTTAGGGAGGGGGAAAAGCAATATTGTTGGTGGGGCAGGTTTTGGGAATGGATTGATAGGGGCAGGAACTGTGGTCCTCAGCTGTTCGCAGCTTTGGCCATGGGATCTGTTGCCCGCACTCTAGGCAATGCAACCTAACATTCCTTATGTTTGGATTGTACTGCATCCCATGACACTTCATCCTTCTGCCACATTGACTGTCCCACAAGGTCATGCATTCTCCTTCATCAGTTCCCAGAACAATTCCTTTGACGCTCTTTCAGGGATCACTTTTCTTCTTTCCAGGTGCTGTAGTGCCCCAGATACAACCTGGTCATGTTTAGCACAACCCAGTAATATTTCAAGTGCTGAATTGCACATTATCTGCCTACATACTAGATGTCAGCTTGCTCATTTTATATGCGCTAAAGATTCAAGGAGTTCATAACTTCAAAATGTTAATAACTCTGACATTTCTCCTTGAATATTTGCCTGTTATTGTAACCCTTTCCAATTCAGCTTTCTGTCCCAGCAACAACTCCTCTGTATTTCATTGCTAATCTGCATTTTTATGGCAGATTTATACATTCAGAAAAAGCATGTCGTGCAGTCCTGCTGAGGGTGCACCACTTTGGAATGGAAATGGAGGAATCACATGAGTTAAGAGTCTTCCCTAATACGAATAATATCCCCCCCTTTCTGTCAAAATGCCAGCCTGCCTCTTCTTCTGAGATGCTATTAGTTAGCATTGTGTAGGGGGGCTTTTTACAAATTACTCTCAGAAAATAACCTCCGGAGTGAACTGTAAGCATCTTGTAAATATGCTTTTATACATTTGAATATGCTTTTGGTGTATTATTTTCATTGACTGTCATTCAACTCCCTAAATTTGAAAGGTCTTGGGTGGGTTAGACTTAGCCAATTCTCTGAGAGTTCCTATTCTTTTTGTGCTCTTGTGAATGCACATTTGAGCAACTGAGACCTTGATTTATGGTGAAGGAGGGATGGTGCAAACGCGCAAGCCAACAAGCTCATGACCACATTTCTCTGTGTTAGGGTTTGGCTGTCCCTGGGTAATCAGAAGTGCTGCTGCCTAGACGTTGTTGGACTACAACTCCTATCATCCCTGACCAGTGGCCACGCTGACTGGGGGTGATGGGAGTTGTAGTCCAACAAGATCCGGAGGGTTGCTCATTGGCTATTCTTGGATTACATCATCTTTCACAGCTGGTCAGTCCTAGTGTCAGTTACTGCATTGGATTGTGATCGAATCGGGTCACATTGACCAAGTGGGCGCCCCTCAGGAAGCACCACATGGTCCAAAATTGGTCTCAAAGGCATGCAGCGAGTTGCAAAGACCCAAGGCAGCTGCTTTGATATTTATATTCCTCAGACTTGTTCAACCTTTCCCGGCAATAGCTCTAGACAGGTGCAGAGCGAAAGGTTTCACTATTCTTAGATTGTTGTAGGTGGAAGGAACATACTGACCCTTTACTCATCTCAACTCCCTGTTCGTAGCACAAAAATACATTCAGCCAAAGCAAGGTCTGCATGAGATGCTCCTGCTTATGTGAGAGGGCTCCATAACAACAAGATATATTTTTTTATTAAAAAAAATCTGGTTCTGTAGCTACTAACAGTGGCCTGGGATTGTGTGCTAAATAATACAGCACAAAATCAAAGTGTTTAGTTCTGAATAACTATGACCAAACTGCGGGAGGCAGTAGAAAACAGGAGTGCCTGGCGTGCTAAGGTCCATGGGGTCACAAAGAGTCGGACACGACTAAACGACTAAACAACAACAAATTACCTTTTTGTGTCTGCCGATAGTCAAGCTCACCACAAACCCATCTGTCCATCAACAGTCACTTGCTGCAAACTTGCTGCACAATTCGGAGCAGTGTTTATAACATTTAAAGCCCTAATGGTTTAGGACCAGGGTATTTAAAGGACACACAAATGTGATCAGTCATTAAGATCACCTGGAGACGTTTCCCCCCATATCCCTTCAGCATCTTTGACATTGGAGATGAACTCCCTTCCAAGGGACGGGTGCTTTGCTCCCACTCCCAATGATCTTCCATAATCAAAAAGGCTGACCATGTCTTTTTTAAATGCTGTAATGTTTTACTCTTTTAAATGCTGCAAGCCGCCACAAATAAACACACAACACACAAATAAAACAGGAAGGTGGAGTGCAAACATTTTGAGAGGGAGGAAAAGAAAAGAAAAACACCCTCACCGAATTCCAGGGAAAGTCGCCTTTGGCTAAATCAAAAAACACATCATAATTGTACTTGGTCTGCAACAGAAGACATAAAAGGAGGTGGTGAAGGCTTACAAGATGCACTTGGCTGCTTTTGAATGAACAGTGCATTGTTTCTTCCTCCCCACAATGCCACTAATAGTTACACGCTTGGTAGCACACAGGTTCTTACCATCAAGTGCCAAACAAGGCAAAATCGTCAACATACTTTTCCAGTGTGAAACCAGCAGAAGTCAAAGGAGATGCAGCAGCAGCAGCAGCAGCAGCAGCAGCAGCAGCAGCAGCAGCAGCAGCAGCAGCAGCAGCAGCAGCAGCAGCAGCAGATTTTGGTTTATAATAAGAAAGCAAGGTGGGAGAGGGACAAGCCCAGGTTTTATAGACGATGCATAGAGAAAAATGCACATCATCAGGGCCTTAATTTAGAGGGGAAATGGACATAAAAACCTGGGGATATTGGATGTGGTATTCATTTAATTGCCATGCTTAGTTAAGCACTGCAAAGTGTGATAAAGACTGCAGTCTATTAGGCTGATTGTTAATATAAGTCATTTAACTGTGAGATGCTGCATATGTCAGTAGACTAATATTAGCCCTCTTTTGCAGGTCACTATTCTCATCAGTTTGGCTCTTGCGTTCCTCGCCTGCATAGTATTTCTTGTGGTATACAAAGCTTTTACCTACGACCACAGTTGCCCAGATGGATTTGTTTATAAGGTAAGAAGTCTGAGATGGATGAACTGTCTCTGCTAATGACAGAATCTAATTCACCGCACGGCTACAATTTAGTCCTGCATTTTCGGATCAGGATCAAAGACATCATTTGTCAGCAACATGCTGAAAAGCAGTTAGTGATTTAGGAAATAGGGTTTGGTAGCAGAGTTATTTTGAACTTGACAGTTTTAAATCTGCATGAAGCCAACCCCACATATTTCTAAATGAGCTCACATAAACTGGCCTTTGGAGTTTGCTCACTATGAAGATTAGCCACTCAACATTTTGGGATGTGTGCAGTGCATTTTAGAGGTTTTCTGGCAACTCTCTGTAGATGCTGGATGTGTCCCCTTGGGGAGAAGTGGGAGAAACATATGCTATTCTAGCAGGATATTTACCTCGAGGGTTGATGCAACATAGGATATGGAAAACATAAGGTGGTGGTTACCATGCCAGTCCTCTAAAATGAGAGGGGTTGAGTAGGAAGAGGTGGTTTATTTTGCTGGATCAGCTTGTGGATGAGGTAAGCTGAAAGAGCAAATTTCAAAGTTTCATCATAACTGGGGTTGGGGGGAAGAGGGTTGAGGGAGTGAGGTTGGGGAAGGTTAAGTATGGACAGGTGTGAAATGAACACCTGCCACCCAGTGAGTTTTCTGGTTGATTGGAGATCTGCACCTGTGTTCCACATCCTAACAAGACATTCTGGCACACACTATATTTTATTCTAGAATCAATGGAGACTCTGTACACTACTTGCTTTTTCTATGCAGTCCACACATAATCAGATCTGTTGCTTTTTGGGGTGGGAGGCTGGTTTCATTGTGAAAATAAAGGCTGGTTAGAGCATGGTGTTGATAATGCCAAGGTAGCAGGTTCGATCCCCATATGGGACAGCTGCAAATTCCTGCATTGCAGGGGGTTGGACTAGATGATCCTCAGAGTCCCGGCCAACTCTATGATCTTGACATGAGTCAACAGTGTGCTGCAGCAGCTAAGAAAGCCAATGCAATTCTGGGCTGCATCAATAGGAGTATAGCATCTAGATCAAGGGAAGTTATAGTACCACTGTATTCTGCTCTGGTCAGACCTCACCTGGAGTACTGTGTCCAGTTCTGGGCACCACATTTCAAGAAGGATACTGACGAGCTGGAACGTGTCCAGAGGAGGGCAACCAAAATGGTCAAAGGGCTGGAAACGATGCCTTATGAGGAACAGCTTAGGGAGCTGGGTATGTTTAGCCTGGAGAAGAGAAGGTTAAGGGGTCATATGATAGCAATGTTCAAATATATAACAGGATGTCATATAGAAGAGGATGAAAGCTTGTTTTCTGCTGCTCCAGAGAAGCGGACACTGAGCAATGGATTCAAGCTACAAGAAAGAAGATTCCACCTAAACATTAGGAAGAACTTCCTGACAGTAAGAGCTGTTCGACAGTGGAACTTGCTGCCAAGGAGTGTGGTGGAGTCTCCTTCTTTGGAGGTCTTTAAGCGGAGGCTTGACAGCCATCTGTCAGGAATGCTTTGATTCTATTGATTTCAGATTGATTCTGCATTACCACGAAGTGTGTCCATTTGAAAACAGATGTAGGTGGTTCTGGCAATGGAGGGTGTATTCACACCTTTCCAATGATGTTGTGGGTGGGCTTTACCAAGATTTCAATCACCATGTCTTTATTCACTTGGGACATGCGAAGGGAGTAAAAGGCATGGATAACCTAATTGAGGGGAGGTTTTCAGACATGTAACAGGTCACCACCCACCCACCCACCCTTTTGGATGGCAGGATCTAGAATCAATCTCAATTGAAAGCATCATGTTAAAGATGAGCATGAACAATTCAGGATATGAAAAACTTCACTTTTTGTGCTACAAACGGGTTAGTGTGTCTAGCCTCTGCCCCTTGCCCTGATACTGAATATATTGGGAGGGAGGGAAATGTTCTTAATTTCATGGATCAATGCAGGATGAATAACGTGTGTGTGTTGCTGTAAATGAGATTGCTACTTACTGGTCATGCTTCTCTTCCTTCCCTTCAGCATAAGCGGTGCATCCCAGCCTCCCTGGATGCTTACTATTCCGCTCAGGATTCCAACTCCAGGGGCAGATTCTACACCGTCATCAGCCACTACAGCATGGCCAAGCAAACCAGCTCACGGTCCGTCTCTCCCTGGCTTTCTTCCGGATCGGTAAATCACGAAGCCAAGCCTGCCAAGACAGAAGGCCATTAAAGCCAGCTGGTGGCCTAGGGATGGAGGGGAACGGGGAAGAACAACATCATGTCTCTAAAGCATTGCTCTAGTTCAGCAAGGGCACTGGGCAATCAGAGCAGCAAGAATAAAACAAGTCGAAGTGCAGGTGTCATCTTAATGGATATTTCTCTCTCTTTCTTCTCTCTCTCTCTCTTTCACTCTTTCTCTCTCTCCCCCTCCTTTGGTGCATTGTTCTCGTTGATTTGTAACTAAGTCAAAATCCTGTACAAAGGCATGTTAGGTGTTGACTATATCTTAACAATGTACAAATATTTTTAAAACCATTGCTTAAGATTTGTTAGAAAAATGAAAAAAGAAGAAAAAACACACAAACAAAAGCAAATCCAGAGAACATTTGCCAGGAAGTAGAAGAAATCACAAGCATAGTTTCTCAGGCCTTCCTTGCCCGCCCCCAAAGGGAGAACAGCAACAGCACACAATACTGTGCAATTTGTCTGTCAGATTAAAAGGGAAACTCATGTTGATGGAGGGACACAATAGAGTGTTACACTAGGCTGGGCAAAAGGACATGAGCCTCTAGCCCAACTTAGTGCTTCACAGATCTGATCTATAAAATGAAAATGGATGGGGAAGCCCTTGATGCAAGGTAACTCATGCGTTCATTGGAGTCCCCTGCGTGTGCAATGACCTGTTGGATCATGCTACCATTTCTTTGGTTTCTCTCTCATAGGGAAATACTGAGGAAGAGCCATAGCTCAGTGGCAAAGCATTTGCTCTGGATGCATAAAGTCCCAGGTTCAACCCCCAGCATCTCCAGATAGGGCTGGAAATGTCCCCTGCCTGAAACCATGGAAAGCCACTGCCAGTCAGTGTAGACGGTCCAGAACTAGATGGATCAGTTGTCTGACTCAGTAAAAAGAGACTCCTTATGTTCATGCCAATTCAGATGTCTATATTGACTACAAACTGAGTCTATAACAGTCACCCCCCCACCCCCAGCAGGTAAATGCCCCAAAAGGGCAGGCCACAGTTGAGCTAGTCTGATGGCAACCTTTTTGCTTTCTAAAATACATGTCCTATTAGATGTCAGAAAAGCTGAAACAGGAATATCTGAAATGACCTCTTTCTGCTTCAGAGGCCATAGGAGGATTGATTCTCCAGTGCAGTGAGAAGTATTTTGAGGGAGATAAGCCCCTGAAATTAGCTTATTCTTTAGATAATTAGTAGCTTACAAGAAAGATTCTATGAACACAATCCGGAGGTGAACGCCTCTCAGTCTTGCAAACAGAAATGGTTTTTTTCTTACTCTTTCCGCTTCAGCTGTTCCTCACCTCATTCAACCTCCAATCTTATTTTTCAGACAAAGTGATTATTTTATATATAACATGCACCCCCCCCACGTAATCTGCATGTTACTTGGAGCAGTTGCGGAAAGAACAGACAGACAAACCCCTTGTGCATATGCATGTTTTTCGTTGCTCATAGCTATGTAGATTTCTTAGGATGATACGTTTTGATCCCTCTAGATTCATATTTTTGCCATGAGTATGAAGCCCAAAGCTAAAAACTCAACTATTACCATGCAGATGGCAAAGAGACATGGGTCCACTTTGCATATACCATTCCCCACTCACAAAGAAATAGTCTCTATGTAAGGAAAAAACCAAAGCAGAGCCTGGATAGCTCAGTTGGTTAGAGCATGGTGCTGATAATGCCAAGGTTGCAGGTTTGATCCCCACATGGGGCAGCTGTAGATTCCTGCATCGCAGGGGGTTGGAGCAGATGACCCTCAGGATCCCTTCCAACTCTACAATTCTAGAAGTCTAAGTGTTTATTTTGCCATGAGTCCTTGGCTAGAAATCTGGTTTATATTTCAGGCAGAAAGAGACCTCTTTCACATCATCTGCTACCTGATCCTGTACTTGGAGATGTCAGGGACTGAACCCAGGACCTCTTGCATGCAGATAATGTGTGCTACCACTGAGCTATGGCCCCGCCATTTTCCTGCCTAAAAGCCAACCTTTAATTGGTAAGACTTCAGGAAAGGGTGCTCATTTCCCATAAACAAGTCTCGCTAGGCTTGCGATTGGAGGGACAGAGACAAGTATATTTTGACTGCATCAACAAGAGTGGATTCCATGCCAATCTCTGCCACCAGCTGGCTGCACAAAACCACCTCGTTGTGAAAACAAAGTAGTCGTGTGAATTGACCCATAAGCCCAATATGCTTTACATGGTTTGGAGCAGGGGTGCTGGTTCCTTGGAGTGGATAGTGGTCATCAGGGCAGGGCATGGCGGCATTGCTGGCTTCCTAGTGTGGAGGTTGCTGCTGGTAACTGAGAGGGAAAGGGTTGAGGCAGCTGGAAGGTTGGCATGGTGTGGATGTAGCGGCAGGAACATCATATCAGCTCTGCTGCTGAACCCACAACCACACTCGACTTCACTGACACCTCCCCTCTCGGTTAGCTGCATTAAATTAGATGTGCTGGGATTTGTTTGGGAGTGGTCAGCAGGAATAACCTTTCAAGTGAACCAAATTAAAAGGAAAACTAAGCAAAGTGAAATTGAATCAAACCCAATCAAAGTGTTATACTGACTGCAAGGGAGAGTCCTAAAAAATGAACTCGGAAGTCTTATTTAAGTCAAATATGTATATTTTGTTTGCAAAAAAAAAAAGTCCATTGAGTTGGAGCTGGAGTACAAAAGGAGTTATGATAAATGGTTGTATAATGTAGCCAAAACTGTAGTGCCAAATCTCATTGTCTGACTTTTTATCCATATCTCTCTACCCCCTTCCTGCTTCATACTTCACCTGTAAATCCATTTCTCACCTGAAATGTACAAATCCATGGGGAGGGGGGGTTAAGCCCCCGACAACAATGCCCAGAACAACTACTGGACAATTTATAATTTTGTGGTGTATTCTATGTCAGTAGGTAGAAGAGACTGAAGTATTTTTGGTGTAGTTCTTGACCTTTTCTGACAGGACAAATAAAGCTAGATGTGTCTGAGAGTCTCAGCTACTATGGTACGGTTATTTTTATTTTCTTCATTTAAAAGATGGGGGAGGCGAATAAAATGTGGGTGAATTCGTATGCTTGGAACTGCAAAGCACTGATTGCTCACATTTGCCATCTCTCTCTCTCAACCTCAACATGATGGGCTGGCATAGGGATGTAGGAAGCTGCCTTGTATTGAAGATTCAGTAGGATTCTTTTCTTGCCCTACCTGGAGATGCCAGAGATTGGACCTGGGACGTCCTGCATGCAAAACATGTGCTGTCCCACTGAGCTATGGAATTCATGAGCAAACATGCATAGGGTAGTACTGCACATTGCAGTAACCAAATGTAACTGAGTCCACAATTATTGCTCACCTAGCCTGAACCCATTGGCACTTGTGCCCAGGAGATTTGCTTCCTCTGAATCCATAGGCCAGCCCATAGTCAAGTAATCTGTTGTGAACCACTCTGTGATATTTGGAAGTAGAGCAGTATACAAATTAAGGGGGGGGGAGTTGTCACACCATGATGTGACCTTTTCAGTTGACAGCTAGGATTATTTACTGCATCAGGCTGCCTGCTGGTCCTGAAACATTTCTTTCCTCTGACATGCAAAATAAGAAGGGCTGCATTCATAAGAAATCATTGCCTTGTGAAACTGATAAGCTTCAATTACTTTATAGCGTCAGAAGTGAATGCCAGAATGGACCTTAGCACAAAAGGTCAGCCGCAAAAAGATATCACAGTCTTGCCACAATCTTATCAGTGTTGCTGCTTAATTCCAGGATGATTAGCAGAAATTTAGAACCAAGCAAAAAGTCTGCAATACAAGGCAGTTCTTCTTGATGAGTCATCGGCAATGATTGAGAGATGATAAAATTGGCCCTTTGAATCGAAGAATCATGTCATGAAAACAGAGTTATATAAACCAAAGAAGTTAGGTTTCAAAATTAAGCATAGTGAAAAGGTCACTGTCTGTGGCGAAACTCTTTCAACTTTCATAGAGGAGATTGCTTCCTCGGAACTCTAGAATGATAGAGCTTTAATTTTCCTAGAGACCCAGTAGAATTGACCTAAGGTGGCTACAGGCTTAAAAAAAAGTCTGCCCTCTGGTGACATGGAGGACTCAAAAAATGGAAGAAGGAAACTATATTCTGTATTCTGCTCTGGTCAGACCTCACCTGGAGTACTGTGTCCAGTTCTGGGCATCACAGTTCAAGAAGGATACTGACAAGCTGGGATGTGTCCAGAAGAGGGAAACCAAAATGGTCAAAGGCCTGGAAACGATCCCTTATGAGGAACAGCTTAGGGAGCTGGGTATGTTTAGCCTGGAGAAAAGAAGGGTAAGGGGTGGTAAGCCATGTTCAAATATATAAAAGGATGTCATAGAGGAGGGAGAGAGATTGTTTTCTGCTGCTCCAGAGAAGCGGACATGGAGCAATGGATTCAAACTACAAGAAAGAAGATTCCACCTAAACATTAGGAAGAACTTCCTGACAGTAAGAGCTGTTCGGCAGTGGAATTTGCTACCAAGGAGTGTGGTGGGGTCTCCTTCTTTGGAGGTCTTTTAGCAGAGGCTTGACAGGCATATGTCAAGAATGCTTTGATGGTGTTTCCTGCTTGGCAGGGGGTTTGGACTGGATGGCCCTAGTGGTCTCTTCCAACTCTATGATTCTAAAAACCCATCAACAGGTGCAAATGTTTGGGGTGTTTGTCCAACTGTGCCACTCTGCACAGAAGGCTTCTCAATCCCATGGAGGCGTCTCTGAAAGGAAGGCAGAAGGAGGCCATTTCAGCTGAATCTATTCTACTTTATGGGAGACATACCAGAGAAAGGGTGGAATTTGTCTTCCATTCTCGGAAGTCCCTGCTGGAGCAAAGAGCCTTTCATGAGTGGAAGAACGTATTTGAGCACACTTCTGATTATGGAAAGTTAGAAGGTGAGGCTGCAGCTCCATTAATGATTTTGCAGGCAAAGGACAATAGATTGGAATAGGTGTCATGCTTAAGGTATGGAGGAGAAATATAGCTGCTTTGAAAAGTACAGTGAATCACCTGTGTGGAAACTAATCTGCCTGTTTGAATGTGGTTGTCATGGAAGCTAGTGTGGGAAGTAATCTTTCTGAATCTGAATTTCTGCGTGAATCAACATTTATAAAGGCTGCTTAGGGCAGAACTATGAGGGGAAGGACTGCAGCTCAGTGGCAAAGTGCAATGTGAAACCGGCCCCTCAAAAGACAAAGAACAGGTGCCCTCAAGGAGGTGCAGAAGGCCTTTCCCTTATTGCAAAGCAGGGATGGGGAGCCTGTGGCTATTCAGAGGATGCTGGGCTACACCAGCTGAACGTACCTCCCAAATAAGGATGCTTCAGATGTCAGCTAACTTATACCTGATTCCCAACAAGTGTTCAGTCTGTGTCTAAAGAACCCAAGTTTCTCATATCCCAATGAAATCACATCCCAGACAAAACAACATCTAAAAGCGTTATTTGTTATTCTCTGTTTGAAATTCCTTTTAAAATGTAAGAGAATAGCCAACCGTAAGAGAATAGATTATCTTGTCAAAATTGATACAATATCCCAGTTACCTTACCAGTTGCTCGATGAAAGTATAATGTGAACACTTTCCAAAATGATAGTTCTGATTTGCAAGTAATACATGGATGACAATGTAAACGTGTGTTAGAAATGGAGTTTTGTAAGGTTTTCCCCTCCCCAACCCCACTGCAGAATAAATAGGTGGAGGAGGACTGCTTCTAATTTTCATTCTGCTTCATATTTTTATGGACTCCACTTCCCCAGCCACCAGCAGAAAGTCTCTGTGGCTCAGTGGTGTCTCTCTATGACATTATTAAAAGGGAACATTTTTCTATTTTCAGCAACACTTGGGATTCTATAAGTGCCACACTTTTGACTTTCATATTGAGTATTCATAATAACTTGACAAAAAGAAATTGAGACCGTGGAGGGACCCAGACCCTTGAAATAACTGATATTGCTGTCAGGAGCTGTTTCTGTGATAGGTCATGCCCATTTAAAATGTAGAATAATTGGGATCCCTTGACTCAAAGCAGCACTGGCTGAATTTCTCAGCATCTAATTTCTCTGCAACAGCAAACTGCCAGAACAGCCTGTTCTTCATTGGTTGGTCCTGGATAAATATTGCAGAATGATGGAACCTTTAACACACATCACACACACACACACATCACACACGCCTTCTTGCATTGTCATTATTTCCCCCAAATAATAGAACCAAGCACATGCCTTTGTCATGCTGGCCACATGACCTGGAAGCTATACGCCGGCTCCCTCGGCCAATAATGCGAGATGAGCGCGCAACCCCAGAGTCGGTCACGACTGGACCTAATGGTCAGGGGTCCCTTTACCTTTACCTTTTTACATGCCTCATTATAGCAAGAGCTTTTTTGTCTCCAAGGTATGTGAAGAATTCTAATTTGGCTTATGGAATTAGGAATGCTTGTACCCACCCCATTGCCAAGTGCCAAAGACATTGCATCTTCCTCCCTCCTTCTGGGAAATATTTATTTGTTTGTTTCATAAGTTTTATATAACACTTATTAGAATAGGAGATCTAACCATGGTTTACAATACACAACCCCCCAAAATAATTAAAAATTCCAATAAAACAAGTGATGTTTTAAAGAGTTGTTTAAATATAAAATACAACCATCAATTATAAAACACCTATGCTTATTATATCATGTATCAAGATAACATGTTAAAGTTACATGTCTGCCTGGAATAAAGGAGTTTTTAGCAGGTGCCAGAAACAATTGTTTAGTACATAGCTGCCAAGTTATCCCTTTTTTAAAGGGATTTTCCCTTATGCTGAATAGGCTTCCTCGCGAGAAAAGGGAAAACTTGGCAGCTATGGTTTAGTATCATTGGTCAGGAACAAGAATTTTGTTGTCTCTTTTAAGCTAGAAGAGAACAGCAACAGGAAACTTCTGACTTCGTGCTTCCTAGTGCCTAAACTACAGAATGCCACTATCCACGCAGCTGCCATGCAATGAAATGGTCAACTGGCTGGTGAACCCTAACCCCATTGAAGGTTTCCTGTCTATCTTCTCATATAGCATATTGTATGAATGTTGTAAAAAGGGGAGATCGGATTTATGACCCAACCTCATACCCTTTAATGCAATGCTACTGATGGAGCCTTGGCAGTAAATTTTGGGCGTAACATTCTTCCTTATCCTCCTGGAATCACTTCCAGTGGGTGGTAGTGATGATTCTAAATATAAATATAATTTTAATGTGGTGTTAATGTCTTCACCAAAGCACCACATACTCTTGCAATCACAGACACCATGTGGACAGTTTTGAACTGGTGTAGCAGATAAACCAGTCTACTTGACTTCTGGGGCACTAAAAATAAATTCAAGCACCCCCTCAATGTGAGACATAAATCCAAAAAAGCAGCATATGCAAAAATGCAATATGGAGGTGTACAGGTTACTAGGAGTGCCTATTTCAGGCTCTGGGGGGTTTGCCAGCTCTGGCACCTTTTGGACAGAGATGACTTGGTCACTTTAGTCTAGGCTAGGGTAACTTTCAGACTGGATTTTTGCAATACAGTTTAAATACAGCCCTTGAAGATCACTCAGAAACTTCAACTTATCCAAAATGGGGTTCAGTTTAGAGCCCACATAACACCTGATTTTAAACAGCTGCATTGGTTTCCATATATATAAAACTGGTATAACTCTCTGTGGCGGTTGTCTCCACCTGTACAGGACCCCCAGACGTTTCACGGTCCATTGATTCCTGCACAAACCACTTTATTATACCGCTGCCACCAACCAGTAATAAGTCTGGTAACTATCCACTACTTCAGACAAGGATGGTGTTTGAACAAAAGAGGTTTATTTAGAAATGGTACATAAGCGTATGGTTTCAATAGTGAAGTTCCTGAATTCTTATATAACAGTTCCTATACCGGCCTATTACCTCTAACCTTTAATAACTAAACTGTCAAACACTCTATCACTTTCTGTTTACCTACCACCTAATGCCTCACCCTCAGTCTCTAAGCCACACCTCCTCCACCTCCCACACAACTCCCTCAACTCAACTCCCTTCTACCTCCCAGGGGTGGGTTTAAATAGTCCTCCTAACCCCGCCCCCTAGGGTTCTGTCATTACCTGTTAACCCCTTCTATACCGGGCCTGACTTTAGGGTGATCGTCTCTCTTTCTGTAGAGAGAGAGAGAACTGTGTGAACTGATTTTGTATTTTTAAATTGCTGGGACCTTATTGGTAAAGGGTGGGTGAGAAATCAAATCAAATCAAATCAAATCCATCCATCCATTCATTCATTCATTTCCCTCCTCTACTGAAAAGCCCAATCCTCTGTCTTTTCTGTAGCAAGCAGAACCTTGGAGGCAACGGATGTGTAATCCTTAAACATTTGCATTTAGAAAGGCAAAGAAGAGGCTGTACAAGACTGTTGCCAAGTACAGAGAGCAAACCCTGATGTGAGCCCTAAAAAAATGAGAACTTGTTACAACTGAGCGGAACCTCAAGCAGCGGAGGCAAATGATAATAAGAAAGCAGATAACTCGGTCTACTCTCGTAGCTTCCTCTTTCCACTATTACTCAACTCTGTCAAGAGTATGCAGAATGTAATTAACTGTAACAATTTGGCTGTGTTTATGAAAATAAATAAAAAACCAGGGAGCAGCTCAAATAGAGTAGACTGCTAATTGGTTCTGAGTTGCAGGGAATTGGTTTGGACAATGCAATGCAACCTGCATGAAAATGCAGGTCCTCTGCCCTAAACATCAAACTCTACTTCTCCTACTTCACAAATGAAATCAGAAGGGAAATCTAAACCAACTTATTTATGGTGATGGTGTTTTTTAATTGATTTGTACTGATGTGTTGGGAAATCAGTCAAAGCAACTGACAAATGACCCCTTGGTTTAATATAGATTCAGCACAGAATCAAATTGATTACAGGCAGCTTCATATGTTTTGCTAGCAGTTTCTACCTAATTAGAAATCTTTAAAGCAGAAAAAACTCCTTTGTAGACTGTAGCCCTGTTCAAGTGTTATACCATGGAGTGTGGAAATGACATGTAAAGAGGGAGCCAGGGTCACACATGCACACAGGGCTGCCAACTTGCCCCTGCCATTGAGGGGGCTCAATTTACAACAGCATTTTTTCCTGCTCTGGTACCAGCTGGGAGTCAGCAAATGATCTAAAAATTCAGTTTGAATTCTCTTCAGTGCACTTCCTAAAAAAAAGCCCTAGATTCAGTGTGTACTAAAAAAAGAGATCATTATAATTGAGATGAAATGCTCCTGTGCTTCCCCTCAGAAGGAATGTCTTCATTTTCCTCACTAGCAGCCATTTTACTTGCTTTCCAGGGAAACCCTCCCCCCCCACTTCCCACTTCAAATGGAACAGCGACACAGATGCCGTCCCCTTTTTTGATGCTGAGGTGTATAGAGAAACAAGAGACAAAAGGCTTAGGATATGGGGGGCAGTGAGGGAAGCCCCCACTACTAAAGATTCACTTTGCATGATTCGCTGTAAGAGACTTTCCTAGCAGGTGACTCTCCATGGAAACTGTTGAGTTTGCTAAGCTGATGGCTAGGCCTAGAAAATTGTGAAACCTTCTCTCTAAGCTGCTTCTTGCATGATGACTGAGGTAAACAAATGGGCTACCTTCAGACAAAATCACTGCAACAGTCCTGCAAGTGTGTACAGTGGTGCCTCGCTTAACGAATGCCCTGCTTAACGAAATTTCCGCTTAACGAAAGGATTTTTTGAGCGGAGGTTGCCTCGCTAGACGAATTCATTTTATGAAAAATTCATCTAGCGAATCACATTTTCCCATAGGAATGTATTGAAATTCAATTAATGCGTTCCTATGGGCAAAAAAATTTCAATGCATTCCTATGGGATTAGCTAGACGAATTTTTCGTTATAAGAAAAGACCCGTGGAACGAATTAAATTCGTCTAGCGAGGCACCACTGTATATGGTAGATTATATAGTGCTGAAACAATATGCCCCCCCCCACTTGACCATCCTGACATCCAGGATGTGATGTTATGGGGGACTTTTCCAGACCCCTCGAGTGTCCTGAATTTACATAAGCTGCCTTTCCCCTTGTTTTTGTTGTAAATGATATTTTATGTCTGTATTTTAAACTAATAAAGATTATTTTTAAAAAAGAGAGATTTTGCATAAGCTGTCATGGCTTCTGAACACAATCTGGGATGTCCCAAATTTCTCAACTCCAGGCCGCCCTGTGTTTGCTGACGCGATGCAGATTGGGGTGACCTTCCCAGGGCCACTCTAGGACTTGCTGTGTCTCTGGTTGTTGTGGGCAGTGCTTTTTTTTTTCTGGGGGCACTCACGTGTACACAGTACAAACGCATTTTTTTCCTATAAGAAAATCACTGGTTCAAAATGTGGCACCTACTGTAATGACTTCATGGTGAGTACCAGCACCATTTTTACCTTGAATGCTACCTAGAACTCATTGGATGAAATGATGGGATATAAATGTAGTAGTGGCAGTAATACCCTGTGCAGCTGAGTCTCCACCCCTGAGTTATGAATACTGTATATTGTTAACTGAGAGCACACCTTTGAAATGATACTACAAACAATGAATTGCCCTTGCTCAATTCCATTACTTGTTTATTGCATTAATAATAATAATAATAATTTATTATTTATACCCCGCCCATCTGGCCGGGTTCCCCCAGCCACTCTGGGCGGCTTCCAAAAAAAAACAGAAATTCTAAAATACAGAAATCCATCTGCATTGTTTCCATTCTTCATTTCTCCTGCTCCGCGATTAAAATGTAGCGGTTGTGATGTCATATAAGCCAACAGGCTGCCCAGTGCTGCCATGTTCTTTTCTTGAACTTGACAGAACTTTCCATTGTTTGTAGTAATTCTCAAAAGTGTCTGGAAGATGCAAGAGAAGTCACTAAGGGTACTGAAGGAAGTGAGAAGTCAGACCAAGGAAGTATTGAAATGAGAGTTGAGCCAGGACTGCAGTTGGATAGTGTTCTATCTATCCATTCTTAATTTCTTTGTTTTGTGACATGGACTGTGGTTTGCTTTATTTGTGTGTTATTCCAAAACATCTCTTAGTGAATATTTATGAACCCTGTTCCACTGAAAGTATAATACAAAACAGTATTATGTGCCATGAAGTGAACAGCAGAAAATTAATTAGAAACAAAAAGTGTTGTTTAATAATGTAATAGAAAAACAAAGGTGACGCATGTTACTAATTAACACATTATTATGCATTTAGCTCTGTCGTATTTTCTGACATAGTCATGTTTATTCAAGTGAATTAATAGGGCCCCCAAAAGAGCTGTGCACAGGGTTCCATAGACCACTGGGTCAATCTAGAGACAAGGCTGTGCCATGTCTTAAGATTGCTGCCTAAATGGCTGGCTGTCAACAGTTGCTGACACTTAGCCATTTAAGATACAAAAAGCTGTGACCGTCTTATTCCCTTAATGCAGAGTACATAATAGTAACCAACATGGCCGCAGTTATAAATCAGCAGCAAAAAAGGGGAATGAGTGGTGAAATATCAAGATGAGGATGGAGTTCTAAAAGAGCTAAGAGTTCGTGAGACATGAAATGGCCTGTCTGAATGAGGGGCTTTTGGGTCACTTTTCTGCTATTTTGTTAGGGCCTGGCAAGTTTCAGGAGGTGAAGATTAAAAGAGAACAGCTTCATGAAGCTGCCCAATGTTTCAGTGGAATGAGCAAAGGCAGCCGCTTAAGAAAAAGCCTGCACTGCACTTCTGTTCTGTCTTCATTTCACACTCTGTAAAATTCTATTTCCACCAGAGCTGCCTTCACGAGTGTTTCTGCAATGAACACACAAGCAGGCATCATTCAAGATAACACCAAAAGGCAGTTTTCCAATGTCCCAAGGCTTCAGGAAGCTTATTTTTGAATTCCATTACATACAGTCACTCCAGAATTCGGAACATTTGATTCATTTCTAAAAGACTCTGCATTCATAAGAAAAGCCAGGTTGGCAAAAAATGCACGTTGCAAATTTTGGCCATTGTGTTTACTTCACTCATTTGTGCTCATGTGAGCCAGGCTCAGCAGCTTAGTAATTCAGCCACTAACAAGAAAGGTCTATGCTTGTCAAAGACCTTTGGAAGGATCATTGACCATACCCTTTCCAGATTCTCTCCTGGGTCTTCTTCTGACCAGTTAGAAGATTTCAGATTCTGTCCACTGAACCATTTATTTGTTAATTATGTGTATTTAATTTTTCACATGAATAAGTTGCTTTTTTTCCAGATTTGCACAAGGCAACCTTCAGAATTTGAGCATGATTATTAGCTTGTCTTCTAGTGTTCCTTCCCTACATAAAATAGAGTTAATCATATTCACACAGAACAGGGGTTTCTTTCTTCCCTGCTGCAGTTCCTGGGCCCCTCCCTTGTGCTCTGCACCCTGGGCTCCTATGGGGCGGGAGTACCCTTGGAAATGGTGTGAGATATGATGCATGGGGGCTGCAGATGGAAAAGGCTCTCACCAGAAATCACCTCCTTCCATAGCTGCCAAGTTATCCCTTTTTTAAAGGGATTTTCCATTATGCTGAATAGGCTTCCTCGCGAGAAAAGGGAAAACTTGGCAGCTATGCCTCCTTCCCTACTTGAGTGGAAGGGTTCTGGGATTGCAAACACCTTGCAGTAAAAGACAGGTAATGAAAGTATTACACAGTGAACAGGGGCTATCAAAAAGTGTAAAATTAAACAGTTCATGCAAATGCTAGTCAACATGGTGACCCCAGAAATTGTTAGACTCCAGTTCCCATCAGCCCCAGTCAATATGGCCAGTGGTCAGGGATGATGGTAGTTGTAGCTGGCTGTCACTTGTTTACTCTGTAACTAATTTCACAAAAAAATTAATATTAATCTTTTGTTGCACACCAATATAAAAATGGCTAACCAAAAAACCCAGTAAGGCTGCAAACCAGCCAGAGTTAAATATTCTCGGATCTCATTTATTTTCAGTGGAAGACGTCAGTAATGCTGAGCCCACATTCCAGAGAATAAATTAAAAGATAACAAGGCAAATGGCTCATGCTTGGGGCACTGGGGAGGTAGAAAGTGTGTCCAGGTTTGGGAGCAGATTTTCCAGTCCTGGAAAGGAAGGGGAAGAGTTGCTGAATCTCCAACAGGTTCCAACAGGGCTATATTTTCTAGGACCTTACTTGATAAGGTGATTGGTCTCCATTCATTCAATGGCATAGAGCCCCCAAGAGCAACATGCATATAATGAGGGATGTGCCGACTGTTACCTTAAATACTCCAATAACTCCAAGAACTCTAATTCAGGAGTGACTGCAAAGCTTTCTTGTCAAAATGGGAAGAGAGAAAAGGGCCATGCCTGCTCCTACTGAAACTCTTGGAGATCTAGATGTCAAATACATTGGTGGCCAGCAACGATGTCCCAGGACATCTTGGCAGCTAGTGCACTGAAATTTCACCAGTATTTGGTATTGCATTGGCAGTCATGGGTAATGTAGTTAGTTTCTTGACAGAAGGAAAGAAGACTGCTACTCCTCACCCACCCAAGGTGGACCTCCAGTCTAGGCCCATTTGCCCTCTGCAGCTGGCGAGTCCCATGGGAACTTGGTAAAAGAAGAAAGCAATGGAAATAAACGAGA
Source organism: Zootoca vivipara (assembly GCF_963506605.1). Classification (NCBI taxonomy): domain Eukaryota; kingdom Metazoa; phylum Chordata; class Lepidosauria; order Squamata; family Lacertidae; genus Zootoca; species Zootoca vivipara. Next base: position 74,102,111 of record NC_083277.1, on the reverse strand, counting down.
AAACCAAGAAAACCATTCTTGTTCTCTTTGATGTGCCGCATGGTGATGGATGTCACCCAGCTGCTAATCAAAAGCGATTTATAGGATATTAAAGAGCATTTGCACTGTTGCTAACTACAGGAGACTCCAAATGTGCTTGGGCTGTCTGTCTCCCTCAATTAAAGTCAATGGGAGCCATGTACATACCTTATTTCACTGCTAGCATGGCCAGCTGATGCAGAGGTTATGAGCTCTTTAGAAGGAAGCAGCCCATTGCACTAAAAATGGGGCTGTTTCCTTGGCTCAAGAGAGGATGAAAAGAGGCAGTCAGGCTATGTTATTCTGATCCATTGAAAGCAAAAAGAAGCCTCTCCCAGCACTGATTCTGCCTTTGATCCAGACAAAAGTCCCCCTTTTTAAAAAAAGCGTTTCAATGAGGCCATGAGGTTGGTAGACAAGGACAAAAATGACATTTGAGTACTTTAATTCCCCTTAGTACACCACAACATCTTGGCTCCACCCTTTGGGCAGGGTAAGCATGTGGAGAGTCTGTAGCCTCTTGACAGATTCATGTTCATCACTGAAGTCCAAGCTTGTGACATTTAACATTCTCAGCTGAGAACTTGGTGAGAGGTTCTCCCTGCATGCATAATGTTGATGGTATTCTAGTCGTTTCAAATAAGGATGTAATGCAAGTGCTCTCATTAATGGATAATGGGCATGACACAGAATCATAGAATCAAAGAGTTGGAAGAGACCACAAGGGCCATCCAGTCCAACCCCCTGCCAAGCAGGAAACACCATCAAAGCATTCCTGACAGATGGCTGTCAAGCCTCCGCTTAAAGACCTCCAAAGAAGGAGACTCCACCACACTCCTTGGCAGCAAATTCCACTGTCGAACAGCTTACTGTCAGGAAGTTCTTCCTAATGTTTAGGTGGAATCTTCTTTCTTGTAGCTTGAATCCATTGCTCCGTGTCCACTTCTCTGGAGCAGCAGAAAACAACCTTTCACCCTCTTCTATATGACATCCTTTTATATATTTGAGCATGGCTATCATATCACACCTTAACCTTCTCTTCTCCAGGCTAAACATACCCAGCTCCCTAAGCCGTTCCTCATAAGGCATTGTTTCCAAGCCTTTGACCATTTTGGTTGCCCTCCTCTGGACACGTTCCAGCTTGTCAGTATCCTTCTTGAACTGTGGTGCCCAGAACTGGACACAGTACTCCTGGTGAGGTCTGACCAGAGCGGAATACAGTGGTACTATTACTTCCCTTGATCTAGATGCTATACTCCTATTGATGCAGCCCAGAATTGCATTGGCCTTTTTAGCTGCTGCATCACACTGTTGACTCATGTCAAGTTTGTGGTCTACCAAGACTCCTAGATCCTTTTCACATGTACTGCTCATGTGAGAATCAGTGATGAAAATCAGCAGTTGTCTTAGAATCATAGAACTGTAGAGTTGGAAGCTTCATGTCTGAGTGGGGATTTGAACCCTTTCCTCCCGGATTGTACCCTGGCAGTGTATCCACTGCAACACACAGGCTCTCAGATGAATGTTTCTAAAGTTCTTAGTATACAAAGCAGTTTATTTCTTTGATAATGTTACGATGCTGCTCACATTCAAAGAAATCTCAAAGGGTTTTATAAGAATAAAATACTGTACAGGTTAAAATAATTTAAAACAGGGATGCCAGCATTGTAGGTAAGAGTCCTAGTGGTCCGGAAAAGCCAAGCAAATAAACATGCTTTTATTCAGTGGCAGAAGCACCCAATGGTTGGCCCTCACAATAACAGGGGGTAGGGAGGGTATTCCAGAGGGAAGGTGCTACAACAGGGAAGGTCTGCATTTGTACTCGTGTTAGGCTGAGAGAACCATTACATGTCTTTCCCATTAATAACAGCCACTAGCTCACTCTGCCAATGAGCCACCGGAACTAGGGCAAACTGTGCACCAAATTATGCATGCAGTCTGGCACCTGTGTTTTAAACCAGTACTAGTTTCTGAACAATCTTCAAGGGCTGCCCCACACAGAGTGCCTTGCAGCAGTCTAATCTGAGTATCACCAGGGCATGAAAACATAGAGAGTTCTGCCTGGGACACCCCTCATTCTACTAGCACTGCTGGTAATGGTGGCTTACCCAATAGTATGAGTGGCTGCTGCAATTATAATGGTCATGGAAGGGGGCTTTTCAAGAGACTGCCTTGGCTGAGTTTCTTCCCTACAGAGTTCATGGCTAAGTAGGAACCTAAACCCAGTCTTTGAAATTAATGCACTGCACTGGTTTCCAGTGATGATGTATTCGTGTCACTATTGCGTTTAACTGGTCTATAGTGGTTGGCCCAACTGGCAGTGCATAGTTCCCCAATTTCCCCATGTTTAATAAAACGTAATATGAAGAACAAGGTTCTGGTTTAATGAAATGGGCTTCTTTTCTGCTTGGCTCCCTGATAACTGATTTAGCCTAATAATTGTGGTTTGTAATGACTGCAGCTCCTCTGGGACAAAACATTCCACTTTGCAGAGGAATCATTTGGGCCGCACCACATTAAGTGATGCTTAGCCAAGTGTTAAATAAGTCAGTGAATCTGAGCTTTAGTCATTTCAGTACTTGATTGGTGTATGCACTTAAATCCTTATCTTGTGCTCGTTGGGAGGTGCCGGGAACCTCCATTTGCTAAATGAGAAGATGGACATAGATGGCTGTACAGTGGCTATGTAGATGTGTCCCCACTGGCCACTCTAACCACATAGCTTGCTGGTGATCTGTAGAGTCCAGCCATGTAGTGAGTAGACTGTTGGCAAGGGGCTCTAGCTTCGAAGCACTTGTTCTGCATACAAAAGTTTTCATGTTCAATTCCTAGATTCTCCAGGTAGGACTGGGAAAGACTCCTTTCCCTGAAACAGTGAAAAGATATTGCCAGTTGCTGTGGATAATGCCGCACTAGATGTGCCAATGGTCTCTGTTTTGGTATAAAGGCGCTGTGGTGTGTAAACCATTGACCCTTGGGCTTGCCGATCGGAAGGTCGGCGGTTCGAATCCCCGTGACGGAGTGAGCTCCTGTTGCTCAGTCCCAGCTCCTGGCAACCCAGCAGTTCGAAAGCACGTCAAAGTGCAAGTAGATAAATAGGTACTGCTCCGGCGGGAAGGTAAATGGCATTTCCGTGCGCTGCTCTGGTTTCGCCAGAAGCAGCTCAGTCATGCTGGCCACATGACCAGGAAGCTGTCTGCGGACAAACGTCGGCTCCTTTGGCCAGTAAAGCGAGATGAGCGCCGCAACCCCAGAGTCATCTGCGACTGGACTTAACTGTCCTTTACCTTTACCTTTAAGACCATGTCATGGACTGGCTGGATGCAAAGGAGATGCTCCCAAGGAAAGTAGGCTCAGAGAAGGAGAAAAGAGAGCAGACTGGGAGGAGAAGGTCTTGGATGCTGAAGAGGTAACAGGGTTCAGTGAGCAGGAAGAGGCTGTGGCAGAGAGCAGTCCAGGCTCAAGGGCAGAAGCAGAGGCTGGAGAGTAAGGGAGCCAAGAGGCAGAGATTAGGCAGACTGGTGAGGAAACCAGGCTGTCTCCCCCTCCTGCGATGGGCAGCTCCCCTCCTCCCTGGTCTCTCAGCACTGAAGGGGTATGAAGCCAAGAGCCAAGGACAAATCTGGAGGCCAGATTGAAGATCGGGGTAGCTCAGAACTAATTTAGAGAAGCTTTTAATGTTTAATAAATTATTGTATTTTAATATTTCTGTTGGAAGCCGCCCATAGTGGCTGGAGAAACGCAGCCAGATGGGCGGGGTATAAATAATAAATTTATTATTATTATTATTATTATTATTGTTGTTGTTGTTGTTGTTGTTGTTGTTGTTGTTATTGCATAAGGGATGCAAGCAAACCTCATTGCTGAAGCAAGGCTCAACTGGAACAGAAAACCCTCTTATACTCCTTCCTGCCCAGGAGTGTGCAGAGTCAGTCCACGGTTTGAGAGTACTCACTGAGAAACTGCCACCTGCAGCACGATGCTTCATCATGAGGGACAGCTGTTCACAGATCTCAGTTCTTAATAGCTTTGAGTAAAACGTATGCTTCATTTCACACTTAAAATAATCATTTTGCAGTTTATCTAGTTCAGCTATCCCAAGGTTATTACTCTTTCCAATGTTCTCTACCTCTTGCTTTCTGCTATTATTTCTGTTGCTGGCATGTTTCTTTTTCTACCATTCTGTGCCGGAACTATGAGCCAGCACATGTATGGAAGTCAGCATAAGGCTGGCCAAAGTCAGGAGGAGGAGGAGATGGAGATGAAAGGAGGCACACGGCACTGGTAAATTCACAGTTTGCAACTTGCAATGCTCTGCATGTTTCTAACATCACAATAGGAAGTGACATTTTTCTCCCTCGACATACATATTTCATTGCTGAGGCAATGAAATGTTCATATAAGAATAAATGTTCTTCATGAAATATGTGTGCATTGTAATTATAATTGAGGTTTGTACATAGCTCAAGGCTGGTCCATGCATGCACATTTATCACGGATGCCTTGCACATGAATCAAGCAGCACAGACGACTTGCTGCTGGTAGAACTTCTATGCCAACTGATGTCATCTTGGATGAAATTTTGTCCAGATTTCAGTAGGGTAAGCGCAAACACGATCTACTTTCTGCCAATCATAGAAAGAGATATCCAGCACATTACCACAAACTCCTTGCCTCGCTGATAACACTTTGGCCCCGCCCCTCTAATGGTGTTGGCCATTTTTCCATAGGCTGCTGCTCTTTTTCATTTAATGTGCTCCACTAAAATGGTGCAAGGATGATCCAGTGGCAAATGGTATCAGATCCAGCAGAATGTGGGTCAGCAGCTGAGTAAGTGATAAGCAGCTGGCTCTCTGGCATATGGAGAGAGGAAGCCAAAAGGGCATGATTTCGCCCAGGAATGGGCAGCCAGTGGCCATCAGGGCAACAGGTGGCCCATGCTCTAATGCAGGCATCCCCAAACTGCGGCCCTCCAGATGTTTTGGCCTACAGCTCCCATGATCCTTAGCTAACAGGACCAGTGGTCAGGCATGATGGGAATTGTAGTCCAAAACATCTGGAGGGCCGAAGTTTGGGGATGCCTGCTCTAATGCCATGTGAATGTGGGTGATCCTGTAGGGAGAAAACAAGGGCAGGAGGGGGGGAAGCCCCATGGGAAAGCCAAAATGGGTGGAATGGTGGTAGGAAGAGGGAGTGGAAGTCCTTTGCATCTGAGATCTCTGGCAACAGCAAGCTGCTCTTTCCCTGGCAGCTGGGCAGAGAATTGGAAGAGGGAGACAGAGGATGTGAAAAAGAGTGGCTTCAGCTTTTAAAAGAAAGTTGCAACACACACACACACACCCCTAAGCCTGTTTATCTTGGTGCTTACATTCTGCCAGTGCCAGGACAGCAGAACAGGTGACACCAGAGGGAGGATAAGGAGATAAGAATATCCAGATAGGATATTGAAGTGAAAGTACTTTTCACATAAAAATTATGATTGAATCATGAAGTGAAATTAAAATAAGGCTGCAAGCTTGCTTCCTTGAAAGTTAACCCCCTCAAAATCAAAAACAAATATGTATAGGATGGCAGCATTAATGTGAAACATAGTACCATTCTTTTTCCGTCAGAAATCTAACATATGGGACAACTTGTTCCCAAAATGCTGTTTGCCCCTTCTCTGTCTCCGCTCATATGGTTTTCTCATGGTACCACTTTATACCAGCATTTCAAAACCAATACAGCGGTGCATATTTAATTTGCTAGGTAATATAGCTTTGCATTTCTTTTCTGCAAATGCCAATTAGGGGCCTAGCTTTTTATACTGCACATTCAGGAATATTTCTCTCAGCATTCCCATCGCCTCCTTCCCTGAGCTTTCTCTACCTCTGTATAAATAATCCCTCCTGTGGGGAATCCTCATGGAGGATCGTACATCTGAAGAAACAAAGAGAAACCAAGCCTTCACGTTGGCTGAATAATCACTGGCTTATTGATGGAGACAGGCATATTCCGATATGATAATTCCCTTTGCTCACTGCTGATTAGATGGTGATAAACTGTGACGTTTGGTGAAGGACTCAATATGGTTGGTTACGTACAACTGTTTTTTTTACAAAGCAACTATCCAATTATTTTTTCATGTGCTGGCTGAATTTGAAGGATAACGTAGAGGTTAGGAAACAAATTGAACACAGGGACTTCTAAGCTGTTGTGGCAGATGAAGGTGTTATTTGCACATTCTCAAACCATTTGTATATGATTTGTCACCTTACTGCTTCTGAAGGGAGAGGGATTGATTACAAAAAGCTGAAACCCCGGTGAAGAATGAGATGGAGGCATGAATTGTGACTCACTCTGGGGCATCTGATTGTAGGCTGCCGCTCCAAATCTACACACTCCAATAGTTGTATCAACTTCAATCATACTACCTTGCAGCAGCAAATGGTGATGAGATGCTGTCAGAAAAAAGATACTCTCCTGGCTGTCAATTATTATTATTTGTTAAAGAGGGCCATACGTTGCCTCCACTTTGTGGGTGATAGACAACTAAGGTCACATTCACACAATTCCTTTAAAACCCATTTAAAGCCCATGGCTCCCCCCCCCAGAATCCCCCCCCCAAAATAAGTCCATTTATTTATGTATAAAAATACTTATACACCACAATCTTATAAATATCAGAGTGGCTTACAGCAATTATATGTACAATACTACTAACATAAAACTAAAATCACAGATTACTGGTTCAGTATAGTATCATGATTTCAGTGTCCACCCCCCCCCCACAAATTGCCCATCCCGTCCCATTCTGCCCTGCCCCATTCTGCCCCCTTTTGGGACGTTTTTGGGTCACTTCCAGGTTCAGCACGATGTGTGAGTGTGTGGTTGCACACATATCGGACACACCAAAAATGGGCACTGCCTGTATTTACAATTTCTGTATATCTAATTACACCATCATCTATCTATTTTGATATTTGTCCCCTAAATTAAAAACCTTCGTTAAAAAGAAAAGATGTGAACACGGATATCTTAATATTATATTTAGTGTTCTGTTCCAAATATCTAGTACTGTATCTATACAAGGTTTATACAAGGATAACTATACAAGGATTGACCAAAAATTGTTGTTCTTTTCTCTCTTTTTACTATACCATGGAATAATTGATTTTTACACAGCTCTAATTTATACCATGAAGTTAACACTGAGACATTTAGTCATTGGGCTACTACTTATAATCGTGGAACTTTATAACAACCTACAATTTGGGGGAATGTTATTCCTCCTTCATTGTAGCCTTTTTCCAAGGTTGCCATGGGAACTCTAGCTTTTTTATTATTCCATAGAAAGTTTGTAAGTAGTTTTTGCCAGTTCAATAATACCATTTTGTCGATCTTAATCACTGCATTTTCAAATAGAAAAAGTATCTTAGGAATTATATTCATTTTTCGTCTGCCAGAGAAAGCCTTTGAATTATATTCAATTTTAATGCTACAACTTCCAATCTGGTGGCCATTTTTAAAACATATTTTGCCACTGCAACCATCATTGGTTAATCATTTAATTTTAATAACCATTCTATGTTTGAAGACAAGATTACTAGATATTTTATTTTCTTAACTGTCCAATTAATTCCCTTACTTTCATCAAATTTGCTTTACTTGATCACAACACATTTATTTCCAGACTTTGATGAGTTCATTTGTAGCCAGAGACTTCACCAAACTTCTCTACTATTTCAAACACTTTTCTTACAGATTTAAGAAAGGAGTAGATAAGGACAGCATTGCATCATCAGCATGCAAACTGATTTTGTAACTTTAGATTCAACATGTATCCCAGTCACATTTTTTTAATTGTTCAGTGCATAAGACAATGCTGATATGGGGCAATCCTGTCTTGTTCCTCTGTTAACTTGGGGGGAAAAACTGAGTACTGATTGTTTATACATAAAACAGCATATGATTAATCAAACATAGCTTTAACATAATAGTGAAATGGCTTTTCACAGATTTAATTGTTCAGGGACTTTAGAAATAAAATAGCACATTGTCATCACTGGATTTATTGGTATTCTTTCTGTTAATAAAGATTGAAATCTAAGCAGTTTGATTTGGCCAGTAACTCTTTTGTGCCACCTCTGCTATGGATCCTACATAGGATGATCAACAAAAGAGGTTCAAAGACTGTCTCAAGGCAAAACTTTTTTTAAAAAAGTAGTATCAACACCAACAACTGGGAAACACTGGCCTTCAAGTGCTCCAATTGGAGAACAACCTTTACCAAAGGTGTCATGGGTTTTGAAGACACTCGAACTCAGGACGAAAGGGAGAAATGTGCTAAGGCATGCTTGGCAAACCCTCACCATGATCAACTCCCATCCGGAAACCTATGTCCCCACTGTGGAAGGACGTGTGGATCCAGAATTGGCCTCCACAGTCACTTACGGACTCACTTTTAAAACTGTGTTTATGGAAGACAATCTTACTCAGCTATGAGTGATCGCCAAAGAAGAAGAAGGATCCTACATAGCCAGGGCCAAAGGGCATGACCTTCAGCAGTATGAATACCCTACCTGTGATGCTCCATAAATAGGCTTTAAGTCAAAGGGTTCAGAAGTTGCATAGCTGCCAAGTTATCCCTTTTTTTAAGGGAAATTCCCTTATGCTGAATAGGCTTCCTCGCGAGAAAAGGGAAAACTTGGCAGCTATGAGAAGTTGTTGCTCCTACTTCTATGCTCTTAAATATCCAGTACACCACAAATGCTTAGCTTTCTAGAGAGGAGAGCATTACAGCTAATACTGAATGCTACTACTTTTTCCTCTGCTTTCGCTTCAAGCTCTTTGGTTTCTTCTTCCCACTGCACTCTTGGAATTCTTGGGTTTCTTTTTGGTGTGATGTTTTCAGACTCTGCAGCATCCTGGGGAGTCTGGTTCCTGTCACCAGTTAGTTCTCTAGCATCTGTAGCAAGTTTCCAATTCAGTGTGAGTCATCAATTGCACTTCAGGGAACGGCTGTAGTTCAGTGGTGGAAACCTGCTTTGCATGCAGAAGATCCTTGGTTGAATTTTCTTGGTATCTCCAGGCTGGGAATGTCTCCTGTGTGAAACCCTGGAGAGCGGCAGTCAGTCAGTATAGGCCAGGCATCCCCAAACTGCAGCCCTCCAGATGTTTTGGCCTACAACTCCCATGATGCCTAGCTAACAGGACCAGAGGTCGGGGAAGATGGGAAATGTAGTCCAAAACATCTGGAGGGCCGAAGTTTTGGGGTGCCTGGTAGAGACAGTACTCAACTAGGTGGACTAGCGGACAGTGCTGTATCAAGGATATTCCTAGGTTGGTAATAAAACTCTTTAAGTCGAATGCAGTAAGCTTGTGTGTACATGATTTTTAATGGAGCATATGCCCTGTTGTTAACAAATGGAAGAGATGTCAATCCACAGGGGCCAAGCTGCTGTATAGCTATCTCGACAGACTTCTGTCTCAAGGGTGAGCACTCAAGAAATGCCAATGCAGTGAACCGTGGAACAACTATGGTGGTTTCCGGCAGATCTCAGCAGCCATTTCCATCCTGCCTGTAACTATTTCATCATAGCAACTAGTCCAGATACTTTCCGACCCATTAATTGATTTTCCCAGCTGTAATCCTTTGTAACGGGAGAAAAAGTGGAGAGAGGAAAGAAGGTCAAGTTAAACAGCTGATGAGCCAGAACAATGGCAGCAAGGAGAGATCGTGGAACCTTTTCATAGGAGTCAAGAAAGAGCCCAAGAAACTTAGCAACTTGTGCGGGTGAAAGGAAATGGCTTCTACCTCTAGGTTACTATCTCAAGGTGCCTTGACCTTGGCTTTCTTCAGTAAAGCGTGTGAGCATCAGAACATAGGAAGACTTGAGGGAAATAGTGGATTTTAGGGTTACAACTCCCTTTCCAAAGTTAGGCAGCTTTCTAGCCGTCTCCTGGGTTGTTTCACTCTACAAACCACAGTCAGCAAATTTGTAGCCATGGCTACAGATTATGTTTAAGTGAATTTGTTGGGAGTGAACAAAGTGTGATCCCTGAATGTGTCAGGATGCTGTCAGCGGCCCCTGCCTCGTTGCCCAGGAAAGTATAAAGACAAGGAAGTTTCTTACAGTCTTTTTTTATTTCAAACTTTACAGAGAGAGGCTATAGAATCCAGCCTCTTGGACAATGGCATTGTAGCCAAGTGAATTTCCGCCCCCCCTTCTCTCCCACTTCCTCATTCATCATCATCCTCTACGGGTGCCGCTAAGTGCCCTCTGTCTTCAAGCTCTTTGCTCTCCTGCTTTTAAGGCTCACCGGGTTCTGAGAGATGGTGGGTCTGGAATGCTTTCTAGTGACAACGTGTCAGCCAGCTGCTCCTCCAGCTTTGCCTGCTCCTTCTCTCCCATGATTTCCCAACTTTTCCCCTCATCTACCTCTGAGCTGCGATCTCCCACAAACTACTGTTGTAAATCTATACTGTCTTCCTTCTCCCCCTCCCTGGAAGGGTCAGAATGGGGAGACTCCTCTTCCTCTGCCCAGTCCCTGACAGAATGAGACTTAACACTAAGCCAGGGTCTATGGTTTGTTTTACCCCAGCACTAGTGGAAAGAAGCAAAGTGGGTGCAATCAGCTCATTCTTTGTAAGCCATGGTTTATGGTTTACCATGATGTGCAAACTTGTGATAGGAGTTCTTGTGATCAGGACATTTGTTGATAGTGCAACTCTTCCTTTTCCAGTGCGTTTTTATACTTCACTAATAACTTTGATAGGAAGGTGCATCACCATCCGTATACACAATGCCCTCCCAGCCCAAGTGTCCGCCCCATACTCTGTCCTTCGCAGCACTGCAGTCTAGTCTGCAATTAATCACAGCAATCTCTCATGGTTGCATCACCTGTGATTGCCTGACCTTCATTCTAACACTACCCTTAGTCTCTGTTTCATAGCACCTGCCCAGATTTTCCAATGGCTCAAGTCCCTCAAATTACCTTCACCTGAAGCCTCCCTGAAACACACTCTGTTCACAGCTCCCAAAGCTCACACAATGCAAATCCCTTTATGCAGGTAAACTAGCTTGCTCTCCTAAGTCAGCAAGTCCCTGTCCTCACTCCACTTCAGTCAGTGTTGTGCATACACTCCTCTTTTTTGTTTTGTTGTTGTTTAGCTCTTTTTAATATCTGCCACCTCTGAGAACAATCTTATCCCCAGGCCTGTTCAGAGAAAATAAAGTGGATATGCTAATCAACTCCTGCTGAGCAAACACATTGCCCTTTTTGACCATCGACAGGCACAAAATCCTCCCAAGAGAACAATGCAGCTGAAAAAAAAAGTGATATGAGCAGGAAACTCAGGAGCCAGTTCTGCAGGGAATATTTCAAAGTGGTGTGAGTGTAGCTTCCCAGATCTTGGCTAATCTGGCCCCATTTATAGGGGAGGTAACAAATAAGATGAAAGTGGAACTTTTCGGTCTTACATGCAGAATATTGTCAGGTTCAATCTTTGTGGCCAGACCATGAGAGTGATGTTCTAAGGAACCAGCATGGCTGCTTTGTTGTGGAATGTGGGGCTGAATTTTGTCTTCTTAGTTGCAGAAACTGTTTCTTCTTTTCAAGAAGCACAAACTTTTCCAGCATTCCACAGGGGATGAATAATAAGCAAGTTGGGTGATAGTTCATCTTGGCCTTTTGGCTAGGATCAAGTGTAGTATCACTTCTCAAACTTTGCAACGGATCACGCTGATGGCTGTTGCCAAATTCCAAAATGTGAAGTTCTCCGTTTTTGATACTGATAGATTTTATAGATGTATATTTGCAAGAGTACCATAGATCTAGAAAACACATTATATCTATCTATAGATGGTAAAGATCTACAGTCCCAATTAAGGATGTGATTTGAGATGTTATCCCATTTAGTTTTGTGTGAACTATCGAGCCCATTCTGCTTTGTGGCTCTGTTGTTTTTCATAATTTTGAAGCTCACTCTTTCCTGCATGCTTTGCCTGGGGGAAATTTCATAAGACTTTGAAGTATATTTTGTAAAAAGAATTTCACCTATGTAACTGATAAAGAAGAACGCAGGTGGCACTGTGGTCTAAACCACAGAGCCTAGGGCTTGCCGATCAGAAGGTCGGCGGTTCGAATCCCTGCTCCTGCCAACCTAAGCAGTTTGAAAGCACATCAAAGTGCAAGTAGATAAATAGGTACCACTCTGGCGGGAAGGTAAACAGCATTTCCATGCACTGCTCTGGTTACAGTGTTCCGTTGCGCCAGAAGCGACTTAGTCATGCTGGCCACGTGACCCGGAAGCTGTATGTGGGCTCCCTCGGCCAGTAAAGCAAGATGAGCGCCGCAACCCTAGAGTCGTTCACGACTGGACCTAACGGTCAGGGGTCCCTTTACCTTTACCTTTAACTGATAAAGAAGAGATGTAGAATTGAGGGAATGGATTACTTGCATGAAGTATGACTCTGAATACCAGTTGTTGAAGAACTACAAACAGGAGCAGGCTTTCTGTAATTAAACCCCAGTTGTGATTTCCTCCATTTGATTGCTCCTCTCTTCTCAACAGCAGAGATGGGTCGAGGGCTTCAGCACTGCTGTGAGCAATTTCCCCTTTCTTTGTACAGAAGAACAACCCTGCTAGATAAAATCAAAGTCCTATCTTCCCTAGCACCCACTCTTTTCCAATGTAAAGTGAAGCTAACATATGAGGATTTTTTTTTTAAAAAAAGAATAACAAATAGAACTGAGGAAATGGAGATTACTTGCATAATGAACCTAGCAGAGCAGGATTTTAAAAGAAAAAGAAAAAAAGGCAAATTATTATTTTAAAAGTAAAATTTGGGGAAAGAAGCCCGTGAACATATGCAGACTCTTGCACAATGTGTACTTGCTTCAGGGATAGCAAAATACAAGATGTTTCATAAATAATTTTAAAAATAAATGAACTCATATTACACCCCTAGTCCTAACAGGACAAAAATCTATAGATTTCATAGTACTACAGGTGAAGCAGGATTGTGCCGGGGGGGGGGGTACTCTTTTGAGCCCCTCTGCCAGGACCTGACCTGGCTGCCTGCTGGCGCCTTAGTAAATCATGAGATAATGTTGTGGAGCTTGGTCTCACAAACCAACTCTCTCACTGCATAATGGAGCCAAATGATAAAAAGCTTTGTGCCACTTTCTTTCTGTCTCTCTCAAATATAGAGGCAACAAGGAGCCGATCGATTCATTCTCAAGCCGGCTTTGTTTGTTATAAATAATCAATGTCCTATTAGATTGAAACCAAAGGACAGAATGGAAAGGCTATATCAGCGTCTTACCTGGATCAATGACCTGGCATGGTGCAGCATGGGTAATTCAATGACAATTTGGCTGAACATTGATATTGCTGCTTTGTAGGTAGTCAAGTGGGATAACCAATGTATGCCTTAGGTTTTAGTGGAAGCTGGTCGAATTCAACAGTGATGTATCCTGCTGCTTGTTTTCATTAAATAAAGAAAATGGTGGGCATGGTTTTATGGGGAGTGTTAATAATGGAACTTTTGATGCAGCATAAGTTACGTTGGTGTAATATGTACAGAAACTGGAAATTGGAATAGCTTTCCAGCATCTCTTGGGAAAGCATCCTCTGTCTGTGCAAGATTTCATATTAGTATGTGCTCCAGACATTCAGGAAGAAGGAAGTTCTGCAGTCTCTCATCTGTAGCTTGCAGCGAGCCCTGTGTCTGAATATGATAATGATAGTGGAGGATTAACAGAGATTTGTTCAGCCTCTTTGGATGTAGCTGTGTTAGGGATTTGGAAACGGAGTCTACAAGACAATTCTCCAGTGAAATTGTAACAATAAAGTCCTACACAATTTTACCAGTTATCACTATGCATACTTCATTTAAGATGGGGAGGTTTCTTAAAAAGTACAGTCTTGTAAAAACAGCCCTGGTTATAAGGATGCACTAATATGTCAGTTCCATTTCCCCTCCATTTCTCATTTTTCCAAACTTTGGTTAATCCATTTGTGTGTGTATATAAATCATTCATATGCATTTTTGTGTGCATTATCCCTATCTTATGCATTTTTTTGTGCAACTTTGCCCAGTCAACCCATTTCTGAAAACAATCCCCCCTTAACTAAATGCATGTTGTACCTTATTGTCACTAATTTTGTGTGTGCACTTTTCACTAATACACTTCTTTTCATTGTTTGGTTGGACAAAGTCAGAGAAATGCGTATTTCAAAGGAGAGCTGTGTTTAGATATTGGTTCGGGAAGTTGAGCTTTCTCAAGTTCACATCAAAATGCAAATTATCCCCCCCCCCAATCTGTGCTCAGTTGTGCCAAATTAGAAAACTCTAAAGTCTAGATACCTTATATAGAGAATTGGGTAGTAGCAACTATTCAGATGCTTAGTATCAATCATACAACAGAGAAAATGCGAGAACAATTATTGATTAGAAATAAGCCTGAGGCCAAGCCCGAAACAAAACATTGCAAAACATGTGGAACTGAAACAATCCCATATTATTTTCCTATTTAAATCTATTTCTACTTCCCTTTCTCATATACTCTGTAAAGCACCAGCCCTCCCCCATAGCAATCCATTTTTCAACAGATTTTTTTTAAAAAAAGTCTGGATTTGATAAAGCGTAAGTTTAATAACAATACATACAATTGTAGAATTTTGCAACGCATTCAGTTTTGAATTTTTAAATATTTAACTATGAAAAGGAAAAGTTAATGAAAAACACTGTGTCTGGCTTATCTCCAAGCCATTATCAATTAATGATTTCAGTTACTTCCAGAAAAAGTTACTTCTGAAAGATCTGAACTTCATGTTCCTATCTTGAGATTGAACACATTTTATCCCTCCCCCATTGCATAGAGATGATTCGGAAACAGGGATGTCAGCTGCTTTTTCATTAGCGATTGGGTTTAATCTGCATCAAGTATGGGTGCAGTGCACATCTGTGAATTTTGACAGTGAATGTGTAAATGCCTTTGTGTGAAAGTCCACATTGGAAAGAGTTCAATACTCTAGATCCAGCAGGCTGAGTTCCCAATTCCTTTACTAGTTGTATAGGTAGCACACTTCCTTTCAAATTCTTTAAGCACCATCCTTTTTGAGTTTATCAATATCACAGGAAGTCCCATCTCATAAGCCTGGAAAGCCTACCTCTGATGATATCACTGGATGTTCTGCCTCCCAGGGAGTCCCACTCTAGAAGGGAGGATCCAGGAAATGGAAGTCATGTGACCCCTCTACGAGCATGTAATGGACCAAAAGGCCAAAGTTCTATTTCTTTAACTCAAAATAGGGTGCACGATTGGTCCTATAAAGCAGGTATGTCCAACAGGTAGATCGTGATCTACCGGTAGATCACTGGACATCTGCGGTAGATCACTGGTAGATCATTGGCTCCCCCCCCCCAAGAAGCTGAACAACTGTGGCTCCCCTAAAGAAAGCTCAACATTTTACCTCCTTCCTGAAAAAACTCACCAACTCTGACCCCAACCCCCCAAAATGGGCCTTCCTCCTTCCTAAAAAAAGGGGTTAGATCACTGCCACTTTTTAACTCTGTGAGTAGATCACAGTCTCTTAGGAGTTGGCCACCCCTGCTATAGAGTGTCATGAACTGGCAGGACAATGCGGAACAGGAAGAGAAGGAAGAAGATCCCAGGAAGGGGTGTAGTTGGGACTGGGACACACTGGGGCAGACTGGGGATTGGGAAGGAGAGGTTAGTGTAGGAATTACACATGAGGTGACTGAGGATGACGAGGGGATGGGGGGGGGTCAGTGCACAAGAGCCAGAGCAGTAGGACCCATCCCCAGAGCCAGAGGGACCCCTGTCTCCACAAAAAAATGGTGGGCTTTCAGGTGTTGGGATCAGGGGGAGGGGCTTTCCAGGAGGCTGAGGCAGGCAAGGGCCCACAGCCCAGCTTTCCCCTCCCTAGCCAGGTGGGACTTGCTAGCTCTGGGAAGTGGTGTGTGATGCCTCAGCTGGAGCAGGCTGGGAGCAGGTGAGGGTCACCTGCCTCTTCAAGCCCAGATGCTGCAATCAACATGCAAAGTACACAAGGGAAGCAGAGCTGAGGTGCTCTGTCTGCTCAACTGCCCATGTTGATGGACCTTGACATAGATGCTTCTGGATCTCAATGGGACTGCGCTTGAGGTTTGACTCTGGACTACATCCTGACTGCTGGACTTAGGACATGACTACTTCTTAGAGATACTCTCTCATTGCTCAGTCTTTTAATAAGGCTATGTTTTCTTTCTTTCTACACACACCTGGTTGGGAGGACTTCAGCATATTGCCTTTTGAAGTGTTTAGGGCTGTTTCTGAGATTGCAGAAATCAGGTCACCTGATGCCGCACATAAAATGGCTTTTCTCTGATGAGGAGGGGCAAGTTTCTCTTTATGTGGCTGGGCATGCTGCTTGGTGAGACAAAGAATACAAAGCGATCAAATTAGCACCTTTTGTAACTATGTGTGGCCTTTTTCATAGTGCTTAACACAGACTAGTCTGGAGAGAAAAGTCAGCCATAAGATTAAGGTGTGGAGACATTTAAATCCACCACCAAGTAATCATAAGGTTCCCGTGCAGTCTGCAAAATGAAAAACTGAGCATGTCTGGGGTACATCTGTTGTGCTAAAGCTAAAGCTGCAATCTGTAATTTATCTCCAAGATTCTTAAACAGCACCATATACATACTTTGCATTTAGGTGTTTCCTTTGCACAGTGCTCTTCCAGGGACCAAAGGATGACATCCTTCTTGTTCTTTTCACCCTTTCGTTGCAAGTCATCCTGGAAAGGTTCTATACTGAAGGGTATAAGATCATAAAGCAAAATAATAGCTTCACTTGCATCTGACTCTTCAAACAGGTGCATCAATACCAGCTGGTTTGCTTGAGAGGTTTTGTATAATTGTGTGTTCCTTTCTATGCATTCTCATGGCCAGGTACATTGTGTGAATCATTGCCATCATTGATATGGCTAGCTGCAGTTTCAAAAACAGTGGCTAGAAAAAGCACAGCAGAGCCCTGGGAATTGTTGCCTGCCATCATGGGTAACTGTAGGATAGATATTCAGTCTTGTTTTGGAGATGCCAGTATAGTATTTCTCAGGTTTTAAGTTAACTGGATGACCTTAGTGGAACATGCAGTGTGTTTCGCATGGGAACTGCAGCTTTTCTCAGTGAAGCATGGGAAATGACAGGATATCTGTTCATAAGACACCAAAACGGCATGGTACATTTAGCCTTGGATAAAACAGAAACAAGATTCACTAGTGTCTGATGAGCTGACATTGCCTCTAATGAAAACAAAATGGAGAAAGTTCTGTAAAGCTCTCACCAGGGAAAATGAAGGTAGGCTTTGTAGTTCCTAACTAAGTACAAGAGACAGAGGGATAAAGTCTCAAGTATCATTTCTGTCACCTGGTAAAGCTCAGTATTTACTCCATGATATTTGGCCTGAAACAGTCTTGCTTTTGCAATTGGTGAGCTAAGGCAGGCAAAGTCATGGAATTGTGTCTGAGGCAAACAAAAAAAGACGCACAAGGAGATTCTGAGTTTCACTGAAATAAGAAATGCAAAATCAAAACAAAATAGAATTTTTCTTTTCCCTGAAATAGATGAATTTTCTCCATCTTTTCCTAATGCCAAAAAGTTTTAAGAAACTATTTCCAAGGTCACTTTACTTCAAAAGACAGAAAGCACTGGGGATATTTTTATGTTAGAACTTCATATAGATAGCAATAAGCTGAAGGAGAATGAGCGGGAAGCGGCAATGCCTCCCTCAAGGCAAAAATCATGGCAACTCCCAACACACAGCAACCTCACTCTACTCCACACCTTTTGTGTTCAGTGTTGTCTTCCAGCTTCCAAGGCACCCAAATCTCTCTCTGCCCAAGCAATTCCACATCTGTGTCCACTACTTTTATTTTCAAAGTTAAAGGTAAAGGGACCCCTAACCGCTTGGTCCAGTCGTGGACGACTCTGGGGTTGGGGCGCTCATCTCGCTTTATTGGCCGAGGGAGCCGGCATACAGTTTCTGGGTCATGTGGCCAATGTGACTAAGATGCTTCTGGAAAACCAGAGCAGTGCATGGAAACACTGTTTACCTTCCTGCCAGAGTGGTACCTATTTATCTACTTGCACTTTGACGTGCTTTTGAACTGCGAGGTTGGCAGGAGCTGGGACCGAGCAATGGGAGCTCACCCCATCGCGGGGATTCGAACCACTGACCTTCCGACTGGCAAGCCCTAGGCTCTGTGGTTTAGACCACAGCGCCACCCGCACCCCTATTTTCAAAGTTAGGTACCTTTTATTGGCCAGGTGTAACGGTGTCCAACGTTTCAACTCTTTCTCCTTCAGAATCACTATATTTGCCAAGAACTTTGTCCCTCCATAACAATCACATGGCTGAGCTTGAGCTTTGCCCAGATCCACAAAATAGTGGTCTCCTTCATTTCATTTCATCTAGCTGGAAGAGAAGGGATATATCTCTTCCCAGGACACCTCTTAAAGTTGCTTTCATGCATGAGCTAAATGCTGTTTTGAATTATCACAATCTGTGCTTAAGGTGAAACCTGAAAAGCTCAGGACCCTAGCATTTTACAGTAATTTCTCCTGTGTTTTATTTTAATCAATTAGCCCAAGGCAGATTATAACACTGCAGATTTGCTATCAGAGTGCTTTATCCCTTCTTCAAAAAAGATCATTCCTAATTTCCCCATATTATAAAATATGCAAATTATAAATGGATCTTTGTTGTTGTTTAAGAGAAGGGGGGAAAATAGGTACATTGCTGCAGTCCTAAACTTCTGTTGGAAAGAATGGGGGGTTATAGTAGCATTCTATATTTAGCACCAGATTGATGGAGCTCTGTCAAGAATTTTTTGACAGATGAAAAAGGAATCTTTAACTTTGTTGTTGTTTAGTCGTTTAGTCGTGTCCGACTCTTCGTGACCCCATGGACCATAGCACGCCAGGCACTCCTGTCTTGCACTGCCTCCCGCAGTTTGGTCAAACTCATGTTCATAGCTTCGAGAACACTGTCCAACCATCTCGTCCTCTGTCGTCCCCTTCTCCTAGTGCCCTCAATCTTTCCCAACATCAGGGTCTTTTCCAAGGATTCTTCTCTTCTCATGAGGTGGCCAAAGTATTGGAGCCTCAGCTTCATGATCTGTCCTTCCAGGGAGCACTCAGGGCTGATTTCCTGAAGAATGGATAGGTTTGATCTTCTTGCAGTCCATGGGACTCTCAAGAGTCTCCTCCAGCACCATAATTCAAAAGCATCAATTCTTCGGCGATCAGCCTTCTTTATGGTCCAGCTCTCACTTCCATACATCACTACTGGGAAAACCATAGCTTTAACTATACGGACCTTTGTCGGCAAGGTGATGTCTCTGCTTTTTAAGATGCTGTCTAGGTTTGTCATTGCTTTTCTCCCAAGAAGCAGGCGTCTTTTAATTTCGTGACTGCTGTCACCATCTGCAGTGATCAAGGAGCCCAAGAAGGTGAAATCTCTCACTGCCTCCATTTCTTCCCCTTCTATTTGCCAGGAGGTGATGGGACCAGTGGCCATGATCTTGGTTTTTTTGATGTTGAGCTTCAGACCATATTTTGCGCTCTCCTCTTTCACCCTCATTAAAAGGTTCTTTAATTCCTCCTCGCTTTCTGCCATCAAGGTTGTGTCATCTGCATATCTGAGGTTGTTGATATTTCTTCCAGCAATCTTAATTCCGGCTTGGGATTCATCTAGTCCAGCCTTTCGCATGATGAATTCTGCATATAAGTTAAATAAGCAGGGAGACAATATACAACCTTGTCGTACTCCTTTCCCAATTTTGAACCACTCAGTTGTTCCATATCCAGTTCTGACTGTAGCTTCTTGTCCCACATAGAGATTTCTCAGGAGACAGATGAGGTGATCAGGCACTCCCATTTCTTTAAGAACTTGCCATAGTTTGCTGTGGTCGACACAGTCAAAGGCTTTTGCATAGTCAATGAAGCAGAAGTAGACGTTTTTCTGGAACTCTCTAGCTTTCTCCATAGTCCAGCGCATGTTTGCTATTTGGTCTCTGGTTCCTCTGCCTTTTCGAAATCCAGCTTGCACTTCTGAGAGTTCTCGGTCCACATACTGCCTAAGCCTGCCTTGTAGAATTTTAAGCATAACCTTGCTAGCGTGTGAAATGAGCGCAATTGTGCGGTAGTTGGAGCATTCTTTGGCACTGCCCTTCTTTGGAATTGGGATGTAGACTGATCTTCTCCAATCCTCTGGCCATTGCTGAGTTTTCCAAACTTGCTGGCATATTGGGTGTAGCACCTTAACAGCATCATCTTTTAAAATTTTAAATAGTTCAGCTGGAATATCATCACTTCCACTGGCCTTGTTATTAGCAGTGCTTTCTAAGGCCCATTTGACTTCACTCTCCAAGATGTCTGGCTCAAGGTCAGCAACCACACTATCTGGGGTGTACGAGACCTCCATATCTTTCTGGTATAATTCCTCTGTGTATTCTTGCCACCTCTTCTTGATGTCTTCTGCTTCTGTTAGGTCCTTACCACTTTTGTCCTTGATTATGGTAATCTTTGTACGAAATGTTCCTTTCATGTCTCCAATTTTCTTGAACAGATCTCTGGTTTTCCCCATTCTATTGTTTTCCTCTATTTCTTTGCATTGCTCATTTAAGAAGACCCTCTTGTCTCTCCTTGCTGTTTTTTGGAAATCTGCATTCAGTTTCCTGTATCTTTCCCTATCTCCCTTGCATTTTGCTTGCCTCCTCTCCTCCGCTATTTGTAAGGCCTCGTTGGACAGCCATTTTGCTTTCTTGCATTTCCTTTTCCTTGGGATGGTTTTCGTTGCTGCCTCCTGTATAATGTTACGAGCCTCCATCCATAGTTCTTCAGGCACTCTGTCCACCAAATCTAAATCCTTAAACCTGTTCCTCACTTCCACTGTGTATTCATAAGGGATTTGATTCAGATTGTATCTTACTGGCCCAGTGGTTTTTCCTACTTTCTTCAGTTTAAGCTGGAATTTTGCTATAAGAAGCTGATGATCTGAGTTACAGTCAGCTCCAGGTCTTGTTTTTGCTGACTGTATAGAGCTTCTCCATCTTTGGCTGCAGAGAATATAATCATTAAGCATTAACCTAGAGCATAAGACAGCACAGTTCCAGTCTATTCTATTTTCATTTCCAGTTAACCAGATTAATTTGGAATTTCCTTCCCAGGTAGCTGGCTGAAAATCTTTTGAGATATTATTTATGCAAAATCTTCCTCAGAATATGAGCTTCTGCTGAGAAGCCACTAAATAATTAATTTCCTTGTAAAATGTTTTCCCATATAGAAAAAGGGAAGAGCAAAGGGAACAAAGAGTGAAAGCCACAAAGACTATGCTGAATCAAGGATGCATGAGCAATAATCTAGCCAAAGTAAGCCATCACCCAAGCAACACAGATGGTCACTTGGGACTAAACCTGAGCTTAAAGACTGCCCTGATTTTCTTGTTCAGAGCCCCTCTGAAATTTTGCAGTTTTGAAGAGTATCCTCTGAATGTTCTCAACCAATTTATTTATTTATTTCTTTGGTGGCCATATTTTCTCCTCCTCCACATACACAACGCTTCAGAATGAGACTATGGGGCACTGTTGGGGAACAAAATATTGGCTGAGCTGACAACAGAAAAGCTCTGCAGTTGCTTTTGGTGAAGAGTGGGCGGCGGGGGGGGGGAGGGGGGGAGAAAGCTGTGCCAATGTTCCCTCCTCTAAAATAAGCTGCTGGAGAATTTAGTCCTTTTTTGAGAATATTTAATGAAATGCCCTCTCAGCATTTTCCAGGAGTAGGGTGGATAATTTTAAGGTATCATTTTCTGTTCTGCCCAACTCTGGGCAGCTGCTGCATCGGCACATACCAGAAAGTGCTGCTGAGCAATGAAAACCGAGCACCTGCCACTAACAAGCCTTACAATAGGCCAGACCATTGCTCCATGGAGCCCAGTATGGACTCATCTGACTGGCAGTCTCAGGCAAAGATCTTCCATATCACCTACTCTCTGATTCTTTTAACCAGAGATGCCAGTGATTAACCATATTTTATTATGGTTCAATTTTTAGACCACCTTTAATGGTGTTGCGGCTACTCTCGAGTAAAGACGCCCAAGTCCGTCCTTGTCTTTAATGGTTTGATTGTGCATAGTATTTACAGTGCAGAGATAGCAGAAAACATAACCTCCTAGTCACTCGCAGAATCCGGGAGTGGACGTTTCCTGTTGCGTGACCAGCATAAGAGATTGGGCACCCCGAAACACCTCCTCCCGACCTTACGTTTAGTGGCGGTGCCTTAATTCGGGCGCTGGAAGGGGCTGCCTGTTCCCCTCCACCTCTTCGCCCACATCACTGAGCCTTGTCTCCTCCATCCCACTAACTTCCTCATTCCTCCCACCTGACCCACTGCTGCTGCTCTCACTGGGCGAAGTGCTGGTCAGCAGGATGGGGGGAGGTTCCCTGTAGGAAGGTCCCCTGACACCACCCTTCACCTGAGGATCACAAGGCAGTACAGTATACAAAACAAATGATTGAACCTGGGACCTTCTACAAACAAAGTCTCTGCTCTACTACTAACATACAGGTCTTCTGTGTGCATGTGCAATGCTTTTGCCACATGACTGTGTTCCAGAATAGCTGGTTGACAATGCCAGCTCTGACACAACTTGGGATGCCGAAATGTCTAGGGCATTGCAGCTGCTAAGTAGCTTTTTTTTGCATTTCCTTCCTGCAAATATGTGAGTCATCTTGGTGGCAGAGACGTATTAAATGTACAGTGGTACGTCTGGTTAATGGACCCAGGTGGCGCTGTGGTTAAACTACTGAGCCTAGGGCTTGCTGATCAGAAGGTCGGCGGTTTGAATCCCTGTGACGGGGTGAGCTCCCGTTGCTTGGTCCCAGCTTCTGCCAACCTAGCAGTTCGAAAGCACGTCAAAATGCAAGTAGATAAATAGGAACCGCTACAGCGGGAAGGTAAACGGCGTTTCCATGTGCTGCTCTGGTTTGCCAGGAGCGGCTTTGTCATGCTGGCCACATGACCTGGAAGCTATACGCCGGCTCCCTCGGCCAATAATGCGAGATGAGCGCGCAACCCCAGAGTTGGTCACAACTGAACCTAATGGTCAGGGGTCCCTTTACCTTTACCTTTACCTCTGGTTACGAACTTAATTCATTCCGGAGGTCCGTTCTTAACCTGAAACCATTCTTAACTTTAGCTAATGGGGCCTCCTGCTGCCGCTGTTCTCATCCTGAGGTAAAGTTCTTAACCCAAGGTACTACTTCCAGGTTAGTGGAGTCTGCAACCCGAAGTGTTTGTAACCCGAGGTGTTTGCAACCCGCGGTACCACTGTGTATGTCTTGAGATGTAATTCCCAGGTTGAATTCATCATTGCTATGCATTAAAAAAATGCTGGCTTTATACCAGCAAGATCTTGCTTGTAGTTCATCCTGAGGTCATAAATATAATGAATCTAGCAGATTGAGCGCTGTCACCAGGGAAGCAGAGCTGCTGCTGTGAAACAATCACACTTCATTATGGGTGGAGAGCAGCCTGGGTGTTACAAGACATCTTGATTTCAGCTTGTGACAGAAATGGAAGCCTCTCTCCCTTAAATGAGATGTCCCCCCCCCCCTTTTTTAAAAAACCCCTCTCTTTTGTAATGGAGATGTCCCCTCCCCAACCATCTAACCCCCCCCCCCCCAACATTTTACGGTAACTTTTATTTTAAATATTGCATGTGGAAATGAAAGGATTCTGCTTTTCATATCCTGTACTGTATGCACTGATCTCCAGCCAGCCCTAAATGCTAAAGAATGACTATGGGAAATCAGAACCAAAAACTGAACAGAAAATGGTGGTTATTCCTGTCTCTGTCTCAGCCGTTTAAATCAACAAAGAGTCTGGTGGCCCCCTTTAAACCACATTCATTCAGATCTGCTTAAAAACAAGAGTCGATACTTCCCTGCCACAGATGTGGTATGGCATCGGGGGAGTAATTGGGCACTATAAATCTCTTGGTGAAGGACTTTTGTCTTGCTAATTTTCATGTTAGCAGCATCGCAGTATCTTTCCGTTATTAGTACTGGCATCCATGTATAGTAGTGATGTAAACATCAATACATTCATGTCACTGAAGAATACAAAGTGAAATTGAATGCCAGTAAGCATAAAGGAAATGTAAGAATGGCTCTCCTATTCAGTCCTCAGCAGAGTAGAGATAATGGATTATTCATAGACTTTTAGCTCATAACTAGGGCTTGGTTTGTGCTGCAGCTATTTTTCGCTTTAAATGGGGATCATGTTTAGTTGCTATCACTTCCTCCCAACGTACCTTTCTCTCCTGACTCCCCTCCCCTCGAGGATTTGATATGCACAGTTATAATGTCAGTATTTTGGCAGAGTTGAATTGGCGTGTTCCAAGCTCAGGTGGACATTTACATCACGGGCAGTAAAAAGGCCTGAATCTGAAATTTGGACCACTTTCAGCTGTTTTTCTATGTCATATGAAAATTCAGCTAGTGAGCCGAGGGAAAGCAAGGAGTACACAGATTTTGCTATACTGTAGTGACTTCTGCTATTTCCAAGTTACGTTTTGGAGTTTTGCTGACAGTGGAAACTAAGTAACTGCAGCTAAAAGGAGGTTCGGTTAGATCAGGGGTCAGCAAACTTTTTCAGCAGGGGGCCAGTCCACTGTCCCTCAGACCATGTGGGGGGGGGGAATCAACCGATTCCAATGCCCCACAAATAACCCAGGGATGCATTTTAAATAAAAGGACACATTCTACTCATGTAAAAACATGCTGTTTCCCAGACCATCTGGGGGCTGGATTTAGAAGGCGATTGGGCTGGATACGGCCCCCGGGCCTTAGTGTGCCTACCCATGGGTTAGATAACTCTATAATTCTGTGAAAACCCCTGTTCACACATTGCTCTGTCTATCAGAGCAGACACATGCAAAGCTGAATAAACTATTGAAAATAATACACAGATCATTTTCATGAATATTAAATTTTGAAATTCATTAAGGTGATACTACTTAGAAAATGTTAACTAAAATTTAGAAGAACAACCAAAAGGGCGGAATAATCCTAACTTCTCTACTATTGATCTGCATCAAGTTGTTGAGCTGGCTGTAAGCCTAACAAATATAAATAATGAACATTAATATACACATTCTTGCATCTGGGTATGAATTTTTTTAGCGGCAGAATCTCCCTTGTATGGGTGATTTCTAATACTGCCCACAGACAGTCCTCTCTCTCTCTGGATACAGAATTTTGCTTTCCAAGTCTTGGGCTATCAAATAGTATGGCAAATATGAAGAGGTGGGAAGAACTTATCAGTGAGTAGCAACTGAAGGGGAAAGGAGTCTCTGCATTCATCTCAATAGGACACCTGGCAGGTGAGGGCAGCACCTTACAGGTATTTTATTGTTTTGTTTATCGACTAAATTTTATATCCTGCCCTCCCTATCAAAGTTATGTGTTGTTATTGTCTTAAATTAAAATCAGTTGTTTTGTTTGAAATATAACAGTACAGTTAGAGAACTTGTGTTTCAAATTATTTGGTCCATGCTATGTTTAATCCTTCCCTACCTCAACTTTTTCCCATAAAACCATAGGCCTCTAAGTGTATTTCCACTTTCCCAGAGTATGAAAAGAAGCATGAATTTTTACCAGAGCCAGTTTGGGGGGAAAGGACCACACCATTATTATTTCACCATCTTTGGCTTCCGGTCTGTTTCTTTGCACAGTTCAGTTTTATAGCTCTGAAATGCTTGAAATCTGGACATCTAAAAAGGACCCTCTTCTCTTATATAGCCTGCCTGTCCATTGAGATTGGCAGAGGTGAGTCTGATTTCTGTTCTGCTGCCTTCAGAAGTATGGTTGGTGCATGTGGGTAAAGGCATTCCTTATAATAGTGCCTATACTATGGAACATTCTGCCTCTGGAGTTTCATTTGGCATTCCAGTGGGAAGTTAAATATTTCTATTTTATCAGGCCTTTTGTATCACTGTGTGTTTTTTTCTATAAGAAGTTCTGCTTCACACATATGTTTATGCCTATCTTTGTTGATGCTATCTGTATTTTAATTTTGATGCTATTAGCCAACTTGAACATCTTTTGAAGATGGAAAAACCACATATAATTTTAATTGATAGGTAGTTGATAATATTGGCTTTGCTCACTCACAGTTCTTAAGAGATGACTTAGGCAGCTTAAATATATATTAATTCCCTTGAAAAGTTGCCTAGGATTATTGCCTTCCTTGATGGGGAAAGGCTGTTGATTTGTCAAACAACTCAACTTATATAATTCAACACCACACCTCTTCACAAAGTTAGACATTGTCTTTCCTAAATAAAATGTGATTTCAACTCATTCTATGTTTTATTCATTCCTTTATTTATTTAGTTTCTTTAAGAAGCAAATTAGTATGCTTGGTGGCTTTTCTTTTAAATATTATATTGATACTCCCCAAAGCATTGGAATGTTCTGTTCTGGATTGCATTAAACATTGTAGAATGGAATGAATTTTTCATGGTTAATAAAATAGTATGTATGAATAGTCTGCCATTCTGTTTCAAACTTTCACAATCGTTTCCCACCCACAATTTTAATTTGGAGTTCTGGAAAGGATTTTATATTTCTATGCTACAATTTCTTTCTAGGTCTGTTTGTTTACACACAGCTCTGCCCTTCAGCATTCTGCCAAGAGTGTACGGGAGGGGGATTTGCTTGGCCTGCATTTTCAAGTGAACCAACTTGATTTGCACTACCTTGTATTGAAGCAAAATTTGATTCAGTTTTCATTTAAAGCACTTTCTGAAACAATATGAAAATCAAAGCACAGCCATCCTTCAAAATTCACACTTTCCTGAAATTTCTGATTCGCATCTCCAACCAGTGTTTACAAAAATGCATATATTACAGGGAAATGTGCATAAAAATGAACATGTTAGTGAATATAACATACAAAAATGCATTATAATAGGAGGAATTGCTTTCAAAAAGGTGTACATTTGTCAAAGCTGCATACAAAATTATTTTTTCTTATTTTTATCAGTAAGCTGCCTTGAGTTCCAGCAGGGGAAAAGGCAAGGTATAAATAAATATAATAATGATAGTGATGATAGCATAAAATAGCACAGAAATGCTGAAGAATTTCTATGAGGATTTTATTTATTTATTCAAATTGCCGCAGCCATGTTAGGAACTGGATTTAAGACTGAAAGAAAGGAAAGAAGTGAAATTGATAGTTCATTCTATCCCTACTTCCTAATGAAGATTTTTTTTGGGGGGGTGGGGGGGGAGGGTTGAATTATAGAGGATGCATATAAATGTCTGTGTTTGATCTTTGTTACACCCAGATTCCAACATTTCTTCTTTCCCTCCAGAGCAACATTGTTCAGTCAGGGCTGACCTTTGTGTAAGTCCTGTCCCGTAAGTAAGGAAGGATGAGTTTCAAAGGCAAGTTCCCATAGGCAGGGAATTCAAGGCCTATTTTGGGCATTCATTAATCACACAATACAAATCCTTCTGGAGAATGTGACCATGCTCACTGTTCACGCAGGAGGCTGGGAACCACTGCCAGTCCGTGTAGACAATAATGAGCTAGATGAACCAATGGTCTCACTCAGTATAAGGCAGCTTTCTATGCTCCTGTTGCCTAGAACAGGCTCCCCACTTCATATCTTTGCCCCAATATGTGGACAGGGCTGGCAAGGATATAATGCCAGGGTTGGGGCGAGGGAGCATGGCCACAATCTTCCACTCACATGAGTAGAATTGCCTGGAGGCTAGAACAGCATTCTAGCCTTACCAGGTTCTCCAGCTTGCTAGCTAAGCTCCCTGAAATCCAATCCATTGAGGGGCGTCTTGTCCATAGGGGGCAGTGGCGCAGGGAACCACGGCGCCAAGTTCTGGAGGGCGCCAAGGAAGAGGCGAGGATGGACGCAGCACCTCCCGGCAACAGCTCACTGCCCTCCGCCATGCTGCGCAGTGCCCAGAGCCTCCTCCCCGCCGGCGGAGCGCCCTCCAGCTGCTGCCTGCCTCCTCCAGTCCCGCCGGCAGCACCCTCCACGGAGCCCTTGCCTGCCTCCGGCATGCCGCGCAATGCCCGGAGCCTCCTCCCCGCTGGAGCCGCCTTCCAGCCTGCCCGCTGGGAAGGAAACGTGGGGGGTGCTGGAGGAATTTTTACACCACAGCGCTGGATACCCTTAAGACAGTCTTGATTCCATTCCTCTGTCAGTAAAATGGAGACTTTTTTATTTTCCTTCCCCCCCCTACCCCAGTGGACTACAGCATATATGTGAGATAGTACGGTACCTGTTGATTATACCAACAACAACAACTTTTCAAACCTTTGGGTGTTAAAAACTCTGGTGCAAGAGAGCTGACCTTAGCTCTATTATGTGCTTTTGAGTCGGGGCTTCATTAGCTACAGCTGTGGTCAATTAAAGAGCCTGAGTGAAAGAGAATGCTTAATTAACAATATCAGGCAGTGGAGACATGCTTGGAAATCCAGATCAATAAGTCATTCCAGTAGCAATGATAGAGACCCATACTTACTATGTGGCAATGGGAGTCTATTGCATAGTGTATATTGTAAAAGAATATCGGGTGTTTCCCAGCCAAATCCTCAGATTTGACAAGTCTAATTATGATTTCTTTTACCATTTTTAAGTTTTAAATTAAGACAATTCAGTGGGGTTTACTCCTATGAAGTTTAGTTCCAAGTAAACATGTGTAAGGATGTGATCAGACAATCACCCACCTGGTTGCCATGGAAAATAAGAAAAGTCGTTCAGATGTGCCAGAGAGAACATTTGTCAAATATCTCGGCCACGACAGGATTCTTGGCTGCTACATTTATAGTGGACTTTTGTGCCTTGGTTTTACTGACACTCGACAGCTCTTCTCTTGTCCTGCAGTAGTGTGAAAATTTAACAGGGTGGACCAAACTCCCCATGTGAATTATACTAGAAAGTACAGCTGAGGATAAAATAGAGTGTGCATATAGGTGAAATACATGATCAACATGATAAAAGTCAGGAAATGAACATTCACTATGAATGCATCCATCAAGATGCACATCAGAAATGAATTAGGAAAATAGTGCTATATTTATGCATATTTCATGGAACCATTTTGCTGAGAATGAATGTGTCAGTGTTTCATAGAAATAACAATAGCTAGGATTCCAACCCCCCCCCCAGCTATTTCAAGGAGTATAATCTTAATTCTCTTGCTGTATTCTCTGAACTATGCCTGATGATTGATCAGTGTGAAGTATTACACTTTGCTGTAGGAGTGTGAAGAGATACAGCAATCTTAAGATATTGTTTACAACCGAATGGTATATTACCTTGGACCCATTGGGGCATAATCGTACAGAAATGAAATGAAAAGTAGAGAAATATGTTAGCGGTAGGGAAGGTTTTCTTTTTAGGTATATCATATGCTCATCAGAAAGTTGCATAAACCCATAATAGCCTTTCAGTATAGACTGGGCCTTATACAAGTAGGTTATACAAGTTAGGTTACCATACAAGTTAGGTTACCATATTGTCAATAGCAGGCAATAGTCTCTTATATAACATAATAATGGAAAGAGGGAGGATCAGAAAGATACCAAAAAGTTACATTAATAGTATATGTTTTGATGAGTTGATTTTCATTCTGGACATAGGGCATGTAAGCAGACACCGGCAATTTCCGCTCATGTTTCCACCAGAATCCTCCAATATCTCTAGTTTAGGCAGATGCAGACAGAAACTCTGTGATGGCAGAAAACCCACTAGTAGAGTCATCCACCAGTAGAACCCTAGTGCAGCTGGGCACAGCTGGTGGGAGATACTTTCTTATTCAAACCCCCTCTAGATCAGGGATTGGATTGTTCTATCTGTATACTACAGTCATATCTCGGTTTAAGTACGCTTCGGTTTGAGTACTTTCAGTTTAAGTACTCCGCGGACCTGTCTGGAACGGATTAATCCACTTTCCATTACTTTCAATGGGAAAGTTCGCTTCAGGTTAAGTACGCTTCAGGTTAAGTACAGACTTCCGGAACCAATTGTGTACTTAAACAGAGCTCCCACTGTATTTCTATAAGGGTCTGTAGTTCCTTGGTAGAACATCTGCTTTGCATGCAGAAGGTCTCTGATGCAATCCTGCAGCATTTGCAGGTAGGGCTGAGAAAGCTTCCCTGTCTGAAATCCTGGCGAACTGCTGCCATTCAATGCTAACAGTATTGAGGTAGATGGACCCATTCTGCACAAGGCAGCTTCCTTTATTCCTATGTTATACAAAACACAACAAATTGTAACAAGATGTCAGTCGGGCTGAATGAGGGAAGAGAATTAATGGGTGCTTTGGCTTTCAGTGACCTCATCAACTGATTTTCATTTTATTTCTTATAAGTTGTGCAAACCAGCATTAAAAGCAAAAACAATATATATCCAATAATTCATTAAATAGCTAAAATTTAATGAAATAAATAATAAAATTTAAAGTCCTGCTGCCCAGGACTCTCTCCTGCTGTGAGTGCCCACAGGCCCTGTCCCTGCCTCCTTCCACCTGGTTTAGGGCGGGGCCTGGAAGGCCTCATAAAGGACTGCTGCCGCTGCTCTGCTGCTGGTGCTGCCCAGGACTCTCTCCTGCTGTGAGTGCCCACAGGCCCTGTCCCTGCCTCCTTCCACCTGGTTTAGGGCGGGGCCTGGAAGGCCTCATAAAGGACTGCTGCCGCTGCTCTGCTGCTGGTGCTGCCCAGGACTCTCTCCTGCTGTGAGTGCCCACAGGCCCTGTCCCTGCCTCTCTCCACCTGGTTTAGGGCGGGGCCTGGAAGGCCTCATAAAGGACTGCTGCCGCTGCTCTGCTGCTGGTGCTGCCCAGGACTCTCTCCTGCTGTGAGTGCCCACAGGCCCTGTCCCTGCCTCCTTCCACCTGGTCTAGGGCGGGGCCTGGAAGGCCTCATAAAGGACTGCTGCCGCTGCTCTGCTGCTGGTGCTGCCCAGGACTCTCTCCTGCTGTGAGTGCCCACAGGCCCTGTCCCTGCCTCTCTCCACCTGGTTTAGGGCGGGGCCTGGAAGGCCTCATAAAGGACTGCTGCCGCTGCTCTGCTGCTGGTGCTGCCCAGGACTCTCTCCTGCTGTGAGTGCCCACAGGCCCTGTCCCTGCCTCTCTCCACCTGGTTTAGGGCGGGGCCTGGAAGGCCTCATAAAGGACTGCTGCCGCTGCTCTGCTGCTGGTGCTGCCCAGGGGAACTTGAAACAGCACAGAGTCCTTTTTAAAATGCTTTTTAAAGAATTTTTAATGTTTTTATCTTCTTTGGGGTGGTAGGTGGGAGGGATTTTTAGTTGGGTGTGGGAATCTGTTAAATTTTAGTGTATTTGTAATTTTTATTGTTTTTGGTTTTATTGTTTTATTGTGTTTGGGGTGGTAGGTGGGAGGGATTTTTAGTTGGGTGTGGGAATCTGTTAAATTTTAGTGTATTTGTAATTTTTATTGTTTTTGGTTTTATTGTTTTATTGTCTTTTTTGGGTTCTTCTTTTGTTGAGTTCTTTGCTGTTTTTTACAGAGGTTTTATTTTGTTTTTAAGGGGAGGGGTCAGGGCTGCCCGGGAGGGGGTCCCAGCAAGCAAAATGGCTGGGGCAGATTCCACAGGAGTGTGTGCACTGGAACAACCGATCTCAGTGGTCACGGGTAGGAGGAGGAGTTACGCTAAGACCAGACCATGTCATTACCGAGGAGGCAGACTTAGTCGTTGTCTGAGGACTATCCCTGCCTCCAGGTCTGGTCCTGACCGGACGGATATTGGAATAGGCAAGGGATACCCACATGACCTGAAGGTGCTGCTGTGCAATGCCAGGTCGATGATGAATAAGACCACTGCCATTCACGACCTGATTGTGGATGGAGGATTTGACCTGGCGTGTGTGACAGAGACCTGGTTGGAGGAAGCCGATGGGCCCGTTCTTGGCGCTGCTTGCCCACCAGGTTTCTCTTATGCACAGCAACCCAGGCCATTTGGGCGGGGAGGGGGGGTTGCAGTGATTTTTAGGAAGTCATTAGTTTGCACCAGGCGTCCTATTGGGAAGACCCAGTTCTCTGAGTGCATGTTCTGGAAGTTGGGCAATAGAGGCAGTACAGGATTCCTTTTGGTGTACCGACCTCCCCGCTGCACCAAGGATTCCCTGCCCGAGCTGCTTCAGGTCGTGTCGGATGTGCTCCTGGAGACACCTAGCTTGGTTGTCTTAGGGGATTTTAACATCCATGCCGACACGACCTTACAAGGAGCCGCTCGGGACTTCGTGGAAAGCATGGCCACCATGGGGCTGTCCCTGAATAAGTCTGGCCCAACTCATAGCCGCGGACATGCCTTGGACTTGGTGTTTACCTCTATGGATGTTGGTGATCTGACATTAAGTAAAAGCGAAACAAAAGAAGTGCCATGGTCAGATCACTTTCTGGTGCAACTGGACTTCTCCGCAACCCTTTCCCTCTGCAGGGAGGTGGGACCGATTCGGATGGTCCGCCCCCGCTACTTAATGGATCCAATTGGCTTCCAAAGAGTGGTAGGGGATGTTTTATCCCATGTCGATGGCCTTTCAGCTGATTCCCTGGTGGCCCGCTGGAAT
The DNA here is from genome assembly GCF_963506605.1 of Zootoca vivipara. Lineage (NCBI taxonomy): Eukaryota > Metazoa > Chordata > Lepidosauria > Squamata > Lacertidae > Zootoca > Zootoca vivipara. Next base: position 74,069,417 of record NC_083277.1, on the reverse strand, counting down.
GCGGAGTTAACCAGCGCTATTGACTGTCTGGCTCCGAAGCGCCCTCTCAGATTGCATGGAGCCCGGACAGCCCCGTGGTTTTCCCCGGCGCTGAGGGCAATGAAACAGTCGTTGAGACGGCTAGAGCGCCGGTGGCGGAAAACTCATTTTGAATCAGACCGGACACGGGCTAGAGCTCAACTTCGAGCCTACCAAGTGGCAATGGCGATGGCGAAGAGGACTTTCTTCACCGTCTCCATCGCATCTGCAGAAAACAGCAGCAGGAGACTCTTCCAGGTGGTTCGCAATTTAGCGGAACCACCTGCTCCATCCGGGCCCAGTACGGGCCACATGATCTCCTGCAATGATTTTGCAAAGTTTTTTGCAGATAAAGTCGCTCAGATTCGGGAAGAGGTAGACTCCACCGTGGGAGCAGGGCCGGGGCGGGGGAGTGCTAGAGTCCTGTCTAGTCAAGTTTTGTGGGATCAATTTCAATCTGTTACCTCCGAGGATGTGGACAGGCTGCTTAGACGAATGAAACCAACCACCTGTCTCCTTGATCCTTGCCCATCCTGGCTTATAAAAGCTAGCCAGGAAGGGCTGGGCGATGGGCTTCGCGGGTTGGTAAATGCTTCTCTCCATGAGGGAGCCTTCCCAGACCCGCTGAAAGAGGCGGTTATTAAACCGCTTCTTAAAAAACCATCTTTAGATCCGGCCAATATGGCCAACTATCGCCCAGTCTCAAATCTTCCATTCTTGGGCAAGGTGATTGAGCGAGTGGTTGCGGAACAACTCCAGGCACGCCTGGAAGAAGCGGACCATTTGGATCCCTTCCAGTCAGGATTCAGGCCTCATCATGGGACTGAAACTGCCTTGGTCGCACTGGTCGATGATCTCCGGCGGGCTAGGGACAAAGGTAAGAGCTGTTTCCTTGTTCTGCTGGATCTCTCAGCGGCTTTTGACACCATCGACCATAACATCCTTCTGGACCGTCTAGAGGGCTTGGGAGCTGGGGGCACTGTCATGCAGTGGTTCCGCTCCTTCCTCCTGGGCCGTGTTCAGAAAGTGGTGGTGGGGGATGAGTGTTCAGACCCCTGGGCGCTCACTTGTGGGGTGCCTCAGGGTTCTGTCCTCTCCCCCATGCTTTTTAACATCTATATGCAGCCACTGGGAGAGATCATCAGGGGGTTTGGGCTGGGTGTCCATCAGTATGCTGATGATACCCAGCTCTACCTCTCTTTTAAATCAGAACCAGTGAAGGCGGTGAAGGTCCTGGGTGAGTGCTTGGAGGCGGTTGGAGGATGGATGGCGGCTAACAGATTGAGATTGAATCCTGACAAGACAGAAGTACTGTTTGTGGGGGACAGGAGGCGGGCGGGTGTGGAGGACTCCCTGGTCCTGAATGGGGTAACTGTGCCCCTGAAAGACCAGGTGCGCAGCCTGGGAGTCATTTTAGACTCACAGCTGTCCATGGAGGCACAGGTCAACTCCGTGTCCAGGGCAGCTGTTTATCAGCTCCATCTGGTACGCAGGCTGAGTCCCTACCTGCCCACTGACTGTCTCTCCAGAGTGGTGCATGCTCTAGTTATCTCTCGCTTGGACTACTGCAATGCGCTCTACGTGGGACTACCTTTGAAGGTGACCCGGAAACTACAACTAATCCAGAATGCGGCAGCTAGACTGGTGACTGGGAGCGGCCGCCGAGATCACATAACACCGGTCCTAAAAGACCTACATTGGCTCCCAGTACGTTTCCGAGCACAATTCAAAGTGTTGGTGTTGACCTTTAAAGCCCTAAACGGCCTCGGTCCGGTATACCTGAAGGAGCGTCTCCACCCCCATCGTTCTGCCCGGACACTGAGGTCCAGCTCCGAGGGCCTTCTGGCGGTTCCCTCATTACGAGAAGCCAAGTTACAGGGAACCAGGCAGAGGGCCTTCTCGATAGTGGCACCCACCCTGTGGAATGCCCTCCCACTAGAGGTCAAAGAGAACAATTACCAGACCTTTAGAAGGCATCTCAAGGCAGCCCTGTTTAGGGAAGCTTTTAATGTTTGATGGATTTCTGTATTTTAGAATTTCTGTTTTTTGGAAGCCGCCCAGAGTGGCTGGGGGAACCCGGCCAGATGGGCGGGGTATAAATAATAAATTATTATTATTATTATTATTATTAAAATAACCATTAAATACATCCCAAGCAGATTTCTTTCTAAAAGAAGAACTTGGCTGTTAAATTACCTTAACCAGTGATTTCCTCATCCTAAAACTACCCTATAAAATCATGTAACATATTGGGTTACTAAATCCCATCTGGTCTTTAAATTCTGTATACTTTCTTTATCTTTAAGTGGCACCGTTAGTTTTATTGTTCTCAGCTGCTCCCAGTTTTTCCTAATCATATCAAACTTACTCTGCTTGTAGGCATATTTTCATGATCTGACTTATGGAAGTCTGGCTACAGTTAAAATATATAATATCCAAGTTCAAAATACTGGTTTGGTTTTCCCTTTCGCACAATTCAATAGGCACATCAAGGAATCTAGCAGGACACTAATTTAAAATATTAATTTAACTGGATTAATTATCATTGTTCATAAACTCTTGCACTTTGGAACATTCCCAACAAAGACAGAACACACCCACTTTTTTTTCATTTTCATTTCCAATTTTCCTGAACTTTGTGGACTTCCAAGGCATTCAACACTACCCACTAAAAATATTGGCCACCAAGAAAGTTGATTCCTTACCAAATCAAAATACCCATAAATTGTCTGATATTTTCTGTTGCTATCTGGAATCCATTTCCTTTTATAATGAACACATAATTTCACTGATTTGAATAATATTCTATAGATTTTTTTTAAATCCACACAGTGGATTTCTCACTAAAAAGTGTGAACTGACTCCTTTGAAAAACATTGCATCTGGGACAGATTGGACAATATCTCTCTCCATTTCCAGAGGCATTTATTGCTACGTTCTGCTTCTTGTTCTTTATCCATTTACTGATCCATAAGAGGACCTCTCCTCTAATTCCATGACTGCAAAGCTTACTCACAAGTCTTTGGTGAGTTACTTTATCAAAGGATCTGTGACAGTCTATCCAGGTGCTTGTTGACATTTTGAAATGATGCTAAAAGCTTAGTGAGGCAAGACTTACCCTGGCAGAAGGCATACTGCTTCCACTTCAGCAAGACTTGCTCTTCTATGTAACAATTTCCCATGAACCAGTTTATATAATCAATTTTGCATGTGCCATTATTGCGGCACCCTACCTGCAAGTACTAAGTGGCGAAGGTCACGATTCTACTTTTTAACTCGCCTACTTTAAATAAATATTAGTATGCAGACCTTCCATGGGTTGCATTGCAGGCAGAGGCAATATCTAAACAAGTCCTGTATGAATAGATTGCTCCTCTAGCATCACTTAGCACTGAGACATTTGCGAGTTTCTTTATGATTCATGCTTTGCATGTGTCATTTTCTGATTCAAGGAGAGGAGAAGAAAAGGCAAATATTAAGTTTGCCAAGAATGAATATTGCCTATGCAGTTTTTCTATGTCTACTTGGCATTGTACAGAGATGAACCTGAAAGCAGTAGGCACTGTATCATTAACATTATTATTTTTTTACCATCAAGGCTAACAGTTTTCTTCCTTGCTTAGCTAGTTCTGGAGGCTTTGTTGCAGTATCAGCTGTGCACAGTGCTAAACTGGCTGGCACCTGGCTGTGCATTGTGCTGATTGGCTGTGGAGGCTATGATCCCACCTGCCTGCAGTGGTTTACGATATTGAGGTGTTACATGAAATAATTAGTTTATTCATTCCTTTGACACCTTCCTTCAAAACACACACCATATGTTTGTTAAACCTCTCCAGGATGTGTGTGTGTGTGTGTGAAGACAGGCGAGACTACATCTGTCAGTCAGTTGGCTTGCTGGCAGCTAATACGCATGGCACATGTTCAAATGCTAACCAATCGGCATTAGGTAAGACACACCTACTACAAAGCTGGCAGAATTGGTTTGCCAGTTAGCACACTTCCAAACCACAGAGGCTTCTGTTACGAATGTTTGTACCTAACCTTAATTTATTCAGAGACTTAATGTCAGGGCTCGGCCTAATTAATTGAATCTAAATGGTTATAATGTATTCTCCAGCCCAGGGTTCCAGAAATCAGTTGCTGGGGAGTTCAGTTTGGGTATCTGTGCTGGAGATGGAGAGGTCAGAGCAGGGTCAGATTTAGGTCTGATGAGGCCCTAAGCTACTGAAGGTAATGGGACCCTTCGTATGTCCAGCTGCCCTTTGTCAACAACAAATTGTAACTTTTTTGTGTTGACTATATGCTATATGGTAATTCATGAAAAGCCATTTGAACATGCAGAATGTAGGCACCCTATATATAGAAATGAGCAAACCAGTGATATTTTAGGGAGCAGGCTAGCAGGTGGGGCCCATTACTTACATCATAGGAGCTTACACAACACACAACACTGTTGCTGTATGTAGGTTTTATTTTATTTGTTTTTTATCTTATATTTTAGAAATGTACATCCAGTTTTTTTCCCTTTAACTTTTTTGGGGTGCCCCAAGAGAGTGGGGCCCTAAGCTATAGCTTATTTAGCTTATATCTAAATCCAGCACTGGGTCAGAGTCTGAAGTGTCATAAGCAGGTGGCCCTGCTCTGTTGAACAGGTAAGGCTTGCAGGCCAGTTCCTTCTACTTATACCCGGCCTGGGCGATCCAATGGCTTCGTATTACTGTACTTGCTAATCACAGGGGCTGAAGCTGCACACTCTTATTCCCTTTAGTGCCCGGAGAAGACTGAGAGCTAGGAAGAGGCACCCCACATGGCTCAAACCAAGCTTCAGGCTACGAGGTTTCCAAGCTATGAAGTCCTGGAATCCTAGACTCCTCTAGCACACTGCACTGCTTTGTGATCACTTTTGGACATGCAAGGGCAGGCTTTATGTGTCTTCACAGTTCTGTCCCACTTCATAGCCTAAGTCAGGCATCCTCAAACTTCGCCCCTCCAGAGGTTTTGGACTACAATTCCCATCTTCCCCAACCACTGGTCCTGTTAGCTAGGGATCATGGGAGTTGTAGGCCAAAACATCTGGAGGGTCGCAGTTTGGGGATGCCTGACTCAGAACTGCTTAGCCATTTTTAGCATAGCTGCCAAGTTTTCCCTTTTCTCACGAGGAAGCCTATTCAGCATAAGGGAAAAATCCCTTAAAAAAAGGGATAACTTGGCAGCTATGATTTTTAGATCCCCCAACAAACCTTCTCCACAGGGATGGATAAATCAGCCAATTTCTGGTCTGTGCCAAGTCTACATTTGTTCACTCATATATCTGCTCCATCCTGTTTCCACATTAAAGAAGGATTTCTTTTTAAAAAAAATCTACATGAACATCTACTTTTCAATCTAGATATCTGAAATATTTTCTCCTCCAAATAAGCATTTTAAAATATCTTCTCTCGTTTTGGTAATTTTTCTGGTATCTCATTCTTCCAATCCAAAGTTCAGTTTGCCACATTTCTGCATCAGCTTGCTTCCTTACGTAAACCCACCAGCTTTTTCTCCTGATATCCACATTTGATTATGCAATTTGGTTAAACATGCAGAGTTTTAAAAAGCAATTTCTGCTAATATAAAGCATTTGGGGGGTATATTATTTCCATTCACGTAAACATTTTTTTTGCAGGAAGAGGGAAAGGAAGAGGAAAAAGAAAGCACTCCCTTCCTCTGTCCTTGGTGCTAGCCTCTGGTGTTGATCTCCCAAGGGAGGGAATGTTTGGGCAGGTGGAAGGCATGGCTTTTCTGGAAAGTGGGGCTAATGGAGATGGGTGATGGTAGGAACTGGGTATTGTTCTTTTGCTTAGATTTTTATCCAAGCCAGAGAAGAACACTGGTGTGTGTGTGTGTGAGGGCAGCCTTTCAATGTTCGCCTCTTACCCAAGGCAGGCTTTATTGAGTCTGTGCAGTTTGTATCCAAGTCTGACCTTGGAAAGCATTGTCATTTTTGCCAGCAATCTTACAGCATGTTTGCAAAGCATGCGTTTTTGGGGGTGCAGGTGTGTGTGTGTGTGAGAGAGAGAGAGAGAGAGAAAGACTGAGGAAGCCGCTGTACATGACACTGGAGACAGAGCACCCTGCCTCATTCAGTATTAGGCCAGCATGTGAGTGAGCAGCCGCAGCTGAAGCAGGAGATGGGCTTCATTAGCATTCAGAACACAGCTGGACCACAGACTGCACCAAATTAATTTCAAATAAGAATTACAATGGGAAAGGCAGAGAGAATGAGAGAGAACTTGAGAGCATTTATCAGCCGTGGCGCTGCTTGAGGGAGGGTGCCTAGTGCCTCAGCTCTTAATGCAATTCAGGAGGAGCATGAGGAATCTTGAAACAAAAGAGACAGCAGGAGGGGGCTCGGTGTGTGTGTGTGTGTGTGTGTGTATGTGTGTGTGTGTAGGAGGGCTGTCAAGCCAGATCCTTCTGTGGACATTTAATTTAAAAGAGGCTTTTCATTTCAGAAATTGCAAGTTGGCTTTATCTTTAAGATGCCCGAGTATTCATAAAAGCACCACACCAAAGCTGCCGAACCCATGTGAGCTGGACGGGGGGGGGGGGGAACCTGGGCATCCTTTTAATGTAGGAATACAGACACACAGCTATGGTGCCTTTTCATCCCTGTAATGACGGCCAGCAGACAGGCAGATGTGAGGTTTAAATAAGCCGAATTTGTCAGCCCTGACCCAGGAGCCTGATTTTCATAAAATTCTATTCATTGCAGAATAAATAATGCATGGTAGGTCATGTATTTTTCATGCTAAGTCTTTTAAAGGCCATTGTAGTGAGTTGTGTAAATTTGATTCCCTCCTCCTTCACCTTCCCCACATGCCTCCTGCATGCTCAACTACCCAATAATTATCAATGTCTGACTTGCAGCAGCTTGGTACTGGTGCTGCACCAAACTGCAGAAATTGGCAGGTCCAAGGCAGGAAAAAAGGACAAAAACTCTGATGCAATGAAGCAATCGCCTGTTGTTCTTGAGTGTGAGAGATGCAAGTGCCTGAGCAGCAGAAAGTTTATAGGTCTAAAAATCCTTTGAAAGACGGACTCTTCCAGAACAGCAAAGCCAGGCGACCTTTTTATTTATAGCCATTGACTAATCTGGATGTCTGAGGATGGGGAGAGAGATGGCATTGCTGGGCAGATGAAGGAACAGGAATCTGTGCTGCTGAACAAGAGCTGGAGTACGAGGACAGAAAACAAATCCTGAAAGATGGCACCAAAAGAGTTTGACCTTTCAAACCTCTCATGTTAAATCCTTGTATTTCTGAGCTCCTCCAGCAAGTGTTCCAGATGGAGACAGGGATTTAGATGGGGCACTGCCATAAAGTGAAATATTGCTTCAGTGTAACTCATAAATATTTTCTCTGGGTCTGGGAAGATATTTGTAGATAACTGGAAGCATGCGCCATGTTGCCAGTCTGGGGCTTGTTCATGTGACCATTTGACCGTGTGCTAGGCATGGATTTTGTATCTGTGAGCAGACTTCTTATTATACTACCACAGGCTCCAAAGCTCATGCATAAGTTAATTGCTGTTTTTATCCACTGGACTCAGTCCAATGCAGCCCTTTCCATGCTGTTGCAGCTGTAACCGTTGCAATCTAGTACAAGTAGCTGAACTAGGTTATGTTTGGCATGCAATCACCTGCATCATCCATTTCTCATGTGATTTTGTGGCAATGCAGAATCAAAAGTTGAACTGAATGTGCAGCCCTGTGGTGTCTACCATTGGTCGGCAGTTCAAATCCCTGCGACAGGGTGAGCTCCTGTTGCTCGGTCCCAGCTCTTGCCAACCTAGCAATTTGAAATTACATCAAAGTGCAAGTAGATAAATAGGCACTACTCTGGCGGGAAGGTAAACGGTGTTTTCGTGTGCTGCTCTGGTTTGCCAGAAGTGGCTTAGTAATGCTGGAAGCTGTATGCTGGCTCCCTCGGCCAGTAAAGTGAGATGAGTGCCGCAACCCCAGAGTCGCCTGCGACTGGACCTAATGGTCAGAGGTCCCTTTAGCCATGTTTGACTCTTCATGACCCCGTGGACCAGAGCACACCAGGCACTCCTGCCTTCCACTGCCTCCCACAGTTTGGTCAAACTCATGTTAGTAGCACTTAGAGCATACCACTGACTTAAATTTGATTGTTTCCTTTCTTAGGGAATCTTGGGTTGCAGTGGGAGTAAAAACTACAGATCAGTATGTATTTGTAGTGCTGACGTTTTCTTATAGGTGGACTTCAATTAATGAGTTTCACCAGCTCAAGGACTACTGCTTGCGCAACAGGGTTTACCCCCCTCTCCTCCCCATGGCAACCCACATGCCTCTCCCTGGAAATTGGCTCAGAGGAGTGTTGGTGTTGGATCATTCCATCTGACAGGCTGAAACAATGCAATGCTCAACAACAGCATGTTGAGCATTTTCACATTTTCACATTTAAGACCTAAGCTGTTCCTCAAGGCTGCATCCATCCCCAAAATTACTGTTATGAGAATGCACTGCAAAAATAATTCACTGTGACTAAAAGCTAGAGCTGTACACCGGCATGACACATCCACCCCACTCCCTTCTCCAGCTCTGTGCATTTGTCCGATAAGCTTGGGTTCATTCTTTTATGTAAGAAAAGTGGTGGTAGTGGCGGGAAGGTTGTGCATTCAATGTTTTTTTTAAGAATTGAAGCAACAGAGCCACTTGGAAGGTGTGGCACAGCATGATCTCTCTTGATACACCCTGCTGAGAGCACAATCCAGCTCAGGGAGGAACATGAAAGTCTGTCCTAAAAAGCCACAATTCATCTATGCATTCAGGATACACACAGAGACAATGGACACTCCTAGAAAATACTATTGCAAACTTCAATATATATAGGTGCCAACATTTGATTGACCAGTCAATATTTGAATAAAATGAACTGGCATCTACTCTGAGATTTACAGCAAAATATTGTCACTCTTGGTGATACCCTTACAAATTTTCATTTCTAGTAGCCTAAATGGTTGCACAGTACAAGCTGGCTTGACTGAATTGCCATGTAATATGTGAAAATAACTTTCTTTTGTGTAATACTAAATGAATGGAAAAATTAAAACCTAACAAAGGTATTCAATACTATGTTAACAGCAGGAGATGGAACTAATGCAATGACTGCAGGGTAACACAGGATGATTTAAGCAGTGTCTTGATTTGCATGGCAGTCATTACACCTTCCACAAAGTCCTTTTGTAGCAAAGTGCTGAACTTAGTTAATACGCAATGTTTCATTTGGTGGCAGTGCAATTTCTCCCATAACTGAAGGGCAAACAGGCATTTAAGGCTGCAATCCTGTGGCAGATTTGCAGGGGAAATCTCACTGAATTCATCAAGACTTCTGCAAAGACATGCATAGAATTGATCTGGGCTTTTGATGGACAGAAAATTCTTGGTTTATAGCATGTGTTTAACTTTAAATGTGGCATTTCCCCTACACCATAGCTCGCTGTGTGTGTGGTGGGAGGAAGTGCCCAAATTGTATGTAGGTTATTAGATGTGACAGTTCTATGTAAGATGCTACATGTGATAATCATGCATATATTTGTTTTGCTGAGTATCAGGTGTTTGTGTCAATGTGTACACATAGTAACATACACATGCAATTTGTATGACCTATTCCTAAAGTTAAGTATTATTTGTTTGCTATTGAGGGTGGTGGTGCTAAAACAGCTTTGCTGAATGAAATTCCAGCCACTAAATTTGCACTTGGAAAGTCCTACAGCTTTTGGCAGTTCCAGTCACTGCTAGGCATTTTATGGGACGTGAAAACATATCTGTGAAACCATCCTATGGGGCAGTTGAAATGATGCTTCCATTCCATAAGGTGGCAGGTATTGTCATGGAAAAGATTTGTGGCTCTACCGTTATAGGAGAGATTCCACCCTCCCAATGTGTGTGTGTGTGTGTGTGCGTGTGTGCGCACGCGCGCACACACACACTGTGAGTTTTGCAGATTAGCTGCTTTCATTATTCATGGTGTGAGGAACTGGAAATGATTAAAATAAAATAAAAAAAACCCAACACATGCCATGTATTCCCATTTGCTACTAATCTGAGCTGGATACAATTTCATCCTGTTGCTGAAAAGAGGAAATTAATCCAGCTATTGGCATTCCCCCCTATAAGAGCAACCCAAGTTTAACAATTCTAGACAAGTTTTAAGAAGATCCATTTAAATTCACCTGTCCATGCCAAAAAAACAATGGAAGCAGTGGCTTGTGCTGGATGAATACAAACACATTTACAGGGCTCTGAGAGCTGAGCAGAAAATAAATTATGGGAATGAATTACCTAAAGATCAATGAAAGGGTATCCCTGAGTGAATAGCCTGCAGCTTATTTTAAATGCAGCGACATACTAGCCCTACATTCAATAGGTCTGCTGATTATGGTGGAACACTCTTGATCATTTTGGCATCAAGGATGGAATACTTTCCGCACGCTGCCCTCCCTCCCCTCCTTTTCTTCAGAGCCTGAAATTGAGATTGTAAAAGAGGTGCATTTAGATGAGTTTCGGAGATGCCAGGCCAAGAATGGGGGAAATGCAATTTATTGATCATGACAATATTGTTCTTCTTTTTGGTAGGATGTTTGAATTAGCAATTAACATGATAAATAACTTACCTGTCTTGCTAACCCTCCCAATGTTGTGATGCCCTTAGCTTTCTGCCAGTTTGTTTTCTGCTGCTCCAAGGATGCTGGTCAATCTGCTGCCCCATTTAGCTGGCAAACTGCTGTATTAAATTTATTACTTATATCTTTAAGCTGCCTTGCTAATAAAATATGCCCAAAGCAGCATCCACAATAAAAAGTATAACATAAAAATGTGTGCACAACATGTATATAAATGTGGCACAGGAAGGACAATGAAGTAGCTAGGCAGGCTTCCTTGGGGAGGCTATTCCATACAACAGTTGCCAGCATGGAAAAGGTTTTGCTTTGCACTCCACCATGCCATGTATCATGAGGCTGCTCAGGTGATCTGATGATCTGTACAGTAAATGTGTACAGGGTAGGAGAAGCAGGTTCGCAGTGACAGGCTCTGGTCCCCCATCCATCTTATTCATATGTGTGTGTGTGCATACATACTGTACATGTGTAGGTTTGTATGCAGGGATTGTACTTTTTTGCAAAGTTCCCCAACTACAAATAAGAACCAACATGTGGGCAGGTTGTGTGCACCTAGATATATCTGTGACATACAACTGAACAGGCATACAATCTTGCCTTCCTGCTTTCACCGTCACATATGTGCATTCACCACAAATGTTGTTGTCTGGATGGCTGGGCTGGGCAATATCTGGTTTTCAACATTGCAATATACAGTCATACCTCGGTTTAAGTATGTTTCGGTTTGAGTACTTTCAGTTTAAGTACTCCGCGTCTGGAACGGATTAATCCATTTTCCATTACTTTCAATGGGAAAGTTCGCTTCAGGTTAAGTACAGACTTCCAGAACCCATTACACTCATACCTCGGGCTAAGTACGCTTCAGGTTGAGTATTCTGCGGACCCGTCTGGAATGGATTAATCCACTTTCCATTACTTTCAATGGGAAAGTTCACTCCAGGTTAAGTATGCTTCAGATTAAGTACAGACTTCCGGAACCAATTGTGTACTTAAACCGAGGTACCACTGTATAACCAGCTAAATGTTGTGATATACCAATATATCACAAGGTCTGAAATAAAGATGGAACTGTGTAGAGGCATTGGCTAGCTTCACAGTTTTTCCTACACTGAGATTTTTGCATAACACACCCACACCCACACCCACCCACCCACCATGATTTGTGATATATTGCCAGGTCAAAAATTATGAAACTGATATCGCGATATGGACTTCCAACTGGTTTTGGATGATATATTCATATATCACCCATCCATACTGGATGGACAGTGCTAGAGAACAGTGTTTTGCCTGAAGGGATGGAATATGGAAAACAAGATCTCCTTTCTTATATGTTGGACAACAGGACTATGGTAGAGCTAGAGCCACCAGGGAACAGGGAGAAATTCGGTTCAGATTGCATTTTTATGCAAAACCTGCCCGATTTGCACTTCCCTAAACAGTGCACAGCTGTCCTTTGAAATTTGTCCTTCTCCAAATTTTGTGTACAGGAATTGTGTACGTTAGGGGGAAGTGCACACAAAAATTTACACATGTGACAAAAACATACAAAATTTGCACTCCATCGGCAGAAATTGCTTGCAAAAACATGTATATTAGATCAAATTGAATTTAAATGCACATTAAAATGCAATTAATTTTTGTGAGTGCTTAAAAACAATATCGCGGATGTATGCGGAAGTGTGACACCCTGTGTCAACTCCTGCATCCTGTCAGTGCAAGGAGTCCCTCCTGTGCACTGGGACTTCCCCTGCTCTATCCTTCTGGACCCCAAATCTGCTTCAGAGGGTTAAGGGGACCCCTGGAACAGGTTTAGAGAGTGCATGAGGGGAGGAGAGGTGGAAGAATGTTCCATTGCGCAAGGAGATATTTCTCTTGACAGAGGGGAATATCTGTCCATCACCCATGACTAGAGCTGATTTTGAGGGAGGCAGGGCGTGTCAGACAGCAAGACCCCTAAATATTCTCCTATTCAGTGTAGACTGAATAGGTCTCACTCTATACAATGCAAAATATATGCTTGTGGGAAACCTGATTTCAGTAACACTTTTATTAGGAAGGTGGTGAGGTCTGTGAAAGGAAAAGTGTGCCAAAAGGGGTTGGGAAGGTAATATTAAATGAGGGTTTAAGGCAGGGGGTCAGCAAATCTTTTCAGCAGGGGGCCATTCCACTGTCCCTCAGACTTTGTGGGGGGCTGGACTATATTTTGAAAAAGAATATGAATGAATTCCTATGCCCCACAAATAACCCAGAGATGCATTTTAAATAAAAAGACACATTCTATTCATGTAAAAACATGCTTATTCCTGGACGGTCCACAGGCCAGATTTAGAAGGCGATTGGGCCGCACCCGGCCTCCGGGCCTTAGTTTGGGGACCCTGGTTTAAGGGGTGACATTTTATGGATATCCCTTAGTAAAAATACTTTGCCTTTTCTCTTTCTTTCTTTCTTTCACCAGGGATGGCTTCAAATAGCTGCACCCTGTTGCTAGGCTACCAATCTGTCTTCCACAAACCACCTTGTAGTTTAGAGTAACCTAACATTAAACTGCAGATCCCATTTTGTAGTGTTTTTAGACGGGCGGATGACATATTCTCCATTTTGAGTGTCGAGATTTTTTTGCCCATAGATGGTGGTGTGTGAGTATGTGTGGGGTACTTATGTGGATGAAATCCTTAGCACTGCTCACTAGCATCAAGTGTGAGCCTTTTTCAGCCCGATCCTGGATAAAACTTGCCTCTGCAAAGCAGGGACGAGAAATTTTTATTACTCCTCGAGAATTATCTGACTGAGGGAATTGTATGGATGGGCTAATCTAGGCTTCTGATAAGAGACAGAGAAAATAGATTATTAGTTTGGTTTCAGAACATATTCATTTCTCTAGTGTGCTTCAGGGGATGTTGCTAGTAAATCGCAGACCCTGCATGTTGCAGGGTCAGCTGCAGTTTATTAAAGATCATCATTAACATTATTTAATTATAAAACTACATCAGTGTACATCTGAGTACCAGTTGCTTGAAACAACAGGCGGGGAGAGTGCTATTGTGCTCACGTCCTGCGTGTGGGTCTCCCATGGCCATCTGGTTGGCCACTGTGGGAACAGGATCCTGGACTAGGTGGGTCACTGGCTTGATCCTGCAGGGCTATTCTTACATGTTTATGCACAAAGCTACTTAAAAGTGAAACAAGGATCATGCGATAGACCTCTGCCACAAGTATCTTACAATCTCAATTTTCGTATCTGACTAAAGAGTCTTGTGCCATAAAGCCATGAGTGTGGCTACATCCATTGGTTCAGGAAAGGCATGGAAAGTTGTTGTGTATTGGGAGTGGGGACAATCATGTTACCAGAAGGCTTAATATCTGGATGATACTATGCACACAAACCCAAAAGCTTGATGTAAGAGACTCCCCACCTTTCTTCTGCCTCTTGGGGCACAAAATTTCCAGGCCCTCCAAATGTCCCTGTTTTTTAGAGTCATCCCCGATTTAGAGAAGCCATACTGGTTTCTGATTTGATCCCAGAATGTCCCAATTTTCCTCAGAATATCACTATTTTCATTAGAGAAATGTTGGAGGGTATGGAGTTATCTGACCCCCTTGCTGTCTAAAGACAATCCTGTATAGGGAAGGTTTTTTAAAATGTTTTAATATGTTTTTATATATGTTGGAAGCTGCCCAGAGTGGCTGGGGCAACCCAGTAAGATGGGTTTGAATAGTAAAATTATTATTATGGAATGGGACATCCCCGTATTCACCGGAGAAATGTTGGAGGGTATAACGTTCCAGTTCAGCAATTCCTGTAAATCATAGATGGGGAAACTGTGGCCCTCCAAATGTTGTTGGCCTGCACCATTCTTGCCTATTGGCCACGCTGGTTGAGAGTGACGAGAGTCTGAGTCCAGGAAATGGTCCTGTTCTTTTACAAAATCCTACTATGCACAGGGAAGTGAGTCAAAACATGCAGAGATGTGGTTCAGTTGGACTGGTTGTGCAACACTGCAAAACACAGGCCCATCTTTACCAGTAGGTATTGAGGATTAATTCTGCTGCTGCTGTTGATCTGCTGCTGGTTGAAGATTTAAATTTAGATTTCATTGGAGTTATTGCATTAAACGAATTCTTCCTTAAAAAACAATGTTGTGAGCCTCATAAAAATATGGTAGACAGATAACTATATGTGTCTTGATTGGGCTAGGCTAAACAGGGGGGGGCACATTAATTAAAAAAAACAAGTAATATGGTACTGCACACAAATTCCCCTTGTGTTACTAGGGGTGCAACCCTTTGTTGTGGGCAACAGTATCTGGATCAGGATCTTTGACTCATCCTTTAGCCTTCCAATTTGACTGTTCTGCCTTTTGGCTTTCTTCTGGTTTTTGATGGAGTTCAACATAATTCAGGTAACACGTAAACCAAACAGCAGACGCTTTCTTACAGATACAGCGGGGAAACATGTTGATGTGAGAAACTGTGTATAAAGGGCCCTAATCAGCAGGAGTACCATTTTGGTTACCTCGGTAGCTTCTTCAAGGGAAATAAGCACAGAAGAGCCTAATAAATTAGAGTTATGAATGGTTTCAGAACTAATGAGAAGAAAGTCTTCTAAAAAGGAGAAAGGCCTGCATAGAGTCTTGCACAATCAGCCTCCCACCCACCCCATTGGATCAAATTCCCCTTTGGACTTTCAAAAGCCTTTATAGAATAAATAAATAAAAATAAAATGGAAATGTATTTCTAAGCGGACTGAAGAATGGCACAAATACATTTTGTACCAAATTCTTATTAATCTTTGTTGTCTTGTCTACACTTAGGGAAAATCAAGCTTTATAATGTGGTTTCCCACTGGAGATTACAAACTAGTCAGAGAATATTCCCCAACATTTCATTTCACATGCAGTCTTTTTAAGGTGTGTGTGTGTGTGTGTGTGTGTGTGTGCGCGCACACACACACACACACACACACACACACACTGTATTTAAAGTAAACCCTGGTGTTCCATACCATCACAGCCTACCTCCCAATTATAGGTAATGGCTTCAGGAAAAGGTCCTCAAGGCTACGGGTCTATTCTGCACAGGGTGGCCAGTTAAGCATTACCATAGAAGAGGATTTGCATAATCAAAGGCGAGGACAAAAGAAGGCACCCATTTGCATAAAAATGCATATGGTAATTTGTATGTATAGATGCAATTTGAGAAATAATGACTATAATTTAAATACAGTGCATCTCGCCACAGCAGGGAAGGCAGCAGGTGTGTGACATATGTGCCCGCTGGTCTGTTGGCCAGGTGCTGCAAACTGCTGGTGGCTCCTTCTGTTCCCCCCCTTTTATGGTTCTTTTTCTTCAAGCCTGTCTTGTTTAAAGAGACGCCCTCTTGAAACAGTGGACTGTCCTCTGACAGCCCATCAGAATACATGCCTGAGTCATAATAATGTGGGCCGGCTACTGAACTTCCTTTAGTAGAAGCCTCTAAAGTGCAGGCAAGCTATTAGTCTGGGCGGTTCCTCTAAGACATGAATCTGCTGCCTATTGTTGTACTGTATAATAAACAACATTTCCTCCCTGGCAGCCAGGTCCCACTCACAAGTTAGCACTGCCATTATTCCTCTCTACAGTTTCTTGCTCTTTGATAAATGCAGTCATTTATATCTCTGCCTTCAATTACTGGACTCTGCTTTAATATCTGGAGATCAGAGGGCAAATTCAGACCATCTGCATGTGGCTGCAATTGCATTTGCCCTTTTACTGTAAACTGGGGGTGGGGAACCACCGACCTGAGGGATGGATTAGGCCATGAGAGTCCTGCCACTGAGGCTCTTCCCTTCCATACCTTAGAGGCCTCAACCCTGTAACCAATCTCCCTATAGCAGGGCAGACTTTCAGCCTACAGCAGCAGCAATCTGTCTGCTTCATAGAATCATAGAGTTGGAAGAGACCACAAGGGCCATCCAGTCCAACCCCCTGCCAAGCAGGAAACACCATCAAAGCATTCCTGACAGATGGCTGTCAAGCCTCTCCAAAGAAGGAGACTCCACCACACTCCTTGGCAGCAAATTCCACTGCCGAACAGCTCTTACTGTCAGGAAGTTCTTCCTAATGTTTAGGTGGAATCTTCTTTCTTGTAGTTTGAATCCATTGCTCCGTGTCCGCTTCTCTGGAGCAACAGAAAACAACCTTTCTCCCTCCTCTATATGGCATCCTTTTATATATTTGAACATGGCTCACCACCCCTTAACCTTCTTTTCTCCAGGCTAAACATACCCAGCTCCCTAAGCCGTTCCTCATAAGGCATCATTTCCAGGCCTTTGACCATTTTGGTTGCCCTCCTCTGGACACGTTCCAGCTTGTCCGTATCCTTCTTGAACTGTGGTGCCCAGAACTGGACACAGTACTCCAGGTGAGGGCTGACCAGAGCAGAATACAGTGCTTTTTTCTAGCCCCCTCTTGCTTCTCTGGACCCCACTTCTGGCTACCCAATGGTGTGTGTACACGTGTAAGATAGATGTGGAGCATTGCAGCAAGATGAGCCCAGAGACAGACGGAGTGATGTGGTGATAGAGGGGGTGGGGGAACCCAGGAGAAAAGCAAAAGGTAGAGAGATCAGGCTGAAACTAAACTGAATCCCACTTGGTACAATATCTGAAAAAAAGAGACTTAATCCCACCCCACCCTCCAACCCTGGTTAAATACACAAGCAATTCTCATCTTATGCTTATTTTACTAATGTGGTCGCAGCTTGGTGCAGGTAGGGGGGGATTTATATATTGAAATGATGCACTGGACTTTGGGAAGGTGTGAGGGCACTGGCAGGGCCCTACTGCCCTCATTTCTCCCTTCCAGAGCTAGGCAAACGCTTACTGGGCTTTGAGAAGGCAACAGGAGGGCTCTGGGACACTGCTGGAGCTCCCATGCCTCCTTTTCAAAGCCACCTTGTGTAGGGGGGGCAGTTCCAGGGGTTCTTGGCTTTATATCTTATATATGTGTGGACCCCCCAGAAATGAACCCTCACATAAGATGAGAGTTACCTGAAGTTACGGTAAATGTGTATATGCAGGGATGCCAAGAGGACCCCCCCCCCCCGAAAAAACCACTCTGTTGACAAAAATGGCAGTTTATGTATAAATGGCAGCATATGTATATATGCTAACTCAGCCTACCTGCCATGCTGCTGCAAAGATGAAAAATGGGGCATGGGGGATGATGAATGCAGCTTTGAACTCCTGGGAGGAAAAGCAAGATACATATGTATATAATGTCATTCACAGTTCGTTTAAAGGAAAAAAACCACACCCATAAAGCCAAAAACACAGCCCCCTTGCATTATCTACAATGTTTCAGACTCCAGATATTTACAGAAGTTTGCTATGTAGTAGGCAAAAACCACAAGGCACCAGCCAATCAGCCAAGTGGCAAAATTCCGACTAAGCCCCCGCATCAAAACGGACGACCCCATGGCAGGCACAGAAAACGTCATGTGCAAACAACCCCTAAATATAGGGAGGGAGGGAGGGAGATCCGTTGCAAGCACCAAAAGTGAAACCGCAAGCTGCTTGCTCAGTATATATAGGCTGTGGCTGTCAATCAAATAACTTGCAACATAACATTTACCCCAGCAACAATACACCCAGTGGCCATCCAAACTGACCCGCCCAACAAAGCAGGGAATGTCTTGTTAACCCTTCCACAACCCATGCTCTCCTTAAGGGGAGAACCTGCTTTCTCAGCAGCAGCACAGCCATCCATAAATGGTTGACTTCACCGAAAAGGGAATTGGCCATATTTTCCCTAAACATGGGCACTCCCTGCCCATCCAAGGAATGCCTTGTTTCCATCATGTTTGGAATTCCCATCCCCTCTCCAGGAAACAACTCCTCCTCTGCATCTCATTCCTTCTGTCTTTGTTTCCTGTTGTTCATGGGCACCATTTCCTAACATTTCTTCTTACCATTTTTTAAAATGTAAAAATCAAAAGAACAGACAAACAAACAAAACATAATCCAAGTTACACAGGAACAGTACGGAGGTTGTATTTTCCAATTAAATAGAGACCAGATGATGTGGAAAAATAAAAGCAGCAAAACACACAGCGAAAGCTAAATTTCATGATTTGGGAAGGGAGTTTTGTATATTTGAATTTGGCATGTAAGAAATGAAATCCCACCAAATGGCTTAGCATTTTTTAAAACCAGAGTTTAACATGTTATCACACACACACACACACACACACACACACACACACACACACACACACACACACTGCAATGATTGCACATTTAAATGTACAAAGAGACTATTTCTTTGCTTGGAATAAAAGGGAGGAATGTAGAAAGTGGAGTTTCTATGCAAACCGAAGAGGCTTTGGAACAAGAGTGGACCAAATAACAGAATGGATGGACAACATCAAACTTTTAAATTGGAATACAATGACCGCTCCCCACATCAAATGGGTGCGTGTGACTTTTGTGTGGTCGTGCGCAGCCCCCTGGATCCCAGTGTAGTTCTCAGTAGTTCGGACTGGCTTCATCCTCCCCATGCTGGATACCTGGGGTCTCCGCCTACCTCAGTCAACCGCCCAATCCTGCCTTTAGAGGCGTAGCCAGGAGATTGACCAGGTATGGGGCGGGCCCTCCCTGCCCACACAACAGCAGTCTGCTCCAGAGCTTCTCCCACCCTCCACTCCCTCAATTAAGTCTTCTTTTGCAGGTTAACCTCTTCTCCACAGGTACCGTATGCAGGTACTGCTATGTCAAGTTCTCTGTTGAAGGGCCGGAAAGGGCCGGTAAGAAATTTTCCTGCATTGGCAGCTTTTGCCTTTCCTGTAGCAAAATGTCACAACTTTGGCAGTTTCAGGCCTTGGGAGGAATCCTTTATCTTCCTAAATGCGGCGGTGATACCAGGGTTCCCCATTAAAGGGGTCTTGAGGGGAGGCATTGGCTAT
The DNA here is from genome assembly GCF_963506605.1 of Zootoca vivipara. Lineage (NCBI taxonomy): Eukaryota > Metazoa > Chordata > Lepidosauria > Squamata > Lacertidae > Zootoca > Zootoca vivipara. The sequence goes on along the minus strand of NC_083277.1, from coordinate 74,049,773 downwards.
ATACTGAGAGGTTGTCATTGCTCTCCCCTCCAGCGGCGGCAAACGGGGGGCAGGCTCTCTGCCAGCGGCATAGCTAGCTGCCTGGCTGCCCGGGGCGGCAAATGCGAAGGCACCCCGCCAAAGGGTGGGGTGCCCGTTGCACGCATGCATCATGATGCATGACGCATGCGTTGTGGTGCGCAGTGCATGCATGCACAGGAGACATGCACCGCGGCAACCCCCCTGAGCAAGCCCCCCGCCCAAGGTCTCCCTACATCTGAAACTTAATAAAGTTGTGGCCAATTTTAATCACATAGCAAGTTGTTGTGAGTCATTATTCCGCTCGGGGGTTGTCTGGGGTTTGGGGGCTCTGCCTGTCCACGCAAATGGTCTTAACATCAAAACCAAAAGAAATAAAATTGTGAATTATTTGCAAAAACAGAAGTTGGACTTAATTTGTTTACAATCAAAACTATGCTAGAAATGTCTAGAAGCAGAGGGTTCATTTATTCATTTATGGTGGAAATGTAAACAGGCAAAGGAATTTTGGGAGATGGTGTATAACGAGTTTTAAAAAATCTTTAAATTCACATTCCCCAAGAAACTGGAAGCATTCCTTCTAGGCATATACTTGTGAATAAGTTACCAAAAAAACCCACAATCTATTTCTATAGGCAACAACAGCTGCAAGGAAAGTACTGTATATGCATGATATTGAAACTCTCTTTGAAAACTTTATCCTTTCCTAATCTGTGCTTCATTTTCTAACCCTAGGTGGGTGGCAGATAGCATGCTAGTAGCTCAATGGTGTTTTGTTAAATTTGGATTTGATTTAAGTAGGGGTGTTATAGAAGAGAATGCAGTACACATGCCACTCTTTGAAATTGTGCCTGTTGTTATTTTACAGTGCAGTGCTCTGTATATTTTCGTCTGTCATGCCGGGGTGGAGAGTGTCAAGACTTCCTACATAATGTCTGTGTGTGCGTGGGAGAACTCAGAGAAAACGCAAAGCAAGCAAGCAAGATAAATAATGCCACAGGTAATATAGTGCAAGGTGCCCTAAGAGAATTGAAGCAAAAGTTTAGAAAATGGCTTCCATTTGCCTTGAATAAGGAACAATTACAAACAGATTTCCCAGAGATTTGGGTCACATATTGAGCATATTATACAACATATACCTATTGATTGGCACTTCCTTCCTGGTCTTAGGTATAATTTCACCTGCATTTGAAAGCTCAGCCATGAGTGTTATCGTGGTTCAATCATCTGTGCTTGCGAGGAGAGAAATGGCAGGCTAAAGCAGGAAGGAGTCGGAAGCAAGGTGACTTGCCGACTGGATACATGCGTAGCTAAATCCTTTGAAATCCTTTATTTGAAATTGAGTGTGGTAAGTATTGTTTTAATTATTGTAAGCCTCCCTGGGGCTTAATTAATGAAGAATAAAATAAATCCTTATTCTACATCCAATGAGATGAGGTAAAAACCTTATTCTACTGAATAAGGATTTGTTATTTAAAAGATGATCACACCACACTTCAACAGTTAATCCCAGGATTTATTTTAAGGGTGGAACTACATGCTACACATGTCTGCAAGCTAGTATGATGTAGTGTTTCTAGTGCTGGACCAGGACCTGGGAGACCAGGGTTCAAATCCTTACTGGGCCATGAACCTCACTGGGTGACCTTGAGACAGTCACTGCCTCTCAGGTGGAAACTAAACACATATAAAAAACGTTGTGAAAATGCTTTTTAAAAAAGGTTTTGAAAAATACATTGAAATTTGCATAGCTCACTGCCGCCATCTAGTGTCACATTTGCATATTGCACTTTACAACACATTTAAAACGTTTTATTTGCAGCTGTATGGCTGAGTCCTCAGACTAACCTACTCCATAAGACTGTTGCGAAAATAAAATGGAGAGTTGGGGACACCATGTACACTACCTTCAGCTCCTTGGAGGAAAGGTGGGATTGAATCGGAACAACAGACAAAACAATTTCCCCTCCCCAAGCATCTCCTCCATTGTGCCCTACTTTCCTACCCACAAACACCTGAAGTTGCTTAAACAGGGCCGTCTTCAGCATACCTGGTGCCCTGGCGCCGTGGTGCGACAGATCCCTTCGGCACCCCCCCGCCCCGTTTCCCAGTGTGGCAGGCGGGCGCTGTGCGCAGCGCGACTGCTGCCTGGAGGGCCGGCGCCCTGCGCCACCCAGCCTGGCCGTAGGGCTGGCCCTAGGCCAGGGGGCACTGCCCGCCCCCTGTTGCGACGCCCCTGCGCGCAGCAGAGGTGGCCTCAGGCCAGCGTGCCTCCGGAGAGCGGCCTGAAGCTGCTGAACAGCTGAGAGGCGCGCCTGGGGCCACCTCCGCCACGCCTCTGCACGGGCGCAGCGGCCGCAGCGGCACCCCTGGTGCCCCGCACCACCGGACCCGGGCCTAGAGACGTCCCTGTGCTTAAATAAATTAAATCAGAAATTAGTGTGTTTTGAGAGAGAACACATTTTTGAAAATACATGTTTAAATAAGTTTTCAAGTGCAGCTTTTCATGCAGATAAACACAGAAATGGGGTGGAGGATGGTCTCATGGATGAATGCTTGTTAAAGTGGCATGAACTGGAAACAGAATGATTTGCCCATGCCTAGTTTGTAGCCACTGAATATATAAGTGCCGATTTCCACCATATGACATAGCAGCTCTGCAATCTTGAATGTACATCACGGAACAGTGGGGTTGGAATTTGAATGGGACTACTTTAGGGTTTTTTGTTTTGTTACCCCGCATGCTATTCAAGGAACCCGTTGGAACTGCTCTCTCCTTATTATAAACAACTCAATGAATGAGTCATGGAAATTATCACCCCAGCTAATATCTAGACACCAGATCAAAAGGTTTAGAAAACCAACCAGTGCCCTCACTCCCTCTGCTTCTAATACTTAGGCTTGAAGCACCTGCTGAAAATAATGCAAATGAGGTGTGCTTATTTCTCATGCCTGATTTGCATAATTAGCCCCTAAATTTGCATGCTATGTAAATCAAGTTGGGGAGGGGGAGGAAAAAGGCGACTTCACTCTTGAAAGATCCTAGTGTAGGCATGGATGTGCATGGCAAACAGTTGTGCTGTGCATCCTGCAGGTACGGATTCCTAAAACTCCCATGAATGGATTCCTAAAACACTTGTGAATTCATTCGGTTGTGACATAGGAATGGGAAATAAATTCCTACCACTGCACCCCCCCCTTTTGCCTGGGCTATCAGCTACTCCCGCCTTCACACTTGCCTTCACCCAAGGTCAACTATGGTCTCTTAGGTCAGCTTTCTTAATGCATTGCTCAATCGCAGAGCAGCAGATCTTAAAGCAAGACCACCCATCACACCTAGCTCTGAAGGGGGAGAGAGTTGAAAAGGTTTTCTTACAGTCTTATGCTTTTGTGAATGTTTGTGCCACTTGCAGGTCTGTAAGAGACCTTCCTTCTTATCTGGCCTTTTGTGCTAATTTCAAGACTAGCAGGAGCTTTTACTATTTTTTTTTCAGCCCCTTCAGCCTAGCAGTCTTTATAACTGTAGTGAGAACAGATGCAACAGCTCAGATCACTGTATGCCTTTGATTTAATTAGCATCATTTAAAGGGCAACACACACCCCCACCTGAAGTTTCCTAAGAGTGCAAGCCTGCATGCCTACACACAACTAAGTCCTACTGAGCTCCCACACTCATTTGTGTAGGACTGCAGCTTCCAAAGATATCTCAGCCAACAAGATGTGTATGCCTGCCTGCAGCAAAGGAAAGGTAGCTGAAGGAACTCCCCTAAATGATTAGCTTTGCAAGAGCTGTTGCTACATCAAATCCCCCTGTTAGAGCTCTACTTCGGACGTGTCAGCAAAATGCAGTTAAGTGAGCTTCAGTTAAACATGCAAACGGGACGTACAAAAACTGAAATGAGTTTTTGAAATGCTTTTCTGCTCCACATATATGTGGGAATCCAGATCTGAATCTCATTATTAGGAATATTAAAATACTTCCTACACATTTCTTGAAATTGGAAATATCAAACTATTTGATCATATTCATTAGCTTTAGTTTCAATAGGGAATATGAAAGAGAAATGAGAGGGTGTTTTTTAGTCCAGCATTAGTGCCATTAGGGCAGGACTCTGAGGCACAAGTCCTGGGTCCCACTTCAAGTAAGTGATGTAGTGCATATTATTGCCATCTAACAGGGGAGCTCCCTTCTGTAAGACCATTAAGTTCATAGTCTAAAATTACCTAACTCTACTACTGCAGTCAAGTGTAATGGGCTGAGGTTGACAGCAGAAATCTAAATCTTCCAGTCCTCACTCATTTGTATAGAAATAAGCTCTGATGAAATTTAGAGGAAGTGCTTAGGGCCTAAGTGTATATCTACCGCTTCCTGAAATTATTTATTCATCAGCAAGGATGGTATTTACAGAGGCTCGAATGCAGCGAGCTCAGCTTCTCCTGAAAAGGATCAAAAGCCAACTGAAGCAAAAAGGAGTGTTTTTATTGACTATAATGGGCCCTGGACCTGCTTCTCGACAGAGGTTTGCTGAGATTTTGTCTGGTGCTGTGCTAAGATTTCAGCTTCCCTTTGATGACATTGAGTTAGTTACTAGCCTCCCCCAAAACTCTTTTTTCTTAAATTCAAATATGCCCTCAAGTCTGAATGCAGATAATTTGAAACTGGCGCATACAACGAAACCACGCAGCTAAATCTGCAGTCCAGAGGCCGGGGTGGGGGATCAGGAGACACTTAAGCAATATCGCGAGAAAAAAAATGCTAATAGGAAGCTCTCTTAGCCCCACAGGCCCAGTAATGAAAATATATGAGGCATAGGTTGAGTTTAAGTAAGGCCGCAACTTAATCTGATGATTTGCAATGAATCTCCTCATCTTCACAATTGCTTCCTGGTGTGAGTTCCTACTGACCCGGGTGCCCACATTGCAAAGAAAGAATAAATGCAGCACCAAAAAGAATACAGTTTTGCATAAGATTTGCATACCCCGATTTATATATAAAGATGCAAATTAAGAAATAATTTAATTTTTAAATAGAAATACATCAGCAGAGCAGCAAAGGCTGTAACTGAGGGCTAATCTACACTTGTCAGTTTAAAACGTTTAAAATGTGTTATAAAAATGTGGCACCAGAGAGCACTATAGAGCAATGATCCGCCATCAGTGTAAAATTGCATTGAGAGCTATAGTACTTTAAAAAAAAGCATTTTTACAAATCACTGTAAGTCTAGCCCTAGTTGATGGTCAACTGCAAGGCCCCTGCTCTCCCATCTTTATCTTTAGATTTGGATCAGGCAGCCTTTGAAACAGAGGACTGTCTTTCAAATAGAAGACTCTCCTCTGCAATGTAGACTGCCTGGCCATCCTACGGGGAATACTGGAAGAGTATGGTGGATCTGCGTTCTGGGAAATCAAATCCTTAATGCTAGCAATGTGTAGGCTATTTTAAGAAGATGGAAGGTTCCCAAGCTGACCACATCACAGAACATAGGCCTGCCTCAATGGACAACCACGATGTGGACCTTCATAGCCCAGGTCAGGAGAGTCACGGGCTCCCACTAGCTCTGACACTTGTGCTTCAGTTTGGTGGCCTCTCAGGTTTTCTTGCAGAGACAGGAAGCTTGATGCCTTCCAGACGTTTGACTACAACTGCCATCATCCTTGACCATTGGGCACGCTGGCTGTGGCTGATGGAACTTAGAGCAACAACATCTGGAAGGTGCCAGGTACCCCATGCCTACTTTATTGGAACAAAAGGGTTTGAAAGTCATTGTTTGAGCAAAGAGAATTTGAGACGGCTGGTAATGTCTTCATTCTGTTTTAAGGCCCTCCAGGTAGAAGCCCATTCCATGACGGGATGTGGCATGTGATATGACCCATCTGCACTGAATAGCTCTTCCCCTAGTATTTACATCCACCACACACTACTTTATGTAGCTGAGCTCATAACTCTTTCCTCCCCACATTTCCATCTGGTGGGACAAGAGCCAACTCTGATCAGTAATTGTGTGCAAATGGATTCATTTGATTGCTGAGCCACTGGAGACTCAGTTTTAATTTATTGTATGTATTTCCTGCTTGCTTGCATCTAATTGCCTTCCCAACCCTAGATGAGGAAGGGTTTTGTTAGCTTTGCTTAATGGCACGAACTGAATATTTTTTTTAAGCACCTATATTTTTTAAAAAAGAAATTCAGAATGATTATTTTCTTTTGGAGAAGTGTCATGTGCAACTTGAGAAATCCTTTTCTTCTCCTTTTTGTTTTATTCTGTGCCGTGCTAATGAAATTCCTGAAAACATGATGGGTTGCTGTTGCCATAGAAACCCAGTGCTGGCAGAAATTGTTACCGTTTAAGGCTGCAGATTTATTCATGTGCCCTGTTAGTCAAACATCATACAATAAAATCAAATTAATATTTCTGTCTCATCAGGTTTCTGCAGCTTTGCTTCGCTCCCCTCCTCCCCCAACATCTTTGGAAAGAAAGAAATGTCATCTGCAAATGAGTGTAAGTAACTAGATTCTCCATATCTTCTTCATGGCAAATCATCTAGCGTGGTCTGACTAAGGCAGAATAGAGTGGTACTATTACTTTCCTTGATCTGGATACTATACTTCTGTTGATGGAGCCTGGAATAGCATTAGCTTTTTTTGCCGTTGCATCACACTGTTGACTCGTGTTAAGCTTGTGGTCCACCAAAACCCCTAGATCCTTTTCACATGTACTGCTACCAAGCCAGGTGTCCCTCATCATATATTTGTGTGTCTGGTTCTTCCTGCCTAAGTGCAGAACCTTACATTTGTCCCTATTGGAATTCATTTTGTTAGCTTACGCCCAGTTTTCCAATCTGTTGTGATCATTTTGAATTCTGATTCTGTATCCTGCGGCATTAGCTACCCTCTCAGTTTGGTGCCATCTGCAAATTTGATGAAATCCTTCATCCAAGTCATTTATGAAGACATTGAACAACAACGGGCCCAGGACAGAACACTGCAGCACCCGAGGGTAGCGCTTTGTGTAGTGCAGCTAGGAAACAATGCTCCAAACGAAGTTCCCATTCTTCTTCCTGGTTCTTGCTGGTGTCTTCTTTAGCATCTCACACAGTGTAGCTTGCTTGTTGCTATAAATGTTGGCTCTGATTACTGCTTATAGGGCAAAACTAAAAAAAAAAAGCTCTCCAGATTTTCACTGTTTGAAATATGGCAACCCTAGCTTAGCATGGCATCTTTGCCCATACAATTTCGGCCATTACTACTTTCTGTGGTTAAGAACATTGGAAAGCGCCTCATGTTGAGTTAGACAGCTGCTCTGTCAATTTCTGTTTTGTTCACTCTGATTCTCCGGGGTGCTAGGCAGGAGTCTTTCCCAGTCCCACCTGGAGATGCCAGGGTTTTGCTATTGAGATACAGCCATTCTCCTGGTTACTGTCCAATGAATTATAGCCATGGATCCAGAGAGAGGAGACCCATATCTCAAAATCAGTCCGGGGTAACTTTGAACACTCATCGTCCAGTGGAGGCTAACCATATTTTACACTAGGTCTAACTTGGGGAAAGCAAGCCTTCTCCACTCCAGGCTCTGTTGATCACAGTAGTTTGTATCATGAAAGGGAAAATGAGGGCAGAGTGTGGGGTTGGAAATGGACTAGAATTCTCCAGGCTCCTTTCTTGCCTACTTATATACTATCACTACTACTCATCTTGTAGATTATAGTGCACAATGCATGTATGAATGGAGATACTGGGATAGATTGGCCTATGAGCTGCTGTAGTGTAGGACTAGGAATGGGGAAACCTACATTCATCCATAAAGCTTGATGGCTGACATTGGGCCAGTTATTACCTTTTTGTGCAACCTATATCTCAGGGTTATTTTGAATGCAACTATGAATGCTGCCTTGAGCTCCTTGGAAGAATGGCAAGATATACCTAAAAAAATAATAGAATTTTTGGAAGCATGGCATCTATTTTCTAACCTAACATCTGTGCTAAAAACTCCAGTAGCTCTTTAGAATCCTAATATTTCTCAAAGATCGTGCTGGCCCACTTCAAATACTATATTGACTCACAGTGGCTCAATAGATTGCCAGCACTTAGCTTGTTTTATCTTGGCACCTTGTTTGTGACCTTTTCAGGGAAAAAAGATAATGAAGGTAAATGGGAACATGGGCCACGTGTTCATAGCAGCAGGTTTTCTAGGTTGCCATGCTATTGAAGCTGCCTCTTTGTACGATTCAACAATGGTATTAATCTAAAGCTAAAGCCATAGCTTAGCCTGCAGAATGTAACAAGTGTGACAGTCCACTAAAAAGGATAAAATCAAATAAATGAACTAAGGATGGGGAGGCAGTTTGCAAGTGTGTATATGCAATGGTGCAGATGCAGAGAAAACAGACACCCAAATAGCAAAGAGAAATTGTTTGATAGAGGAAGGCAGGAGTATGGAACACATGACCAGGAAAGAGAATCAATGAAAGGCCTCTATTCAGATCAGCCATGGAAAGATGTAGGCTTGGGTCAAATATAGCCCACATTTAGATTTTCTCTCCATAAGACGCACCTAGTTTTTTAGAGGAGGAAAACAAGAGAAAAAAAAATTTCTGAATCAAATGTTGTACTAAACTATTTAATAAACTACTGGTATATCAGAATAATATTGCATCCATGTAAAGTGAACAGCAGTCAACAGTGGCATTAAGAACCATCCTCACTGTCATTAACAAATGAAGAGAGACTTTATCCCCTAGTAAGGGGTGCAGGCAATGGAAATATATGAGCTTCCCACATTGGTCCCTTAGATCTAAGGACTGTATGGTTTGGCCCTACACAATTATTCTAATAAAGCCAAACGAAGTGGGACTTTCTTTCTTTTTGTTCATTGCAGAGAGCTCTGGGGGCTTTCATATGAGGGAAGAATGAGGGAGAAATCTGATTCAATTCCCATTTAAAGTCAAACCTACCTAATTCACACCTTCGTACACAACACAAGGACCAAACCACAGCCACCCTTCAAATTTCACACTTCTGCAAAGGAAGGCAAGACCAGTGGTGGAGGGAGGGTCTTGCATGGCGGCACGTCGCCTGTGGGGACATGGGCGTCGTCCCAAGGGTGTGGTGTGCGTGCGCCAGCCCATCCCAATGGGGCAGCCGGATTATACGGCTCCCGCTGTGCTTGCTTTACACCCGTGTAAGTGGCTCCTGTCCCAGTAGGGTGGAATGGCAGACAGAGGATATAGAGACAGGGGCCATGAGGGGGAGCAAGGAGAGGGGGCACTTTCATGCCTGGCTGGCGCTGGAGGTGGTGCTTGGAGTAACATCGCTTTCCGGGATTTCACCTGCCGCTGGAGTAATAATAAATTAGCTGCTTCTGAGAAATGATTTAAAGCAGTTTTGACACCGGCAGCATCATAAAAAGGTGCCTTTGAAGCACATTGGTAGTGAATCCAGCTTCAAGTCATTAGTAAAGAAAAGAAATTAAAATGCTTGAGAGAGGAAGCTTATTAGGAAGTGAAGCGATCTCCAGCAAACATTGTCAATTTTGCTTGATTTGTTCCACTTAAGTGGCTGTAATGGGAGAGGATAATTTCAAATGGGTGTTTCAGATGACTCTCCGTGCAAATGGTTATGCTTCCCATCCTCTCAACCCCTGTTCTCCCCCCCCCCCCAATGAAAAATAAGGAAGAATTGCATTTAAAATGCACAAAACAATGGCCTAACTGTACAAACAATCCATATGGGCTTTTCTTATAATCCTGCTGTGCCAAACATTCCCTTTTGATTAATTTAAAATTTCTTTGTTAGGAGTTTTCTGATAAAACCCAGAACACCTCTATGGATCTTTGCAAAATTATATCTATAAACATGTTGGTACATTGTTTGATTTTACATTAAGTTGTATTTAAATGAAATATTGTCATTTTTAATGTGGTCCCTTACCCTGGGATTGTGCCAGGGGTGCCAACTTGAGCAAAATATTGTGGGGGTTCCAGATAAGCCCTGTGCTGCATAATCAATAACACGATGCAGTGCACACACACCATTTTGAATGGGAATGCCCAACAACTTGTGGGGGGCCCGGACCCCTCAAATATTTTATTTTATGGATTGTGCAAACTAGAAAGAGTGGGTTATAGATAATTTAAATAAACAAATCCATGAGGTACATCCAAAGTGGAGTCCTGCCCCGCCCTGGCCAAATATCAACAAATTTTGACGAATTTTGAAGTCCTTTCACAGCAAGCACTTTGTTGTTGTTGTTTAGTCGTTTAGTCGTGTCCGACTCTTCGTGACCCCATGGACCAGAGCACGCCAGGCACTCCTGTCTTCCACTGCCTCCCGCAGTTTGGTTAAACTCATATTCGTAGCTTCGAGAACACTGTCCTTCATGGATCAATGACTTGTCGTGGTGAAGGGGCTTCAATAACTCAGAGAAGCTATGAGCTATGCCGTGCAGGGCCACCCAAGACGGACAGGTCATAGTGGAGAGTTTTGACTAAACGTGATCCACCTGGATAAGGAACTGGCAAGCCACTCCAGTATCCCTGCCAAGAAAACTCCATGGACAAAGACAACAGGCACAGGAAGCACAATACTTCCAATGAGTGCTAGTAAGGATAAAATGACTCCAGGGAAACCATTCCTACATCCCGAGAATCCCCAGGTGTGGCTTGGGACTTTTCAGAGCCCGTCTTCTGCTGCTTCCCTATACAGTCATACCTCGGTTTAAGTACGCTTCAGTTTAAGTACTTTCAGTTTAAGTACTCCGCGGAACCGTCTGGAATGGATTAATCCACTTTCCATTAGTTTCAATGGGAAAGTTCGCTTCAGGTTAAGTATGCTTCAGGTTAAGTACAGACTTCCGGAACCATTTGTGTACTTAAACCGAGGTACCACTGTAGTAGGAAACAGGTGTCCTTTCAACATTGATGGGAAATATGTGTGCTCCTTAGAAGACAAAGAAGAACTGAACCCAGAGATCATATGCCACAGGTGTGCGTCCTTGGCATCCAATTTCCAACCACCAGCAAGATTCGGATGTGAACCCCCTGCCCCCAGTTCCTTCCCTTGAATCTTCATTAGTCCCCTCTTATGAACTCACAGCACACAACAGAAGCTTATGTGATTTTGGTATGGATGTGATGGCCGATGTCCTCAGCCTAGTTGATGGTGAGCCTGGCTTCTACCTTGAACATTCTTAAGATGTTATTGTATAGGAGAACTCTGCCTATGGGTACCAACAACTATGGCATCCTGAAACCTTCCAGTTGTATGCTAGACACCGCTGTATCCTGATAAGTCTCAAGCTCACTCCAGCATAACACTGCCATGAGCACAATATCGCATTTGGTGCCAGATTTGGCAGCAATCCTAAAACATTAGGGGGAAATCTAATAAAGCACTTTTGAAATGACCAAATGGAGGATGAATATGCCAAATAAAGAGCCCTCAAAGTGCTAATAGCCTAAATAGCACATTGCAAAGGCCATAATATTTTCACGACTTACTAAAAACAACAACACTTTGTGCCCTTAATGTCTTATTGTGAAGTTTCTAATCTGTCACCAGATAATCCAAGTAAACCAATGGGTTTAGAATTAGAACCACACCTGTCAAAAGGTATGGTAGTTGCCAATTTTGTAAACACTGCATACTGCATAGGATCACTGGATGCTTGGAGCTGCTACGGAATATCTGAAAGGGTCTTTGGGAGTTGCTATTGAGTAAAATAAAACAAGCAATTAAACTGTGGGTTATAGATTTGGAAAGATATATGATACACATTTTCTTTGTGGGTGAAGAAGACAAAGGATCAGTTTTTATTAGTGGTCAGGTCTTTATTTTAGTTATATTAAACCCAGAGTTTGTCATGTGTGACACATAAATTCATCTTAACTTCATTTGCAACTTAGGACCCTAATGTGAATTCACTTTTTTCTTCTATCTTGTCTTGGTTGCCTGAACCGAAGCACACACCCCCATATATAATATAAGTAGCCACAAAGCCAGGGAAGGAATATTCATTTGGCCTGGAGCACAAAAGAATCTGGATTTCACACTCCTAATATGACATTCAGTAGCCTAAGAAGCTGCAGTTATTTCAGTTTCATTACCAATCATCACTGATATTGGAAACTCATGTAGAATGATGCCCTTTCAGTTCATTACCTCTGGAAAATCAGACCAGGATTCTATGGTCATTAGAATGCCATCCATAATTTTCACCATCCTCGATACTTATTATATTTTTTATCTTCGTAATAACTAATAATAAAAGCAGTTTTCCATATTATTGAAATGGAGTCTTTAAAAAGAAACTATTTAAGGAACAGAAAGTCTAAACCAGGCATCCCCAAACTGCGGCCCTCCAGATGTTTTGCCTACAACTCCCATGATCCCTAGGAATTGTAGTCCAAAACATCTGGAGGGCCGAAGTTTGGGGATGCCTGGTTTAGACTTTCTGTTCCTTAAATAGTTTCTATATATGCCAAGGGCAGGACTATATGCCAAGAGACTACTAAGTTTCACAGAGAGCCCTGTATACCTGAAGGAGCATCTCCACCCCCGTCATTCATCCTGGACACTTAGATCTAGCTTTGAGGGCCTTCTGGTGGTTTGTTCATTGCGAAAAGTGAGGTTGCAGGGAACCAGGCAGAGGGATTTCTCGGTAGTGGCACCCTCCCCGTGGAACGCCTTCCCATTAGATGTCAAGGAAATAAACAACTGTCTGACTTTTAGAAGACATCTGAAGGCAGCCCTGCATAGAGAAGTTTATAATATTTGATGCTTTATTATGCTTTTATATTTGTTGGAGATAATACTCTATTATCATTCTAATAGCCATGGAGCTTCTGTAAGCGATAAATGTTTGGTTGCTTCTCTGCTAGTTCATTGTGAAGCTCCTTGAAGGCTTCCACCCAATAGTTTTCTAGATAGGGCTGGGGGAGGTTATGAAATGGTCTATTGTTTATGCCACACACTCTTGCAGATCAGACAACAGTAAATATCAAACACTCTCTACAACTAAATAAAATGTACAACCACATAATATTGGGGGTGGGGGACTCTCCTTCCGTGTATTTACCGCAAATAGAGGCTCTTCCAGATAGGTACTGGGATATTTGAACTGGAGCTGCTGGAATTATACCCTGCATCTTATCAGCTCTCTTCAGCTAGAGGTCTTCCCAATAGGAGGATCTTAGTCCTGAGCAGACCTTGACGCCTAAGGAGTCCTTACCTACATTCAGATGTGCATTAGTTTTCCTGGTTACGATGCTAGTACTTCTGTCCCAATTTCAAACATTCTTTTTGCACCCCAGTACCTGTTATGTTGTGGAGCTGTGGCATTTTGATCTACCACACTCAATTTTAAATGGAACTACACTTCCCAGAACCACCCCCCCCCCAAACAGAAAAATGACCGTATTCTCTGCTGGAGAGCTCTGGTGAGTGCTGTGCATCTGCTTTCTTGGAGTGTGCACGGAACATTGATCCATTGTGTTTGTGTGTGTACACATGTGGCAATGTGTGTGTGTGTACAGTGTGACATGGCTTTGATGGGTTTTGCATCCCTTTAAAACATTTCACTGGGAACAATTTTCAGTAATGCTAGCTCACTGTACGAAAGAAACAAAAACAAGAATGCGTTAGAAAAGGCCCTACAGTCAATGAAACTTTAATGCAAATTTAGGGTCTCAAGTCTGATTGAGATCAATAAGTTTGTGCATAGGTTCCATTGACTTTGATTCCATTTAGTTTCTTGGAAATGTTCTTATTGACTTTGGTTTGTCCCAGTGATGATAATAATCAGGTCAGAAAGAGATGGACTAAGTTAATTCAGCAGAAATGGTACACTGTTTGCCCTAGGCTAAAATTCTGAAGTCATACTGTTTGAGGGGTAGCTCTTGCATGGAAATCAAACCCATGTACGAACATTTTGTGCTAGAATAGATAGAATATTCTTTTTATGCTGCTTTTTCTTAACACTGAATTAAGGTCATGGGTTTCACTTAAATAAATGAAGAGGGTCATATGGATTCTGTCTGCATGGCACCAGGGCTTGGCACCTTTTAAACACAACTTCTGTTTTCCAAGACACCTGCTGCTCTTAGCTTCTTGGCTGCTGTTCCACCTTTCTATTTCCCTCTCCTCTCCCTCCTGACATATAAAATTACAGGTTAAGGCTGTTCCTGCACAACAGATGCATCCATTAGTTTGAGTATGAGAACAAATAAACTGAATTCATTGGGATTTAACCACGTTTTCCATTTATGGTAGGGATGCTGGCCTTTGTGCAATGTGTGTTAGTTAATCTTACGTATCGTAGAAGCAGGAGCAATGCACACATCTCTGTTTCAAGGGTTATCCACTGGCACCTTGATGTTTAAGGTCTCTTGGACTAGATATTATATAAAAATGGATATTGAATGCAACACACCAGATTTCCAGACTGCTGTGGAAGTAAATCCCTTCCCTCCCTCTTCCATGACAAGGTGTATATGGGATGCCATTACCAATTTTAGTCATAATAAATAGCATTATTATTAAGGTCAAGCGCACCATTCCATTTGACAATCCCAATTTATAGCAATAAGAAACAGGTTTTCTGTCTCCCTAGCCATACAGCCTTCCACACACAGGAAACAGACTGACCAAGAATGCAGATATCTTTTTTCATTTTCGTTTTTGTTTTTTTTGCAGTCTTCAGAGGATATAAATCTCTCTGTGTAGCAGATACACTGGTACAAAGAGTAAGTGAGCTGAGGGAGACATTATTTTCAGTTTTTACAATAGATCATTTTATGAAGGTCAGTGTGGCTGTAGTGGATAGAATGTGAGATTTGGAGCACAGAATCCTAAACCTGAACTGACTCAGGAATAACCTCGTGATTCATTCCTTTAATGCAGGGATGGGAAACTTGTGACCTTTCACATGCTGCTGAACTACAGCACCCATCAGCCCTGACCATTGACTGCACTGGAGTTGGGAACCCAACATTTGGACCGCCATAAATTCCTCAACCTGATTTAAGGGAACTTTAAATCTGAATGCAAGGTCCTTTCTGAATGTAGAAACAAGGTTGCGGTCCTATAAACCTAGGAGTAGGTCATGTTGAATTCCATAGGGCTTACTTCTGAGTAGGTGTGCATAGGTTTTTATTGTACTGTCTTATCTATCTGCTGAACAATTGTAGTAATGATGTTTTGGAGAATGTGGCAAGATTTTTGACAGACTCCATGAAATTGTGTCACCATAGGTCCTAAGACTCAGGACCTATGGGATGCAGGTGGCACTGTGGGTTAAACCACAGAGCCTAGGGCTTGCTGATCAGAAGGTCAGCAGTTCGAATCCCTGCGACGGGGTGAGCTCCCGTTGCTCAGTCCCAGCTCCTGCCAACCTAGCAGTTCAAAAGCATGTCAAAGTGCAAGTAGATAAATAGGGACCGCTACAGCGGGAAGGTAAACAGCGTTTCTGTGTGCTGCTCTGGTTCACCAGAAGCGGCTTTGTCATGCTGGCCACATGACCTGGAAGCTGTATGCCGGCTCCCTCGGCCAATAATGCGAGATGAGCGCGCAACCCCAGAGTCGGTAACGACTGGACCTAATGGTCAAGGGTCCCTTTACCTTTACCTTTAGGTCCTAAGAACCATTTTCATACCTCACATTGTCTGGGCAGTTTTATCCTAAAGTATCTCCTACTATGTTTCGTTAACTTTGTTGCATTCTGATCCATCTATATGATGCTTTTTTTCTGTGCCAATAAAGGAGATTGATTGATTGAACTAGGTCATCACAACTCTTCACCTTGGGTGGAAGGGTTGCCAAATGCCTTCGTTCTTTCCTGTTCATCGTGTGAATCCAACCACAAAGAATGTCTGGGCTGATCACTCCAACCCCAGATTGCACGGCTTTAGCAAGCCTATATTTCCACACTTTGTTACATCTTTTGTGATTGTAAATATCTGCTGGGGCTCTCCCACCAAGATAGTATTTGCCTCCAAATCTGGACCAACACTGTTTGAGTCACTCTGATTTAACTCAGTGGTATGAAGATAGCTACATGATGTTTGTGACATGTATTGGAAAACATATCCCATTGACATTTGCTGGAGGAGACAGCTCTACTAAAAAAGGTAGTAAGAGAACTGAGTAAAAAATGTGTCTTCAATAAAATGCTTTTTGCTCCCTGAGCAGCACAATAAATGAAAGCTACAAATAATGTTTTACCTCTTCTAGAACACAGTGCTTCTTAGTTTCTGAATATATCTTCAATGCAGGGGGTGAAGAGTGTAAAGAAAGAAAATGGCCTAGTATGAAAATATGGAGCTGAGGTGGGGCAAAATTGCACTTTGTTCCTCTGTTCTTCATTAGTGTTATCAAACTGGCCACATCTGTTATGTGAGTGCCCAGGTCAATTACAAAACCAAACCATCTGTACTTGGTTAGATTTTTACAGCATTGACATATAGTGCATCAGCACTTCTTGGGCCAACTGGAAATAATGTTATAATGAAAAACAGTATTCCCCCCCCCCGCCCTGCCCTGGCCCTGCCCCGCCCCAGCTTGATTCTAGCAAACCTCATACATTAGATATACTGGATAAAGGTGTGCTGAAGGCAAAATAAGGATTCTACAAAGATATGTGTATGGGTGTGCCTGTGTGTGCACAGCAGAGGACTGCAAACCAGAAATCTGTTAGTCTTCAATTCCTAACCATTGCCTTGTTGTCTGCCACCAGTAGATTTTTCATTAGAAATCGCCAAACAAAAATGTCAGTTTTCACTTCTTCTACCCCTGGGAATAGTTGCTCTATTCTACTTTAATCCAGAAAGCAGGCTCAATCAATCATATTAGAGAATATTGGGCATCCCTCATTCTGACCAAGGCTCTTTGATCCACCAGAAGCTTTTGTGTATCAGCAGAACAGGGAGAGAGATTAGTCTTATTTTTTTTGCTTTCTCCCCTCACTCCTGTCGTCTCCCTGTGGCGCCTCCTATTCTGTTCCAATTTGGGGTGGCATGTGGGGACTGGAGGAGAGGAGGAATTGAGAAAAATCACCTCCCTCCCACATTTTGCTCATGGAAAATGTCACTGGATCAAAGTTCCTTCCATCAATGGGAAGGACACATATCGGATATTATTTTATTTATTATATCAGTTCAATGGGTCATGTAAAGGAACTGACTGAACCTGTGTCGACTGATACCAGCCAGTCATCTGAAAAGAATGAGGCTCAGACTGGTCCTTGCTAATAATGATACAACCTGCCACCGCTCAGCCTATGAATGATTGATTCCCTGGCAGTCTCTGCTGCCTCCCATCTCATCCCATTTTGTGCGGAAAATGCCTTTTCCAATCCTCTGTGCTTTCGTTGGGATTATGTTGTTCTCCCCAGCAAACCTGAATCCCTCCAGGAACAGTCAGTTGCCATGACTCCTTATTTAAATGCTGCTACTGTCTGTCACTGGCCAGCCATCAGAGAGAGGAATGGAGGAAAGGCGGGGGGGGGGGACCAAACAGACAAAAAAAAAGCTTAATTACAGCATAGACTCTCTCTCTTTCCCACTCAGAGGTGTAGATAAGAATGCAAATGATGGTTTGGGTTGTTTGTTTTGGGCAGGGTACTCGTTCCAAGAGTACTACTCGTCTTCTAAATCCCCCAGTTATTTGGCCATGGCTTGGATTAGCAGTGGCCCTCACAATTATTCCAGCGCCTTGTTTCACTAGGGCTAGAACTTCCAGGCAACACAAAATTCAGGAAGAAGGCTTGAGACTCTTTTCTAGAAAGACTGGCGAGTGGCTAGGCTTTTAACATGGCTGGTTTTTGCAGTGAAGCAACCAGAATTACAATCCTCAGCTGGCTTGTAAACAAGCCTGCTTCTTGGAGAAGTAGACAGTGATGACCTTTGAAGCAGTTAGATTGTCATGGCTGTATAATAGCTAGCCTGATTGTAATGTGAATTTAAAAAATTATGGTTCCTTTGAGAGGGCATTGCTGATACCTCCTCTCTGCTTTCAATTTCTGCTGTTGCCAAAGACAGGTTATTGTTGTGTCCTAGACCATTATCTTATTTTGCATTTCCCCATCTTTCCAGGACCCATCTTACAATGCAAGTTCCCTTTGATGGAGGGTGTGCTAGAGACAGACTTGTGGTGCGATTGTAAAAATCAGCCAATTTTTTTAAAAATACAGGATGCAGTGGCAAGCACACAGGTAGTTCTGGCTTACTGTAGCAGTTTCAATTCATCTCCACCATCCTAGACAGCTTGTAGCACAGCAAAACGAAGCTGGTTCTCCTGAGTTATTTTGGATAAAGAGTAGCATTTAATTATTTCTTTAGTCACATGCAGTGCTTTTTTTCTGGGGGTACGCAGGGGTGTGCATACCCCTAAACATTTTTGTACTTTGTAAAATCTTTGTACTTTTGTAAATTTACTGTATTTCTTTTCCCCGATTTCAACTATAAAATGGCAATTTTCTTGAGTCAAAATGTACCCCTAAACATTTTTTTAAAGAAAAAAAGCACTGGTCAAATGTAACTCTTCTTGACTTCAATGGAGCTGACTCCCAAGTAAATTAGCATAGTAATGTTTGCAGCCTTCATATACTATAGTAAGGGCTGATCAGCCTGCTAGAGTCCTCCCACTCAAGTAATGTTCCTGCAATGGCATGTGGCAAACATTACTTGTGCCACTGTGCATTGCCATGCACCTCCAGGGGTGCTTGCGGTACCCAAACCCTCCATTCACATTCACCGCGACTGTTGGAATGAAATACATATTGTTAGGAAAATAAAAGTAAACAAAGGATGCTGTTGCAGGCTGAGCCAAGCCCGAAATGCACCTTGCTTCAGTTGGGACACGGAGAGAATACCACAAAGACCACTTCTTTAATTGCAGTTGGCTGTTACAACAGTTTTCCACAAGAGTATTTCTCATTACAATGCAATTCCCACCGCAACTGGATTTGCTTTGCAGCTCAGCTTGGCCCCTAATTTACAAGCTGCAGTGTAGTCTGTGTTTTGAGTTGGGGGGGATGCAAATGAAACCACACACACCAACACCAAACCCTGATCTGTTAACAGATGGCGTGTGAGAACACAAGCCACCTCTAGGAAGGTTTCATTAAAAGGGCGATAGCAATAACCCAGAAACGACTGCTATAAATAGCTTGTGAAAGAGATGCTCAAAGAAGCCATGCCTGTGAACAATAACACCATGAATGTAAAAGCTGCTCCCTTTTGTGAAACCTCTCCCCCTTTTTAATCCTCTGAGCATTTCAGAGCTGGCAGTAAGACACTGTGTGGCGATAGCTGTTGCACTAATGCCAGACCTGTGTGGGGTCACAGTGCCTTGGAGAAAGAAAGACAAAAAGGGGTGGGGGCAACAGCCAAAGGTGGTGGTGGCCGGGCTATTAGCTGAGCCACCTCCTGTGCCTGTGATCTAATTCTTGCAGCCAGCAAGGAGCTGAGCTACTAGGAGCAAGCTCTTTTTGCAATTTGCTTCTGTCAACGACATTATCATCTGCAGTGCTTAAAACAGGGATAGGGAACCTATGGCCCTCCAAATGTTGCTGGACTACAACCGCCATCACCCCTGACCATTGGCCATGCTGACCAAGGTTAATGAGAACTGGAGTCCCTGCCCCTGGTTTATAAAAGCAGCATGAAGTGTAGTATGATAGGTAAACAGTGTTCTCTAGACCTAAAGCAACCCTCTGTGCAAATATTAAGCTGAACACCATGGAAATCCTTTTCAGCTTGCACCATTCCTATGCAGCTGGAGGTCAGGGAATCAGAAGTCTCGTGAAAAGCACAAATAATGTGCAACGGGCAAAAGCCAGCTAGGGGCACTCAGTACAAACTCAGTTTGGTTAATCACATGCCTTGCAATTCTGTACTCGGAAGTGAGTGTTACTGAGCTCCATGGGACTTACTCCCAGGTGTGTATAGCACTGCAGCCTAACAGAATATTTCTATGAAAATGGGTTTGGGGAGAGTCGGTGGTGTAGTGTCACCACTTCTTATGTCCTGCCGGCTTGATGGGGGCTGAGTGGAGCAGGAGGTGGGCTGCAGTTCTTTTCCCCTGGCCATTTTAATATCTTCTATGCCATCCCACATCATCTCCAAGGTTGGCATAGTTTAGGGGCCACTTTGGTGTGTGCATGCCTGGGGAACTTAGGACCCTGTTTCCGACATGATGCCCCTGATTTGCCCTGAATCAGGAGGCCTCTGTCAGTGAGCATGCAATCCCACCAGCGGCCCTCACTCTCTGCCAGTGGAGTGACACTTCTACTATGACTTCTGGTCCCTCGGGGGTTCTCCCAGGAAGCATAAGATGGCTCCCTTCATGTACTTGGCAGTTAAGATCCCCACCCCCCTTGATGAATTAAATCCACTAAAGAAAATTAAGAAGCAAAGAACTAGGCAACATAGGAAGCTATCAGACCATCTATCCGAAGCCTCAGAAATAAGCCTGAGTTCTGCATCCACTTCCATCATATTTGTCTAATACAGTATTATGGTTCTTGGGATGAAATTGAGAGAAGTGAAAGCATAAATCTGTACAGAATTTTTAAAGAAAGAGACAAACAGACAGATGGTTCAGATGGTAATATCTCAGTTCATCCTCATCCTCATTTATTATTTATACCCCACCCATCCGGCTGGGTTTCCCCAGCCACTCTGGGCAGCTCCCAACAGAATAACAGAATAAAACATCAAACATTTAAAACTTCCCTAAACAGGGCTGCCTTCAGATGTCTTCTAAAAGTCAGATAGTTGTTTATTTCCTTAATATACTCATGCACATGATCTCATCCAAGCTTGGCCGGAGAGACATGATGGAGCACATTTGCCACAAAGTCCTAAGTGTGTGGGAGCAGATTCCAGTTTCTCTCTTGGTAATAAGCAAAATGCACTTTCCACATGATCAGAATCACTTTTCTCCACATATTCCAGGACTCTGCCCTGGTGCTGAACCTGGGACTGAGCATTGGCATAAATGATGCCCCACTTGTTTGTCCTATGCCAAGATCCAGCTTCTTGCAGAAGAGAGAGCTGTAACCAATGAGCACAAGCAAACATGTGCTTATTAGCGGCTTATGCGTGCTTGGAGAGGAGACAAATGTGCACGCATATATTTGCACACAAATCAGGACTTGTAGGGGAAACTGTTCTCTTCACACCCAACATCTGGTAATGTCACAGTCCAGCAAGCGGCACAGCTGTGTCTCCACTTGGGCTGCTGCAAGAACACGCTGCCAATCCTTTAAAGGATGTCGAAGAGAGATCGATTCCTCAGCTCTTCCTTCCCTGAATTACCAGGCTCTCCAATTAACATTAACTTCTCTCTGGGCACTGGCTCATTATCTGAAATGTTACACTTCTGTAATATATTCTCCAAAAGGGCTGCTCTTCTTTTGAGCAGAAACAGTGTGTGTGTGTGTGTGTGTGTGTGTGTGTGTGTGTGTAGGGAGAGGGGGAATCTAATAGAACCTAAAGTTCCATTTCCCTATCAATCTGGGCCCTTTAATTTGGAGTTTGGTACCTCAAAGAAACCTCTGGAATAAAATTAATTAGCCTCTGGTAATGGGGATTATCGCTGTATCTGTGTAATAGAATTTCATCCATACAAATGAGCTGTAGCTTCCCTGCTGCACAGCTGCAGTGGTGATATCTCTAACAGTGCTTGAAGGATAAAAGTTATCACTGCTGCTCTGCCCATCACAGGGGCCTAGCTGTCAAATTCATTTCCTTTGACAGCCGTGACTCTCTCAAGTGATCCCCTCAGCTTGAGTACACTCTAGCCTGCCTCATCACAGAAAGCTGCAGCGAGGACGTGTGTGTGTGTGGTTGCGTTCCTTCCTTCCTTTCCAAAAAATATCACAGTCAAAAATATGAAAGTGTGTGTGTGGGGGGGGTGGGGGGTGGCAAAGGGGACCACAGCAACAGCATAATAAACAGCTTTGTGGTAGCATTTCCAGCCATCCTTGTCTTTAGCCACTCACAGCTGAATATGGAAATGGGGCTGCTTTCTGACTAGCTGTGCTTAGATGGCCCAGACAGAATGGAGCAGTCATCTTCAATGCTGTCGCTGTTCTGGTGGGTATCTCAGCCCACTGCCATACCATTCAAGGTCTGCAGTGAAATCCAATGTAATTCATCAGGTGTGTATGCATCTCACAACAAAAAAATAGCCCCCACTCCCGATAAAACCTGTAAGGCTCTTTATTTCTGTCAGTTTGGGATAACCATTGCCACATGTTTTTCTATTTATTTATTTCGCAAGTCTCGTGTGCTGTAAGGTGACTCCAAGTCAGGCGCCGGGCAAAGGGACAGGCTATTCATTTATTTAAATTATTTGATACCCCATCCTTCATCTTCGAAAAACTTGTCAGGGTGGCTTGCAACACACAATAGCATTTCCAGATATGTTTAAATGCATGTTTCATCAGTCTTGTTTACGGTAGGCACCTATGCATGGATGCATGAGCTGCCTATATTAATATTTATATATTAATCTATACATTTATTTACATCTACACATTTAACGTAGGTTGATGGAATATTTTGATTGTCAATGTCAGCTGGTGATTTTTTAAAATCTTTTTTCTTTCTTCTGCTCCTATTTGCCAACTTAACCCCCCCATACATTTCCAGTTGTTATCATCACCAACCCCCCCCCCCAAATCCCCATATGAAACCTATCTAAAGACCCACCCCATGCAATGAGCAGGCATCACAGAATGCTTTTGCCACAAATATCCATGTTTGCAGTGCTTCCATTCTGCTGTGGCACGAGGTTTGCTCTGCTTCCCAATTTAGATTGTCCTGGGAATAGTGCTGAATCACAGAGACTCGTGTTCCAATCTTCACTCAGCCATGATGCTCTCACCAAATGAGCTCTGCGGATGAATTCTCAGCCTAATCTACCTCGCTTGGTTGTTGTAAGGCTAAAATGAGTGGTTGCAGCGACAGAGAGAGACCCTGTATGTTTCCCGAGCTCCTTGGAGGAAGAGTGGTGGGATAAGAAAGTGACACAAATAATAAAACAAATGTTTCTCTACTCTCTAGCTAGCCAACTTCTATTTTTTTCCCTCAGCCCTTGCCTTCAGAGCATTTCTTGACATTTGGATCCTGTATTGAGTTCCAGAATTGCTTCAAGTCACGGGCCAATGTCAGTGGCATGCGCTGAATTTTTCATAGGGGAACAGTTAGGGCACGCTTCCTCAACCTCGGCCCTTGGCTAGGAATCATGGGAGTTGTAGGCCAAAAACATCTGGAGGGCCGAGGTTGAGGAAACCTGAGTTGGGGCCAGAGGCTCTTGAGAGGATGCCAGAATTCTCCTTCCTCCTTCCACAGCTGCATGGGGAGGAGGGCTTTTGGACCCGGAGCATCATGCTTCCCTTCCTAAGCCAGGCAGGAGCTTCCTGGGCTTTGGAAAGGAGGCGCCAGGGGCATATTTAGGGGACTAGACTAGTCCCCTAGTCCATTGACTGCATGTCACTGGCCAATGTTGATTGGTATTTTTTAACCACTTCATTTGTTTTAAAAACTAACATATCTGCCTGCGATCTAGGAAGAGGGAGAAAAGGGGAATGCATGGCTCTGTCTACACATGCCATATGTTAAATCTGTATCACTGGCAAGGTGCTCACCACCAAATAGCTGAAATGCTTACTGTAGACATGGTTATAAAGATGGGCAGTCCCCAATATCTGTTGCCCAATCTCATTTAGCTTTGCCCCACCTTGCTTTTCCACATTACCTGCTTCTCTACCTCATTCATTTTCTTCACTGACAGAACTAAGGGCTGTAACTCCCTGGCAGAGCATCTGCTTTGAATGCAGAAGGTCTCAGCTTGGCTCAATCCCTAACATTTCCATGTAGGGTTAATAGAGACTCTCCTCCTCTGGAGAGACACTGCCACTCACCTTAGGCCAGGGAGGCAGAACCTTTGGCAAGCCAGATGTTGTTGGACCACAACTCCCATCAGCCCCTGTCAGCATAGCCGATGGTCAAGGACAACAGGAGGAGGGCCACAATAATAAGCTAGGCAGACCATAAGGCAGCTTTCTATATGTTCCTAAAAACTGCACAACTGCCAGTAATGAAACAGATTCAGCTCTTACACAAGAGGAAACTGATGCCATAATAACCCAAACATCCAAACAGGTGAAGAGAATGTGATAAATGCCTGTTGATGTCACAGTTACTTGAGCACTGAGAGGGTTTTTCTTCTCCACTGAGAGAAACATGGTTCATGTGGACACTACTTCTCAATGGAAAGGTCACAGAGCCTCCTGTCTATTACATTGTTCTCCTTCTCAACTTTCTGCCTGCATTGGTGAGGTGATTAAGGTGTGTCTGAGTGTGGAGACATACATACATGCAGGCTGCAGATTAGAGAGACTGTAGAGTAGGGTTTCCCTATTTCAAAAAGTAAAAACCAGGACAGGAAGCCTCCCAAATCGTTGAGCTTTTCTGCCATTCAGAAATTCCCCCCTCCCCCCGGATGTCAGTTCCATCCTTGAAATCCCAGTAATGGCAGCCCTACAGAGATGTTTATACTTGTATATGCTATGGGATGGAGAGACAGTCCTGCACATTAACTAGCTTGGCTGGCCCAGACTGGATGCAGGTTAAATGGCCTCAGGTTGACCCTGAAATGCGGCAAATAATGAGTGCAACGAATGCACTATTGAAGGGGGATGTTTCCTTTCCTTTCTTTCTCTGGGAGATTCTTTGCAAATAATGTAGACACACAAACACACACACCCTTTCCCTGCTACAATATTTTAATCTTAGAGGCAATTAGAGTTGCTCTGTTTGGACAGTTTTTCACAATTCATTTCTATCCATTAATCTTCCAAGATCCCAAGCACTCACAAACTGCAACATGAAGCCTTGCTAATTAAGATGAATTGCTGTGACGCTTTGACAATCCCCAGGAAATACATTTTGTTGCAACAAAAGCAAAACCCAAACCCGCTTCTCTGTAGTACTTATTAGTGTTTGTTTGGCTCACTCTCCTTTTCTCTGTGAGACTCGTGTGTAGATTTTGAAAGAATTGAGAAATTTTGTTGCAGGAAGAATTTTCAAAGATCACTATAGATTAATAATCATGGAGATGGAGTGTGTAAGGGGGGATACCCTATTTATTCTGAGACATATATTATTATTA
Source organism: Zootoca vivipara (assembly GCF_963506605.1). Lineage (NCBI taxonomy): Eukaryota > Metazoa > Chordata > Lepidosauria > Squamata > Lacertidae > Zootoca > Zootoca vivipara. Next base: position 74,024,581 of record NC_083277.1, on the reverse strand, counting down.
TTATTATTATTATTATTATTATTATTATTATTAAAAACCTTGTCCAGTAGCACCTTAGAGACCAGCTAAGTTTGTTATTGGTATGAGCTTTCGTGTGCATGCACACTTCATCAGATACACTGAAACAGAAGTCACCAGACCTTTGTATATAGTGAGAGGGTTGGGAGGGGTATTACTCAGAAGGCTGGTGGGAATGGGTGATTGGCTGATAGGAGTGGTAAACCTGTTAGCTGTTAACAACTGCAATTGGTCTTACAGGGAAAAGAAGAAGAAGTGTGCATGCACACGAAAGCCCATACCAAATACAAACTTAGTTGGTCTCTAAGTTTGGGCAATTATTATTATTATTATTTATATATTTCTATTGCATCAGACCAACATGGCTACCTACCTGTATTCTGAGACAGGTACACTAGAGATGAAGTAACCCAGGTTTCAGTGTCAAGAGTTCTCAACATTAAAATAGATCTATAACAGATGGAATTAGAAGTACAAGATTTCATGAATCAGGGTGCTCTCCCTTAAACAGCCTTCCACAACCTGCTGGCCCTCCAGATCTTGTTAAACTACAACACTTCTCAAACCTTACCATTGGTCATGCTGGCCAGGGCTCATGGGAATTGTAGCCCCAAATCAGTGGGTTCCCCATGATGCTGCCAGGAATGAATGAACTATTGACTATATTAATGCATCCCTACCACATGGTATTATTTCCCTGCCCCAGGATTTGTTTGTTTTTATTGGCCAATTTCTACTGGGATCTAGGTTTCCATGCCCCCTTGTGATTGCTTCTCTTTTGCCACCAGGTATCTCCACCACAAACACCTTCACCTGTCCCTCCAATTAATTCTGCCACAAGGTTTACATGTACACACACAGTTCTGTCCTAACAAGACCAGGATCAAGTAGCCACCAGAGGCTGATCAGTACCAGACCTCGTTTCAATGTAACCCAGAAACCTAGGACCGAAGTTAGTTTTCAGTATTCGTATGACATCACATTTGTATAGGGAAGGGATTAATGTTCCTCTAGTAAGTAATAATACTGTATCCGAATGAGGCACAGATAAGCTCTTGGCTGTATCCTTTCCAAGGAAAGCTTGCTAATATATTACATCTCCAAACAGCAACAAAACAGTCTCAGTGTGTTTCAGCTCCACTCCAAAGCTAGCAAAGGATTTTGTATATCAAAGTAAAAAAGGAGGCTAGGAGAATACTTTCAAATCAAGATTGCCACACTGGAGGGATGGGAGCTGGGAGGAAGCATAAAGTGACACTTTACAAAACTGTTGTAAGCATATCCTTTTCAAACAAATCATAGCTCCCTAATTTGCTCCCCAAAATGAAAGCAGCAGCAACTTGAGTTGTGTATTGCCTTTGTTCTGTTAGTTATGCACAATCACATCCTAAACTTCAGAGCTCGCCCTTCCCCTCCCTCTCCCACTTTGTTCAAATGAGACGTTCATAAATTATAATTAGATAGAAGTTAATGGATCCTGACTCATGCATAAAAGCCCTGCTCTTTTTCTCTCTCTTGGTTTTCTTTTGTGAATGAGAAACCTAAACAGTGTCCAGCAATCTTCATTTAGCAATCAGCGCTTTCATTCTCAACATTGTGACATCACATGCAGCAATTATATCTCATCGAATTCAAGCAGAGAAAGGTTTGGCTACAGCCTGAATTGGCCAGAACAAAATCAACTGTCTCCCCTTGAACTGTATACAATGAAAGGTGAAAATGTTCAGGCTAGTGAATGAAATGGCTTACTGCTATGGGGAGTATTTTGTGGATCGATCTCCTGTGGAAAAGCATACAGAGACCCCTCTGTGTAGAAAATGCAGCAGACTGTGGGTAGAAAATGAAGAACTCATATGTTCCTTGGGTCATTCTGGATAAACACGCAGTATTCAGGACATTTTTCATGTACTCCACACCTTTAGGGCACCACAGACTTTCTCAGCAGGTCTTTCCTACCACTCAAGGAATCATCATCTAAATCTCTTACTCAAGCCAGCAAGAGAGAGAGAGAGAGAGAGAGAGAGAGGGAGGGAGGGAGGGAGAGGGAGAGATGCCCACATCAGTCTGAGAGTTTTCTTTCTTGGTGTGATTGCTGCCTGCCTGCAGGTAAGAGGTGTTTATTTGGAGGGATGGTTGCAGAATGTGGGATTGCTTGGTTGCTGGATGAAGACTAAAACGTAAGTGGCTTAAGTCTCACATAGATGCTGACCGAACATTGGCTAGCACACATTATCATGCCTACCATGTGGTGGTGTAAACTTTGAAGAAGACTCATTTTGCAGCTTGCATTGCATCCTCTTGTTAGTGACTCCCATTGAGGGGGACAGGCCTCTGGAACACCAACTGGTTATACATTTTGAGGATAAAGTTGCTTGACTTTGGAATGACATTGACTCTGCAGTTCCAGATGAAAAACCTATCACATTCTGCACTTGAACATAGTGTTCAACTTGAACATGCAATCCATGTTCCCTTATGCTTTGTATTGCCTTAATCCCCCCCCCCCAAATCCCCTGTTACTGAAATTTGGTGCGTTTCACAAGGATGAGCCAATGTGAAGACTGAATGACAATTTTTTACAGTCTCATATTAAGGCTCCCATTACTCTTATCATGACACTTTATACAAATGTCTTTCTCTCCTTTGATTAATATCTTACACCCAAGATTGCAAGAGCTGTCTCTTTCCAAGATGTTTTGCTGCTATTAACCTCCCTAGTGAATGGAATGGCATACACACATATTCATGGCATTGCACTATTCGTTGTGCAGAAGCTGCCTCTGCTCCTCCCCCCTCCTTTTTTTTGAAATTCACAGCAATCTCGGTGCCGCAACTCCTGCTTTTCTTAATTCGGTCTGTGCTATTAATTAAAAAGGAAATGTATTGAAGGAACTAACACGTATTATGTGAAGGACACAACCTTTTGGTTTCACTAAAAGTACAAAAGATTCTTGAATATTATTTGCCTTGTTATACATGCCATATTATATGCCAGTTATACACCCTCTATAGTAACCAGGACATAAACATAGGCATACAGCAATGCATCTAACTGTGTAAAAACATGTATGTACCGTATAAATATACCGATAAATTGGGTCCTCCCTAAACAGAGGGCATGTGTTGCAGTGGGACCTGGCAATCAGGCATTGTGTTGTGGGTGGGAATATTGGAGCAGCCACAACACCCTATTGGTGGTCCCTCGAACCTGGGAGCAATTGGGCTAGTGGGACACCAGTCAAAGCAGTTTGAGGGACCACTACTTAAGCTGATGCACGTGTCCCTGAGCTTCCTCTTTCGGGCTCTTTGCATCGGAACACCCGCCCACCTCTCCCTATATTTAGGGCTTGCGCTTGACCTTGCTATGCTGTCGTGTGTCGCCTGTCTTTGGGACTGGGGCACAGCAGGAATTTCCCCCACTTGGCTGATTTGCTGGTGCCACTTGGGTTTTGCCTGCCGAGTAGCAAAGCGTCACAACGTGTAAGGTTGTGGATAGCTCTGGTTCTTGTGGATAGGGGTGGCAGGATGCCCAGCCATCCCTATGCGTTGGGTATTCCTTTAAGAAGGAATCCACGGACTCATGGTTGGTCTTCCCCGTGCGGAGTTGTGCCCTGAGCCTGAGTTCAGGGCTCAGCTGGGTGGAGGCATGGTAGACACCCCTGCTCGCCTCTGTCCCAGATGTTCACCCAAGGCTGACTTATGATTGGTGTCCAGAGTCAGCACTGCCTGCAAGGCTGCAGGTAGCTAGTCGAACCAGAACCTATGCAACCATTCACTTGATCTGTAATCAATAAAGTTGTGGCCTAATTTCTGCCAGAAACCAAACCAAAATTTGAGTCCTGTCTGAATTTATTTCTAGGCCTGGTTAAAAGGTCTCCACACGCAAAATTATGCTGCAGAAATACAGTACAGCAAGGGCTCGACTCTTTTATACCTATTATGTAGGTGCAGTGATTATAATAAGTAACAATAATTCTGTATAGATAGTTCTATATAAATGTCACTCTGACCTATGTGATTTATGTTTATGAAGGAGTATAACCTGGATTGTATTTGAATTATTGCACTTTGTCTCTCCACCTCTAATTAACAGACCTTCATTGCCCTCTGCAATATTACAATTAACCCTCCTCTTGCACTGAACCTTTCCCCAAAGGGCTGTGCTATTTGGATGATTCAGTGCCAAGATTATATCATTATATGCAGGGAACGAAACTGGTCCAGCTTTGTTAGTTAAGCTGGCCATGGCCTCCAGGTGATTACAAATGTGATAACACTTTGCAAGACCTAAGCTGCAAGACCAAATTAAGGTGCACTCACCTTCTATGTGCAGTTCTGCCGCAATGAGAATGCAACTGGATGCTGTGGAAAGGGGGGGGGAGAGGGAATCCAAAAATGTTAACACATTCAGGACTACTTCTTTGTAGTGTCAGTATGCTACCTGTGAAGTTGGGATCTCAATATAACAGCAACCATTTTGAATCAACTAATCCAGTGTTCTGTTTCTCTGTGAGTCATTAGTGGGAAAAAATAATTGGGGGAGGTATATAATTTAATTTCTTTCATGCTTCCTTTCTTAAAAATAAAGCTGCCAAGTTTGCTAGTCTAGGACAGAGGTGGCCATCTGCTGGTTCTCCGGTTGTTGCTGGAACCAAAACTCCCAACAGCAGTGTCAGAGATGATGGCGGTTGGGAGTCCAATAATATCTGCAATAGGAAGCTTCATTAAAAGCCTAGCCTGAATTCTCCCAGGTGCTCTTGGGCCACAATTCCTGGGTCACAATTTCTTCCTGAGCCGAAGAAGGAGAAGAAGAAGAAGAAGAAGAAGAAGAGTTTGGATTTGATATCCCGCTTTATCACTACCCGAAGGAGTCTCAAAGTGGCTAACATTCTCCTTTCCCTTCCTCCCCCACAACAAACACTCTGTGAGGTGAGTGGGGCTGAGGGACTTCGGAGAAGTGTGACTAGCCCAAGGTCCAAGTGTGACTAGCAGCTGCATGTGGAGGAGTGGGGAATCAAACCCGCTTCACCAGCTTACAAGTCCACCGCTCTTAACCACTACACCATGCTGAAGCTGAAGGAGCTGAAATTATTCCACAGAACTGGAGGCCTGCGGTGCTTGTCACTTCCCAAAAAGGGCCCTTAACTCATATTGGCAGTCAAGAAGGTGAGTTGGCCCAACAGTTCCAAATGTGCCTGTGGCCTGAAGAAAAGTACTCTGAAAAGTCTCACAGTTTCAAGCGGCTGTTTCCACTCCTGCGTTTCTTTCTCAGAGAGTTCCCAGCCATAAAGTTGTGGAACGGCTCCTTTTCAGGCTGCATTAGGGCACGACCAATTTTGGAGAGAGATGACAGATATGGTGCAGCTTTCAATGATGCGTGCGTCATCTGCTCCCAGACATAGCAATCATGCAGAAAGCTATCCCTGAGGGGCTGCGGGCTGCTGTCTTCTCAAATTTGCCCCAGCAACTCACCAGACTAGTGAGGAAACTGTAGATTCATCTCTCCACTTGGGCTCACCATCACCTGACACAATGAGCCACAGGGTGCATTGTGTGGAGTTGAATGCCTGCTCAAGTACCCATGAGATCAGAAGAATATGATAGAGAAGGGGGAGAAATTTGATTCAGCTCACATATAAAGGTGAATCTATAAAGTTCACACTTTCTGAAACAATATGCTGTGTACTGCCCTGAGATCTACGGATGAATGACGGTACAGTATACAAAAAAATAAAATAGAAAATTAATAGTAATAATATGAGGATTGAAATACAGCCATCCTTCAAAATTTGCACTCATCTGAATTTTACAACCAATGTTTACAAAAATTTGAGAAAAGTGTGCTGCAGAATTAGTGAAAATAAAATGCAAAGATGCTTTATGTTAGGAGAAAATGCTTACAAAATGTGTTAGGAGACATTCACACCAAAATGCTGATGAATTCTTGTGAGGATTTAAATAATAATAACTAAATTGCAGATTGCTGCAGGAATGTGAATTTAAGATTGGGAAAATGAGAAACAGAGAATGGAAAAATGAGACTTACTTTTAAGTAAGTATACTTTTAAGCAAATGTGCTTAGAACACTGGGGCTCTTAGGACTACGTCAGTTTTCAAAGTGTGTTCATCAGTTGTTCAAGCTTAGACATTTGATCTCAAGAATGGTTTTTCAGAGCAAATGTTTTAGCATTAAGAACAAATGTCCATTCCTAAAATGCTCATCCCTCCAAAGACCTACATTTCTTTGATGGAAGTAATCTGAGTAAACTGAATAGAAGTACTTGGTCTGTTTTTCCCAGGCTCACAGATTACCTGCTGCACTGCAAAAGGTAATTGAACTGAACAAAAACGGAAGTCCATCTCCTTTTAATTTAGCTGGCTTGAATTGGCTGGATCTTTCTCAATATAAAGCCCTTCCTAAAACCGTGAGCTACTTTAGCAAATTTTCCATTGGTGTTTATCAAGCAAAACCCATCAAATTACCGGAGGACAACAGGATGAATCAGAGCACAGAGGAAAGAGGAAAAAATACATATCATGGAACAACAGGAGAAAAAGAATTATCAGGGGGTTGAAAATACAAATGCAATTTTCTCTCTCTCAAAAGACCAGTGTATTTATTGTATTTTCTCAAGTGATTAAAAAGAATGAAAAATTGGCTACTTCCTGAACCATTTGTTTAAATATGCCATGTAAGTTACTGATTGCTACAGTAAACCGGTAGTTTAGCTCTGATTCAAGTAAACAGAAATTCAGCAGAGAGTTGCATACTGATTACTGTCTTTGCAGAGCAATCCTCTGCCTTTGATGTTTCCAGAGGTGTAAGTGTTAGACAGACAAGAGGAAAGAGGGTTGGATTAAGCATCCTTTGAGTTTCTTATGTGCCTAAGTGATGATTGGACATCTTGAAGACATCTTGGTTGGGGGAGCCTGCTTGCAGAAGCCCCGTATAATAGATGCTGGTTCCCTCTCGAATGGCAGCCCTTTGTAATGGCAACAGAGTTTTTTAAAAATGTATAATCAGTTATTTATTGAAAGTTTTCAACATAGAATAAAGTACAACCCAAACTAAATAAAAATGAAACAGAGAGAAAAGATAGAAAAAGAGAATAAGAAAAAGAGGGAAAAGAAAAAAAGAGGAAATGATATAAAGCCCTCTATCAAGGTTTCATATTAACCGTTATCCCACACAATGGAGGGAGAGCCCTCCTAGCTCTCACCTGGGACCTTCCCCCTCTTTCCCCAGCCTCCCACCCTAGGTGATACTCTCTTCCCTGCCCCTCATGCAGGGCCCTTTATCTTCCATCCATCACCCACCGGTGTGTATCTCGCATGCCAAAATATTCGTCTTGGCTTGGGTTATTTAAAGGGTTAAAAACCTGTGTTTATGATGTGTGTGTGTGAGTGTTTAAGGGGGCATCTGATGCTAGCTGGAGTTGCCAGATTCAGCAGCTCTGAAATGACACCTCAGATTTAAGATGAAGGCTGAAAGTCTTTAATCCTGGGGCTCCCATAACATGGTGCACCCAGATGTCCTGCTTGGAGGCATCCTGCCCATACAGTTTTTAAGAAATGCATCTTTGGTTTTTTTTTAAAAGGAAGAGGGCAGTGCCACTGGAGGAAATGAAAATTTGGGGTGCGGTGGGGTCAGCCAGCGGATTTGCTGCTTTCTTATATATTTTTTCGAGAGGTATGTGTGTTTTTACTTTTTTTTGCTTCTTCAGGGAGTGTTGCCTGCTTTTTTGAGTGATTGTCTTACTTTTGACTGGTTAGATGGGGTCTTTTGGAGCTTGGGTGTGCTTTGCCTGCTCTTTGAACTTTTGCTTTGTTTCTTTCGGGTGTGTGTCAGTGTTTTGCCTGCTTTGTGTGTGGAGGGGATGTTTCCCGATGTTTCTTTGGTGAAATGGGTATCTTGTGTGCTCACGCAGTTCCTTACCTTTGCAGGTGTGCCCCAGGTTCAGAAACATTGGGGACTTCTGCTTTAACTTTTTCAACTAGAACACAATCCCCATTCCAATAAAGCAGCGTTTCTCAACCGCTTTTCCGCGACGTGCGGCGACGAGAAGGGTGATTTGCATTGTCACGTGCTTGGCGGCCGCCAATAGGCAGCGCTAACCCGCCGGAAAGGAAGCCGGCTGGGTCACGACGCGGAGCGAGCGCAGCTCTCAACAGCGACCACCACGGGAGGGGGGTTTTAGACAAACTTAAAGAAGCTGGCTGGATGAGCTCAACCTGAAACTTGCTGAGCAAAGGATTGTGCTGGCAGAGAAATCAGCGGCTTGTGAAGCCTTATTACAGGAGATTGCAACCAACACAGCAATTGGCAAGTGTTTCTTACAGTCATAATTATATAGTCAATATAGGGCGGCACAGAGTTAATTTTTTAAACTTTTTAAATGGTGGTGTGCCTCGTGATTTTTTTCATGGAACAAGTGTGCCTTGGCCCAAAAAAGGTTGAGAAACACTGCAATAAAGCTCCTGAGCCACAAAATGCAGAGCACTACTTGTTTCACTTTTCTGTCACAAGCTTTCAATATAACATTGACATAATTGTAGCCTTCTGGTTGATTTCCATCTTCCAGCTGTCTGTTCTGATTCTTCCTTGAGGACCATTTCTTTCAAGTGTCCCCAGGCCCTCAGATTTCATGGCTTGTCTTAATCCATCCGACGCTCATTCTCATTCCCTCTCTGCACCGCATTCTTTCCCCATTTCTTTCAGATCATGCTTTTACTTTACAATTTAAATTCATAATCTATTTTTTTCCCCCAGCGGCTTCTTCTTCTGTGTCATTCTGCTTCCTTTTAGTCTGTTCTTTCCCCCATCAGCATTGGTTACGAAATCAAACATAGGTAACCTTCAGCTTCTATTAAAAGCTTGCTGAAGCAGAAACATTTTACTTTGTGTCCCAAAGCAAAATATTCATGGGACCTGTCCATAAAACTAGACCTTTCGCTGAAAAGGCTATGTTCTTCACTGAGACACCCCTGCTCCCCACAAAAAAAAACCTATATGGAAATTTGCCTTTATTTATGATCTGATTGTATAGATTGGCACTTAGACAATTTTATCAAAGGGCTGTTCACAACAGATTCCTTAGCTCTTAATGAGATTCATGAAGAAGGCAGTTTCAGACTGATTTATATATGTGCGTTTGTGTGTACCGTGTTTCTCAAAAAATAAGACACCGTCTTAGATTTATTTTTCCTCAAAAAAACACACTATGGCTTATTTTCCGGGGGTGTCTTATTTTTTCCTCCTCCTCCTGCCGCGGCCAGCATTGCTGCTGCGCCTATCACTATGTCTTATTTTCGGGGTATGGCTTATATTCCTTGAATGCTTAAAAATCCTGCTATGGCTTATTTTATGGGTATGTCTTAAAATATGAGAAACAGGGTATGTGTTGTACAGGAAGGACTGATACCTCTTTTCTCTGTTTCTAGTATGGCACTATATCTGTTTTCTCCTGGTACTTAGATTCCCCCGATAAAGAGGAACAAGTAATGTTGATACTGATACTGCATAAAATATTCAATGAAATTAGCTGCTTTGGTGTTGTAAATGCTTGTTTGTTTGCTTCAATCATTCTGCCATTCTCCTTCTCATTATATTTGAAAATGATGCATCCGTTTACACAGAGAAGTGAATCAAGCAATTTCTAAGGACCAGGCTTGCTATTTTACCTGCTAAGGCAGTATTAAAGACAAAGGTGCAATGCAGGTAGTGTGGGTGTGTGGCTGTGTGGCTGTGCTTTGTTTTTGTGTTTGCCTTAGAAGAAATGATACAATTCAATATGGAGTGGATGGAGGGGGAATGTATTTGTGTAGTAGGCAATTACAAAGTGGATGTAGCTTTCTGAATAGTGCAGAAGAGTTGCAGGTGACAGGACTGTCTTAAAACTATTGAAATGAGGCTTCACAAAATAACTGAATCTCTGAATTCAGTGCATTCAAATTTCATATCTGCCATAACTTGTATTGGATTTTGTGGTTCAGGGTCTGGGTAGAATTGGATTTGAGCTGGACTTCTGACTCAGTGGAATCAAATGGTAAACTCCAGTAAACCCAGCATCTGTCTCACTGCACATGGCATGGGTCTTCAACACATTGTGATGAAATTGCATGCTAGAATTTCCACAGCACATGCCCAAAGGACTTGTACACAATAATATCAAAAATTGCTTTATTCCACAGAGGTCTTTATGACTGGATGACTAGGCCTACTGGCCATTTTGGACTTCATTTCAAAGTCCTGGAAGTGTTGGAGGGCCGTCAAAACTGAATCTTGGTGGCCCTCCTGCACATTAATAAAAGCATATGCATTTCCTCTGTAACTCTGGTACATTGTTGGTAGGCTAACCAAAGACTGTTTGACTTCTGCTTTCATCTGTGTGAGTTTTAAGGTACATGAGCCTCTGCCTTCAAAATTCAGCGGAAGAGCTAAGCTATTTGCTGGTTGATTTAGAATGTGAGAACTAATCTGTAGTGTGTCTGTGTGGTGGGGGAGTGGGGGATATAGCCCTTTAACTATACTTTCCCCATATGCCAGCAAAGTAAATCTTCAGCAAGTGATAAAGGAAGGCAGCTGGAGACTTGTTTATCATCTTTAAGGGCTGCAATGAGATAAGTCTAAACCTCACTTCAAAACCTCCAGCAGGAGCTCTTTCTTCCCAGTGGTCCTTGGGTTAAAGGGATACATGAGATAGCAGAGAGGGTGCTTATGTGAAGCTTTTGGTATTAGTTCCTTCAAGAAACAGATTCTCTCCCACCCACCCCCCTTTTGACTGCTGTAGCTATAGCTTTTGCATTCTCATGCTCCAAACTGTTATTTCTGGTTTCATTATTCTGCCTCCACAACTGTTTGGATCCTTGGCTCTGTTTGGTAAAGCGAGCGCCATTTTTATAAGTGAGAACAGCAGGCGATATAAATCAATGAATCTTGGTCAACTATAATATAGGGTGGAAGTTAATATTTTCCCAGTGTACAAACTGAGATAAGACAGAAACTGCTAGGTACAATTTAATCTCCCCCCGCCCCACCCACCCTACAAACCGTGGCAGATGTTCGGATACTGGTTTGAATTTTACTGAGCATGGACAAAAAGGCTGTGATGCACAAACAGACCTCTAGGAGTTAAGCGTGACTTGCTGGTTCTGGCTGAATCTCTCATTGCTCTTTGTTTTTCATAGAAAATGTTTGTGTCCAGATATGGAAAACCTTCAGCTGGAATAAAGCATGGAAAATAATTTGGGGGGGGGGGGTTGTGCAGTGGGACCTGCCTGTTTACAGAAGTGCCACACGTAAATCGCCTATAGTACAATGCTAGAGTTATAAACTATCTAGCATGCTGTGTCATCAACTAAGCCAGGGGTTCTGAAACTATTTGCACCTGGAGACACATGTGGAAATCTAACAAATGATTGTGGAAATATGATGCAGTGCTTAAGAGAGTTGGACTCTTAAACAAATAAATAAAAGTAACAATTTCACCGGAATAAAAACCCGGAGATGCTCAGATTCCCCACCCCCACAACACACACACACACACACACACACACACACACAAGATCAGGCAATACAGCTCAAGGAACAAGCACCTCCACCAAGCGAAAAAAGCAAATCAAAGAACCCCAGAAGCTGAATAGATTTTTTATTATTAGTTTTAGTTATTTAACAGTATGCAAACAATAATAGGGAAAAGTGATTGATATTTTTGATACATTTAACAGTATGCAAACAATAATATAGAAAGGTGATTGATAAATTTGATATATTTAGCAAAATGAATAAAAATCTCAATGGTTTTAAAACAACAATGTTTCCTGCTACCTTCACAGGCCTGATCCATGTGTTATTGGGGTAGAGTAGCTTCCTCGTAACTGGATACTTGTGCTTTTATATTTTATTATTCTAAGTTGCCTCAAGGTCCCCTTTTAAGTGGAAAGGCTATAAATGTCTCAGTAAATAAATAAAACTGTTAAACAGAAAATATCAAAATTTTGAAATTAGGTGTTCCTGCCTCCTGTTTCTAATTTAGTTTAGGTTAAGCAGGAGCTTCAAATGGCCAGTGGCTGTTAAAGGAAACCACACCTTCCCAATAAAACAAAACTGAGATATACGCAGCAAAACATGGGAAAGGAGGTTGTCCTATCATAAAAGTCACCTTGGTTCTCAAATGCCTTGGTACTCAACCTACTTGGAACCCAAACACTGCAAACCCAGAAGTAACTGTTCTGGTTTGCGAACTTTTTTCGGAAACTGAACATGCTCCGTTTTGAGTGCCACGCTTCCGTTTTGAGTGTTACGCTTCCGTTTTGAGTGCCACATTTCCATTTTGAGTGCCACACTTCCCTTTTGAGTGTTACGCTGAGGTCTGTCCGTTTTTGCTATTTCTTTAGCATTTTTGTTTTTGCGGCTCTTTTTGTTTTTGTCATTATGTGGAACCCAGCTCAGCTACTGATTGATTGATTGCGTGACTGCAGTACATTGTTGATTGCTTTCATTTTACGGATCAAGGGTCTCGTTAGATAGTAAAATTCATGTTAAATAGCTGTTTTAGGGGTTGTTTTTAAAAGTCTGGAGCGGATTACGGCAATCCATTTTGCATTACCGGTACTTTCTATGGGAAAGCGTGCCTTGGTTTTGGAATGGACTTGTGGAATGGATTAAGTTTGAGAACCAAGGTACCACTGTATATTTGAGTTTATACATAATCTGGATTTAGTTGGCATAACAGTCTGTCAGACTCTGGGCATTAGCTGAGCAGAATGCCTGTGTGGGGTTTTTCCCCCTCCTGTTTTGCCATCACTAGTCAAGAAGGTGTCATGTTGTGTTTTGATGTAACACGAAGTACCAGCTAAATATGAAAGAAGACACGAAATGAGCTAGAAAACATGTCCTAGGCATCTTTCTAATTGGAAACCCCTTCCTTTAAAACAATCCCTCCTCAAGGAAGCATCTTAAAATGATAACACTGGATCAGCCTGTACTTTTTTTATTCTCCCTTTCAGACTTACACATCATATTTACTCAGCAGACAAGTCAAAACAGGATTTCTCTCAAACTGTTGGAGCCGTGAGAGCTAGAACATCAAGCTGTGCCTTCTGCTTCATGCTGTTCATCATCTCCCTGGTAAGATTCTAGGATCAGAGCCAAACCTGATGAACAAAGGCAGGCCGGAAAGGTATCAACCACCCTCTTTTACGGCTGCAGCCTTAGTACTGCTAGTGGTGTAGAAAATAAATAAATCAACTCTTGGCTGCTGCATACTTGGAACACAGGTGGGCCACACAGGGGCCAAATTCAGATAGCTTTATGATCAGAAGCATATAATTAAATGGGATCCTTTCGGCATCGGAAAAGTTAGGCATGCTGAAGGAACCTCAAACTTTCATGGTAGACTTTGACCGTTTTTCATTACACACACATATACAATAAACTGGTTTTCAGGGATTCTCGTAAGAGCTATAGTTGGGTTTTGGGTGGGAAACACGTCCAGCAGGTATCCGAGTTCAACTATCTGGGGATCACTTTCCATCACAGGCTCCGGTGGTCCTCACACTGCGCAGCGGTGGTAAACGCCAGTAAGCTGTCTATGTAGGCCACAATGCACTTCTTTGTAACAAGAGGTAACCAACACATCTCTTCTGCCCTTAAGGTTTTTAATGCCAGAGTTAGAGCTCAACTGCTCTATGGAATTCCAATTTGGATGTCAGGGTTTACCCAGTCAGTGGAGCGAGTGCAGACATCCTTTCTATTTCAGATTTTCGCTGTCCCAATCCCGCTGGAAAACCTGTAGATGTCTTGCAGCAGGTTCTCTCTAGGTATCAGTCTGGCTCTGTTGATCTGTTGTTTAACTTCATCAGGTGGATATTCTATACAAGATCTCAAAGCAGCTGTTTTATTACAGAGAAATTTCAGGAACAGACTGGAAAGAGAAGTTGCTGAATTGGAACTCATTACCAAGCTTAAAACCATGGAGCCACCTGGGATGAATAAAGACATCGGATTCTTATCTCATTATGCATGATCAAGCTTTCTTTAGCGCCTCAGCCCTTGCTCCCCCCCCCCAGGACTAATTGCAGTCATCAGCAGTCGTTAACAGCCATATACAGGTTTTCCACTCCCATCAGCCCATCACCCATTCCCACCCACCCCCACCACCCTCTGTATATATATAGGGTCTGACACTTCTGTTTCAAGTGCATCTGAAGAAGTGTGCATGCACACGAAAGCTCATACCAAAATAAAAACTTAGTTGGTCTTTAAGGTGCTACTGAAGGAATTTTTTTATTTTGCTTCAACTCAGACCAACACGGCTACCTACCTGTAACAAGAAATATGCTGTTAAACCTGTCCGTTCCTTGTTTATGTATATTTGAAACAAATTTGTATGCACCCAGGAGCTTCACATGATTTGTTCTCAGTGGTATTCATGACCCACCTTCTACCCCACCTCAAAAAGTCGAATTTTGGCTGGTTTTCCCAGTAGATTTTCAGTTAGCTGGGCCAACCCAGATGAAGAGATACTCAAATTATATTGATTCCCCTTCCCCTGACTATTTTGAATAGCTGATATTTATGCAAATGTTGGAAGTTGCAGGCATCCCTGAGCTCCTTATCTGCCTTGCCCTTTTCCAGGTCATTAAAGGCCATCTCTTCACAGAAGGAAGACAGCAGAAACTAAGGGAGAGATGTGCCTTCCAAATGCCTGTTTGTGGCTTACCAAGGAGGCATGTTTTCAACCTGAAAGAAAGCCAAGCAGATAAGGGAAAAAATGGGCATTTATCCAAGAGTTCTGCACGTTGTAGCCTGAAAGAGCGATCTGATAGCAGACTTTTAAATAAAAATTAGACGTTACGAAGTAATTGCAAGAAAATCGGAGGCAGTGCAGCTAAAGCACCACCCCAAGCAAAGGCAGCCTCTTCACAGTCACTTTCCATAAACAGCATCTGCTTGGAAATTAAATTCTATTCTTTTATGTGCATCAAATCTGCACCTGTGAGGAAATCCGGACATAATGCTGGAGCGATTGCAGTCGGCAGCAGTATCCATGGCAATGAGATCAGACTCGGGAAGGAGCATGGGAGGCAGCTCCCTGCTTTTGGCTGACCTGTCACACATGATTGACGTACAAGAAAGGGAGATAAAATGCAGCTAAGTAGGTGCTTTGACATTTCATTATGCCGTTTGTCAAAAGGGTGGGTGGGGGGAGGAGAGAAGGTGCACAACAACACAGGTGTTTGGATGTTTCCTATTTATTACTGCATTATCTGCCCATCTTTCCTTCCTGGAGCTTAGGGTCGTGCACGCAGTTCTTCTCCACTTCATCCTCACAACAACAATGTGAGGCAGGTTAGGGACAGGGACCCTGCTGGAACAAAACAAGAGAAAGGAAGCCTATCCTCATGAGAAAAGCTGGATTCCAGGGGTGGATGTGGCCACACACTGGGCCTCCCAGCAATGGCATCATTACCACCTACCAGCAAGGAGAGGCAGCAGGGAGTTCGGCAAGGAGCAAACACAGTCAGGAGTGCTGGATTCAGGCAGGGCGAGGCCTCGGCAGTGGCAGCCTCTCCTCCTCTTTGCCTGCTCTACAGCAGCCACTATGAGTTGCCCAAGGGAGGAAGCCAGAAGCAGCAGCCATGGAGAGGCCATGGGGTGCTCCCAGGGCCGGCTCTAAGGCAAGGCTGGGTGGCGCAATGCGCCGGGGCGCCAGCGTGCGGCTGTGCCTGTGGCAGCCGCGCAACACCCGCCAGACAGCCGCACAGCGAAACGGGGCGGGGGCACCGGAGGGATCTTTGCACCACTGCGCCAGGGCGCCAGATATGCTTAAGACGGCCCTGGGTGCTTCCTCACAACCGCAGCCGCAGTTGCTACCGGTATAGCTCAGGAGAAATAACCACCCGGCTTATCCTCCTCCCCGAGTTTGGTGGTGACAGCACTAGCAGGGGGAATAGGGACATTCCAAGATCAAATCAGAAGCCAGGCTGGCTTTCACAATTCAGGGACTGTCCCTGGAAAATCAGGATGCTTGGAGGTTATGGGAGAAGCCGGGTGTGTGGTGGCACGCCTTCCTAGTGATCGAGAAGAGGGTTAAATCGCTCCTCCCTTTCCACTGTGAATCCAATAAAAATTGCCTCCCCCCCCGCCTAGTATTAACTTATTTTGCTTTTTATAACCCAGTGTCACGTCCAGTTTGACCCTAACTCTGTTGCCGATCTTTTTTTTTTTTACCAGCATTTCATACCTCAGTAAATTAACCAACATAATGTCTATATCATGGTATAGCTCTCACTGCCAGCTTTTTGGAAGATGCGGTCCTTTTCAGCAGCCTTCAGCAAAGCAAATCCCGTTCTATAATAAATTAGTCCTGTCTGTGCCCTATGATTAGAACGATCTCTTATCTTCATGAGTCATTTTAATGGACATGTTTCTTGTCAGGAAGCAGTCACCATCTGTGCTGTCATCTAAATGCTGCGTGGAAAACACAGGAAGGAAAAAAGCCACCATCATTCATGTGCCCGTTGTACAATGCCAGTACACAAGCAATTCTGCAGTATAAAGCTGGATGTATGTCCCCTTTGCATTAAGGGGTTGCCGAGGTTTTCACGGCTCACGGCTCCCATGCCTTTAATGGAAGCAGACATTAGTAAGTGTCCGTGTTCATCACCATGCTGTAAAAAACCTAAAACTGCTGTTCTAGTTGTCATTAAAAAGGGAAGTTGAAATGCCTAGTTAAGCTGATGGTGAGGAAATGGGTGCACATCTCCCACTTTACCAACAAGGGCTGGCATGACAAGTGCTTTCACTCTTCCTCACCTCTCCCCCTTCCCTGCCTCCTCTTTCTCTCTTCATTGCTGCTGTGGCCCCCTCCTTCTCGGCTTCCTTTTATTTATTTATTTTAAATCATCCCCCCCCCGCCAGTTATACAGCAGCAGTATCCCCCCTCTGTCCCCCCGGCTTATAGTACATTACAACATTTCCCTGATGAAAATTGGGATGTCCTATTTAATAATAACAAGGAGGACAATAATATTTATATCCCATTCATCTGACTGGGTTGCCCCAGCCACTCTGGACAGCTTCCAACATATATAAAACATCAGGGGCGGAGGAAGAAAGGGGCAGTAGGGGCAGGCCGCCCCGAGTGGCAGGCTCCAAGGGGCATCATCGCGGGCGCCTGCCCCACCCCAAAACACGCGCCCTGCCCCCAGAATGCATGTCATG
The DNA here is from genome assembly GCF_963506605.1 of Zootoca vivipara. Classification (NCBI taxonomy): domain Eukaryota; kingdom Metazoa; phylum Chordata; class Lepidosauria; order Squamata; family Lacertidae; genus Zootoca; species Zootoca vivipara. The sequence continues at coordinate 74,007,336 of NC_083277.1, read as the reverse complement.
CCCCTCTGGGAGGCACGCCACGCCCCCTGGAACGTGTGCTACACCCCTCCGGGAGGCACACCCCTCAGGGAGGTGCCCCCACCCCCAGAATGGGCACCAGCCCTGCCCCTGCCACCGGTGCTACCACTGTAAAACATTAAACATTTGAAAACTTCCCTATACAGGGTTGCCTTCAGATGACTTCAAAAGGTTGCATGGTTGCTTATCTCCTTGGCTCGTGGGTCACATAACTCCATAACCTCCAACATTTCTCTGATGAAAATAGGGACATTCTATGGAAAAGCGGGGCCTTCTGGGATCAAATCAGAAATCAGCTTCTGTAAATCTGTGACTGTCCCTGGAAAACCAGGACGCTTGGAGGGTCTGCGTCTGCCTTCTCCCTCCTTGCCTTGTTGTAGGGAAGACCAAGGCATTCTCGGTTGGCCGTGAAAGCACATGCACCGTGGTTTGCAACAGCCTAAAATTAGGGAGCACAGTTTACAGTTTAAAGTTACAGGGATTTTAAATTACCTCTTAATTTTAGGCATTATTGGCTGGCACAGGAAATTGCAGGAATAGTGGAGGCACTTTCATGGTCACCCTGTACCCAGAATATCTTGGTCAGAGGGAAGGACCACACCCTCCATGTCCTTCCCAGAGTGATAAAGGGAGGGAGGAGCTGGAGAGCCTCACTGTGCAGGCAGGTGGTGCCAGTTTGCCGCCTCTGTACCTGAGGCAGTTGCCTCAGTTTGCCTAATGGAAGGTCCGACTCTATTGCTAACATAGAATCAGCTACAACTATATGACCATCAGTGCAAAGTGTGGAGAGCCCTATACACACCTTTGAAAGCAATTTCCATAGCATAATTGCCCTTCATGGATCAATGCCTTGTCGTGGCGAAGGGGCTTGAATAACTCAGAGAAGCTATGAGCTATGCCATGCAGGGCCACCCAAGATGGACAGGTCATAGTGGAGAGTTTTGACTAAACGTGATCCACCTGGAGAAGGAACTGGCAAGCCACTCCAGTATCCCTGCCAAGAAAACTCCATGGACAAAGACAACAGGCATATAAAAGTTATGACGCTGGAAGATGAGCCCCTCAGGTCGGAAGGCGTCCAACATGCTACTGAGGAAGAGCGGAGGACAAGTACAAGTAGATTCAGAGCTGATGAAGCGGCTGGGCCAAAGCCGAAAGGACGCTCAGTTGCGGATATGCCTGGAAGCAAAAGGAAAGTCCGATGCTGTAAAGAAAAATATTGCATAGGAACCTGGAATGTAAGAACCATGAGTGGAGGTAAGCTGGATGTGGTCAAAAATGAGATGACAAGAATAAATATCGACATCCTGGGCATCAGTGAACTAAAATGGAAGGGAATGGGCGAATTCAGTTCGGATGACTATCATATCTACTACTGTGGGCAAGAATCCTGTAGCAGAAATGGAGTGGCCCTCATAGTCAACAAAAGAGTGGCAAAAGCTGTAATGGGATGCGATCTCAAAAATGACAGAATGATCTCGATACGAATCCAAGGCAGACCTTTTAACATCACAGTAATCCAAGTTTATGCACCAACTACCGGTGCTGAAGAAAGTGAAATTGACCAATTCTATGAAGACCTACAACACCTTCTAGAAATGACACCAAAGAAGGATGTTCTTCTCATTACAGGGGACTGGAATGCTAAAGTAGGGAATCAAGAGATAAAAGGAACAACTGGCAAGTTTGGCCTTGGAGTTCAAAATGAAGCAGGGCAAAGGCTAATAGAGTTCTGTCAAGAGAACAAGCTGGTCATCACAAACACTCTATTCCAACAACACAAGAGACGACTCTACACATGGATATCACCAAATGGACAGCATCGAAATCAGATTGATTATATTCTCTGCAGCCAAAGATGGAGAAGCTCCATACAGTCAGCAAAAACAAGACCTGGAGCTGACTGTAACTCAGATCATCAGCTTCTTATAGCAAAATTCCAGCTTAAACTGAAGAAAGTAGGAAAAACCACTGGGCCAGTAAGATACAATCTGAATCAAATCCCTTATGAATACACAGTGGAAGTGAGGAACAGGTTTAAGGATTTAGATTTGGTGGACAGAGTGCCTGAAGAACTATGGATGGAGGCTCGTAACATTATACAGGAGGCAGCAATGAAAACCATCCCAAGGAAAAGGAAATGCAAGAAAGCAAAATGGCTGTCCAACGAGGCCTTACAAATAGCGGAGGAGAGGAGGCAAGCAAAATGCAAGGGAGATAGGGAAAGATACAGGAAACTGAATGCAGATTTCCAAAAAACAGCAAGGAGAGACAAGAGGGTCTTCTTAAATGAGCAATGCAAAGAAATAGAGGAAAACAATAGAATGGGGAAAACCAGAGATCTGTTCAAGAAAATTGGAGATATGAAAGGAACATTTCGTACAAAGATTACCATAATCAAGGACAAAAGTGGTAAGGACCTAACAGAAGCAGAAAACATCAAGAAGAGGTGGCAAGAATACACAGAGGGATTATACCAGAAAGATATGGAGGTCTCGTACACCTCAGGTAGTGTGGTTGCTGACCTTGAGCCAGACATCTTGGAGAGTGAAGTCAAATGGGCCTTAGAAAGCATTGCTAATAACAAGGCCAGTGGAAGTGATGATATTCCAGCTGAACTGTTTAAAATTTTAAAAGATGATGCTGTTAAGGTGCTACACCCAATATGCCAGCAAGTTTGGAAAACTCAGCAATGGCCAGAGGATTGGAGAAGATCAGTCTACATCCCAATTCCAAAGAAGGGCAGTGCCAAAGAATGCTGCAACTACCGCACAATTGCGCTCATTTCACACGCTAGCAAGGTTATGCTTAAAATTCTACAAGGCAGGCTTAGGCAGTATGTGGACCGAGAACTCCCAGAAGTGCAAGCTGGATTTCGAAAGGGCAGAGGAACCAGAGACCAAATAGCAAACATGCGCTGGATTATGGAGAAAGCTAGAGAGTTCCAGAAAAACGTCTACTTCTGCTTCATTGACTATGCAAAAGCCTTTGACTGTGTCGACCACAGCAAACTATGGCAAGTTCTTAAAGAAATGGGAGTGCCTGATCACCTCATCTGTCTCCTGAGAAATCTCTATGTGGGACAAGAAGCTACAGTTAGAACTGGATATGGAACAACTGATTGGTTCAAAATTGGGAAAGGAGTACGACAAGGTTGTATATTGTCTCCCTGCTTATTTAACTTATATGCAGAATTCATCATGCGAAAGGCTGGACTAGATGAATCCCAAGCCGGAATTAAGATTGCCGGAAGAAATATCAACAACCTCAGATATGCAGATGACACAACCTTGATGGCAGAAAGCGAGGAGGAATTAAAGAACCTTTTAATGAGGGTGAAAGAGGAGAGCGCAAAATATGGTCTGAAGCTCAACATCAAAAAAACCAAGATCATGGCCACTGGTCCCATCACCTCCTGGCAAATAGAAGGGGAAGAAATGGAGGCAGTGAGAGATTTTACTTTCTTGGGCTCCTTGATCACTGCAGATGGTGACAGCAGTCACGAAATTAAAAGACGCCTGCTTCTTGGGAGAAAAGCAATGACAAACCTAGACAGCATCTTAAAAAGCAGAGACATCACCTTGCCGACAAAGGTCCGTATAGTTAAAGCTATGGTTTTCCCAGTAGTGATGTATGGAAGTGAGAGTTGGACCATAAAGAAGGCTGATCGCCGAAGAATTGATGCTTTTGAATTATGGTGCTGGAGGAGACTCTTGAGAGTCCCATGGACTGCAAGAAGATCAAACCTATCCATTCTTAAGGAAATCAGCCCTGAGTGCTCCCTGGAAGGACGGATCGTGAAGCTGAGGCTCCAATACTTTGGCCACCTCATGAGAAGAGAAGAATCCTTGGAAAAGACCCTGATGTTGGGAAAGATTGAGGGCACTAGGAGAAGGGGACGACAGAGGACAAGATGGTTGGACAGTGTTCTCGAAGCTACGAACATGAGTTTGACCAAACTGCGGGAGGCAGTGCAAGACAGGAGTGCCTGGCGTGCTATGGTCCATGGGGTCACGAAGAGTCGGACACGACTAAACGACTAAACAACAACAATTATTTTCACTTATATGTGTGTGCATTTTAATACACACTTTTTCCTAATATGCACATCTGCACCACAAAATTAAAAGAAGTGTGAATTTTGCAGGATAGCTGCTTTTCAATTTGCATGTTGTTTTGGGAAGCAAAAATTAGGTAGGTTTGCATTAAAATGCACACCAAATATCTCCCCCTGCCCATGGTGTTAAGTAAGAATCACTTCCCATATGTAGGATTGCAGCCTAAAAGTTATGGTATACAGCAGGCACCCCCAAACTCCGGCCCTCCAGATGTTTTGGACTACAGTTCCCATCTTCCCTGACCACTGGTCCTGTTAGCTAGGGATGATGAGATTTGTAGGCCAAAACATCTGGAGGGCCGCAGTTTGGGGATGCCTGGTATACAGTCTTGCCAGACAACTGCTCATTGAGAACAGCAAGTCCGGTGATTTGGGTGTGGGGTTTAGAACTTCATCTAGATCCTAGCCCATGGCTTTAACTTCTTAGAAGGTTACAGATGACTGTTAGGGAGGAGAAAGTTGAGTAAGTGGGTGAAGAAATGAGTGGCTTAGAAAAATACAGAGCTGTCTTCCTTAATTTTTTTTTTAAAAAACCTGGCTGGATAAGCATATTTAGAAGCCATTTTAACTGTAAGGAATCTTATAGCCCTGCACAAGAACTCCCACTTGTGTGATGGAACTTAACCCCCCCCCCTTGCACCCTCCAAAATTGGTTGGTTGGGGAGGTCAGGAGAACCTCCAGAACAACATGTGGAGGGAGTTGAGGGGGAATCATTCTGTCTTGCAGACCAGAATGCTTTAGAGGTTTTTGATGATTAAGCAGTGTACAAATTCCATTAAATCAATCAATAAAATCTTTAGTGGGTCCATTTAGCTTTCAATGGCTCTGCCCTCCTTGGTTCTGACAGAGCAGGTTCTCCCCTTAAAGGAGAACATGGGTTGCGGAAGGCTTAACAAGACATCCCAGGGTTGGTGGGGTGGGCCAGTTTGGATGGCCACATGTGTGATTGGTGGGCGTGCTGTTGCTGGGGAATTTAGCATGTAGCAAATGATTGATTGAGAGCTTCAGCCCTATATATGCATAGCGAGCAGCTTACAGTTTCACTTGGCTCCTCACAACGAATCTCCCACCCTCCTCTGTCTTTAGGTGTTCTTGCAATTGACCTTGCTGCGCCTGTCATGGGGTTGCCTGTTTTGGATCAGGGGCCTGGTAGGAATTTTGCCACTTGGCTGATTGGCTGGTGCCAGGTGGTTTTTTTGCCTACTGCGTAGCAATTAGTCACAACTTGTAAGGTTGCAGTTAGGCATTGGTTCAAATTGGGTGGTGGAGGGGTACGGATTTTGGTTGGGCCTGCCTCTCATGGTTGCTGCTGCCTTTAGGGGTATTCCGTTAAAGGAATCCTGGGGCTCCACATGTTTGTCTGTATCCCTGGTAGGGGCCAGGACTGTGCATGAGCCTTGGGGAGCATCTGAGGGAGAGGTCAAGTGCTTGGGCCCCTGCCACGTCCTCTCTCAGAGGGTGCTCCCCTACTGGGCTAGCGGGAGTCAGATCTGTCCCAGGCGGGGGACAGATGACTGGAACCAATGCCTAAGCAACCACTCACATCAGTTGTATTTAAATAAAGTTGTGGCCAAATTAATGCCAAAAACCTTAAAATATTGTGTGAAGTGAGTTATTGGGGGGGGGGGATGTCTTGGTACCTCGGCACACAAAAAAGTGGAGAAGAACGGCTTTGAAGAACTCACCACCCATCACTGTTTCCATTTGCACTTGTGGCGCCTTCTCTTATGCTCTTACTGTTCCCACCGCTTCCCTCCCAACCTTGCGGATTAAATCTCTCTCTACAATGGCTTCTCCTGGGCAGCTGCCTTTTTTTTGTCTTGTGTGGGTGGCTTGTCTCTGGCTTTGTGGCGTTCATTTTAATTTTTGGCGTGAGCACCGAAGTGTTGTTAATTCCATCCCGTCGGATTATCATTCGGCTGATTTTACGTGGCAAGCAGTCCCTATCGCCAGCCTGCCTTCTTTCTTTGGTGTGATCACCTCTAGCTGCGGAGCAGAATTTGGAATAGCTGAGATGGCTGTGGCACAATAGAAGCACGCAAGCATGCAGAGGGGCTGGCTCCATCCTTTGGTGAGCCCTCGAAGCATCACAATACATTCTGTGTTCATAGAAAAAGAGAGGAGAAAAACAGGGGGGGGGGCGGTATGATCAGGGTGTACTACTAATGGCAAGAAATGAAAGCATCCACGTTTTTACACACACACACACACACACACACACACACACACACACACACACACACAAGCAACCCCAAATTCCTTTGGCTGAGCAATTCCTACCTTAATAAGAAATCCAGACTGTTGGACTTTGTGGGATTTGACTTGCCAGCTGGACTAGGTAAAAGGCATATTTTATTATTTTCTGACATTCTCAAGCCTGCGGTTTTTCAACTCAGTTCTGGTTTTTAGATAGAAAAGAGAAGGTTGGAGAGGGAGTGTTAAGTGTGGTGTAGTGCCAGACTAGGACCTGAGAGACCAGGGTTCAAATCCTTAAGCAGTCATGAAGCTCGCTGGGCCAGTCACTCACAAGGTTGCTGCAAGGATAAAATGGGGAGCAGGAGAACCATGCATGCTACCCGAGCACCTTGGAGGAAAGGTGGAATAGGAATGAAATAAATAAGATGAGCAATGTTTTATGGAACACTTTGTTATCCTTTCGTGCAGCCTCAGGCGTGTTTACGTGGAAGCAAGTCCCGCTGAATTCAGGGAGGGTTACGCCCTAGGATGTGTGTCTGGGGTTGTAGCCTAAGTTGTTCTTTTGCAGAAGCCATGGTTTGCATGGTAGCCTTAAAAAATAATAATAGTACACAGCATAGAAAATTAGTGCAAACTGCAAAGTACATACCTCGGGGGGGGGGGGTAGGACCTGAACCAATGGCTTCAAGTTACAAGAAATGATAATTTGGCTAAACATGAGGAAGAACTTTCTGACAGTAGTTGTTGTCCGACAGTAGGATGGTCTTCCTCGGGAGGTTGTAGAATCCTCTTCCTAGGAGGTTTTTAAGCAGAGGTTGGATGGTCATCTGCCATGGATGCTTTGGTTGAGACTCCTGCATTGCAGGGGGTTGGACTAGATGACCATTGGGGTCCCGTTCCAACTCTACAATTCTATGATTCTACATGGGCCCCACTGAAGCTGCTTTATACAGGCCATAAGTCCACCTACTACAGTGTGCTGCCTTCCCTGACTGGCAGGAGAGCTCAGGAATAGATCTTTCCAGTCATCCTTGTCACTGAAGTTGCTATTGGGATCTTCTGGGTGCAAAAACATGTGCTGTACCTTCCGATAATTAACTAATTAAACCTTTGTCCCCTGCTTCCTCCAAGGAGTTTGGGACAGTGTTCACACAGCTACCCCCCCCCCCTAGTCTCACAACAACCCAGTGAGGTAGGCCAGACTGAGAGTGAGTGGCTGCCCCACAGTGGGCTTCATGGCTGAGTGGGGGTTTAGAAAGTCATTCCTTGTCTGGCACCCTTGACCCCTCGCCACATAGCCTCCCCTTTTCACCTACTTTAAGGAATACACCTGTGGTAAAGCGCTGCACCAATACGGAGCCACGTTGCAGTGCAGCTTCAAAGTTACACAGGCGCGAACGCTGATCCCTGGATCTGCATTTGAAAGACCGCATTCCCCAATGAATTCCAATTTTGGCAGAGAACACTGTTATGTCACAATCCATACCCTTCCAATAATTTCTTTAAGTGTGCTGGAGCTATTCCCGAGAACACCTGTGAACTGCTAAGTTCTATGGAGCTGACAAGACAAGTCAGACTCAAAATAGAATTAGACACTCAAATAAATTGCTTTAGCACCTGCACCATTGCTCTCACTAGGATAAAAATAAAAGGTCTATCAATACTCATACTTTGGGCATACGCTTCTCCTCAGCTGCGGTCAGTATGAAATGTTTCTCTGCTTTGATTAAAAAAAACCCTGCATAACTAGCCAAATGCACTGTGGGAGTGTTTCATTTAACTCAGAGATAATTTCAGTATGAGCTGGTATTAGACTCAGAAGATTATTCTAAATGGGCCATTGGTCTCTTTTTTTTGGTGTGGCAAATTGCTATGAGACACACTAATCCCCTGTTTGTTATTCCCAAGTCATTTTAAGTATTTCAGTGACTCATATTCTAATTAATGAAAGCTGCCTTAGGAAAGTAATGACAGAGACCTGGCAAAGAGCATAACCGAAGTGTGAGGAAATGAGACAAGAAACTGCACTACCAACATCCTAATGGGATATCACAGGCAAATACATTCTCTTCCCTGACCTCTGCTTAGCATCAATTCAACAGAAGACAAGGCTCCACAGCAGCGATGGAGAAGCTCCAGAAGTTGTTGGAATTCAGCCCACATCATTTCTGACCATTGACCATGCTGGGTGAGACTTATAGGAGATGGAGTTTTACAGCATCTGGAGGGCCAGAGGTTGCCTCTGTCTGGTCTACAACCTGGTGAGTGTGAGAGCCAAGTCTCTACTCTCCCACTCTTGCCATTGCCCATGTACTCAAGACGTCCTAAGCACATTGCTCGTCATGAAAAGAGCATGCTTGTTCCTGTCTGAAAACAACTGTGAGGACATACCCTCCAACATTTTTCTGATGAAAATAGGGACACCCTGAGGCTGGCAATAGGAGGGGAAATGGGTTCTAAGGTTGCAAGCTTATGCATATTTATCCGGGAATAGGCCTCGCTGGTGGCATTGGGATTTAACTCTGAATAAAAATGCATCAGCCAGGTGGTGAGCCTTCTGGTGGCTGCCCATTGGCCAGATACTGGCTGCTAGTTGTCCTTCACTGAAATGGGCCTAAAAATAATATTTGGGCTCTGAACCTTTCCCAGGCAAATGGCAAATTGCATAGCCAATGATAGGTGGTAAAACTTAAACATAATCAAAAATGGATATGAGAAAATTGGTGAGAGTATTGGACTAAGACCTGGGAGACCAGGGTTCAAATCCCTATTCAGCCAGAAAGCTCACTGGGTGACTTTGGGCAAGCTTCTACTTCTTGCCCTTATCTACCTCACAGGGATGTTGTGAGAATAGCATGGAGATGAACCATGTAAGAAACATAGTTCTTGAGACATTGGAAAACCCTCAGATTTGTTCTGCGCTCTCTGTGTGGAATCGAAAGCAGGTGACAGTCACCCTAAGCATTGACACACAATATTTAAGTGTCCTCTGACTCTAAGAAGTAGCTTGTCAAGTGAGACAGAGCTGATACACTAGTTTCCAAGCAGGTGAGTCACAGAGAAGGTAGGCATAGGGGTGAAACTGGGAGAGGTGGAGGGATGAAGCAGCAGGGAGGTTGCGGTGCAAATGCATTGGCAGAGCCAATCTGGCACTCCTGCTGGTGTGTTGGCACCATGCCAACCTCCCCATCACCTTCTCCTTGTAGTAAGCAACAACAACACACCTGCCAGGAAGCTAGTGTAGAAGTTCGGCATGCCAAGCCACATGGACTCATATTTTTTCCTCTCTCCCCTCCCCTCCCCACCCTCCTGCTCCCTTCCTCAGCATGTGGCTGTCACACACACAGCCCCGGCTGAGTCATTTTGCTTGTCCGGTGAGGTGGACAGGACCATGCAGTGTGGCTGTAGCTGCAGCTGCAGCTACTAGGCAACAGGCTAAGTCAATCCCCAAACAGCTTGCTGACACTCCAGTAGCATTTAGAAGCTAAGATGCAAGCCTTGCATAAGAGCAGCCCTCCACCAGTCATGTACACAACTGGCTATCCTCTACCTATGGGAAAATAATTTCTAGCAATTACTTGCAAGGAATGACAGAATAACTGCTGACCAGCTAGGTGATTCAAAGACTGCTTTCCTCTCCCTTCTGTATCTCTAACTCTATCTCTTTCCATGTCTACAGAGAGAGGGGGTGGGTGGGTGGGATGAGAATGCATGCAGTATATGTATTCTAACTACTAGCTTTGCCAACTATGTAGCAGAGCTAACCTAGTGCCTTCAGAGTGGAGTGAACAAAACCAAGGAATTGTACCGGGATTTTAAAATTTTGTAGGTAGAATGGAATAATGAAATGCATCGTTCACAGGTGGGTGCTGTTCTTCCAGAGCAGCATGCTGATGTGCCACTCCTTCATCAGAGTGAGGTGGGGGGGGTGAGGGAAAAGATTGCCGTTCATCCATGAGCAATCAGCTCCATTTCCTTCTTTTCCTCTAACAGTAAGCAAAGCAAGCCTCCAGACTGCGTTATAATAGCCACAGGGCCAGCAGCGTCTTCTTTTCACCCTTTCATTTTGCTAATAGCATTTGTCCTTCTCCACTGCTTCCCACACACTGCTGCATTTAACACTCACGGAACCCAGGGAAGCGGTGCCACTGAGACACTAAAACCACTGGAGAATCTGTTCTCTCTTTCCTCTCTCTTTCCCTCTTCTGTACATTTTCCCTGCCATGATCAGATGAAGAGGCTGTCCTTGTACTTCTAAACTGCATGTTAGGAATTGGAGCTTTTTTGCATTATCTGAATAGAAGAGACTGAGATTCAAGCCCAGACAATCTTGTTTTGCCTTCATTGTCTCTACAGGCACTGCAGGAAAAATATTGGACACACACACACACACACACACTTTGTCATTTTAAAGGAATGTTTAAATTTATTTGAATAAATACCTAGAAGTTCAGTTCAGTTCATAGGTTTATTGTTCCAGACAAAGGCCATGACAATAATACAGAATGTACAACCATAATATGAGCCCACCACCCATGATGTAAGAGAGAGAAGTTACCAGAGGCACCAACCAACTCAAATCCATCTTGTGGTACTTACCTGACCCCCTGTCACTGTTATCCATACAGCTCACTGGGAAGGAAAGGGTGAAGGGTGAGGTAGCAATGAGGGCATGATGCAAAATCCAGCAGTACCATGACCTCACCGCCACCTTGCTCCTCCCTCCCTCCCAGTAAGACACACCAATACTGGTGACAGGAGGTCAGGTCAATGCCACCGCCCCACCTTCTGACTGCAACTGGGAAGCATGGAAAGGAATGGAATGAAATTGGTGTTTCTGGTTTAAATCTCAAGGGTGGGATGGAGTTGCATCATTAGCTTCCTGGCAGGTGAGAAGGAGAGGGGCAAAGCGGTACATGGGTCAGTGTGGTGTGGATGTACCAGTGGAGCCAACACGGAGCTCCTGTCATTGCATTTGCACCACACCAGTCTCTCTTACCCTTCCCCCTCTTACTAAGCAAAAGTGGCCCACCTGCCAGGAAACTTGAGTTGCGACCCCACCCCGCCCAGATTGCTGCTACAGGTGTATGCCCTGGAATTTGAAAGGATGTTTGTGGAGACCAGCCATTAAATCTTCACTTAAGTGGAATAAATGAACTGGTGGGAGCCCAGCAGGGCCGGCTCTAAGGCAAGGCTGGGTGGTGCAAGGCGTCAGGGTGCCGGGCCGCCAGGGGGAGGTGCCGCGCTGCTGCTCCCGCCAGACAGCTGTGCTGGGGAACAGGGCGGGGGGGGGCGCTGGAGGGATCTTCGCACCACGGCGCCAGGGCGCCAGATATGCTTAAGATGGCCCTGGAGCCCAGCCAACAAATAATCTGAAGTCATGGGTAAACAATAAGGGAGGCAAGTTTGCGGATGACACCAAATTATTTAAGGCGTTAAAACCCAAAGCAGGCTGCAAAAATTAATCAAAATATTTTCCTTCAAACTGGCTGAATGGAAAAGAAAAGGGCATATGAAATTCAGTGTAAGTGCAAATGGACACCAGCACCCAATTTTAGGCAAAAAAAAAAAGGAGGGGGGGTCTTATTGTAAAACTCGTGGGAAGTCTGAGCTTGGAGACTGCTGCAATACTGAGGAGAGACTTGTAGAGGCTTATATGTTGTGTGATGAGAGTGAGTTGAGATAAATTATTCACACTCTCAGATTATTCCATTTCATCCCATGAAATTGAAAGCCTGCAAATTCAATACAAAACGGAACACAGTAGTGGATCATGTGGTGGAGTGGTGGTGCTTATATGACCTGTGGTTGGTCCCATTGCTGGTGAGGTAAGGGCAGCACAAATGCACCAGTAGAGCTAATTTGGTGCTGCCACTGGTGCATTTGCACAACACTGACCTTGCTGCTGCCTTGCCTCCACCCTACATTCCAGGAAGCAGTAGCAATGCAACTCATCAGAGGCCAGGTGGGCACTGCCATCCCACCACAATGTCTGCTATTGATTGAATACAAAATTAATCTATGGGCAGGTCTGACCCAAGACATTTTGCCGCCTGAGGCAAAATAGCAAATCCTCAAGTCAATGTGTACAGTATGCAAAGCTAGCCAATTTATTTTCCCACATGAGATAGGAAAATGTATTCTCTTAGGGAGTACAATAACAACATTTTTTTTAAAATGCCCTTACGTGGCACTCAAAATCAGCTGCCTGCGGGATCATTCAGTTGTATAAATAAATCTCCCTACCTGTCTATCAGATCCGGATAACCGGATTCTTCCCACCAAGCCCTCCTCTCATTCTGCAGTGAAATATTCCATTCGTACAGGAATGGATATCAGCTGAGTTTAGGGAAAGCTTTTCTTGTAATGGCTTCTGGCTGCCTTCCTGGATTCAGTCTACAATTGCTCTCATTTGCTGATTATCAGGTACAGTCACAGCTAGTTTCAATAGCATATGTCCAGAATGTATTGACATGGTGGTACATCACAGCAAGTCAATGTGAATAATAAGCTCAGCTCCTTCAAGGATGTTTGCTGACTAGTGTGGAAGATAAGTTTCCAGTCTTTGCTCATAGGTTGAATACTGACGCTTTCCTAAGTATTAGTTGATTAGTCCATATAAAGGTAAAAATTCAGGTTCCTTAAAATATCCACAAACTCATCTATTTTCTCCCGTTTTCATTCTGTGTGCCAAGTTTTTGCTGTAGATCACAGTTGTTCAATTTTGTGTGATTGTTCATGCATGTTCGATAGCCTAAGCTTGTTTGGTACGCTAAGGCATGTTAGGATATTATTTTTTAAGAATAAATAGTACTGATGGGCTTCCACAGGGTTTCCGGCTTCAAGCTACGAACCTTGACAGTGTCCTTTCAGATAAATTATATGCAGCATAACAAGGGTTGACCTCCTCTTCCCAGAGGAAATGAAATGCAAAAGGTATCTTGGTAGCATGAAAGAACTGTCTTAAACCAATTGAGGTCCACTGGAAATTCACAATTACGAGTGACACCAACTACATTATTCAGTTTTATCTTTGGCACCATCACTACGGTGACTCCTTCCCCCACCACTCTGACAGCATCCCCCATAAGAAGAGGGGCAGAGTTTCAGGAGATATATGTGGAGAGACATTGCTGGATTAAAGCTACAGACTTTGTAGTGAGCGTCACAAACTAGGGATTTCAGACACAAGCCATTGGTATCTGTGAGTTCTTTCACTGAATGTCATCGAACTACCCATGTGGCTAAGTGGACTTGAAGGATCCAAGTCTATGGGTGGCACTAGATCATACCCCTTTGAAAATTTGTACTCCAAAACACATTGCCTGTGTGTAAAGCAGGGTCTTGGCCTTCATCTGAAGGAGCGTCTCCCCCCCCCCTTGTTCAGCCCAGAGACACTGTGATCCAGGGCTGAGGGCCCTCTGGCGGTTCCCTCACTGCAAGAAGTGAGGTTACAGGGAACCAGGCAGAGGGCCTTCTCAGTAGTGGCACTAGCCCTGTGGAACACCCTTCCATCAGATGTCAAGGAAATAAAGACATCTGAAGGCAACCCTGTTTAGGGAAGTTTTTAATGTTTGATGTTTTATCGTGTTTTTAATATTCTGTTGGGAGCTGCCTAGCCAGATGGTGGAGTATAAATAATAAATTCTTCTTCTTCTTCTTCTTCTTCTTCTTCTTCTTCTTCTTCTTCTTCTTCTTCTTCTTCTTCTTCTTCTTCTTCTTCTTCTTCCTTTGTTTGCCCCAGAAACAGGCCAGTTGCAGACAAGGGGGAGAACCTAGTCTGCTCATGAAGGCCCTAGATGGGACTACTTTGGGGCAGGGGTGCCAACTTGAATAAAGTCCCGCCCCACATACTTGATCACATGACACAACACACATACACCATTTGAATGCTATTGCCCATCAACTTGGGGGGGGTTGCCCTCTCAAATATTTTATTGGGGGGGGTGGCAAAGGGACCTCAGCCCCTAGGAGTTAGCTCCTACGCTTTGGGGACATAAAACCGCATGGTGTCAGCCTCGAAAACCATGAGAAAATTACAGTGCAAAACTCCCACAATTTAAATGGGGTTGCAAACAGCAATTAATGGTGGAAATCAACAGTAAACATCTGCTTGATTTCCAGAAGTGGCTTTTATATCATACAGAAGATCACAGAAAATACGGAAATGACCAGATAAGGAATTGGAATAAAATGCTGTCTGAATACAGCCTGAGAGAAGCCCAAGTTGACAGACATCATTACACTTCAGTATTAGGCTTTCAGCCTTGCTGGCCCTGTTGTTTGGAGTGGAACAGAGTGGGGAAAGCTGGTGTCTGCTACAAAAGGCAATAGCACCAAAACAGGGCATCAGATCTCCTTAAGTAGAGCCAACTGGACGTCCCCACTGGATGCATGCAAAAGATGTGGGCAACTGACAAGTGGACCCATCTGAAGTCAGATGATACTATCATTCCTATGTCCCGGCAGAACAGAAACTGATCGCCTCCTCCTCAGTGCATTTTGAACTAAATCTGTTGGATTTGGATGCCAGCAGATTCTGTCCGACAGGCTACAACAATCTAGAGAAAAGGGAAGCAAAATCACTGACACACTCAGGTCGAGTGCCTGGAACAACTTTCATTTCAAGCGAGGCTTGAAATGGAGCCAGCTTGTCAAAGGAGATAAAAGAGACGACTAACAGGGAGCAAAACCTGAAAAATAATAATAAGTGAACCAGTCCTGCCAGAGGAGAAATCAACACGAGGCAGCTCTTGTTTCAGCTGTTTTTTTGTTTTTTAAAATAATGCATGAACACTGCTAACAAATCTGCCATTTTCACACTGTTAATTGCAGAAACATTTGCCACTTCCCTGGGGCATTTCTCTCACCCTCCTGACACGTTAACCCATAGCTGCCAAGTTTTCCCTTTTCTCGCGAGGAAGCCTATTCAGCATAATGGAAAATCCCTTAAAAAAAGGGATAACTTGGCAGCTATGCGTTAACCCCCCCCCCCAATTCTTTTCCACCTGAAGATTGCAATGTGACAATCACTCAGAGAGCAGAACACAAAAGAAAAAGTGGGAAGAAACAGGAGAGAAAACTAGAATGCAAACAAGATATACATGGTTATTTTGCCCCTTGTTTCTTTTCATGCAATTTTTCTAGCCGCAGAGAGGGAAAGGAGAGCTGTTCAGTGCCATTCCCTCACCCCCATGGCAATGAGCGATAGGAGGGTCTGAGAAAGGGAGCTGGGATTGGTGTGAGAGGTGACCAGAGAGAGAGAGAGAAGAGGAGGCGGAGGAGGGGAACTCCCTTCCCTGGGCAGCGAATAGGCATTGGATGGAGCCACCTGCCTTCACCAGCTCGGAGGGTTGTCGCCGCGAGGCGCTGGCAACGACCAGGAAGAGAGGGGGTGAGGGGGCGTGGCCCAGAGGTGCCAGGGGGTTCAAGGGGTAACGGAAACTGAGGCTAAGGCAGTGACAATTATCAAGGCTGCTCTGAGCAGGGAGGGAAGCAGGGGGTGGCAGCGGCAAGGAAACGGGTGGCGCTGGTTCTCCATCAAGCATCTGGATGCCAAACTTCCTTGAACATGTATTTGTACAATCGATGAGCGGCACTGGCACCCCTGGGAGGATCGGTGTGCTTCCGTGGGCGGATCCCCTGGCCCCCGGGTGTGCGTCATATTTGCCGCACCGGGTACCCCAGCAGCTTCCTCCGCCACTGGTGTCATGACCCATTTTCCAAAGGTGTGCAATGAATCCACATGTATTGCTCAAGTTTACTTACTTGTTGCCACATTGACTATGAGCCTCACACTGTAGAGAGGATAGCAGAGTTGTGCAGCTCCCCTCTAATGTTTAACCATGCTAGCATCCTTTTGGGGCTGGTTTATTCATTCATTGTAGTATGAATGACCTAGGGATTCAAAAATGGCACTCTGGGGATTTTGTTAGACTGTTACATTTTAGCTTATATAGTTTCAAAGCCCTCGGCACCTATTTGTGCTTGGAATCAGGCAACTGTCACCACTGTAAATAGTCATGCCTACTTAAATAACCATACCTTAGAGATAATCACTGCTAGTGCTAATAATAAAGGTATTCCCCTCCGTGCACAAGATCTAGAACAATTATTCACAACTATTTGCCATTTTGGAGGTGACACTTGAAATTCTAAGTCAGACTTTATTGCAAATGTCACAGTTGACCACTAAGCTTTGCAATGGGATTGTTTTAGACTTGGCATCAGCTCTGGATGTGTGTGTGTGTGTGTGTGTGCTAGTAGTCAAAGTGTGGGAGACAAGGATTCAAATCCCCACTCAGCTATGAAACTCACAATGCGGCCTTGGGCCATCTCTCAGCCTAGCCTACCTTGCAGTGTTGTGAGCAGGATAAAATCAGAAGCAAGAGAGCCACATACGCCATCTTAGGATCCTTGGAGGAAAAGCAAAATAGGAATGCAACAAATAAAGACCTAGATGATGCCCTCAGCTGCATTGCATTGCTGTTGCTCTCTGCTCATTTATTTCCTCACTTGCGTGGAGCCCAATTTGCACAGCTGTGCAGAGGACAAGACCAGCAGAGGCTGATGCTCCATCTGCTTGCACTTGGCTCTGCTCACTTGCTTAGAGGGGACAGGCGAACAGGTCAGACAGTGAGAGCTATGGAGCTCCGGGGGCTGGCAGGCGTGTGGGTCCTTGGCAAACATGCAGCAATGTTGACCCCTGACCCCGGCTTTCCTGATTGTCTTGGCCAGCTTCAAATATGTGTTTTCATAAGCTGTCAGCTGTCAGACAGTAAACTTCATTGCCTATCAGTGACTAAACTGTATGAAATGCTAAGTACCAGTTCCTGCCCTCCACCAAATACTCTCAGATGCTAAGTGCATTGGCACCTCAGCTATCAAGTGCTGTCAAATACTAAGCAGTGCGTCAAGCTGTCAATACTGAAATACAAAGATCAAATATTTGAGGAGTGTTGGGGCGATAAAATAAAATAAACTGAGTCCTCAGAGCATCAATGGGGAATTAGCAGCAACAGTATTTGCAGGGGAGCTTTTTCAGGAGCAATTCATTTCGGGGACATCATCCTGAGACCATACCTGGCCCTGCAAGAGATGCTGGCCTGTTTATGATTGCCTGTTAAGCTTTTATTGGGATGCCTGTTTGTATAGCTGCCCATTACCCGCTTATTCAGATGGCTGTATTTCTTTGAATATTACATAATACAGCAACATTGTGAGGCTGATATAAGTCTCATAATTAAATCACCCCACAAAAAAAGAAATGTATTTCCCCAAAGAGCTTAAATAGAAGACAAGAGACACTAGTATGTGGTAGAAGGCGGGTGGTTTGGGTGAAGGAGAGGACAAGGCAATAGACAAGATTAGCTGCTAAAAGGAAGACTTTACATATTAAAATTCCATTTGCATACATTATCCTACATCAAATGAGCATCCTGAAGGTTTCACAAAAGATTGCTGCACAAATATGATTTCCCCTTCCTCCTCCAAGGCGATCTGCTTAGTCTACGTAAGCCCCAGTTGAACTAAGAAAAATTGGAAAGCTAAATGATCATTTGATAGTCTATTAAAAAGCAGTTTCAGATCTTCAGGAAAAAAAGGTGGGAGTGTGGAGGAGGTGCCATCTTATTATCTCCCTTTGTCATTTGATCATCAAGTGACTTCAGCAGAGGTTGGAACGGGCACAGTTCCACGCCATCCTTGCCCTGACTTTGGCTTAGCACTGAGAAAAATTCTCTGGTTGCACTAATAAAGTGACGGGAAGCAATTGTGCTCCTTTACAGTCGTTTTCTTTTCCCTTGTCTGGGGCTGCCCAGTCTATAGGATCATGACAATGTATAACAAGATGTAGAGCAGGGGTGTCAAACTCAAATTCATCGGGGGCCGCATCAGCAGTTTGGTCACCCTCAAAGGGCCGGTTGTATCTGTAGGACTATGTGTCCACTCTTTATTATCATAAATTATTGTCACTGCATTCAATTATTACTGTTTTTTGTAATAATGTAAGTAATAGCTAGCTCTGAAAGCAGAAACATTGTCAGAATAATGGCAAGTAGATATTCAAATGTACAATTATTGTACAATTTATTGAAAAATGATTTTTGGTAACTGCACTGGGTGGTGGAGGCTCGCTAGGGTTTCATGCAGGACCTTTGCAGAGCTACTAGTACCTGGAGATGCTGGGGTCCTTCTGCATGCAGGACAGATGTTCTGCCAGTGAGCCACCACCCTTCACCAAAGGGAATGGCTGAGGTTGACTCACTGGAGCTGCTCTCCTGGTTCCAGGGTTTAAGGGCCAGAAGTATAAAGCAGCATCCTATGTTTCTGAGGAGAGGGAGAGGGAGAGGGAGGGAGGAAGGAAGGAAGGAAGGAAGAAAAGAGGGAGTGGGAGGGAGAGAGGAAGGAAGGAAAGAGGGGAGAGAAAGAAGAGTAGGAAATAAGGAAGGGAATAAAGAAGGAAAGAAAAAGAAAGAGGGAGAGAAGAGGGAAAGGGAGAAAGAAGGAAGGAAGTAGAGGGAAAGAAAGAATAAGAATGAGGGAGAGGAAGAAAGATGGGAAGGACGGAAGGAAGAAAGGAAGGAAGGAAGGAAGGAAGAAAAGAGGGAGCAGGAGGGAGAGAGGAAGGAAAGAAAGAGGTGAGAGAAAGAAGAGTAGGAAAGAAGGAATAAAGAAGGAAAGAAAAAGAAAGAGGGAGAGAAGACAGAGATAAAGAAGGAAGGAAGGAGAGGGAAAGAAAGAATAAGAACGAGAGAGAGGAAGAAAGAAAGGGAAGGGGGGTTCGCCGCCTTGATTCAGCGCCAGAAAAGAGCGCGAAGGGACCCCCCCGGCCCCAGCTGTTTGTCGGCGCTTTGTCGGCGCGGCGCTTCAGCAGCAAGGTCCCGCTGCTGGGTCCCGCTGGCTGGGGCGCTCGGCGGGCCACATGACGAGGTCTGGCAGGCCGGATTTGGCCCCCGGGCCTTGTGTTTGACACCCATGATGTAGAGCTTTATCGACCTTACAACTCACCTTTGCATATTTGAGGAGCGATGTATGAAGCCTTCTCTAATATTTCCACCTCCTTGCAAAGTGGCGTCACATGCTTGGGACACGTACGTCTCAATCCTACGCATGTTTACTCATGAGCAAATCCTTGGGCTAGAATCTATATGCCCTTTCCTGGGAGTAAAGCCCCAGTGAGCACACTGGGAATCGCTTCTGAATTAACATGCATAGGATGGTGCTGTTATTCGCAAGAAAGGTGATACAATTAATCATAATGGTTGTTGTTGTTTCACATTTTTGCTTGGACCCTTGCATTATTAAACATTATGCCTTTGAGTCCTGATTTAATTAAGTATTGTTCCTATGTACTTTGGAAAGGAGTGAGTTGTAGCATTTGTTCAAAAACATTGCTATTGTGCAGGATATTGGCTATTGCTCAAACACTTCCCCATAAAAACACTAGGCAGATTTCTGTATTTTATGTTGTTCATTTATAAACCACTTTCCAGCTCAGTGTTGCCCAATCTGTAAAACAAGCTTATCTGTGTAACAAATTTACCCATTTTTCCCTTTTAAGCTATCAAACCCACCACAACACACACACACACACACACACACACACACACACACACACACACACACACTGGAATCTGTGGCTATATTTACTTTTTGAAAGCCATTAAGTGAACACTTATTTCTTAAAATGAAAATGGAAGATACAGCCCTAGTTATTGTCTTTCTGCTGCGGTGCCATCTGGTTCGTGTTTACTCAGCAGTCAGTCACAATTTGTTCCGTGGGGTTTGCTCCCTAGTATGTGTGATTAGAACTGCACCTTTACATGACAATTCTACATGTCTACTCAGAAGTAAACCACATTGAGCGGAATGGGACTTACTCCCAGAAAAGTGTGTATTACAGCCTTACAGAGCAATTGAAGTTGAATTCAGGAAGCAGTGGGGCAGAGAGGAGTGGTAGCCAGGACAGAACATGTGAGTACAGTGGTACCTCTGGTTAAGAACTTAATTTGTTCCGGAGGTCTGTTCTTAACCTGAAACTGTTCTTAACCTGAAGCACCACTTTAGCTAATGGGGCCTCCTGCTGCTGCCACGCCGCCAGAGCACGATTTCTGTTCTCATCCTGAAGCAAAGTTCTTAACCTGAGGTACTATTTATGGGTTAGCGGAGTTTGTAACCTGAAGCATTTGTAACCCGAGGTACCACTGTATATCTATCTATCATCTATCTATCTATCTATCATCTATCTATCTATCATCTCTCTCTCTCTCTCTCTCTCTCTCTCTCTCTCTCTCTCTCTCTCTCTCTCTCTCTCTCTCATCATCTATCTATCTATCTATCATCTATCTATCTATCTATCTATCTATCTATCTATCTATCTATCTATCATCTATCACCTACCTTATAGTTATACCAGCTATTAGCTGGCATGGCTGAGGGTCCCAAGGATTGTGCTCCTCAGGGAATCTCTGGAACTTTGGAACTAGGGCTCCAAAGTGGCCTTTCCCCCAAATACTCCATTTCAGAGCTTTCTACTGACCACCATCCATGGGGGAACCACTAGCAGTAGCTCTTTGCCCAACTGGGCGATGCTGGGGCCTCCCCTGTGGTGGAGCCCCATCCCTCACAACCAGTGGAGTTCCTCTCCACCAACAGAAGCCACTGGAGAGGTATCTGCACGCCGTCCAACCTTATCAGGCATCAATTGGGGTGGATGGTCACAGTTGCACTGTACCTCTGATGTATGTGCCTCAGCTGATGTTTGAAATTTCTGCCGAGAATTTGGCTGCAATGCTGAGCCCCTAACTGAGGCAGCTGGATGGCTACCACTGCACCTACAACATCCCTACTTGTGCCAGCTGGGTCCCATTGCTGTCACATGCTGACAACAGGGTCTGCACAGCATCCAGCAGATCCTGTGCTGGCGCAGCCCTCCCTCTGCCCCCCCTGGTTTTGGGGGCGTTCCACTGGCTACCACTGGTTGTAGCTCCTGTCCACCCGCCATTTGGGTGGGCACATTTGTCTGCTCCTCAGCAGTGGGGCTTCCCCACTGATAGCAGAGCTGCCCTGCTGGTCAAGGAGATGCTTCCTCTCCATCCAAACCCCTTCTGGTGTGGTGGAATGGGGCGAGTGGTGGTGGATTGCTCTTCCTGTTTCATAAAAGCACAATGCCAATTGTACCCTATACTCCAGGTTCCATTTCTATAGAAACACTTAGCCTTAGTTGCTGATGCTGTATTTTCTGAATCCCACATAAATGCAGCACCATTAGTCAGTCTTTAGAGGCATCAACTCCACAACATGGCCTTTGAGCACATTTCTCTGAATTCACACATTTAAAATGAGGCATTTAATTCTCTGAATTCAATGTACTTAACACTGATATTTCCGAGAAGAACTGTCCCCCATGGTGTTGCAGAGCATGCAGTTTATTTATGTAACTGTGACAAATCCTGGAGCATAATAGTTTCCTCAGCTGCTTTGACGATTAAGGTAAAAATAACCATATAAATAAAGCACAAGCTGGAGATTAGAGAAACCTGTTTAATGTGAACAGCATCCAGTGCGTTCCGCAAACTATAAGAAAAGTTAATTTTTCATGCTCCTGAGAACAGTCACAGAATAACAAACATGAAATCAGAACGGAAGTATTTATCAGTGCTGTACATACAGCGATACTTCAGAAGCTTCGGCCATCGTTTGAAGAGATTTGAAATCAAACTACTGTACCTTGTGCTACTTTTCCGAGGTGCTCATTTTCTTTGCCTACAATTCTTTTTCTTTCAAATATTGAACAATTGGTGGATCTCACAGCTGTGAAGAACAATGCTTAACAGATATGGGGGGGGATTCTATGAAATTGCCAAGGGTGTATCCAATGAAGTCGGTCCATTTATGCAAAGCGGGTCCTACCTAACAAAGAGGGAACGTGTTGCGATGTGACCTGGCAACCAAACACTGTGTTGTGGGTGGGAACATTTGGATGGCCACAACACCCTATTGGAGGTCCTTCGATGCTGGGTGCAATTAGACCAATGGGATGCAAGCTAAATTCTATCGAGGGACCTCTATATAAGCCCATGCATGTGTCCCTGAGCTTCCTCTTTTGGGCCAGTGCATAGGAACACCCGCCCACCTCTCCCTATATTTAGGGCTTGCACGCTTGACCTTGCTATGCCATCGTGTGTCATCTGTCATTGGGACAGGGGCTTGGCAGGAATTTTCCCCACTTGGCTGATTGGGTGGTGCCATTTGGGTTTCGCCTGCTGCATAGCAAATCACCACAACTTGTAAGGTTGTGGAGAAGCTCTGGTTCAGGTGATAGGGGTGGCAGAACGCTCGAGCCAACCCTATGCAATGGGTATTCCATTAAAGGAATCCAGGAACTCTTTGGTTGGTCAACCCTGAGAGGGGTTTTCCCTGAGCCTGAGTCCAGGGGGACATCTGGCTGCTGGACTGGCTTGACCCCATTTTCCACTGTGCTGGGTGTTCACCCAAGGCTGACCTATGGTGTGCCCTCAGTCACCGCTACCAGCAACGGTACAGGGAGCTAGTCGAACCAGAGCCTATGCAACCACTCACTTGATTGTAATCAATAAAGTTGTGGCCTAAATTCTGCCAAAAACCAAACCAAAAATTTGAGTCTTGTCTGAATTTATTTAGGGAGTAGTGTGCGCTGTGGGTTAAACCACTGAGCCTAGGGCTTGCCGATCAGAAGGTCGGCGGTTTGAATCCCTGTGACGGCGTGAGCTCCCGTTGCTCGGTCCCAGCTCCTGCCAACCTAGCAGTTCAAAAGCACGTCAAAGTGCAAGTAGATAAATACCTTCCTCTGGCAGGAAGGTAAACGGCATTTCCGTGTGCTGCTCTGGTTCACCAGAAGTGGCTTTGTCATGCTGGTCACATGACCTGGAAGCTGTACGCCGTCTCCCTTGGCAACAACACGACATGAGTGCCGCAACCCCAGAGTCGGTCACAACTGGACCTAATGGTCAGGGGTCCCTTTACCTTTACCTAAAGGGTCTACACACGCAAAAACCTCTGCCTGTGCAACAAAACTTCCACTTCCTCTCCTTCTGCCGCCCCCGCCCCCCACAATCTCCAACCCTTTGGAGCAGTTTGTGGGGCAGGGGACATGGGGGGGGGAGTTCTGTTGTGCAATGGAATGGCTTTGTTGGATGCAAGGCATTATGTCTTCAATAGGATGTTGAAAATCTAGATTTCAATTCATCATTTTTTGAGATGTGGAAACATTCCTATGCATGTTTACTCAGAGTTACAGTAAATCTCATTGGGGTCAATGAGGCTTAGTCACTAGTAAGCAGGTTACAATAATAACCCTATTATTGTCCTTTCTAGTTGTTTTCATGCTTGACCTTTTTTTGCAGGTGTACATCACATCCACAGCTTTTTTTTCAGCTGGAACTCACTGGAACTCTGTTCCGGCACCTCTCAGGCATTTCCTATTATAAGAGAACAAGGAAGGCATTTATGGTTAGTTCCAGCACTTCTTTTTCTAGAAAAATAGCACTGGTCAAATCACTGTTGTTCAAATGTTCAAACCCCCTTCGTTTCCAGGAATAAAAAAGTTTAATCCAGGCTTCCTCAAACTCAGCCCTCCAGATGTTTTTGGCCTACACCTCCCATGATCCCTAGCTAGCAGCAGAGATGGCCCTATGTGCAGGCTGGGTGGCGCAGGGCACCATGGCGCCGGCCCGCCAGGAGGGCACCGCGAGCTGCGCCCACCCGCTGGCCGACCGGTCCGCCGCGCAGCTGAGCCTGCCCGCCCGCCTGCCGCGCAGCAGCGCCTGTTGCACCCGCGCGGCGCCCACCGCGCTGGGAAACGGGGCAGGAGGGCGCCGGAGGGATCCGGCGCACCACGGTTCCGGGGGAGCTTAAGACGGCGCTGGCTAGCAGGACCAGTGGTCAGTGATGAAGGGAATTGTAGTCTCAAAAAATCTGGAGGGCCAAGTTTGAGGAAGCCTGTCTTAATCATTCCCTTCATATATTTTTTTTTAAAAAACCCAACAACTTTTAATCATTAATTAATACCATCCCAAGGGCTGTATGGGATCAAAATACCCTCATCTCCAAATGCTTTTACTAGAAGAGGATTCTTTACACAGGGTGGAGGAAAGAGGCAAAAAGCAAAACAAGGTGTGGTGACCAGTGAGTTCTGTAGGAGCACTTACATAAACAGCAGCAGGTGGGTGACTGGAGGCAGGGTGCCCAAATCTACTGCCTTTCCTGGGGTACCATCTGAGCCAAAGGTCTCTGTGTGGCAAATGAGCAGAATGCTCCAGGCAAAAAGGCTATGTGGGGAGGGGAGATCAGCAAAACATGTGGCCTCCCTTTTGCCGGCAAGGGCATCCCATTAGAAGAATTCTGCTCACAGTATGTTCCCTACTGTTGCCAGACTCAATAGTGGACAGGACTTCTGTGCCTTTAAATGGCCTGCTCTCTTTTGAATCTGGAAACCTTAAAGAGAAACCAGCAGACCCTTTGCTTGGAAATTAAACAAAGGGTCTGCTGGTTTCTCTTTAAGGTTTCCAGACTCAAAAGAGAGCAGGGCAATTAAAGGCACAGAGGTCCTGTCCTCTGTTGAGTCTGGCAACCCTAATGTTCCCACCAGTAAATCTTAGTTAGGGTCTAAGCCTATATTTATACAAAGCTGTCCAATAACACGGGTGGCTTTAAAAATAAACAACAAGTTGCAAATGCTTATTTAAAACTGCAAGCCTGAATTTCATACTATGGAATTTCAGAAGTGCTTTTTAGAAACCATGCACTTTGCCACAAATTTCTGCTTTTAGAACAGTTTTCAGGCCGAATTGGTGTATATACTGAGCAGCTTTTGTCTGAAAATGCTGGGGCTGAGTTGTTACTATTACATCTAAACACTGACTTTCACCATAGTCTGCCTTTAATACCTCTTCTATTAAAGCAGATTACAGTGAATCAACTTATATTAACTGTGTTTTGTTGATCTCTTTAAGACTGTAATAGCATTAAAGCAGGAAGTAAAAGCCCTGTGAGCATCTGGAAACTGCAGAGCACATGAAGGAGATTCCTCTTATTATTCCCTGCTGGGGTGGTTTCACTTGGCCTGGCCAATTTTCTGCATGCAGCAGGGTAATCAAAGAAGCTTTGCTCCCCCAAGAGACACTTGAACTCACAGTCAGCAACAGGGAGGGATAACACTGCTGCCCCAATCATGCCTGCCCACAGAGACAAGTTGCGGACACCAAGCTGAGTTCACCTCTAGACAGTTCTGCCTTCTCCCCAGTATTGCATCCAGGGGATATGAAGAAAAATTATGCCGCGGGGTGGGGGGTGGGGGGTGGGGGGTGGGGGGTGGGAATCCAAAATCCACAGAAGGCCTATAACTTTTTCAGGACCAACCAAAATGTGACAAAAGTTTAGTCTCTATTCCCCCCCCCCCCGCCAGAATTGGATGCAGATTGTAGACGTGGTTGCTCTTGAGGGAGTGAAGCCTGACAAATTTCAGAGAGAAGTGCAGTGGTTATCATTTGGGGATGGGGGGGGGAGGAATGCTTCCTTTAAAAACCCTGAGGACTACAGAGAAATGCTCCTGCAGTGGGGGTGGTGGCCAAAGTTCAGCAGAAGCTATGATGCAAGGTGATTTTACCTACATTGTTTTGTATTGTTTCTGTTGTGTGTTTTTAAAAAAGACCTAAAACATCATTCTTTTCTCTCCCCGCCCCCCTAGGAGCTATGATTTTCATTTGTTGGGAGGAAAGAGCAGTTGAGAAAGAAGCAGGTCACCTGTTGGTCTAATTCTACCACTTACACCCTGTTCTTACAGCCAAAGCTGGGAGGAGAATCCTGACCCACATGAATATTTACTTCCATATCCCTCCCCTAAATCACAGTGATTGGAGTGGCCACAAAAAATAATCCACCATGATTAAAAGCCAGAGCCGTTTGTCAAAATGATTTTTTTGCCACCTTTCCACCTTCCTTGGATTCTAAGCATCACCCTTGGCAGCTTGGGGGGAAAGGTGAGGAAGGGAGGTCTTTCATTCAACCTATTGGATCAGTCAAGGCCACAGAATGACTCAGAAGCTAAGGGAGCCCCTGATCTACCTTGAGACTCCTTGCTAATAACATGATCAAGGACATGAGATCATGACCTGGTTTGTTATTTGTGGTACACCCAGAGCCAATACGCCACAATACGCATCCATTTGGACTGTGGTTCACAAAAGAGGATTAATGCATAGCTGCCAAGTCTCCCGTTTCCCCCAGGGAAACCCCCGTTTTAAAAGCCATTTCACGCTGTCATCCCGAATGGTGAAATATCCCGTAAATCCCCCGGATTTCTTCCAGTTCTGCTCTGCACCGGAAATCGGGCAGCGCCGGCACCGGAAGTTGCTTCTACACATGTCTGGGCCCATGTTAGGGCACGTCCGGTGCCGGCGCTGCTGATCCCATAGTTTTCTAACCGGGACTTGGCAGCTATGGATGAATGTGCTGTAATGGACGTGGGTGGCGCTGTGGTCTAATGCACTGAGCCTCTTGGGCTTGGCGATCTGAAGGTTGGTGGTTCGAATCCCCGCGACAGGATGAGCTCCCGTTGCTTGGTCCCAGCTCCTGCCAACTAGCAGTTCGAAAGCACATCAAAGTGCAAGTAGATAAATAGGTACCGCTCCGGTAGGAAGGTAAACGGCGTTTCCATGCGCTGCTCTGGTTTCACCAGAAGCGGCTTAGTCATTCTGGCCACATGACCCGGAAAAACTGTCTGCGGACAAACGCTGGCTCCCTCGGCCAGTAAAGCAAGATGAGCGCCGCAACCCCAGAGTCGTTCGCGTCTGGACTTAACTGTCAGGGGTCCTTTACCTTTACCTTTAATGGTCTTAGCACAACTACCCCCCTGGAACTCAGAGCAGCCAGTCTATCCAGAATGTGTCAACCATTCCATCTTTCTCTTGCCATTATGTTCCTCTGAAACATTTATAGAGATACTGATGGCTTTCAGTAGAAAGACTGCAGTTAACCAACTAAATTTGTCACTTAGACCTTTCTCTGGTATTTGGGGGATAGCAGAGGTAAGTGCCCAAAATCCATATTAAAAAGGGATTAGAGTTTCTCAAATGTAAAATCCCGAATAAATACCTGCCTTAATTTATATCATATTAACTAAAATAAAGCTAAAATAAAGCTGAGCTTCTGAGTTCTCTTATTTCATCATCAGCTACCTGTCTAGCAAGCACTTACTATAAGGTTCTGCACAGGTGGAGAAATGGAGAAGGGAAGGGAAGAGACTGAAAATGACATAGGAAGGGTGAGCTAAGGCAGCGTGTGGTGTCTTTGGAGTGGTCTTTGAGACAGGATCTGAATGCAGGCAGGGAATGTGTGTGATTGACAAAGAGTTCCAGGCAGTGGCATCAGCATGATGGAGGTGCACAAAGGAGGGCATGGCAGGCTGCTGCCTGGTCATGTTCCATAGGCATTCATGCTCATTGCCTATTTCCTAATGAAGCAGTGCTCAGAAACCAAATAAGAATCATTATGTCATGTATTTCAACCTAGGATCTTCTGTAAGTCAGTGAGCATAGGAAGTTGCCTTATACCAAATCAGACCAGGGGGCCATCTAGTTCTGTATTGTCTGCAGCTCTCTCTGGGATTTCATATATATATATATATATATATATATATATATATATAGAGAGAGAGAGAGAGAGAGAGAGAGAGAGAGAGAGAGAGAGAGAGAGAGAGAGAGAGAGAGAGAGATATTTGCATATATTTCCAAACATCACACAACATCTCTTCTTATCTTATACAATATTTTGGGTAAAAGCCAAGGACTTCCATCAACAACGCCTAATGATTTTCTTTCTTTTTTTATATTATATTTTATTGATTTTATACAAAACAAAAACAAAAACAAAAGATACTACATTACATATTTACCACTGGCTTCCACCCACCCTCCCAAGGCCCTCTTCTCCCACCAGAGAGACCCCCGAAAGGCAGGCAGCCGGCAGTGTTTCCTTTTATGGCTGGGTTTCTCCCCCACCCCTCCCTCCCCCCCCAGAATCCCCCCCTGCCACCGGGAGACTCCAAGAGAGGGAACGAAGAGGGGGGCATCCGTCCAGCCAATTTCCAAACAGAAAAAAGAAAAACAAAAGAAGAAAAAAAGGAAAAATGAAAGAAAAATGACTTCCCCAACCTCCCCCCTATCCCGATTTCCATTTTCGATTCTTATTTAACAGTATTCTTATTCTTATTCCCATTCTATTTCTACAAAAAAAAATTAACCTTATATTATAAAAAAAACTGTCCCACTTTTTAAGTCCTCTTTAATCAAACTAGCTTGATCTTTCTAAATCTTTTTCATAAACAAATCTGCTCGTTACTTTTATTTTTGACCTGCCTATTTTTTATCCTCCAAAGCTCCTCTTTATTATTCTTATTTGCACAAATTAAAAATCATGATTTCCCCCCTCCCCGCCCCGATCACGGCCTTTCCCTTCCAGTCCAGTAAGTTCCAAAGTCGTCAGTCCAGTTGTCAGTCCTTTTTATCTGTCCTCAATAATTGATATTCAGTCTTCCTTCAACCCACCCCCTTCCTAACCTGTTTCAAAAACCAACCCCCTCTGTCTCCCCCTCCTCAGTCTTCTTTTCTTCTTTGCTGGCCATTTTTCTCATGGGTGTTCTGTCTCTCCTGTAGCTCTTGCATCATTGACTCCTCTGATCCATCTTTGTTCTTTAAATTTTCCTTTTCCCCATCGCTCAGTTCATACGGCCACTCGTCGTCTTGTGCCTTTTTTTCGGTTGAAACCTTTTCCTGTAATTCTTGTGTTCCTTCTTTAATCAAGTCCTCTTTTTGCAAATCTTGCTCCTTTTCCTCTGGTAAGTCCCGTTCTCTGAGCTCCTGTAGATCTTGATTTATTTCCAACAATTGTTGCTGAGTCTTGTACGTTTCTGTTCTAAGTTCCCATAAGAGTTTTATCACTCTGTCCTTGAACGCAGATGTGCAGTCTTTTGTTGCCATTGTTCCAGCTTGCTGAGGATGGCGCGAGGCTTGAGAGCCAGGGGGTGTTTACAAAAGAGATATATTGTTGCAAAATCCAAACTGGAAACTGTGTATTGTCCGTAGTATCTAACTTCAACTTTAAATTTGTTTCAGACATTCAATCAAAAAGTTTTTAAGTATCAAATCCTTATTGACATCCATCTTCACAATCAGCTTACCGTCCTCTCTGGGCTGCCGATTTCAGGGCAGGGAGAAGTTCTCCCTTTCCTAAGGTGCAGGGGATATCAGCTTTAAAATAAGTCTCTCTCCTTCACCCTGCCACCGGAGGTAATTCTTTAAATTTAGTCTCTGAAGGAGTTCATATAATAAGCTGCTTTTCGCTTAGACTGGTCGTCATTTCAATTGCACTGCTTCTTGTATCAATCAGTGGGAGAAGGTGACTTCCGTTCTTTTCCCCTTACTCCCGATTACCGAATTACAGTCCAATATTATATATTCAAACTTTACTCACGGGTTTTTCCAAATCAAAAATTTAGAAGAATCTGCCGCTCACCACCACCGGACTTGAAGCTTCACTTCGCTGAGGTAACGCTGTTCTCCAAAATGGCACCCGCGACTGCAACCCTTTCTCTCCGGGACTCTTATTAGAGCTCGCCAGAGGATCGGGGAGTCGCTAAAAAATGGGGCACCGCCGGAGCTTTGTTTCCAGAACTCTCGATCTGGAACTCTTTTGGGGCGCTGCGGCGCTTTCGCAGCCTTCCCCCCCCTCAGCGAAGCCGGGCTGTCTCGGAGCTCGAGACAAACCCCGCCGGCCAGATCGGGCGACAAACCGGAAGTAACAACGCCTAATGATTTTCAATCTTCCTCACTTATCTTGCATTTCATTATTTTCACTATTACTTTTACTATTCTATAATAATCCTTTTCATACATTTTCCCCGCAATATTTCATATAGTTCTTCCTTACAAAACTTATTGCAACCCTACTAGCATAGTCTGTTGATTACAGTTGATTTTCAAATAACTCACATATTTACTCCAATCTTCTAGGAACCTCTGATCCCCCCGGTTTTGAATTCTCCCGGTCATCTTATCCAATTCTGCGTAGTCCATTAATTTCATCTGGCAGTCCTCTTTCGTTGGTAGTTCTTCTTGCTTCCATTTCTGTGCCAACAATACTCTTGCAGCCATTGTCGCATATAAATACAATTTGTCATCTTGTCTATTAATATCCTCGCCTACAATACCAAGTAAAAATGCTTCTGGTTTTTTTAAAAAATAAATGTATATTTCAACATATTTTTAATCTCATTATATATCATTTCCCAGAAGCTTTTCACTTTCTTACATTCCCACCACATATGGTAAAAAGTTCCTTCTTTTTCCTTACATTTCCAACATTTATTACTTGATTTATACATTTTAGCTCATTTCACTGGTGTAATATACCATCTATACATCATTTTCATTACATTTTCTTTCGGAGCAGTGCATGCTGTAAATTTTATCCCTTCTTTCCACAATTTCTCCCAATCTTTTAGCTGTACTGTATATTATGCCCAAAATCTTTGGCTTCAAATCTTTGGGATTTCAAGCAAGGTTCTCTCCCAGTGTTACCTGGAGATGCTGGAAATTGAACCAGGGACCTTTTGCATGCAGAGCAAACTTCCCAAGATACTCACTATAAATTGTTAGGGGTTTAAACATGCCAATTCCCTCCTCCCCATCAGTTTGCTCCCACCCCCTCAACATTCTGCCGGTGAGCACCAAACATTCTCAACTTGAATCATTCTTCCTTTGCTTATTCATATATATCAGGGGTGACCAACTCCCAAGAGACTGTGATCTACTCACAGAGTTAAAAACTGGGAGTGATCTACCCCCTTTTGGGGGGTTCATGTCAAAGCTGTTGAGTTTTTTTAAGAAAGGGAAGCCCTGTTTTTTGGGGTTTAGGTCAAACTTGTAGAGCTTCTTTTAGGAGGGAGGAAGGCCCATTTTTGTTTAGGGCTTCAGGTCATAGTTGTTCAGCTTTTTTTAGGGAGGAGGGAAATTTGGGGTGAGCTTTTTTGGGGTGCCAGTGATCTAGCAGTGATCTACCACAGACATCCAGTGATGTAGATCACGATCTACCTGTTGGATGTGCCACACACACACACACACACACACACACACACACACACACACATTACTATTTTAATTTACAAATTAACATACTTCTGCACACCTAAGGAAGTGCATCAGTTTTTAAAAACCACTACCTTGTTTTGGGGAGATTCTTTTTGTTTCCAAAGTGACATGCCTAGGCTCATCCAAGTTCTGTCTTAAAGCAAATGAGGGCAGGTCTCACCCAAAGGCCTGTTCTTTTTTGGGGGTGGGGGATAGTCTTCTTGAGGCTAGTGTGGGTGATGCATTTTGCAGGACTTGCTCAGCGCCTCAAATGATGACCATCTCCCCCTTTTCCAATTAGTTTGTACAATGCATGCATTTGCATATCGAAATACTAATCGCCTCATTTACTGGGAATGTCAGATACTTATTATGTCTCAGTTCAAACACGTGTTTAATCGTCTGCTGTCCCTAGTAAGCAATTTAAAGAAGTGCTGGTGGAGGAAAAATTGGCTAATGAAGTTCTTTTCATCCAACACTTACATGCAATTTTCTTTTAAATCCGCTCCCCTGGGAGACAACACAAGCCGTAACTATGAAACAAATATTTTTAATGGATTTGGAAAGGATTCAAAACAGGGGTAATATGCCTGAATCTCCAGTAGGCCATATTTCAAAGCATTGGCCGGGTGGGGTGAGCTCAGTGGGTGGAATTATAAATGTAGCATAACTAACTAGGGTCATTATGATCAAAAGGAAGGCTGGCGGGACAGTTCCGCATGGTTAAGAGATCTGCTTATTGCTCTAGGTTTAAATTTGATTAATAAACAGGAAAGAAAATGTTGGAGAAGGCTTGGGAACATAAAAAGAGAGACTTGCTAGCCATGACCTGCCATGATTCAAAGAGCGGGTGAAAGCAATATGGGAAAACAAGGTATAATTCAGGACGATCTGCACTGCGGATTGGGTAGTGGTGGTGAACAGAGGTATGCCTTTTGGCAAGGATAAGGAACCTGTGTGTCCCTTAAATGTTGTTAGACTACAACTGCCAAACAATGGCCAGGATTATGGAAGTTGTAGTCTGCCAACATCCAGTCAGCCACCGGTTACCTAGCCTTTTAGACTAAATGTAATTTGGAAATGTAAGGAATGAAATGGTCACCAGATATAAAAATAAGCTACATAGTGCACAGTGATCTTTTTTTTTAACACCCAGAGCCTTGATTTTGGCAGATCATTTGGCACATGCACACTCAGAATTTGAGAATATCAAAGAGAAAATTCCCACACTCATCTGAGGTCTGGTTAAAATGCCCAGGAAATCTAGTGCTGAAATAGGAATTTGGAAAGTGTAGGGCCCAGCCTTTGCTGGCTCTGACCCATCTGTTTGGCTCTTTCCCATCCTACTGTTACATGGTGCAGTTAGATAGTTTTTGACTTAAAGGTGAATGGTCTTAACAGTTACTTCACTTCCTTCAAAATGTGATAAGCCAGTGCTGTTGGATTTGGGGGCCCTGTTGCTCATTCTGCTGGACTTCTGCCTTAGAGTCCTGCCTTGTTGACCCCACTGGCCCTGATGGTACGTCTTTGGTAAATGAGCGCACAAAGTCAAAAGTCCTTTAGTGAAACAGTAGGTATACATTTCGGTAATACCTAGGTGTATATGTAGTTTGTTTTTCGAGCTTGATCAAAATTATTTATTATTTCATAACAGGTAGATTATGTGGCTT
This sequence comes from Zootoca vivipara, assembly GCF_963506605.1. Lineage (NCBI taxonomy): Eukaryota > Metazoa > Chordata > Lepidosauria > Squamata > Lacertidae > Zootoca > Zootoca vivipara. Next base: position 73,974,171 of record NC_083277.1, on the reverse strand, counting down.
AGGCAGTTTCAGCAGCGGGTGCCTGGTGCCCCCCCCCCAGAATTAGGCACCAGGGTGCCCCGCACCCCTTGCACCCCTGGGTAAAGACGGCCCTGATCAAGGCACCAACATTAGATGACCCGTGACTGCAATAAGAGAAATGCCTCTCACGACTGCCCAGAAATATTCTGTACACAGCCTAAGAAGTATTAAGAACTATGGAAATGTCAGTGTTTTCAATCTTACAATATACTTATTGGGTCAAGCAGGCTGAAAAATGGCAACATTTTTTTCAGGAAGAGAAAATGTCATAAATGTCAGAACTGAATTAATCTACTCACCTATGCAAGCTATTTCATTAAAGGAAGGTTGGGGGAGTGGGGAGGGAAATCTCACTCACAAATGAGTGAGTAGAAACCTTGAACATAATTATACCAAATATGTGCACTCAAGTATGTTAAGGAGTTAGCTTGATTAATTCCAGCAGTGTGGAAATTTTTGATATAAAGAATTAATTGCTGGCAAGAGAATATTGAGTTATATTCAGTTTGCGCCCTTTTTATATGGTGCATTTCCACATGATTTACATAGACTGTAAGAAGGTTGACTAAACCCCAAATCCATCACCAAACAAAATGTCACCTTTTATTATATTGGATTTTATTTTCCAAGACCTCAGACGTGCTCAGCAAAATGAACAAAAAAGCAGGAAGATTGAGATAGATTTCCATAGGCTCACAGCTTTGTCTCAATGCAAAGGTGACAGAATTCAAATCATGATCACTTGTGACTCATCGTGTGGTGGCTTTGACCAGGAAAGAGCATGAATAAACTGGGTTGTATTAGTCGAGTGAAGTGTACGTGTTAAGGGGAATGTAGGTTGAACAGTGAATGCACACAAGGGCTCACTGTTCTGCACAACCTACATTCCCCTTAATATGTACGTAATGTGCATAACAACCAGCCATTTTGCACATTCACTAGGCCACATGGAGAATGTGCATATTTCCTGGCTGAGATATATAACCCCCAGCAAGCCTTGGAGAATGTACATCTATTGATTGAATTTTGTACATTCTCCAGTCATTATGGATATGCCTGAACAGGTTTTAGCAAATGTGAATATCTTGATGTGTAAGTTCAAATATACTTCTAGGGATCTTTGTAAATCTCTATCACAAAATTTTAAAAATATGCTCCATTTCCATGCATAACCTCTGATGGCAGGCCATGCCTACTACTAATGTAACATCTGAATTCTCTACGCAAACCCCTCTGGCACTGGAAACATTGTTTCCTGAGTCAGATTGCAGATTTTGTATCATGTATTATTCAACTCAAGAGCATTCAAAGGGTCAGAGCAGGTTATTTAAAATTGTTACTGAATTCTGCCCAGGTAATCCATGGATTGCATGTAGATAGGTGAGCAAGGGGAAAGACGAAGAAGGAATAGAAAAAAAACAGAATCAGCAAGAGCTAAAACAGTGAATTGAAACATTCACCCACATAAAATGGTGGTCTTCTTTTCTCCTCATACGCTTATGAGTGTGAAAACGCAAAAGGTTGCATACAAACAGTTGCATTGCAATGTGGCGTCGTTTAGCTGTTCATTCCAGGTTTTAAGCGGCACATGGAAGGTTAGGTAGGCCAGCAAATTGTCGGATAGAAAGTAGGAGAGTGACTCATAAAAGATTTGGATTAACCTCCCCAGGATGGCCGACCTTCCCCAATTGCTGCTCACTTTGAGACAGTTAGCAAAGTGAGCTTTTCCTCCCAGAGATTTCAAAGTTGTCTTTTCAAGGGTGGTACTGTACTGAAAGATAAATAAGTACTTTTTCAGCTGATCATTGTCTCGATCCATTGTGATCTCCATTACGGAGATGAAGCCATGGCAAGGTCACAACCAGGGCCAGATTTAGGTTTGATGAGGCCCTGAGCTACTGAAGGTAATGGGGCCCTTGCTATGTCCAGCTGTCCTTTGTCAACAACAAATTGTCACTGTTTTTTGTGTTGAATATATGCTATATGGTAATTTATGGACCTAATAGGTATCTAAAGCCATTTGCACATAACAAATAGGAGCCTACACAACACAAAACACTGTTGCTGTATGTAGGTTTTATTTTTTTGTTTTTTTATATTTTGGAAATGTACACCCAGTGTTCTTTTCCTTTAAAAATTTTGGGGCCCCAAGAGACTGGGAACCTAAGCTACAGCTTGTTTAGGCTTATACATAAATTTGGCACTGGTCATGACCCCAGACAGGGGCAGAGGTGCTGGGTCAGGACCACAGAAAGCACTCCTGCATCTCAGACCAAAAGAACCCATTGCCTCAGCAGTGGCCTGGAGCAGCTGTCAGAGTTTTATGGTCTAGGGCTAGGCTAGAGAGTCAAGACTAAAGCATCACCCTCCTTCCAGAGGTCCACTGCATTGTTAGGCAGCTGCCAGTTACTTCTAGGCAGCAAGATTTTTGGATGCTGGGAACTTATTTGGAGGATGCTTCTCAGGGCTCTCCTGATCCTCCAAAGAATTTGGTGTCCAAGAGGAAAACTTAGAAAATATGAAAGTCTTTGTTTTTTATTCTGGGAAGTGAAGTTTGAGGCACTGAGTCAGTTTATGAAGCCATGCGTAAATGGTTGCTGTAGTCAACAACAGGTTAATTTTATGCTGCTGCTGCTGCTGCTACTTTTATGTTGTTATTTTAGATTTATCTCTGCCTTTATCTGGAGATTATTAGGGCGACAGTCTGCTGAGTTATATTCCTGTGTAGGAGGCACTTCCTCCACAAGAAGCATTTTGGAGGAAATCTGGCCCTTTGGCGGGTCATGTTATTTTATGTGATTGCAGTTTTAAATTTTAGAACTTTAATTCTGTCTGGATTTGTTATAACCAGCTTTGCGAGCATACCTATTCTAAAAGGTGGGCCAGAAAACCCATAAAATAAAATAAAATAAAATATAGAATAGAATAGAATAAAATGTGCAGCGAAATTCCACATATATTTACTCCGAAGTGTCTAACAGACTAAACCGTGTGTGTGTGTGCACGCGCGCGCACGTGCGCGCGCGCACACACACACACACACACTTTAAATTGCAACCCTCTCTGCTTTAAACAGTGCTGTGCATTTACATCAGAGTTAGGGGTCACCATGATTATGTTTAACCTCAGGGTGCAGAGTCTTTATCCTGTCAGTTACATGAATGAAGTGGCTGGGATGTTTTCTTTTGTCTCTTTCCTAGTGGTATTTTTCAAAGTCAAAAATCCACATGCACTGTTTTTCTCAACAGATTAAGAAGATATAATAGCCCAGAATGATGGTGGTGGTGGTTGTGGGGAATGTTAAAGCTTGTTTTGCTCCTGTACAGTGTCAGAAAATGGCATAAAGGGGGGGGGGACTCCCACAGCAAATCCATTCATTTGAAGCTGCCTCTATCTTGGGTGAGAGAAAGAAGGAAGTGGCTTCTCTGCTGAGCTCCACTCCCTTCCACCCTGCGGCAGCTTCTCTTCCAATCTAGCATGAAACACTTACAGCCCTTTGGAGGCCACTGAATTCTTTATCAATCCCTCATAAGCTGGACCTGCTGTGAAATATTTGCCCAGCTGCTATCTTGGCTTTCCACGATGCATGGCATGGATGCCGGGGAAAGTCTCATCTCTTATCTATGGTTTACACGACCTGTTTCTTTCAGCCTGGGTTACCACCTCCCTTTTCTTGTCCATGAGGATACACACAAAAGACAATGCAACTTTGGCAAAAGGGTGTGTGCCTGTGTAAGCGGCAGTGTCGATTTGGCTTATTTCTTTCTTGGGCCCCCTCTTTTTTCCTTTAGAATAAACTGTAATTAGCAGTAAACTAGCTGGATGTTTGCTATTTGAAAGGCTTCCAGTAGAGTCTAATTAATCCCATTGTTGATGCTAATGTGGCTCTTTTTTCAAGACTCCTAAATTGATGTTCCAAGCAAATTTCCCTTTGATCTTTGCCTCAGTGAAGATTATTGAACTTTTAATCTTTAATTTTTTTGTTACAAATAAGAATATATTATTACAGTTGCTAATATACCATCTGTAGAGTAGAAAAACGAAACAAAGAGCTTGCATTGAAACACTGTGTTTGCAGTTGCAGTACAGAATAAACATTATCCAATTTCTAGCAAGATTATCATCCCGTTATCCATTTCTTAACCCATAATAATTTGGTTTACTTTACCTTTTTGGCTTGTCTTTTAGGTATTCTCAAAGCAGCCATCCTTCTTCTTGGCTGCTGTGTAAAGTATTGTAGCATATATAAAAGCTTTTTTTAAAATGTCTTTTAAAATTTTTATTTACAAATTAGAGTATGAATAAAAATGTACACCTCATCCCTGAGACCACTCGATTGTAACTATCTAACCTCCCAAAATTTCAACAACCTCTTGCGGTGGTTTGACCCCTTTCTGTTTTATCAGTACAAATTCTACAAATACCTTCCATATGTCCTCTAAATCATTCCTCCTCCATATTCCCCATCTTACCTTGATAGCACATGTTAATTTATCATTAATAGCTGTATCCCACACCTCTTTATATCATTCTTCCATTTGATATACACCTTGTCCCTTCCTCTCCCTAGCCGTAATAGCAATGCTACCTCTGGACTTTCAGTCAGCTTTAACCCTGTGATTTCTGTTATCTTCTTAAACACCTGTCCCCCCCAAAAATGTACATATTTACACCCCCACCACATGTGAACATAAGTCCCTGTTTCCTTGCATCCCCTCCTACAGAACACCGAAAACTTCTTGTTTATTTGATTTAATCTTGCTGGTGTTAGATACCACTTCCATACTAACTTATAGTAATTTTCTTTTATCCTTATAGACAACATTTTCAAAGTGTGCTTCTCCCATATTTCCCCCCAGCTTTGACTATCTATCTGCTCTCTTATCTCCTTTTCCCACACCCCTTTTAGTTGATCTGGTTGATTTTCCAATTCTACTAATATTTTACCAATTTCGCTGGTTTCCCCTTTTATAACTATATTTTCTTCTTTATCTCCCCTTTTTATAATCATTTTTTTAAAATCTCATTCTCCGATTATTTTAATTTAACAATCTTAATTAATTTTTCACCTTTTTAGCAGCCAGTAGGCAGCGTCCAACTAACACGTTCCCTCAGTGCAAGGATTTCAACTTGAAACTTTCCTCTCCTCCCAAGAGAAGTTTTCGCCAGGAAAAAATATTTGCACTGACAAAACAAGTTAGTTGGATACCTCCGAGTGTTTTAATGTTAGTAGGGTTGCTAATCTGATGGGGATTTGTGGCTGTGTTAGAATTTTGTTGCTATTTGAAGGGTTATGAACATTGGTTATGATGTTCTTATAGACCTGTATATTGAATCTTTTTACTTATTAATTGCAAGTCCTCTAGAGTCTTGGTGTAGGCAACTGATGAGCGATAAGAACCATGAAATATATAAACTAGCACAGCTTTCCTTCAAACAATAATAATGACATTGTTTGGTTTGAATCAAGGTCACAATCTTTTGTACCTGGCTCTTCCACAGCACTGGTAGGTCCTGAATTTGGTTACAGCAGGCATCCCCAAACTGCGGCCCTCCAGATGTTTTGGCCTACAACTCCCATGATCCCTAGCTAGCAGGAACAGTGGTCAGGGAAGATGGGAACTGTAGTCCAAAACATCTGGAGGGCCGAGGTTTGGGGATGCCTAGGTTACAGCAATCCTGAGCTTGCTTAACAAAGCATCTTGGTTGTCAGAGCTGCAGTCAGGTGACTAGGGAGATGAGGTACTAAGATATTAGCAGAGCAGAACTCCTCTCTGCTTTCTCCTACTCTTTTTTTGAGAAAGGCCAATCAATATTTCTACTTCACCCTTCTTTCCAAAAATATCAGATATACAGAAGTTATTATCAAAGAGCTCTTGCATAACAGAATTAACAGTGTGGAAATGGAAAAAGGAAAGTTGCATAGATTATTGTGGATTATTTTATCAACAATGCAAAGGGCTGACGACAAGGGAAAAACATACAGCGAGAATTGCAGAGTTCACAGCATGAACACCCAGAATTTGCACTATAAAGGCAGAGGCTTATTATGATTAATATATGCTTCCTGGGTTGCTGGTTGCATAAGCCGTTCTAGTCTCTGTAATTTAACTCCTAGCAAACTAAACCCCCTTCACACATTGTCCAGCTTCTGCCAAAGCAAAGGTTCGGCTCTGGGCCTTTTTATAATACAGGTGTTCTGTTTCCTTGTAGTTTTAAGTCAGGCTTCTGACTCCGGAAACAAACATGCAGTTTACAGGAGCAGTAAATGAAAACAGTAATGAGACTGAAAGTCCTTGAGGCTGTTTATTATGGCTGTTTATTATATTTATCTCCTGCCATTCTATCCCACCAGCGGGATGAACAAAGGGACTAACCAGAGCATTTTTTTTAAATGATGCCATTTTAAAAGAGCAAATAAGCACCAAAAACACCAGAGAAAATGATCATTTAAAAACCAATGGTTTTTTTTTTAAACCCTCAAGAATTGGCTATGCCAAAATGTACGCTCAATCAATTTCTCAACTAGCCTTCAATAAAGTTTTTAAAATAAAGGGTTTTATATATATACATGCAGAATTAAAAAAACACAAAACATCAGTATAGGTTATATATAAGTAACAAAGAAATATCAAGTGTCCATAGTTCTTGGGTGTAACACAATGGTATACAATTGTCCTACTTCTTCCAAGCTTCCTTACAAAAGTAGCCAGTGGAATGTCTTACTTTCTTTCCCAGGTATTCTGTGGAAAGAATAGTAAAGATGTCAGGGTTGGCATTTATTTTCCAGGCATGGATAACAACAGGGATATTTCCGGATAATTTATTTTTATGGATTCCACATTTTCAGAGCTGCTGAAGACGGGGGTTGGGTACTGCATGCCCGTCTATATGAAATAAAAGTTTGCCATGTTGCATAAAAATCACTTGGTCTGTCTATGCCTCTCATTAATTTCACCTCATGAATCATTTCCCCCAGCAGTTTCTACGTTCCAGATGTTCCTGTACCACAATGCTATGTTTAATTGTTCCAGACATCTCCATTTGAATCTTGCTGCTGTGATAAGAGTGGTGAGCATCTTGGCAGACTTAAAGTCTGTCTTTGGACCCTCAGACAGGGAGAGCAGCATTCACTTAGGTGTAAAGTCAATAAAGGTAAAGGGACCCCTGACCATTAGGTCCAGTCATGACCGACTCTGGGGTTGTGCGCTCATCTCGCATTATTGGCCAAGGGAGCCGGCGTATAGTTTCCAGGTCATGTGGCCAGCATGACAAAGCCGCTTCTGGCAAACCAGAGCAGCACACGGAAACGCCGTTTACCTTCCCGCTTTAGCGGTTCCTATTTATCTACAGTACTTGCATTTTGATGTGCTTTCGAACTGCTAGGTTGGCAGGAGCTGGGACCAAGCAACGGGAGCTCACCCCGTTACAGGGATTCGAACCGCCGACCTTCTGATCAGCAAGCCCTAGGCTCAGTGGTTTAACCACAGCGCATTGGGGACATGTCCTACTGCACTTTCCCCCAGAAGGTTACAACCTTTGGACAGGCCCACCATAGGTGGTAGGAGATGCCCCAATGCTCACTGCTGTACCATTCGGTTGTGGGAACCCCAGCTGTAAAGTATGCTAACTGCACTGAGGTGTTGTCCCATCAGTACCACATTTTCAAAGTATTTTCTTTTATAGACATAGAAACGGATTGTGTGGGTTTAGTTAACCAAACTGTCCCTCAGTCATATTCATCCATTGGCTGCCTCGTGTCAGTTTCCCCTGTTATTTTTAAGCCACACAGAGAACCCACTGTAATTTTTAACAGTTCTGCCATCAGCACTGGACCCTGCTCAGAGACATATTGTGTGGGCAAGATTCTCAAGGCCCATAAAGTGGGTGAGTTGCCTGCTTTAATAAGCCACTGCCTTATTAAAGTTGTGGGCTGCAGTTGTGTTGTTGTCAAAGACTATGGCAAAGGAATCTCAGGCCAAAGATGTCATCGAAGGTGGGGTTCAGTGATTTTTGTTGTTGTAACTAGTTTAGTTCTAAGTGCCTTAGTTGTTCAGCGGTGATCAATGAACCATTCTGATGAAAATACCTGAGCCTGAAATACCCCCTTTATTACCAGCATAGTATTTCCCTTTTAAAAACGTCACAGTTAAATCTGGTGATATGGAAGGGATGTGGGTCTTTGCCATATTCTTCTAGGTTGGGAAACTGCATTTGGTTAATGGGTTTTTCATTTTGGTTGAGGAGGGAGAGAGTGCACAGGTGAAATGGGAGTGCCCACTGGGGATCTGTCCCATAGCTTTTCCCAGCTATATTTATCCATGGTGTTTCAGCTGTGGGAATCATATGACATAGCTAATGAAGCTGGAATGCATCATAATATGTACTAGAATCTCTCATCCTCCTGCACTTGTCTTTTTGTATACAGTACTAATTTGATGGCATTCCTGGGTCATTTACTCTGAAAAAATTGAGGTGCTGATTTTATTTTGGATTTTCTTTAGAGTTAGTATCGGGAGGGGAATAGGAAGTACCTGAAATAAATGTAACAATCTTGGCAGCACCTTCGTTTAATTCAAGTTTCGTTTCAGGTTTTTCCAAATCCAGCCTGCTTTAATAGGTTTAACTGGGTCACTAATTGGTGGAACATCCTTTAATATTAGAATTAATGTCCACATGTAGCTCTGCTGTCCTTCTCATTGGTACAGCTATCTGCACATTGCTGCTCATTCCACTTTAACTGCTTAATTGAGATCAATAATTTTGCAGCCCAGCCTGTTTATGATGTAGATTTGTTCTATGGTCTCAAAGTGAAAATTCTTTTCTGATTCTTTTTCCTGAATTTATATGCAATCTGCTGCAAAATGGTTTTCTAATTCAGACCACCACCACCCCAGCCCCCAAGCCCAAGTTACTGAAGAGAAAGAAATACGATAGCTATATACAAATAGCTAAAAAAAAGTGGGCTCTTCAAATCTGCTTAAGGTACAGTAAAGTCAGAGTGCCCCATTCAAACGATGAAAAGCCCAAACCTACCTAAAATTTTGTCTCCCATTAAAACTGTAGGAATGGAATTCAATTTGTTTATATTGAATTGTAATAAAAAAAAACCCTTCTTTGTAATGCTAAAAGAATTCCGATTTAACAAATAAGGTATGCAAGTAGTTCAACTCAATATATATAAGCTGGAGATGCATAGCAACTATTCTTCAAAGGAGTTGCCTTGCCCTTTGTGTCTTGTTCAACAGCAAGTAATGAGAAAAAGCTCTTTACAAAGTAAATAGCCTTTGCAGCAATGCCCTCATGCCTGCTAGTTTCAACTTAATGGTTGCTATATTAATTAGGAGCGGAGCTGTTGTCAAAAAATGGCATGATGATGCAAGCACCCCAAACTTGGGGACCCAAACTGTAGGGTCACCCTTCAATGCACAGTGGGCACCTTCATTTTGGCCACCTCTGTCTGCTCCCCAAGGTTCTTAACTTTAACCTCCCCTCCCCTCAGGCATATGAAGGGACAAGCTTAGGCTTGTATTCTGTACAGCCCTCTTAGACTCTTATTCAGGAGTCCAATGCATTAGAGCTGCCCTCCTGGCAGTGCTGTCACTGTGGCTTATCTGGGTGGTGTGGTGATGGGGAAGGGGAGCAGCGAGGTCAGGGCTGCACAGGCAAAGAGCTGGATTGGCTCCCCCAGGGCACCTATGCAGCCCCAACCGCACCACTGCTCTGCCCATCCAGGTAAGCAGCAGCAATGAGGCTGTGTTATGAAGGCAGCTTCACAACACCACTCAAGTCAACTATTCACTTTTGTTCAGGCCCAGACCACCCTTGCCTCCCCAAGATGTTTTGGGCAGCCGTTTTGACCAAATGATATGAACAGTTTGTGGAATGCTCTCCCCAGGGAGGCTTGCCCCCCCCGATGTTAATGTATCTATGTGGGGCTGTTTGTTTGTTTGTTTGCTTGCCCTATGTCTCACTGAGCCAAAAGACCATGTTGTGGCTCATAGGACCACCATAAACTTTCACTTCCTTTCTCTCTCCTAATAGAAATGATATCATTTGTTTTTATTTTTAAAGGTGGTGTTGTTGTGATAGGTGCCACTGCCCCTACTGATGGGCAACAGCCTTCCCCTTCCCCTACATCACCCCCCTTTTTTCACTGGGCCATTTCCTCATGGCTGAGGGGGGGCACTGTTAGGTAGAAAAAGGGAATGGA